>NC_141148.1:38462947-39737947 GCF_053477565.2 Lygodium microphyllum
CCAAAGAGTGTTTCATTGCTATCTAACAAAGCTTGAATGATACAAAAGAGGTATAGTTATTGGCTAGCACAATGCTTTGTAAAGTTGATAATCCTATTTATATAGTGACAACTATTCTATCACCTACCTTCTAGCACAATGTTGTGTAAAGTAGATAATCTTGTCTACATAGTGACAAATATTCAATCAACTACCTTTTGTGCATCACTTAACAAAAGTAAGGTTTATAACAATGATACTCCTTCAAATGTTTTCCCTCATATGATGACAATACCTTTGCCAAGTGAAACTATAGGAGAAAAACTGATATGTCAAAGATAAGCATGAGCATTTATTACTTCTTGATTTGACTTTATTTTGGTAGGTGCCACTAGTAGGTACACTAACCCCATGAAATAATAGAAGCTATATCACATTTGGCCCACAAACCAACAAAAGTAATATTGCATTTGGATTTTAGTTGTTGGTTGAAGTGTCAACATGAAAAGACTTATCCAATTAGCTTTCTTCCATCTTGTGCTTATGGTATCATCATGAATGAAAAAAGGTGAAAAGAAGCACTTGAAGAGTCATGTCCATTCATTTGCATTGATGGCAAAGGGAATTCAAGTTAGTAAGACAAGATAGTAAGCAGTGAAAGAAAGGCATCGAAGTGAAGATAGAACTAGTGAGCTCTTTGCTTTGAATGATGGATGGGACATGAGAATGTAAATGGTAAACATAAAGGAAATTGCAATTCAGTTAGTTTTTGTGTTCGAGAAAAGGAATGTGGTGTAAGCTACAGATCACAAACCCTTATTGGTGTAAGCTACACACAATGTACTATTATTGGTGTAAGCTACGCACGATGTACTATTATTGGTGTAAGTTGCACATCAAAGACTAATGTTGGTGTAAGCTACACACCATGGACTGTTGCTGATTCTTCTTAAATTGTACCTAAGCAACTCGCTTTTCCTTCCCCTCCCCTCCCTTTAGACTTTCATTATGTGGCAACTTGTCATGACATAAGAAAATACTTTTGTAACGAATTGAATTGATTAGCAATTAGATAGTTATCATCCAAAGTATAAAGCAAAAAAACATTATCTAGTAATATGTAAAAAGCTTGATGCCATATTTGACCTTGATATGTGAAAAGTGCCATTGGGGGGAGAGGGGTCACTTAAAAATATGAGAGTGTACTATGTGGGTTCAACAAAAGGATCTTTTTAAATCCATTTCAAAGCTTTTCGTTAAATATATAAAAGGGCACCGTCTAAAGGGGTATTCAAAGTTGAATAGAAGAAGGGTGTAATTTACTCATGAAATTGTACAAATAGGGGGTTCTCTTGAACACATCAGCTAGAAAGGATTTACATATAGTGACCGCACTCTCTCTATCCCCCCCCCCCCCCCCTTTGGGGAAGAGAAAACACCTTCTTTTGCTATTTGTACTGAAAGCTTATTAGGGGACTTGATTTATTACTCTAGATTATTAGCTAGTTGTTATGAAACTGCAAATTTGATTATATCCATAATGTTGTGTAGTTGAAAAAACTTATTCTATTGGTTGAAGGCAATAGTCTTAATAAACTCCTAGCATACAACAACTATCAACTTATGGGACAACCCTCATGTATAGACATATCAATCTATAAATCAAGTTGCACTTTCATGGCTATGGTGCTTCTAGCCGTTTCATTTTTAGGAGAGTCCATGTATGCGGACATGGAAAACTTTTTTTTTTTTTTTGCACATCTAGGTGAGATTCTACTTTCATGAAGGAAAATTCATGTGATACATCTACACAGTTGTATGCATGCCAACATTTGCAAGCCCTAATATATGAATGATCTTCTTTTTCACATAATGAGCAAAACTATATTAAAAGTACAATTTTTGCTAAGACATTGGCTAGCAAAGCCTAAGAGAAACTCAGCACATTTTCTTTGAGATAAGACAGACACCCACCTAAACAGCCACAAGAGGGCGCCCAACCTCCAAATATTAGTTATACGATCAAGGTAAGAGCAATGGTAGCATTGTCCTATGTGTGGATAGGTTATCTTGCAGGTCAAATGAAAAATGAAGCTTGATTGCACCAAGATCCACCTCGTCAATGACTCTAGGCCAATCAAGCTTACATGTGAATCCATTTTTGTGTGGAGCAAGACTTGAACCCATAGTGAGATGATTAAGCCCCAAGTCATAATCATTAGGATATCACCATCGTAGCTTTACACTTGGATAGCATTGCCCTTTAGGGCATATGCTTACACAATGGTGTGGTGACAAGATGGTATAGGACCCCCAAAAATTGCCCACACAGTTAACTTTAGCTAAGTGGAATACTTGCCTTTGAAAGGTGTGGATATCTTGCTTTTCAAGAAAGAAAAGTTTATTTTAGAAAATTAGGGAAAAGGGGTGTCCTCTCTCTCTCTCTCTCTCTCTCTCTCTCTCTCTCTCTCTCTCTCTCTCTCTCTCTCTCTCTCTCTCTCTCTCTCTCTCTCTCTCTCTCTCTTGTCGAAAAAACAAGTAATGCTCTTGCGTGCAGTAATCCACCATTGTTTATTGTAGAAAGTTAAAGCAAAAGGGTGTTCTGTGTGTGTGTGTGTGTGTGTGTGTGTAGACAAAAAGGGCAATGCTCTTGCGCACAGTAGTCCGCCCTTATTGTTATATTGGACTGGCCTAGTAGATGTCATTATGTGCTAGGAGACACAGCATTCTTCTAAGAGTGCATGTCTAGAGTGAGTTGCGCATGTCCTAATGTGTGGCACCTATCAAGAAAAAACACAACCGAGCACCCACGAGAGAGAGAGAGAGAGAGAGTGTGTGTGTGTGTGTGTGTGTGACACATTGCCTATCTAGGAGCGTGCCTTGAGAGGGGTGTGACTCGGTTGAATGATGGGCAATAGCCAAAAAAGAGAAGAAACTAGAAAGAGAGGTTGGTGTGAAAAGTGGGACATTGTCAGGGAGTGTGTGAGAACACATCCTTAGCGAGGGACACTTTACTCTGGAGTCTCTCCTGGTGGTGGGCGCCCTTTGCCCGTTCTTTTTTAACCTGCAACCTTTCCTTTTCCGTGAGTCCTTTTCGGTCACACCCTGGGTATTTGTGAGGCCCCAACCCGACATTTAAAACATCGGATGCTCGCCCAAAGTGGGGTAACTGAATCGATGATGCCGCATAACGATATTATATAATCCACACCACCGATTTTTCGAATACGATGTCCCGAATTTGCCCGTTGCCTTTTTTATTTCAAAAATATATCACAGCTGCACTTATTTTCCCACATCGTTGAACAATAATGCATCCCCTCGAGTGGTCAGTTCTTAATCGCATTTGCCTTGTGAGTCATCCATCGTGTTTAACATATCGATGTGCTTTATCTTTTCCTTGCAGCTGCGTGTTTCCCATAATGCACATATAAAGCTCACTCTTTCTCTCTTTGTAATTGACATGCATCCTTAGGCAACTCTTAGGTTCATCCTTAAGCCACTCTTAGGTTCGGTGAACTTTAGGGAAGCCTCCTAACAATTAGGACATCCATGGGGTCACTTGTCTCGCAAACAAAGATTTAACTTGGTCTTAAAAAAGAAAAAAAGAAAAAAAGAACTTGTTGTAGTGAACATAGCACCCCTAATACGGTGCGTACTCTGCCGAAGTACTAAACATGTGGCATATGTGCAGAACCCACAAGTCCACGGACTTCTGCATGTTCTCAGTGCTAAGATGAATCAACAAACAATCAACGTAGGTGACTTAAGTAGAGTTCTAGTTCTAGATCGTGTTTAATAGTTTAGAAACAACTAGCTTTTTAGTAAAGTTCCAAGCTTTCTTGTTTTAGTTGAGACTACTTAGAAGTTTAAAGATGTGCAATGATATAGGGTTTTGAAGGGTGGCATCAACGTCACACCCTTTCTACAATATAGTTTTCAAAAGCACTCACAAAATTTGTGTATAATATTGTGCCTTGTCCACCATTACTTTTTAGTTTTATTTACCTTCTAGGTTTGCTACCTATTGCATTTCAATGTAGGGGTCCTTGATGATCAATGCATTTGCTTTTGTGATGAAAAGAAGGTGGAGGAGAGAATAGTTTATAATATATTTAGCAAAAAAAGAGTTTATATTGTTGTTTAACATAAGAGAAGAAGAGTCTATATGTTTATTGTTTACATCCCATAAAATGGACAACAAACTCTATAAAGAATTTTAAAGCTTGAACAATCGAATTCAAATTATCAACAACAATAATCATGTAAGCAAATCTGTGTAGACTTCATAATTAGAGCATGCTTCCAAGTTAACTTGTTATGTAGATTTGAGATATTCCTATAAGCATAGAACTCTAGAAAGCCTAATGAGAAATGAAAGGGTTCATGATCACACCTTGGACAAAGGGACATATAAAGGGCTCTTGGACCATCTCGAAACTCGATCCTTTGTGGAAATTTAGATCGTCCTTAAGAACCTCCACAATAGACAATTCATTTATCCTAGTTATATTTTTAACTATAGAAATAGCTTTCGTGATGGTTTTATATAGGTGGTTATGCATTGAGTGACAATGCCCAACCCTTGCATGGAGTGGACATGGGCACAATAGCTTTACCTACCAAAAGGACATAGTTTCGCAAAAAAAGTGAAATTACTGAATATACAAATTTTTTTATTGGTTGCACATGCAAAAAGTACACCCTTGTTTGTCACTTTATGAAGTGGACAAGGGGAGACTCCTCGTCCAAAAGTAAGCACAGAGTAGAGTTCAACGATTTAGCAAGTAAACGACACCTTAAGTTCTATGTGGGTATTCCTCATTTGGTGTGTAACCAACCTAATTCAATTAGATGAATTTGATAGGACCAATATTCCTCTCCCTACTTTAATTTGAGTAGGTTAGTCACTTTCATCTCAAAAGAGCATAAATGTAAATCTTAATCTCATCTAGTCCCATCTAATCAAGTTTAGGCTTGCCCCAAATATCAATCAAGGTTTTAGACTTTTTACCAAGAAACCTCAACGAATAGGGTGGACTTCTTAAAAAGACAAGTACATTGCATGCAAATGAGAAAATTTCAATCAAATTGACAATAAAAGGAGGCAATCCCCATAAACATTGGTCCCTAATCAATAATGATTCTCGCAAAATTTACATCATATGTTCTCAATAGCCTTACCTTCACTAGATCCTTAATTTTCAAGTTCGAGGGCTTAATTATTAGCCTATCAACCATTGCTTATTGTCCCAATAATAGGGGATATCAAATGCTTCAACAACACTCCTCAAGGCTAAGAAGATTCTAAATAAATTGTGCCTTAAATAAGCAACAATAGGTCTCCCAAAGCTCTTCCCTTGTTGGCTTTATGCTGTTTCCCCTTCCTATCCTAAACATGTGTCTCTCGTAATGCAAACTCTAATGGAATGCAAAATAAATCATCAAAGTTTCCTATAAAGAATTGAGATTCCTAATTGACTTCCAAGCCTTAGCAAAGGAATGGTTGCACTTAGAGTTGAGGAACTAGAAGGCTTGAAGTGCAAGATGAAAAGTGAATGAGTGTGAGCTTCATGGTGTATAAGTTAACGATGCTAGTTGTTCTCAAGGACTTGTCATCATAGTAGTGGGAAAGAAAGTAGGGTAATGATAGATTGTGTTCACCATTGAGCCATTTTGGACATTTCGAAAAGACAAAGTTATTGATGCACTTGTATAAGAGAAGCCATCTACACTCACCACATTCCCCACAAAAAATGGTTTTCACCCAAACTTCCAATTAGGAACACGATAATATTCAAAGCTTCTTAAAGGAGGGTTGAACAAATTGTATGTAGCTGAAAATGGGATTTATCCTTGAACTATAGAGTTTGCTTGAAAACCCATCGAATTTTAGTAGTTTAGTACAAAGGGATAAATTATATATCTCCTCTCTTAGCAAAGCCCCCGAACTCCCCATCGTGATGGTCCATATAATGTTGAGATCCCATGAAGATACATTGGTAGATCTCGCCTCTTCATGAAACATGCAACAGTAGTTAATCCACACAATCTTGCTTTAATCATGAATATGAGTTGCACTATTGGTTGAACATGGATTAGAGGTCCTTTGCCCCCTTGAGACTTCAACCCCCTCAACTCTACACTTTCAAGGCACACTCTATAACATAATAAAAGATGCTCAAGGCAATGAAAGGAGAAACACTTTGCAACACAATATCAAGAGACAACATGCAATGAGGTAATAAACCAAGGAAGCATTTGTTCTTGTTGCTATCGTTGGTTTGAGAAAGTGGATTGTTGCTTACTAGGCCAATGGAACTTGTCCATTTGTATACTATTTGCACCCTTGGATAAGGAAAGTGGATTGTTGCTTACTAGGCCATGGAACTTGTCCATTTGTATACTATTTGCACCCTTGGATAAGGAAAGTGGATTGTTGCTTACTAGGCCATGGAACTTGTCCCTTTGTAAACTATTTGCACCCTTGGATAAGGAAAGATTGGGACCTACTAGGGGCTAGAAAAATATGACTTGAATTTATTCTTGTCCTAAAAAAAGAGTAGAATAGATAATCCTCACTTGAGATATTAGCACCTCTCGACTACATTATTGGAGCAAATGTGCTATACATAAGGCAAGGGGGACTAGTAACAAGGCACTCCCCATTCCTCCACTAGCTCCCTAGCTGTGTGACACAATTGAGTTAGTGAAGGCATCAAAAAACAATTCATTGAATGTTATCAACTCTCTTTAAAAAGTATGCACTGCGTAGGATGTTCCATTATTGTGGTTTAGGAGTGCTTATTCAAAGGACCTTTTTTGGCTAACTAAACGATCTTCATTCTTGAGCAACTTTGATGTTCTTCAACGAAGGAGAATGAAGGGGCTGGCATGGAGGGGGGACCGGGCTAGTATATCACACAAAATTGGCCCCCTTAACCCATGGCCATGATAGGGTTGATACAACTCCTTACTTGCACACTTAGCCCAAGGGATTAGAGAATCGAAACCCACTTTCTTGCCAAAGTCATTGTGTGGTCCAATAGCTCATTGCAGGCGAGAAAGACACGAATAAATGTGTTTGGAGTAGGCCTTATGTAAAGATTATGTAAATACCATATGAAAGCACTCTAACCGGGCGCCCTTTTTGCTTTTGCAGTCTGCACAGATATGCTGTACTTGGAGGGTGACTTGGCACTTGAATTGGTCAGGACACTTCACACAGTCTCCCCCCCGCCCCCCCGTCTCTCTCAAGCTGGTCAGGACACACACACACACACACACACACACACACACACACTCTCTCTCTCTCTCTCTCTCCGTCTCTGTCAATTCCTCCATGTTCTCTTCCGAAAGCTTCACCTTCTCCTTTTCCTTCCATATTTCCTCTACAGGCTAGCGCTAGCGTGCGGCGGTTTTCGATGGAGTTACCCCCCCCTTGACCTACGTGCAGTCGTCTTTTCCTCAGCCTCACTTCCCAACAAAGTCTGCTCCGATCGAAGCATCTCCTTCTTCCCGGGAGACGCACAACTTAGTGGTGTATGGCCATCTCTCAGACTCTCGCATGGAAGTTGATGAGCAGAAGACGTTTTAACTCCAGTATCATTGTCATCTTCCCTAGTTTCCCTCAAGGTATACCTCCCTCATGCTTAGCTTACGCTTGCTGTTGAAGGAATATATTCTACAATGTAGCTTCTGTGGATGTTACTTGCCAGTTTCAAGCTAGTTTAGGCAGTTTCAGAAGCGAAGCCCTTGCCATCGAAGTCAGGAAGCGGTTCCGATCGCTAGCTGCAAGACTGATTCGTGGTTTGTAGATGCTAATTTTAGCAACAGCATCGCCCGTTCATCTGTGCACAACCTGTTTGCGCATAGTGTAACACTATCAAAGCAGCAGCCATGCACATTTGCTTTGCCAAACTACACTTTTGAAACTCGAGCCAAAAGCTTAACCTCTGGTTTTTAAGGGCTTATCTGTGCTTTTCGCAGGTAAGAAAGTATACAGCCGGGCCTTAAATTGCTTGTATTAGTGCCCGATCGCCTTCTTCCTGGAGACGAATAATCTCTACGCTCGATTTAATCATCTTCCGGACGCCTTGACGTCCTAAACCGGCTACATCTGAGCTGTTTTGGCACGGAATTTTTGCTCATTTGAGCCGACAATGGGGAAGTCCAGCAAGCTCTTTAAGGGTTTGGTGGCCGGCGTTCGGGCTTTCAAGTCTCCGTCGAAGGAAAAATCCAACAAGGAGAAGTCTGCAACTAAAGCGGCGGACAGAGAACAAATTGTGAGATTTTCCAAGCGCTCCACTCTGAATTATTGCGTGTCTTTCTCTTTGATCAACAGAAGTGTTGAATTCTTTGTGATATTTTCATGTGAGTCAGCAGAGAAAGGGAAACAAGGACAAATGCATGTGGAGTTTAGGTAAATCTTCATCTAGAAACCGAGACGCAGCCGCTTCTCTTTCTCCTTCATCGTGTGATGCTGTTGAGATTAAGGTTGTTCAAGTTGAACAACAGAAGGCAAGGGAAGGACCATTCAGTGCAGAAGCTGTTCCTGATGGGAAGGCTCACGGGAGAGCTGGTAGCAAACATGGTGTACAGATTAACCCTCAGAAAGCCCTAAGTGACGTGGAGTTATCCAAGCGGGAGGAATGGGCAGCAGCAAAGATTCAAGTTGCCTTTCGTGCTTATCTGGTAAGGAAAAACTCTGAGCTTGACTGGCGTCCAAAAGTTCAGCCAGATCTATCAGTTCATGTTACAATCTATGGTGTACTTGGCTTCATGCAGGCTCACCGTGCATTTAGAGCTCTAAGAGCCCTAATTAGACTACAAGCCCTTGCTCGAGGCAGACTGGTGAGAAAGCAGGCTGCTACAACTTTGCGGTGCATGCAAGCTTTGGTAAGAGTACAGGCTCATGTCCGTGGCCGCCGTGTTCGCTGCTCAGAGCTGGGCCAACTGGTGCAAAAGCATCTGCAAACAACAAGGCAGCAGAGAAAGAAACCAGCGGTGAGCACATGAGTAGACCCGTTTCTTTTAATGTGTGCTAAGTTTGTTGAAAGGAACTTCAAATTGAGTAATTCTGAATGATTTTTCAGGAAGGTTGGGTGAGCAGCATTGCTACTGTTCAGGAATTGCAAGCCAAGGCTCAGAGCAAGCAAGAAGCTGTTTTGAAGCGACAGAGAGCTCTTGTGTATGCATTTTCTGAGCAGGTTTGGTTTTAGATGCTCTTTTGAGATCTCCAGTTTGCACTAGAAGGAAATTGATGCTTTGTCTTTAGGGGCCGATAATTAAAATTGCTGCCTTGAAAAAGTCTGAAAATCTTACTGAATTTCTCAATGAAGATGCATATAAGAGTCCCAATTAAAAGAGAAAAAATGTGAGTGTATAAATTTGCTATGCAGAAATGTTGAGGATGTGCATTTTCTAAGCGGGTTGAACACTCGATATATTACTTTGTGTTCTTGATTGATCTCCAAGGAGGCACAGTTAGGCTATGTCTCAATGTTTTTAAGATTTGCATATCCCAGCAGCTTGAAGAGTTGATGCTCTGCTTTATGTTTCCAAGGTTGTGTTAGCGGCACAGTCAAAGTATGTCTCAATTTTAACAATTGAAATTGTACAAGTTTTTCCAGTCTTGAAGTTCATATTTCAACTTTAAAGCGAAACTTTTCTGTTTGGCACCCTGCAGCTCTGGAGAAATGCACCAAAGCAAAATTCTCTTGTAATAGAATGCCAGCCTGACAGAAGTGACTGGGGTTGGATATGGTTGGAGCGCTGGATGGCTGCTCGTCCATGGGAAAATGGACTGAATGCTACTAAAGAGAAACTTGTTGTGGTGAATGCAGAACCAATAGCCAATGACACCCTTCATAGAACACAGCCAAGGAGGGCAAATAAACATGTGCCTATGTTGAAGGAAGAAGTTGACACTACAGCCACAGAAGCTACAGAGTCTGTAAAGTTGCCAGACGTACAGAATACACCATCATCACCACCGCCGCTGCCACGACCTCCACCACTCTCACCCACCAGTTCCTTCACTTATGTGAATGAAAAGTCTCAATGTGATTCTAGCTCATTTATCAGTGCAGTGACACCCACTCCCTTTATACTGCCAGGAAGATCTAGGGAAGGCATACCAACACCTGGTAGCCTCAATGAGGAACTCTCAGGAGGGATGGAAAATCACATGGATGGGTTGCAGGTTCAGGTGGATTCACCAGGAGCTTCGAGTGTCAACTTAAGCTCATCATTAAATGGATCCGGAATTCCACCTGTCTCACACGTGATATTGCCAGTAGAGCAGAGCTTGTTGCAGCAGCAGAGTAGTGTTCCACCACCACCCATACATGTTCCTGATGCTGTAGAAGAAGACATGTCAGTTGGCTCTCTTACACCACAGGAGAATCAATCCAATTTGAATGTAGACAATGTACTGAATGAGGCCAAGTTTAACCAGGATTCTGCTGTTTATGAGGAGCATGAGCTAATGGACAGTGCAAGCGACATGGTGCAAGCAGATGCATTCTCGGAAACAACAGAAAATGGAAGGTGCAACTCCACTGTTTCTGCTGCTTCAAAAGTCCCAGACACCGTGGCCAGAAGACTGAGCACTTCAGGGATAAAACATGATCAAGGGGAGTCTGGATCCCCATCTGTACCCAGCTACATGGCCACAACACAGTCTTCCAAGGCAAAGATACGCTCCCATGTCAGCCCCAAGCAGAAGCAAGACTCTCCTAAGCAGAAGCCCGACTCTCCTCACCAGAAGCCCGACTCTGCATCGAAGCGACGTCATTCTCTTTCTGGCCTGGAAGGGAAAAGCTCTCCTGTGATGCAACAACGGCATATTTTACACGTACGAGCAAGTAGCAAGGGCCAGTTTGCATCTCTAAGGGATAGCAGTGTGGATGGTTCCTTTCAGGTGAATGGGGAATCACGAAGACACGCCAAGTAGGACCTCGGTTTCTGTTTCATCGAGATCATAATATGTCATTATGCCAGGATGTGAAGATATGCCAGCAGATTCTCTTTCCGACAGTATGGTATGCCACTAGTGTTACGATTATCATCCCTGACAGAGGTGGGCCATCTGAGTTTGGTCGTGTAAGTAATTTTGGGTTCCCTGTCTTTAGGGGTTTTTGGTTGGAATCTGGATGCTAAGATGGCTGGAGTCTTGACTCTGGAGCATCGTATGTGTACTATAGATAGCAGTACTTAACCTTTCCACTTCGGTAGTTCACACACAAACACTTCATTGCCATTCACTAGTTCTATTGTCAAATTAGTTTTGGGCTGGAATCTGGATGCTAAGATGGATGGTGTCTTGACTCTGGAGCATCGAATGTGTACTATAGATAACAGGATATTACGTTTCCACTTCAGTAGTTCACACACAAACACTTCGTTGCCATTTGCTAGTTCTATTGTCAAATTAGTTGTGTGGCTGCTTGTGCACATATGGACGTGTGTATGAGGACCCTGGCAGCGTCACCCTTCAACCTTGGTTTTACAACAATAATAACAAAATGTGTCGGAGGGTGGAAAGAATGGCGGGATAGCATTACTTGTCATGGTTGAGTGAGGTTATCCTGATTTTCAGTGGTTGGGCAACAAATTCATGGTGGTAACTTCTGATTGGCGGGTGAGTGAAGGTAGTAGGTCAGTTTTGAGATGGTATAAATGGTGTAAGCGATTGAGCTTCGACCCTGGGTTACCTTGTCTACAGAAGTGCATCGAGTTCACCTCGAGAGAAAAGGGTTACGGGAGCTTGCGTGCGCAAGGGAGGGCCTCATTTTCAACTAGAGAGGGACTTTTGTTTTTTTAAATCCTCCCTCTTCTCCAGGGCTTGAATTAAAGCTTAGAGATTCAAGCATAGCCTACATAGTTACGTACCTTGAATTGAGCAAGCACCAAAGCTTCTCCCTCCGTTGATATATCATACAAGGAAAGAGGTAATGATGAGCGCATCTTGCATTCTCCCTTTAAGCTTCCTCTTCTCCAAGACTTGAATTGAAGCTTAGAGATTCAAGCATAGCCTATACAGTTACATACCTTGAATTGAGCAAGCACCACAGGTTCTCCCTCCATGGATAGATCATACAAGGAAAGAGATAATGACGAGTGCATCTTGCATTCTCTTGCTCTCTTGCTTTCATGGGATTGGAAGTGATAGGCACACAAAAGGCAAGAAGAGAAGTTAGCAATACTCATTTGTGTCAGAAGTGGATGTAGTGATAAAAGCATGTGGAAAATTGTTATAATAGACTATTGTACACAAGAGATAGAGAAAAGAGAAAGAAACACTGCAAAAGAAAAGAACATTGCACGAGGAACTCAGAAGCAAAGAGATACTTGGGAATTAAAGCTATAAAGGCACTAGCACCTGCTCCTCTCCCTCCACCAGAACCAATCAAGTGATGAATGATCAATGAATGTGGAGGAGAAGCTTGAATAAATAGGCAAGAATCCATATACCAAGATATGAGACAGTACAGAACCAATGTGAGTCATTGGCAATTGCTCCTCTCCCTTCACCAGAACCAGTCAAGTGATGAATGATCAATGAATGTGGAGAAGCTTGAATAAATAGGCAAAAATAATGTCATGTTAGCTAGCATTTAATGTTGGTCGAATAGCAATAAATGCTGAAATAGCCATCCTAAAATGCTAGAAAAAATGCCTAAATAATCAGGATAATATATTGGTGCCCTAGCCCATCGAGATACAAAGACTCAACCATGAATCGATATATTTACTAACAATTTGATGGGTGGATCATAAGCCTTGCATGTTCAAAGCTCTTGAATCAACAATAGGATACAAATGAATGAGGTAAACAAAATATTCACGTCATCCTAGGGAATAGTTTGCATGTGGTCTATCGTTAATCTCTACGCATAGAGTGCAAATTGACATAGTATATATAAATCAAGAAAATTAGAAATTGATTAATTTGGGTTAGATTTACACTTTGAGATATCAATTGGAACCCTAATCTTGCCAAAGCAAAACTATGTTTTGAGTTGCATTTGAATGATTGATGATCTTCATTGCTTGCACAGAATAGAGATTGCATGAAACTTCAATCAAATTGATCTAAATCCCAAAATATTTTGTAGTCTCTTCTTATTCTTTCATTTTTAAAAGTATGTGAGATATTAAATTGGTTGGAATAGTATAAATCTTGTCTAGATTTTGTCAACTAGCTTTGGGATATGCTTTGTTGGGCTTTGTTTTGTATTTTGTATGATAAAACATGCATAAAATAAGTTCCATAGAGGAAGAAATCAGCCTAATTCAACTCATGAGGACTCAAAGACTCTTATGGTGTGATTTTAATGTTGATTCTATGCCTTGAACTTGAAGCATATTGCTTGCATCACGATCTTGCACAGTTGCCTCTTCTTGGGAGGCTCTTTCATGAGCTACTTTATCTCTAGCATTGTTTGCATCACGATCTTCTATGGTTGCCTTGTTCCTTGGGAGGCTCTTTCATTAGTTGCTTCAACTTTGACTTAATGTATTTTATTATCTTACCTTGAATTTAAGTGTTTTGAGTAGGGATTGAATATTTATGTAATTACTTAAAATTTCAAAAAAATAGGGTGCGTGATTACTCTATTGACATGTTTACATTGATAATTGAGAGTGGTAAAAGACAACTCGTTAACCGAATAAAACCTTGTTGAGCTTTTTTGTTTTCTTGCCTGGCCCATTGGGAAATCTTAAAAGCTTGGTGGGCTTTAAAATTTTTAAAAGTGCGACATGCTTGGGCCCGTAGGCCTTTAGTTGTAATTTGCATCTAGGTAATCTTTTTCTCTCTTTTACTCATGTGTTGTGGTAGAGTAGGCCTAACGATTGACATGCATTGTGAATTTAGCGTATGCATGTCATGAGGTTGTCTTTTCCCACCACTTGGTATACATGTGTGTGTCTCGCTATATGTATGCATATATGTATGTGTGATAGGAGGGGCCATTTGATTGGCATGAGTTGTGAATTCGACATATGCATATCACGAGGATTGATGTTGCAGTTTCTCCTATCACTCATTGTGTGTATGCGTGTACTTCTTGCATACACATGTCAAAATATCTGTATTCCCTTGATTAATTTTTGTGTGTGTTGTCTATGGCTTTTAAGAATCTCTCTCCCCTTGGTTAAACCAACATGATATTTATTAATGGTCATTGTTGAACATTGGACAAATCATTAGATATAATAATACATTTGGTTAGATCAAGTTTCGTTAAACAACTCTTTCAACCCATTCCTTCATCTTTGAATGGCACTTATCAAGAACCTTATGCTGTATTGAGTGATAAGATGTCAGGAAAAAGCTAACACTAAACTCTGTAATTTTCTTCCATGCATGTTTCCAATGATCATTATCCACAATTATCATTGTATGGTCAGAAAAAAAGCCTAGGACATTTGTACTTCTAATTATGTCACATGAAAACTCTCATGGAGAGATGCTTGACAGATGCTTGTTCTTGGATTGCCAGCTTTCCCCATCATGCCATACTTAAAGCTTCAAAGCTAGAAGCATGGGGTGTCTAAGATTTGGTTGATTGACAATGTTGCTACGTGAGTCAAACATCTCAACTTAAACACACTCTTACTATGGAAGCCCCCTTACGTTCATAGTGCTCTTGAATGGCTTTAGTTGCTTGTTAGATGGTTGGATGTTGATACATATATATAGATTTCTTCATGCTACTAAACAAAAATGGGTGTTGATACATATGTTAGGATTCTTCATGCTACTAAACAAAAAATGGTTCCTAATGCAGGCTACACCATTGGACTTCACCATATGTCAAAAATTCCACTCCTAATGCATATATCAACCTAATGTATTTTTCTCCTGCTTGTTTGTTCTCAGCTCTAACATATGCTAGATTTCTTACTTTCATAGTGCTCTTGAGTGGCTTTGGTTGTTTGTTAGATAGTTGGATGTTGATACATATGTTAGATTTCTTCATGCTACTAAACAAAAATGGGTGTTGATACATATGTTAGATTTCTTCATGCTACTAAACAAAAAAATGGTCCCTAATGCGGGCTACACCATTGGACTTCACCATATGTCAAAAACTCCATTCCCAATGCATATATCCATCTAATAGATTTTTGGCAAATTATCCCGAGTGACTTTTGCAACTAGCACTTGAGTTTGCATTATGTTGGTCAAAGGAATAAGTATTGGTTGTCTTTGAAAATTGAGAATTGGTATCCTCATATTCTTAAACACACACACACACACACGCACGCACGCACGCACGCACGCACACCCCCCACGCACGCACGCACGCACACACACATGCACGCACGCATGCACGCATGCACACACACACAAAGCATATGAAAAATAAAAATAGGAAAAAAGAAAAAAGAATGTATATGTGCATATGTATCACACACACACACACACACACAGATTACATATTAATAATTAACTATTAAATGTTATTATGTAAATTATACTTAGTCTATAATCAATACATATATGTATAGTTAGTATTTACATTACATAATAATACATAAGTATTACACATAATTATAATTAATTTATTATATGAATTAATTATAATTAAAATATGTATATTATGATTATTAATATATAAAATTATATATATAATTATTATAAGTATATATTTAAATATATGATAACTAATATACACTTATACTTATAAATATATGTATATAATAATAATAATAATAATAATAATAATAATACATATGATATACTTGTATATTAATTCAATCATATATGTATCATTATATTAATATTTATTTAATATATAAATAAAATAAAATTATTAATATATTTACATAAGTAATTATATATTAAATTATTAATAAAATATTTATAATATATATGCCTTTAATAATCAATAAATCGGTTAATGCATATATGTATTATGTTATAGAAAGTTATAACAATAATTTGTACCAATGTAGCTCTAGTGGTAAACACAAAATCATTGCATGTGTAAGACATGATTTCCTAATAATGTGCTCACCAAAAACACAAAACACTTCAATTCCTTGCCTATCCATCTTATACAATGTGATGAGTGCTACATGCACATACATGCAACAAGCAACTATCATGTGATGAATATAAAACAATACTAAAAATCCACATAACAAATAAAAATCTTATATTCATAATAGAAAATTCTCCATCATAACATTGCATGGGTTTTAAAAGAGCAATTATTCTTGGTTGATTACAAACAATATAAGTGGCCAATAATATGCTAGTACTAGCTCATTCAATGAATTTGCACTAAATTGATGATGAAAAAAGCAATGTGTTGCATCATGTGGTGAATGTGCACATCCACTATGAGAATAAGATGTTAAGGATTTTCTAGGTAGTGCCTCATGAAGCAAATCTTTGTGTGTTTTCGATCTTAATATGATTATGAGTGGTATGTAGATATTATATAGTATAGATTGAAGTAAGAGATGACTTGTGAATCCATTTGTAATGGTCAAGGATAACTATAGCTACTAAGATTTCTAAATGAGCTTCAAGTAATAGAGAATAATCTACAGTTGGTATGATAGCTAGAGTTCCCTTTAGAGAAGCTACTATGAAATGAACTACGAATTTTCTAATGAGGTGGAATGTCCAACTAGAATAAATTATCAATAGCTTCAAATGATGATATGAACAAAACTAAAGTAAATCCTATCTTTCAGTACATAATATACACAATATTGAGCAATCTAATTAAAATTTAGAATTAATGATAAACCTACATCAAATTTTAAAAAGATATTATAAGTGACTTGCAAGTACTTGAAAAAGTAAAGCTATGTTAATAAATAATTTTGAATAAATATATTAGCTAGTATATAATTTTTTGATTACAAATAACAGACATATTCAGTATTATCTAATGATTTTTATTACTTGATTCAACTCTTAATACTCAGTTCTCATAAGCTAGAAAACCATTTTATAGTATGCATAAACTCAAAAAATCTATGGAGTACGAAAAGTTAGCTAAGTGCAAAGCATAGTGAAAGGTCTAATTTGAATATATATAACATTCTTATGGTTCAAAATTAGCCCAAAGCCATAACCAAGGAGTTATAGTTGATAAATATTTCTACAAATATTGTACTTATGAAGGGTAGCTAATCTTAAGTATACATTCATCATTTAGAGCCTAAATATGACTAGAACCTGATATTCTATGTTTCTATTGTAAATTTTCAAACTAATGGTATCTTCAAGTTATAATATCTTAGCAATACATTTAAATTAAGAAAATATATACTAGTAGAACTTGTAGATCTTTTTGTGCTCTAAGATATGACCTTATTTAAAGTATCTTAAAAAATGGACTAAAAATTTATCACATTATTATACAACAATGATCGCAATGCATATTTTTGCATAGAATTACAAAATTGGATAAATAAGTTACCTTTAAATAATAATAAGTTCAAAAATAATTAGATTTAGCTAAAAGCACATCAAATATAAGTTTTAAATCTTGTTATAAGATAAAACTTTTTCCCTCTATAGTACATTAAATTCCAAATGATTTGAAAACTACTTTGGTAAGAAATAGTTTTGAATTGGAAACCTTACAAAGTGTGGGTCAGTTTGTAGACCAATGTTGTAAAGAAGCAGCTTTCTAATTATTGAGAATTGATTCATAAGTATAACTTAAGTGTTATAGCTAGCAAACTATTCTATAGATTTGATTTTAAAAAAGTATTAACAATTTTGAGAGTAAGACTATCAAGATAGGATTTGTCAGCTAAAACATAGTTTTCTTGCTTATTATTGTGAAATATGTGTCTATGGTCACTTGGAGTGCTAATTTCTTCATCTAAGGGATAAGCTTCTTGAAGCTCTTTTGTTAGCCCCAATGCAAAGGAAACGGAAAAGAAAGTGAAAGAAAATAAAAAAAACGTAGGGCAAATCGAAAAAAGGCAGACCAATGAAAAAATAGGAGGAAAAAAGGCAAAATCATAGGAGCAACTTTAAAAGTCTAGGGTGAGTGCAAAAAGGGAAAGACACATTTTAAATATAAAAGCACACCCTAAATTTTTGTAAAAGAGTGCCAGGCTCCCTCCTATGCAATTTGTAAATGTAGACAAGCATGGGTGAAGGAACAATGTGAATAGGGAATTGGGGAAGAGGACCTAGGCAAAAATGGCCGGTTGTGTAGAAAAGAGATGGGCGCCCAAGGAAGAAGCATGTATAAAAGGAAAAAAGTGAATGAAGAAGCTCATTCTTGTATGTGGCCAAAACTAGCTCTCTTCTTCTTCTTCTTCTTCTTCTTCTTCTTCTTCTTGCTTGTGTTTGTGCTTGTTTTTGAGAGAGGGAGTGTGAGGGAGTGAGTGTGTGAGGGTGAGGGGTTGTGGTGAAGAACCTCTCCATGTTCTCCTCTCTTCTTTTTCTCTTCTCTTCTCTTCTCTTGTCTCGTGCCTAGTAATGGAGCTTGGGGCTTGGAGATTGAGGATCAAGCTTGCTTAAGCTTGCACCTTGGATCGTGGAGCTATAGGAGAGCTCATGGGAGGAGGCAACTCGATCGGGCATGAATGTAAGCTTAATCTTGGCTTATTACACTTGGCTTATTACACTCTTAGGCATGAGAGTGCACACGACTATGTGAAAGGTAGCCATTGCACTTGGCTTGAAATGCAATAAGTAGTCAGTGGGTCTTGGCGGTAGAGCATGAACTTCCACATTTTGGTCCCATTTACTCGGCACCAATAGATTCAAGCTTTGAGTGCTTGCGCCTTTGAATCAATCATTGAAGTTGGGATTTCCCCAAACTAGTGCTTGGGATAAGTAGGAAGCAAGGGAATCGGAGGGCATTCGATCTCTTTTGCAAGTAATTTTTTGGTTTTTAGGAATTATGTAAGTAGGTTGGAGTAACATAGGTGTTTGCTTTGTGTTTTGGATGCATTAAGATAAGAAGAAACAAGGAAAAGAAGAGAAACAAGCAGTAGAGTTATTGCTGTTAAAACATGGAGAAAAAGGGCTTAAATGCATGAAGGGAGAGAGAGAGAAGGGGGAAGTAATAGAGCAAGAGGAAAGGGGTTTACGAGGCCAAGAAGAGGGGGAGAGCTCATTTGTGTGTATTTAGCTATGAGAGAGAGAGAGAGAGAGAGAGAGAGAGAGAGAGAGAGAGAGAGAGAGAGAGAGAGAGAGAGAGAGAGAGAGAGAGAGAGAGAGAGAGAGAGAGAGAGAGAGAGAGAGAGAGAGAGAGAGAGAGAGAGAGAGAGAGAGAGAGAGAGAGAGAGAGAGAGAGGGCAGGAGCACAGATTTGCTTACCAATTTGCATTTTCACATCCTTGAGCCTTGCAGGTATACTATGAGTGTCATTTAATGCTTGTTAATCATAGTCAGGGCCCTGGTTTTCAAGGTTAGAGTAGGAAATCGGAGCATTAAATCAAATTTTCACTATTCAGGACCATCGCCGCACTCGAAAGCCATATGCAGCTTCGAACAGCCTCAGTTGACTTGAATAGTGCGAGTCACAGTCCACTTGGACAACAACAAAACCATTTGAGTCCAAGACTCAGACTTGGACCTTGGACCTCATTTGGCCTTAGACAACTGAGTGTCAGACCACTTGGACTCGGATGAGTCGAGACATTATGCTTGGATGGGCATGTGACTCGGACTCGGACATGCATGTGACTTGGACTCAGATGTTCGAGTCTGCAACTTTGACTTTGCAACTCGAACTCTACAACTTAGAAAGTTTACATAATCATATTTCTGGCACATCAAACCCATGTAAGGCCTAGCAGAGCTCGAGTCCAAGCTAGGCGACACCCTCATAGGCCTCTAGATGCATAGAATGGCTCATAGAGCCGATAGACTCAATAATCACGACTTGACGGTTCGTGAATGAGTGTGGACATTGACCATTAGTTGCTTATCCTGTTAGAAACCTGAATTAGCTAAATGAACCTGCTATGTCATAGACCACGCATCTAGAACACAGCGGAGACTAGAACAGACCATCAAGAGTGGCTGTCATTTGTACAAAGAAGCCATAATTAGAGGAAATTGATTTGAAAGAGTGTGATGTGCATTGCTGCTGTTGAACTCGCACACTACATCATTTAAACACTTGGAGTGCACTAGAAAAGTAGAAAGCCTAATTTTACATAGTGCACACATCGATAAGCACCACACTTGCGCATCTGAGTGCATGTATTGAGGATTGCTTTTAATAACAAGAAACTCACACAAGATAACATAATTCAATGAACCCACTAGTAGGAGGAGACCCTTAGATGCCAAACAAGTAACTAAGAAAACTAATCACTAAAGACCAAGAGGCTTGAGTCATTGAGCCGCTTAGGGAGCAACAAAGACCAACATGATTAGGGACACAACTTTACCCGCCGATTTGATCAACCTGATCGATATCTTAGTTGCCTAGGAAACCACTGGCATGCCATGGACTAGCACCAACCCTGGAGAGGATGAACTGGACTTGGGGAAATTCCCAACTAATATCCAATAGCTTGTAAACCAGAATGACCTGTGAGCTAGAATGGTGTATCATGGTAGACTAGCTGATGACATCACAACCGATCTCTAGGTTGAGTGAAAGTTGGCAAAAAAGTGCTGCAAAGTATAGCTACCTACAAGCAAGAGTAGCGAGCTGCTTAGAAGCCGAGACAAGACATAGAAATGCCCGAGGTCCAATGCATCGTGGCTCTCACCAATAGAAAATTAGGGCAAGACCAAATGTTGAGAGGGAGAGACCACTAGAGATGGATCTTACACTGAATGAGCTTCTTATTATGAAGTCACTGTTAAATAATATGATTGCATTGTAGAGTGAAGCAACCCTAGCAACTATGTTGCTATCAGGGCTAGGAATCACCCCAAACTTTAGGAGCCAAACCAAGATACTTGCGGTTGCTAAGCAAGTCGACGAGTATCAACTCGGCAATGATCCATACGGCTTCGTAGAGCAGTTTGAGCAAGTATGCAAGGTGACTAGCCTCATGGACCTTGCTCAATGAACACAAGCTTTCAAACTTTGCCTAGGAGACAAATGATGTGGTATGCTAGCCTAGATAATGCCAAACGTAGTAACTTTAATAACCTCAAGGATCTATTCATCAAGAGATTCTTTGAGGTTGGATACTCCGACAACCTCATTGTCAAGTTGATGAATATCAGAGCCAAAGAGACAAGGAGGATATCCGAGATTACATTACTCATGTGGGGATTCCCTTTAAGAGAATCCCAATGGCAAAAGGACCTAACGAATGTTCTCCATTGTATTCATTAATTAAATCTGAAGCGAAGAGCTTTACAAGGCTTTAGTGAGTAACTCGAACATGCAAAGGGATGTGTTAGCTAGGGTCTTTGAGGAAGCCATACATATGGAGGACCTACTCAAGGAGAGAAGCTCAAGATCCACGACTCGAGATAGCACTGCCTTGAGATCCTTAGAGAGAGCTACAACCATCGGCAAAAGATCTAGCCAGAGCACACAAGATAAGGGAAAGAGTGTCGACCCAAACTAGGAGTTGGCAGACATGAAGCTGGAGTTGGCTAAGCTTTGAGAGACGATGAGAAGGCCCATAGGACCTCACATGCAACACTTGCATTGCAGATGAAATCACCTTCCAGTTGAGTGTCTGGATCCTAGATCGAGACCATGCGCTAAATGTAGTAGGTTTGGACCTGATGTGATGCATTGCAGATTACCAAAATGATTTTCATATCTGCAACTGTATAAAATGGAATATGCCGTTGAACTTTGGAAGAGGATCTCCATCAGCTCTCCCAGCACCCAATGACTTAAAGCCAACCATCCCTAGGATGGACATCAACCCTATAGGGATACCTAGACCACTTGGACCCATTGTGACCCATCCACCACCAATGATGGCGCATGGGAAGAGGTAGAGGTCTAGGAGGATAGAACCAAGAACATGTTGAGGGTTGATATGACTGAGATTTTGGCTCTTTTTTGTTGGATTTTTGGGTGATTTTTTGTATGATTTGAATGCTAATTGATTTTTTTTGGAAACGTTTGACATAATTTTGGATAAGGTTGAATATGTTTGAGAAGCAGATGATGTTTTTCAATGGAGATATGATGTGTTGATAAGTTTTATGTTAAGTGTGTGATTGGTTCTCTTGAGCTTCTGTTTTGTTTTGTTTTCCTTCTCTGTATGGGAGGATGGAGTGATGATTGGTGGATTTGAAAGTGTTTCAAAGCTTATTCAATGATTCTTGATGGTTTTGAATGGTTTTAATTGAGCTAAATGCTTTCTGATGACTTTTTGTAGATACTTTGTTGAGCTTCTATAGAGCCTCAGTTTTTGTTTTGTATGCCTCTATAAGTGTTTTGTGTGATGAATGTGTAGCTCGGGGAAGTTTTCTAATCTTTGGAGATGAATAAAAGTTCAAAATAGCTCAAAGAAGTGGAAGAAGTAGTTGCTAAAGACTCAAGTGAAGACTGAAGTAACAGTGACATTGTTGAGCTATGAAAGGACACTATAGTGGTTCTTGTGACCTTTCATGTCAAACTGTAATGTGCCTGCTTGCCCGCTTGTGGGACACGTCTTAGTAGCCCATCGGGAGGGGTGTCTAGAAGGCTTCGTCTGGCACTCGCAGGGAATGACACAGGGTTTGCGATCTGGGTCTTCCCGAGTCTGCCCCGAACAGAAGTGTCCAGCTGTTTCCACTTGGGATCGACCTGAGGTCAGGGTTCCTTTCCTATCAGCAAAGTCCCTAGGAAGGAGCTAGCGTTGAGCTCCAGATGTACCACTTTGTGTAGGAACAACAGAGTCGAAGCGGATTCATACTGCACTTGGTTCATGGAGAATGGAAAACGAGAGGGATGCGAAGGTCAACCTCTCTGCCATATTGCATAGTTCCATTCCTTTCCCCTAAAATAGAATAAACAGGAAATTCTACATCTACTGATACTAGGTCTTCATTGTCTTATTATCTCATCATTTGAGAAAAGTTCCCAGCTAACAGAGACCACCCTTCCGTAGGACGGACCTAAGTCACGTCCACTGTGTTGAGAGATTGAGCTCCACTCGTGATATGCCAGGGTGACCGTTGTGCATTTATGTCACCGACGTGTCAGTTACAGATGCTGTTGGTACACCGCCCATGAATAATAGCTAGATGACAGCTATCCTTATCTACTCTAGTTCGTGGCTCAGTTAGTATGCCACCTTAGTTATTTGAGTTTGGTTTGAGACCCATATATAGGGTTCTTCTATTTCTTTGTATTTGAGTTCTTTTGGCTTACACAACTAAGAAGAGGAAAACTGTTTTCAACCTCCACCCTTGTGTGTATTCCCCCATTGTGCAAGCAAGAAAGCTACAAGTGAGACTCCTTTCTTCTCTCCCACAATCTTGACATGGTATCAGGTGCATGGTCATGCCCATCCATATTGTTAATGGATACAAGTTAAACTCACATAATGCATTATCAAACTCATGATTGATTAACCTTTCTTTGGTAAAAATTGGGTAGAAAATGTGATTTTCTTTACTTGTGCTCTTTTTGGTTGGCTATTGCTTAGTTATCTATTTGCCATGGTCTTGATTTTCATGTCTTTATGACAGGTAGTACCACACTTGGCAAATAGGGAGAGAGTGGAGGATATCTTAGATCCCCAACTCAAGGGACAACGTAAACAAAAAGAGTCAGAAATGAGCATTTGTTCATGGTGCAGCACATGAACAATTCTGTGACAAGTGCAGAAGAAAGCAATGATGTATGGTATGTTGACTCAGGTGCATCAAACCACATGACAGGTCATGCAGAATGGATGGAGGATGCAAGGAAAATGGAAAAACTAGGATTTGTGGAGACTGGTGCAGATTGGAAAAATTCATTTGTCTATGCAGGATGGGAAAAAGAAATACTTGTCCGATGTATTTCATGTCCCGAATATCACCAAGAATCTAGTTTCTGTTGGTCAAATGGTTGAGCAGGGCTTGCAGGTCAGATTTAATCCTCATGGATGCTTTGTTGAGGATATGAAAAATAAAGGTCGCTTGATAGCAAAAGGAAAGAAGAAGGGCAGAATGTTTATGTTGGATGCAGACATGTCTGAATTGAGTGCAGCAATGTTTGCACATGGGACCGGTGTAGTTGCAGATATTGATATCTGGCATAAACGCATTGGTCATGTTAATGTACAGTGACTTAAATCAATGCAGGCCCAAAATATTGTTGCAGGGTTGCCTAGATTCAAGGTTGCAGAAATGCATAAGGTATGTGAAGCCTGTCAGTTTGGAAAATAGGCAAGGAAACCATTTCCTAGACATGTTCAAGAGAGTAAGAAGCCATTGGAATTAATCCACTCTGATGTGTGGACTACTAAAGCTGCATCTCTTGGAGGCTGTCATTATTTTGTCACTTTTATTGATGACTATAGCAGAAAAGTTTGGGTGTATTTTATGAAAAAGAAAAGTGAAGTTTTTGGGCATTTCAAAACTCTTAAAGCTATGGTTGAAAAAGAAACAGGCCTGCAAATAAAATGCCTAAGGTCAGATGGAGGGGGAGAGTACCTCTCAAATGAGTTTGCAAGGTTCCTGCAGGAGCATGGCATAAAGCAGCAATATTCATGCAGTCATACCTACAACAAAATGGAATTGCAGAAAGGAAAAATAGGCATATTGGAGAGGTATCTCGTGCCATGCTCAACGAAAAAGACTTGCCAGATTTTTACTGGGTTGAAGCAATTGCTACAGCAGTCTATATAATGAACAGGACTCCCACTGCAGCAATACATGGCATGACTCCAGAGGAGAGGTATACTGGTAGGAAACCAGATATTTCTCATTTGAAAATTTTTGGTTGCATTGCCTATGTACATGTGCCAGATGAGTTGAGATCCAAGTTGGATCCAAAAGCTGAGAAGTGTATCTTTATTGGTTACTCTCTGCAGCAAAAAGGATATAGATGCTATAACCCTTCTACTCGTAAGTTTACAGTGAGCAGAGATGTTTTTTTTGATGAGATGAGTAGCTGGTATAAACCAGTAAATGTGATTGATGATGTAGATGCACAAAATGGTAATACTGCACAGAATTCACAGCAGCAGTCACAAAATATTAGTGGACCTGGAGCGTCCTCTAGCAGTGGTTCACATTCTTCGCCATGGACAGGCAGATTGAGATCATGAGAATCTTCTCAAAGCAATGCAGATAGTGGTATGCAGGTATCACGAAAAGGAAAAGAGAAGGTAGATCAGCCCATGTTTGATGTGAATGCAGGTCACTCTTATGTGGATGGTGAATCCAGTGGCTCAGAACAGAGCATTGATGATGAGTTGGGTATTTCTTCTATTGTTACACCTGGAGTAAGGAAGACCATGATTGTTTTGAGAGCACCTGGGAGTGAACCTAGTTTGCGCAGGTCTACCAGAGTTAGGTATCCTGTGGATAGGCTGAAATATGATGGATTTACAGCCATTCACTATGCATATATGGTCAAGGTGATACAGGAACCAGAACCCACTTTTTTTGAGCAAGCCATGGGAAAAGAAAAATGGGAGAAAGCCATGGATGAAGAAATGGATGCCTTGGAAGCAAATGCTACATGGGAGTTAGTACCTTTGCCTAAAGGTAAGAATGCAATTGGCTGTAAGTGGGTTTATAAGGTGAAGCACAATGCAGATGGTTCTGTGAATAGATAGAAGGCAAGATTAGTAGTCAAGGGGTATGCACAAACATATGGCATTGATTATGAAGAAACATTCAGTCCGGTTGCAAGGATGGCAACCGTAAGAGCAGTCATTGCTATGGCTGCATCAAAGGAATGGTCTTTATATCAGATGGATGTAAAGAATACCTTCTTGCATGGTGATTTGCAAGAAGAGGTATATATGGAGCAGCCACCAGGTTATGTGCATGCTGATCATCCTGAGTTTGTTTGCAGGTTGAAGAAAGCATTGTATGGCTTGAAGCAAGCACCTAGAGCATGGTCTAACAAGATAGGATAGTAGCTTGTCACTATTGGCTTTCAGATTTCCAAGGCAGATTTCTCACTTTATGTGAGAAAAACAGAGAAAGGTATTATGTTACTTGTCATTTATGTTGATGATTTGATTATGACAGGTGACAGTGATGAAGATATCCTTCATGTAAAAATGCTATTGAAGCAGAAGTTTGAGATGAAGGATTTGGGAGAGCTGCATTATTTCTTGGGCATTGAGGTGATTAGATCACCAAGTGGGATACAGCTCTTGCAGAGGCAGTATGGATTGGACATGCTGTCCAAATATGGGATGACAGGCTGTAAGCCTATTTCAGTTCCTTTGGAGCAGAATGTGAAGTTGAGCGCAGATGCAGGTGAGCTTCTGGAAGATCCTACTATGTACAGACGTATAGTAGGAAGCTTGATTTATATGACTATTACCAGGCCAGATTTGAGCTATGCAGTTGGATTGGTAAGTCAGTTTATGCAGGCTCCAAGGAAATCGCATTTGGATGCGGCTAGACGCATACTCAGGTATGTGAAGTCCACATTGCAGTATGGACTATTTTATGAGACTGGGGTTTAGATGCAGTTGCATGGATACACTGATGCTGATTGGGCTGGTAGTATTTCTGATAGACGATCTACCAGTGGGTATGTGTTCTCTTTTGGGAGTGCTGCAGTCACTTCGAGCAGCAAGAAACAGCCTACAGTTGCCTTGTCGAGCATAGAGGCTGAGTACAGGGGTGCAGCAATGGCTGCATGTGAGGTAGCTTGGTTGCATAAGCTACTTTATGATATGCATCAGTCTAAAGATGGGCCAGTTGTCATCTATTGTGACAACATGAGTAGTATACACTTGGCAAATAACCCAGTCTATCATGCTAGAACAAAGCACATTGAGGTGCATTATCACTATGTGCGGGAGAGGGTTTTACTAGGTCTTATTGATCTAGTTTATGTCAGCACAGAGGATCAGGTAGCTGACATATTCACGAAGGCATTGGGCACATAGAAGCTGGGTAAGTTCAGAGACCTGCTTGGTGTGCAGGAATTGGGATTGAGCTCGAGGGGGAGTGTTGAGATATCGAGCTCCACTCGTGATATGCCAGGGTGACCGTTGTGCATTTATGTCACCGACTTGTCAGTTACAGATGCGGTTGGTACACCGCCCATGAATAATAGCTAGATGATAGCTATCCTTATCTATTCTAGTTCGTGGCTCAGTTAGTATGCCACCTTAGTTATTTGAGTTTGGTTTGAGACCCATATATAGGGTTCTTCTATTTCTTTGTATTTGAGTTCTTTTGGCTTACACAACTAAGAAGAGGAAAACTGTTTTCAGCCTCCACCCTTGTGTGTATTCCCCCATTGTGCAAGAAAGAAAGCTACAAGTGAGACTCCTTCCTTCTCTCCCACAATCTTGACACACCGCACTTTCCTCAGTTTGCTTTAGTTATCTAATTACCTAACACATTACGTTTTGACATGCAAAATTAGCTTCCTTAATTAAAAAAATTAATCACAGGTTCCTTCACGTAACTTAGGCACTGACACAAAAACAATGCCAAGCAAGTTCCTTTTTCTCTAATAACTGCTCTTTATTTATAAAAATCCTGGAGTACATCCAATATCACGCTCGAAGGCTATCCCAGCAATCTACAGGATTGTTGCTCCAAGTTCCACCCGTTGACTAGTACACAGGCCTCGAGATCCCATCTCGAGTCACGTCGGCCTCTTGTATGGGATCCGAAGGCAAGGGATTTACAACGAGAGCCTCCCCTGGCACCCAAGTGTCCTCTTGCTCCAAGCAGCACCCACGGAGAGACCTCTCGCGGCGGGTTAGGTCCATATACCCGGCGTGGCTAACAACCCCCTTAGATAGGGCCAGGCAGACAGTCGGAGGTAATTGTTCCTACCTCTCCCTCCAGGCTTTCAACCTGAAGCATTAAGTGTTTTCCTTGAATTAGTTCCTTGGGCAAAGAGATCAAATAATGTACCTAAGTACAAGCACAAACATTTCGGAGGTCGTTTGTGCGATCGATTGCTAAGGTGTGACTCCTTTTTTTCCCGGATGCTCCCAGCATCCGATCTTGGGTCTTTTCACGACTTGGTGAGATACCAATAATTTCAAACAAGATTACACAAGCAAATGGTCTTGGTAAGTTGACTTATACTTGCCCTTTTCCCTTGGGTTTTACCTCAGGGTATCTTAGTCCCTAACTCAAGCATTAGCCGGTCAGTCAAGGCAATGGACATGCCTTATTCGCGACCCAACCAAGGGTCTTTTGATCTCTAATTCCAACCAAGCTAAGATAACACAGATGGTAACACATGATTCTTCATTTAGACTTTAAAGATGCAGTCTAGATGCATGCGATCCTTTCAATTGTCTTAGTGCGGTTCTATGGAGGATTTCCCAATCAACCTTAACCATCATGCACATTGTGCATTTAGTATAGTTGTACCTCCTAAACGACTTTTATCTCTCTTTATTCCTAGCAACAAGTACTCAATCTAATGCATCGGATCACATGTGACTTGCATCTATGAAAGTCTAGGGTTTTGTCTAATGGTGCAAGTGTATCTCATGAACAGAAAGTAACATTTCATGTGTTTCTTTTAGCCATGATTGCGAAACGTGAATTCTAAATGACTATTCATGCACTAAACTGGTTAAAAACCTATCATTTTATGTGATGTAAGGTGATAACCTTATCATTTTATGCGTGTAGAAGTTATCATTTTATGTGAATTCTAAACTCTTCCGTTTCGCACATGCAACTTAGTTCTCAGAGTAAACAAAACTCTAAGACTCATTCTTGTCCCATGCACATCATCAACCCTTTCATCCCTTCCACGAGAAATAATTCCTAATTAATCTTAAAGCTTAGAACCTGGGCTTGATTCATATGTGCGGCGTTGGTCGCTGCGCTCGCCTCTCCAACATTACCGATAGCTTGGGCGCCTACGCTTCCCGCGACTTTCTTCTTGGGAGCCATTCGCCTCGTGGAGATTGGGCAGTCCAGACCTTAGCGGGTTTCGGTTTGTTCAGGTTTGGTGGGAAAGACCGCTGAATAGGGTCCTTTGCCGAGGGAGTGGTTTGGGTGTGGCTTGATGCGGTTACCAACTCTCACTCCCTCTCCTTCCTTCTTTCTCCCTCTCTCTCTTCTTCTTCTTTTCACTTATTCTCCTGCTCTCTCTCTCTCTCTCTCCCTCTCTTCTTCTCCACTTATTCTTCTACTCTCTTTCTCTCTCTCCCTCTCTTCTTCTCCTTCTCCCACTTCTTTTCTCCTTCTGCTCCTTCCCTCTCTTTCTCTTCCTCTTCTCTTCTTTTCTCCTTCTACTCTTCTTTTTCTTCTTCTTCTACTACTTCTCTCCTCTCTCCCTCTCCCTCTTCTTCTTCTTCTTCTTCTACCTCTCTCCTTCCCCTTTTTCTTCTCCTCTCCTCCTTCTCTCCCTCTTCTTCCTCTTCCTCTACTTCTCTCCCTCTACTTCCCTCTCCCTCTACCTCTCTCCTCCTCCTTCTCTTCTTCTACTTCTCTCCCTCTACTTCACTTCTCTCTTCCACTCCTTCTTTTCTCTCCTTCTCCTTCTCTCCCTTTTCTTCACTCTCCCACTCCTTTTCCTCTCTCCTTCTCCTTCTCTCCCTCTTCTTTTCTCTCCTCACTCCTTCTTCTTCTATCTCCTCACTCCTTCTCTCCCACTACTTCCCTTTCCTCTCCAACTCCTTCTTCTTCTCTCCTTCTCTCTCCCTCTTCCTCCTCTTCTCTCTCTCCCTCCTTTCTCTTCTCTCCTTCTCCTTCTCTCCCTCTTCTTCCCTTCTCTTCCCCACTCCTTCTTCTTCCCTCTCCTTACTCCTTCTCTCACTCTACTTCTTTCCTACTCCTTCTCTTCTTCTCCTTCTCTCCCTCTACTTCCCTTCTTCTTACTCTTCCTCCCGGGGCCCCGCACAACTAGTGATTAGAGGGGGGGTGGTTAGGGTCGAAGGCCCAGGGCTGTTTCAGCAGCACAGACAGGGCGAAAACACCCAATTGGAGGGCCCGACAGCGCCGCCAGCGAGGAGAGGAGTGACGTAAGGGAGGCTGGGTGGTGGAGCAGCACGCCGGCCAGACTAGGGGCTGTCGAGATTGTAGCAGGTTGTAGGGGGGGTGACGTCGATCAGACGGCTAGGGGGGTGGTACAACAGCTGACGGGGGGGGGGGGGGGGGAAAGACTACGTTCGGAAGACCCTTAGGGGGTGGTGCAGTGTTGTCATCCTAATGGTGTGGGGTGGCTTCGATCGAGAGCCCCAGGGGGGTGAACTCTAGTCGGAGGCCGGAGCCTTGCGTAGCAACTGACAGGGGAGAGTGGCGATGTATGTAGCCTCGTCTCCTTCCCCCTGGGAAGGGGAGAAGCCTCCCCTTATATAGGGGAGGGGAGGAGGTAGGTGGCATGGCCACCCCTCCCACTTGGGGGGATGCATGCCCCCCAGCACCATCACTCCCTCTCTCTCTCTCCCCGACGTGCTGTTAGCGGGGAGAGAGGGGGAGTAAAAAAATTTGTACTAAAGGTAATAGTTTTTTTTGTTTTTTTTTCCCCTCTTTTTTTGAAATTACAGGGGGTCCTATGGGATATTACATCCTCTCCCCCTTAGAGGAATCGAGATGTCCTCATCTCGAGAGGACCTGGGAGTGTTGTTGGTTGAGAGTATCTTCACTCATCCAGGTGGCATCCTCTTCGGGATAATCTTTCCACTGGACGAGGTATTCTCTCAAGGTCCTTGACCTCAACTGCCTCTCCCTGACATCTAGGACTCTATCAAGCCGTAGCTCAAGGATTCCTTGGATAGGCATTACAATTTGCTGATCATAAAGTACATGATTCGTCTTAGGTAGATACTTTTTCAATAGGCTAACATGGAATACATTATGAACCTTTAGGGTTGCAGGCAGCTGTAGTATGTAAGCATTAGGTCCTAGGCACTTAGTGATCTTATAAAGTCCACAATACCTTGGACTTAGCTTCTTGTTCTCTCCCAAGGACAATGAACTCTTTTTAGGGTGTACGCGGATGAAGACCATATCATCTTCAATGAAGGATCTGTCTTACCATTTCAAGTCAGTGTAAGCCTTCTGTCTATCCTTGGCGGCTTGGATGTCTTATCTTAATGATTTGATTTGGTCATCCATGTCTTCCAGCATCTGCCTCAAAGCTTCTACCCTCAAGGTTGGATCCAAGAAGCTCAAAGGAGTATGACAATCGTGCCCATACAATGCTTGAAAAGGGGTCATCTGAATACTTTGTTGGTAAGAAGCATTATAGGCAAACTCAACCAGTGGCAAATATTGAATCCACTTTTTGGGTTCGCGACAGCAGTATGCCCTAAGCATATCTTCAATGACTTGGTTGACTCATTCCGTTTGACCATCAGTTTGGGGATGGTAAGCTGTACTGAAACAGAGTTGAGTCCTAATGGCCTCGAAGATAGCCCTCCAGAAGTGTGATGTGAAGAGAGAGTCACGATCACTAACGATTCTTCTGGGTAACCCATGCAGTTTGAATATTTCGTTGATGAATAATCTTGCAATGTCTGAGGCTTTATAGTTTGTCTTGACAGGGATGAGATGTGCTATCTTGGTGAGCATATCTACTACAACCATGATAGAGTTGTATCCTCCCTGCACTTGGGGTAGGCCAACAACGAAGTCCATACTGATGAATTCCCATTTAATTTGGGAAATGTCAAGTGGTTGCAATTTCCACGGCATTTTAACATGTTCTGCCTTAATGTGTTGACAAGACAAATATTCCGTGACATATTTGAGAACGTCACCTTTGAGCCTATCCGAATAATAGCTCTTCCTGACCACATTAAGGGTCTTGGCATAGCCAGGATGTCCTGAGAAAGGGGAGTCATGGGCTTCCCAGGGTATCTTTTGCTTAAGAGATTGGCTTGTGGGGATACATAATCTTGTCCTAAAGTAGACAAGTCCACTACTGACAGAGAATTCTTGATACTTCCTTTTTAGCTTCGGGTCTTGATTCTTGACGGGGATCTCCCTTAGCAATTTCTGATAGACTAGGTCATGACATGCTTCTTCTCTAGCTAGCTCAAGAATTGGGTTATTTGGCATTGATATCTTTGTGGCTAGTGACCTTGCTGTTGATGGATCTGGCAAAATAAGAGAGTTTAGAAATGCCTTGTGAGACTGAGTGCATCTGCAACTACATTCTCTTTTTCAGGCCTGTATTTGATTTCAAAGTCATATTCTTCTAGCACTTCGATCCATCGACGTTGCCTTATGTTGAGCTCATTCTAGGTGAAGATCCATTTAAGACTCTTGTGGTTCGTCACTAAGGAAAATTTATTACCTAGCAAGTAATGTCTCCAAAGTTTGAGAGCATGGATGACAGCCAACAACTCCAGATCATGGGTAGCATAATTCCTTTCATGGCTCTTCAATTTCCTTGAGGAATATGCTACATGGTGACCTTCTTGCATAAGAACACATCCTAAGGCAAGTGCACTAGCATCAGTTACCACCTCAAACTCCTTACTAAGATCGGGAAGTTTCAGGATGGGTGCTAATACTAAGCTTTACTTTAGTTTGTCTACCACGGCCTCCAGATCGGCCTCCTCTACCTCTGCCTCTACCTCTTCCAGCATTTGAGTAGAAGACAGCTTCTTTTGAAGTTCCTCCTGAAGAAGATGCACCACCATTTCTCTGCTCCTCAGAAATTAGAAGAGCAATCAACTCCTCAAAATCAGGAAATCTTTCACGGACGGAAATGGATGTTCGGAACTATGCATAATCCTTTCCTAGACCATTCAAGGTCACAGAAACTAAATCACCATCTTCCACTGGTGACCCAATGGAAGCAAGTGCATCCGCAATCTTCTTCACCTTCATGTGGTAGTCATTGATGCTCATATTTTCTCTTTACACATTATGCAACTCTTGCTTGAGCTGCATTTTCCTGGCTTGCGTATTTGTGCTATACATTTTTGACAAAGTATCCCATGCCTCCTTTGGCGTACTTGCATCCTGAATATGCATAATCATAGAGTCTGAAATGCTGATAGACAGCCAATACATAACTTTCTTGGCTCTCTCATGCCATGCTTTAAATGCCTGCATTTGCTGTTGATTGGGAACATCAGGAAGAACTGGTTCTTCTTTATTTCCTGCAACAAATTCCCAATATCCTTTTCCCATAAGGAAATTTATCATTCTAAACTTCCATGCTTGGAAGTTGTTCTTGTCAAGCTTTTCAGTGACAATCTGTGAGAGAGAATTAGACGCCATTATAGAACACTGCAAAAAATTCTGTCACTGCAAAGAACACAGCTTCAGCCTCACAAGGACTAATCTGCAAAACTGACGAAAGTGGTATTTGACCACACAGTCACTTCCTAGTGACGATTTTGCATCAACAGGCAACAAGGATGATTCTGTAACTCCCAATGTCTCTGTGCACAGGCATACGATGCAATTTCTACAGTAACTTTTCATCGACCTGTAGAACAGTGGTCGCATAGCATAAAACTGGGTCTTTTCCTGAGTGCGTGCAAAAAACTTCCGCCTCCAAAACAGGCCCAGAAATGGCCTCAAATAAAAAAAACAGGGTCGCCATGGGCTAAAGCCCTCACCCGCAGCATATACTGCCCTCTTGCTTCACCGCGAAGGGCGTCTCAACCTGAGACAATGCACTCTTGCAATTTCCGGCTTTGCTACCTGCAAAGATCTGCTCCCAAAACAGAAAATGAAAGCAACACTGCTCCTCTTACCAGAACACCGTGAGCTTGGCTTGCTTTCTTGAGCTCCTTACCACGAACAAGGCTCTGATACCATGTCAAGATTGTGGGAGAGAAGGAAGGAGTCTCACTTGTAGCTTTCTTGCTTGCACAATGGGGGAATACACACAAGGGTGGAGGCTGAAAACAGTTTTCCTCTTCTTAGTTGTGTAAGCCAAAAAGAACTCTAATACAAAGAAATAGAAGAACCCTATATTTGGGTCTCAAACCAAACTCAAATAACTAAGGTGGCATACTAACTAAGCCACGAACTAGAGTAGATAAGGATAGCTGTCATCTAGCTATTATTCATGGGCGGTGTACCAACCGCATCTGCAACTGACAAGTCGGTGACATAAATGCACAACGGTCACCCTGGCATATCACGAGTGGAGCTCGATATCTCAACAGACTTGACCCTTTCCACAGTGGATGTGGGCATCATTGGATATTAGCCAATCCATTGCGAGCAAACATTCATGGACACCTAGGTTCATTACCCTGAATCTCACCGAAGTCGGCTTCCCACCCAGTAGGAATTTCACCTTAGCAGTTTGCCTAGTACAAGAGACCTCACGACCATTGGCCAATTCCACAAGTAAAGTAGGTGTGTCTATTCTGGTTATACCTAGCCTTTTTGCATAGATCTGTGAAATGAAGGAATGTGTACTGCCACAATCGATTAGGGTTTTAAAGCTTTTACCTTTATAATCTGATGGAGTTTGGATCGCCGAGAATGGCGATTTGGACCCTTCTTGTGAAGAGCAGCGTGAATTGTTGCCCTCTCAATGTCAACATCCATGGATGGATCTTCTTCATTGCCCAGCTCCTTGTTGGCAACATTGGAGGTTCTCCCTCTGGCCATGACGGTGGCTCCTTGGCCATGGGTGGCTCCTTGGCGATGTCCTCTGCTAAGCTTGGGACACTCTCTCTTGAAGTGTCCGGGCTCGTTGCAATGGAAGCAATGTAGATTGTGGTCGTTACCTTGTGTAGGAACAAAGTTGTTGATAGTATTGGTCCTAGCTTTCTTCCTTTGTCCTTGATTGTGACCCTGCGCTCTCTTAGTCTGAGCCCTATACATTCCCTTGTTCTGATCCCTGTAAGGCCAAGTCTTGTTGTTCCTTGGCTTGGTCTGCACCTCTTGTATTATTGGTGTAGCTCGAATGAGTGTGTCTTGTAGGTCCATTGGGCATATTGATTCCAAGCAGGTGTTTATGGGTGAATTTAACCCAGCACAAAACTTTGACACCTGTTGTGTCATATCCATTGGTGGTGCGTACTTTAAGAGAGAGACGAACTTTGAATAATATGCATCAAGGGATAGTCCAAGCTGCTTCAATTCATAGAATTCATTCATCTTCTATGTGCGGTAGGCAGGTGGGAGATACCTCCCTCGCACAGCTTCCTTAAGCTTCTCCCAAGTGACTGTCCCTTCTGAGATTGCTTGGACTCTGCACCACTGTTTCCACCAAAGTCTTGCTTTGCCTGTAAGCTTAAGTTTGGCAAGCATAGCTTGGTTAGTAGGTGCAGTTCCTGCTGCCTCAAAATAGTCCTCCATGGACTCGATCCAGATCTCGGCATCAACTTGAATAGTCCTTCCCTTGCCATCGAACTCAGGTGGCTTAATTTGTTTGAGAAGAAACTTCTTCTCTTGAATCATAGCTGCACTTAGTGTAGGGGTCGGACTTGGAACCTGCACTTGGGGTTGTGCCTGGACAATAAGATTCTTTATGTTAACAAATTATCACTCATTCCTCATATCACATTATTATGACTTGCATAGCTTTTAGCCAAGTGTCTTAATCACTTAACGCCTTTGCTAACATTTACAATCAGGATAGACAATAGTAAAAGTCTTGTTCATTCATGAGGGCATAGCCCTTTGAGTACATTTATTTTGGAAAAGTAGAACAAGTTGATTAGTACATCAATTTAGGGAAAATAGGATTGTGTTACAATTAGCTACAGGGACTGAGTAATAATATGGAGTGAGGTCATGGATTTTCAAGAATCGATAAGTCATAGGAAGCTTGGGGTATCCCTTCCTTTGATACCCGTTCTTCTCATAAAGCCCCAGCACTTTGATTTTGTCGGCAGGGATCACCCGAGTCACTTCTTCATACACATACTTGTTCTGCTTGACTTGCCGACTACCAACATGCATGGCTGCGTTTGCGTGAGCTTCGACAAAGATGAACAGCTTCACAATCTTTAAATCCTCCATCCACTTGATTCTCTTCAAGTTGGTCTGAAGATACGCGAGTCAGTGGGCTGCTATGTAGTATATTCATGATTCTCCTGTCCATCTCCGTTCCGCATACAGGGGTGAAGGATTATAGATGCGGTCTAGAATATTCATCATGCCTAACCTCTGTCGATAATTCGAAGCACGCATTGCAGTCATAAACATAACCTGGAACACCAAGAATTTGTTCCATGCTTCGTGACTCTGCAACCCAGCATCCATAAGTGAGTAAGGAAATGTTTTCAACAGAAAACACTGCTCTACTCCACTCACCTTCCCCTGGTTGTCTCCTTATTCCCTTTACTTTCCTCCATTAAGTTTCTTTGTAAATCTTGGATCCCGTTGGTTTGCTCTGATACCAACTGTAACGTGCCCGCTTGTCCATTTGTGGGATACGTCTTAGCAACCCATCGAGAAGGGTGTCTAGAAGGCACTGCCTAGCACTCGTAGGGAATGACATAGGGTTTGCGATCTACGTCTTTCTGAGTCTGCCGCGAGCGCAAGTGTCCAGCCGTTCCCACTTGGGATTGACCTGAGGTCAGGATTGCTTTCCTATCAGCAATGTCCCTAGGAAGGAGCTAGTCTCGAGCTCCAGCTGTACCACTTTACGTAGGAACAATAGAGTCGAAGCGGATTCATGCTGCACTTGGTTCATGGAGAATGGGAAACGAGAGGGATGCGAAGGTCAACCTCTTTGCCATACGGCATAGTCCCATTCCCTTCCCCTAAAATAGAATAAACAAAAAATTCTACATCTATTGATACTAGGTCTTCATTGTCTTATTATCTCATCATTTGAGAAAAGTTCCCAGCTAACCGGGACCACCCTTCCGTAGGACGGACCTAAGTCATGTCCACTGCACTTTCCTCAGTTTGCTTTAGTTATCTAATTACCTAACACATTACGTTTTGACATGCAAAATCAGCTTCCTTAATTAAACAAATTAATCACAGGTTCCTTCACGTAACTTAGACACTGACACAAAAACAATGCCAAGCAAGTTCCTTTTTCTCTAATAACTGCTCTTTATTTATAAAAATCCTGGAGTACATCCAATATCATGCCCGAAGGCTATCCCAGCAATCTACAGGATTGTTGCTCCAAGTTCCACCCGTTGACTAGTACACAGGCCTCGAGATCCCATCTTGAGTCACGTCGACCTCTTGTACGAGATCCGAAGGCAAGGGATTTACAATGAGAGCCTCCCTTGGCACCCAAGTATCCTCTTGCTCCAAGCAGCACCCACGGAGAGACCTCTCGCGGTGGGTTAGGTCCATATACCCGGCGCGGCTAACAACCCCCTTGGATAGGGCCAGGCAGACAGTCAGAGGTAATTATTCCTGCCTCTCCCTCGAGGCTTTCAACATGAAGCATTAAGTGTTTTCCTTGAATTAGTTCCTTGGGCAAAGAGATCAAATAATGTACCTAAGTACAAGCACAAACATTTCGGAGGTCGTTTGTGTGACCGACTGCTAAGGTGTGACTCCTTTTTTTCTCAGATGCTCCCAACATTCGATCTTGGGTCTTTTCGCGATTTGGCGAGATCCCAATAATTTCAAACAAGATTACGCAAGAAAATGGTCTTGGTAAGTTGACTTATACTTGCCCTTTTCCCTTGGGTTTTACCTTAGGGTATCTTAGTCCCTAACTCAAGCATTAGCCGGTCAGTCAAGGCAACGGACATGCCTTACTCACAACCCAGCCAAGGGTCTTTTAATCTCTAATTCCAACCAAGCTTAGATAACACACATGGCAACACATGATTCTTTGTTTAGACTTTAAAGATGCAGTCTAGATGCATGCGATCCTTCCAATTGTCTTAGTGTGGTTCTATGCAGGATATTCCAATCAACCTTAACCATCATGCACATTGTGCGTTTAGTATAGTTGTACCTCCTAAACGACTTTTATCTCTCTTTATTGTGAAAGATGTAGGATCTAGGACATGGCAGTGAGTTATGGTGGATGGAAGGAGAAGTATGGACTCATGATGGAGAAGACAAAGACACTGTTTGTTACACAAGTGAATTAGGTTCCAAGATTGAGACTTGGACTCATAAACACAATCTTGTGTATGTGGACAATGACATTGACACTTCACTAAAAAGAAAAGAGTACTATCATTGCATTAAGAAAAGGAAGCAAGTACAATGCTTTATAGGAAAGTAGGAAACTGCAGTAGGCACCACTGTGCATATGGGATAGGTAACCCTGCATGTTCTTGGCCCTGAAGCTCCATACAAAGAGGCTGTTAATGAGTGTGATTGCTGAATCTCAACACCCCTCCTCAATCACAACTAGAAAGGCACAAAGTGTGTAGAGGCTGTAATGAGAACCACCCGCAAAGTGTGGGCACACCACAAACATGGTAGACACCAGAGGCTGTCGCAGAAAAGGCTAAGTGTGGGCACCAAAACATGATGGACATCCAGACGCTGTAATAGGGGTCTCACAAAGTGTACACGGACTGTAATGCCAAGTTACATGAGGAGTTTACAAAGCTTATGGCAGGAAGCATTAGGGCAAGGAAATACAAGGCTTTTAAAACAGTCTATCAGAATAATGAGAGTAGAAGGACTGATGAGTCTTGTCCTTCCGATCCTGATGGTCTTCATCTTCATCTTCTTCTTCATCTTTTGGTCCATGGTCTTCTTCTTCTTTCACAGTTGCAAGATAGGCCTTTTGGGACCTCTTTCTAGCATGACAGAACTTCTTAGTGTGTCCGGTCCTTTTGCAGAAGTCACAGAAGAGCGGTTCCTTTTTACCTTTGTATCTGTTGTTTAAATATAACATTTGTTCATCCTTTGAAGTGCTAGGCTCTTCTTTGCTTTTAAGTTTCTTTTATTCCTCTAGCAGAGAGGCTTTAATATCAACAAGTTGAGGATCAGGCATGTTGGTTAGAGTGGTTGATACATTATCATAAGCAGGAGGCAAACTTTTTAACAAGACACCAATACAAACATCTTCATCCATTTTTAGCTTTATTCCTGCAAGTTGAGAAAGCCTGTAAGCAGGCTTTCCATGTAGTTCAGATGGGATGCCAGGGATGTATGAGGCTTCATATCGTCGGAAAAATTCAATTAATAGACAATACTTAGACAACTTTGACTATGCACCAAATAAGGTATCCAATTTATCCCAAGTGTCATGGGACGTGTCACAGGCATCCACATGATGGATGTAGCTGTCATCCAATTCCAGTTTGATGATGGCTTGTGCCTTGTCATCATTCTTCTGCCAAGTAACTGCAAGGTCCATATCTCGAGGTTTCTTCTCTTTGCCATTTGTGATGGCCCAAAGACCCTTCTTCATCAGGATGAGCTTGATCCGGGTTTGCCAAGTGTGAAACCCGACTCCTTTGAATCGAGCATTTGGAGAGTCTTTTCCCATGTTGAGGTTGCAAGATCAGCAACAAATCAACTCCAGAATTCTGAGATTTTATCAGTGGAAGAGCAGATTACAATGTGTCAAGAGACACAGGTAATGACAGTGTGAAAACACACTATGTCTGTGTTGATGTTGAGCTTGATTCTTCTTGTTCGGGATCATTCGGTCGTTCTTCAATCTTCTCAGGTCCTTCCCCTCCTTGATTTGATGCTAGGACAATGGATTAGAGTGAGCTTTAGCTTGGTAAAGTGTCAGGAGTGAGAAAATGAGAGAAAAAAAGAGCTTGAGAGATTTTGGCTATGGTGGAATTAGGGTTTCTGGGACAGCGACCTGGTTTTTTTCAGATTGCAGGACTTGTAGTTGATCATTTTCAAAATTTTTTATATGTCTAGGAAGCTTACGTCAAGGGCTATCAAAACCCCATGAAAATCGTCCAGATCGCGGATAAGACTGCGCACGCAGGGAGCTCGAACAGACACGGCGCATATCTGGACAGCGATGGCAAATTTCTACAATGCTGGAGCTATAGATCACCAATGTTGGTGTTTAAAGTGACAGGAGGCAGTGCCCTGAGCCAAGGAACATTTCTCCAGAAGAAATCGTGTTGAAATTCTGCATGTGGATGGAGATCAAGAAGCTCCAAGTGAGCTGGGTCCTGTTGCCTATGGAGGACACCCAAAGCACAAGTAGAGAAGATTGACAATGCTGAACTCCAGGGTGTATAATGCTTAGGTGTGAGGTGCCATCCCCCAGAAGGAATCGTGAAGAGATATGGTCTCTATGAGGAGATATAAGTGTTCAAAGCAGGGTATATGCTGTGTAGCTATGGCTGCCAAGCAGGGCAGTGAGAAGAAAGAGTAGGAGATGAGGTCCTAGACTTGGCCTGAGCTGGACTGAGCTCAAACTGAGCTAGATGAGAGTGAACTCAAGTTGGAGGAGCAATGCCATGCCCATCTATGCTCTGATACCATGTGAAAGATGCGGGATCTAGGACATGGTAGTGAGTTATGGTGGATGGAAGGAGAAGTGTGGACTCATGATGGAGAAGACAAAGACACTGTTTGTTACACAAGTGAATTAGGTTCCAAGATTGAGACTTGGACTCATAAACACAATCTTGTGTATGTGGACAATGACATTGACACTTCACTGAAAAGAAAAGAGTACTATCATTGCATTAAGAAAAGGAAGCAAGTACAATGCTTTATAGGAAAGTAGGAAAGTGCAGTAGGCACCACTGTGCATATGGGATAGGTAACCCTGCATGTTCTTGGCCCTGAAGCTCCATACAAAGAGGCTGTCAATGAGTGTGATTGCTGAATCTCAACATTTATTCCTACCAACAAGTACTCATTCTAATGCACCGGATCACATGTGACTTGCATCTATGAAAGCCTAGGGTTTTGTCTAACGATACAAATGTATCTCATGAATAGAAATTAACATTTCATGTGTTTCTTTTAGCCATGATTGCGAAACGTGAATTCTAAATGACTATTCATGCACTGAATTGGTTAAAAAGCTATCATTTTATGTGAAGTAAGGCCATAACCTTATCATTTTATGTGTGTAAAAGTTATTATTTCATGTGAATTCTAAACTCTTCCATTTTGCACATGCAACTTAGCTCTCAGAGTAAACAAAACCCTAAGACTCGTTCTTATCCCATGCACGTCATCAACCCTTTCATCCCTTCCAGGAGAAATAATTCCTAATTAATCTTAAAGCTTAGAACCTGGGCTTGATTCGTATGTGCGACGTTGGTCGCTCCGCTCGCCTCTCCAACATTACTGGTAGCTTGGGCGCCTATGCTTCCCACGACTTTCTTCTTGGGAGCCATTCACCTCGCTGAGATTGGGCAGTCCAGACCTTAGCGGGTTTCGGTTTGTTCGGGTTGAGTGGGAAAGACCGCTGAATGGGGTCCTTTTCCGAGGGAGTGGTTTGGGTGTGGCTTGATGAGGTTATGAACTCTCAGTCCCTCTCCTTCCTTGTTTCTCCCTCTCTCTCTTCTTCTTCTTTTCACTTATTCACCTACTCTCTATCTCTCTCTCCCTCTCTTCTTCTCCACTTATTCTTCTACTCTCTTTCTCTCTCTTTCTCTCTCTCCCTCTCTTCTCCTTCTCCCACTTCTTTTCTCCTTCTGCTCCTTCCCTCTCTTTCTCTTCCTCTTCTCTTATTTTCTCCTTCTACTCTTCTTTTTCTTCTTCTTCTACTACTTCTCTCCTCTCTCCCTCTACTACTTCTCTCCTCTCTCCCTCTACCTCTTCTTCTTCTTCTTCTACCTCTCTCCTTCCCCTTCTTCTTCTCCTCTCCTCCTTCTCTCCCTCTTCTTCCTCTTCCTCTACTTCTCTCCTCCTCCTTGTCTTCTTTTACTTCTCTCCCTCTACTTCCTCTTCCTCTACCTCTCTCCTACTCCTCTTCTTCTACTTCTCTCCCTCTACTTCCCTCTCCCTCTACCTCTGTCCTCCTCCTTCTCTTCTTCTACTTCTCTCCCTCTACTTCGCTTCTCTCTTCCACTCCTTTTCTCTCCTTCTCCTTCTCTCCCTCTTCTTCACTCTCCCACTCCTTCTTTTCCTCTCTCCTTCTCCTTCTCTCCCTCTTTTTTCCTCTCCTCACCTCTTCTTCTTCTATCTCCTCACTCCTCTCCCACTACTTCCCTTTTCTCTCCCACTCCTTCTCTCCTTCTCCTTCTCTATCCCTCTTCCTCCTCTTCTCTCTCTCCCTCCTTCTTTCTCTTCTCTCCTTCTCCTTCTCTCCCCCTTCTTCCCTTCTCTTCCCCACTCCTTCTTCCCTCTCCTTACTCCTTCTCTCACTCTACTTCTTTCCTACTCCTTCTCTTCTTCTCCTTCTCTCCCTCTACTTCCCTTCTTCTTACTCTTCCTCACGGGGCCCCGCACAATTGGTGATCAGAGGGGGGGGTGGTTAGGGTTGAAGGCCCAAGGTTGATTCAGTAGCACGGACGGGGGGAAAACTCCCAGTTGAAGGGCCCAGCAGTGCCGCCAGTGAGGAGAGGGGTGACATAAGGGAGGCTGGGTGGCGGAGTCGCATGTCAGACCAGGGGACCTGCTGCCGATTGCAGCAGGCCGCGGGGGGAGGGGGTGATGTTGATCGGACGGCAAAGGGGTGGTATAGCAGCAGCTGACCAGGGGGGAAAGACTACATTCGGAAGACCCTCAAGGGGTGGTGTAGTGCCGCTGTCCCAGTGGTGTGGGGTGGCTTCGATCGAGAGCCCGAGGGGGGTGAACTCTAGTCGGAGGCTGGGGGCCTTGCGCAGCAACTGACGGGGGAGGGTGGCGACGTATCTAGCCTCGTCTCCTTCCCCCTGGGGAGGGGAGAAGCCTCCCCTTATATAGGGGAGGGGAGGAGGTAGGTGGCATGGCCACCCCTCCCACCTGGGGGGCTGCACGCCCCCCAGCACCATCACTCCCTCTCTCTCTCTCTCCCTGACATGTTGTCGGTGGGGAGAGAGGGGGGAGTAAAAAAATTTGTAGTAAAGGTAATAGTTTTTTTTTTGGTTTTTTTTCCTCTTTTTTTGAAATTACAGGGGGGTCCTATGGGATGTTACACAAACATACCTCTTGGGAGAGGTATCCACAAATAAAGAGGGATTATGGATGATTATTCTTGATTATTCCAATGTATTATTGAGAGATATTATGTGTGTGAGAGATAGAGATAGAGAGATAGCCAATTTTTGATCCAAAACAATGTATATATGAGTGAGAGATTAAGAGAGAGACTATGAAGCTATTGATGATGAAATCTATGTGATGATTTCCACTCAAAGTGGAGCATTCCTTTGTGTTTTCTTATTCTTTTGATGAAGAATATGAAGAATGTGTTGAAGTTTTGTTGTGATAAATCTGTGGGAGAATTGTTCTATTATGAAGCTGTGTGAAGATTGGTGTTATTTTTCTTCTTGTGGTTGGTTAAAATATGAAAAACATGCTTGTTAATGATACACGATAGATTTTCTTGTAGTAGATTCCCAGTTTCTCTTGGTGTCCTCTTGGGGCTCTATGTTTTTGGTGCACAATAGTTGAGGAAAACTGCCATTAACAAGCACCAACAGAGGCTGAAAATAAAAAAAGTGGCACTGTTAAAGAGGAAGAAAAGCAATGGAAGATTGGAGAATTCCTGTAAGTGTTTAGGAATTGGAGATCTTCATTGCTAAAGCCACTTTCTACAAGAAGTGCATCCCTCAATGGTGGAAGTATGTCACTATCTTGATGCGAGTTTTATGTGACAGACTGATCCCACTATCCTCTAAAGCTACATGAAGTTGTAGCACAATAGCAAATTGTTTCCCACAAAATTGAAAAAGAGAAGTAGAAACAGAGAGAATGACCACCATGGGAGATTTGGCCTTCATTGAAGAATTTCCAGATATCATTAAGTGGGAGATTGTGAAGAAGCTTCAAGAGTCATGGTCAGTGGAAGTTCATAAGAATAAGAAGGAAAAGAGTTGGAATCTGTTCATAGATGCTTAATAGCAAGATACACGGGATGCTTGGTGCACTGACAACCTTTTGTTTGTCCAGTTAGCAACCCATTGGAAGTTAGTAGACAGTGTATTCTTCATAACCTATGCAATTGAAAACCTTTGAAGTTGGTATTATCAAGACAATGGCACTATGGCGATCCTCAGAAAAATGAGTTTCAATACCTTCAGAACTGAATATCTTCCCCTCTATAGTGGAATGAAAGTTGAATTCAGAGACATTGAAAAAGAGGAAGTAGAGGAAATATTGGCAAGAGAGTCCTCTAGAGGCTGAAGTCCCTCTAATTATGTTCTGTTGAGTGTAGAAAAATTGGGTGGAGTTACCTCCCTGATGAATGAGGCGATCAAGAGGTAAGCACTGGAACAATTCTAAAGGTATGTGAGAAGAGAGAAGTCAAGAATAAAAGCCAAGAACAAGCTAGCAGCAACAGTAGAAGCCTCCTTTGACACCCTTTCGACACTTTTTACAGGAGTCGCCCCATGGCAACTCAAGGTCCCTTTTCTAGTTAGATCCAACTTAGAAATATTGATGAGACTGGCCAATGAATGTAGTCATGTTACCCATTTTTTACAAGAGAGTACAATGAAGACCCTGATCATCATGTACTTGCTAGAACCCTTGAGGATTGTTTGGCAATATTCCTGCCACTTTCAAAGGTGCGACATTTCACTGGTATGAGAGACAACCAGTAGGAACTTTTGGAACATGGGCCTTTCTCACTAAATTCAAGCATGAAGGATTTGAAGAGTGCATGCAAGAGGAGTTCATGAACTTAAGTCTGTCCTCTAGTGAATGGGTGTAAGCATATGTCTCTAGAATGAAATTCATACTGAAGAGATTGACCAACCATCACTTGGATGAAGGCATCTACAGAAGGGAGTTTTTCTTAGAGGCCTACAACTAGAAGTTTGTAAGTTTATGGAATTAAGAAGACCGGTAAACCTACAAGCTACAATGGAAGGTGCAAGACTGTATGATGAAGTTGAAGCAAGGCAAGAAGAGGAGTCTTATCTCCTAGAAGCTCTGAATTAGAATCATAATAGAGGACCCTCTAGATCAACCCAACTAGTCTATGCAGTGATTATAAAAGCTTCCTAAAACCCCATTGTAAGTATTCCAGGAGGAGAAAACTTGAAGGACTATCTATCTAACTCAATTGTAAGCATCAAGAAGGAGCTAACGAAGTAGAGAAAGACCGAGGAAGCCCATGTCAAAAATTAAATGGAGAAGCTCATTCTACCCATGCGAGAAAAGTGGAGAAGGCAAGCTAAAAAAAAAACGTGCGAGAGCACTGAAGATTCTAGCAAGGTGCTCAGAAGGAACAAAGGAGAGCACCAAATATTCTAGCACGGTCCTAAAAAAGAATGTGGGAAAGCACAAAATATTCTACCAAGGTGCTCTGAAGGCTCTAGCAAGGAAAGCACAGAGCGCAATGTAATTTATTTTATAAGAGTGTCTGGCTCCTCCTATGCAAGTTGTAAAGTCTAAATGGACATAGGTGAAGGGATAAGGCAATTAGAAGGGAATAGGGAAAGAGGACCTTGGCAAGATGCCCATTCATGTAAAAAAGAGGATGGGTTCCCAAGGGATTTAGGGCTTGTATATAAATCCAAAAAGTAAATGAAGAGCTCATTCTTTGGTATGTGGCAAAAGTGATCTTCTTCTTCTTCTCTTCTTCTCTCCTTCTTGCTTGCTTGTGTGTGCTTAAGAGAGGGAGTGTGAGAGTGTGAGGGAGTGACTGTGTGAGGGCGAGGGATCTTGGAGAAGAAGCTCTCTATCATCTCCTCTCTTCTTCTTCTCTTCTTTTCTCTTGTCTTGTGTACGACTATGGGGAATGGAGCTTGTAGGTGGAGGCTTGAGGTTGCTTGAGCTCACATCTCGGATCATGGAGCTACCGATTTGCTTGAGGGAGGATGCTACTCATTCACGCATCAAGGTAAGCTCATTACACTCGCGTAGGATCAAAGGCACATTAGCTAGGTGAGAGATAGCCATTTGTGCTCGCTTGAAACGCTTGAAGCAATAAGCATTCAGTGGGTCTTGATGGTTGAGTATGAGCTCCCACTATAGTTAGGTTTGGTTTGAAGGTATTTAGATCTTTGACCAAGTTATATTCTTTAATAGGATCATGGGCTTCTCCAATCAGCTAGGAAATGGGGCAATCCCCAACTTTATGTTCCCTCTTTCTTCTAGCTATGTCAACATCTGCACTTATTCTATTATACTAGAGGCACTTTTGCATCCTCTATCTCTTGGACCTCTGGTCATGTCTCTATATCCTTTTGTATTGTTGGATAGCTCTGTACTATACCGTTCTGTTCTATATTGTTCCATTTCTTCTTGGAAAGATTGAACTTCACTATTTTGACAAAGAAAAAATTCTCATTTGGAACTGTGGGTTCTCTTTACCTGTTATTGCAGCAACTTTCAATTCCGCCAAATTGGAGGCAGGTTCTTGGGTCTTCTATTGGGTATCACTAGTAGATTTCACAAGAGCCAAACTGGGATAGTCTTTTGTAGTGTGGCCTTCTCCTTTGTATTGACTACATAAGGGTTTATAGTTCATGGACCTTCTAGGGATTGAACAATTTGGTGAAATACGTCTATTTTTTTTACATTTGTAATATTCCACTTTTGATCTTTGGCCACCGCCAAACTATCGTCCCCTCTGTAACTCTGAGAAGGAAACCTCCTTGGGCCAAAATTAGGACCGAACTCTCTAGGCTTTGGTCTGATATCCTGGGCACTCATCTTGGATTCCAACAAGTTGGATCTTGCTTCTTCATCTTTCTTCCTTCTTTGATGCATCTCCTTCAGAGAGCAAATAAGTTTTGTACAATTCTGCCTTAAACAATACGAATGAAAGACTTCGTGGATATGGATCTTTGGGTACATTCAGTGGCTAAATGTTCCGCTTGATGGTACTTTCCCCACCATGTATTAGATCACATCACATCTCTTCCACCTCCTTTGCAAGATTGGATATGTTGGTGGTATTCACCTTTAATGTCTACATCTATTCTATAATCACATCCATCATGGTCTGTGCCTGTGACATGTTTGTAATGCTAACATTTCGACAATTTAACAGATGTTATCTCCTAACTATTGAAAGAAATTCAAAAGCATACTGATAAGAAGAAGAGGCCTAAGGATTGTTCCTAACACTCTCCATATGTCCAATAAGACCCCAAATCCTGTAAAAGAAGTGGATGTGGCTAATGTCTTCTTGGATCCTGGTACCCTAGAGATTGGCATGTGGATTGAAGGATACTTTTTAGCAGATACATTGATTGATGGAGGTTCGTCAGTAAACATAACGACGGATGTGACAATGAAGGATTTAGGCTTGCAAGGTATGCAGTCCATGCAGTGGCTTATCAGACTAGCAAACCAAAGCAAAATTAAGCATTTGGACATTCTCCCATATGTCAAGACAACCCTCGCATGAAGAGACCATTGACTAACCTATCTAGTGCTTAAACCAAATTCCTATGGGATCTCATACCCTTTGCTTTTGGGAAGATCATGGCTTTCTGAAGTAAGAGCACAGACGGATTGGTTCAAAGGAACCCTAATCGTAAGGCAAAGGACCAAACAAAGTGGTGCTGAAGTTGTATAGCTCGCAAAAAGGTAATGGATCCACTTCCATTGAAGTCTTAACAAACTCTTCCAATGAAGTAACAGATGGCACTTCAGGAGACAAAGAGGTTGTCAAACAAATCTTTTCCAAGAAAACATAGGCACAATCCTTGACAATGGGCACTGTAAGTCAACTCCTGTTGGACATAATGGCTAGCCATGAGCTCTATTCCCTCTTGAATGGATTCAATGGATACAACCAAGTCTAGATCATAGAAGAAGATCAATCCAAAACAACTTTCACAACAAAATGTAGAACCTATGCCTAAAGAGTAATGCCGTTTGGGCTCTGTACGCTCCTGCTACCTTCTAATGAGTGATGATGGCTACATTCCAAAACCATCTACATGATTTCATTGAGGTATACCTAGATGAATTCTTTTTCTATAGCCTAATCTGTGATGTCAGGACCTAAAATTATCCTGACACTAGTGCTATGGCACTAGTCGAGCCTCTGCTACGTACCCAAATCACCCCTCAGCCTTGCAGTTAGGAGTGTTTAAGGGGTATACTACCCTAACCTCTAATGCAAAATTTCACGTTTGTATGGATTGTAATCCAATAGGTAACCCTTCCCACACTCCTCAGAGGAAGTCCCTACACATATAATTGTAATACACCACATAAGAACATACAAAGGGAGTGTCCCTTGGCTCATTGCCGTGGCCCCACTACGGCTCTCCTATGCCTCGGGGATTGGCCCCAAGATATGCTGCTCATACATAGAACATATACGATACACGCTCCACTCTTTCAATGAGTCGTTCCAGGAGATGTAATATATTCCTCGCACTGAATACTCCCTAAAGGAAACAAACCACAAACCCTACAACTTAGGGTACCTCACCTCCTCAACGTAAGTTAATGTTCACCACTCGAAGACAATTGCTATGCATCCTGGATGATACCACGTGTTGCATGCAATACAATTGTGTATGATTCATAGTGCTCAAACATTTTTTTCATCAACAACCATCATTGTGAAGGTGTAAAAATATTTCTTTTAATGGATTTATTTTAACCGTAATTGTTGCATTGCATAGGGCCAGCATCGAGCATGCTCTAGACCCTCTTAATTTTCAAAACCACATGCCCTATATGCCATGTATCAGAAAAACAATTAGAATTCAACGTATTATCAGCCCTTAACACCGCACTTCTCTCTACTGCTTAAGGTTATGTGTTCATCGGTGGTAGGTTTAAAGAGTATTTTTAATGTATTTTTTCCTTTATAAAATCAGTAAATATCCACTTTAACATAATGATAGGACTGAACTGAGGCTCACTCTCATGCCTTAGCCTTATCATACATTCACAAATACAAATGTAAAATTTTCTTATTTTTTAGACACAAAAAACTTATTTTTCTCTATTTTTATTATATATATTTATTGATAAATATCAATGTTTTTTGATTTACTAATTTGGATTGATTAGGCTTGCTAAAACTTATTTTTTTAATCACATTCCATTCCATAGAATCACCATATATACAACAAAATCCCAAAAACTCATGATTTTCTTTAAAACCGCAATATTGTAGGTTTTGCGTGTTTTTAAAGAAACTATTAGATGATTGATTTTTTTTCTGATTTCCTTGATATTTCTGATAGATCACAACATTAACAACAAAAAAAACCATCTTCAACTATTTACAAATGGAATTTATCATAAAACAATTATATTTATGACTTACTCATAGAACCACGCTTTATATTGTACACATCTTGTGATTAGAGGCCCGCTGACACTTCCCAATAGTTGTTGACGCTCCTCTAACCTTGATATATGCTCCTTCACACTTCAACATCATCCCACGAACCATTTCTCGCATCTTAGCCCCCAACCCCTTCTCTCATAGATTAAAGCATGAAAACACACATCAAGAGGAGAGAGGAGAGAGAAAAACTAGAAATCTAGAATTTCATTCATGGCTTTGTTTTCTTATTTGATTGTGGTGATAGGGAGCGAAAAAAATCTCCATTCCATGTCCAAGATGCCTCCCTCTCTCTCTACCCGATAAAAAACTGGCAATTTGGGAAATGAGGGGGTGCACTGAAAAAAATGCACCTCCCCCCATCCCATTTGTCAAGTTTTTGAGAGTTTTACTCTTTTTAAGAAAGCCTAAGTCTTTAATGGTAAGAAAAACCGGTTCAAATTTGAGTGTTTACATTACAGATGAAGTGGTTTTTTGCATTTTGGAGGGGCAATGAGCTTTGATTTGAGATCCAATTGACTAGCGGCTCCGTGGCATCAAAATCTATGGAGAAATATTTTTACATCTAAGAGAGTGTCCACAAGATATGTAAGATGAATATACTTTTTCTTGAACTTCATACTTAGCTTGAGACATTCTAGACTCTTGTTCTCATCCAAAAAATGTAGAGGCACATTTTGAAGAAATTGTAAGCAACACATCCTTTCCAATAAGATAATGAACCTAGTAGGAAAAGCTTGTTCAAAATAATATAGAATATCCATCTGAGCAATAGTCACATCCTCGTTTGGATTAATCATCAAGTTTGGAATACTCTTCCTAGTATTCAGGTGAGACTATTGATGCATAAAAGCAAGATGCGAGCAAAAATGAGACATCAATCATACCAAAGTATCCTCAGAAGAAGCATGTGCTTTAGCAAATTGTAGATAAGAAGTGGAACATTGCACCAAAGTGTTCTAAGAACCAGGAATGATATGCCAATTAAACCCTGGTCCAATAAAAGAATCATGTAACATCCACTGCTGTCGATGGAGAATATCACTGTTATACCCAGGAGTATCCATCACTGATTGGGGAGAAAGATTATTATAACCAGAAGGAGATGGTAATGGGATAATAGGAGAATAGTGAAGAGGGGGATAAGATAAATAATAGAATGAAGATATCTGAAGGGATAATGAGGGTGGAAAAGAAGGGAAAGAAAGTAGAAATTTCTAAAGGGATTCTATTGGAAAGACAGAAGGAATAGGTTGAATAACAAAAGTAAGTTCAATAGGATTAGGCAAGGATATAGGATCAAAAATAAAGGGGAGTGTAGTAAAAATTGGAATATGAGGGGAAACAACAAGGATAAAAGATAAAAGAGGGATACTATCTCGATTAAATTGGAGAATAGCAGTAGGAGATTAAGGAGTACGATAGGATATCATGAGGATCATAAGGATAAATAGAACAACGTAAATCAAAAGCTGAGAAGAAATCTTTATTGAATAAAGGATTATTGACAATATGGTTTAATAGTTGGGATCTCAAGGGCTGAATATCTAACTTGTGAAATACACTTTGTCGACGGCGAGGCTCCACAATACCATCCTCCAAAGGAGGATGCCAAGCATAGCCTTTACACGACAATGTCTATTGATGATAATACTTAAGGCCATCAACCAAATTCATTTTAGCTGAATAGACATATATGAGTGCGTGAAAATCACATCTCCTACATAAAAGTTCATATCCTCCTCATCAGAAATGTGCAAATCTCCTTGGAGATACATAAAAGATAAGAGTTGAGCTTCATGAGAGATCAAGTCATCAACAAATATGTCAAATAGTGCTTTGAGTAAATCCACTGACCACATATTCTGCCACCCATCCTCTGGAGGTTCTAAATCCATATTACTCAAGGAGATATACAATGCAAAGCATTGCTGTTGATGCTGAATCCAAAAAGATGGAGGTGACACCAATTCAACATAATGGACAAAATCCTCCTAGACACAATTCATGCGCTGCTGAATGCATTCTACCTTTGTAGAAAATCCATCACACAATTTAGCCTTTTTTTTGCAAATGATCTAGTTCTTCCTTAGACAACAAAGAAGACATCATGGAATTTGGAGGAGGAACCAAAAGAGTGGCAACTTTCTGATTAAGCTCATCAATAAACTTCTTTTGCGACTCTATAGTCTCTTGAGAATGCTGCAATCGGCCTTCAAAAATACCAAGCTTGCGAGCTGATTCAATCATTTCCTCAAGGGCCAAATCCTTCTCTTTGGTTAAGGATACATTTGTTTCCTCTAAAGTGGTAACCTTAGCTTCTAACTCCTTAATCATGGCCTGATGTGAATCCATCAAAGCTGTAGCTGCAATCATTTGGATATGGATATCACTCAAACCAGTCTTTTTGGAATCTAAATTTGCAAGAGCTTTTCTAAGCTAACTAGTCAAAGAATCCATTTTATCTTGCAATGAAGTAGACACTCTCGTATAAGTGGTCTGAAGTCATGGAAGTTTCCAAAGAATTTTGGACACCAAAAACTAGCTATGACAGCATAGATCTAGAAAGGACTATTTGTGATGAAGGAGGAATCTGTGGATCCAATTTTCCTTCCCTTGTGTTGCAAAAAGATTTCTACAAGACAAGAACAAAGGAAAGGAGCTACCGGATACCTCAAGGATCCAGAATATGTATCACAAGGGTTGGAGCATCTAGAGGATTAGAAGGACCCAGTGTTGTGCAACACTTCTTTCGAATGAATTTGGTAGGGGGAGAAGGAACAAGTGAGGGACACTTCTATGGAAGGGGAATAGGACTAGGCACTAGAATTCCACCTAGGGGACATGCCAACAATTGAATGGTTTTCTATAGAAAAACTCCATAGGACACATTACTGAGTTGACCTTTCGTGACTCATTGAAAATGTTGATCCATCTTGGCCAACAGAAGGTTGTCCAATTAAGCTTAACCCCTTCCAGGATCTTGACAGAGGTTGTGAAGAGTTCTTTGGACAAAAAATTTGAAGCAGGCTTGCCTGACATGAATCTTCTGTCCTGGAGGAATTGGCATAGTTGTTTCCATAAAAGAGAGGTAATATGTGCCACTGATACTTGTGAGCTAGTGATAACTTTATAAGCTACCAAAGGAGTAGAGGTTTCCTTGTACAACAAGGCAAGGATCTCAGTAGTGGATAATAATTGATTACCACTAGGCATAGGGCAAGCTGCAAAAGGCAGGAACAAGGCCTCATTGACAATAACAGGGGATAGGGAGAATCGATGTGATCATAAACCAAGCTTGATTGCTCCTTGTAGGAAAGAATAACAAAGATTTGAATCCACTGGAGGAAACTTCAAGGCCACAAAAAAATGAAGGCCAACCTTGCGAATACATTCAACATCCAAGAGAAGAGAATAGTCATGAACTAGTAATGGTACATACTGGATAACAAGTGGGGGGTGGAAGAAGATGCCATTTAACCACACTAGAGTATCCACACACACACAAAACTAGGGAAAGAGGAAGGATTCCTGCAAAACCCACACATAGTACTACTAAGATAAATAATAGGGGAAACAAAAATAGTAATATCAACACATTGACTAGACTCGACCAAACCTCCCCAAGAATTTCACATCCTACGAAAAATTTGACATGACCTATGCACATATATGACCGAAAGCTTCATGCAATTCATACATTCAGGCACCCATAAACCCGATATCAAGCACTCAAAAGAAAATAAATTCCACACATTCTGTATCCTAGACACAATACACAAATCAAGAATAAACCACCATAGACTTCCACCATCAATAAATATAGATAGATAAGATCTTTATCTTTGACCAAGAAAAATCCCAATCCCCATAAACATAAGACATATACCTAGGTTGTGGTGAAGTGACTGAGTGAAAACTACACTATTCGTTTTATTAAATGATCAATTAAGCTCAGTTCATTATTAAATTAATATGTTAATGCATGGTGAGTCATTTGCACAGCCCAACCCCAACTTATATTGACGTGACTGGATTGGGGGTCTCTACAAATGCAATTCATTTTTAGAAAATTATATGATCTTTGGTGCAAGGCACATGCATGTGTGACTTTGGGGGTTCATTATTAATTACAAATTAATTAAACCCCCCTTTGTGTGTTCCATAAGAACCCCCCTATAAATTTCCACTAAAATTATTGCAAAATTTTTTATTCCCTCCCCCTGTCGATGCCGAACAGGTGGGGGGGGAGAGGAGAAGATTATGAAGACGATGATGATGAGGGGAGGAGGCCACGTGGCCTACCATCCCCCTGGCCCATCTCAACCAGTCCGCTGGCCACATGGGAGGTTGAGAACTCCCTTGCCGCCATGTGCTCATTGACAAGCAATGGGTGGGGTGAGACACCATGACCACAACACCATAACACCCCCCCATCTCCCCCCTTATAAAACCTCCTCCCTCCCCCCCATCGCAATAGAAGAAGATGAATGGGCACACTGTCTCTCTGATAAGAGAGAGAGAGATTTTTGGAAGGTTCCAGAAATTCCCTTCCATAAGAGGGGTTCATACGCACAAGGCCGCATTGCATACAATCCCACCCTCCATCGCTTGCTCTTGTTTAGGAGGCCTCAATTGCAGAATCCTTGCTCCCAATTCATGGAATTTCTCTGCAAGGATAGGTAGTCCAACAAGGTCCTCTACCAAGGATGCACACAACTAGGCCCTTTTTTGAGACACCTCGATTTATTGATCAAGTCCTTGGCCAAGGATAGTATGAAAAGGCTCTTTGTACGGGTGGATCACCTCCATGATCACACCACGGATCAAGTCAAAAAGGGCACTACTCGATTCATGGTTTGAAGGTTGAGTGGTGAGAAGGCTAATCACAGGAATAATGTTTCACTCCCAGGTAGCTTGGGGGTTAGGGGAGCTTTGGATAACCCTTGCCGAGGACGGAATGGAGTTGAAGACCTCTGTGGCCCCAATGTATGTGGTGTTGAAAGATCCTATTCTAGATAAAGGATGGAAATTGTGGTGCCATATGATTTGGACCAGCTACTTCTGTAGGGCAGAAGGGACATATAATTTCTCTTGTATGGGCAGAAGACAAAGATTAACTTGAAGATAAGTTAAACTATAAATCCACTTTGTTTTGATGTTTTTTGGTTATTGAACTTTAAGAAATAGAAGGGGTGCAGACTCCTTTTCGAGTCGGCATTCATAAATAATCTGTCCATGCTAGCAAAATAATGTAAACAACATTATCATTTTGGGATTGTTTGTTTCTTTTCGTTTTTCGAATGCACCTCCGACGATCGATTGTCCTGCAATGATGCCTACAGCTTCTCCCAACTTGTTTGTCAAAAGGTTTGTATTCCTGTTTGTGCTATAAGTTATGTGAATGAACTCTGTTCCCTTAGAGGCTTAATTAAGAAAGTTGATTTTAAATGTCACACATAATTGTGGTAGGACCTAATTAAATAATTAAAGAACACCTATTGAGGGAAGCGGGTGGGCGGAACCCTTGACGGGTCGGCCTTACGGCAAGGTGGTCCCAGAGAACTGGGAGGCTTCTCTTAGAAATTATTAGGTTAGAATCTTGATTCATACCATTTTAGGGGACCGGAATGGGACTGTGCCCTATGGGTAGAGAGGTTGAGCGACACATCCCTCTCGTTTCCCATTCTCTTTGAACCAAGGGCTGCATGGATTTGCTTTCACATGGGTATCTCTGCGTAAATTAGGATGTCCAAGACATGATGCTAGAATGCTGTTAAGAGACCTTGACCACTAGGGACCCAAATTTTAGGTCAATTGGAGTGGGTTCAGCCACCAACGTTCTATTGCGAGGCGAACTCGAGAAACCTTAGGTGAAAAACCCCGTAACATTCCATGGGAGTACCGGGCAGCGTTGCTTAGATTCATATCTTGATAGACCACTAAAAATGTGCATGGACAGCCGATAGGCAGGCACGTTACAAATTGTGTGTATAGCGCATGTACACGTGCACATGTTAATGAATTTTAAGTTACCAAATTAAGTGAGTTATGATGCAATTGTGCTCATGGAATGGTGGGCTTCCTTTTATAAATTAAAAACAATTTCTTTTTAATTTAAAATTTAGGATGTGCATTCTATTAATTTTGTGGGTGCAACGGTCGATTGATTTTTAATTACAATTACTTGTGTATTATGGTGCATGTGAAGGAGGGAAAGAGAAAAACCTGGCAGCATGTGGACACTTGCAAGGTCTATCGTGCAAAATCCCACTTGTAAACAATCCCAAAGAAATAGAAAAATCCTTGTACACAACCAATCAAGGCGACCAAGGGGCAGTCGACCTCTTAGAATTTACAAAAAAAAAACCACATCCTAATAGAAAAATGAACGAGGACAAAAGAGGGTTTGGCACTTGGATATTTATGTGTTGAGTTTTTGTTGTGTTTTTATTTAAAAAAAATGGATTTTTGTAACTATGGCATTATGTGTGATAAGTTGGTTTTTTTAAAAATATTGATGTTTATTTTTTTCCTTATTGTGAATAAATAAATAAAGGAATAAATGAATGTGAGTACCCACATGGCAACAAATATTAGGAATATAAAAGAAATATGGTTGGAATGTTTTATGGCATGAAAATAACTACATTTTGAAATTTTTGTAATAAATCATTTCCAATATGTTTGTTAATTATTATGTATTTTAACAGATCATAATCATAATGTAAATTTAGTTGTAACCTTTTAAATTTCTTTTATTTTTTATTTTTTTAATTTTTAAGAAATTTATATGACATATTGAAGGTTTGTGAAATTTTATCTTTTTATTTAATATTATTATAGTTTCTTAATTTATTATTGGTATTTTCCATTAATTTAACATATTCCAAATTTATCAAAAAATTACAAAATTTTTGTATGATTTTTCTATTTTTTTGTATTTTATTTGAATTTTTATGGAGTTTAGACAAAATTTTAATGTTTTTATGGTTTCTTTTTGAAAATAAAAAGGTGAAAAATATGGTACCTGATTAAATATAACATGGACTGCGCATGAACAGCTGTAAGCTCATTGCCATGCAGACAAAACCACATGTGTGTGAACAATTGTGATCCCAAACACGCGTAACGAGGTCCAAAACCTCGCACGTGAACAGACCTAAGGAGGCACATGCGTACGAGATGGTGGGAAGGAGGGTCACTCGTGGAAGAAGAAAGGATACACAGAGGCCAATAATCAAGAGTGGGAAGGTTAGGGAAAAGTGGTTGTGAGTAGTATTAGTAATAAGTGGTTGTTTGTTTGTTTTTTTCTTTTAAGAAAGGTATATATATATATATGTATATATATATGGAGGTGTATGTGTATATTTTTTTCTTTTTTTGGGAATTTTATGTGATATGTAATTTTATGTTCTTTTTTTAATGAGAGGGGGTTGGGGGGTGTCAGGACCTAAAACAGGCCCATGACACAGGTTATAGGCACTAGCTGGGCCTCTATAACAAACACAAGACAACCCCACACGGCCTTGCGGCCAAGAGCATCTAAGGGATAGACTGCCCTAATCACTACTATAGATATTGTGTTTGTAATAGAACATAGTCCAACGATCGTCCTTCTCTACTCCTCAAAGGGAGATCCCACACATCTTGGTATAATGTACCACGTACCACAAACATAGAGGAGGCACCCCTCCGGTTGAATCAACTACTGCAACTCTCCTACACCGAGAGGATTGGCCCCTTGATGCGTTGCTCTAAAATAGAGAACATACGAACAATCTCCACTCCTATATATTTTGAAAGATCCAGGAGATTTGATATTTTCTTACTAAGCTTGCCCCAAGAAATCGTTCGTCTACCTTCGAGCTCGGTTTTCCTCTCACACTCCACGTAGGTCAATGTTTGGAAAACAATTGCAATGCCTCCAGGTTTGATACCATGTTATGCTCAATACAAGTGTGGATGACCATTGTGCTCAAGCATTTTATCATTAGAAACTAGCTAGGTGAAGTGCAAAGACAACCCTTCAATGATTTTTCATCTAATCGTGTGTACAGTGTTTATACAGACTAGCATTGAATCTCTTCGTGCTACTAGTCTCCTTAACTCAAATGACAGTCCGTTCTATATGTTATGCATAGACAAATATATCAGAATTTGAATAATTTTCAGTAACTAACCACTTTCACAAACCCTATTCCCTCCTACCGTTTATGTTTTGCATTGTTGGAGATAGGTTTAGGGTTCATTTTTATGTAGTTTTTAATATAAAAATCGATAAAAACATACTATAATATAAACATGAGGCTTGACTAAGGTTTGATCCTCATGCTCCAATCTTGTTATATGTTCACGAATAGAAAATGTACTTTCTCCTAAATTTTAGCATGCAAAAGTAAAATTTTTAATTTTTCCATTTATTTGTTCATAAAAATGTGATAATTTCATAATTATGAGTTCTTACTGATCAAGGACACTCAGCATCATTTCCATGTCAATTTCTATCCCATATGACCCCAAAACACTCAACGAAAACCCCAAATTCTATTATTTTTATCCAAACCGCAACTTGCGGGTTTTTTGTGTTTTGCGAAAAATTATTATATCGTTGTATTTTTTGGTTTTCTTTCACATTTCAAAGAGAATGTAACATCGGAAACCAAGAACAATCAAAATCAAGCACTTTCTTCACCCATTTTCCATAAATACAAAAGAACCACTCACTTACACATAGAAACCCGCGGGTTTGAGGCTCGTATGTCGTTGGCTGAGAGGCCGTTGATGCACTCTCTTGGCTTGATCTACGATCTCTACCACTCGAGCATAATCATTTGCTCCTGATTCTTTATCACACCCCACCCTATTCTCTCTTGAATTGATGCATATGAACAACAATAAAGAGGAGAGAGGAGAGAGAAAGACTAAAAAATTAGATTTTTCATTCCTCCATGAAATCTGGCAAGCTTACAGTCATCTTCTTTCTCTCTCTGTGTGCATCAATAATCTCTCTCTCTAGAAGGACGTGAAATGAAGTGGCATCGGTCAGATTTGGAGAGGGTGCAATAAAATTTGCACCACCCCTCTGTCTCGTGAGTTTTTTGGTTTAGTTGTCTTTTAATTAAAGCCTTAGGTTAAATCATTAAAATAATCAGTTCATGTCCCTTGTGTTCACACTTCCCGACAAGTGGATATTTTGATTTTGAGGGACGAAATGGACTCGGACAAGTGGCTTCGCAGCATTGAAATCCATCATCTTGGCCTCTATCGCACACTTTCCAACTCCCAAATCGAGTAGTTGCTTTATAACGCCAAACCTTGCGAGGATTAAATGTGGGGTCAAAAGACCTCCGATCAATGAACTGAGACTTGCATTGGATTCCTGACATCGAAATGCATCTAGGGAAACTGTAGCTCGGCCATCCGCCACCGTTTGATTTTTCATGAAAAATTGGTCTTTGGCGCTTCTCGGACACTTCCTGCTCAAAAAACGACCCCAATGCTTCAAGCATGGCTCAAAATCAGCTCCTAAAATCTAGCTCTCATCAGGGGGGTACCGTAGGGGTGGCTGGCACTTGGTGGGTAGGCATGAAGGATGTTTGGGTAGAGTCTCATGGTTGGGCAGGCGGGTAGGGTGTGGGGACGGGCAAGGATGGGGGGGTTCTTGGGGTGGGTGGGTGGTGAGGGGGGCTTCTTTGGTGGGCAGGTAGGGGGGTTGATTTGAGGGGGGTTAGTTTGAGGGGGGACGGGGTAAGAGTTGTGGGCAAGGGGGTTAGGTAGGCAAAGGGACATGAGGAGGTTGAGGGGGGTGGCTCACCACATGATCGGACGGGGGCATGTTGATCATTGAGCGGCGGGTGGCAAAGGAGACAAGGGCAGTGAGAACATCGTCGGCGGTGCTGAGGAGGCAATGTGGCGGGTGGCTCAAACGGCGTTGGCTACAGCGAGCCGCAAGGCGGCACATGACAAGGAGTGACCGTAGTCTCCCCTGTCGACGAGGTTACCCCACGGTGGTGGTGTGGCGGTCAGCATTGAGCGCATGGTTGAAGGCATCGCCTACCGCTGCTATGGCTGTTGGTGGTAGTACTGGACGAGGCTGTGAGAAGGCGTGTGAGCGGTGGGGAAAGGAGAGGCCACCCACGTAGAGGAGGGAGGTGCTGGAGGAGGGCCGCAACGTCCAAGGCAACGCTGGTAGGTGGGAAAAGGGGGGAAGGTGAAGGGCGGAGGGGGGAAGGAGGAGGAAGGCGGGAAGGAGATTGGAGGAGGAGAAAGGGTGGAGATGGTTGGGAGAGAGGGGGAGGGGTCACTGGAGGGGGGAGGGCAGGTGGTGGGAGAGGGGCCCATTAGGGAGGGGGTGGTGGGCCCTGGAGGGAGGAGCCATTAGGAGGGGGGACATTAGGGGGAAGGGGGGTATATTAGGGGGGGTGGGCATATAGAGGGCCCATGAGGGGGGTACTTGGGGAGGGGTAGGACATGTAGGGGGGGGTAGGACATTAGGCGAGGAGGTTTTTTTCAAGGTGGGGGGGTGTGCCATGTCATGGGGGGGTTGGGTGGAGAGGGGTTTTTTGAGGGTAGGACATTGGGGGGGGGGGGGGGGGTAGTAAATGGGGTGGGGGTGGGATGGGATGGGATGGGATTATGCTCTTTTTTTTTTTTGTCTTTTTGTTTGTTTGTTTTGTTTTTTGTTTTTTGGGTCATTAAAAATGAAAAATCCCCCCAATCATCTGGCTTATGAAGGCGAGCGGGGGTTAAAAAATTTGCAACAGTGGAGGCATCACGACAACTGAAGGGGGCGTGTAGGAAAAGGACATTAGCACAAATGATGTAGCCACACACGAAAAAGCATGAAACGCAGATGCGCGCATGAAAACACGTGAAACGACAAAATGCTAAATACAAAAAAATTAACAACAATTAAACCGAGCACCAAATGGATGAACAGAAAAAAGGAAGAATAGGTCGGAGGACACAAGGAAGAGGGTGGAAAAATGAAATGAAAGGTTCGGTGACAGTTATGGGTGTTCACATGGAAAAAAGATGAAAATCAAACCTGAAAACTCACACGAAAATGAATATCGATAAATCCATAGGCCATAATGATGGGCAAGGAAAAGGAAAATAAGTCGGGATGATGTGGCAGATGGGCATGACTTCAGAATGCGGTTTTGATAGGGATAAGACCTGTTTGCATGGAAAAAACAAAAAGAAAACCCAAAAATAGGAATACAAATTAATACAGAAGAATGGGATAGTCGAAACCAAGAAGAATGAAAACAAAAAATGGCCACAAGAAAGTGACAAACAGGATGGGTACGGTAGAACATGGTTCCAGGGGCAGTAGGGCACGTTCGCATGGGAAAAACAAAAAAAACCCAACAAAAACAGAGTAAAAAATGAATATGAGAAAATTTGTGCATCAGAATGGAGTCCAACAAAAAGAAAAAATATCAAGGGAAACTTGTAGGACATGTTTGTAAGGTCAAAATGCATTTTCGACAACATGAAGGGGTATTCACATGGAAAAAAAGGTAAAAATCGAACACAAAAACACATAAAAAAAGTAATAAAATAAAATTGATGGGCCAAAATAGGAGGGGTGAAAAAAGGAAAAATATGGAGGGGAGCAAGCCGGACAAGGCTATCAAAATTGAAGTGAATTCTAAGGTGTTTAAGATAGGTTTGCATGGAAAAAAGGGTCCAAAACATACATGAGAATTTCCAAAAATATAGGAAAATTAATAATGGACAAAGTATATATCGGATAAAAAGGAAAAATGTCCAAAGGAAGGTGTATATTAGGGCTATCACATCATATTTCTGTTCCGAAGTGAAAAAGGTATGTTCGCATGGAAACTTGTGAAATGGGTAGAAAATCCTTTAAAAATTTAATAACTAATGATCCATGGCTCATAATGGAGGATTGTAAGGAAAAGTGGCCAATTTTAAGGGACAAACATGGCTATCAAATTTTACTTCTGGTAAATTAGGATACATTCACATGGAAAAACGACAAAACAAAGGATAAAGCCAAACAAGCAAGGAACGACCCCAAGAAGGGGGGGAATGGGACTGTTGATGGGGAAGGGATCCCATTAGGGAAAAATCAGGACATGTTATACATGAATCATCCGATAGGAATATTTTCATGAGGGTATGCAAAGTGGACTCGTAGGGACGCATCCCCACACTTACAACATGACTGACTTGTGAAATCAAAAGGGGTAGGGTTAGAAAAACTTGGCCTGATTTGTAGATGGTTGAGGGAAAATGTTAGTGTTACATGAAGGATCATAGTCATCAGCACAAGTAGGAGATACCGAGGTGCGCCACATTACACTCGTCTGGCATGGCAGGGGCCACGTAGTAGCACCCAAGGAGGTAGCTTTGTTGATGGAGCATTGGTTAGGTTGTTAGTGGCGAGGTATCCATCACTCAGTCTCGACAATCACTCATGTTGAAATGATAGATCACTCACTCACCCCATGGCACACGTCACTCGAAGAATAATGATTGAAACCCATAGCTCACATCCAATTTAGAAATCGACAAAGGGAATGGTTTAGAGGGAGTATGCCAATGTGCACAATTGATGGTGCATTAGTGGTCCTACCCCAATTGGCATAGGTGCAAGAAGGAAGGCCATGGAGCCTTATCGTGCAGTGTGCCAAAGAGAATGAGGTGTAGAGTGAAGGCAGAGGAGGCTTGTCCCGTGTGTGCATAGGGAAACGAGAACGTACCTATCTCCAAGTGTCAGAACGTCCCTCAATCCTCACCTCTCAGTTGATGAAAGGGAAATCAATCACGCTCAGCCCCCCCTCTGTCTTCGCACTCTGTCGATGATTACAAGAGGGCAACTGAGTTCCTCACATCCCTTTGATTGAATCCTCACTCCCATTTGTGAAAAGGTTGTATGCCTTGTCCACTTCCTCATTGCTTTGAGGGAATCATAACAAATGATCAATCAGGACATGGGAGCGACCAGAAGTAACCACTTCAAAGTCAAACTCTGAGACAAAAGGAGCCATCTCATCATTCTTCCCTTCACATTGGCCTTTTTCATTAGGAAGGACAGGGCCTCATGGTCCACATAGAATTTGAAGTGAGTTGACAGTAGGTAGTGTTAGAACTTCTCCAAGGCAAACACCATTGCAAAGCACTAAAGTTCCATTCACTGTGTAGTTTTGTTATCTGTCAATTACTTTTCGGCTTACATAATAGATAGGTTGATCTAACTTCGAGGGGCCCTTTTGGCATAAGGTTGCACGCAGGCCTTTGACTGATACATCAATGTGCACGTGGAACTCTTTCGTCCAATCAAGAGGTTATAGGATGGACGCTTCAATAAGACACTGCTTTAGGATGTTGAATGCCTCCTCGTCACAATTAGTGGTCCATGTAAACTCTACATTTTTCCTCAAAAGCTTATGCAGGGGGGACTACCTTTGTTGCAAAGTTTCTATAATAGCCCACATGGCCAAGGAATCCCCTCAATTATTTGAGGTTGGTTGGTGCTGTTAAAGCTACAATCTTCTCAATCTTGGCAGGATCCATCACTATCCCTTATGCATAGACAATGTGGCCCAGAAGAACTCCTGAAGAGACTCCAAAGTTGCATTTGTTGCAGTTGAGAGAGGTCCCATACTCTCAACATCTACAAAACACTACTCTAGGTATCCCCAAGGCTCACGAATTAGGTTATGGACACAAAAGTAATCTAGGTACACCTCAATGAAGTCATGAAAATGGTTTTGGAATGAGACTGTCGCCCAAATGGCATCACTCTGTAAGCATAGGTTCCCCATTCTGTTGTGAAGGTTATTTTGGATTGATCTACTTCGGTGATCTGGACTTGATTATATCCACTGAATCCATCCAAGAGAGAATAGAGCTCATGGCTTTCCATTGTGTCCAACAATTGGTCTGCGAAATGGATAGTGAAATGATCCTTCTTTGTCTTGGAATTTAGCTTTCGGAAGTCAACACATATTCATAGCTTTCCATTCTTTTTTGGTACTACCATGATGGGAAAAACCCATTCACTATTGGCCATTGAATAGATAAACTCAGCTTCAAGGAGCTTCAGTAATTTGGCCTTCACTAGGGAAGAGTAATTTGGATTCATGTGTAATGTTCCCCGCTTGCACTACAGAAAACCCCCTACTTTTTCTTTTTAAAAAATAGTTGAATTTTTTTTAAGTTACCACCCCCTATCATTGCCGAAAAGAGGAGAGAGTGATGTTGACAGGAAGACGACGTGATGTGGAAACAACAAATGATGAGAGAGGGAAGGAAGATGATGCAACTAATGACAAGGGAAGTAATGCCAACTTTTGATAGTTTCAATACTGTATGTGGTGAAGAACACTCTATCCACCAACTTCTAGTGAGTTGGTAATTGGACAAACATGAGATTGTCAGTGCACCATGCATCCCACGTATCTTGCTGTTGAGCATCCACGAACAAATTTCAACTCTTTTCTTTCTTGTTCTTGTGAACCTCCACTGACCACAACTCTTGAAGCTTCTTCACAATCTTCCACTTGATGATATTTGGTAAGTTCTCAATGAATACCAAATCTCCCATGGATTATCATTCTCTCTATCTCTGCACTTCAATTTGTTCCCAAACAACTTGCCACCAAGATGCACATATTTGTTGCTTCAACAGGGAGAGGAAATAGTCTAGCACATAGAGCATGCATCAAGGCGGCAATATGTTTCCACCATTGTGGGATGAACTTCTTGCAGAAAGTGGCTTTGGCAAGAGAATCTCCAAATTTTCAATGGTAGAAGGAACTTTGCAAGCATCCATTGAATTCTTCTCCTCTTGGCAATGCAATTTCCTTCATTTTTAGCCTCTTCTAATGCTTATTGATTGCAGTATCCCGGGCTGCACACCAAAAACATGGAGCCCCAAGAGGAACACCAAGAAAATAAGGATTCTACTACAAGAAAATCTATCTTGTTTTATCAACAAACATCTTTTTCATATTTGATATGTCCACAACAAGGAAAAGAATACTAGGAACTAGAAATCTTCATGCAACTTCATAGAAACAATTCTCCCACGAATTTAACTTGAACAAAATTCATTATGCTCTTCATATTATTCATAAATTCATCAAGATACCACTAAGGCATAAGGGAATACACCACTTTGAATGGAAATCATCGCATAATATTTTTCTTCAAAGTTCCATAGCTTTCTCTCACAATCTTTCACTCATAGATACATTGTTTTGCATAGAATTGGCTATCTCTCACTCACACACTCTCTCATACATGCTCTCTCAATATTTACAATGAGAAAATCAAGAATAATCATTCATAACCCCTTTTAGGTCATGGATACCCCTCCCAAGAGGTATGTCTAGTATGAAAAGTCACCAAGACCACTACAATGTCCCTTGAGAGCTCACTATTGTCACTGTCACTTCAATCTTTACTTCAAATCTTCAGTAGCTACTTATTCAAGATAATTTGAACTTATATTCATCTCTTCCCAAGATTGAAAAACTTTCCCAAGATACACATTCATCCATCATTACACTTATAGAGGCATACATGACAAAACAAAATAGAAATAGAGGCTCTACAAACGCTCAATGGAGGGTTAACAAAAAAGCTATTAGCTCAACTTAAATCACTCAAACCCATCAAGAATCAATTAATAAGCTTCCAACCACTCTCAAAATTCATCAATCATCATTCCATACCCTCATATAGAAGCAAGCTCCAGGCCATTGGGCACTTAAACAGGCTTCATTTGAGGCATTTGCACATGCTTTGATGCTTGGTATTGAAGGTTTGAGCATTGACATTTCTTATGGTCTAATTTAGCACTGTTTTGGGATTGTCATAACAGTCCATAGACAGTTTATAACAGTGCTACAGTAACATTTGATGCTTATGCTTGCCTGGCATTGTCATTTGATGCTCGGTTGGCCCCGTATGATGCCTACATGTTAGGGGAATGTATGCCTATTGTTTGGCAACCATTTGGAGCTGATTTTGGTGCTGAAATTTCTCACTTTTGATAGCCATTCTTGACTGTAATAAAAGCAGGCTAAAGCTATTACACATGCCTTGGGTTATGCCTATTGGTTCTGTATGCCATGAAGTATTGATCTTTGGGGTACGACTTCGAGCTTGGATTTCATTCCGGATGATTTTGGAACAGCTTTGAAATTACGCACTCATTGACATGGTTCATGCTTGACAGTGGTATATGCTTTGACAGTGATGCTCCTTGGGTTTATGCATACCCGTTGCATACGGCTTGATGCTCATGTCCCGGTTGATTACCCTATGCATACGTTGAGCTTGAGTGCTCATTGAAGCTCTACCTTGAATGCATTTTGGATTATCTGGATTTGTCTTGGATGTTACTTGGCTTGTCAGAGTTTGGATTGGGATGTACTTGATGTCTTACATACTTATGGATGCTACATACGGATGCTCTACTGCCTACATGTTCGGGATGTACTATTGATGTATTGTCTTGGACTTATGTCATTGACACTGTTTCTTGCCTTGGTTTGAGCTCGTGAGCTCATACATACGGCTTTTGTGCCAATGGGAGAATTCTTGAATGCTTATCAGACATTGAGCATGCAATGCTTTTATGCATTGAGCAGTTACATGCTATTAAGTAGTTATAGACACTTGAGACTTTGGGATTTCTTACCCTTAGCATGGTTTATATGTCTTGGTTCACTGTATGCTTATGAGTCGAGTCTCAGATTTGGATCCTATCTTTGTGAGCTGACACCTACTTGTGTCAAGTTTTGGTAGTGGCAGGAACACTTTGCCCCGTTGACTGGGGGGGTGTGCCTACTCACTGGTAGATGTTTGTATGACATGTTTGGGTGTTGGATTCATGCTTATCGACTGTCATATGCCTATGTTATGCCTGCATGATGCCGGCTTTGGTCTTGGCAGCATCTGATTGACCTAGGATCCGATTTTGGGTGGCACTGTTAGCTCTCATTTACTGAAATCTGTAATTTATTACAGTAAGCATATATGTATGGAATGGCATAGATTTTTTATGCTGAAATATTCTGAAATGATGTACTTTCACCAGTACTTGGTGGACAGTAACTTTGGTTACACTTTTCTCGGCATTTTCTCTCGATTTTGGTGATTTTTTGGTCATTTTCTGCAGTAAACAGCAAGCAGTTTTGAACTGTCTACACTCTTCTAGCCTACATTATGGCAAGCTCATCCACTGATCATGCTATTTTCAACATCACTAAGCTTGATGGTACGAATTACTCTTATTGGAAGAGCCAGATTTGGCAAGTGTTGGTGCATAAATCGCAGATCAATAAACCTTTGAGGTTGAGCGGGCATCCGCCTACAACTATGCTAGATGAGGAACGGCTTGAGCTTGATGAGTTATGCAAGTCCACTATTGTATTATCTCTCACAGAACATGTTCACTACAATGTATTTGAGGAAGAACAGAGTGCATGGGAGTTGTGGGATAAAATCAAGAATCTCTATGATAAGAAAAGTCCAGCGAGTTAGATGTATTGGCTGAAGCAGCTTATGGATTTGCGCATGAAGGAGAATGTGACTATGTCTGCTCACTTGAGCTAGTTCCATGCTATACTCAAGAACTTGACTTCACAGGACATCACTTTTGTACAGGATGTCACTCCTCTTTTCTTGCTTGGTACTCTTAATGAGTCATGGGATGTATTCCGCACTACATTATCTGCATCTACTATTACCTTGAAATTATCTGATGTTGAGAGTGCTCTTCTGCAGGAAGAGGTTAACCATAAGAATTTGGATGCCTCTCGTGTGTCGCATGCTATGACAGTTAGAGGCAGGAATGATGGATATGGAAAGCATGGCAGTGGCAGTGGCCGTGGACGGGATTCTCAGAAATCTTGATCCAAGTCTCATGGGAAGTCACGTAGCAAATCTCATAGTAGGAATGCAGATGTTACTTGTCACCATTGTGGGAAAAAGGGCCATATCAAGCCGCAATGCCATGAACTGCGCAATGAAAGGCGCAAAGATAAGGGGAAAGACAAAGTGTAGGATAAGTCTTCTAATTGCAGCATAGTGCCCGCAAAGTCCATTGTTAAAATTGAAGAGATCAATGTTATGCACCCTGAGGATGTTGATGATGATGATTATATCCTTGTAGCTTCTTCTAATGCTTCGCAGATGACAGAGATACACTCTATGTATGCATAGTGTTGGCTCTTGGACTCAGGTGCGTCCTTTCATGTGACACCTTGCTGAGAGTGGTTTCATTCATACCGTACTGTTTCGGGTTTTGTGCACTTGGGTGATGACAATCTCTTGATATTGTGGGCATTGGTGATGTTATGCTGCAGTTTCCTTCTGGCAGCAGTTTTGTTATCCAAGATGTACGTCATGTACCTGCTTTGACATGCAGTCTTATGTTAGCTGGATAGCTTGATGACGTAGGTTATCATGTATCTTTTGGAGACTCTGCATGGAAGATCACTCGTGGCAGACTTGTGATTGTTTGCCAGAGGTGCCAAGACTGGCAGCCTCTATCCCTTGATTGTATCAGCTTCTTCCCTTGATTATGTTTTGCATGTGGGTTCTATCCATGTATCTCTTTGGCATACCCATTTGGGCCATATGTCTTTGAAGGGAATGAAAACGCTTTCTGGTTTGCAATACTTACCGCCCCTTGATTATGCATGTTTTGATTCATGTGAGCATTGTCTTTATGGTAGGCAGACTAGATCTACGCATAAGAAGTTTGGTAGGCCACGCATGAGTGAGCCCTTGGCATTGGTACATTCGGATGTTTGTGGGCCCATGCCTTGTCAGTCTATAGGTGGTGCCAAGTATTTTGTTACTTTCATAGATGATTTTTCACGAAAAGTTTGGGCTTATCCCATTAGGCTGAAATCCGATGTCTTGGCTGTGTTTCAGAGATGGCTTGCATTGGTTGAGAACCAGTCTGGGTATAGGCTAAAATGCCTAAGGACATATAATGGGGGTGAGTATGTCTCACATGCTTTTGAGCAGCTATGTGATGAGAGGGGTATTAAGCGTCAGTTGACCGCCCCCTACACCCCCCCAAGAATGGTTTGGCTGAGCGGATGAATAGAACCATCCAAGAGCGTGTACGCAGTATGCTTAGCCATGCAGGCCTACCATAGAGCTTTTGGATTGAGGCCATTAGTACAGCTGTGCATGTCATAAATAGATCACCTTCTAGTGGTTTGGATTTCCGGGTTGCAAAGGAGGTATGGACTGGAAAATCTCCCTCTTATACGCATCTCCATGTCTTTGGATGTGAGGCATTTTGCCATGTGCCCAGGGACAAGAGAAGTAAGCTGGATCCGAAGAGTATCAAATGCATTTTCCTTGGTTATGGGGATGCATGCGAGATGGGTTACCGTCTCTGGGATCCGCAGGCATGGAAAGTCATCTGCAGTCATGATGTAGTCTTCCATGAAGACAAGATGCATAGGCAGCTTGAGAGAGTTGTTGAGATCCACAGGGTCATATTTCAGAAGGAGCCGAGAGCCCCCGTACAGCCAGTTGGACAGCCTATAGCTGCAGTCGATGCTCATGGTCAGGGTGTTGGACAGGCAGCTGGGCAGGCAGCAGAGCCTGCCATGAGACGGTCTACTAGAGATAGACGTCCACCTGATAGATTTCAGCCCTCGATGCATTATGTCTTGGTTACAGATGCAGGAGAGCCTTTCACTTATGATGAGGCTATGCACAGGGGTGACAGTCACTCCTAAGAGAGGGCTATGCAGTCTGAGATAGACTCCTTGCATAAGAATGAGACTTTGGATTTGGTTTCCTTGCCTACGGGCAAGAAGGCTTTGCCATGCAAGTGGGTGTACAAGCTGAAAAGTACCCCTGGACACCCCAAGCCAGCATACAAGGCTAGATTGGTAGCAATGGGTTTTAAGCAGGAGCATGGTGTGGACTTTGATGAGGTCTTTTCTCCTGTGGTTAAGATGACCACCTTGCGCTTAGTCTTGGCTTTGGTTGCTTAGCTTGACTTGGATTTATACTAGATGGATGTCAAGACGACTTTCTTACATGGGAACTTGCACGATGAGATTTATATGGAGCAACCTAAGGGCTTTGCAAAACCTGGCAGGGAGCACCTAGTGTGCAAATTGAAGAAACATCTTTATGGCTTGAAACAGGCACCTAGGGAGTGGTATCATAAGTTTGATGCCTTTATGCAGTCACAGGGCTATAGCAGGAGTGCTATGGATCCGTGTCTGACCGAGATGGCCAAGATTCCCTATGCATCTGCAGTGGGCAGTCTTATGTATGCCACGATAGCCACTTGTCCAGATATTGCCTTTGTAGTTGGTGTTGTGGCACGCTATATGGCTACACCTGGCAAGAAGCATTGGGATGCCGTGAAGGGTATCATGAGGTACCTGAAGGGCATTGCAGATATGTGCATATGCTATGGCAGCCAGGATACAGGAGTAGTGGGGTACACTGACTCTGATTATGCAGGACATGCAGATAGTAGGAAGTCCACTTCCGGTTATGTATTCACATATGCTGGAGGTGTTGTTTCTTGGATGTCCATGGTGCAGAAATGCACGGCCCTTTCTACTACAGAGGCCGAGTATGTTGCAGCCACCACTGATGCTTGTAAGGAGGCCATTTGGCTGGGTCGTTTGGTTGCTGACCTTGGTATTGATGCTATCCCTACATTGCATTCGGATTTTATGAGTGCTATTCAGTTAGCCAAGAATCCGGTCTTCCATGCGAAGACGAAACACATTGAGGTGAGGTATCACTTCATATGTGGGGTCGTTGACGGTGTGCAGATCGGATGCTGTACGCTTGCATAGTGAATGCTGGAAGGTCCCCCTGTCCAAGTAGAAATAACATAATCGTGCGCCCATGTGCATACAAAATAATAATAAATATCCAATGCCTCAATAAATAGGCGTGACAAAATATAGGCGTCATACCTAAGATATGCGCCCATCAAAATATAAATGATAAATCGAATATTCGCTATCCTCCAATGCTTTCCTCCGCCAACTGCTGCTATCTCTACACATCAACTGAAGCATTCACAATCGTTAGTAAAATAATACAATTAAATCGACAAAAGTAAATACCTAGCAGTCTTCAGCTACATAAATAAATCAGCTGGTTAGAAATAAATCCTAACCTTAATTTATTACGAGTGCGCACTCTAAACTCATAAACGTTAATTAATTTAATATGCATTTTGTGAAATCACCTGCTATGGAATCACCCATGTACACACTAAATTAATGAAACACCCGAAAAGGACAGGCGCCCCATCAACTTCTCGCACAAAGAATCCACTTTGTGTATGAGCCCCGGTCATCAAAGTTTATGGAATCCACCGTAAAACCTCACGGAATCCACCGTGGCACAGAATCCACTGTGAAATATGCCTCCTGGCATCAGTTGAGGACAAGTCTGTTGATCTTGTCAAGATCTCGACTCGCCAGAATCCTGCAGATCTGCTCACAAAAAGCCTCTCTATAGAGCGCTTTGCCTTCCTCAGGAGGTTGATGGGAGTGGGATGAGATGACGTCTTTCCTCATCCTATTGTACATGTGTACATGTTGTACTACCTTTTTTTCTTTTCTTTTCACTCCTCACTAGGGCAGATTCACGTTTAAGTGGGAGGTTGTTGGGGGTAAAGGCGCCTCTGCCTAGCCGCCCGTGTATTACTACACTGACAGTCACTGCCACTGCACACTGCAGGTGGCGAGCGCCCATCACCGTCACTTTATTCTTTATTCTTTTAGTGACAGTTTGAATAAAGGAAGGCCCGGTCACACATTGTGACTGTTGGAGTTCCCATTTCTTGTCTCTCTCTTTCTTGCTCTTTCTCTCCCACCATAGCTCTTGAGTCCAAGCTTCGATCCTTCTCACCTTTCACTGCTTAGCTTCACTTGAATGTTAAAGTCTATCCCATGCAAAAATTATTGCAACTAAGTAGTGTTGGAATGGGAATATAGGTCTATAGCTTACAAAATACTTCCTTAAATTTCTTGGTATAGCCTTGAACATTCTCGTGAGGTTCTTAACGTGTTACATTGAGAATATGTAGCCAATATTGACCTCCCCTTTCAGGAGCAAACTCTCTCTTTGAAAGGCCACAAAGAATACATCAATCATAGTTATGGTTCCAGCCTCTAGGCTATGATACCATACTATAGCTTGTCCTTTCAGAGTCATATTAAAGAACGTCATCAAGTGCCCTTTATCTTGGATTCAGCAGTTAAATATTAACTTTTGGAATTAATTGATATGAAGTTCGGCATCTTTCTCTACTAACCCATTAAAAATGGGTAGAGAAAATCCTAAGGCTAGAAAGAGTGGCGTTCTTGTTGGGATTGCAATGGGTTGTACCATGGTGAAAACCAAATTCGCTAAAGGAGTTTGAATGATGGGAACTATTACTCCACTCAAAGTGGGTTGACTAAGTGGAAGAGGGGAAGTACTAGAACTAAGACCCCTCCCTTGTAGGGATATCGGACCACTCCTTTGTAGACAATATCTCCAAATAATTTCAGCTCGTCATCTAGCACTTTCAACTCTTTCTTGCTTCTGAAGCTTGGCTTGACGGTCTTTTGAATCTATTTCACTACCTTTTGGCATACACTAATAAACTGGTCCCTATTGACCGAGATTCAGAAACCACTACTTATTAGTGGCTCCCAACAAACACATCACTCTTGTGGAGACCTAAAACATGCCCAATACTAGCTCTATGGCACTAGTCAAGCCTCTACTACACACCTCAAACCACCCCACATGGCCTCATTGCTAGAAGCATTCAAGGGATATACTACCCTAATCTCGAACACATAACTTTGCATTTTTATGGATTATAATCCAATGGATATCCCTTCCCACACTCCTTAGAGTGAGTCCCTACACATATTGGTGTGATACGCCACATAAGCACAAACAAAGGGAGTGCCCCTCAGTTGATTGCTACGGCCCCACTATGGCTCTCCTACACCTCAAGGATTGGCCCCAAGATGCACCATGAACACATAAAGCACATTTGATACATAATCCACTATTTTAATAAATTGATCTAGGAGATAATAGATAGTCCTCACTGAATATTCCCCAAGGAAAGGAACCACTAACCCTACAACTTAGGATACCTCACACTCAACCTTGGTCATCGTTCATGAAAACAATTGCTATGCATCTAGGATGATACCATATGGTGCGTGCAATGCAATTGTGTATGACTGCAGTGCTCAAACAAGTTTAGTCATTAACAACCAACATTGGAAGGTGCAAAAACAATTCTTTTCATGCCTTCCTTCTAAACCGCGATTACTGCATTCCTTAAGGCCAACACCGAGCATTCTCATGTTGGATACTTTTAATTTTAAACCACATGTATCTTTTATGCCATCATCAAAGAAATATAAAAAATTAGCATATTTTAAACACTTAACAACCCCCTTCTCCCTACTACTTAAGATTGTGCATTCGATGGTAGGTTTAGAGTGTATTTTGTATGTATTTTTCTTTCACGAAAGCAATAAAAACCCACTTTAATATAGAGATAGGGCTAAAGTGAGGCTACACCTCATACCTCAGTCCTACCATACATTTACAAACACAAATATTATTTTTCTCTATTTTTCAGATACAAAAGCCTATTTTTTTGTTATTTTTAAATATTTATTTGTGGATAATTACTAATACTTTCTCATTTACTAATTTAGAATTTTGGATCTTACTGAGAATTATTTTTCTATCATATTTCATCCCATATGAACACTATACGCATGACAAAACCCCAAAAGCGCATAATTTTCCCTAAATTGCAATGTTGTGGGTTTTGCATGTTTACAAATAAATTATTAGATGACTATTTTTTCTTGATTTCTTTAATACTGCAAATAAATCAGAGCATTGGTAACCAAATGCAATCATTTTCAATCAAAATTTATCATAAAACAATGAATTCTATGACTTACGCATGAAATCACATCTTATGACGTACATATCTTGTAATTGGAGGTCTCTGATGATTTTTCCAACCTCGATCTACACTCTTTTATGCTCCAGCATCATCCCACAATCTAAATCTCTCCTGTTAGCCCACTCCCTTCTCTCATACATTAATCCATGGAAACACACAACAAAAGGAGAGAGGAGAGAGGAGAGATAAATACTAAAATCAGATCTTTCCATTTACTCAGTCATTTTTTGATCAAATTGAAGCATTTGTAAGCGTGGAAAATCAATATCTTGCTACCTTCTTGCCTTCCCTTGATTTCAACAGGCATGAAAATGAATTTTTAATGCGAAAATGGAGGCACTGAAAAAAAGGTGCCTCCTTCCCCCCATGATTCATGACTTTTGGTTTTTCCACTTAGTTAAGATTTTAAGCTTAACCATTAAAATGACTAGCTCAATTTTGGAATTTTCACATTGCGTAAAGTGGTTTTTTGCCGAACGGAGACCCAAATGAACTATGATTTGAGAAGGGACTGGACAGTCAGCTTTGTAGCATCGAAATCTATAAACTTGGCCTTCGTCACAAGCACTTTTTGGCTCCTGGATCACATAGCTGCCTTATGATGCGAAACCTTGCAGGGATAAAATGGGGGGTCAAATGAACTTCGATCAATGAACCAAGATTTGTATTAGGCTCCTGGCCTCAAACTCCATCTAGGAAAACTCTAGCTTATCGATCCACAACCATTTCATTTTGCATGAAAAATTGGTCTTTTATGCCTCTTGGACTATTTTCCACTTCAAAATGGGTTCTAAAATCTAGCTCTCAGGAGAATACTGTGGAAAGGGCCTTGGAAGAATCCAAGACGATAGAAGCCGAATGAGTAGCCAAGCTCAAACAAGAAGAAGAGAAGTAGAATAAAGAAGAAGTGGAGGACTACAGTTTGTTGGCTATCCATAAGTCAATGGAACAACCGAATAGAGCTAAAGAATTAGTTTTACTAAGGTTCCATCTTGCCCTCTTATAAATCAAAGTAGGATCTAGCAAGAGTGTAGACGAAGACAAAAGCACAACTAGTGCTGAGGCTACCAAGCTAGTGGAAGGCAAAGTAAAGGAGCCTACGCAAGTGGTACCATCTCCCTCACTCTCCACCATCTCTATCAAGGGAGTTAACACCAAGTTTGCCACTCCTACTACTACATACCATTCAAGGAGATAGTCAATCGACTTGGGAAAAGAGGTCTCAATTATCTTTGGAGCCTCTACATTGTCATGTGAAGAGTCGAGTCTAAAGGATCTACACATGTGGGGTCAAAGAGATTGGAAACTCAAGAAGTAGAGTTTGAAGAAAGAGTTGAAAAACTACCTAGAATAGAACACACTTCCATCAATGTGACCCTCCTCACCCAAGGACCCTCTCAAGTTTTTGATGACCTACTCATTTGATTTTATGAGATTGAAAATGGTTTCTATTGATTGCAAATGATTTGTTCCATTAGAAACATTAAGAAAATTAGCAAGAATTAATCATCTATTAATTTTATAATAAACATATAAAACTCGTAAATTGTAATTTTATGGTAAATCATGGCGGATTTTGGGGGGTTTTGGTGTATAAAATCATATTCTTATGGAATGAAATGAAAGATAATGATGATTCTCAGCAATCCTATTTAGGTTGAATAAAAAAATTAAAATAATAAGCATTGATAAATAAATAGAAAAAAATAGATTTTATACTCTAGAAAATTACAAATATGTTTGTGGATGTATGATGGGTATAAGGCATGAGGTTTAGCCTCAACTTAGCCCCCTTTCCATGTTATAGTGCGTGATTTATTACTTTTCGAACAAGAAAATGACATGAAACACTCTCTACACGTACCACCACAAGCATAACAGTAAAGGGTAGGGAGAAGGGGGTTGTGAGTGCTAAATATAGGCTAAAATTTGATTTCTTCTAATGTAGTTTACATATAGGACACATTTGGTTTGAAAGTTAAAGGGTTCAGTAGCACGGATATACTCGGTGCCTTTCCTTATATGCAACGAAGCAAGTGCGTTAGTATGGAAAGCATGAAGAGAAATGTTTGTGCACTGTCACAATGCTATTTTGAATAAATAAAATTGTTGAGTTATGACAGATCATCCACTCTTGCATTGCATTCATTACAGATCATCCAATGTTGGGCCTTTTTTTATCCTGACACGCATTGTGACTATTGGAGTTCCCACATCATCTGTCTCTCTCTCTCTCTCTCTCTCTCTCTCTCTCTTGCTCTTGCTCTTTCCACCATTGCTCTTACTTCTACTCTGTGCTTCCACTTTAGGGCTCACTCCCTTTAGCTTTGTCTCTTCCAAGTATTCAATTTCCTTAAGCAATCCTTCCTTTATATGAGATACATCTTCTTCATCCTCTTTTCATTTCTTAATTTCTAGAGTTTGTTTGCTCAACTTCTCTTCCAATTTTTCCATGGTCTTCAAGGTTTCCTTATGTTGAGCCTCCAATCTTTGTGTATTTTCTTTTTCCTATTGATAGTGATGTAGGGCTTTCTCATACTTGTCACTTTGACCACCTTTCTTTTCTAGGGTAGCCATTTCTAGTCTAAGATTATACATATCCTTGGCATATTGTCTTTGGAGAGCCACAAAGATTTCATTTTCTTTCTCTAAGGCAAGTATCACTTGTTTTCTTCCTCCTCCTTTTGATCCATGTGCTCCTCTCAAGGATAAATGACAAGAAAGTTTACTTATGCATTAAACTGCTTCAAACCCCATGCATACTTCAGATTGGGGAAGCCAGAGATGCCATTCGGTTGCCCCTGACACTTCTCCAAACACTCAATTACATTCCATATTGATCCAACATTGTCCCATGATTAAGATCTCTCACCTCAGCCCACCCCCTCTCACATAGAATAAGGCATGAAAACAAATACTAAGAGGAGAGAGAGAGAGAGGAGAGAGAAAGACTAAAACTACATCTTTTCATTCATGGCTCCATTTCTTGCACCTCCCAATCATCAAATCGATGGGGTGCAAAAAAATTTGCGTCCTCTGCTCCCAATCATGAGAATTGTCAAGTTTTTTAAAGCTTAAGCCTTCTTTTTAAAATAATCGGTTTAAATCTTGCATGTTTACACTTCTCGACAAGTGGTTTTGTCTGAAATTGCGATCCAACTATATGAATGGCTTCGTAGCATCGAAATCTATCAATCTGGCCTCCGTCACACTCTTTCTGGCTCCTGAGTCAAGTAGTTGCTTTATAACGTAAAACCTTGTAGGGATTAAATGGAGGTGAAATGAACTCTGATCAACAAATGGACACTTGTGTTGGGTTCTTGGCATCGAAATCTATCTAGGAAAACTCCAGATCCTTGTTTCACAATCGTTTCATTTGTCATGAAATTTACTTTTTTATGCCTCCCAAGATCTTTTTGCATATTAAATTCAGCTCCAAAAATCTGTCCTCAATGTGTGATTGGTCTTCCCTTTATTTAAATGTCACTCAAAGAATGAAGAATAAAGTGACATTGATGGGCACCTGCTGCCACCTACAGTGTACAGTTGTGCAGGTAACTAATACATGGGTAGCTAGGTACATGCATCTTTGCTCCAAACAACCTCAAAGGTGAATGTATCCATGATGAGGAGAGAATAAGCAAAAAGTAACAAAGTACAAATGTACATAAGTATAATAGGATGAGGAAAGGCATCACCTCATCCAATGCCCATCAACTTTCTAAGGAAGGAAAAACACATCACTATGGATGCATAAGGAATCTTGGCCATCTTGGCCTTCTCATCAAAATGTGGACAATTGGCCTTTTGATGAAACCACTCAAGGACCTTCTGGATATTCTCCTTTTGTGACAAATAAAGGAGTCCCCTTAGTGCGATCGCACGTAATGCATATCCCAAGAATATGTGAGGCCTATCCCATGTCCTTTACCTCAAAGCTCTTCTTAACCTAGCCTTTCAAGGCATCCAACTCATCATGAGCACTCCTAGCAATCAATATATCATCCACATAGAGGATCAAAATCATAAAGCTTCCATCACGACCCTTCTTTGTTTACAAACATGGATCAATATCACTATGAGAATATCCCTATGAATGCATAAATGCATCAAACTTGTGGTACCATTCCCTAGGTACCTACTTAAGGCCATAGAGGCTCTTTCTTAATTTGCTGACTAGGTGGTCCTTGCCACGTTCTACAAAGCCCTTAGGCTATGCCACGTAAATCTTAGCATGCAAGTCTCCATGAAGAAAAGCTATCTTGACATCCATCTGATAAAGATCCAAGTCAAGCTGAGTAACCAAAGCCAGTACCAAGTGTAAGATAGTCATATGCACAACAAGAGAAAAAATTTCATCAAATTCCATGCCATGCTCATGCTTGAAATCCATAGTAAGAAATCTAGCCTTTTATGCTAGCTTGAGGCATCCATGGGTATTTTTCAGCTTGTACACCCACTTGCATAGCAAAGCACACATTCTATTAGGCAAAGGAACCAAATTCCGCATATGATTTTTTTGTAGTGAGTCATACTCTGACTGCATGTCCCTCTTCCAAGAGTGACTATCACCTAGGCACATGGCCTTATCATAAGTAAGAGACTCACTAGTATATGTCACCATAACATAATCCATAGACGGCTCAAACCACACAAGATGTCGTCTATCTCTAGTAGACCACCTCAAAACAAGCCATGGAGCTTATACACCCTTTGGAGCTTCAAGGACCTAGGCTACTAAAGCATCGGCCATGCTGCAATAGGCTCTCTAGCTGGCTATAAAATTGTAGGAGGCTCCTCTTAAAATATCATTCTACATACCTCAATGACATGCTCATGCTGCTTATGCATTTTCTCATCATGGAAAACAACATCATGGATACGGCTAACCTTTCGAGCGGCTGCAGATCTCATAGGTGATAGCCCATCTCATCTACATCTCCATAATCAAGAAAGATTCATTTCCTATACTTTTGATTTGATGGGACCTAAAATGGGCCAGGCACTAGCCCTCATGTCCTCAACAAACAACCCGACCTCACGGCCTCGCAGGCCAGGAGCGTCTATCGAGGGATACACTATCCTAAACACTAATCACTACACGTTTATAGTCTGTAATCCAATGGGTATTCCCTTTCCCCGTCTCCTCAGAGGGAGATTATACATATATCGCCAATTAATGCCACATATCATAGACACAGGGCACCCATCGGCTGATTGCCATGGCCCTACTACAGCTCTCCTACATCTTGGGGATTGGCCCCTCGATGCGTTGCTTCCACACATAGACACATTCGAAACAAACTCCCCTCTTAGAGCCAATATGTTTAACGTTCCAGGAATGAACTTATCCTCACTTATCTTTCCCTTTTTACCCACTGTCTAGACCTATAGCTGGGTTGCTCACTCTCTCTGTGTGGGTTGAGTCCTAGAGAAACCAAGTGCTATGCATCCAGAAGCTTGTAATTGATACTATTTAACGATGCTTGATGCAAATGTGTGTATAATTAAGTGCTCAAACAATAAAAAAATAGCCTCGTGCATTGTGCAAATCCATTCTTTTCATGTTTCCATACACTAACGCATAATTGCCGCAATGAGAGAAGACACCGAGCCTTACACTCGTGCTGTACTTCCCTTTTTTTAACTTAACGTCATCCTATATGAATAATGCAGCAAATACGTTAGATTTTGTATTATATTTTAGCACTCAAACTTCCCTCCTCCCCTACCGTTTAGAGTTTTGCTTGCGGTGATAGGTAAAAGGGTAATTTCATGTGTATTTCGCACGAAATAAGTAGTAAATACTCACAAAAGCATATAAATGGGGATAACCTAAGGCAAACCCTCATGATTTATCCTCATTATACACTCACAGACACATCCCTAATTTTCCATAATTTTTCTCATCCGTTCACTATTTCCCCACCTTTTAAAGAGCATTTTTACATTTTTTCCTTACTTTCTCTTATTTTTTATCAATAAAAATGGAATAAAATTAGCATTATTTCAAAGCTGTGGCTCTTGAGTTCTTAAAAAGCAACCATGTAGATTTTATTGGTATTTTGTTTCATGCTTTTTTCATTTTAAGCCCAAAAACCCCGTTTTTACTCTAAAAACCATGCTTTTTGAGGGTTTTCCATTTATTTCCCACACTTTAAGTGTATATTTTTTGATTTTTTAATTATGAAAGACTAAAACCAACAGAAAACAACGTGTCCATCAATTTTCAGCCCATAGGAACATTGCTAACCTCATTAAATGTGAAAAAAGAGCAAATTTCTTTGTAAAAATGTCATTACCGTGTATTTTTTATTATTTCGGGTTTTGAAACTTGTTGCGGGTCTGCAAATCAGGGCCCGTTTGATGCTCATCCCACCTCCACACTGCCATCTTCAGCCCACCTTTGGTTGAGAAGGAATCCGGTACCACGCCGGATGAGTATTCACCAACCGGGCTTCATTCTTCTTCACACGCAGGAACTATGCCTTGCAGGAGAGAGAGGGAGGAGAGAGAAAGACTAAAAAATGAGATTTTTAAATCCTCCATTAAAAGGGGCAAGCTTGCAGCCATCTTGTTCCTCTCCCTGCCCTGATTGAGAATCTCCCTCTCTCTCTCTCCAAACGGGTTTGAATCGGAGAGGCAACGAGAAAAATGAGGAGGCGCATTGACTTTTCCCTCTGTTCGACAGTTTTTGCATTATTTTCAAGGCTTTTATTAAGCCTAAGGTTTAAAACATGAAAATAACCGGTTCATCTTTTTGTATTCACACTGTCCCGCAAGTGGATTTTTCAATTTGGAAGGCCCAAACAAACTTCGATTTGCAATCCGATTGGATAGGCGGCTTCGTGGTGTCGAACTCCATCAACTTGGCCTCTCCAACGCACTTTACGGCTTTTCAATCTGGTAGCTGCTTTATAACGACGAACCTTGCGGGGATTAAATGGAGGGTCAAATGGCTTCCGATTGACGAACCGAGACTTGTGTTGGATTCCTAATGTCAAAATGCATCTAGGAAAACTCTAGCTCGGCCATCCGCCATCGTTTGATTTTTCATGAAAATTGGCTCTTTAACACCTCTCCAGAACGGCCACCTAGCATGTCAGTAGTATAGGGTCACTGGAATTCCCATCTAAAACAGGTCTTACAATGCCTGACAATGCCTTGCAGGAGGCAATGACTACTCAAACCTCCCCCAGACATACAGAGCCTAATCCTGGGATTTCATGCCTTAAGTGCTGGCCCCCAACAAACAAAAGAAAGTAACCCTTACACGTACATATATCATTAATTGCTTAAGGGAAATGACTCGGAAAGGGAACAAAACCACTTGGAATGGCCACAAGTGTTAGAAGTCAAGCTCCCCGTGTAGTGTGTGACTGTCTTTATGTACTACCGACATGACAGCTAGTGTACAGCTGTCTCCTGCTTGTGACTACATTAAATAAGTCGGTTAGCTAGTCGGTGACCTGACTATGGTTAGTCTGTCTAGTCAACGGGTCACTTACTCTATGTTACTCTTGTATGTGTGTTTTTACTCTATGATGGAATAATGAGAAGAAGTGTGTGGAACCTGAATGGTTCAGTTCGTGCTCAACCTTGTCTCTCTCTCCTCTACTAACATGGTATTAGAGCCATGAATGGGCTCACTGGTGGAATGCACTCAAGAAGAAGACTTGAAGAGTGAACTGAAGAGCTGGAAAAAGAAGAGGACTGACTGTCATTTCCATCAATGGTCACACAGAGGTATGTACTGTGAAGCATTGGAGTTTCGTTGCTTGAAGCAGGAGCTGTGGCTTGCTGAGGAGTCTTCCAAGGACTGATTGAGCACCAGTGAGTGCATTATTACTACAGTAATGAGCAAGATGTGCAGCAACACAAATCTACCCAGCCAGCGTGTTTGCGCCTGTTTTCAGGCTGAACTCCATGGCTGAGATTCAGCACATGGACTGCTTACCAAGGCTCTATTGAGCATCACCAGGAGTGTGGCTTGTCTGGAGATTCACCAAAGCTCCGTTGAGCATCAACAAGTGGGCAAATCTGATCTGAATGTACTCTGAATAGTCTGTGTGGACTGTGCCTATGAACAGGTTGCTCTCATTGGCTGAGAATTCAAGGAGTATAGTACTTGTCAGGTGGTATAGAGCTTGGATGCATACCAAGGAAGGTTCTTGAAGGATATACCTTACTATTGCTCTTGTGGGAGCCCATGTGGGAGCTGTAATAGAGGTGTACAGATCTGAATACACAGGCTGAACTGTCAGTGAACTTACAGTGACATTGTACACTTGGGAAGTCTGCATATTTGGATGCTCTCTGGCATGTACATTGAACTTGGATGTAGCACTTGATGCTTGGTAGAAGACATGTCATACTTCTTGGGTATTTTGACATAAACTTGGAGCTTGAAATGGCCTGATCTGAGAGCCTGTGATAGGCTGAAAAAACTGAAAAAAATTTGCAGACATAAAGCACAAATTGGTTATTTCTGAAGAACTAGTTGGCTGGGTTTGTTCCACAGGTACTTGAAGACTTGGTCTATGACTGTTGAATGCTTGAGCATTGGAAACGGAAGTAATGCAAATGGCTTATGGATTTTTGGGACTGAAATTAATCCCTGTTGCCAGTGCATTGGCTATTTGAAATCTGGGAATTTATTTACAATATTCATATATGCTGGTTATATACAGTTTTGAGGTTCTATGCCTATGCATGGCTTGACACATGTACCCGCAGTCAACTAAGCAGTTTTGGAACATGCATTACGTGTATCCAGGTGGAGTTTGACTTTGGAAAGGCTGCCGTAATTGCAGTTTAGAGGTTTGGACTGCATGTTTTTGGACCCTGGCAGTGGATCTGCAGGAGTTAAATCTGAACCGAACATCAAGCATATGTATTGGCAGTTGTCTTTATGAGTTGGATCAACCGATTGTGACTTTGTTTTGGCTGATATTTGACTGAAATTTACTGGTTTTTTTCTGCAATTAATTGCAGAAAACTATCATAGACAGTTCCGGGCTGAAGTTGAATTGTTAAGAAGATCTTGGTTTGCAGGTAGTCAGGCAAGGTCTGCAACATGGCAAATGCTGATAGAACTGATAATGTAACCCAGATTGTGGGAGAAAAGCTTGATAGCAACAATTATGCAATATGGAAGTTCCACATGGAGAACTTTCTGATAGGCAAAGGATACTGGGACTTAGTGACAGGTGTTGAGGCTGAACCTGAAGTTCCAGATAGGAATCCTACAGCTGATCAAAGACGAGCGCATCGAGCCTAGACGGAAAGAGCTTGCAGAGTGTTACATTGGCTGTCATTATGTATCTCGGATGCTATGGTGATGCAGATCATGAACTGTAAATCCCTAGCAGATGCATGGAACATATTGGTAAGATACTATGGGTCAAATACTATGGCACAACTATGAGTGCCAGGAAGATACAACTGAAGCAAAAATTCAACAACATAGAGAGGAAAAACAGATCCATACAGGACTATGTCACGGAGATTAAAACCTTAGCAGATCAGCTTGCATCTGTTGGCTCACAGGTAGAAGATGACGATATGGTTGCAGTGACCTTAAATGGCTTGGGGCCGGAATACAAGTCTTTTGACACTTCAGTATCTGTGCGGGTTGAGATGCCTGATTTTAATGAGCTGGTTGCATTATTGATTCATGAAGAAGTGAAGCTTGGCTTAGCTACAGGGTCAAGCAGCTCAAAGAATAAGGATGCAGTTTTTTATTCGAATCAGCGTGGTCGTGGTAGCCGTGGTAGAGGCTATGGATCTGGCAGAGGAGGCCAGCAGAATGCATCCTATAGTAATAGCAATCAGCAGTCATCAAATGCAAGAGGTAGTGGCAACTTTCGAGGCAGGGGGAGATCTAACTCCCGTGGCAGAGGCTCATGGCAGCAGCAGTGTCAGTCAGACAATCCAAATAAAGATAAGGATTGTCACTACTGTGGAAAGTATGGGCATATTGCAAAGGATTGCTGGAAGAAGCAGGGAAATCAGAAGGGCAAGCAGCATGGACATTATGCTACGTCCAGTCAGGCAGATGACTCTGGTGATAGACTGTTGGCCATGCAATATGTCAAAGATAAGGCTGCTGAAAAATCATCTGATGATGTAGTGTGGTACATTGACTCGGGGGCGTCGAATCACATGACCCCTCATGGTGATTGGTTCACGGATATCGTGGCTGAAAAGCATGGCTATGTATGCACAGGTGATGACACGCAGCATAGCACTGAGCATAAAGGCAAAGTGCCTCTGGTTGTGCATGATGGCAGGAAGAAGAATCTTCATGATGTTTTGCATGTCCCTTCAATTACGAAGAACCTATTGTCTGTGGGCCAAATGACAGAGCAGAACTTGCAGGTTCGCTTCAATAAGCATGGCTGCTTTATTGAAGAGTTTGGCAATGGATGCAAGTTGATCGCGAAAGGCCACAGAAATGGAAGAATGTTCACTCTTGATGCTACATTGCAGAGCTGAACTCCGCTATGTTTGCCCAGGGTTCTGGCACTATCAGGGACTTAGAGATTTGGCACAAGAGAGTGGGGCATGTCAATTTGCAGAGGCTGCAGACCATGCAGAAAAAGCAGCTGGTAACAGGGTTACCTAGATTCCAATATTCAGATATTGGTCATGTATGTGAGGCTTGCGAGTTTGGTAAGCAGTCACGATTGCCGTTTGTCAGGCATGTAAGACAGAGTACACGACCACTGCAATTAGTGCACTCTGATGTTTGGGGACCAGCTCATAATGCATCTATGGGGGGTTCTAGATACTATGTATCTTTCATTGATGACTACAGTCGATATACCTGGCTTTACATATTGAAAACAAAAGATGAGGTCTTTGCTATTTTTCAGAAATTTAAAGCACAGGTTGAGAAGGAATTTGAGTGTTACATCTCTTGCTTGAGATCTGATAGCGGTGGGGAGTATGTCTCCAATGAATTTGCTGATTTTTTGGCTGAAAATGGCATTCGTAGGCAGCTAACCTGCAGCTACACTCCGCAGCAAAACAGAGTAGCTGAGAGGAAGAACAGGGTTCTGATGGAAGCTGCTAGGGCCATGATGAATGAGAAGCATATGCCACTTTACTATTGGGCAGAGGCTGTTGTGACAGCCGCATATATTCTGAATAGGACTCCCACTACAGGCATTCATGACATGACACCGTTTGAGAGGCTCTATGGCTATAAGCCGGATGTAAGACACATGAAGGTCTTTGGCTGTCTTGCTTATGTGCACATTCCAGATGAGAAAAGGAAAAAGCTGGATCCCAAAGCGCATAAGAGTGTGTTCATTGGATACTCGCATGAGAAGAAGGCATACAAATGTTATGATCCCTCTACCAAGGAGACTTTGGTAAGCAAGGATGTCATCTTTGATGAGTTGGGCTCTTGGTATGTATCACCAGTTGCAGTGCCATCCGATATGCCTTCCACTCATGTCTCTAAAGTTGATATGCAACAGAGCACTGCTATGACAGGACCTATCAGTCAGACAGTATCCCCATGGACAGGGAGATTGAGGGGCTCACCGTCCACTGACACGGGTATGTCAGTGAGGGGGAGACATGGTGTCTTGGACAGCAAAGGAAAAGAGAAAGTTATTGAGGATGGTATGATGACACCTGGCAGAATGACTTCGGGCTATGAGTCTAGTGATACTTTAGATAGCGAACTTGGTATTCCGACTATCTATACGCCTGGCACGAGGCAGAACAGGTACATTCCGCCTCATGAGAGAGGTGAATCGAGTAGTGCACCACAGCCTAGATGCTCGTAGAGGGTCAGATACCCTGTTGACAGGTTGACATACAGTGTCTACTCTGCAAAGCATTATGCGTACATGACAAAAGTGATGGAGATCAAAGAACCAGGTACTTATGCTGAAGCAGCAAAGGATGAAAATTGGTGCATGGCTATGGACGAAGAGATGAAAGCCTTGGCTGAAAATTAGACTTGGGATTTGGTACCACTGCCTGAAGGGAAAAAGCCTGTTGGCTGCAAATGGGTTTATAAAATCAAATGTAAGTCTGATGGCAGTGTGGAAAGGTACAAAGCAAGGCTGGTCGCTAAAGGATATGCTCAGCAGTATGGCTTGGATTATGATGAAACATTCAGCCCGGTTGCAAAAATGGCAACCATACGAACTGTTATTGCCTTGGCTGCTGCTAAAGGCTGGAAATTACAGCAGATGGATGTTAAGAATGCATTCTTAACGGTGACCTAGAAGAGGATGTCTACATGGTTCAGCCGGAAGGGTATATGCACCCTGATTTTCAGCAGTATGTATGCAGGCTGAAAAAGGCATTATACGGGCTGAAACAGGCTCTGAGAGCCTGGCATGCTAGGATCAACAGTTACTTGCAGAGTCTTGGATTTGTTGTTGGCAGGGCTGATCACAGCCTGTTTACAAAGAAGACTGACAGTGGCTTGGTAGTGCTGGTCATATATGTTGATGACCTGATAATCGCTGGAGATGATGACATGGGAATTCAGCATGCTATGAAGATGCTGAAATCTGAATTTGACATGAAAGATCTGGGAGATCTGAAGTATTTCTTGGGTATTGAGGTTGTACCAGCTGAAAATGGCTTATGGCTGATGCAGAAGCACTATGCCATGGAAATGCTTAAGAAGTATAGCATGGCTGAATGCAAACCACTGGATACACCTCTGGACCAGAATGTAAAGCTAGACATGAACACTGGGGCTGAAGTAGAAGATGTGACTATGTACAGGCAGATGGTTGGCAGTCTGATTTACTTGACCATCACTAGGCCTGACTTGAGCTATGCAGTAGGGCTGATAAGCCAGTTTATGCAGAAGCCGAGAAAGCCACACTTGGATGCAGTTAGACGCATCATGAGGTATGTTAAGTCCACTGCAGACTATGGGCTGTTCTATGTCAGAGATAAGCCCTTGACACTGATTGGATAGACAGATGCAGATTGGGCAGGATGCTCAACTGACAGACGATCTACGAGTGGCTATGCCTTTGGCTTTGGTAGCGGCATGATCAGTTGGAGCAGCAAGAAGCAGCCTACGGTTGCTTTATCTAGTACTGAGGCAGAGTACAGGGGGGCTGCATTGGCAGCATGTGAGATTGCTTGGTTGCTCAAGCTTATGGCTGACTTGGATATTCAGGTTGATGCTCTAGTGAAACTGTTATGTGATAATCTGAGTAGTGTACTCCTGGCCATGAATCCAGTTTACCATGCCAGGACAAAACACATAGAGGTACACTACCACTTTATTCGTGAGATGGTCCTTGTAGGAAAGGTTGATCTTATGCATGTGAGGACTGATGAGCAGGTAGCAGACATCTTTACCAAGTCTCTGGGTAAAGATAAGTTTTGTGGTTTTAGACAGCTACTTGGTGTGCAGATGCTGTCTTGAGCTTGAGGGGGAGTGTTAGAAGTCAAGCTCCCCGTGTAGTGTGTGACTGTCTTTATGTACTACCGACATGACAGCTAGTGTACAACTGTCTCCTGCTTGTGACTACATTAAATAAGTCGGTTAGCTAGTCGATGACCTGACTATGGTTAGTCTGTCTAGTCAGCGGGTCACTTACTCTATGTTACTCTTGTATGTGTGTTTTTACTCTATGATGGAATAATGAGAAGAAGTGTGTGGAACCTGAATGGTTCAGTTCGTGCTCAACCCTGTCTCTCTCTCCTCTACTAACAACAAGAAGCTCCTTCACAGCAAAGGCTCCCTCCAGTGACTTCGTTAACCTGTATGATGCAATCACTACAACAAGAAACCATTAACTGTACCCGCACCAAATAGACGAATGGCCTTCTTGGCCTAAAGAAATAGGTCATTACACTGCAAACTAGCTGGCCCTCTTGGCCTAAAGAAATAGGTCATTAAAACCAAAAAACAACTAGCCCTCTTGGCCTAAAGCAATCAAGCAATCTTGCCCATATAGATCCCTCCTTTGAAGAAGGCAGATATACAAACACACGCTCCACTCCAAGGGGAAAGATAGGGTGCTTAGCCCTAAACTAAATGCATTAAGTTATGACCCATACCTTCTGCATATACAACAAGAGGTGTACGCATAACATGTCATCGAATCAACCTATGGGTCCAAGATAATAGTGGTAGATGGGTCTCAGCTACTCTTCTCATTACCCATCTATCACCTGCCATATAATGCGTGGTCTGATAACGGTCCCCACAAGCAACCAGGTCCCATCTCATTATCAATCACAACAACCGGACTAGGACCGTAGTTGAGAAAGAGGTCCTCCTCATAAGCAAGATTGGCCAATGAATCTGCAAACCGATTCCAATAACATGGAATGAGTTGAAGAGACATGCTCTCAAATTCATCAAGTAGGGTTATAGCAATTCGATGTTACATACGAAGGAGAGGATTCCTGACTGTATATGTTCCATTAAGTTGATTTAAGATCAGTTGGGAATCCCCTTTTACTAACAACCGCCTAATGCCACCTCTCTTGGCAATATTCAATCCCATAATCATGGCTTTATACTCCGCCATGTTGTTAGTGAATCCCACCCCGAGATAAGCAGCTAATTTCATTGTAACTCTACGTCGGGAATCTCGGAATACTACTCCAACACTCCCTTTTCTATGAAGCCCCCTGGATGCTCCATCAAAGTATAATGTGTACGTCCACAATGGGTTTACACCGCCAGCCATTAGGAACTCCTCTATTTATAAGTATGATAATCAAAATTCAACATATCTAGAGGATGAACTAACGGCTCCATCCCACCTTCTTCATTAAACTCAACAGGGATGCTTGTCAAGATTTGTAAATAGTGATGGCAAAAAACTTTAATCTCCCACATAAAGGTACCGTCTTCTTACTCAACCACTTTATATCCCTTGCTCCACCAGATAAGCCTCCCCTAATGATATCTTTGCTCTAGATATGGGTGCTCCAAATAAGGGATTAACCGCCTTATCGACCAGTTTAAACGCTCTTGCAGGTCTCAAATCAGCCCCAGCATGGACCTGCAATGCATTTAGCACGTTAGCATATTTAGAAATAATAAGGTTTAATCTTATTAAGATTAACCTTATTCTTAAATTCCACTCCTTGTAGATCAGCTAATAAAACCGTGGACTTATTTTTACCTATCCGAACTATCTTGTAAGGGCCATCCCATCTAGGTTCGAGCTTTCCTGGAAATAGCTCCCTACGCGTATCATACATAATATAGAACTAATTGCCCTTTTTTAAAGGTATACTTCTTTGACTTTAGATCATGCAATCGCTTCATCTGACGTTTAGCTACCTCTTGGTGCAACAAACCCTGCAATTTGAGCTCGTCCAAGTGGGCTATAGTCATAAACCGCTCAAATAAGGCATCTTCATCACCCAAAGAATGATTGATCGCGAATCTTATGGTCGGCAACTCAATTTCTAAGGGCAAATCACACTCCTCCCTGTAAACTAATTTGAATGGGGTATGGCTAGTGGCTCGTTTAAATGTCGTATTATACGCCCAAACCGCCACATATAATTTTGTATCCCAATCCCGTTTCTTTTCAGAGACTATCTTGGAAAGGATACCCACAAGCTGCTTATTGGTACTTTCAACCTATCCATTAGCTTACGGATTATAGGGGGTCGTCTTGTTATGCTTAATGCTCCATACTCCAGTCAGGCTTCTAATTACCTTATTCAAAAAATGAGTTCCACGGTCCGATACTATTTCCTTTGGGGGACCAAAGCAGCATATGATCTGCTCAAGTAAGAAACTAGCAGTCTCTTTTGCATTGTCCTGCCTCGTCGCTCGTGCTTCTGACCACTTTGTAAAGTAATTAGTTGCTATAATAATGTATCTTTTCTGAGTAGTAGACGATGGGGTAATAGGTCTCACAAAATTGATGCCCCACTTCTCAAATGGAAGGATAGCCATAATAGGCGTAAGTGGACACTTCCTATTCTCTCGACTGTCATGTCTTTGACATGTATCCATCTCTTAACATAGTCAAATGAATCTTGGAAGATGGATGACCACCAATAACCAGCTTGTAAAGCCTTCTGTGCCGTCAACTGCCCAGCAAAGTGCCCTCCACAAGCGGAATCATGGCACTCTTCCAAAATAAAGGGAACCTTGTCAGGCATTACACATCGACGATAGATATCATCAACACCTTGCCAATATAATGTCCCTGCGATCAAGGAAAATTTCAATGCCTGCTGTTTAATCTTCCTCTTCTTAGGTTTTGATAGAGTAGCTCTAGTCTCTCCCATAGAAAAATAGTGCATCATAGCAGTATACCAGGAGGGAATAGATGCTTTATCAATCTTAAACAATGTTTCCATGTTACTTCCTTCAGCCACGACCTCTTTTGGCTCTCCGAAATCCACAAGACACTCGACATTGCCGTGAAGCTTTGGGGGTTTGCTCTTAATCTCGTAATCAAACTCCTGCAAAGTGATTAACCACTTTGCTAAACGATCGAGTGGCTGTAACTTATTCACCAACAATCGAAGCCCTTCTGCCTTCGTATAAAAAACCACCCTCTCATAAAGAATGTAGTGCCTGAACTTCTTGGTGACACATACCATCGCAAGGCATAACTTCTCCATATAGGTGTAGTTAATTTCCGATATGCCCAACTTCCAATTAGCAAAAACTATCGGATGGTACCACTTTTCATCCCAAATTTGGGCCAAACAGCAGTTGACACTATACATAGTTGCTACTGAAAATATATAGAATATTTCACCCCTTTTAGGTGCTTTTAAAACAGGTGCTTTAGCAAGCTCCTGCTTTACATTGTCAAAAAATACTTTGCAAGCATCACTCCATGAAAATTGACAATTAAAGGACAATAGGTTCGTCAGTGGCAACGTTCTTTCTGCCAAGGCATTGATAAACCTCCGATAATACCCTATCGATGACAGAAAGCTATGCACTTCCTTTGGAGTACGCGGTGGACTCATGGCGACTATGACCTTGATCTTTTCAAGATCAGTCGCAATCCCTACGGAATTGACCACATGGCCTAACAAGAGCCCATAAGGAACTCCGAAGACACACTTCCGTGGGATGAGAGCTATGCAGAATTGTCTGCAACACTCAAAACACTTCCATAAGATAATTAACTGTCTATCTCTTACGGTGGCTGCCCCCAAATCATCAATGAATACTTTCAATTCCTCAGGGGAAATGTCACCAAAGGTCTTGTTGGCTGTTCTCTGCCATGAACCTAGTGCATTACATAACCCAAATGCCATCATATGGTACACAAAGGTACTGAAGACAGTAATAAACATCGTTTTTAGCTTCTCTTGCCATTGAATTACACCCTGCAAAGTAGTCCATAAACGAATATATTTCCCTACCCACTAGTTGATCCAAAATTTGGTCAATAAACGGCAATGGGTAGTAATCTTTAACAATTTTCTTATTCAACTCTCTAAAATCTACACAGAGCCGGATCTGATTATTATTCTTCTTCTTGATCACAACTGGTGAGTACCATTCAGTATGCTGAACAGGGAAGATCAAACCCACTTTTCGCAACTTCTGTAGTTCGTCGAACAACTTGTCCCTTAATTCAAAAGGCATACGCCTCACTTTCTGACGTACATGGCGGGTATCTTCCTTTACATGAATAGTGTGCACAGCTAGACTGGGAGGAATACCCCTAAGTTTGTCATAGCTCCAAGCAAAGATGTGGTGGAACTCCTAAATCAGGGACCATAGTCCTCTCTCTCTTCCAAATTGAGCATAGAACCCAATTTGATTGGCTGCGAATCATTAGGCGTACCAAGGTCCAGCTCAATAACATCCGCGTCTCTTATTCGCTCATGAGGCTAAATTGACTCATTCAAGGTTATTTGATAAATATCCTCTGTAGTGGACCCTTGCTTAGATCCATCACTTGATGACGTCTCACTATTAGATGGATCATCTACTGTTTCTAGTTCAGTGGAGGATAAAGGAGCTCTCTCACTCTGAGGAGACTCAAGGTAAGCATCCACTATTACACGATGGGCACCTCGACCTAGAATCACTCGACCAACGGGTATATCGACTTGATAGTTTTTTCATAAAATACAGAGCCTTCCTAGCAAAAATCGATAGCTAGGACATCTTGCAAACCTTATCACCCTAAAGTCCAGATAGCTTTCCACGCCACTTGAAACAGTAACGTGGACTTTAGTGATGCAACCTTCTGGTTTCTTAGACTATCATCCGCCATCTTAAGAAGTGTGGAGCCATCTTTTTGAATTTTGAGACCTAGCCACTCCATCAAGTCCGAACTTATGATATTGATGGAGGATCTAGTGTCCACGATAGCGTGCTCCACTAATATTCCATCCACATATGCTGGAACCCTAGGGCAATGCTTTTCAGCATGATCGAACCAATCTTCTCCCACTCTAGCTATGCCCAAAGGTTCTACTATATACTCGATACACAGGATTTTCTTGAATTCCTTGAGTACTCTTGGAGAAAGTTGAATGAATTGCAAGAGATTCACATCTGGTTTGACTTCAGAAAGAGAGCTTGCTAGGTCAAAGTCATGGTAGTTAGCCAAAGTTCTCTTCTCACGCAAAACCATTCTTTCCTTTGGTTCTTGGACCGCCGTCTTTAGTGCCTCTTTTTTGACTTTTTTCTTCTTTCTTGGCACCTCTCTATCCTTCTCGGGATCCACTTTACCATCAACATGCCTTAGAGGTCCACCTTCCATATCCGGATTTAGGACTCGCTTTTCCCTAGCATCCTGCTTAGGGTTTCCCTCGATGGGTTTTACAATTCCTTCATCACCCTCTTTAATCTTTTGCCCTCTTGTTACGGCTCATAGATTAGAAGTTTCTGCATCATTGACACGTACAGCCTCAATAAGGCTGACTCCACTGCCATGAGGCAACTCCTCTACAACAACCTTTCATCGTTGCAATATTTGTCTTGGTCCCTCATCTTGCTGGAGATTATTCCCTTATGCACAATGATTAACTGGACCTGGTTGTTTACTTCCTTGTTGGAGAGAATTGATCTTACTCCAACAGGTAGCAGTGAAGTGGCCAGACTTTCCACAAATATCACATTTGACATTCGGGCAATTTCTAGGGAAATGTTGGCCACCACACCACTTACAGCTGAATCTTGAGGGGCCACCCTCTTCAAGGCGTCGGCTCCCTATCAAATTCTGTTGCTTCTTAAGAAAATTGACATCCACATCTATTTGTCGATACTATTCAAAGATCATATCAGTATAGTACTTCATCATGTCCTTAACTTCACCAAGGACATTAGAGACACTCGACTTGTAGCTGTGATCGTAAGTTTGTCGTTCCATGGGCCTAACCACTTGATTAGGGATTGGCGGTTAACCTACTAGGAAAACATTAGGATTCATTGTTTGGCCCCTAATATTTAGTGAGGCCGCCTGATTAGCCATGGGCATATTCATGCTAGGAGGAGCTGGTAACATAGGCAAATTCGGCATGATCCCTCCTCTCCCATTCATGTTTGACATGGGATCCCCTTGACTCCCATTGGTCAAGGAAAGTTATTACCATTCCAATTTATCCTTGCTGCATAAGCCACTTGCAAGCATGACTCTACTCCTTCTGCTTGGGTAATAGCAGTGTCAATGTCAGCCAAAGCAACACTACTCAGCTGCACCTAGATATTAAAATCCAATCCATGTAGGAAATATTGTAACTGGGCAGCTATTGGAATGGGAATATAAGTATTTAGTTTACGAAGAACTTGCTTTAATTTCTTAGCATAGGCCTAGACATTCTCATTTGGTGCTTGGCATGTTACATTCAAGACACGCAACCAATATTGTCCACCCTTCTCAGGGGAAAACTCTCTATGAAAAGCCATAAAGAATTGGGCACTGCTAATTATGGTTCTGACTTTGAGACCGTGGTACCATATTGCCGCTCTTTCGTTTAACATCATGTTAAAGAACATCATTAGGTGTCCTTCGTCTTGGATTCAATAATTGAACATGAGTGTTTGAAACTCCTTAATGTGGAGTTCTCCATCTTCTTCTGCTAACCCATGGAAAATGGGCAACAATGCTCTTAATGTCGTCAAATCTAGTGTCCCTATTGGAATTGCGATAGGTTGTGCCATGGTTACAACTGGATTGACAACAGGAGTTTCTGTAGGTAAAACTACACCTCCACTTGTTGTGGGCTAATTAATTGGAAGTAGGGAAGTACTAGGACTTCCACTTGCACTCGAAGAGCTATCCGTAACACTTAGGTTATTAGAACCACTGTCTCTTATGCAGAACGGGATACTCCTTTGAGGAGAATAACAACTTACAATCTCCAACCGCTGTCTAGCCCTCTCAGCACGTTTTGCTTTTTTGTATTTCGGCTTGATGGTCCTTGTTAGAGGACATAAACCAACTATTTGGGAGCTATTTGGTCCCTAGAAACCCTAGGTTTGAGAACCACCACTTGTTGGCGGCTCCTGGTAGATGCACCACTGATGGGACCTAAAATGGGTCGACACTGGCTAAGGCACTAGCTGGACCTCATGTCCTTAACAGACAACCCCACCTCACAGCCTCGTGGGCCAGGAGTGTCTATCGAGGGATACACTATCCTAAACACTAATCACTGCGCGTTTATAGTCTATAATCCAACGGGTATTCCCTTTCCTCGTCTCCTTAGAGGGAGATTATATATATATATTGGCAATAAATTCCACATATCACAGATACAAGGCACCCATCAGCTAATTGTCATGGCCCTACTGTAGCTCTCCTACATCTTGGGGATTGGCCCCTCGATGCGCTGCTTCCATACATAGACACATTCAAAACAAACTCCCCTCTTAGTGACAATATATTTAATGTTCCAGGAATGCACTTATCCTCACTTATCCGTCTCCTTTTACCTATCATCTAGACCTATAGTCGGGTTGCTCACTCTCTCTACGTGGGTCAAGTCCTAGAGAAACTAAGTGCTATGCATCTAGGAGCTTGTAATTGATACCATTTAATGATGCTTGATGCAAATTTGTGTATAATTAAGTGCTCAAACAATAGAAAAAATAACCTCGTGCATTGTGCAAATCCATTCTTTTCATGTTTCCATACACTAACGCATAATTGCTGCAATGAGAGAAGACACCGAGCCTTACACTCGTATTGTACTTCCCTTTTTTAAACTTAATGTCATCCTATATGAATAATGCAGCAAATACATCAGATTTTGTATTATATTTCAGCACTCAAACTTCCCTCCTCCCCTACCGTTTAGAGCTTTGCTTGCGGTGATATGTAAAAGGGTAATTTCATGTGTATTTCACACAAAATAAGTAGTAAATACTCACAAAAACATATAAATGGAAATAACCTGAGGCAAACCCTCATGCTTTATCCTCATTATACACTCATAGACACATACCTAATTTTCCATAATTTTCCTCATCCGTTCCCTATTTTTTCCCTTTTTAAAGAGCATTTTTACCTATTTTTCCTTACTTTCTCTTATTTTTTATCAATAAAAATGGAATAAAATTAGCATTATTTCAAAGCTGTGGCTCTTGAGTTCTTAAAAAGCAACCATGTAGAGTTTATTGGTGTTTTGTTTTATGCTTTTTCCATTTTAAGCCCAAAAACCCCGTTTTTACTCTAAAAACCATGCTTTTCGGGGATTTTTCCATTTATTTCTCACACTTTAAGTGTATATTTTTTGAATTTTTTATTATGAAAGACTAAAACCAACAACAAACAACATGTCCATCAATTTTCAGCCCTAATGAACATTGCTAACCTCATCAAATGCGAAAAAAGAGCAAATTTCTTGGTAAAAATGTCATTACCGTGTATTTTTTATTATTTCGGGTTTTGAAACTTGTTGCAGGTCTGCAAATCAGGGCCTGTTTGATTCTCATCCCACCTCCACACTGCCATCTTCATCCCACCTTCGGTTTAGAAGCAATCCGGTACCATGCCGGACACGAGTATTCACTAACCGAGCTTCATTCTTCTTCACACGCAGGAACTGCCCCTTGCAAGAGAGAGAGGGAGAAGAGAGAAAGACTAAGAAATGAGATTTTTAAATTCTCCTTTAAAATGGGCAAGCTTGCAGCCATCTTGTTCCTCTCCTTGCCCTGATTGAGAATCTCCCTCTCTCTCTCCAAACGGGTTTGAATCGGAGAGGCAACGAGCAAAAATGAGGAGGCGCGTTGACGTTTCCCTCAGTTCGACAATTTTTGCATTAGTTTCAAGGCTTTTACTAAGCCTAAGGTTTAAAACATTAAAATAACCGGTTCATCTTTTTGTGTTCACACTATCCCGCAAGTGGATTTTTCAATTTGGAAGGCCCAAACGAACTTCGATTTGCAATCCGATTGGACAACTTCATGGTGTCGAACTCCATCAACTTGGTCTCTCCCACACACTTTATGGCTTCCCAATCCGGTAGCTGCTTTATAATGCCGAACCATGCGGGGATTAAATGGAGGGTCAAACGACCTCTGATTGACGAAGCGAGACTTGTGTTGGATTGCTGATGTCAAAATGCATCAAGAAAAACTCTAGCTCGGCCATCCGCCACCATTTGATTTTTCATGAAAATTGGCTCTTTAACACCTCTCAGGCACTTTTTAGCTCCAAAACGAGCTTCAACGGTTGAAGAACGGGTCCAAATCGGGTCCTAAAATCCAGCTCTCAGGATCTAGTTTATTATGCTTGTCCTTGGAAACATGGCAAAAAGCCTCATAACCAAAGACATGTAAATGAGCATATGAGGGAGGTTTTTACATACCTCCTATGCAAATTTGAAGAGCAGCACATGGCAATTGATTTAACAACTATATGGCACTAATAACTACCTTAGCCCAAAAAAATTAGTGTAAGCATGTATGGCTAATAATACTACGAAATCACTCTTGAATTTTTCTATTCATGTGCTCAGATACCATTCTGGGATGGGTGTATGGACAGTTAATTGATGCTTAATAGCCCTCTCATCACAAAACTGCTCAAAGGCTTTAGAGATATACTCACCCCCATTATTTGACCTTAGGCATTTGAACCTACATCCATACTAGTTCTCATCCAAAGCAAGCCAATGTTGAAAGGTAGCCAAGACTTTTGATTTTTGCTTAATAGGATATGCCCCAACCTTCTGTGTATAGTCCTCAATGAAGGTAACACAATACTTCATGCAACCTAATGACTTGTAGGGCATGGGACCATATACATCCGAATGGACAACATCTAAAGGTTCACCCATGTGTGTCATACTAGACTTTTTATGTGTATTATAAGTCTGCCTACCATATAAAAAATGATCACAAGACTCAAAGCACTTATAGTCAAGAGGCGGAAGATACTACAAATAAAAAAGCATTTTCATTCCTTTCAAGGACATGTGTCCAATGTGATGATGCCAAAGAGATACATGTGGAACTACATCCAGTGCTAAATTGATCCAAATACAAGTAAGGAATAGAGAGTATTAGACTTAACACCATATGCAATGACAAGGTTCCCATGGATAATCTTCCACGAAGAATCACCAAAAGAAACTACATGCCTTTATCATCCAAAGTACCAACAGAGATAAGGCTCTTATGAGAGCTGGTACATGAAGTATATCATGAAGAGTAAATACGCTACTTGAACCAAACTATAGCTAGACATCACCAATACCAACAATCTCTAATGTGTGATCATTACCCAAATAGACAGGTCTAGTCAAACTATGATAGGAGTGGAACTACTCTCTATGAGGGGTCACATGAAAGAAAGCCCCTAAATCTATAAGCCAAACACTAAGTATACCCTATAGTCAACTATGAAGTATCAAGAAAAGAAGTTACAAGTATGAAATCATCATCAAAATCAGTCTGCATGATATTAATCTCTTCAATCTTAACACTAGACTTGCTAAAGACAATGGTACGATCATCATTTTTATCCTATACTTTACTCTTGCCCTTTTCCTTGCGCTTGTCCTCTCCCATTTTATGGCACTATGGCCGAATATGTCCTACTTTTCCATAGTAATGACAAGTTAATGAGGACTTATGGCCATGGGACTTACTACCAGACTGTCCACTTGACTCAGAATGAGATTGTTGAGGGTCTCTCCCACAACGGTCATTACTACTCCTACCATTATTACCTCTAATTGTCAAAGCAAGAGAGGTGTATGAAGCATCGACATTCTTTCTATTAACCTCTTCATTCAAGAGTGCATATGTACCGTCTACATCCTATAACTTTAGCCCATCAGTAGGTATGTTTACACACATAGTAGCATGAAATGTATCCCATGATTCAAGCAGTGTAACCAAGAGGAACAAAGGGGGAAGATTACCCTTGAATTCAATCCCATGGGAAAGACAAATGGCTGAGAATGAAATGAAACTCATTTAAGCAGGCTAACATGGAAGTGCCCTTCTTCATGCAAAGGTCCGTGAGTTTCTTCAACCAATACATCTGAGAAGTGGGGCTCTACTTGTCATAGGCATTGTGAATCTCATCCCATAAGTCTCATGTAGACTACCCATCAGAGACAACATTTTAAAAAACCTAGTTAAAGAGGGACAATATGATTGTGGACTTACATAGCTCATCCAATTCAGCCCAATCCTTTGCATCAATATATTTGGGCTTGATCCTCATTTTTCAAAGACTTAACTTGCATTTTTCACACTAAAACTTGCCAAATTTTGGCTTTCTAATAGCTATAGTTGGTCCCATCCAACTTGTCAATATTAAAGATATCACTATCATTGGAATCACCAGCCATACTAAGGCCAAGAAAGTGCACAAAAGGGAAAAACATGATACTATAATAACTTGCAAATCAACCCGAAAACCTCTGCCAGATCAAGCTAAAAACAAGGAGAATTGCCAAAATAATAAGCTATCCACAAATTCAATGTGAAAGATTGTCAAATGGAAGTGATTGCTTGCTTAAATAATGTACTAAACTACACTGAGCCAACTGCTCGAAGGATAGATATCAACCCAATGAGAATCCCTAGACCGCCAAGACCTATCATGACCCATCCACCAAGTGATGCTCCACTACACTTTTTGGAGGAACCACTAGAGGAAGATGAACCCTTATGTCTCTTATGACGAAGAGGGTAACCCCATATTGATGGACTATAGACCTGTGTTGATCATGGCCTTAGGAAGAGGGAGAGGTAGAAGCCTTGGAGGAGCTCTATACCAAGAGCCCATAGCATATTGGACGTGTAGCCATATAGCGCATATCTCATCTTGCTACCCTAAAAAGGATAAAAAAAATAGCGAGAAGGATGACTTGAGGTGTTCTGAATGTGGAATCACACACTTATTTACCAATTGCCCTAGGCAAAAACCCTCAATTATCTTGGAAATCATATCATCAATGCTACTTGGACTCTTTTGTGTCAAGTCACCTGACAATGATGCCACACTTATCCCCATAAATGTCATGACACAAGCTCAAACAAAGCAGGCTAGTATCTCATTACCTGGACCTAGCAACTTGGATGTATCCTCTATAGGGAAGAAGAGCCGATGAAGGAGGAAAAAGATAACCGAGGCAAAAATAAGTCTCAAGATTGAGAATGGGACCATGTTAACCAATGGAATACATGTCACTAATGCTAAAGCAAAAACATCTACTCCCAAGACGAGAGAGAAGGGAAGTGTTAAGGCTGACCCCAACCAATAGCTAAAGGCTGTGGGGATAAGGTCAAGGAATGGATAAAAGAAGCACAAGCTTGTCAAAAGATGTAGATCTACAGCATCGTAGATGCTATGGCGGATGGAAGATGAAGACCAAACTCATGATGACATAGACAAGTAGAGAAAAATTATTACACAAGTGAATTAGGTTCCAAGATGGCAGCTTGGACTCATAAACACAATCTTGTGTAGGACTGACAAAGACAAGACACTTAACTGAAAGTAAAAAGCATCATGACATTGTATTCATTCCATATGAAAAATGGTAGTCAAGTACAATGCATTATAGTTGTTGGATGGTAGTAGTTTTCCCTTTTTGTGCATATGGGATTTCCACAGTCTGCATGTCCTAAGCCCAAAATTGCATCATACAAAGAGACCACAGTGGGTGTGATTGTAAATATCTCAATACCCCTTCTCAATCACAACCAAAAAGTACAAAGTGTGTAGAGGCTTTAGTGAAAGCAACACATGCAAAGTGTGGACACACCATAAACATGGCAAAACACCAAGGGCTGTCGCAGAAAAGGTTAAGTGTGGGTACCACAAACATGATGGTCATCTAGAGGCTGTACAGGGGCCTCACAAAGTGTGAAGAGGCTGTAGTACAAGGCTACATGAGGAGTTTACAAGCTTATTTGAAACATTAGGGCTAGGCATTACAAGGCTAAAAAAGTCTAGTAAAAAATTGGGTCAAGGACCATTAGGCCCTTGCAGTTTTCAACATTTGTTTTGACATAGATATTCAATTCATTGCAGGTCTTCTTGTTGATGTAGTCTAGCTTGCTCTTTTTGATATTGTACTTTTTCTTAACTTTGCTTGCAACTTCAGTGTCTTCATGGTTGATCTTCTTCTTCTGCTTTTTCTTATTTTCTTCCACCACTTTGTTTGCATTGATCTTTCCTTCATGCTCATCATTTCCATGGACTTTGCTTGCATTAGTCAATTGGTTCTTTTCTTTGTGGTCCCCCTCAAGCAAAGGTACAATCTCCGAGCTTTGCATGGTCTTCAAGATAGAAGAAATGTCTTCAAAAGCTTGCACTATCTCTAAGGTAGCAGGCATGTCTTCAAGTTCTCCAAATGAAAACATGGATGGCACTTGAATGCTCACAACTCCATTTTTCCCTGCAAGTAGAGAAAGTACATCTTCTATGTGGTACAAGTGAGTAAAAATGATTGCACTTCTCTTTATGAATGGAATCTTCATGAAAAACTTCATGTTTGTCATTGAAAATCAGCTCCAAATCTCTGATTTTTTGACCAGTAAAACAAAAGAGTTGAAACTTAATGTGTCAAAAGACATAAGAGATACTAGTGCCAAAAAGCACTATGTAAGTATCAGGAGATACTAGCAAATTGGAAATTTTGATGTTTAATGTTGATGTTGATCCTTTTCTTTATGAACTCATTGCTTGAGCCCCCTCCTTGATGGTAAAATCTTGTTGAACACTGAGTAAATACTCAGATCTGAGTGACAATACTTGCCTTGCCAAATGGAGGAAGAATGAAGCAAATAAAGAAGCTTTGGTGTTTATGCTACTACTTGAGGTCTTCAAGACTTTAAAAAAAAATTCAAAGTATCCCAAAACTTTGCTGAAACCTTCCGATTCAGTGCAATCAAGGTGGCATTTTAAGGGAAGGAGAGAGGAAATGATGAGATTTTATGAGCTTGAGCTCAAAAGCTATGGAGTCTTTGCAATTAGGGTTTTGACTCGACTGGTTTTTGATTCAGTGTAGTTCATATACACAGCTATAGCACGAATGGTTTGGTGGTGAGTAAGCTTACAAGGTAGGCACCATTTGCCCCAGGAACAGCGATAGGTTTGTGTAGCGGAGGAGGAGAACCAACATTACGAACAAAATCAGGTGCAGATTAGGCAATGTCTTCAAATGCATGCAATGTTGAGTAGCTGAGAGGCTAATGTCCCACTGTAGTGTGCCAGATAGGAGCATAGGGAGTTCAAGAATGTTTCCCTAGAAGAGAGCTTGGAGAGATATGGCCTGTAAGTGGAGATCCAACTCCTCCAAGTGAGCAGGGTCATGTCTTCAATGGCTATGGTAGCCATTGAAGCTTCACTGAAGGTAGAGTGAAAATTAGAACCATGAGCTGATCTGAGGTTAGGAGAAGCTTGAAGAGTAGGGTTGAGCTAGGCCATGCCCAATTGGGCTCTGATACCATGTCAAAAGATGCGGATCTAGATCATGGCAGCTGTTATGGCAGATGGAAGAGACCAAACTCATGATGACATAGACAAGTAGAGACAAACTGTTCCACAAGTGAATTAGGTTCCAAGATGGAAGCTTGGACTCAAAAACACAATCTTGTGTAGGACCGATAAAGACAAGACACTTAATTGAAAGTACAAAGCATCATGACATTGTACTCATTCCATATGAAAAGCGGTAGTCAAGTACAATGCTTTACAGTTGTTGGATGGTAGTAGTTTTCTCTTTCTGTGCATATGGGATTCCTGGAGGCCTGCATGCCCTAAGCCCAAAACTACCTCATACAAAGAGGCCATAGTCGGTGTGATTGTAAATATCTCAACAAATCTCACTTTCAAGATACCAAATCTATCATTGAGGATGATATTAATGAGCTCTCAACCATAAGCCCACCAGTCTCTCCCATGTACTTGAGAGTAGATGAGGCAACACTACAATATGAATAGGTGCATGGGTAAAATGAGGGGGCCATGACTAGGCAAATGACTCAATATCATTGGTAGGGAGCCCAAGAATCTATGGAGGGAAAGATGGATGGAAAATTGCTAATCACACTAATAACAATTCCTGTGACATTGTCGTTGGGAGAATTGCTTAGGCAAAACTCCGCACTTGTGCAAGAATTGAAGCGATGGGTAGAACACAGTAATCAACATAAACTGCAAGACTTCTTGGTTCATGATACGGTGACACACATACCAAGCCTAACACTAAATACAATGTATAATTCCCCACAAGTGAATTCCTTTTGGGAGGGAATTGAGATGCATGCAGTCTTACTTGACATTGCCTTAGGAGATACTACACGAAAGGAGATACTAGACACAGGAGCAAGGGGGTTAATGTACTTAGTCACGCAATCCTGCAAGCTTGGGGAACCCTCGATGGAAACCGCACAGAGTTCAATGTTACTCTAGCAAATGGGATGAAATTTAAGACCTTTCAAATTTGTGAAGGATTGGCCTCTAAAGATAGTAGGAATCTAATTCTCCATGAACTTCATAGCTATGAAGGGAGTGGATTATGATATCCTACTAGGTAGGCCTTGGATGAGGAATGTTGGAGTGATAGAGGATTGGAGTAATGACCTGATATTCTTGAGAAATTTATTAGAAGCAATCCAAGACACTTGGAAAACCTCACCAATGGACTTAGATTCCATCTCTATCCTTCTAAAGGGTGACTTGAGGTCTAGAAGTGATTTTGACCTCTAACGATATACATTCCTTGAATGCGACTGGATGCACATTTTGACAACCATTTATCTCCCATTCTTGGAGGATGAGGATGAATACAGGTAAGCTATAGAGTCAGCTATAGCAAACCTAATAATGCCATCACTTCTAACCTAACCACAATGCCCCTGTGCATGATGGCCAAGAGTCCCATTCATAAACCATGTAACATTCCGTCGCGGACGTAGGAGCCCCTCCCCTAAATTTTTTAATTAATTGAAAAAAATTTCCCCTTGTCATTGCTGACGACAAGTGGTGAGCAAGGGGGTAAAGGGAAGGGAGGATGCCGACATCAGCGAAGATCACAATGGAGATGACGACAACGAAGAGGAAGTAAACGATGCTGACAAGGCTGAGGAAGTTGACAACATGGTGGTGGGAGATAGAGACGACGATTACGATGGGGGAGGGGCACATGTGTGCCACCTCACTCCCCCCTTACTATCCATTTCTTCCCCCCCACTATCCATTTCCCCCCCATAATAAACCTCCCTCCCCATTATATAAACCCCCCCAATCATAGGAAGGGGGAGATAGGAAGCTTGGAGGGCCTCGACTTGCTACTGGCTGTGGGGGGAGAAAGAAAGAAAGAAAGAAAGTTATATTAACGTCTTCTAAAGACCAAAACTGGCCTATGAGACAAACTGTGATACAACTCATGAGGTCCAGCTATCCAAAATAAAAGTGCTGAATGAAAAGCTAAAAACTGGAAACTGAAAATACGGTGCTGTGAGTGTGATAAGTGTCGTATATGTGTATGTGCATATGTAGCTCTAGTACTCTAGATAATGGCTACAAAAGGGGAACAAATGTCGGCTGTGATAGGGTAACAACTGTCGGCTGTGATAATGTGGTGCGATGTGTATATGTAACAGATGCAGGGAGATATACTATCTTGGGATGTAGTAGCAGTCGTCGAAGTCGCTAATAGCAGGTGATCCCTCCTGGATGCAGGATGTGGTACATCGGCGGTGGAGAAAGAGCAAACTGGAGATCTGAGATCCAATGTGTCGAGTGTCGTCGGATCTCAGTCTGCTGTCGATGTAGATCAAGAATCCTCCGGATCTCCTGTCGGTGTGGCTGTGGGGTTTGAAACCCCCGGATCCTCGTGCGGCGTCAGGTACGCTGGTCCTCAGCCTGCTGTAGTGTGAGCCCGGAGGTCTGGCTGGAGGCTGGTATAGTAGCTCTCACTCTGTCTGTCTGAAAGAACTGTGTAATAGTCGTCTGGGTGGGCCCCTCTCTGACTGGGACCCGCTGTGTGCTCTGCTCTCTGATGTGCCATGCCTCTCCCAGAAAACGGCCAAATGATCTCTGATCCATATCAGTCATGCATCCCTGAAGTGAGCTGCTCAATGTGTATCTAGATCTCAACTTTGAGTATGCCGGGTATCTGAGAACAAAATGCTCCTCACTCTCCACCTCTGATCTGCAAAGGGGGCATATCCTCTCCTCCCGTGGGATGCCACTGGCTCTGCCACTCTCAATCATAAGCTGATGTGATGATACCCTGAGCTGTCCAATAAGAACTCTCAATCGATGTGGCATATAGATCTGCATATATCTTGGAATCTCTATGAATCCTTGCTCTGATATGCTCAAGAACTGTGTATAATAATGTGCCATCTTCGATGGCAGTGGCTGTGCAGGACTGACCCATGTCCTCTGTATATAAATATGCCATATCTCCTGTCTGATGACTCTGTTCCTCTCAGAGAGAGAGAGGGTATAAGTGGGAGCCTGAGTATCATATAGAAGAGGTGGGAGTCTATCAATGTCCAGCCCATGTCTGTCAAACCAAGCTCTAGTCTGTGCATACCATGATGTGGTATCCCCCGCTCGAGCCATCTCCTGAGATGCCATATATGCTCTATATGCAATGCGATCTCTATCCATATCCTGAAATCTGTGTAGGAAGCAGACTGTCTGAAATGCCTCGACTAGCATGGGCGGTGTGGCAAGCTCTGCTCGCACAATGTCATGTGGGACTGAGGCCTTGCTGCAAATCAATCTAGATATCATGATCACTTGAGGTCTCTCCATCAATGTCCATACATAATCGGCAAGGCCTGGCCCCCATATAACTGCTCCATATATCAGTGCTGGAGTGACTAGAGTATCAAAGAACCACCCCTTGGTGCGGGGCTCCTGGAAGTGTGCCTAATGACACTGTCGCTCCATAAGAGCCAATGCTGAGTATCCTCTAGTGAGGCGGTCACGAGCTGCCTGTGTCATCGAGAAAGTCCCTGAAGCTGCTGTAAAGGTGACTCCCAAATATACATATGATCCAGTGACCTCAATACTCCCTCCTGCTGCCATGAAAATACTCTGTCTGCGTATCTGAGCTGATGTATGGAATATAAGAACCTTGGTTTTACCAAGGTTCACTGTCATGCCTCTCTGTATGCAAAAATCATCCAATGCTAATAAATGCTGCTGTAATCCCTGAGCTGAGTCTGAGACCAACACAATGTCATCTGCATATAGTAAGATATGAACTGTGGCTCCACTGAGATCTATACCTCCACCGGCTCGCTGTTGAATAAACTCTGCTATCTCATCAATGTATAGCCCAAATAGAGTCGGTGAGAGTGGGCATCCTTTTTTCACACCAATGGTGCTCACAAGGGGATCTGATATACCTCCCGAACATCTGACTCTGCCAGTAACCCGCTCATATAGTGCATAAATACCCCACATCATGTCATCATCCACCCCCAGATCAAGTAGGCGTCTGAAAAGCCTCTCTCTCGGAACCATGTCAAAGGCTTTGCGGAAATCCACAAAGCAATAGTACAATCTCTGTTTCTTCACTCGTGTCTGGTCGATCAAACAACGGAGAGTGAAGATGTGGTCTATGGTAGAAAATGCCCGTCTGAACCCTGCCTGTCCGGGTGTGCGCATGCACTCTCTCTCTGCTAGCGTGCTGAGCTCCTCCTCCATCACCGTGCCATAAAGTTTGGACAAAACTGGCCCAATCATGATGGTCCTATATGTGTTAGGATCCATAGGATCCCCTGACTTGTGGATAGGTACAATGGTGTGCTCTGTCCACGAGTCAGGGAACCCCTCCGACAATGCACGGTTGAAGAGGTGAGCAATGAGTGGAGCCAATGTGTCTCTGCCATATATAATATGCTCTGCCTGAAGATCAAATTGGTCTCGAGCGCCGCCATACTGTAACCGTGAGATAGCATGTTTCACCATACTAGTGGTGAAAAAGGATGAAATACCCGGTCTTGGTGTACATGGTGTGGGTATCAGCGGCGGCTGTGCGGGTACATGATATAAACTCTGTGCGTATCCATGCCATACTGCAGGGTCATGTATCGGTGTGGGTGAGCGTGGTTCTCTGATCTGCCTCCATGCCTCTGCACAATCTCTGCTCATAAGAAGGTGGTATATATCCCAATATCTCTCCTCCTCCCATTCTCGCTTTTTACGGCGGGTCAAGCGGTGCATGCGTCTCTGCGCCTGTCTGTGTGTGATCTCTCCTCTGGCCTCCAAATCGCGTAGCTGTCGACGTAGATCTCTGCACTCATCATCATACCACCTGTTCTGTGGCATGGTACTGGTCTGAGGGGGGTGCGTGTATGTGTGATGTGGAAAACTGAGTGTAGCAGAATCATGCAGAATGCGTGTGATATCAGTGGTCAGTGTATCAAGGGGTGCGTATGGATCAAGTGACGTGATGTGCTCCTCCAGATGCTGTGAGTAAATATGTGAGAGCTTATGAGTGAAGTGTATGGTAGTATGCATGTGGGGTATGATATCTGCAGGTGGTGATGGTAATGAGGTGAGGAGTGAGAAACTGAGAAAAGTGTGATTGGCACCGAGTGGAAGTCTCCCAAGGCCGAAGGACTCGATAGTATGCATCCCATCGATCGGTCCGAGCAAATAATGGTCTTAAGTCCTTTCTTCTCAACTAATATGTATTGGGTCTTTCTAGAATGTTGAAGCTTGGAAGTATTTTCTAGTATTACAAGCAAAGACCATTGTCCATGGAGTTTAGTCCCAAACTAAGAAGAGAACAATCTGGGAATATAGTTTCCGAGATAAAAGACCACTTTGATCTACTAAAAGAATCTTTGGAAAATTTGGTCTAAAGAAGAAACTCCTGCCCAAAGAAAAATAAGAAACTTGCGACCCCAATTGATAAAGCTCCGCGTTGTTTCTGTTGCAGGGAGTTAGGTCATTTTAAAAGGGAATGTCCAAAGTACCCTAAACACCGATGCTCTTAGTGCCACAACATTGGACATAACTATGTTAATTGTCCCAACAGAACTCAAAGAAAACTTGAACTTACAAGGAATGAAAGCAGGAACTAGTGAAAGTGCCAATCCTAGAAGCATAGAGGCACTTCAGTATTTCTCTCTCCTGCATAGAGGCACTTCATGTGGCAAGAATCAAGAAGAGAATCAGGAGATGGATGCTTGTCCGAGAGGCACCGAATTGTTCCAAGAGGCTGAGGAGGTTGAAGGCTGAAGATCTATGCTGAAATCCATGACTGGTTGGTTGATACACAGTCCCAATTAAATATTCAAAAATCCCAAAATACGCAAAAAGGCGGTATGCTCTATTTTATGAAAGAATTTTGATTGTTTTTTATCGTTCATGGTCTAAATGGTGTACACATGAGTTGAAATTTTATTTGAATGTTCCTTGCATTATGTTTGAGGGCTGCAATCACTGTTATGTAGAACCTATATTGATTTACAACAAGTATAAATTTTCAAAACTCGAAAAAACACAAATTTTGATGGAAATTGATAGTTTCTCTGGTTTTGAGTGGAAGAAATGAGTGGACATGGGGTAAAATAAGGGAAAATGCTGAGTTTTAGTTCCAATGATCAGTCATAAGAAAAAAACTAGAAAATACTTATTTTCTATTAAAAATAAATAGGAAAATGGAAAAAAATGGGTTTTTTGTGTTTTGAAAGAAAAAGAAAAAATGAGATCTATGTATATGAATGTTTGAGGGGGCTGAAGCATGAGGTTAAGCCTCAATTTAGCCCTTGTCCGTTGTGTTAAAGTGCATATTTATTGCTTTTACATACAAAAAATGACATAAAAGAACCTCTGCACATATGCACCACAACAAAATTTAAATGTTGAGGGGGAGGATGATGTTATACAACAGTTTAAGTGCTGAAATGATACAAAGTCTAATTTTTCTCTTTATGCGTAACATTTAGGATAGAGTTTGTTTGGAAATAATGGATCTAGCAGCACGAGGTTCGCCTTGGTGCTAGATTCCTGCAACGAAGCATTGCGTATTAGCGAAAATTCATTAAAAGGGCTATTTTTGCACGACACATAGGTTGATTTCAAACCATAATTGTTTGTGCACAATAAGGCATCCACTATTGCATGAATTATACACATGGTATCTATTCCTGGCATGCATAGAAATTGGTTGAAGTATAAATGACCCACGCTGGAGAGAGTAAGGCACCCAAGCTGTAGGTCTAGATGGTGGGTCCAAGGGGACAAGTAAGTGAGGACTGATATATTCCTAGAACGATATAATATTGGTACCAAGAGCAGAGTCTGTTTCGTATGTGTTAGCGACGCATCGAGGGGCCAATCCCCAAGGTGTAGGAGGGTCGCAGTGGGGTCGCGGCAATCAGTTGAGGGGTGCCTCCTATGTTGTTCTACATGGTGAATTACACCAAAATAGGTCTCCCTCTGAAGAGTTTGAGAAGGTTAAGGGTTGGACTAAAAACACAATACAAACACAAAATATACGTACAATGGGAGGGCAATGTGTCCTGTAGATACTCCTGGCCGCGAGGCCGTGGGGTTATCTTGTGCATGTCAAAGGTTCGACTAGTGCTATAGCCAGTGCTAGCCTATTTTAGGTTCCATTAGGTGCATCTGTCAGGAGCCGCCAACAAGTGGTGGTTCTAGAATCTAGGGTTTTTAAGGACCAAATAGTTGATTTATGTCCTTTAACAAGGGCCGTCAAGCCGAAATACAAAAAGAAAAATGTGCTGAGAGGGCTAGACAGCGGTTGGAGATTACAAAACGCTATTCTCCTCAAAGGAGCAGCCCATTACGCATAAGCGGTAGTGGTTATAGTAACCTAAGTATCACAAGTAGCCCTTTGAGTGCAAGTGGAAGTCTTGGTACTTTCCTACTTCCAGTTAATCAACCCACAACAAGTGGGAGTGTAGTTACACCTACACAAACTCCGGTTGTCAATCCCGTTGCAGCCATGTCACAACCCATCACAATTCCAGTAGGGACACCGGATTTACCGGCATTAGGAGCACCGTTGCCCATTTTCCATGGGTTAGCAGAAGAAGATGGTGAACTCCATATTAAGGAGTTCCAAACACTCATGTTTAACTATCGAATCCAAGATGAAGGACAACTAATGATGTTCTTCAACATGACGTTAAAAGGAAGAGTGATAGTATGCTATCACGGTCTAGAAGCTGGAACCATAACTAGGAGTGCCCAATTCTTCATGGCCTTTTGAAGAGAGTTTTCCCCTGAAAGGGGTGGGCATTATTGGTTGCGTGTCTTGAATGTAACACATCAAGAACCAAATGAGAATGTCCAACCTTTGCCAATAAACTAAAGCAAGTTTTTTGCAAACTTAATACTTATATCCCCATTCTAGCGGCTGCACAGTTGCAATATTTCCTACATGGATTAGATTTTAATATCCAGGTGGAGCTTAGTAGTGTTGCTCTGGCTGACATTGACACTACTATTACCCAAGCAGAAGGAGTGGAGTTGCACTTGCAAGCGGCTTATGCAACAAGGATAAATTGGAATGGTAATAATTTGGCCTTGACCAATGGGAGTCAAGGTGATCCCATGTCAAATGCGAATGGAAGAGGGAGTATCGTGCTGAATTTGCCTATGTTACCCACTCCTCCTAGCATGACTATGCCTATGGCTAGTTAAACGGGCCCACTAAGTGGTGAAAGCCAAACAATGGATCCTAATGTTGTCCCAGTAGGTTAGCGACCAATTTCTAATCAAGTGGTTAGGCCAATGGGACGATAGACAGATGATTGCAGCTATGAGTCGAGTGCCTCTAATGTCCTTGGCAAAGTTAAGGACATGATGAAGCACTATATTGATATGATTTCTAAAAAATATAGACAAATAGCTGTGGAGGTCAATTTTCTTAAGAAGTAGCATAGTTTGATAGGGAGTCGACACCCTGAAGAGGGTGCCCCCTCAAGATTCAGTTGTAAGTGGTGTGGTGGCCAACATTTCCCTAGGAATTGCTTGAATGTCAAATGTAATATTTGCAAAAATTCTGGCCACTTAAGTGCTACCTGTTGGAGTAAGATCAGTTCTCTCCAACAAGGGAGTAAACAACCAGGTCCATTTAGCTATCGCACACAAGGGAATAATCTCCAACAAGATGAGGGACCAAGACAAATACTGCAATGAGGAAAGGCTATTGTAGACAAGTTGCCTCATGGCAGTGGAGTCAGCCTTATTGAGGCCATATTGTCAATGATTTTGAAACTTCTAATCTATGAGCCATAACAAGAGGTCAAAAGATCAAAGAGGGTGACAAAGGAATTGCAAAACCTATCAAGGGAAGCCCTGAGCAAGATGCCAGGGAAAAGCGAGTCCTGAATCCTGATATGAAAGGTGAACCTTTAAGACCTGTTGGTAGTAAAGTTGATCCTGAGAAGGATAAAGGATTGCCAAGAAAGAAGGTAAAGGCTAAAAAAGAGGCACCAAATCTGATTGAAAGACCAAAGGAGAGAATGGTTTGGCATGAGAAGAGAACTTTGGCTAACTACCATGACTTTGACCTAGCAAGTTCTCTTTGCGAAGTTAAACTAGGTTTAAATCTCCCACAATTGATTAAACTTTCTCCAAGAGTATGCAACGAATTCAAGAAAATCCTGCATATAGGGTATATTGTAGAGCCTTTGAGCATAGCTAGAGTGGGAGAAGATTGGTTCTGATCATGCTGAAAAGCATTGCCCTAGGGTTCCAGTGTATGTGGATGGAATATTAGTGGAGCACACTATCGTGGACACTGGATCCTCCGTCAATATCATGAGTTTAGATTTGATGGAGAGGATAGGTCTAGAGATCCAAAAAGATGGCTCCACACTTCTTAGGATGGCTGATGATAGTCTAAGACAATTGGAAGGTTGCATCACTGAAGTCTACATTACAGTTGCAAGCGTGGAATGCTATTTGGACTTTAGAGTGATAATATTTGTAGAATGTCCTAGCTATCGAGTTTTTCTATGCAGGCCATGGATTCTATGAACACATTGTCAAGTTGATATACCTATTGGTCGAGTGGTTCAAGGTCGAGGTGCCTATCGGGTAATAGTGGAACTTACCCTGAGTCTCCTCAAAGTGAGAGAGCTCCATTATCCTCCATTAAACTAGAAACAGTAGATGATCCATCTGGTAGTGAGACGTCATCGAGTGATGGATCTAAAGAAGGGTCCACTACACAGAGGATATTTATCAGATAACCTTGAATGAGCCGATAGAGCCTCAAGATCGAATAAGAGATGCAGACGTTATTGAGTTGGACCTTGGCACACCTAATGATTCGTGGCCAATCAAATTAGGTTCCATGCTCAGTTCGAAAGAGAGAGAGGACTATGTGTCCCTAATTCAGGAGTTCCGCGACATCTTTGCTTGGAGCTATGACGAACTTAGGGGTATTCCTCCCAGTCTAGCTATGCATACCATTCCTGTAAAGGAGGTACCCACCCTATACATCAGAAAGTAAGGCATATAACTTTTGAACTAAGGGACGGGGCCTGTTTGAAGAGCTTCAAAAGTTGTGGAAGGCGGGTTTGATCTTCCCAGTTCAGTATATTGAATGGTGTTGCCAGTTGTGATTAGAAAGAAGAAGAACAATCAAATTTAGCTTTGTGTAGACTTTAGAGAGCTAAATAATCAGACTGTTAAAGATTACTGCCCATTGCCATTTATTGACCAAATTTTGGATCAATTGGTGGATAGGGAAATATATTCGTTCATGGGTTGCTTTGCAGGGTATAACCAAATGGTGATTACTGAGTAAGACAAGCTGAAAATGACATTTATCATTGTCTTCGGTACCTTTGTGTACCATGTGATGGCATTTGGGTTATGTAATGCAGCTGGAGGCAAAGAATAGCCGACAAGACCTTTGGTGACATCTCCCCAGAGGAGTTGATGACTTGGGGGGACAGCCACAGTAAGAGAAAGGCAGTTGATTATTTTGCGGAAGTGTTTCGAGCATTGCAGACAATTTTTCATGGCTCTCAACCTGTAGAAGTGCGTCCTTGGAGTGCCTTATGGGCTATTGTTATGCCATGTGGTCAGTTCCATAGGGATTGTGACTGACCGTGAAATGATCACGGTCATAGTCGCCATGAGTCCGCCATGTACTCCAAAGGAAGTGCATAGCTTTCTGTCATCGGTCGGGTATTATTAGAGGTTTATCAATGCCTTGGTAGAAAGAACGTTGCCACTGACAAACCTATTTTCCTTTGTTAGTGTGCATGGAGTGATGCTTGCAAAGTATCTTTTGACAATGTGAAGGAGGATCTTGCCAAAGCACCTATTTTAAAAGCACCTAAAAGGGGTAAAATGTTCCATATATTTTCAGCAGCAACCATGTATAGTATCAGTTGCTACTTATCCCAAATTTGGGAGGAGAAGTGGTACCATTCGATAGCTTTTGCTATTCAAAAGTTGGGCATATAAAAAATTAACTACACCTATATGGAGAAGTTGTGCCTTGCGATAGTATTTGCGACCAAAAAGTTCAGGCACTACATTCTTTATGAGAAGGTGGTTTTTTATACGAAGGCGGAAGGACTTCGATTGTTGTTGAATAAGTTACAGCCGCCTGATCGTTTAGCAAAGTGGTTAATCACTTGGTAGGATTTTGATTATGAGATTAAGAGCAAGCTGCCGAAGCTTCAAGGCATTGTAGAGTGTCTTGTGGATTTCAGAGAGCCAAAAGAGGTCTCAATTGAAGGAAGTGATATGGAAACTTTGTTCAAGATTGATACGACGTCTATTCCCTCCTGGTATGCTGCTATAATGCACTATCTTTCTACAGAAGAGACTAGAGCTACTTTATCAAAATCGAAGAAGAGGAAAATTAAATAGCAATCATGCATTGAAATTTTCTTTGATCACAGGAACATTATATCGGTAGGGTGTTGATGATATCTATCGTCGATGTGTGATGCCTGACAAGGTTCCATTTATAGTGGAAGAGTGCCATGACTCTGCTTGTGGAGGGCACTTTGCTGGTCGGTTAACGACTCACAGAAGGATTTAAGAGTTGGGTATTGGTGGCCGTCCATCTTCCAAGATTCATTTGACTATGTCAAGAGATGTGATACATGTCAAAGACATGACAGTAGAGAGAATAGGAAGCGTCCACTTACGTCGATTATGGCTACCCTTCCATTTGCGAAGTGGGGCATCAATTTTGTGGGACCTATTACCCTGTCATCTACTACTCAGAAAAGATACATTATAGTAGCAATTGATTACTTTACAAAGTGGTTAGAAGCACGGGCAACGAGATAGGACAATACAAAAGAGATTGTCAGTTTCCTACTTGAGCAGATCATCTGCCGTTTTGGTCCACCAAAGGAAATAGTATCGAATTGTGAAACCCATTTTTTGAACAAGGTAATTAAAAGCCTGATTGAAGCATGGAAAATTAAGCATAACAAGATGACCCCCTATAATCTGCAAGCCAATGGACAAGTTGAAAGTACCAATAAGCAGTTGGTGGATATCCCATCCAAAATATTCTTCGAAAAGAAGCGGGACTGGGATACAAATTATATGTGGCGGTATGGGCATATAATACGACATTCAAACGAGCCACTAGCCACACCCCATTCAAATTATTTTATGGGGAGGAGTGTGCCTTTCCCTTAGAAATTGAGTTGCTGACCACAAGATTTGCAATCAATCATTCTTTGGGTGATGAAGATGCCCTACTTAAGCGGTTTACGACTATAGCCCACTTGGATGAACTTAAATTGCAGAGTCTGTTGCACCAAGAGGTGGCTAAAAGTCAGATGAAGCAGTTGCATGATCTAAAAGCAAAGAAATATACCTTTAAGAAAGGGCAATTAGCTCTATACTACGATGCGTGTAGGGAGCTATTTCTAGGAAAGTTGGAACCTAGATGGGATGACCCTTACAAGATAGTTCAATTAGGTAAAAATAAATCCACATCATTATTAGCAGATCTCGAGGGTGTGGAATTAAAGAATAAGGTTAATATTAATAAGATTAAACCTTATTATTTCTAACTGTACTAATACCACAATTTCCTTGCAAGCCTATGCACGATCGATCTGACATTTGCAAGGAATAAAAATTGCGGTCGATGGGTTAGTTGATTCCTTACCTGGAGCACCCATATTTAGAGCAGAGATACCATTAGGGAAAGTTTATCTGGTGGAGAAAAGGTTATAAAGTGACTGAGTGAGAAGATGGGACATTCATTTGGGAGATTAAAGTCTTCTACCCCCATCACTGTCTGCAGATTTTGACGAGCATCCCTGTAGCCTTTAATGATGATGGGGGGATGGAGCCGACAGTGCATCCTCTTATGCTGAACTTTGATTATCATAATTATGAGTAGAGCAGAGGATGACAGGCTGTATAAACCCATTATGGATGTATGCTTTATACTTTGACAGAGCGTCCACCAGGGGTCCCACCAAAAAAGGGAGTGTAGAAGTAGTCATTCAAGATCCCCAACATTGAGTTATCATGAAGTTAGGTGTTTATCTCGAGATTAATTTTACGAATAACATGGCATAGTATAAAGCTTTGATTATGGGCTTGAATATTGCCAAGAAGAGCGATATCCGTCGGCTATTAGTCAAAGGGGATTCCTAGTTGGTTTTGAACCAGCTCAATGGGACATACACCATGTGGAATCCCATTCTTTGCATGTACTATCATGCTGCCTTAGCCCTACTTGACAAGTTTGAGAGTGTATTTTCAGCTGGTTCCATATTACTGGAATCAGTTTGCGGATTCCTCGACCAATTTTTCTTATGAAGAAGACCTCTTTTTCAATTGTGGTCCTAGTCCGGATATATGCATTGATAATGAGACAAGACTTGGTCGCTTGTGGGGAATGTTATCAGACCATGTGTTATATGGCAGGCGATGGCTGATATGGGTAATGTGAAGAGTGGCCGAGACCCATCTACCACTATTATCCTAGACCCATAGGTTGATCAAACAACATGGTATGCGTATGTCTCTTGCTATATATGCAGGAGGTATGGGTCACAACTTGATGCATTTAGTTTAGGATTGAGAGTGCTATTTTTTCCCCCTTGGAATGGAGCGTATTTTTGTATATCTGTCTTCTTCCAAGGAGGGAGCTATATGAGCTGGTTTGCTTGATTTCCTTAGGCCAAGAGGGCCAGTTGTTTTAAGGTTTTAATGATCTATTTCTTTAGGCTAGGAGGGCCAGTTAGTTTTTTCGTGTCATGTTTGATTTCTTTAGGCCAAGAGGGCCAGCTAGTTTGCAGTGAAATGTGCTATTTCTTTAGGCCAAGAGGGCCCATGTCTGTTTGGTGTAGGTATAGTTAATGGTTTTTTGTTGTAGTGATTGCATCATATAGGTTGACGAAGTCGCTGGAGGGAGCCTTTGCTGCAAAGGAGCTTCTTGTGGCCATTCCAGGTGGTTTCGTCCCCTTCCCGATTCTTTTCCCTTAAGCAATTAATGATATATGTGCGTGTAAGGGTTACTTTCTTTTGTTTGTTGGGGGACCGGCAATCAAGGCATGATGTCCCAGGTTTAGGCTCTGTATGTCTGGGGGAGGTCTAAGTAGTCATTGCCTCCTGCAAAGGCATTGTCAGGCATTGAAAGACCTGTTTTAGAAGGCAATTCTAGTGACCTGTTCTATTGACCTGCTAGGCAGTCATTCTAGGAGTTCCTGTTAGTTGTGAGGCAATTAGAGAAGCCTACTAAAATAATGATGGAAAGAGACAAAACCCTAAATATCGGAAAGACAATATATGAATGTATGGAGGTGTGTAAAAGGGGTTCTAACCCCTATAAAAATAGAAAAGGAAAGAAAGAAAAATCCTTGAGCTGTTGTTTATTGCCTTGCGAAGGCCTGGTAGGTTCCTAGGGACGAGACAAGACCCGAGGCCATTGTCTTGTCTTCTGAGGGGTGGCATCTAGCTAAAAAACAAAGAATACAGGAAGGTTGGAGCGAAAATAAAAGTGAGCGTTAGAAAAGGATTCATTGTCGCCTTGCGAGGGTTTTTGGTAGGTTCTTGGGTACTGAGACAGGACCTGAGGCCGATGCCCTTTTCTCCTTGGGTCACTACGTTCAGCTTCCTCCTTTTTACATGCCCGAGTATGGAAAATAAGAGGCTAAAAGAGTAATGTGCTAAAAGAAACTATTTCTTGACCAGGCTATAGGAGTTCTCGCCTAGTGGAAGCTCTAAGTTGAGTTGTCCTTAGTTAGGTAGGTAGTTCAGACCACCACTTAGGATGACTTCTTTGATAGTTCTTTTTAGCTTGGTTGTGTTGCAGCAGTTGGTTAGTGACTAGCTGTAGACTTTTTGTCAAATTATGCTAGACTTACTCCTCGTGGAATCATGCCTTGGTTTTGACAGGGGGTAGGGCAAGAGCTGTGATGTATTTTGTTGTGTATCTATTTTGTATCAGCTTGATGCTCTTTGTGGTTGTCTTTATGTGCAAATCTATTCGTGGGATTCGACGGGTTGAGTCGCCCTATCCCATGGTTGCCAATGACAGATGATTTTTGATATTGAGAAGTGCTTTAAAATAGCCAAAAATTCCAAATTTCAAGAGAAAATAGACGTCGTCGAAGGTGGCGGTGGCAGTCATTATGATTTTAAGCGGCAACACTCGAAAGTGCTTAAAAGACCCATAGGACGATAGTTGGTGAATTTTCATAAATTTTTAGCGTGTCAGACGAGACCCTGGGAGATGCCTGGCAATGGGGGGCTTAGAGTCAGACGCTTAGGATTTTTTGGACCACGAATCGAATGCCGAACGCAGGAGATAGGCCGGACCGGAGGCCAAGGCCAAAGGGCAAGTGGGAAAGAACTTAAGAGAGCCCAAAAGATGTGCCTTTTGGGGCTTTCTTTGGGGTCCCCTAACAAAATCAAAATTGTGGGGGGGGGGTATTTTTTTTGGCGTAGACTGAGTCTGAGAAGGCACCATTTTTTGCCACGCTTGATGGAGGGGCCTATAGGGCCTGCAAACAACCCCCCAACTGACTGGATGCCAGAGATGCACTCTAACTTTGCTCCCTATCGCTTGCTTCCATTTATCAAATGGCTGCTTGGTTGTGAAGATCAGAATTTAGTACTTCTCTCTCCTCTTTCTCTCTCCTGCATAGAGACACTTCATGTGACAAGAATTAAGAAGAGAATCAGGAGATGGATGCTTGTCCAGGGGGAGGCACCGGATTGTTCCAAGAGGCTGAGGAGGCTGAAGGCTAAAGATCTATGTTGAAATCCATGGCTGGTTGATTGATACACAGTCCCAATCAAATGTTCAAAAAACCCGAAACACGCAAAAATGTAGTATACTCTATTTTATGAAAGAATTTTACTTGTTTTTTATCGTTCATGGTCTAAATGGTGTGCACATGGGCTAAATTTTTATTTGAATATTTTTTGCATTATTTTTTAGGGTTGCAATCACTCTTATGTAGAACTTGTATTGATTTATAGCAATTATAAATTTTCAAAACGTGAAAAAATACTAACTTTGATGGAAATTGATAGTTTCTTTGATTTTGAGTGGGAAAAAATGAGTGGACATGGAATAAAATAAGAAAAAATGCTGAGTTTTAGTTCAAATGGTCAGTCATTAAAAAAAACTAAAAATACTTATTTTCTATTAAAAATAAATAGAAAAATAGAGAAAAATGGGAAAAATGGGTTTCTTGCGTTTAAAAAAATGGAAAAATAAGGTCTATGTATGTGACTGTTTGACGGGGCTGAAGCATGAGGTTAAGCCTCAATTTGGCCCTTGTCCTTTGTGTTAAAGTGTGTATTTATTGCTTTTACATACAAAAAATGACATAAAAGAACCTCTACACCTATGCAACGCAGCACAATTTAAATGGTAAGGGGGAGGATGATGTTATACAATAGTTTAAATACTAAAATAATATAAATTTTGATTTTTCTCATTATGCATAACATTTAGGATGCGGTTTATTTAGAAATAATGGATCTAGTAGTATGAGGTTTGCCTTGGTGCTAGGTTCCTACAACAAAGCATCGCGTATTAGCAGAAATTCATTAAAAGGGTTGTTTTTGCACGACACATAGGCTGATTTTAAACCATAATTGTTTGTGCACAATAAATCATCCACCATTGCATGAATCATACACATGGTATCTATTCCTATAAATGACCCACACTGGAGAGAGTAAGGCACCCAAGCTGTAGGTCTAGATGGTGGGTCCAAGGGGACAAGTAAGTGAGGACTGATACATTCCTGGAACGATATAATATTGGTACCAAGAGCGGAGTCTGTTTCGTATGTGTTATATGTGCTAGCGATGCATCGAGGGGCCAATCCCCAAGGTGTAGGAGGGTCGTAGTGGGGCCGTGATAATCATTCGAGAGGTGCCTCCTATGTTGTTCTACATGGTGAATTACACCAAAATGTGTAGGGTCTCCCTCTGAGGAGTCTGAGAAGGTTAAGGGTTGGACTACAAACACAATACAAACACAAAATATACGTACAATGGGAGGACAATGTGTCCTGTAGACGCTCCTGACCGCGAGGCCATGGGGTTGTCTTGTGCATGTCAGAGGTCGGGCTAGTGCTATAGCCAATGCTAGCCCATTTTAGGTCCCATCATATGTGATATTTTTCCATTCAAAGTGGTTTTATTTTTGTGTTCTCTTTGATTTGTTGATAAATTCTATGAAGAATATGAAGAGAATGATAAATTTTGTTGAAGTTAAAGCTATGGGAGAATTGTTTCTATGAAGCAGCTTGAAGATTTATTGGTAGCAGTGTTCTTTTCCTAGTTATGGTCCTCTAAAGAATGAAACAAAATCTTCTTAATGCTATAAGATAGATTTTCTTGCAGTAGAAACCCTTTTTCCTTAGTGTCTCTCTTGGGGCTCCATGTTTTTGGTGCACAGCTCGGGAAGCTTGCCATTAACAAGCATTAGAAGATACTAAAAATGAGGAAAATGGCATTGCCAAGAAGAGAAGAATTCAATGGATGTTTGCAAAGTTCCTTCTTCCATTGAAGAGTTGGAGATTCTCATTACCAAAGACACTTTCTACAAGAAGTTCATTCCACAATGGCAGAAGCATATTACCATCATGATGCAGGCTCTATGTGGTGGACTATTTCTTCTTTTAGTTGAAGCAACAGAGACGTGCATCTTGGTGGCAAATTGTTTAGGAACAAACTGAAGTGTAGAAATAGAGAGAATGACCATCCATGGAAGATTTGGCATTCATTGAGAAGCTTCTAGATATCATCAAGTGGGAGATCATGAAGAAGCTTTAGGAGTTGTGGTTAGTGGAGGTTCATGAAAATAAGAAAGAAAAGAGTCAAAATTTGTTTGTAGATGCTCAACAGCAGGACACGTGGGATCTTGGTGCACTGACAATCTCCTATTTGTCTAATTAGCAACCCACTGGAAGTTGGTAGATAGAGTGTTCTTCACAACATACACTATTGAAACCTTCAGAAGCTGGCATTATTATGATGATGGCACAACAATGATCCTCAGAAGAATGAGTTTTGATACCTTCAAAATGGAATATCTCCCCCTCTATAGTGGTTTGAAAGCTGAATTTATAGACATAGAAAAGAAGGAAGTAGAAGAGATGTTGGCTAGAGAGTCCTCTAGAGACTGAGGTCCCTTTGATTCTTTTGAGTTGAGTACAGACTAACTAGTTGGAGCCAGTCTACTAATGAATGACGCAATCAAGAGGCAAGCACTAGAATGAGTCCAAAGATACGTGAGAAGAGAAGGCAAAAATCAAGGTCGAGAATGAGCTTGTAGCAAAAGCCTCCTTTGATGCCCTAAAATCACTCTTTACAGAAGTCCCCATGGTGACTCAAGGTCCCCTTTCTAGTCAAATCTATCTTGGAAATATTGATGACAAGGCCAGCAAATGTAGTCCCATTGCCCATTTTTAAGGGAGAGTACAATGAAGATCCTGATCTTCATGTAGCAAAGTTTATGGTAGCACGTGCGGCTAACAATTTTAGAACCCCCAAGCATTGGTTAGCAATATTCCCTACCACTTTCAAGGGTGTGGCATTTTAGTTGTATGAGAAACAAGCAGCAGAAACTTTTGGCACATGGGATGACTTGAAGTTGGCCTTCCTCACTAAATTCAGGCGTGAAGGTTTTGAAGAGTAGATGCGAGAGGAGTTTATGAACCTCAGTCCCCCTGGAGAAAGAGTAGAAGCTTATGTCTCACAAACGAAATCCATCCTAAAGAGATGGACCAATCATCATTTGGATGAAGGCATCCAAAAAGGAGTGTTCCTCAGAGGCCTACAACCACAAGTTCGCAAGTTATGGAATTGAGAGGACTAGTCAATTTGCAAGCTACAATGGAAGGGGCAAGATTGTATGACAAAGTTGAAGCAAGGTTGTCAATGACTTCATGAAGAGGAGTCTTACCATGCCAGGAATGGTATACCCACCAAATGTAGTTTCAAGGATAGTTCCCTACCCCTACCCCCAGATGTAAATAGTGCCGCAATACAATGCACCTAATCCATAGTGGCCACAAATGATGGTTCAACCACAATAGCAGTTGTCTCAAAAAGTTCATCGAATGGCGACTCAACAACGTTGGAATCCTACCCACTCGAATCAACAATCCCAATAACAGTTGTCTCACAAAGTTCCTCGAATGGCAACTCAACAACATTGGAATCCTACCCACTCGAATCAACAATCCCAAGTCTCAACATGAGCCCTGAATCAAAACCGAAATAGAGGACCCTCTGGATCAACCCAACTAGTGTATGCAGTAATCACAAAAGCTTCCCAAAACCATATTACAAGTACTCCAGGAGGTGAAAATCTCAAGGACTACCTATCCAATTCAATGGCTAGTATCAAGAAAGAGCTTATGGATGTGATTATAGAACAACTACAGACGTTGAAGGTGAATACTGCCAATATATCTACTCCTATAGGTGGTGGGAGAGATGTGATGTGTTCTAATACATGGTGCGGAAAGTGCCATCAAGCGAGACATTTAGCCACTAAATGTACCCGAAAACCAACCAATCATGGAATGTTGTGTTCATATTGTTTAAGGAAGAACCATACAAAATATATCTGCTCTTTGAAAGAGATGCATAAACGAAGAAAGAAAGATGAAGACGCAAGATTCAACTTGTTAGAATCCAAAATGACAACACAGGACATTGGACCAAAGCCTAGGGATTTTGGTCCTAATTTCGGTCCAAAGAGGTTTCCCTCTTAGAGCTACAGAGCATGACAGTTTGAGATCAGAGATGGAGTGTTATAAATGTGGAGAAAAGGGTCATATTTCATCGAATTATCCAAACCTTAGAAGGTCTATGGATTACAAGCCCTTACGCAGTTGATGCAAAGGAGAAGGCCACACTGCAAAAGATTGTCCAAGTCCAGCCCTTGTGAAATCTACTTTTGATACCCAATCGAAGACCCAAGGACCTACTTCCAAATTGGTGGAATTGGTAGTGGCCGCAATAAAGCGTGCAAAGAAAGGAGCACCCATAGTTCCAAAAGAGAACGCTCCCTCTGTCAAGACTGTGAAGTTCAACCTTCCTAAGAAAAAACAGAACAATGCAATCTAGAACAATGAAGTACATAGCACTATAGAGCCACAGAGAGCCATAGAGACAGTTGCAGAGAGGACCAGAAGTCCAGGAAATAGAGGATGTGAAAGTACCTCCTCATGAAGAAGAAGCGCAGATGTTGCTGCTCCTAGAAGAAAAAGAGAATATAAAAGTGGGTATGGCCCCATTTCCCAGCCAATTGAAAAAGCCTATGGATCCTATCAGAGAGTATGATTTGGTCAAAGACCTAGACACTTTTAAAAACTTAACATTCTGATAGTTGTTGATATTGTCTCCTAGCTGTCAAAAGAAATTCAAAAGCATATTGACTAGACGAAGAGGCTTAAGAATTGTTCCCTCTATGGTGACTAAGTCCAATAGGGTCTCAAAACCCATAAAGGAAGTAGATGTGGCCAATGCCTTCTTGGATCCTGGAACCTCAGATATTGACGTATGGATTGAAGGATGCTTTATTGCAAATGCATTGATTGATGGAGGCTCATCAATAAACATAATGACAGATGTGACAATGAAGAATCTAGGCTTGCAAGGAATGCAACATATAGAGTGGCTTATCAGATTGGTAGACCAAAGCAGAATCAAATTGTTGGGCATCCTCCCATACGTAAAGACAACCCTCGCAGGAAGAGACTATTGGCTGACATATCTGGTGGTCAAACCAAATTTCTATGGGACCTCATACCCTTTGCTATTAGGAAGACCTTGCCTTTTTGAAGCAAGAGCAAGGACAAACTGGTTCAAAGGAACCCTAACCTCGACAGAGGACCCAACAAGGTGGTGTTTAAGTTTTATGGATCGCAAAAAGGCAATGGATCCACATCAATCAAAGTTGTAACAAACTCCTCCAACATTTTCTCTACACAAGGGATAGCAACAGATCCTACTAAGATTGAGAAGATTGTTGCCTTGACAGCCTCAACTAACTTTTAGCAATTGAGGGGATTCCTTGGCCATGTGGGCTATTATAGAAGATTCATTGCACACTTTGTGATGAAGTCAACTCCTTTGTATAAACTCTTGAGAAAAGATGCTGAGTTTACATGGACCAATGGTTGTGATGAGGCATTCAACACCCTGAAGTAGTGTTTGATTGAAGCACCCATCCTATAGCCTCTTGATCGGACAAAGGAGTTCCACATGCACACTGATGCATTAGTTGAAGGCCTAGGTGCAATCTTATGCCAAAAGGGTCCCTCTAAGTTAGATCAACCAATCTGTTATGCAAGTTGAAAAGTAATCGACAGAGAGCGGAACAACACAATGACAAAGCTTGAGTGTCTAGCAATGGTGTTTGCTTTGGAGAAGTTTCATTATATATTGTCGATGCATTTCAAATTCTATGTGGACCATGAATCCCTGCCCTTCCTAATGAAAAAAACCGACGTGAAGGAAAGAATGATGAGATGGCCCCTTTTGTTTCAAGAGTTTTACTTTGAAGTGGTTACCAAACCGGTCGCTCTCATGTCCTGGCTAATTACCGTTCACGAATCCCTCAAAGCGATGAAGAAGACGAGCAAGATGATCCAATCCTTCTTTATGCTTCCTTGTTTCTAGTCAAAAGAGTTACCCCATGGTACATAGACATAGCCAACCTCTTGGCAACCCAATAGTATCCCCCTAGCATCTTGAGTTGTGAGAAGAAGAAGCTTATGTTGGAATCAACTCCCTATACCCTATTAGGAGGTGCTCTATATAAGAAAGGCAAGGATGAAGTCTTGCAAAGATGTGTTGCAGGGAAGACATTGGCATAGTATTGAAAGCATGCCATGAGAGCTGTATGGTGGACACTTTGTAGGCGAAGCGATAGCCAAAAAGGCCTTACTTGCAGGATATTGGTGGCCGACCCTCTATAAGGATGCCTATAATTACTGCAAACTATGTGATGCCTATCATCAAATGGAAAAGCCTACCAAATCTAGTGCCATGCACCTACAATCCATTCTTCCCCTAAAGTTGTTTGAGAAGTGGGGAATTGATTTCGTGGGCCCTATTGATCCACCAACTAGAAGGAAACAGAATAGATACATCTTAGTTTGTATAGACTATGTAACAAAGTGGTGTGAATCTAAGGCCCTGAAGCAGGATGATGGTAATACTGTAGCATTGTTCTTGTACGAGAATATCATCACCCGTTTTGGCAGTCCCCTAGAGCTCATCAGTGACCAAGGTACCCACTTCCTTAACAAGATTATGGAAGAGATGATAGAACTATATTGTTCTTGTACAAAAACATCATCACCCGTTTTGGTAGTCCCCTAGAGCTCATCAGTGACCAAGGTACCCACTTCCTTAACAAGATTATGGAAGAGTTGATAGAACTATATAAGATTCGTCATCATCCACATCCTATTACCCTAGAGTCAATGCCCAAGTCGAAGTTACTAATTGCATCCTCTACTCGATTTTGACACGAACGATAGCTGCACATCATCATGATTGGGATAATCGACTTATAGAGGCCCTTTGGGTATACAAAACCTCCCATAAAGAAATTACATGACAAACTCCTTTCCTGTTTGTGTATGGAATAGAAGACATATTTCCTATTTGAACTCAAGCTACCCTCCCTGCGCGTGGCCATCAATGAATGCTTGGGAGATGCCAAGTCCCTACAACACCATGTCTTGCACTTGGAGTGTCTCGATGAGATCTGCAGGATGTCCCTACAATGCATGGAAGCCACACAAGCTCGTAGAAAGGTTTATCATGATAGCTTCATCAAGTAGAAGGAGTTCAAGGAAGGCGACTTAGTCCTTGCTTGTGATTCCTGATTTGGTAAGTTTCCAGGCAAGCTCCAACAATGCTTGATGGGCCCTTATAAGGTACTTGTCGTCAATCTGAAAGCCTCAATCCAGACAGTCAATGCTTTGAATGATCCCTTTCTTATTAATAGCTATTGCCTCAATAAGTATTACCCTCCCTGGGGATCCTGACAATCACCATCAATAGCTTCCTCATTCTTTGCACAATGGTCGAGATGGCTTTACCTAATGCTCATGATAACCCTCTTGTTGATTTTGATGATATAGTTTCGTCTTGATGGCCCCTCACAACCACCTTCCCCCTCCCCTTGGCTTCCTTTCCGACCGATGCAATCGAGGTAGCGAGGATGGTTCTCATATATGGTGTCACTACCATTTGATGCTTCAAAGACAATAAGAATAAGAAGAAAAAACAAATAAAAATATATCGTTCATGGGAGAAAATAACTTTAGTCTCCCTATCATGTCGATCTATTCTTTAAAAAAAGATGAAAACACCCTTGGGAGTAGCACACACCCTTGGACGGGAAGCTGGCTGTGGAAAACCCTGCAGTTCAGGATCGCCGAATCTCTAAATAAACTCTTGTAGAAGACATTTTCAAGCCACCTCCCTTGGTGGGCTAACTCCTGTAATCTCTCCAGTGCTTCTGATTCCTTTAATAGACGTCATTTCCAACATGTAATCCTAGTGCCGAACTTGTTGGCTACCTCCTTGGGTTGGCCTCGTCATCAACCAATCCACGTTGACACCTTCACCAGACGAAGCTGATCTTTATCAACAAACTTAGAGTGTCGTGAGCTTTCATCCTAACTGGATGGGGATGTGAGTATGGGCCCTCTGTATTCATCAACAGAGTGTGAGACAAAGGGTGGGGTGAGTGACCAGTCCTTGCCCTTGATATTCAATAGAGAGGTGAGATATGTGAATGGAGCATTGCACACATGGGATGGGCCTCTCAATGCACAATGCACAAAATTGTTCATGTGCATAGCACTATAAGGCTCCTTGGCCTTTCTTCTTTGCACCGTATACTGATACATGGTAGGATGCATAGTTGCACCATCAATTACGCGCAAGGCATATACCGTCTGCACAAGTGATCGTGAGGATTATATTAATGGGTTTGAGGAATGGGTTGCCCTCCTGTATCTATCAACAAAGCATGAAGCAGAGGGGGGGTTGAGCATGGCTCGTGTTTTCTCAATTAATTCTTGAGAGGTGAGGATTGAGGGATGTTACGACACTTGGAGCTAGGTACATTCTTGTTTTCCTATGAATACACGGGATGGGTTTCTGCCATCACCACAGGACATGTCACCCTGTTCTGTACACTGCACAACAAGGCTCCTTGGCCTTCCTACTTGCACCTATACTAGACGGGGGTGGGACGCACTAATGAACCATCAACTGTGCACATTAGCATACTCCATCTAAATCATTTCCCCCTTGTTTCATTCTAAATCGGGTGTAATTTATGGGTTCCCATGATTATTCATTGAGCAACGCGAGAGTTGGGGCATGGGGTTGTTCTTTCATCCTCCTCCATGAGTGACAATGAGTTGAATGTAAAACCCTTCCTGACGATGGACTTTTCTGACAAATCTACCTCCTTGGGTGCTTTTGTGTAGTCTCTGCCACATTGGGCAATGTGCTGTAAAGACACCTTGGTATCTCATGCAGCTGACAACACCACAGGACGCGACATTGATAATTGACTTCATTTTTTAGCAACATGGGCCAAGTTTTTCTAACCCTATGCTTCTTGTTTATTAGTGACGGTCATGTTTTAAGTGTGGGGATGTTAGCAGTTGGTATAATGTGGGATCCTAGGTCTCTGTTGCTCAGTTCACCCTTTCGGTTAAAGTCTTAAGTGTGGGGACGTGTCCCTGCGCGTCTACGATGCATACCCTCATGCATATCCTGATGATGATCATGCATCTATGCCATGACCAGATTTTACCCTGATGGGGTTCCTTCCCCACCCACCCGTCCTCTCTCACCCCACTCTTGAGGACATTCCTTTCCCGTTTCTCGTTATCCCTTGATTTGTTGAGCTTCCATGTGAATGCATCCTACGTTCATGAAACCCACATCCAATCTAATAGACCTATTTGTCCCTTTGAATTGTACACTTTTTCTTTTTACAACCCCTTGTTTCGATCAACGATTCAAAAGATATTAATTTTTGAAGAAGTTTACATCAGCTTGACGTATTCCCATGTGAATGCACCCTTTTTGCTTCGGAATGGCTAATGGATGTGCCTATACCTTCAGAAGAGGAGATCTTGGACTGAGAGACTTCGAAACATGTGAGTAAACCAAGGGGGAGTTGTTGCGATGGAATTCACTACATAAATGGCTCCGAAGCTAAAGGCAAGAGGAGCACACGCGGGAGTTTCCACCCCGAGTACGCGAGTGGACAACACCCCGAATCTTAACGCCCAGGTTCCAATAAATTTCATGCATGAAAAGGATGCATTTAAGGATGTCTTTAATTCACATTGGCAAGTTTTAATACATTGGGAAATTTATATACTCTCATCGCAATGCATGGAAAGGAATTATGAACTTTGCAAGTTGCATGCGAAGATGGTTACATTTTAGGTCGGGTTAGGTGGTAAAAGGAGGGATTAAATCAATGATGGACTCATGGAAGTCACTTGTGCATGGAGTTCTTTATCAAAGTTTGGATGCATCTTCATCAAAAGTATTTAAAGCTTTAATTTCGTTGCATCATTATAGTTTAGGGCAAGGAAAAGAAAAGATCTTTGTAAATCTTTTAGCTACATAGAAGGAAAAGGTCTATAGTCTTGAAATTGCAAATTTGCATGGAATGATACATCGCATTCATCTTGCAGTTCCTTGCATCTTTTAGGGAAAAGTACTTGCTAATTTAGAAGGAAGTATTTGCATCTTTAAATGGGATGATCGTCTCTATTCGTGGGTTAGTTAAATCAACTAAGTAATTCGCGTATGGTTGAGTTGCTCACATGAAAATCATAAAGGTACGATTAGATTGCATATGACGATCACCTCAAAGTGCTAGGTAGGGTCAAGTTACGTTAAAATTCTGCCTAGTATCACACTTGGGTTGTCGACTTAATACTTCCAATCTTAAAGGTCCTACCCACATTCACGGAATGTTAGGGTTAGCTAAACGCCTATGCAAGAACGATCTAGGGTTCTCACCCTAAGGATCAATTGACCAAATACTAAACCTCCGTATGAATTTAGGATCCCTAAGGCCAAAGCGCTATCGGCCTAGTAGAGTTAGGGGTTGGATTGGGTCAAGAGGACTCCCAAACCCTACATCTTGACCAAAGGTATTCTTGACCAAGGGATACCGTGTGATGGGAGAAATAATCCCACAAGTTAGGCGCGGCACCTATCTTGTGCAACAAGTTGCAACGTCGCATGATTTGTGACTAAATCACAAAATAGTATTGCCACTCCTTAGAACAAGTTGGCGAGTTCTAAGTACAAGTCTAATTTTTCTAGAGGATGAATAGTCATCTTGCTACATCACCCTTCCTTGGGGCTGATTTGCCAAGTTAGGGTAATTATGAATTGCCTAGCAAGAAATTGACTAATCAAGTGTGGACAACAAGGTTGCCCAGGATTTATTATCTATAATTTAAGGAAACCTAAGGTGGAAACAATTTGGGTTAACAGGATATAAACCCTAACCCAGGGAAAAAGGGTAAACAAGCAACATAGCTTACAAAACCCTTGGGATCTTGTTAAGTCGTGGTTGATCCCGAATCAAATGCTAGATGTATTCGAAGAGAAGGATTCACACCTTAGCACTTGGCCGTATAAGGGACCACTGGAGTATTTGTGTTTGTACACTTAGGAGCACTGTTTGTTCTTCTTTGCTCAAGGAACTAATGCTGAAGAATAACTAATGCTTAAGATTGAAAGCCTGGAGGGAGAGACAGCATCAGTTACCCCCGACTGACTACCTGACCCTATCCAAGGGGGTTGTTAGCTGCGTCGGGTACGTGGACCAAACCCACCGCGAGAGGTCTCTCCGTGGGTGCTCTTTGGAGCAGGAGGACGCTTGGGTGCCAGGGGGCTCTGGCCGTAAATCCCTTGCCTCCGAACCCTGCACAAGAGGCCAACGTGACTCGAGATGGGATCTCGAGGTCTGCATACTAGTCTACGGGCGGAAACTTGGAATAGCAATCCTTGAGGATTGCTGGAATTGCCTTCGGGTGGATTATGGATTAGCCTTCGAGCGAATTATATGATGTATTCCAAAGACTGATAAATAAAGATCAAATGTTGAAAATGAATTTTCTTGACATTGTTTTTCTTTGTCAGTGCTTAAGTTACGTGAAGGATCCAGTGTTTAATTGGTTAATTAAGAAAGTTGTTTTTTATTGTCAAACTAAATGTGGTAGGTAATTAGATAACTAGAGCAACCTGAGAAAAGTGTGGTGGATGTGACCATGGGTCCGTCCTATGGAAGGGTGGTCCCAGTTAGCCGGAAACTTTTCTCAAAGGGATTGATAGCAAGGTAAACGATGACCTAGAATCTAGAGAGCTAGAGTCCCAATTTATATTGTTTTAGGGGAACGAAATGGGACTATATCGTATGGGCAGAGAGGTCGAGCTTCGCATCCCTCTCATTTCCCATTCTCCTTGAACCAAGTGCAGTATAAATCCGCTTCGACCCTGATGTTTCTACGTAAAGTAGTTCGTCTGGGGCTCGACGCAAGCTACTTTCTAGGAACTTGACCATTAGGAAAACCCTGATTCAGTTCGTCTGCGTAAAATAGTTCGTCTGGGGCTCAACACAAGCTACCTTCTAGGAGCTTGACCATTAGGAAAACCCTGATTTAGGTCAGTCCTAAGTGGGAACGGCCGGAATGCTTCCGCTTCATGGCAGACTTGAGAGGACCTAGATCGCAAACCCCGTGACATTCCTTGGGAGTGCTGGGCGGTGCTTTTTATACTCTCTTCCTGATGGGTTGCTAAGACATCCTACAAGTGGACAGGGGAACACGTTACAATTGGTATCAGAGCAAACCAACAAAGTCTAATATTTCCTTAATGAGGAGAAGTAGAGAAAATATTGCTGTTAAGAACATTTCCTTACTTACTTGTTGATGCTGGCCTGCAGAGTCGCGAAGCATGGAACAAATTCTTGGTGTTCCAGGTTATGTTTATGAATGCGATGCACGCCTCGGATTATCGATGGAGGCTAGGTATGATGAATATCCTAGACCGCATCTACAATCCTTCACCCTTGTACGTGAAATGGAGATGGATGGGTGATTCAAGAATTTATTACATAGCTGCCCACCGACTTGCGTACCTTCGGACCAACTTGAAGAGAATCAAGTGGATGGAGGACTTAAAGATCGTGAAGCTGTTCATCTTTGTTGAGACTCACGCAAATGCAACCCTACATATTGTTAGAAATGCGGGATCTAGAGCATGACATAACCGGAAGCTATGGAGGATGGAAGGAGAAGTGTAGACTCATGATGGAATGGACACTGTTTGTTACACAAGTGAATTAGGTTCCAAGATTGAGACTTGGACTCATAAACACAATCTTGTGTATGTGGACAATGACATTGACACTTTACTGAAATGAAAAGAGTACTATCATTGCATTAAGAAAGGAAGCAAGTACAATGCTTTATAGGAAAGTAGGAAACTGCAGTAGGCAGTATTGTGCATATGGGATAAGTTAGCCTGCATATCCTTGACCCTGAGATTCCATACAAAGAGGCTGTTTGAGTGTGATTGCTGATTCTCAACACCCCTCCTCAATCACAACTAGGAAAGGCACAAAGTGTGTAGAGGCTGTAATGAGAACCACCTGCAAAGTGTGGGCATACCACAGACATGGCAGAACACCAGAGGCTGTTGCAGAAAAAGCTAAGTGTGGGTACCATAAACATGGTGGACATCCAGAGGCTGTAACAGGGGCCTCACAAAGTGTACAGGGACTGTAATGCCAAGTTACATAAGGAGTTTACAAAGCTTATGGCAGGAAACATTAGGGCAAGGAAAATACAAGGCTATTAAAACAGTCTATCAGAATTATGAGAGTACAAGGACTGATGAGTCTTGTCCTTCCGATCCTGGTGGTCTTCATCTTCATCTTCTTCTTCCTTTGCTTCATTTTCTTCTTCTTCTTTGACTGCGACTAGATAGGCCTTTTGGGATCTCTTTCTTGCGTGGCAGAACTTCTCGGTGTGTCCGGTCCTTTTGCAGAAGTCACAAAAGAGCTGATCTTTCTTGCCTTTGTACCTGTTGCCAACATATAATGCATGCTCATCTCTAGAGGTACTTGGTTCTTCTTTAGTTTTTAGCTTCTTTTCTTCTTCTAACAGTGATGCCTGGATGTCAACAAGTTCAGGATTTGGCATGTTGATTAAAGTTGTTGATACGTTATTATATTCAGGAGGCAAGCTCTTAAGTAGAACACCGATGCAAACATCTTCATCCATTTTAATGTTGATTCCTGCAAGTTGGGTTAGGAGTCCTTCCATGTAATTAAGATGTGTGGCAAGTGATGTGCTGGACTTCATTTCAAGCCTGAAGAATTCAATTAGGAGACCATACTTTGATGATTTAGATTGTGCACCGAACAGGGTGTCAAGTCTTTTCCATGTATCCTGTGAGGTCTCACAGTTATCCACGTGATGGATATAACTGTCATCTAGCTCCAATTTGATAATGGCCTGGGCTCTGTCATCATTCTTTTGCCAAGTAGTTGCAAGGTCCGCGTCCCGAGGTTTCTTCTCTTTGCCATTTGTGATGGCCCAGAGACCCTTCTTCATCAGGATGAGCTTGATGCGGGTTTGCCAAGTGTGGAATCCGACTCCTTTGAATCGAGCATTTGGCGAGTCTTTGCCCATGTTAGATTTACGGGAACAGTAGCAAATCAACTTCAGACTTTATTAGATTTGAGCAACAGAAGAATTGATTGAGAGACACAAGTGCTAAAAAGCACTAACTGAGTGTCAATGAATACCAAATCTGCAAAAGTCTTTTACTCCAAGTGATCTTCCCCTTCTTGATTTGATGCTGATGTCGTCAGATCTGAGTGACAGTACTTTAACGAACTTCAGAGAGTATTGCTCAGTGATTAAAATCACTGTTGATAACTTCAGTGAGAGAAACAGTGAAAAATGTCAAGATTTTGAAGCTTTTGGCTATGGTGGATTTAGGGTTTCTGAGACAGGGGCCTGGTTTTTTGCTTATTGCAGGAGCTACAGTGCATCATTTTTAAAACTTTTTACATATCTAGGAAGCTTATGTCATGGGCTACCAAAGCCCCATGAAGATTGTGCAGATCGTGGTCAGTATGAGGCGCGCAGGTGCCGCGAACAGATTCGGCGCAGATCTGGACAGCGTGGTCGAATTTCTGCAATGCTGGAGCCAGGGAGCATCAATGTCATTGATTGTTGTGCCAAGATGAAACGCCTTGAGCAGAGGAACAACTCTCCAGAAGAAATCGTGGGCTGAAATGGCCTGGTTGAAGAGTTATGGAAGCTCCAAGCAAGGTAGGTCCTGTCTGGCTATGGCAGACACAGAACAGAGATTTGGGATTTTCACAATGCTGAGCTCCAGATGGTCTAATGTCCTGGATTGATGTGATACAGAGAAGCTTTATGAGTTGGGGAATACTTTTCCAGAAGGAAGCTGTAAGAGATTTGACCTGTGGAGTGAGATATAAGCAGTTCAATCTGATAGGGTGCTGCTGGCTATGGCTGCCATGGAAGCTTCAGTGAGAGTAGAGTTGGTAGATGAAGTCATGAGCTGATATTGAGCTGGATGGAGGTTCAGAAGAATCAAGAGAGGCTAGAGAAGCAATGCCATGCCCAACTGGGCTCTGATACCATGTTAGAAATGTGGGATCTAGAGCATGACATAACCGGAAGCTATGGAGGATGGAAGGAGAAGTGTAGACTCATGATGGAATGGACACTGTTTGTTACACAAGTGAATTAGGTTCCAAGATTGAGACTTGGACTCATAAACACAATCTTGTGTATGTGGACAATGACATTGACACTTTACTGAAATGAAAAGAGTACTATCATTGCATTAAGAAAGGAAGCAAGTACAATGCTTTATAGGAAAGTAGGAAACTGCAGTAGGCAGTATTGTGCATATGGGATAAGTTAGCCTGCATATCCTTGACCCTGAGATTCCATACAAAGAGGCTGTTTGAGTGTGATTGCTAATTCTCAACACATATCAGCAGTTGAAAGGTCAAGCAGAACAAGTATGTGTACGAGGAAGTGACTCGAATAATCCCTGCTGATAGAATTAAGGTGTTGGGATGTTATGAGAAGAACGGGTATCAAAGGAAAGGATACCCCAAGCTTCCTATGACCTATCGATTCCTGAAAATCCATGACCCTAATCCATATTATTACTCAGTTCTAGTAGCTAAATGTAACACAATCTTATTCTCCCCAAATTAATGTATCAGCTTGTACTACCTTCCCAAAATAAATGTACTCAAAAGGGCTATGTCCACATGAATGAAATAGACTTTTTATCAATGACTATCTTGGCTGTAAGCGTTGGTAAAGGAGTTAAGAGATTAAGTCACTTGGCTAAAAGCTGAACTGGGCATGTTAATGTAATGTGAGAAACGTCTAGCAAGTTTTTAACGTAAAGAATTTTATTGCCCAGGCGCAACCTCAAGTGTAGATTCCTAGTCCGATCCCTGCACTAAATACGACTGTAATTTAGGAGAAGAAGTTTCTTGTCAAACAAATCAAGTCACCAGAATTCGATGGTAAGGGAAGGACCATCCAAACTGATGTCGAGATCTGGATCAAATCCATGGAGGATTATTTTGAAAAAGCAGGTACTGCACCCACTAACCAAGTGATGCTCGCCAAACTAAAGCTTACTGGCGAAGCAAGTCTTTGGTGGAAGCAATGGTGCAGAGATCAAGGGATCTCGGAAGGGTCAGCTACTTGGGAGAAGCTTAAAAGAGTTGTGCGAGGGAGATATCTACCACCTGCCTACCGCACGCAGAAGATAAACGAGTTCTATGAGCTGAAGCAGCTTGGTCTACCCCTTGATGCATACTATTCAAAGTTCATCTCTCTTTTAAAGTACGCGCCACAAATGGATATGACACAACAGGTGTTAAAGTTTTGTGTTGAATTAAACCCACCCATAAACACTCACTTGGAATCAATGCACCCAACAGACCTTCAGGACGCACTCATTCGAGCTGCATAATAATACAGGAGGTGCAGACCAAGCCAAGAAATAATAGGACTTGGTCTTACAAGGATCAAAACAAGGGAGTGTATAGGTCTCAGACCAAGAGAGCCCAGGGCCAAAATTAGGCACAAAGGAAGAAAGCTAGGGCGAATGGTGTTAACAACTTCGTTCCTACCCAAGGTAATGGCCGCAATCTCCGTTGCTTCCATTGCAATGAGCCTGGTCACTTTAAAAGGCAGTGTCCCAAGCTTAGCAGAGGACAACGTCAAGGGCCATTCCAAGGAGCCGCCCATGGACAAGGAGCCACCGCTACGGCCAAAGGGAGAACCGCCAGTGTCGCCAACAGGGAGCTGTGCGATGAAGAAGACCCAACCATGGAAGCTAACTTTGAGAGGGCAACAGTTCATGCCTCTCTTCACAAGAAAGGCCCAAATCACTAGTTCTCGGTGATTCAAACTCCATCGGATTATCAAGGTAAAAGTTTCAAAACCTTGATTGATTGTGGCAATACACATTCCTTCATTTCACCAGTCTGTGCAAGAAGATTAGGAATAGCCACAAAAGATGCACCTACCTTGCTTGTGGAATTAGCAAATGGTCGTGAGGTCTCTTGTACCAGGCGGCAAACTGTTAAGGTGAAATTCCTACTGGGTGGAAAGTCAACTTCAGTCAGATTCAGGGTAATGAACCTAGGTGTCCACGAATGTTTACTCGGAATGGATTGTTTAATACCCAATGACCCCCACATTCATTGTGGAAAGGGCCAAGTCTCCTTTTGAAATTTGAAGGGGAACTAGTCACAACTCAAGGAGAGGCTGGTAGGCCAAAAATTCAACTGGAAAAAGCAACATGGATCATAAAAGGAGTTAGAAAGGGGCTGCCTGTTGTCTATTTGATTAAACTAAATAAGCTAGATCAGAATCAGGAATCTAGAGAAGAAGCTTCATGGTTAAAGGAATACGCAGACGTATTTCCTGAAGAGCTGACTGAACTTCCTCCTCAAAGGGAAGTCGATCATGAAATCAAGCTAGTATCTGTCAAAGAAATACGTAGTTTTCTTGGATTGGCATGATGGTACAAGATCTTTATCAAAAACTATGCTTTGATTGCAGCGCCGCTAACTAATCTACTAAAGAAGCAAGTATCAATTGTATGGTCACCTACTGAACAGTCCATCTTTGACAAACTAAAGCAAAGTTTGGTATCAGCACCCATCCTGAAACTTCCATATCTTAGTAAGAGGTTTGAAGTGATAACTGATGCTAGCACACTTGCCTTAGGATGTGTGCTTACGCAAGAAGGTCATCTCATAGCATACTCTTCAAGGAAACTGAAGAGCCATGAAAGGAACTATGCTACCCACAATCTGGAATTGTTGGTTGTTATCCATGCTCTCAAAATTTGGAGACACTACTTGCTGGGTAACAAATTTAGCTTAGTGACGGACCATAAAAGTCTTAAATGGATTTTTAACCAGAATGAGTTCAATATGAGGCAACGTCGATGGATTGAAGTGCTAGAGGAATATGATTTTGAAATCAAATATCGGCCTGGAAAGGAGAATGTAGTTGTCGACACACTCAGTCGTCGCAAAGCATTTCTAAATTATCTGATCTTGCAAGATCCATCAACAGCAAGATCTCTAGCCATAAAGGTATCCATGCCAAACAACCCAATTCTTGAGCTAGCTAGAGAAGAGGCATACGGATGGGTGGTCCCGGTTGGCCGGGAACTTTTCTCAATCGAAATGGACAGTAAGGAGCTCCTCTCAAAGGAAATGAACAGCAAGAGCGTTGACCCAGAGTTTAGGTTATTAGAATCTCGATTTATGCTATTTTAGGGGAATGGAATGGGACTATGCCTGATGGCAAAGAGGTCGAGCTTTACATCCCTCTCATTTCCCATTCTCCTTGAACCAAGTGCAGCATGAATCCACTTCGTCCCTGGCGTTTCTGTGTAAAGTAGTTTTCTTGGGGTTCGACACTAGCTGCTGTTTAGGAAAGTGACCATTAGGGGAAACCCTAATTCAGGTCAGTCCTAAGTGGGAACGGTCGGAATACTTCCGCAATGTGGCAGACGCGGGAAGTCCTAGATCGCAAACCCCGTAACATTCCATGGGAGTGCCAGGCGGAGCTTTTAGACTCTCTTTCCAATGGACTGCTAAGACGTGTCCTGAGAGGGAACAGGTGGATAGGTTACAGTTGGTATCAAAGCAAACCAACAAAGGATCTGTCTTTATAAGAAAAATTAATAAGATGAAGTAAAGCAAATGTTACTGTTAAGAACATTTCCTTACTTATCGATGCTGTCTTGCAGAATTATGAAGCATGGAACAGATTCTTAGTGTTCCAAGTCATGTTTATGACCGCGATGCATGCCTCGAATTATCGACGAAGGATCAATATGATGAACATCCTAGACCACATTTACAATCCATCACCTCTGTACGTGGAACAGAGATGGACAGGTGACTCAGGAATCTATTACATAGCTGCCCACCAGTTTGCATACCTTCGAACCAACCTAAAGAGAATCAAATGGTTGGAGGACCTGAAGATCATAAAGCTGTTCATTTTTGTTGAGGCTCATGTCAACACAACTTTACATGTCGAAGATCGGAGGGTCGAGCTGAACTCATATGTGTACGAGGAGATGACCCGCATAATCCCCGCTGATAGGATCAAGGTGTTGGGACGCTATGAGACGAATGGATACCAAAGGAAAGGATACCCTAATCTTCCAATGACATATCGATTCCTGAAGATCCATGACCCAAATCCATACTATTACCCAGTTCCCATATTCTCCCCTAATTAATGTATCAACTTGCTCTACTATCCCAAGAAATATTGTACTCCGAAAGGGCAATGCCCATATGAATGGAATAAGACTTCTTTTTATCAATGATTGTCTTGACTATAAGTATTGATAAAAAGTTAAGTGATTGAGTCTCTTGGTTGAAAGCTGAATTGGGTATGAAATGTAATGTAATAGTAACGATTAGCGAGTTGTTAACATTAAGAATCCTTTACTCAGGCACAACCCCAGGTACAGAATCCTAGTCCAACCCTACACCAAGTACGGCCGTGATTTAGGAGAAGTTTCTTCTCAAGCAGATCAAGCCGCCAGAATTGGACGGAAAAGGAAGGACTATCCAAGCTAATGCTGAGATTTGGATAGAGTCCATGGAAGATTACTTTGAAGTGGCCAGTGTACTGCACCTACCAACCAAGAAATGCTCACCAAGCTGAATCTTGGAAGGATTCGTTACCTGGGAAAAGATGAAAAAAGTTGTGCAAGGAAGATACTTACCACCTGCGTATCGCACACAGAAAATGAATGAGTTCTATGAGCTGAAACAGTTGGGTCTGACTCTTGATGCATACTACTCAAAGTTTGTCTCTCTTTTGAAATATGCGCCACAAATGGATATGACACAACAAGTGTCAAAGTTTTGTGCCGTATTAAACCCACCTGTAAATACCTGCCTCGAATCAATGCACCCAACAAACCTTCAGGATGCACTCATTCGAGCTACGCCCATAATTTAGGAGGTGCAGGCCAGGCCAAGAAGTAACAAGACTTGGTCTTATAATGATCAGAACAAAAGGAGCATATATGTCCTAGGCAAAGAGAGTTCAAGGTCAAAACCGGGGACAAAGAAAGAAAGCAAGGACCAATAATGTCAATAACTTTGTCCCTACCCAAGGTAATGGCCGCAATCTCCATTATTTCCATTGCAACAAGCCCGGTCATTTCAAAAGGCAATGTCCCAAACTTGGCGGAGGACAACGTCAAGGACCTTTCCAAGGAACCGCCCGTGGCCAAGGAGCCACCACCCGGGGCAGAGGAAGAATTGCCTATGTTGCCAATAGAGAAATGTGCGATGAAGAAGAACCGACCATGGAAGCAGACTTTGAGAGGGCAACAGTCCATGCCGCCCTTCACAAGAAACGCCCGAATCGCTAGTTTTTGGTGATTCAAACACCATCGAATTATCAAGGTAAAGGCTTCAAAACCTTGATTGATTGTGGTAGTATGCATTCCTTTATCTCACCAACTTGTGTAAGAAGATTAGGAATAACCACAATAGAAGCACGTACCTTTCTTGTGGAATTAGCAAATGGTCATGAGGTCACTTGTACCAGGCAAATTGCTAAGGTGGAATTCTTTCTGGGAGGAAAGTCGACCTCGGTCAGATTCAGGGTCATGAACCTAGGTATCCATGAGTGTTTGCTCAGAATGGATTGGCTTAAACCTAATGACGCCCACATTCATGGTGGAAAGGGCCAAGTTTCCTTTCAAAACTCTGAAGGGGAATTGGTCACAACTCAAGGAGAGGCTGGAAAGCCGAAAATTCAATTAGCCAAAGCATCTCGGATTATAAAGGGAGTTAGGAAGGGACTGTCTGTCTACTTGATTAAGCTTAACAAGCTAGATCAGAGTCAGGAGTCTAGTGGAGAACCTTCATAGATAAAGGAGTACGCAGACGTATTTCCTGAAGAGCTGACAGAACTTCCACCTCAAAGGGAAGTTGATCATTAAATTAAGCTAGTGCCGGGAGCTGCGCCAATTGCAAAGAGACCTTATAGAATGTCCATCCCCGAAGCAATTGAGCTGAAGGAACAACTCAAGCAACTATTAGATCATGGCTACATCCATCCCAGCAATTCACCATGGGAAGCTCCAGTGCTGTTCCAGAAGAAGAAGGATGAAACGCTTCGGCTATGTATTGATTACAGAGGGTTGAATCAATCAACCATTAAGAACGAGTACCCTATTCCTAGAATAGATGAACTTCTTGATGATCTTCAAGGTGCAAAGATCTTCTCCAAGATTGATCTCAGGTCTGGATACTATCACATAAGGATGAAGGAAGAAGATATCCCAAAGACGGCATTCAACACAAGATATGGACACTTTGAGTTCCTAATCATATCATTCAGGCTTATGAATGCACCTGCCACCTTCAACAGGTTAATGCAAGATATCTTTAGGCCATATCTTGATGACTTTATACTTGTCTTTTTCGACGATACCTTAGTCTATTCCAAACAGGAAGAAGATCATGAACCCCAGCTTCACATTGTCCTTGAGACAATGAGGGCACACAAGCTTTATGCCAAAATGAAGAAGTGTGCATTCTTCAAGCGTCAGATTGAATATTTGGGATTCATTGTGTCAGCGGAAGGAATATCAGTGGATCCAGAGATGTTCTAGAATGGCCAATACCAACAACTATCAAAGAAATACACAATTTTCTTGGATTGACAGGATGGTATATGGTCTTTATAAAAAAACTATGCTTTGATTGCAGCACCTCTGACCGATCTACTAAAGAAGCAAACATCGATTGCATGGTCAACTGCTGCACAATCTAGCTTTGATAGATTAAAGCAAAGTTTGGTATCATCACCTATCCTGAAACTTCCGGACCTCAGTAAGGAGTTCGAAGTAGTAACTGATGCAAGCACGCTCGCCTTAGGATGTGTGCTTATGCAAGAAGGCCATCCTGTAGCATACTCTTCAAGGAAACTGAAGAGCCATGAGAAGAATTATGCTACCCATGATCTAGAACTGTTAGCTGTCATCCATGCTCTAAAGCTTTGGAGACACTACTTGTTGGGTAACAAGTTTACCCTAGTGACGGATCATAAAAGTCTCAAGTGGATCTTTACCCAAAATGAACTCAACATGAGGCAACATCGGTGGATTGAAGTGCTGGAGGAGTATGATTTTGAAATCAAATACCGGCTTGGAAAAGAGAATGTAGTTGCCGATGCACTTAGTCGCAAGGCATTCCTTAATTCTCTAATCTTGCAAAATCCATCAACGGCTAGATCTCTAGCCACAAAGGTATTCATGCCAAAAAACCCAATACTTGAGCTAGCTAGAGAAGCTTGCCATGATCCAACCTATCAGAAGATGCTAAGGGAGATCCCTATCAAGGATCAAGACCCGAAGCTACAGGCTAAGTATCAAGAATTCTCTATCAATAGTGCACTTGTCTACTATAGAACGAGATTATGTATACCGGCAAGCTAGTCACTCAAGCAGAAGATACTTTGGGAAGCTCATGATTCCCCTTTCTCAGGACATCCTGGCTATGCCAAGACCCTCAATGCAGTTAGAAACAACTACTATTGGGAGAAGCTTAAAGGTGACGTTCTCAAATATTTCACTGAGTGTTTGTCTTGTCAACGTATTAAGGCTGAACATGTCAAAATGCCAGGAAAGTTGCAACCACTTGACATTCCCCAAATGAAATGGGAATTCATCAGTATGGGCTTTGTTGTGTGCCTACCCTTAGTTCAGGGAGGATAGAACTCCATTATGGTTGTGGTTGATATGCTTACTAAGGTTGCACACCTTATCCCTGTTAAGACAAACTATAAAGTCTCAAACATTGCAAGGTTGTTCATCAAGGAGATATTCAAACTGCATGGGTTTCCTAGAAGAATCATTAGTGATCGTGATTCTCTCTTCACATCACACTTCTGTAGAGCTATCTTTGAAGCTATTGGGACTCAACTCTGTTTTAGTACAGCTTACCATCCCCAAACCGATGGTCAAATGGAGCAAGTCAACCAAGTCATCGAGGATATGCTAAGGGCACATTGCTGCCGTGAACCAAAAAGGTGAATTCAATACTTGCCACTGGTTGAGTTTGCCTACAATGCTTCTTACCAACAAAGTATTCAGATGACCCCTTTTCAAGCATTGTATGGGCATGACTATCGAAGTCCTTTAAACTTCTCGGATCCAACCATGAGGGTTGAAGCTTCAAGGCAGATGCTGGAAGATATGGATGACCAAATGAAGTCAATAAGACAGGACATCCAAGCCGCCAAGGATAGACAGAAGGCATATGCGGATTTGAAACGTCAAGATAGAACCTTCGAGGAAGGATACATGGTCTTCATTCGCGTACGCCCAAAGAAGAGTTCCCTATCCTTAAGAGATTGCAAGAAGCTAAGTCCAAGGTATTGTGGACCATACAAGATCCTCAACTACCTAGGACCCAATGCTTATAGACTGCAACTCCCTAAGAACCTAAAGGTTCATAATGTATTCCACATCAGCCTACTGAAGAAGTATGTACCTAATCCCATCCATGTACTTGACTTCTCGAGATGAGGACATCTTGATTCCTCCAAGGGGGAGAGAATGTAATATTTTCGCTCAAAAATATTACTAAATTTGACTCTCCGCACGTTGCGTAATACCTGTGCAAGGTTATCTTCTGCATTGTAATTACCGACAGTTTAATCCGAACCCCACACGTGCAAAAACGAGGCCTCCGCATTGTGAAATCGAGCCTGGGGGTTCAAGACTGCATAACCGTGGGGAAACACCCTCTTAGGAGGGGGCAAAATGGATAATAATGAAAATAATGCAAATATTTTTTTACTAATTCCCCCAACCGATGCGTGGCTGGAGGGAAGGGAATGGGAGTGTGAGATGAAGTAAGAGAGGTGGAGATGCATGGGTGAGGAGGGAAGCATGGGGGGGGGGGCTCCACGTGTGTGGAGTCTCTCTTCCCCCTTAAGTTATAAACCCCCCCCCCCCCCCCTTAGCCTTGGGAGTGTGAGATGAAGTAAGAGAGGTGGAGATGCATGGGTGAGGAGGGAAGCATGGGGGGGGCTCCACATGTGTGGAGTCTCTCCCCCCCCCCTTAGCCTTGGAAAAAGGAAGGAGGGAGGAGAGGATAGGCTGCCATGCAAAGAATAGCTGTCGTCGTGCTGCGTGAGGGCCATCGCCTATCGTAGAGGAGCGCCAAGGTTGTCGCCAGCTGCCGATGTAGCCACACTGCCACCATCACGATCCGCCTCTTCATTACCTTAATCCACGTTTTCTAAGAAGACCAGAAGCTTCTAAAGGGATAAGGCTTGGGCCTTGTTCCTATGCATCCTCCCCGGTTTTTAAACCGGGCTCGTAAAAGCCCCATTCCCACAAGCAAAGCTCCAACCTCACAAGCCTTTCCATAAGACCAAAGTCCACAAGCCCCCGGCCTTTTAAAGATCCAAAATTCGGTGAAGGAATCTCCTGCACACGAGGGAGAAGGAAATTCTTGAGGCTATTCGAAGAACACGGGGAAGCAAGGGAAATCCACGGAGTTCAAGCAATCAACGATGGCTCCCAAGAAGTCGCAAGGGGCACCTGCGAGAGGTTCCTCCCCGAGCTTACACATGGACATCCCCTCGAGCCCACCAGCCCAGGTTTTACGATTTTGATTCCATGCAAAAATAATGCATTAAACAAGATAACTTTCATGGAATAGGAAGCACCTATGCATGTTCAAATTCACCTAGCCTAGTTAAATGCAATTGGGTCATTGGTATTTTCAATATAATGAACGCAAATTGTCTATCCATCTTACGACCTTAGTAGCATGTTGCCTTGTCGTGCATTTCAAAGTAACGAGCCTAAAACACCTATTGCCTATCATTATAAGGTTGAAATTATTAAGTGCACTTTTGACTAGACATGGAAAGAATAAGCGTATGTAGCATTTTAGGCAATATCTTCATTGTAATGATTCATGAGGAAAAGTCATTAACACCCGTAGGATGTTACCCGAAAAGAAATAGCAGAGCACGAAAATGATTCTATGGACTTGCATGTGGCATGTGCTTGCAAAATGGAATAAGCCAACACGTCCTACAATTTTCACTTTGCATGAACTTCATTAACTACGTTGTAGTTAAGAAAGGGTTGCATGTTGCACATTCATCATGCATAAATTTCAATTCATCGAGTGGCATTTAGAAAGGATTGCATGGCTTATCAAGGCATGAAACTCAAATGCCTAGACAAAAAAGTTGTAGGCATGATTCTTTGATGGAAGTCCTAGTAGGTCCTAGGTAAGTTATTCTTCAAATTATCATGCATTTTGACTTTACCAAGGAAAAGATAGGGTTATTGCGAATCTAGTGGTATGTAGAAGCAATGAATCGCATGTTTACATGTATTGTGACATTTTTGCAACTATTTTTCTCCTTTAGATCAAGTTTATCCTCTCTAGGAAAGGTTCGTCCTTGTCGCAAGACAAGTAGATCGAATTATCTAAATCACCTAAACCATAAGGGATTCGTATAGGCTTGGTTCAGTCAATACGATAAATACCCCAAGTGCTAACTAGGGTTTTGCATGCTAAGGATTCGGCCTAGTTTCGCACTTGTTGCCAAGTCAGAACCCTCATATCCAAAGGTCCTACCCACATTCACGAAATGTTGGGTCGATGGGACGCTCATGTAAGTAAGGATCTAGGGTTTCTACCCTAAGGATCATTCGACCTAATGCTAAAACTCGTATTGAGTTGGAATCCCTAGGACCACCCAGCCTAGTGCAATTAGGATTGGGTTGGGTAAGAAGACACCCTAAACCCTGCTTCTAGGGTTTCTACCCTAAGGATCATTCGACCTAATGCTAAAACTCGTATTGAGTTGGAATCCCTAGGACCGAACATTGTCAGCCTAGTGCAATTAGGATTGGGTTGGGTAAGAAGACACCCTAAACCCTGCTTCTAGTCTAAACATAATTCCTTGACCAGGAAACGCCGTTTAATGGGTGAAATGATCCCATGGAATAGATGTGACACTTGTGCAACAAGTTGCAACGTCGCATGGCCTTGTGGTTTGATCACAAGAGAGTTTTGCCATTCCTTGGAATGAGGTTGGCAGGTTCTTACACAAGTTTAACTTGCAAGAGGATGAGTAATCATCCTGTTACATCACCTTTCTTGGGGACAATTGCCAAGTTAAGGAAAGATATGTATTTGCTTGGAAGTAAAAGATCAATCAAGTTAGAGCGGCATGGTCACTAGGGTTTACTGTTGATTTATGAAACCTAAGGTGTTGGTTAAGTTGGGTTAACAGGGTATGGCCCTAACCCAAGGACAAAAGGGTGAACAAACAAACCCTTGGGGATCTTGCGAAGTTGCAATTGATCCCAGATCAAATGATGGATGCATTCGGAGAGAATGATTCACTTCTTAGTAGTTGGCCAAATAAATGACCATTGGATTGATTGTGCTTGTAACAGTTTAGGAGCACTGTTTGCATTGTTTTCTCAAAGAACTAAAAGATGGAAAGTTAATTAATGCTTTAAGTTGAAGGCCTGAAGGGAGAGGCAGCATCAGTTACCCCCGACTGTCTGCCTAACCCTAACCAAGGGGGTTGTTAGCCGCACCGCGAACGTGAACCGAACCTGCCGTGAGAGGTCTCTCCGTTGGGCACTACTTGGAGCAGGAGGACGCTTGGGTGCCAGGGGGCTATGGCCGTAAATCCCTTGCTCCGGGCCCTGCACAAGAGGCCAACGTGACTCGGGATTGGATCTCGAGGCCCGCATACTAGTCTACGAGTGGAATCTTGGATTAGTAATCCCTGTGGATTGCTGGATAGCCTTAGGCGGATTATGGATAGCCTTCGAGCAGATTATGGATTAGCCTACGGGCTGGACTTTATGGATGTATTCCAAAGATAAATAAGATAACCTATTGAACAGGAATTTGTTTGGCATTGTTTTTCTATGTCAAGTGCTAAGATTACATGAAGGAACTAGTGTCTAATTGGCTAATTAAGGAAGCTGCTTGATGCATGTCCAACTAAATGTGGTAGGTAATTAGTCAACTAAAGCAACCCTGAGGAAAGTGTGGTGGATGTGGCCATGGGTCCGCCCGTCCTACTGGATGGGTGGTCCCGGTTGGTCGGGAACTTTTCTCAATCGAAATGGACAGCAAGGAGATCCTCTCAAAGGAAATGAACAGCAAGAGCGCTGACCCAGAGTTTAGGTTACTAGAATCCCAATTTATGATATTTTAGGGGAACAGAATGGGATTATGCTTGATGGCAGAGAGGTCGAGCTTTGCATCCCTCTCGTTTCCCATTCTTCTTGAACCAAGTGCAGCATGAATCCGCTTCGTCCTTGGCGTTTCTGCGTAAAGTAGTTTGCATGGGGTTCGACGTTAGCTACCGTTTAGGAAAGTGACCATTAGGGGAAACCCTGATTCAGGTCGATCCTAAGTGGGAGCGTCCGGAATACTTCCCCTACGTGGCAGATGTGGGAAGTCCTAGATTGCAAACCCCGTAACATTCGATGGGAGTGCCGGGCGGAGCTTTCTAGACTCTCTTTTCGATGGACTGCTAAGACATGTCCTGAGAGGGAATAGGTGGATAGGTTACAAATAACTCGTGAAGGGCATTGGTTTTTGTTGCTCCTCCTCCATGTCTAGTGCTCCGAAAGAAACACATAAGTGCTTGGTAGTGAGATTTCTCCATACCTTGGCTACTATAAGTTGCTAGGGGCCCTTGCTCTTCCACAAAATAAGGCCCATAAATAAGAAGAATATGTTGTGACAACCCAACAAGAAATAATCAATTTAAATCATTTAACCTTGTTTTCAAAGTAGAAAGGTTCAAATTTATGTCCATCTTACCAAGTAGAAAGTCATATTCTTTTCTCCCCAAGCTTCCTTGATTGCTTGAACAAGATTCACAATTGAACATTTGTACTCTTCCGAATAGTTAGATGTTATCTTTTGTTCCTTGAGCATTGTTAACCCCAAGCCGAGAAGGTGGAAGGATGAATGAAAAAGCAGAAAGAAGATGGAAAAGGAGCAAGGACACGCAGGCAAGCTCCAAAGCTAAGTTGGGGCCAAAAGTGTAGTTTTAAATAAAAAGGGCCTCAAAAACTCCAAAAACTCTTGCAAAAGAGCCCCAGGCTCCCTCCTGTGCCACTTGTAAAAGAATAGTCAAATATAGGCCTAGGGCATGAAGCAAAAAGAGGGAATTAGAAAAAGGGACCTTGCCACAATGGCCGGTCATAAAAAAAAGGATGAGTGCCTATGGGATTTTAGGGTTAGTATATATAAAGTTCAAAAAGTGAATGGAAGCTCATTCTTTGGTGTGTGCCCAACAAGAGCTCTTCTCTTCTTCTCCTCTCCTTGCTTGCGTGTGCTCTTGAGAGAGGGAGTGATTGTGAGAGTGAGGGAGGGAGTGAGTGAAAGTGAGGGATCAAGGGGGTGAAGCTCCTCACCATCTTCTCTTCTCTTCTCTTTTCTTTCCTTCTTTTGTGCGCATGGCTATGGCGGTTGGAGCTTGAAGAAGGAGGAGGCTTGAGCATGCTTGAGCTAGCATCTAGGATTGTGGAGCTTTCAGAGTGCGAGGGAGAGGAGGCAACTCATATCAGCATCAAGGTAAGCTCACTACACTTGTAGGATCGAGGGCGAGTCGGCAATGTGAGAGGTAGCTGTTAGAGCTCGCTTGGAACACTTGAAACAATAAGCGGTCCGTGGATCTTGGCAGTTGAGCAAAAGCTCCCACATTTTGGTTCCATTTATGGGACCAATAGATTCAAGATTGAGCTCTTGCGCGCCCCATATCAAGCATCGAAGTAAGGGATTCTCCCCTGAAACAGAGCTTGAGGTAGGTAGGAAGGTTGGGTGTTTTGATCTTCAAAACAAGTAAGTATTTTGGGTTAGTTAGTTTGTTTGATTATTGGAACATAGGGAGAAATAATGTCAGTTTGTTGCTTTCGATTCTCGATGCATTTAGTGTAGGATAGCATTAGGAAATTGAACCGGGAAAGGGTAGGGTTTATTGTTGCAAACAGGCCAAAACAGGGCATAAAACATGCAAAAAATGGCAAAAAGCTAGCTTGGGATGCTTAATGTCGGCAAGTGAATGATTGAGAGTGTCAAAGCCCTGCCCGGGAAGGGGTTTAAGGGCCAGGAGGCCAAGGGAGAGCTCATTTGCAACCATTGCAGTGAGAGAGAGAGAGAGCCCGTGCAAAGATTTGATTCGATCGTGTCTTCGAAGAGCCTACCACTCACCCCAGGTATACCAATCACTTCCCTTGGTGACTTAGCCAGGATCTGAAAGTTTATGCAGGGGATGATTGCTTGACTAGGGAGATTCGATCGAAATCATCATTGTGTGACATTAGTTGCGCCGTGTTTGGCCCGTCCGAACGGCCCTTGTTAGGCCGAGTCCTAGACTCGGCCCTCGGACCCGCCCATTCGGACCTCGACCCGAAAACCCTACTTGCCCCTTAGACCCAATACTCGATTCGGCCCATCCGAGTTACTTGGTTCGGCCTGTTTGAGTTAGTTGACTCAGCCCTTTGACCAAACTAACACTCGGCTTGAAGTCCACTCGGCCCGAGTGTCCACTCGGTCCAGGACACAATACTCGGCCCTCGGCCCAACATCCGGCTCAACCTGTCCGAGTTACTCCACTCGGACCTTGGCCTACGAAAAAACTTTTTGCACTCGGACAGGCGAGATTCGGCCTGTCCGAGTCACTCTCTCAGCCCCTACAATTCGGATCAGTTGGGCCTAGTGTGTGCCCAACTCAATCTCAAAGATTTGACTTGACCCAACTGGAGCTCAACGGTGCAACCTGTCGTAAGCCTTCTTGACGTTTAAAGCCTGATTCTAGCACATCAAGTAGACAAAATCGTAAGGCATGGCTGCTTAACAGTTTGAGTGGGCTATTGCGATACCTAGAAACCTAGAGACCTAGAGGTAACCCATTGATCCATAAAACCCTGATCAAGCCCAAAAGAAACGGCAAGGAAACGTAACCGAGAGGCCTTAAATCCCTCCTAGATGGCCAGAGAATTGATCTACTAAGCCTATCAGGCCCAAGGGTGCATGAGACACTTAGAGGCTGTTTGTTGCACTCACCTTGAATTTCCACACTTGAAGGGCACTTAAGAAAAACTGAAAGCCTGATTGAACACACGTGCACTGGAAAGAACACACGCACGGAGTGGAGATAACTTGAGAACTGCATTTAATAAGTCCAAAAACTCACTCAGATAAGCCACTCAAGGAACCCATGAATAGGAGAGAACCCATGGACAGAGACAAACCATCAACACACAAAGTAGGACCAAGCAAGTAGCACAAACGAAGGGGATTTGACAAACCCACTCAATCTGATTGATAGCTTGGTGAAGCATGAGAACTCGACTATGGCAGAGGAAAGCTCGGACCTCAAGTTTAACGAGGAACTCGACTTGGGCGTCTTCCCAGAGGCTATTTAGCAATTGCAGCTACGATGCCCATGCCTGATATGAGCACCGCAATCGGATAGCAGAGGCTATCATCCCAAACTTGGAAGAAGAGACGAAGCTAGCCCATAAGGCATTGCAAGGCATAGCCGCGTACAATAGAGACTAGTAGGTCAAGAGCCAAAGGCAAAGCACGGAGTTGCGTGAGGTACAATGAGTGCTGAACTTAGCCGACAGAAACTGAACGGATCACGAGAGAGCCCTAGAAGGAGACTTAATGTTGAGCGAACTTCTTATGAATGTTGAGATGACAAGCTCAACACATGCGGACATTAATGATGGACCGCCTGGTTAGATGGGTCCACACATCTACACTTAGCACATCGGTGGTCATTATGACTCTCACATGGCCACTGACTCATTACTTAGTATATTCAGGTTATTACACCTATTTACAGCTGGCATAGTTATAGCACCAGTCAACTAGTGTAGTCAGTTATGCATTGTTTGACTTAGTAGGCCACTTTCCTTTATGTTGTATCTTATCTATACTTTGTGTACATTATAAAGTGTGTGGAAGAAGAAGAAGAAACCAGCAAGAAAACGTTTGGCCTCCATCTCTCTTCTTGTCTCTTGAGTGAGCTTCTCCTTATGCATTTTGTGTGTGTTCGGCGCAGCATCTTGAGCAAGTCCCCCCACCACGCGATTCGTGACATGGTATCAAAGCTCCACCACAACACTGATTGAGGCTAGTTTTGAAGGCTAAAGCGAAGGAATGGAGCCAAGGATTCGAGCAAGCAAGCAACGGGTAAGAAGCTCTTCCATTCTCTACTTCTTCTCTTGGACAGTGCCTGTGGAGGCACCGGAAGTAGGGCAGAGAAAAAATCTCAGATTGCAGTGAGATTTGATGTGCACGAAGAGCGCTACGTATTTTGCAGATAAGACTTTTAGGCCTTCCCGCTGCTATTTTGGCCATCCGAGGTCATTTCAGGCCTCGTTTTAGACTCACAAAGCTGCGGACAGCAGTTCGAGATATCCTGCAATTTCAATTGTGTCTGTCGTATACAGGTGCACAAGTTATAGATTTTAGATCTGTAAGTTCAAATGTGTTTACCAGTGAATAAACACAAGGTTTATTTGCAAACTGGTTGTAGATTACATGTATTGTTGAGCAGACAGTGAAAAAGGCTGTCTGGTGTATTGTTGTGCACTACAGGTCGAGGGTTGCAAAAGATTTGCTTGCTGTTTGGTACTAGTTTTGTGATAATGGTAGAGAACAGTGGAAACCCCATCATTGAGAAGCTCGACAAGAACAACTACCCTTCATGGAAGTTTCGTGTCACGAACTTCCTTATTGGAAAAGGCCTCTACGAGTTTGTTTCAAGTGAAGAGACAAAGGCACGGAAGGAATGGAATGCAAAAGACAAAAAGGTCATGTATTGCCTGTCTGCAGTAATTGACAATAATATGCTGAGACATATTAGAAATGTAGAGAATTCATATGCAGCTTGGACCATACTTGAAAGTATGTTTTCCGTAAATACAAAGGCACGAAAGATTCAACTCAAGCAAAAGTTGAATACATTGAAGAAAGGAAAGATGTCTATCAATGAGTATGCACTGAAGGTAAGGAGCATTGCAGATACCTTGGCAGTGATTGATACAATGCCCGATGATGATGATTCGGTGTCGTCTACCTTGGGTGGACTTAACAATGAAAAGGCTTGGAAGTCTTTTGTAAATTCCGTATATGTCAGAAAGCCATTTCCAGATTTTGATGAGTTGGTCTCTCTTATTATCACTGAAGAGATCAACATGTAGAGTGAGACATCTGAAAAAAGTGGTAAACAAGTCCAAGCTTTCTACTCCAGTTCAGGAAGGGGACGTGGCAGGTCCTCTTCAAGAGGCCATGGTACAGGACGTGGTAGTGACAACCAACAAAACAGATTAAATCAACAATTTGGCGATATGTAGGTTTCAGGAGGTCGTGGTAACTTTAGAGGCAGGGGGAGTTTTAGAGGAAGAGGTGGATGGCAGAACAGAGCTTCTAACAACTCTGGTATTGTGTGTCACTACTATGGCAAAACAGGTCATATTACAACCCAATGTTATGCTAAGAAAGATGATATTCGCAGTGGTAAGTTGCAGCAAGGAAACTATGATTCGTCTTCACAACAAAATGAAGACAGAAATGAACATCTGTTTGTTATGCAGCATATGCTGAATGCTGTTACAGGAAAGGGAACACATGATGATCTTTGGTATGTTGATTCAGATGCATCTAATCATATGACCAGCTATGCGGAATGGTTTGAAGAGATGCAGAATTTGCAAAATACAAGTTATGTGCAGACAGGTGATGATTCATGCCACCCAATCTCACACATTGGAAAAGTTCCCTTGTCCTTGCATGATGGTAAGACAAAGAGTCTTTTAGATATATTACATGTTCCATCTATTACAAAGAACTTGGTGTCAGTCGGTTAGATGGTAGAGCAAGGGTTGCAAGTCAAATTTAATACAAAGGGCTGCTTCGTAGAAGACTTCAATGACAAATGCAGGTTGGTTGCAAAGGGAAGTAGAGTTGGACGTATGTTTACTCTGGATGCTGGAATTCCTACTATGAGTGCTGTTGTGTATGCTAAAGGAAAAGGTGTTGTTGCAGATATTGAAATTTGGCACAAACGCATTGGACATGCAAATGTACAAAGGCTGAAATTAATGTAGTCTAAAGGGTTAGTTACAGGTTTGCCTACATTTAGAATTGCAAAATTTCATAAGGTATGCGAAGCATGTCAGTTTGGTAAGCAGGCAAGACAACCCTTTTCACATGATAGAGATGTAAGCAGAAATATCCTTGATGTTGTGCATACAGATATTTGGGGGCCTACCCAAAATGTACCTCTTGGAGGTAGTTCATACTTTGTTCTAGAAAGCCCTGGGTATATTTTATGAAGGAAAAGAGTGAAATGTTTGAGCACTTTTGAACTTTCAAGGCTGCAGTTGAAAGAGAAACAGGCTTGAAAGTAAAGTGCTTGAGGTCAGATGGAGGGGGAGAGTATCTCTTGAATGAGTTCAGTGATTGTCTGAGATCTCATGGGATAAAGAGATAGTTCACATGCAGATATACCCCACAGCAAAATGGGGTAGCAGAAAGGAAAAACAGGCATATCGCAGAAGTTGCACGCGCCTTGATGGCTGAAAAGAATATGCCTAAGCATTTTTTGTCTGAGGCTGTTCATATTGCTGTTTATATTATGAACAGAACTTCCATAGCTGCAGTTCATGGGATGACTCCTGAAGAATGCTTTACTGGCAAGAAGCCTAATGTATCACACTTGAAGGTATTTGGCTGTGTTGCATATGTTCATGTGCCAGATGAGCTACGGAAGAAGCTTGATCCAAAGGCAGAAAAATATTTCTTTATTGGATACTCTTTAGAGCAGAAAGGGTATCGCTGTTATAACCCTATCACATGTAAGTTCAGAGTGAGCAGGGATGTCATCTTTGATTAAATGAGTAGTTGGTATGCATCTAGTGGTGATGCATTGGATGATGATGATGATGATCATGACACTCATGTGCAAGATGAAAAGCAAGAATCACGGACTCTTAGTGGACCAGGGACATCATCTGGTAGTCCTTGGTCTGGGAGACTAAGGAGTAGCACTATAGGTAAAGACAAAGGAAAGAATAAAGTGTCAGATGGCATTGATGCAGTTCTTGATGGAGACTCTAGTGGCTCAGAGAGCTTGGATGATGAGCTTGGTATTCCTTCTGTCAAGACATCAGGTGTACAGAGAGCTCATAGTAATGTAAAGGCTCCATTGAGTGATCCGGTGGTACGCAGATCTAGCAGGGTCAGATACCCTGTTAAAATATTTGGTTTTGAAGGTTATGCAGCTCACCATTATGCTTATATGGTGAAACTACTTAAGAATGTTGAGCCCACTTGTTTTGAGGATACTGTTGGTCATACTCATTAGGATGCAACAATGGATGAGGAGATGGCTGCATTAGAGGCCAATAAGACTTGGGATCTAGTATCATTGCCGAAGGGCAAGAAAGCTATTGGATGTAAGTGGGTTTATAAGATTAAGCACAATGCATATGGTTCTATTAGTAGGTACAAAGCTAGGCTAGTTGCAAAAGGCTATGCCCAGACATAAGCACAATGCAGATGGTTCTATTAGTAGGTACAAAGCTAGGCTGGTTGCAAAAGGCTATGCCCAGACATATGGCATAGATTATGAAGAAACCTTCAGTCCAGTTGCTAGGATGGAAACTGTCAGATGTGTGATTGCTTTGGCAACAGCCAAAGGTTGGAGGTTGCAGCAAATGGATGTGAAGAATGCCTTCTTACATGGTGATTTGCAGGAAGAAGTGTATATGGATCAGCCAATAGATTATGAAGATTTAGAGCATCCCACGTATGTGTGCAGGTTGAAGAAGGCGCTCTATGGGCTCAAGCAAGCAACTAGAGCATGGTCTGACAAGATCAGAGAGTATCTTGTCAATATTGGCTTTTATGTTTCTGATGTTGATCACTCACTTTATGTGAGAAAGGGAGATGCAAGTTTGATCATCATAGTCATCTATGTGGATGACTTGATTATTACAGGTGATAGTGATAATGGGATTGCTGAAGTCAAGGATTTTTTGAAGAAGAAGTTTGAGATGAAGGATTTAGGTGAGCTAAGGTACTTCCTTGGCATTGAGGTGATCAGAGGTGATGATGGTATATGGCTGTCCCAAAGACAGTATGGCTTGGATATGTTGTCCAAGTATGGTATGACAGCATGCAAACCACTTTCAGTCCCATTGGAGCAGAATGTAAAGTTGAGTGCTGATGTTGGGGATGAGATAGAAGACCCTATTATGTTCAAGAGGATAGTGGGGAGTTTGATCTACATGACCATTACAAGTCCAGACTTGAGCTACGCTATTGGTCTTGTGAGTCAGTTTATGCAAGTACCTAGAAAGCCACATTTGGATGCAGTCAGATGCATATTGAGAATGTGAAGTCCACATTACATTATGGACTTTTCTATGAGGCAAGTACGGATGTACAGGTTTTTGGATACACAGATGCAGATTGGGCTGGTAGAATGTATGATAGAAGATCTACCAGCGGATACATGTTCTCTCTTGGTAGTGCAGCAGTTACTTGGAGTAGCAAAAGCAATCTACAGTTGCTTTGTCGAGTATAGAGGCTGAGTGTAGAGGTGCTACTGTTGCAGCATGTGAGGTAGTATGGCTACAAAAGTTATTGGCTGATTTAGATGTGCAGGTGGAAGGTCCAATTGTCATTTATTGTGACAACATGAGTAGTATACAGTTGGCTAGGAACCCTATGTTCCATGCCAGGATAAAACATATTGAGGTACACTACCACTTTGTGAGAGAGAAGGTACTAGCATGTGAGATTGACTTGGTGTATGTCAGCACATAGGATCAAATAGCTGACATCTTCATGAAGGCATTGGGTACAGAGAAGCTTCAAAAGTTTCGAAGCTTACTTGGAGTTGCAGAGATGCAGTTGAGCTAGAGGGGGAGTGTTGAGATGACAAGCTCAACACATGCGGACATTAATGATGGACCGCCTGGTTAGATGAGTCCACATGTCTACACTTAGCACGTCGGTGGTCATTATGACTCTCACATGGCCACTAACTCATTACTTAGTATATTCAGGTTGTTACACCTATTTACAGCTGGCATAGTTATAGCGTCAGTCAACTAGTGTAGTCAGTTATGCATTGTTTGACTTAGTAGGCACTTTCCTTTATGTTGTATCTTATCTATACTTTGTGTACATTGTAAAGTGTGTGGAAGAAGAAGAAGAAACTAGCAAGAAAACATTTTGGCCTCCATCTCTCTTCTTGTCTCTTGAGTGAGCTTCTCCTTGTGCATTCTGTGTGTGTTCGGCGCAGCATCTTGAGTAAGTCCCCGCACCATGCGATTCGTGACAATGAAGTGATTGTTAGAGAATGCCGCAGCAGAGCAAAGTGCTGCAGTGTTAGCAACCTCACCACTGGCAAGGTTAGGAGCAACCCAAGGCTCTAAGAGCTAGCCTAAAATCCTGATAGTCGCAAAGCAACTTGACAAGTACCAACCCCATTATGACCCATACAGCTTTGTAGAGCAATTCGAGCAAGTTTGCGAAGCCAACGGCCTCAGGGACCTGACTCAACATTCTCAAGCATTCGGACTCTGCTTAGGTGACAAGGGAAGGAGCTGGTATACAAGCTTAGATGCTGCAGAGCGGGCAAACTTCAATAGCCTCAAGGATCTCTTCATTAAGAGATTTGCTGAGCCTGGATACTCCAACAATCTGCTGGTGCGATTGATGAATGTCAAGCAAAAAGAGAAGGAGGACATTCGCGATTACATAACCCACATAAGGAGCCTCTTCAAGAGAATCCCTACAGGTGAATGACCGACTAAAAGAGCAGTTTCAACTGTGTTCATCAGCTTGCAGCGAGACACGCTAGCTAGGGTTTTTGAGGAAGCTATCAGAGTTGACAACTAACTTAAAGAGAGGAGCTCCAGGAACTCCAATTTAGAAGAAACCAACTCGTGAGGTTTGAAAAGAGCATCAACCTCTAGTGAGCGACCCGCACCATCATCCCAAGATAAGGGAAAGGCCACAGAGACGAACCATGACTTGGCTGATGTCAAGATGGAGATAGTCAAGCTGCAAGACGTGTGGAGACGACCAACGCGGCCACACATCCAATGTGTGTACTATGGCGAAAATCATTTGCCAGTCGAGTGTCAAGACCCTCGGTCGAGACCTTGCACTAACTGTGGCAGGTTCGGTCACGACGCTATGCACTGCAGACTACCCAGGAGACTTCCGTACTCCCAACCATATGGTCAGCCTTACCTAGCAAACAGACCACAACCACTTTTCGGAAGGGGAGCCCTATTGGCCCTTCCTGCACCTAACGACATGAAGCCAGCTGTCCCCAAGATGGACATAAATCCTACAAGTATACCTAGGCCGCCCGGTCCCTATATGACCCATCCATCGAGTGACGCTCCAGTCCAATACGTGGAAGAGCCAAATGAGGAAGAGACTTACTTATACCCTTATGTCTCTCACGATGAAGAGGATAACGCCGTCCTCATGGACTATCGACCAGTACCAATGATGGCATTAGGAAGAAGACAAGGTAGAGGCCTAGGGGGGCACATGCAGGATCCAATCATCTGTTGGACCTGTGGACACCCAGGCCATGTCTCATCACGTTGCCCCGAGAGGGAGCAGCAGAATAGAGACAAAACTGACCTAAGGTGTGTAGAGTGTGGAATCACCCATCTCTTTGTCGATTTCCCAAAGCAAAAACCTTCTACAAATTCAATCGAAGTACCATCTGTCCCACTGGGGCTGTTCGGCATCGAGAACCTTGATGGGGAGGCTACACCCATCCCGTTGCGGGTCATGACCCGTGCCCAGACAAAGCAAGCCGGCATATCACTACCAAGGCCTAGCAACCTCGATGCAGCCTCGATGGGAAAAAAGAGCCGCAGGCGAAGGAAGAGGAGGCCGGAGGCTAAGATCGCACTGAAAGCTGAGAGTGTTACAAAAAGAAAGTCGAGGATGCAGAGACGGAAACTTCAGCTCCCAAGATGGCCGAAAAGGGAAGTGCCAAGGTAGGGGAGTACCTGCATCCGAAGAGCCAACTCGAGGCCATAGAGAATGTGAGGGATTGGGTAAAAGAGGCACAAGCGCACTTAAGAGACGCTGAGCCCATCCTAGAGGATGGGATTGAGAATCTCATCAGCATGACCACGGCAAACTCACCCCCTACCAAAGTCAGGAAGGGCAACTGCACCGAGACAGCATCCCTTAGGGCAAGCCTTGATGCCAAAGGCCCACAAATTAGTCACGGCCAATGGCTAGGACAATTCGGCATAGGAGAGGGATGAGCAACCGACAGCCTCCTCACCACGCTAGTGACCACCCCAATGACGTTAAGCCTAGGAGACCTGCTTAAGCAGCACCCCACCCTATGGCGAAACCTCAAGCAGTGGATCGAGGAGTCACGAGAACATGCATCGGATCTGCAGGATCAAGACGCAGAAACACAAATACCGAGTCTAATGCTACACTCTGTGCCAAAATCCTTGCACATTAACACTTTCTGGGAAGGCATCGAGATGCATGCAGTGTTACCAATCCTAGCCTTAGGAGACACAACAAGAAAGGGGGTCATAGACATGGGAGCCGGGGTTAGTGTGTTAAGCCATGCGGTACTGCAAACCTGGGGAAACCCACCTATTGAGACTACTCAGTTTAATGTCACGTTAGCAAATGGCATGAGGGTGAGGCCATTCAGGGTACTTAAAAACTGACCAATAAAAATCGTAGGTGTCCAATTCTCGGTCAACTTTATAGTCATGAAGGGGGTGGACTATGATGTCCTATTAGGCCGGCCCTGGATGTGCAATGCCAAAGTTATTGAAGATTGGGATAACGGCTTGATATTCTTAGGCAACAAGATGAAAGCTGTGAGGGTGGAGATGGACACTTGAAAAACCTCACCAGTCAACTTGAATGCCATCTCCTCGATGCTCAAGGGCGACAATCAGGTCAAAAAGTCTTATGGGCCCTTGACCAAGTATATCCCATGTCCAGAAGATGAGCGGGATTGGATGCATGTCCTTGCTACAATCGACCTACCGTTCTCAGACCATGAAGGGCATGAGAAAGCCATCAAGATGATGGGCGCGACCGATGGCATGCCCACTATACCAATGTGCATGATGTTGAGATATCGAGCTCCACTCGTGATACGCCAGGGTGACCGTTGTATATTTATGTCACCGACTTGTCAGTTGCAGACGCGGTTGGTACACCGCCCATGAATAATAGCTACATGATAGCTATCCTTATCTACTCTAGTTCGTGGCTCAGTTAGTATGCCACCTTAGTTAGTTGAGTTTGGTTTGAGACCCATATATAGGGTTCTTCTATTTCTTTGTACTTGAGTTCTTTTGGCTTACACAACTAAGAAGAGGAAAACTGTTTTCAGCCTCCACCCTTGTGTGTCTTCCCCCATTGTGCAAGCAAGAAAGCTTCAAGCGAGACTCCTTCCTTCTCTCCCACAATCTTGACATGGTATCAGAGCCTTGTTCGTGGTAAGGAGCTCAAGAAAGCAAGCCAAGCTCGCGGTGTTCTGGTAAGAGGAGCAGTGTTGCTTTCATTTTCTATTTTGGGAGCAGATCTCTGCAGGTAGCACAGCCGGAAAGTACAGGAGTGCATTGTCTCAGGTTGAGACGCCCTTCGCGGTGAAGCAACAGGGCGGTATATGCTACGGGTGAGGGCTTTAGCCCTCGGCGACCTTGTTTTTTTGATTTGAGGCCATTTCGGGGCCTGTTTTGCAGACGGAAGTTTTCTGCACGCACTCAGGAAAAGGCTCAGTTTTATGCTGTGCGACCACTGTTCTACAGGTCGGTGAAAAGTTACTGTAGAAATTGCATCGTATGCTTGTGCGCAGAGACATTGGGAGTTTCAGAATCATCCTTGGTTCCTGTTTATGCAAAATCGTCACTAGGAAGTGACTGTGTGGTCAAATACCACTTTCGCCAGTTTTGCAGATTTGCCCTTGTGAGGGTGAAGCTGTGTTTTTTGCAGTAACAGAATTTCTTGCAGTATTCTGTAATGGCATCTGATTCTCTTTCACAGATTGTCACTGAAAAGCTTGACAAGAACAACTTCCAGGCATGGAAGTTTAGAATGACGAATTTCCTTATGGGAAAAGGATATTGGGAATTTGTTGCAGGAAATGAAGAAGAACCAGTTCTTCCTGATGTTCCCAATCAACAACAAATGCAGGCATTTAAAACATGGCATGAGAGAGCCAGGAAAGTTATGTATTGACTGTCTATCAGTATTTCAGACTCTATGATTGTGCATATTCAGGATGCAAGTACGCCAAAGGAGGCATGGGATACTTTGTCAAAAATGTATAGCACAAATACGCAAGCCAGGAAAATGCAGCTCAAGCAAGAGTTGCATAATGTGCAAAGAGAAAGTATGAGCATCAACGACTACCACATGAAGGTGAAGAAGATTGCAGATGCACTTGCTTCCATTGGGTCGCCAGTGGAAGATGATGATTTAGTTTCCGTGACCTTGAATGGTCTAGGAAAGGATTATGCACAGTTTCGGACATCCATTTCAGTTCGTGAAAGATTTCCTGATTTTGAGGAGTTGATTGCTCTTCTAATTTCTGAGGAACAGAGAAATGGTGGTGCATCTTCTTCAGGAGGAACTTCAAAAGAAGCTGTCTTATACTCAAATGCTGGAAGAGGTAGAGGCAGAGGTAGAGGAGGCCGATTTGGAGGCCGTGGTAGAAATCAGAATATGCAGCAAACACAAGAAAACCAGTCCTATGGAGGAGGACGTGGTAACTCTAGAGGCAGGGGGAGCCAAAGAGGTCGTGGTGGATGGCAAAGAGGCCAAAATGCAAACAGTAATGTTGAATGCTACTATTGTGGTAAAATGGGTCATATGGCTAAAGACTGCTATAAAAAGCAGAATGACATCATGAATGGAAAACTGCAACAAGGGAATTATGCATCTTCTAGCAGACAGGGTGATGACAGAAATGAGCATTTGTTCATGGTGCAGCACATGAACAATTCTGTGACAAGTGCAGAAGAAAGCAATGGTGTATGGTACGTTGACTCAGGTGCATCAAACCACATGACAGGTCATGCAGAATGGATGGAGGATGCAAGGAAAATGGAAAAACCAGGATTTGTGGAGACTGGTGATGATACTGCACATCCGATTGTGCAGATTGGAAAAATTCCTTTGTCTATGCAGGATGGGAAAAAGAAATACCTGTCCGATGTATTTCATGTCCCGAATATCACCAAGAATCTGGTTTCAGTTGGTCAAATGGTTGAACAGGGCTTGCAGGTCAGATTTAATCCTCATGGATGCTTTGTTGAGGATATGAAAAATAAAGGTCACTTGATAGCAAAAGGAAAGAAGAAGGGCAGAATGTTTACATTGGATGCAGACATGTCTGAATTGAGTGCAGCAATGTTTGCACATGGGACCGGTGTAGTTGCAGATATTGATATCTGGCATAAACGCATTGGTCATGTTAATGTACAGCGACTTAAATCAATGCAGGCCCAAAATATTGTTGCAGGATTGCCCAAATTCAAGGTTGCAGAAATGCATAAGGTATGTGAAGCCTGTCAGTTTGGAAAACAGGCAAGGAAACCATTTCCTAGACATGTTCAAGAGAGTGAGAAGCCATTGGAATTAATTCACTCTGATGTGTGGACAACTAAAGCTGCATCTCTTGGAGGCTGTCATTATTTTGTCAGTTTTATTGATGACTATAGCAGAAAAATTTGGGTGTATTTTATGAAAAAGAAAAGTGAAGTTTTTGGGCATTTCAAAACTCTTAAAGCTATGGTTGAAAAAGAAACAGGCTTGCAGATAAAATGCCTAAGGTCAGATGGAGGGGGAGAGTACCTCTCAAATGAGTTTGTAAAGTTCTTACAGGAGCATGGCATAAAGCAGCAATATTCATGCAGTTATACCCCACAACAAAATGGAATTGCAGAAAGGAAAAACAGGCATATTGGAGAGGTATCTCGTGCCATGCTCAATGAAAAAGACTTGCCAGATTTTTATTGGGCTGAAGCAGTTGCTACAGCAGTCTACATAATGAACAGGACTCCCACTGCAGCAATACATGGAATGACTCCAGAGGAGAGGTATACTGGTAGGAAACCAGATATTTCTCATTTGAAAATTTTTGGTTGCATTGCCTATGTACATGTGCCAGATGAGCTGAGATCCAAGTTGGATCCAAAAGCTGAGAAGTGCATCTTTATTGGTTACTCTCTGCAGCAAAAAGGGTATAGATGCTATAACCCTTCTACTCGTAAGTTTACAGTGAGCAGAGATGTTGTTTTTGATGAGATGAGTAGCTGGTATAAACCAGTAAATGTGATTGATGATGAAGATGCACAAAATGGTAATGCTACACAGAATTCACAGCAGCAGTCACAAAATATTAGTGGACCTGGAGCGTCCTCTAGTAGTGGTTCACATTCTTCGCCATGGACAGGCAGATTGAGATCAGGAGAATCTTCTCAAAGCAATGCAGATAGTGGTATGCAGGTATCACGAAAAGGAAAAGAGAAGGTTGATCAGCCCATGTTTGATGTGAATGCAGGTCACTCTTATGTGGATGGTGAATCCAGTGGCTCAGAACAGAGCATTGATGATGAGTTGGGTATTCCTTCTATTGTTACACCTGGAGTAAGGAAGACCAGGGATGTTTTGAGAGCACCTGGGAGTGAACCTACTTTGCGCAGGTCTACAAGAGCTAGGTATCCTGTGGATAGGCTGAAATATGATGGATTTACAGCCATTCACTATGCATATATGGTCAAAGTGATACAGGAACCAGAACCCACATCTTTTGAGCAAGCCATGGGAAAAGAAAAATGGGAGAAAGCCATGGATGAAGAAATGGATGCCTTGGAAGCAAATGCTACATGGGAGTTAGTACCTTTGCCTAAAGATAAGAATGCAATTGGCTGTAAGTGGGTTTATAAGGTGAAGCACAATGCTGATGGTTCTGTGAACAGATACAAGGCAAGATTAGTAGTCAAGGGGTATGCACAAACATATGGCATTGACTATGAAGAAACATTTAGTCCGGTTGCAAGGATGGCAACCGTAAGAGCAGTCATTGCTATGGCTGCATCAAAGGGATGGTCTTTACATCAGATGGATGTAAAGAATGCCTTCTTGCATGGTGATTTGCAAGAAGAGGTCTATATGGAGCAGCCACCAGGTTATGTGCATGCTTTTCATCCTGAGTTTGTTTGCAGGTTGAAGAAAGCCTTGTATGGCTTGAAGCAAGCACCTAGAGCATGGTCTGACAAGATAGGACAGTATCTTGTCACTATTGGCTTTCAGATTTCCAAGGCAGATTTCTCACTTTATGTGAGAAAAACAGAGAAAGGTATTATGCTGCTTGTCATTTATGTTGATGATTTGATTATGACAGGTGACAGTGATGAAGATATCCTTCATGTGAAAATGCTATTGAAGCAGAAGTTTGAGATGAAGGATTTGGGAGAGCTGCGTTATTTCTTGGGCATTGAGGTGATTAGATCACCAAGTGGGATACAGCTCTTGCAGAGGCAGTATGGATTGGACATGCTGTCCAAATATGGGATGACAGGCTGTAAGCCTATTTCAGTTCCTTTGGAGCAAAATGTGAAGCTGAGCACAGATGCAGGTGAGCTTCTAGAAGACCCTACTATGTACAGACGCATAGTAGGAAGTTTGATTTATATGACTATTACCAGGCCAGATTTGAGCTATGCTGTTGGATTGGTAAGTCAGTTTATGCAGGCTCCAAGGAAACCACATTTGGATGCGGCTAGACGCATACTCAGGTATGTGAAGTCCACATTGCAGTATGGACTATTTTATGAGACTGGGGTTCAAATACAGTTGCATGGATACACTGATGCTGATTGGGCTGGTAGTATTTCTGATAGACGATCTACCAGTGGATATGTGTTCTCTTTTGGGAGTGCTGCAGTCACTTGGAGCAGCAAGAAACAGCCTACAGTTGCCTTGTCGAGCACAGAGGCTGAGTACAGGGGTGCAGCAATGGCTGCATGTGAGGTAGCTTGGTTGCATAAGCTACTTTATGATATGCATCAGTCTACAGATGGGCCAGTTGTCATTTATTGTGACAACATGAGTAGTATACACTTGGCAAATAACCCAGTCTATCATGCTAGAACAAAGCACATTGAGGTGCATTATCACTATGTGCGAGAGAGGGTTTTACTAGGTCTTATTGATCTAGTTTATGTCAGCACAAAGGATCAGGTAGCTGACATATTCACGAAGGCATTGGGCGCAGAGAAGCTGCGCAAGTTCAGAGACCTACTTGGTGTGCAGGAATTGGGATTGAGCTCGAGGGGGAGTGTTGAGATATCGAGCTCCACTCGTGATACGCCAGGGTGACCGTTGTATATTTATGTCACCGACTTGTCAGTTGCAGACGCGGTTGGTACACCGCCCATGAATAATAGCTACATGATAGCTATCCTTATCTACTCTAGTTCGTGGCTCAGTTAGTATGCCACCTTAGTTAGTTGAGTTTGGTTTGAGACCCATATATAGGGTTCTTCTATTTCTTTGTACTTGAGTTCTTTTGGCTTACACAACTAAGAAGAGGAAAACTGTTTTCAGCCTCCACCCTTGTGTGTCTTCCCCCATTGTGCAAGCAAGAAAGCTTCAAGCGAGACTCCTTCCTTCTCTCCCACAATCTTGACACATGATGGAAGGAACCTATCTTGGGAGACCTAAGCCCCTGTCACCTTCCAAGTGCCAAGCAACAAGAAAGAACTCTAGGAGGCCCTGGAATACTTAACAGACAAGCTGCTTAGCAACAAACCTCGCACCTCTCCAAGATCTCTTACGTGAATTCGAGTGGCAATGGACCAGAGTGCATGACTTGAACCTTATGTACAACTGGGCCTTAGTCCCGAATCAGCAACAACAAGAGAAGTACCAAGCCTTACAGGACGACGAACCGGCTAGTGCAGAGGACTCTGACGATGAGTACGAAGGCTGCCAACCCTTCAGAGATGAAAGTGAGGGTGAGGTGGATTCGGTAGAGTACAACACGGAGGGCCATGAAATAGAACAAATACGGGCAGCCGCAAAAAAGAAGTGCCTACAAGACAGAGCGAGGACTTATGCACATGAATTGTGACCATGCCTAGTTAGAACACGTAGCAGCCATAGACCTTGAGCAAGTAGGCCTAGATCAACCAAGGGCGACACAAGTGCTTAGAGAAAAATCACCATTTAAACTGCGACCACCGGGGGAGACGCCCTCTTCTAGCGAAGACAACGAGTTTGACTCTGAGTCAAAAGCAAGCTCAGATAGTGACGGAGAAGGCACATGCTAAGGAATAGAAGCAAGAGGACAAGAAGGATGAGAAGAAGGAGAAGAAGACCAAATTGCACACACTGTGGGAAGAGCACTCATCTTGAGTAGAAGTGTTGGCAAAAGTACCCCTATTTGAAGCTAAAGGAGAAGGATTTGAAGGATAAGAAGGCCACTCTTGTATGACAAAGTCTATCTTTGTGCATCATTAGGACCAAAAACGTTTTAAATGGCACTTGTAAGAAAATGATTAAGTTGCTAATTAGAGGAGGTTTAGAAGAAAAAAACCCTCCAAATTTGGTTGCCTGACATGACTAATGAGAGAATATATGATTCATTTAAGAGGTCGAGTATTAAATATCTTCAATCTTTAATGGACGTTAAGTGTCACATTTTCAATCTTATTCTCTTGAAAATTACAAAATCTTGTATTTTTGAATTTTTTCACCAAAAGACGCCACTCGTTTATGTTCCTCGACGTTCATTTTTTGCATCTCTCTTTCCTGTGGTTTTTATTTCTTTCTCTGTGATATTGTTGTCCCATTTAGGTTCCCTACCAAAGTGTTTACCAATACCTCTTCTAGCAATACAAGTGCAGCTCCACCACACAAGTATAAACTTACTATTTAGTTAGATCCTCTCTATTCATCTTGGAGGAGTATACACTATGGAGCATTGTTGGATAAGGATGAAGATAACAGGTTGAGTGAACGGAGAGGTCATCGACAAAGAATTCTAACTTCTTGCAAAGCATGTATTTAAATATGGTGCACATGAGACGTTGGAAGGTGGCAGGGGCATTATTCAACCCAAAAGGCATGACTATGTACGCAAAGACGCCCCACTCGGTGGCAAAGGCAATCTTATGCCTGTCGGCAAGATGCACTTGCACCTGGTTGTATCCTGAGAAGTCGTCCAAAAGACTGTAGGCCTCCTTGCCTGCCACTCTTTCAAGCATGTGCTCGGTGTATGGAAATGGATAATTATCCCTTTTGGTAGCAACGTTTACCTTTTTATAATTGACGCACACTCTAATTTTTCCATTTTTCTTCATCACAATGACTATGGGTGATACCCAGTCCGTGTGCTCAATTTTGTAAATGAATCCTACTTTCACCAGCTTGTTAATTTCTTCCTTGACAGCATGAGCATGCTTAGGATTCATTGGGTATAGTCGCTGCTTCACTGGCGCTGCGTCTGGTGTCATGGGTATGTTATGAGTCACCACACTCGGATCTACCCCTTTAAGCTCTTCCAAGGACCATGCAAACACGTCCACATACTCTTGCCCGAAGCCTATTCCATAATCCGCTCGAAGGCAATTCCAGCAATCCTCAGGGATCGCTACTCCAAGTTCCACCCGTTGACTAGTATGTGGGCCTCGAGAACCCATCTCGAGTCACATTGGCCTCTTGCGCAGGATCTGGAGGCAAGGGATTTACGGCCAAAGCCCCCTGGCACCCAAGCGTCCTCCTGCTCCAAGTAGCACCCACAGAGAGACCTCTTGTGGCGGGTTCAGTCCACGTACCCAGCGCGGCTAACAACCCCCTTGGATAGGGTCAGGCAGATAGTCGGGGGTAATTGATGCTGCCTCTCCCTCCAGGCTTTCAACCTGAAGCATTAGTTATTTTCCAACATTAGTTCCTTGAGCAAAGAAGAACAAACAATGCTCCTAAGTGTACAAACACAAGCACTCTAGTGGTCGTTTATATGACCAACTGCTACGGTGTGAATCCTTCTCTCCGAATACATCCCAAGGGTTTCGTAAGCTAAGTTGCTTATTTACCCTTTTTCCTTGGGTTAGGGTTATATCCTGTTGACCCAAATTATTTCCACCTTAGGTTTCCTTAAATTATAGACAATAAATCCTGGACAACCTCGTCGCCCTAACTTAGTTGGTCAATTACTTTCCTTGGCAATTCATTATTACCCTAACTTGGCAAATCAGAGCAGGATGACTACTCATCCTCTAGAAAATTAGACTTGTACTTAGAACTCGCCAACCTTGTTCTAAGGAGTGGCAATACTATTTTGTGATTTAGACACAAAACCATGCAATGTTGCAACTTGTTGCACGAGATAGGTGTTAGCACCTAACTTGTGGGATTATTTCTCCCATCACACGGTATTCCTTGGTCAAGAATACCTTTGGTCAAGATGTAGGGTTTGGGAGTCCTCTTGACCCAATCCGACCCTAACTCTACTAGGCCGATAACGCTTTCACCTTAGGGATCCTAAATTCATACGGAGGTTTAGTATTTGGTCAATTGATCCTTAGGGTGAGAACCCTAGATTGTTCTTGCATAGGCGCTTAGCTAACCCTAACATCCCATGAATGTGGGTAGGACCTTTAAGATTGGAAGTATTAAGTCGGCAACCCAAGTGCGATACTAGGTAGAATTTTAATGTAACTTGACCCTACCTAGCACTTTGAGGTGATCGTCATATGCAATGTAATCGTACCTTTATGATTTTCATGTGAGCAACTCAACCATACGTGAATTACTTAGTTGATTTAATTAACCCACGAATAGAGACGATCATCCCATTTAAAGATGCAAATACTTCCTTCTAAATTAGCAAGTACTTTTCCCTAAAAGATGCAAGGAACTGCAAGATAAATGCAATGTATCATTCCATGCAAATTTGTGATTTCAAGACTATAGACCTTTTTCTTCTATGCAGCTAAAAGATTTACAAAGATCTTTTCTTTTCATTGCCCTAAACTATAATGATGCAACGAAATCAAAGCTTTAAATACTTTTGATGAAGATGCATTCAAATTTTGATAAAGAAATCCATGCACGAGCGACTTCCATGAGTCCGTCAATCCCTCATTTTACCACTTAACCCGACCTAAAATGTAACCATCTTCACATGCAACTTGCAAAGTTCGTAATTCCTTTCCATGCATTGCGACTATTTGGACATCATTCAATGGGCGTCTAATATTATCTCATATACGAGTCACAACTAGGAAATTATTACCTAAGTGCATTATGCGTTGTTCTTTTCGCGAGGCAACAAGGATGCCTTTAGACAAATCCACCTTTTAACTTATGCAATATGCATTCAAGAATGCAACTACCTTGACCATGCAAGTACTCGTCATGTAACTTACTTGGTAATTTGATGCGAGTATATAAATTTTCCAATATATTCAAACTTGCCTACGTGAATTAAAGACATGCTTAAATGCATCATTTTCATGCAAGAAATTTATTGGAACCTGGGCGTTAAGATTCGGGGTGTTGTCCACTCACGTACTCGAGGTGGAAACTCCCGCGTGTTGGAGCCCCAAGAGGAACACCAAGGAAAAGGGAATTCTCTTGCAAGAAAATCTATCTTGTAACATCAACAAGATTGTTTATCATGTTTCATATGATCACAATGAAGAAAAGAACACCAGGCACAACAAATCTTCATGTAGCATCATGTAGACCTCCCACGGATTTTAATAGAATCAACCATATTCTTCAATATCTTCACAAAATCCATCAATAGAACAAAGAAAGCAAAGGAATACACCATCTTAGAATGGAAATACATCACATAGTATTCATCTTCAATATCTTCATAGTCTTTTCTCTCAATCTCTCATATACAATCACTCTGTTTGAGTAGAATTGGCTATCTCTGACTCTCTCTATCTCACTCCATCAATAATACATCATATCCTCACTACAATCTCTCAAAAATCACTCTCAATAATCACTCTTAGGTCGTGGATACCCCTCCCAAGAGGTATGTCTGATATGAAGGGTTACCAGAGCCACTACAGTGTCTCTTCACAGCTCACTACTGTCACTTCACTCTAGTCTTCTCTTGAGTCTTCAGCAGCTACTTCTTCCACTTCTTTTAGCTCTTTTGCACTTGTATTCACCTCTTTCCAAGGCTAGAAAACTTTCCCCAAAGTCACACATACATTCCACAGAACACTTACAGAAGCATACAGAATAGTCTACAGAACAGTACCAGAACAGCTACAGTACAGAACAGAACAGAAACAGAACAGTCTACAGAAGACCTACAGAAGGTTACAGAAGGTTATCAAAACCTCATAACTCACTCTCAAACCATTTCAAACTCTCACAAACCATTCAATAAACTTTCACAATATCTCAATCTTCATCAATCAATACTCCATCCCTCCCTACAGAAGACAATCAGAACAAAACAGACCAAAACAGAGCAAAACAGAAGGTATACAGAACCAATCAGAACCTATCAGAACATCACAGAACCACCAACAAACATCATGAACTTCCAAAACACAATCAATATCATCTAAAACACTCTCAAACCACTTCCAAACAAACTCTCACAAACCATTCAATAAACTTTCACAATATCTCAATCTTCATCAATCAATACTCCATCCCTCCCTACAGAAGACAATCAGAACAAAACAGACCAAAACAGAGCAAAACAGAAGATATACAGAACCAATCAGAACCTATCAGAACATCACAGAACCACCAACAAACATCATGAACTTCCAAAACACAATCAATATCATCTAAAACACTCTCAAACCACTTCCAAATCAACCAATCATCCCATAAAATCAACCATTCAGCTCTCAAAAACAACAAAAATCATCCAAAAAACAAGTCATTTCAACACTCAACATATCCCCACACTTAATAAGGAAGCGTCCTCGCGACCCAGGAAAAAGGGAATACAAGTTCAAGGAAAAGCTCAACTTTGATCTTCAATATCTTTTCACAAAGAATCCATCCACCACGACCCCAACTTATAACCTGTTTCTGATATAAAAAATATAAAGAAAGGAAAACTCTTTATACATTAACACCTCTTATCAAACTAAAAAAAATCACCACAAATTTGTAAAGGATATAAGAGTTTGCTTCTTCTTCTTCAGCATCAGCTTCAACTCTGCAACCACGACCCCATCTCTACAAATCTCCAAAACATAGCTCGTACACGAAATCCAATAGGAAACCACCACGTTCGTTTGACATAAATGAACTCACAACACAAACACTAATACACAACACAACCATCTGAATGACTCCTTCAAAAATAAAGTTGTTCATTAAAAGCTTCCACCATACATCGGAAAGGTATCAATGAAGATGATCCCTCTTAAAAGATTGATATTGTCGGAATCGATCCATAGATAAGGATTCATCTACAAAGTTTTTGGGAGGATTTTGAAAAAATTGGAGACAGCACATCCTTTCCAACAGGACCAGGTATCTGCTAGGCAAACAGAGGGCATGAAAATACAGTATCTCCAACTGTCGAGAATCAATGCTAACATTGACATTCATGCACAACTTTGGAATAGGCTTTGAATCATTATGAGAGTGCCTATGCATATACGCCAGGTACCAAGCAAAGTGAGCAGTTAATCTCACTGAGGGATCTGCAGACTATGAATACTGCTGGGCAAAATGAACATAGTTTTGATAAGCTTGACTGGAAGCTGTCCATTCTCCTGGAATTACTGGCCAATTAATCTGCGGTCCTGTAAGGCAATCATCCGAACTCCATCCCCTTCTTCTGGAAATCTGATTATCAAACCCGTCACTGTCACTAACCAACTAAGGTGGTTGAGATATGGAAGTGTTAGGAGAGGGTAATAGAATAAGGGAAAGTGGATGAAGGGAAGGATAGGAAAAATCATAAAAGGAAGAAAAGGTTAAAGAAGGAGTGGCAGAAATTTGTAAGGAATCACTAAGGAACGGTGTTAACTGATAAATAGGAAATGTGGAGGGTACATTAATGAGGGGTGAAGAACAGGGTGGAGAAGGGGAAAATACCCTATCCTCAATAAAGGAACAGTAAGTGAAAATAGGAATTTGAGGGAAAGATGAAGGTTGGAAAAGAAGGGGTAAAATAATTGTGGAATTAGATTGACAAATGGAAAGATATATAACATAGCGGTGAGCCATTTGTTGGTAATAGAGGAGGGTAGGAACAGAAGGTCCTAAAAGAGATCGTCTATGATAGGCATCAAAGAAGGTAGCATCAAACGGATTATGTTTAGAAAGATAGGTTAAGAGATCCATCCTCAGTTGGTTAGTACTCTGTACAAAGGTAGGAGCTATGTTTTGTCTTTGATTTAGGACCACCGAATCAATCATGGGATGCCACGAATTATCCTGACAATCAGCTACTTTGGAGGAATAACTCTGGAACATATCAGCTATGCGCAACTCCAAATGATTGACATATAAAACAGCCTGTAAGACCACATCCCCCACATACCATGCCATATCGACCTCATCTGGAATTAACAAATCTCCTCGGAGATACATGTACGACATCAACATGGTATCTGGCGTGACAGAATCTTCAAAGACCATTCTGACTACCTCTGTCAACAACTCAGCAGACCAAGCCCCACTCCAACCATCCTCTGGAAAAGGTAAATCCATCGTGGAAAGCTTCATATAGAAGACCAACTTCTGTAAGTGGTAGTGGACAAAGAAAGAATGGTCTGGTAAGACATATTCCTGAAACTGCTCAAAGGTAGACCATAACAAGTCCATTCTGGACTGCAATCTCTCCACTTTATCTTGGAATAGAGGGCACAAAGTAGCCTGTCTCTGAAGAGCAGCCAAGTCCTGCTGTGAAAGAGAAGGAATTAATGGAACAGGAGGGCTTGGAGGAACAGAGCGGGACTTTGCAAGCTGATCTTGCAACTGCTGGATTTGGGAGGCTTGGTTGGCCATTGTGTCATTAGCCATCTGTAAAGCTGAAAGCTTGTCATCTAAAAGAACTTGGAATTCCTTCGCTTCACTGGACATCCTCTCCTTCTCCTCTGAAAGGCTAGTAACCTATGACTGAGCCTCGAATAACTGGGTCTTCAATGAAGAAATCTCAGCACTTTGGGTGGCAACCAGTTGGGTTTGCTGGTCCATTTGCTTAAATAAATCTGCTAGGGTATCCTTAGCAGAAGCTAACTCAGATGTTGCCTTATGCAACTGGTCTTTGGACTGCATGAGCTCCTCATAGAAAGATGCGTACAGCTGTTGAACACAGGCTGTCACTGACAACTCAATGGAACTTTGAATATCCTTGCAGAGGAAAGGAATGGCATCTCCTGAAACGAGACTGTTCAGGGAGGGAACTGAGATCTTCAAGGATCCTTCTCTATGTGCTCGGAACAGGTTATTGCAAGTGAGATACCCAGGGAGTTCACTGCCAGAGGTAGCAGGGATAGGCACTGAGGGAAGTACAGCAGGGGCTTTATCCGCTACCCTCTTTAAGCGTTTGCGCTGTATGACCATGGGAGGCGGAGAATCATCATCCTCAATGTCAATGGGTGCTGACTCTTCTGAAGGTGGAGGAGGAGGTACTGGATCTGATGGAGGAGGTGGAGGTACAGTCTTCTGTAAACCTGAATAGGTCAAGAAGGCAGACAAATATGATCCGTAGGTAACATTGGTAACATTACCCCTGGTGACTTTAACAAAATGCTGATCCATTTTAGTAAGGAGGTATGTGCTCCAATCAATAGCAACTCCTTTCAGCACCATCCTGGAAGCTGTGAAAAGCTCTTTGGACAAATAGTGGGATGGCGTTTTGGCAGGCATAAACCTGTCCTGAAGGAACTGACACATCGTCTTCCATACGGAATCAGTAATCATAGAAAAGGAAACTCCTGAAGAGTTTATCACTATCTTAACATCAAGGACTTCCCTTGTCTGCTTCTGCAACAGCTTGAGAATCTCTTCATTAGAGAAGAGCTGACGAGTGGTCACAAAAGGTTCTCCTTTGAAGGGTAAAGACAGAGCCTTCCCTAAGCCGCGAGATGTCAAAGTCATAGACATTCCTTGGACTACGCCTGTCTTCTTGCTGTAAGAGGCCAGGAACTCATCACATAAGGACGGATCCTCTGGAAGCAATGGAAAAGGAGTGGCCACAAAAGCAGCAAGTCCCGCCTTCGTGAGGGGCTCAAAAGTAAGTAGAGAAGAGTAATCCCTACTAACTAATGGGACGTACTGGATAGGGGGAGGAGCATGAGAAGGCGCCATTCAGATGGTTACACACACACCACAAACACAGACAATCAAGAAGAATGCCTGCAAAGCAACAGAAAAAAAACCAAGGATAAGAGAATTACCAATAAAACGTGACTCGACCTACTAACCCCAAGCAAACCACATCCTAGAAAAAATTTGACATGACCTTGAGACAAATGCGACCGAAAGCTTCATGCGATGCATCAGACAAACACCCTGAACCCCGTATCAGGCAACAAAAGAAAAAACTGCATACCGTACACGTAACCGTAACTAAGACAGGAAACCAAAACCATACCATATCCGACACATATCAGTATGACATCTGTGATAAACCAAGACTGGACCATGGAAAATAACACTAAGAACTGCGCAAACCCATCCCACGAAACGGTTCATTAAAAAGGGGAATTAAGTGCAGTGAGGGGGGAATTAATTTAATGAAGGGTTGATTTTAATCAATTATTAAAAATGGGTGAATTTTTATTAGGTGATAAACCTTAATAAGAAAACGGCGGTTCCTTATTAGTTATTTAATTACCAATTATTAGGTGAAGTGGTGCAGTTATTCGATTCCCGGACTTCGATTCCCGACTGGGTCTCTAAATGCAATTCATTGATTATAAATTAAGGTGATGTGGAGCGCTTTTTTGCCAGCGCGTGCTAAGTGAACGGCTGGTTGATTTTAATTTAAAAAGTATGTGTGTTTAGCGCGAATGCGCGTGGAAACTGTGGGTGAATTAAAGAATGCATTTTAACAATTAATTTGTGATTAAGGGGAAAAATGAAAATAAATAAAGCACATAAAATAAATACCTGGAAGGGGTGTGTATGTAATGCAGGAATGCACACTCCTCAATCCAAAAATATCTGGATTTTTTCGCGAGACGGTTAGATGGGATGTTGATGAAAAAGGTTGTTTTTTGTTTTAAATGTTATGGATGTGTGTGATTTAGTGTGAAAGAATTTAGATGTGAAAGAAAATAGGATGATAGCTAAGAAAAATATGCCAAAAATAAATAAAAATGGAAAGGAAAGGGTTAGGAATTTTTCAAAAATTAATGGGGATTTTGTTAGTAGTTTTAATGAATTTTTATCATATTTTTGGGTATGTTGAAAGATTTTAGAATTTTAAAATGGGCAAAAATAGTTGTTTTTGAAATTATCAAATTTAGAAAAATAGGGCCATGGGGTGCAGAAATAAGAGGAAAATTGCCGAGAATCGTGTGTAATTTTTTCAAAATTGGAAGTGTCTGTTAATGATATGTTTTTGCATTTGTCAATGTTTTTGTGTGTTTGTTTTGTGTGTATGTTTGTTAATTAATCAATTGTTTGTAAATATGGGTTCCATGTAGAAAAATATTGTAAAGTGAAAAATGAATAGAAAAAGGTCAAGGGGGGTGAGGGGAATTTTTGGAGAATTTGCTAGAGTTTTATGTTGGTTGTGGGTTTTTTTTTTAACGAAGTTAAAATGATGGTTTTGTTTGTTTTTTATTTTAAACGTGTGTTTTGTTTTTGTTTTTTTTAAGGGAAGTTTGAATAAATAGGACAATATGGAGTTATTATTTTTATTTTTTTTTGAATTGTTTAATAGGAAAATTTAGGCTATAAAGATATATATATATATAATGGTAGGAAAAGGTGTCAGTAATTTTTGATAAAATTCCAAAATTTGTGTCAAATTTGTTTATTATTATTCTTGAAGTGTCAGTGTGTTTAATGGAGGTGTGGAGTTAAAAAATTGATATTCGGGATGTCAAAAAGGAATACCCGGACACACGTGACAGCTGCGCGTGCATGAACCAGCACGCACCACCTCAATCGTCAAAGTCAAACGCGCGTCCCGCGTGTGAACAACGGCTAAAAGATACTCCCGCGCGAACAACGCACATACCTCGCCGCGCACACGACCGACAGTCGGGGGATGGGAGGTGAAGCCAACGAGGATTTTGGGGAAAGCTGTTTAAGGGGAGTAGGGGGCGAATGGGTTTGAGGGATGGGCGTGGGAGGAATGAGGGGTAGAAGGGTGGGGGTTAGTGGTGTGTGAAGGGGGGTTTGCAGGGAGGTTGGAGGGTGTGTGATGGGGGGCTTGGGTGGGGTAATGGGGGTGGGAGGGTTGCTGTGTGTGTGAACTGGGGGGAACAAGGGCATGTGGGGGGGGGGGGGGGGGGGGATGGGTGTAGGGGACCACGTGGCAGGGAGGTCAACGGACGGCGGATCGCGTCCAGGGCGAGTACAGGGTGGCGTGCAGGGCGACGGTTGGCGGCGGGGCAGGAGGCGGTAGGGGCACACGGCAGGCAGGGGCGACAGGAGGCGGCAGGGGCACGCGGCAAGCAGGGGCACGAGACAGGCAGGAGGCGGCAGGGGCACGCGACAGGCAGGAGGCGGCCAGAGGCGGCAGGGGGGAACGGGCATCGGGGCACGCGACAGGCAGGAGGCGGCCCAGGCGAAGGTGTCCAGGAGGGGGCGTGACAGGAGGGCCTGGTCGTCAAGGAGGATGCGACGAGGGCGCAAGGCCGCACGGTGGGAGACATTGGCGAGGGCGGCCACAGGCGATGTCGGGAGGGCCACAGCGAAAGGGGGGCTCGTCACGCAAGGTGCGGAAAAGGCGTGAGGGAGGAGAGAAGGAGGGTAGGAGAGGGGAAGGAGAAGATGGAGGAGAGGGAGGACGACGCAGGGAGAGGGAAGAGGAAGGGAAAGAGGCGGTTAGGGTGGGGAGGGGTCGTGAGAGGGGAGAGGGGATAGGGAAAGGCGGGAAGGGTAGGGGTAACGGGTGGGGTAGGGGTAGGGTTATGGGTTATGGGTGGGGTAGGGGTAGGGAAGGGGTAGGATTATGGGTGGGGTAGGGGTATGGGTAGGGGTAGGATTATGGGCGGGGTAGGGGCCCAAGAAGGAGGCATACCCCCGTTCCGCGCGCGTGCGCGGAACGGGGTAAAAAAAATTTGCCGTGACGGGATTGAAATGGTGCGGGGAAGACGGTACGGGTTACGCGGACACGACCGGGGCACGTGGAGACGCGTAAAATCGAAAAAGGGCGCGTTCACGCGCAAAACGGGCGTAAGAAAAAACGTAAAAATAAAGAAAAATTAATAACTCCCAATCCGGACGTCAAAACGAAATAGCGTAAAAACGAAAAGTGGGCAGGACGACAGGGGGAAAACAAGGAAAATACGGGATGGGGGTTCCGGGAGGGGTAAAGGCGGTCACGTGCAAAAAACACAAAAAACGAACCAAAAACGCAATTAAAAATTAATATCGAAAGATCCGTGCATCGGAACGAGGTGCAGAAAAAAGGAAAACTGTGCAGAAAGATGTGCCTGACAATCCTATCACATCAAAACATAATTCCGACGGAGATAAGACGTGTTCACATGGGAAAAACCCCAAAAACAACCCTGAAAATGGAATCGGAAATTAATATCGGACAAACCGTTCACCGGAATGACATGCAGTAAGAAGGAAAAATGTCCGCAGGAAGGGGTGGCACAGGGTTATCACGTTAAACCGCAGTTCCGGTGGAAGGAGGAGGGGTTCACATGTGAAAAACACCAAAAATACTCCCGAAAACTCATTTAAAAATGAATAATAAAAAATCCAAAAGTCGAAAGAGGGAGGAGGAAAAAGAAAAAATGTGGGGGAAGGCACAGGGGACACGGCTGTCAAATCAAATTGGAATTCCTATGCAAATAGGGCAGGTTCACATGGAAAAATATCAAAAATACGCATGAAAAAGTCTTAAAAAACCGGAAAATTAATAACGGACAAACCATGTATCGAAATGATGCGGAATAAAAAGGAAAAATGTCAGGGGAAAAGCCTGGTCAGGGTTATGACATCAGATCACGGTTCCGAAGCAAGAAAAGCACGTTCACATGGAAAACCGTCTAAATTACGTAAAATGCTTCAAAAATTAATAACTCAAAAACCGTGCACCAGAACAGGGGTAGGTAAAAAGGAAAAATGGTCAGTTCAATGGGAGGAACAGGGCTATGAGGTTGGATTTGGACTTCAGTGAACGTAGGGTGCATTCACATGGCAGGACCTCAAAATCAAGGAATGAAGAAAAACTGGAAGGGAACAGCCCCAAGGGTGGGTGGAACATAACCGGGTGGTTGGAAAGGGATCCTAGGAGGGTAAAAGCAAGTCATGGCATACATGCAGGAACAGGTTGAGGCATATGCAGGGGATAGACAATATAGACGCGCAGGGACGCGTCCCCACACTTAAGACCTTAACGGATAGGGTTAACCGAACAACAGGGACCTAGGACCATGCCACAGACCATCCACTAACTTCCCCACACTTAAAACATGACCGGCACGAAGAAACCAAAGTGTAGGGTTAGAAAAACTTGGCCCATTTCGTCAAGAATCAAGGTTGAGTGTCGATGGCACGTCCAGTGTGGTTGTCGGCGCTGGAGGGACCAAGGCATCTTCTCGGCACACGTTCGTCATGGCAGGGACCATGCAGCAGTACCCATGGAGGTAGCTGATGGGAGGAATCGCAGGAAATCTGTCGATGATGAGGGATACTACACTCAACTCACAATCACTCAATTGGAATGAAAGAACAGTCATTCGCCCCATGACTAATATCACTCGCGGAAGAATGATTAAAACCCATATCTCATACCCGGTTGAGGAATCAACAAGGGGGAAATGGTGCGAAGGGAGTATGCCAGGGTGCACAGTTGATGGTGCATTAGTGCGTCTAACCCGTCTAGCATAAGTGCAAGGAGGAAGGCAAGGGAGCCTTACAGTGCAGTGTACAGAACAGGGTGATATGTCTTGTGATGATGGTAAAGACCCATCCCGTGGGTGCACAGGGAAAGTGGAACATACCTGACTCCAAGTGTCGTAACGTCCCTCAATCTCACCTCTGGGTAATTGATTGAAGAAACTCCAGTCACACTCATCCCACCCTCTGTCTCACGCTCTGTGGATAGATACAGGAGGGCAGCCTTTTCCTGAAACCCATTGATGTAATCCTCACAGTTGCTTGTGCAAAGGGTGTATGCCTTGTGCGCAGTTGATGGTGCAACAGTGCATCCCGCCCTGTGCCGGCATACGGTGCAAGAAGGAAGGCAAGGGAGCCTTATGGTGCAGTGCACAGAAACAAATTGTGCGTTGTGCTTTGAGAGGCCCATCCCATGCGTGCAACACTTCATTCACACTTCTCACCTCGCATTTGATTTAAAGGGAAAAGACTGGTCTCTCGCCCCACCCTCTGTCTCACTCTCTGTTGATAGATACAGAGGGCAACCCATACTCACTTCCCCATCCGGTTAGGATGAAAGCTCACATCACTCAAGGGGTTGTCGATGAAGATCGCTTCGTCAGTTATTAAAGAGGCGTACCCAGGGAGGTAGCCATCAAATCGATTATTGTATTGGATAGGAACATGTTGTCTGCTAGAGGACAGTTAGACGCTTTTCAGAGAGACCCATGACACAGTGTACCAAGGGAGGTAGCTTCGGAATTGAATCCTAGGAATATCAATTAATGAATCCACTTTCTGGACTGCTGGGTGTTACCACCTTTTCCACAGCCAGCTTCCCACCCAAGGGTGTTTACCACCTTTTCTTGGAACGAGGCCTGCTATGACAGGGAATTGCTTCCTTTTCTCTCATAACAGATTTGTTTGTTTGTTTTTTTTTCTTCTTCTTTTTTTTTCTCTTATTAAATTTGCCCCTATTCCCGAGGGTGTTTCCACCTTTTCTCGAAGAATAGGTCGGCATGACAGGGACCTAAGTCCTTTTCTCCCATGACCGATATGTTTTGTTTTTTTCTTTTCTTTTTTTTTTCAATATTGAGCAAGGGAATGGCAGAACTACCATTTGTCAGAACCCACCTCGCCACTGTCGCTGGTGGAATATAGAGGATAAGAAATCAAGGCTGGAAGGGGGTTTTGAGGGGACAGAGGGTTGCGTCCACCTCATCAGAAGTAGCTGAAGAATGGCTATCAAAAGTAGCATCATAAGAAGGACAGTGCCGCGCCAATGAGAGAAAGGATCAAGTGTCTGTAATTGTCAAGATCCCCAAGGAGGGAAGTACTTCTTCAGGCGATATCCATTGATCAGAAAGGGATCATCAGAGGCATCAACGGTCTGCACTTGGATAGAACCATTAGGGTTGACTGCAAGTACCTTATAGGGGCCCATCCACCGCTGTTGAAGCTTGCCAGGAAACTTGCCAAAGCGTGAATCATAGGCTAGGACCAAATCACCTTCTTTGAACTCCTTGTGCTTGATGAAACTATCATGGTAAGCCTTGCGTCGAGCTTGCGTGGCTTCCATGCACTGTAGAGCCATCCTATGAATTTCGTCCAAACATTCCAAGTGCAGGAGACGACGTTGCAATGAATCATCATCCCCCAAACGCTCTTTGATAGCCACTCTCAAAGAGGGTAATTCTAGTTCAACAGGAAAAACAGCTTCTGTTCCATACACCAACTGGAAAGGTGTATGTCCCGTTGCTGCTTTATGGGAGGTTCTGTACGCCCAGAGGGCCTCTGTAAGTCGATCATCCCAATCACGACGATGTGCGGCGATTGTTCTTGTCAGAATCGAGCAGAGGATGCGATTCGTGACTTCGACTTGGCCGTTGGCTCTGGGGTAATAAGGAGTGGACTTGCGATGGCGGATCTTATACAACTCTGTCAACTCTTCCATGACTTTGTTGAGGAAATGAGTGCCTCTATCACTTACAGCTCTAAGGGACTGCCAAAACGGGTGATGATATTCTCATACAAGAATAGGGCCACGCTGTTACCATCGTCCCGCTTTAGGGCTTTAGCTTCACACCACTTTGTAACATAATCCGTACATACGAGGATGTATCTGTTCTGTTTCCTTCTGGTAGGAGGATCGATTGGACCTACGAAGTCAATGCCCCACTTCTCAAAAGGCTTTAAGGGAAGGATAGGTTGCAGTGGCATGGCACTTGTCTTGGTGGGTTTCCCCATTCTCTGACAAGCATCACATCTTTTACAGTAATCATAGGAATCTTTGTGGATGGTAGGCCACCAATAACCTGCTAGCAGAGCCTTCCTGGCTGTAGCTTCTCCTGCAAAGTGACCTCCACATGGCTCGTCGTGGCAAGCCTTCAGAACAATCCCAATCTCATCTCCTGCAACACATCTTCTGAGCACTTCATCTTTACCTTTCTTGTACAGTGCACCGCCTAGCAGGGTGTAGGGGGCTGATTCCAGCATGAGCTTCTTCCTTTCCCGACTAGAAATACCAGGAGGATACTGTTGGGTTGCCAGCAGATTGGCAATGTCTGCATACCAGGGAGTTACAGTTTCTACCAAGAATAGGGAAGCATCAGGGAGGTTGGGATCATCCTGCTCCTCGTCTGCAGTTTGTGGGATACGCGACAGATGATCAGCCAGAACATGGGAACGACCAGGCTTAGTAATCACCTCAAAGTCAAACTCCTGGAATAAAAGGAGCCATCTCATCATTCGTCCTTTCACATCTGCTTTGTTCATCAAGAAGGACAGGGCCTCATGATCCACATAAAATTTAAAGTGGGTGGATAGGAGGTAATGGCGAAACTTCTCTAGGGCAAACACCATTGCCAAGCACTCCAGCTCTGTCACAGTATAGTTCCGTTCCCTATCAGTGACTTTTCGGCTTGCATAATAGATCGGTTGATCCAACTTCGAGGAGCCCTTCTGGCAGAGGACAGCACCTAAGCCTTCAATTGATGCATCAGTGTGTACGTGGAACTCTTTCGTCCAATCAGGAGGTTGCAGAATGGGTGCCTCTATCAGACACTGCTTCAGAGTGTGGAAGGCTTTGTCACATTCTTCTGTCCAAGTAAACTTTGCATCTTTCCTCAGAAGCTTGTGCAAGGAGGTTGCCTTTGTCGCAAAATGGGCTATAAACCTTCTGTAGTAACCCACATGGCCTAGGAATCCCCTCAACTGTTTGAGGTTGGTGGGTGCTGTCAGAGCTGCGATCTTTTCAATCTTTGCAGGGTCTGTTGATATCCCTTGTGCAGAGACAATGTGGCCCAACAGAACTCCAGAAGAGACCCCAAAGATGCATTTGTCAGGGTTGAGGGAAATCCCATACTCCCGGCATCGTTCAAAGCATTGCTCCAAATGTCCCCAGTGTTCACTGATCAAACTATAGACACAAAAGTCATCCAAATATACCTCAATAAAGTCGTGTAGATGATTTTGAAATGCAGCCATCATGACTCGTTGGAAAGTAGCAGGGGCATTGCAGAGCCCAAATGGCATCACTCGGTAAGCGTAGGTCCCCCATTCTGTGGTGAAGGTTGATTTGGATTGGTCTTCTTCTGCGATTTGGACTTGGTTGTATCCGCTGAATCCATCCAAAAGAGAATAAAGCTCATGTCCTGCCACTGTGTCCAACAGTTGATCTGTGAAAGGGATAGGAAAATGATCCTTCTTCGTCTTGGAATTAAGCTTCCGGATATCCACACATATTTGCAATTTGCCATTCTTCTTGGGTACAACCACAATGGGTGAAACCCATTCACTATTTGCCACTGGATAGATGAACTCGGCTTCCAGAAGCTTCAGCAGCTCCGCTTTCACCAATGTGGAATAAGTCGGGTTCATTCGCCTCTGTCGTTGCCGTACTGGCTTGGCATCAGGCTCCAAGTCAATATGATATTGACATATTGTGGGATCAATCCCCTTTAGGTCTTTGTAAGACCATGCAAACACGTCCAAATTTTCTTTCAACAAGTTGTACAAGGTTGACAACTCCTCTTCTGGGAGACTGCTACCCACCTTCAAATGGCGTTCAGTGCCTTCTGAATCTACAAAGGTTAACTGCCTTTCACCTTCCACTTCTCGGATGAAGGTCCCACGGACTGCTTCTGGGTACAGATCCGACTCCTTCAAGGGAGTGGTGTCCTCTTCTGATATCCCACTAGAACCAACTTCTTCTTTTGGTGGAGACTTAGGTTGCTCATTAAGATGTTGGAATGGGATTAAAGCCGTTCCGGGTTTGTTTTCAAAAGTAATTACCTCTTGGCTTGAGGACTCATCTTCTGAAGATGACACATCCAAAAACGTCACATAACAGGGACCCTCTGATGCCTGTTGGGTTTGTGGGACTGGTGCTTGTTGGCACGGTGCATCATCATCATCTTTCTTTGGCAAGGATGGGTTAGGACGGTAGAAGCCACTCTTGAAAGACGGCAAGTTATTCTTAATCCATCCCTTATAAAAGTTTTGCATATGAGAGGATCCATTTACCAAAAAAAATGATACCATTGCCATTCTGTCCCGTAGCATGAGCTCGTCTGCTTCTGATGCTTCTGGAACTTCTTCTTCAAATGTATCCTCTTCAGGTGGGATAGACCCTTCCATTTCACTTTCATAATCTTCTTCGTCCATATCATATCCATCCTCTTCTGTCTCTGTCTCTGCTTCTGCTTCTGCTTCTGCTTCTGCCTCTGTTTCTACTTCTGCTTCTGCTTCTGCTTCTGCTTCTGCTTCTGCTTCTGTCTCTGCTTCTGCTATGGCAATGTAACAGGGAGAGCAGTACATCCATGCTTCTATCTCACTGTCAGAAGTGATTTCAGAAGTCCTTCCTGGTTCAGGCAGGAAGTATTCACCCATTGATAATGGCTTGGCATCTTTTGGAAGTCGGCTTACAGTATCCACTGTTAAGGAATGTGCCACTGTTTTCTTGGGAAGGATCTGTTTGACAGCATCTTCGTCTGCTGATGTTCCATCTGTAGCCTCATTAGGGAAGTCAGAAGATAATTCCAAGGAGGTGGATCCATGTCCTTTTTGAGAACCATACAGTTTCAGCACCACTTTGTTGGGTCCTCTACCCAAGGTCAAAGTTCCTTTAAACCAATCCGTCCTTGCTCGAGCTTCAAAAAGCCATGGTCTGCCTAGTAACAGAGGATAGGATGTACCATAAGAGTTTGGCTTCACCACCAAATAGGTTAGCCAATAATCTTTTCCAGCCACTGTAGTCTTCACATATGGGAGAATGCCCAAAGACTTGATCCTACTCTGATCCGCCAGTCTGATGAGCCATTGGGTGGGTTGCACACCTTGTAGGCCTAGATCCTTCATCGTCACATCCGTCATAATGTTCACTGATGAACCTCCATCAATCAGTGCATTTGCAATGAAGCAGCCTTCTATCCACACGCCAGTCTCTGGAGTACCCGGATCTAGGAAAGCATTAGCCACATCCACTTCTTTTACAGGCTCTGGAGCCTTGTTGGACTTTGTCACTGTTGAGGGAGCAATCCTTAAACCACGTCTTTTTGTCAGTATACTTTTGAATCTTTTCCGGCAACTGGGAGACAACAACAATAATTGTCGAAATGTGAGGTTTTGTCTAAAGGTATCTAGATCTCTGACCAGATCGTATTCCTTAATAGGATCCACTGGCTTCTCTAACCGATTAGGGAATGGGGCAACACCCATTTTCATTTTCCCTCTTTCTTCCAACAGAGGAATTACAGGAACTTCTTCTGCCACTTGTGGCACTTCCTCCTCTTCTGTATCCTGGACCTCTGGTCCTGTCTCTGTAACTGTCTCTGTAACTCTCTGTGGCACTGTAGGGCTCTGTACGGCACTGTTAGGCTCTGTTCCGTTCTGTTCTTCTGGTGGAAGATTGAACTTCACTGTTCTGGCAGGGGGGTTATTTTCTTTCTGGATAGGTGGTTCCTTCTGCTTTGCACGCGTGATGGCAGCAACTTCCAATTCCACTAAATTGGAGGTAGGCTCTTGGGCCTTGGCTGGACTATCAGTAGCACTGTTTTTCACTGGGGCTGGGCTTGGACAGTCTTTTGTAGTGTGGCCTTCTCCTTTGCATCGACTGCATAAGGGCTTGTAATCCACTGACCTTCTGGGATTTGGACAATTTGGTGAGATGTGTCCCTTTTCTCCGCATCTGTAACACTCCACTTCTGATCTCTGACCACCGCCAGACTGTCTTCCTCTGTAACTTTGAGAGGGAAATCTTCTGGGTCCGAAATTAGGACCAAACTCTCTAGGCTTGGGTCCAATATCTTGTGTTGTCATTTTGGATTCCAGCAGGTTGAATCTTGCGTCTTCTTCCTTCCTTCTCCTATCATGCATCTCCTTCAGAGAGCAAATGTCCTCTGTATGATTCTTCCGCAAACAGTAGGAACAGAAGGCCCCAGGAATAGTTGGTTTTCGTGTACATTCAGTGGCTAAATGGCCTGCTTGATGACACTTACCACACCAAGTATTTGACCGCATCACATCTCTTCCTGCTCCTGCAATGTTGGATATGCTAGCGGTATTCACTTTCAGCGTCTGTAGTTGCTCTGTAATCACATCCATCAACTCCTTTTTTATGTTTGCAACTGAGTTGGATAAATAATCCTTCAAGCTTTCTCCTCCGGACGTACTGGCAGGAGGGTTTTGAGGAGTCTCTGTAATCACTGCATAAACGGGTTGGGCTGGTACAGAGGGATCTCTGTTCTGGTTCTGATTCAGAGCTCCTGTTTGAACTGTTGGCTGTTGGCTCCAGTTGGTAGGGTTCCACTGTTGCTGCTGATTTGTCATTGAGGAAATTGGTTGGGACCATTGTTGTTGTGGTTGAGCCATCATTTGAGGCATGGATTGTGGCCACTGTGGATTTGGTGCACTGTACTGTGATACTGGGGGCATCTGTTGGTAAGGGTAGGGAACAGTCCCAGGGACTGCATTAGGTGGGTACATCATTCCTGGCATCAGAGGAGGTAGGACTCCTCTTCCTGTATTCATTGCTAATCGAGCTTCCACTTCATCGTACAGTCTTGCACCTTCTGTTGCAGCTTGCAGGGTGGCTGGTCTTTGTAGCTCCACAAACTTACGGACTTCTGGTTGTAATCCTCTGAGAAACACTCCCTTCTGAATGCCATCATCTAGATTATGGTTAGTCCATCTCTTCAAGATGGATTCCATTCGTGAGACATAGGCTTCTACTCTTTCTCCAGAGGACTGACTTAGGTTCATAAATTCCTCTCTCATCCGCTCTTCAAAACCTTCACGCCTGAATTTAGTGAGGAAGGCCAACTTCAGGTCGTCCCATGTGCCAAAAGTTCCTGCTGCTTGTCTCTCATACCACTGAAACGCCGCGCCCTTGAAAGTGGCGGGGAATATTGCTAACCAATGCTCAGGGGTTCTGGCATTGTTAGCCACACATGCTACCATAAACTCTGCTACATGAAGATCGGGGTCTTCATTGTACTCTCCCTTAAAAACTGGCAATGGGACTACATTCGCTGGCCTAGTGGACCTCCAGCAGGAGGAGGAAGGGCTTGATGTGCCATTGGGACTTCTGTAAAGACTTCCGCAAGGGCGTCAAAGGCGACTTCTGCTGCGAGCTCGCTCTTGGCTCTGATTCTTGCTTTCTCTCTTCTCACGTACCTCTGGACTCGTTCTAATGCTTGCCTCTTTATTGCGTCATTCATCAGGGGTGTGGCTCCACTATGTTGTTAGTGCTCCACAGAGGGTTAACAGAAGGCTTCAGTCTCTGGAGGACTCTCTTGCCAACATTTCTTCTACTTCTTTCTTTTCAACATCCCTAAATTCTGCTTTCATGCCACTGCACAGAGGAAGGTATTCGGTTCTGAAGGTGTCAAAATGCATACGTCTAAGCATTGTGGTGGTGCCATCATCATAGTAATGCCAGCTTCTGATGGTTTCAACAGTGTATGTTGTGAAAAACACTCTGTCTACCAACTTCCAGTGGGTTGCTAATTGAACAAACAGAAGATTATCAGTACACCAAGCATCCCATGTATCTTGCTGTTGAGCATCCACGAACAAATTCCAACTCTTTTCCTTCTTGTCTTTGTGAACCTCTACAGACCAAGACTCCTGAAGCTTCTTCACAATCTCCCACTTGATGTTATCTGGAAACTTCTCAATGAATGCCAAATCTTCCATGGATGTTCATTCTCTCTGTTTCTGCTCTTCAGTTTGTTCCCAAACAGTTTGCCACCAAGATGCAAGTTTCTGCTGCTTCAATAGGAAGAGGAAACTGTCCACCACATAGAGCATGCATCATGATGGTAATGTGTTTCCGCCATTGTGGGATGGACTTCTTGTGGAAAAGGGCTTTAATTATGAGAAATTTCAACTCTTCAGTGGAAGAAGGAACTTTACAAACATCCATTGAATTCTTCTCTTCTTGGTAATGCCATTTCCTTCATTTTTAGCCTCTTTTGGTGCTTGTTGATGGCAAGTTTCCCCGGCTGCGCACCAAAAACATGGAGCCCCAAGAGGAACACCAAGGAAAAGGGAATTCTCTTGCAAGAAAATCTATCTTGTAACATCAACAATCTTGTTTATCATGTTTCATATGATCACAATGAAGAAAAGAACACCATGCACAACAAATCTTCATGCAGCATCATGTAGACCTCCCACGGATTTTAATAGAATCAACCATATTCTTCAATATCTTCACAAAATCCATCAATAGAACAAAGAAAGCAAAGGAATACACCATCTTAGAATGGAAATACATCACATAGTATTCATCTTCAATATCTTCATAGTCTTTTCTCTCAATCTCTCATATACAATCACTCGGTTTGAGTAGAATTGGCTATCTTTGACTCTCTCTATCTCACTCCATCAATAATACATCATATCCTCACTACAATCTCTCAAAAATCACTCTCAATAATCACTCTTAGGTCGTGGATACCCCTCCCAAGAGGTATGTCTGATATGAAGGGTCACCAGAGCCACTACAGTCTCTCTTCACAGCTCACTACTGTCACTTCACTCTAGTCTTCTCTTGAGTCTTCAGCAGCTACTTCTTCCACTTCTTTTAGCTCTTTTGCACTTGTATTCACCTCTTTCCAAGGCTAGAAAACTTTCCCCAAAGTCACACATACATTCCACAGAACACTTACAGAAGCATACAGAACAGTCTACAGAACAGTACCAGAACAGCTACAGTACAAAACAGAACAGAAACAGAACAGTCTACAGAAGACCTACAGAAGGTTACAGAAGGTTATCAAAACCTCATAACTCACTCTCAAACCATTTCAAACTCTCACAAACCATTCAATAAACTTTCACAATATCTCAATCTTCATCAATCAATACTCCATCCCTCCCTACAGAAGACAATCAAAACAAAACAGACCAAAACAGAGCAAAATAGAAGGTATACAGAACCAATCAGAACCTATCAGAACATCACAGAACCACCAAAAAACATCATGAACTTCCAAAACACAATCAATATCATCTAAAACACTCTCAAACCACTTCCAAATCAACCAATCATCCCATAAAATCAACCATTCAGCTCTCAAAAACAACAAAAATCATCCAAAAAACAAGTCATTTCAACACTCAACACGTGTGCTCCTCTCACCTTTAGCTTCGGAGCCATTTATGCAGTGAATTTCATTGCAGCAACTCCCCCTTGGTTTACTCACGTGTTCCAAAGTCTCTCAGTCCGAGATCTCCTCTTCTGCGCAGGACACAAGCCTTGCAGTCATGGGTTTTCAAAAACCCGAGGGGTTATGGGTAAATAAGGCTTATGGAAGCCTTATTGGAAGCTTCCAATTTAGAAGCTTCTAGCTTCTGTTACCAGAATGATGTGGAGGGAGGAAATGATGGAGGAGATGATTATGAGGAGGGAGGTGAAGTTGACGACGACAATATTGATGATGATGGTGGTGGTGAGGAAGGTGGAGGCGGCAGCCCTGGCGGCGTGAGGGCAACCTTGGTGGCAATGGCAGGCAGCACGGCAGCCTGGCTGATCCTTTCTCTCTCCTCCCCCTCAAGCTTGGGGAGGGGAGAGGTCATATAGTGTGGAAGGGGGGGGATAGCCACACACATGGCTAGTTGCACGCCTCCTCCTCCCCCCGTGCTCTCCTGCTCCACATCCACTCCTCTCACACTCCCTCTCCCCCGCCATGCAACGGCTGAAGGGGAGGGGTTATTATAAAAAATTTTGCCAAAAATTTATCCATTATCTATTTTTCCCCCCTTGAAGGGGTGTTCCTGCGTAGGCCTATGGTGACTCGCAGTTTTCAAGCCACGGCTTCTACACACGATGCGGGGTGGAGTTTGCTAGTGCACGTGGAGGGAGTACTTAGCCCAAAATTTTATTGTTGCGGGAGATTACTTTAAACCTCTTTTGCGCGAGATTTTGGGTCTTGAATATTTCGTAGCGGAAATATTACAAGTATGCACTCCACCTTAGATGACCATAATGAATAGATTAAACCATCAAGTTTGTCTTCTTTGGGTAATGAAGGTAAGACTAGCACCTACACTGAGGATATCAAGGATAGCATCTTCCCTTTGGATGGGGCCCTCTATGATAGATGAATAGAAGAGGGATGGGTGTGAATGGGGGTCTCCTCCTGCTAACAATAATCGTGTCTCCAATTAGAAGAGTGTATGGGAAGAAGCTCCTCCGTTGAGTTTTCAAAGCGTATAAACTAATACGACATCTTTGATCCTATAATCACTCAAAAATTTGCATTTTGAGGAAAACAACATGACAAACAAAGGGCAATCAACTACAATGTCTCTAGATATGCCACTTGTACATAGAAAGTTATTGCCTACCACCAAAAGGGGGTTGCTTATACCAAGGAACTATCACTACCACTAGCAAATTCATATTTTCAGCAAAATGTGGGAAGGAGGGGCCACCTGATGCTTTTATGAGGTCACCTTGCCCTATATGTTGTCACCTAGCCTCCAAGGGATGTTTCTTGACTGCCAAGATGATTGATGGGGCATAGGATCTCTAATAGGGTCTGTGTTTGCACAACAAACACAGGCTGATTTTGATATCTAGGCTACTCCTCTATGATGATCACTTGCTTCTTTGCAAAAATAAATCTCTAGACTATCCTCACTTAGGTGTGTTCTCTACTCCTTAAGGGTAGTTGGGAGAACTCTGATTGGGTAAAAGATAGATTGATGATGGCTTTAGAGGGTTCTTCCTTTTATAGCTTGGGAAGGTAGTCTAATCGACAACATATCTAACTATATTATGAACCTTTCCTAGTCAATCAAGGAATATTTTCTTTACCATCAGATAGGGGTCCTTGATAACTCCCACACCCCACAACTCAATCCCCTCAAGTTGCTACCATCATAACTACTCTATCTAACCCAATGGCTAGATCCACAAAGGTCACATTTTTTCCATCCAATCACATAGACTTTATCTGACATATAAGTCAAGACCCACCAATCAATGTTTATATTCACACAACATGGATTCTCCTCATAATGGGGACCTTACAACTTGGATCACCATGGATCATTGGTGGCACCTTACAAGGGTGGGGCATTAAGCATATCTAACGCCCCCCCTCAATGTCCGTGTAAAGGGGAGCTCAAGCTCAACCGCCAAGACCCATGAACCACTTGTTTTTTAAGCATTTCAAGTCAAGCTCTAATGGCTACCTCTCACATAGATGATGCGCTATCTCTATCTATAAGTGTAGTGAGCTTACCTCCATGCCTGATCAAGTTGCCTCCTCTCTTTAGCACTCTGGTAGCTCCACGATCCAAGTGCAAGCTTCAAGCAAGCTCGATCCTCAAGCTCCACGCTCCAAGCTCCATTGCCACGAGTAAGACAAGAGAATAGAAGAGAAGAGAAAAAGAGAGGAGAAGATGGAGAGCTTCTCCACCACGATCCCTCATGCTCACATACTCCCTCTCTCAGGCACAAGCTCATGCAAGCAAGAAGAAGAAGAAGAAGAAGAAGAAGAAGAAGAAGAAGAAGAAGAAGAAGAAGAGAGCTACTTTTGTCCACACACAAGAATAAGCTCCTCATTCACTTTTCAACTTTATATACAAAACCCTAAATCCCTTTTGGGTGGTCATCCCCTTTTTGGTCTGGGCGGCTTGGCCCATTCCTCCAACCCTTCTCCTCCTTTCCCTATTGGCATGCCCTCAACCCGTGCCTCTAACCATTTGCAATTTGCATGGTCGATGCTCTTTTACAAAATAACTTATGGTGTGCCTTGCACTCTTTTACAAAAGTATTGACTTGCACTTTTTCTTATGCGTCTCTCTCCTTGATTTAGGATTTTTTTACACTTCTTGTGTTTCTTATTTTTTCTTGGCGCACCTTTGTCTTCCGTTTCACTTTTGCCTTGGCCTTATCTTCTGCTTTAGATTTTCTAGATTTTCCATCTTGTTTATCTGAGGGTTAACATTACCCCCCTCCTAAACGAGTGCCACTCCATATGGCACTTTTTGTCGTAGGTAGCAAGCTTTGGTATGCACTGAAGACGTGGGTGGAAGGGATTATTGTTGTTTGCCATGGAGTTTTAGTGGTGGTGCAGATGAAGGTTAGCGGTGGTGCTTTGTTGGCCTGATTGGCTAGTGATAGGGTTGTTGTAGTTGCTGATAGGTTTGTGTTCTTTGTTGGGAGTTGCACTCCTAGCTAGCACAAGTGTTGGTGTTCTAGGGATTCTACACATGACGATTCTTTGGTGGGCTTGCATGATGATAAAGGAAAAGAGTTCAGATGTGAGTGTTGATGGAGAGCTAATTGTACTTTCATTGGAGTCTTCAATACATGTAATTGAAAACCTCTCATATGGTCTCTCCTTGGGTTAGTGCTACTCTTCTTATCATGCGCAAGACATAGGTTGATGAGTTTGGGAGACAGGTCGAACTCTAAGCAAGCCAAGAGTATTGTCTTGCACTTGAGGACCCAAACTATGTATAGATTGTGGTGCAGATATTATGTGAGTGCACATGCATACTTAGATATTATGTAGTTAGAAGACTGTGGTCTAGTTCCTCGTAGCAATGTGTGGGTGAAGCAAGGATTCCATGGGGGAGAAAAAATTGTCAATGTTGAGAAGTACACTTGAAGGCTTTTCGAGACATCATTTGTGAGTTTGACAGCACGATGTAGCATAATTGAGCTCATTACGCCTTAGCTTTTGGTAGCTAGTGACTACTTGTATTGTTTGAAGAATAGGATGTACTTTCCATGATCTTTCGTGCCTTGCTCACCACTATTGATTACAATGGAGATGGAGTGCAAAAAAGAATTATGCAAATGGTTCAGGGTGACAAGTCTAACCATAGGAGAGACATGCTCCCTAGGTATATCATGCCCTTAATGTGAAAAAAGAATCATGCAAATGGTTCGGGGTGACAAGGCTCCCTAGGTATGTCCTGCCCTTGATGTGCCATGAATAATTGTGGAGTGCAAAAAAGAATAATGCAAATGGTTCAAGGTGATAGGTCTAACCATAGGCAAGACAAGCTCCCTAGGTATGTCCTGCCCTTGATGTGCTCTGAACAATTGTGGGGGATGTATACAGGGCTAGGGGACTAGGGACAGAGCCAGCCAACCGATGTCACTAGACATACCTAATTTGAGGACCCTTAGGTGTTGTGATGTGATCGTGAGTGCTCCTTTTTTTTTTCTTTTTTTTTTCTCTCTTTTTCCTTTTTTTTGGATAAAAGTAATACAACCAATGTAATACATTGAGGCTATTGGGGATTGAGAAATGTCAAGATCCAAAGGCTATGAAAAATGGATATTACAAAGATGATTGTATTACTAGCCTCGATGCTAGAGGAACAATTGTTGAGATGAAGAGATAGATTTGATATTTTGTAAACCTCTTTGTAACATTTGAGACATGGGAACAATCTAGATAGCAACGCACTAAGCTGTGCATGGACAAGGGATAGAGCATCTAGCAAATTGAATCCTAGTTGATGAAGAAATATTTTTCATTATTGAGAGCATGGCTCCTACCCGGATGTAGAGTTTGGCCAAGAAAGAAAGAGTAGCCAATGGCTATGCTTTGGGCCATGCTCAAATGCATTGTGTGCTTTCTACATGGCTCTTTGCTCTTGGTATTTATGTCGCTTTCTCCATAATGGTTCTTTGTGGGGTTGGTGGTCTTTTGGTGACTTGGACATTGAACGCTTTTGCACAGAGACCTGTGTCATCCTACATTCACTTGGCAACTCGTGAGAGTACATGCAAGTCATATGCTTCAACCATAATGAATAGGTGCAGCTCAAAAAGACATCGCTTATCTGAATCCCATAGTGTTGACTTTGATGCATATCACCTTCACTTGATTATCATTGCTTGTGTGTGTGTGTGCTAGCTTTGCTTCTTTTGGTATTATTTATACACAATCACAAAACACATTGTTTATTTATGTACACATTTATGAATCCATATCACTTTGTGAGGATAAAAACCACTTGTAAAACTCAGGATTGTATTGGAGCAAGGTATACATATCCACTAATCATGGCAGCCTACTTAGTAACAACTGATATTTTGCAACATCGAGTAGCATGGTGCCTTGTCCAAGTCTATTGGCAACATGCAACTTCTCCTCAGTGATAATTTTATCAATGAGAGAGTTCTCTTTGCTAGTTCTAGCTAAGTCCATACCCCGAATGGTAGTCAATGCTCGAAAGGAAGTTGGCACCACATAGGTCGGGTCTCTTTGAGACCACCATTGGGCCAGTCATTCCTCTAATATTGTCATAATCTGGGCTCTGATTTTGGCCATTGTAGCGCAATTTTCAAACCAACATTTTTCAAATTGACTTCGACCCTCTAATTGTCGCTTTAGTTTCTCTATCTCTAAGAGATTTGGTTGGCAAAGTGCTTCGTTGAATGTCATAGTTAAGCATACTTTGTTGGCTTCCTCGTCAAAGATGAGTTGCATGCATTCACATAGGAGTTTGTCATAGTGCTCATTAAGATATTCTTGCTCTTCCCAGGATAGCAGATATGACAAATATTCATCATGTCGTTCCCTAGGGAATGTGCCCATGTACACAAGGTCGTAGGCACATGTGAATAATTTGAGTTTAGCCTCCAACTCGGTCAAGCACTCTGTGACACTTCTATATTCGATGAGGGCTTGCTTGGTTGCTATCTCATGCAAGGTTCTAGGAGTTTCCCTAGGCTTTAGCACAACTAGGGGCTCAAGCCTAGATGAGCAAAATTGGTCAATGCTAGGATTGCTTATGTCCTCAGGATTTCATGCTTCTCCTAAGGCTTTGCTGCTATTGTGTCATGGTCCTCCTTAGATGTGACTGATATAGTTTCATCAACCTGTTGTGACAGTATTGTATCCACTCTTGATTGGTCAATCTAAGTTCATTGAGTGTTGTAAGCAACCAGTGATGGTAATGGTTTCTTTGATTTATCATGATACATAGATGTGTTTGAGGTTTCACCACCGTTAGGAGAGATGGAAATGGGTTCATTTGTGGATGGACTCGATGCTTTATTCCTCATCTCTTTAGCACTCTTAGTCTCAATCTTCTTGGCATCTACAATCACTTGCAACTGCCATTGTTTTCCTTGTTTTCTCCTCTTTTTCTTGGGCAATCAAGGTGTATCCTTTAAAGAATCCATACCCTAAACTAGGTCAGTTGTTGATGTGCTTGGTTGGGCCTCAACATTCTCTTTTTCTAGTGTGTCCTCATGGGACATAGCCACGGCCTGCTAAACAGCCTCACTAGGTTGTGAGGGTACAACTGTCTCTCTTTTTGGAGAGTCTAGCTCTTCAACTATTTCCTCTCTATTTAGCCCCTCATCTGATTACATTGGCAATCACTCCTAGTCTGGGTGTTTGCTCTAGGCTCTTTTTCTTACCCATGTAAACATGCCTCCATTGCTTCTTATCAAAGCGGGTATTGTGTTTAGAGTCATTTTTCTCTTGCTCTGGAGGTTTGGGTGACTCTAGTGTAGAACCAAGAAACGATTTAGGGTTCCTCTCATGTAGGCTTGGACGAAACCAGTTGAAGAAGTCAAGTTTGTATTGATGGGAAGCATAGAGATCTAGGATTTCAGGGTCTTGAGTGAGACAGAAGACATATGCGCTAACATCAAGTACCATGCTCCCTACTCCTAGCCTGCTAGCCACGTGTAGATCTATTTCTAGAAGCAGTTTATCATACAAGGGATGTTTTTGGACAATGGCAGAAAGCTGGACCTCATGGACCATTGCCAACACTCTTAACGAGATCGAGGCAACATATGTGGGATCATGTATTGATGTCCAAAGGGCTTTCCTTTGCTCAACAAGTGTCATTAGTCGGTGGCCAATTTTGGCTGCCAAAATTTAGAGTACCATTTTTGCACAAAGTTTCCTTGTCCTTTCCCTTTTCATTTGATTTCTTTGAACTTTTCCTTTTTTGTCTCACATTGAGCAGTATAGAGTGAGGGTATCAAGCACAATTCTCTAGGTGTGGCTTTTGGGATGTCCTTTATGACTTCTTCAGCAACAACTACATAGCGGGAGCAAACATGTTGTTGCTCCTCCCAAGTCAGGGCCTCAACTATGATCTTTGTGTGCTCTGGTGTTGGCCTTCTGATGTCCACATGGACATATGCACATATGATGGCTGTCAACTTGTGATCAAGCTTCAACATGCACTTTATCTCTGGTTCACTGGTCAGATGCGCTATCTCTTTGGCCAATACTTTGAGAGATTTCTCCTCAATCCTAGGCGTTAGGTGCTTTGAAAGTGTTGGAGGTGTCAAGATGTTGGTTACAACATCTCTTCCATAGGTGAATTGCTAAGGAGATGTTTCACAAGGCGCATCGTCACGGCCAAAGGCTGAGACTACTATGATTCGTGATTGGAAGTAGTAGCGGCAAGTTCAGTGGATTGGCTACTACTGTTGGTAGACTGCGGTGTCAAGTCCTTAGGTAGGTCAGAAGTGGTCATGTCTTTTTTTGCCCTTTGCATAGTCACTTGTGCAAATCAAGAAACAGTTGAGCTAGTCACGATGGATTGCACATGCATATCCTTGGGTTTAGAATTAGGGGTGGTGTCATGTCCTGCACCTAAGACATTTAGAAGCTCAGATGGAGATAGAGATTGGGATTGAGTAGCTACACTTAACAATTGTTGTTGTGCTTCTTGTGTCCATTTAGGAAAAGAGGGTGTAGGAGACTTGGGACTCTAGGTGGACTTGGCACTGGCTAGAAGATTTGTGGCTGTGAGATGATTTTACCATTTGCTTTGTTGAGCAATTAGCCTTATCATGAGCAACATTGCGCTTGTGGTGTCCTTAGCATTGTTTCCTGACCTTTTTGTTTCAAACATGGCCTCACTCACTGGTTCTCTATGTTCAACATGCGCTTTATCAACTCTTTCAACAAGTCCTTGCTCTCATTACTAGGCTTTCCTAGTATGTCAAAATATTCCTTATCTTTTCCTTGAGGCTTAATGAGGTCACCCTTGCTAAAGGTTGTGATTATCCTCATACCCAATAGCGTCAAGTGTATCCTCTGTGCTACATAATCGGCCTTACACTTCATCGCCTTTTTGAAGGGTCTTCCTAGGAGGGTTTCCTTTCCACAATTAGCACTATTTGGAGAAACATGGAATAGGATAGGCAAGCTTTCCGTTTCAATACTTACAAGGATTCTGCACTTCTCTATAAGTGCTTGTGGATGTCCCCCATAAGGACTAAGAGTTGCATTGGTCAGTATTATGTCTTCATCTTCTAGGTCTTGGCTTATAAGTTCAAGCCTTCTGACACATGCCTTTGAGTCCCCAACCACACAACCAGATGTGGATTCTCTATTGTTGTCTTGGGTCGTTTGTGCAGTGCCGTTCAAGGTGCATCTATCATCAAGACTACCACGTCTACTCATCCTCGCAGTTGTAGCTTGATGTTGTTGCATTCCGCCTTGACTAGATGCAATTTGAATGCAACATATACATGTTTTTGTGGTGTGGCCTTTTTTCCCTTGTTGGCTAGATTGGCCCATTGAGGTTCTAGGGTCTCTGGTTGTCTTTGTTTGGGTATGGGCTTTTGGTTATTATTTTGCAAGTGAGAATCTATGCTTGTGTAGAGCCATTACTACACTAGGATCTAATTTGGAGGACTTATCACAACACCCACTTTCTCTCAAGCCTACTTGGGGGAGGTGCGGAGGGGGCAATGCCCCCTCTGTGGGGATCCAGGGGGGGTAGTCCCCCTCTGGTCCATAGGGCCGTTATGCTAAATACCATGCGCAATTTGAAGGACCCCGTTTGTAGCCAAGTTTTGAACTACTTGCTCTAGATTTCAACCCAGTGATAGATCTATGACGTGCTTTTGGCTCTATATGGTCTCAAGGTCGGTTTCAGGGTCTACACGTTAAAATTTTGAAAAAATCCAAATTCAGCCCAACATGTCTGCAAGGGCCGAATGTCCAATTTGGCCCATCTGAATGGCCAAGGTCCAAATGAGAAAGGGTCGAATGCAACTGGTTCAAATGTCAAATTTAGCCAATCCGAATGTGGTTGTCCGAGGGCCAAATGCAACTGGTCCAAATATCAAATTTGGCGAGTCCGAATGTGGTTGTCCGAGGGCCGAATGGCCAAACTATAGTGGGCCGAATCAATCGGGTCAAGCAGTTTGTCTAAATGGGTTCCGGCCGAGTGGTCAAGGGCCAAGTCAGGTGGGCCAAATGCAAAGTTGGTCTAAATGGTGAATTTGGTCAGGGGCCAAATGTCAGCTTGTCCGAGTAAGATGGGCCAAATGGTTGATTTGATCGAGCCGAGTCAACAGAGCCGAGGACCGAATTTTCAAGTGTCCAAGTAAGATGGGCCGAATGGTTGATTCGGTCATCGGGCCGAGTCCTAAGTGTTTGAATGGTGGTGGGATGAATGGCCAAATACAAGAGGGCTAAGGGCCAAGGGCCGAGGGCCGAGGGCCGATTCTGGGGTTCAAAATCACCATCACTCAGACCAGCCAAATGCGGCGCGATTTTGGCAGATACAATGGAGAATTAATTAAATCGTACAATTTATGTCATGACATATAGCACGCACCTGCAAATCAAAGCTATGGATAGAGGAGAAGAGTTGTATATTCCTGGAATAGCAAATAAACTCCAAAATACAAATCGACAAACAAATCAAACCCTCTTGCGTTATTATGACAGCAAAAACCCTACTGCTTGTTTTCCTTTTTTTTCTCCATTTTTTCCTACCCTAATGCAACCAAATCATAAAGCAAACACCTACACTACTCAAAGGTGCTTTTCCAAATCCAAAAAACCAAAATCTTACTTGCTAAGGAGATTGAATACCTCTTCAAACTCCCTCGCTTCCTATATATCTACCTCAAGCACCGATTCGAGGAAAACCCTACTTCAATGCTCGATTCGGAGTGCACAACCTCTCAAGGCTTGAATCTATTGATCCTGAGAATGGAACAAAAATGTAGAGGGGAGCTCAAGCTCAACCGCCAAGACCCACGGACCACTTATTGTTCAAGCGTTTCAAGCCGAGCACTAATGGCTATCTCTCACATAGGCGATGTGCTATCTCTCTCTATGAGTCTAGTGAGCTTACCCCCATGCCCGATCGAGTTGCCTCCTCTCTTGAGCACTCCGGTAGCTCCACGATCCAAGTGCAAGATTCAAGAAAGCTCGATCCTCAAGCTCCATGCTCCAAGCTCCATTGCCGCAAGCAAGACAAGAGAATAGAAGAGAAGATAAGATAAGAGGAGAAGATGGAGAGCTTCTCCACCACGGTCCCTCACCCTCACACACTCGCTCCCTCACACTCTCACACTCCCTCTCTCAGGCATAAGTTCAAGCAAGCAAGAATAAGAAGAACAACAATAACAAGAGGAGAGCTACTTTTGTTCACACACAAGAATGAGCTCCTCATTCACTTTTTAACTTTATATACAAAACCCTAAATCCCTTTTGGGTGGTCATCCCCTTTTTTGTCTGGGCGGCTTGGCCCATTCCTCCAACCCTTCTCCTCCTCTTCCCTATTGTCATGGCCTCAACCCATGCCTCTAACCATTTACCATTTGCATAGCCGACACTCTTTTACAAAATAAATTATGGTGCGCCTTGCGCTCTTTTACAAAAGTACTAACTTGCGCTTTTTCTTGTGTGCCTCTCTCCTTGATTTAGGACTTTTTTGCACTTCTTGTGTTTCCAGATTTTTCTTGGCACACCTTCGTCTTCCGTTTCACTTTTGCCTTGGCCTTATCTTTTGCTTTAGATTTTCTAGATTTTCCACCTTGTTCGTCTGAGGGTTAACAGTCCACTTGTAGGTGAACTACATCCTTGGGAGTCTCTAAAGATGAATTCAAAGGGAATCCTTCATAAGAGCTTTGGTGAAGATATTTTCTCCATTCTCCTCCATTGGATAGTAGACCAGCTCTACTATCCCATCCTTGATCAAGTTACGCACATAGTGATACTGGATATCAAAGTATTTGGTGCACACATGAAAAATTGGATTTTTGGCAATGGCGATGCAACTTTGATTATTACACCTTAGCACTATTGGATCTTATCTTATACTCCCATATTCCATAGGCACCTCCTTAATCATATTGCTTCACATGCAACAAAGCAAGCTACCTTATGCTCTGCTTCAACAAAAAACAATACCATAATGGTTACTTCTTGCTGATCCAAGAGAAGATTCCTAAACCTAAATAGAAACAATATTGAAATTTTGATTTTTTGGAATCACTATCACCTACTTAATCTAAGTCATAGTTTCCCATGAGAGCACTTTTGGAACTATATGTGATACCATAGTCAAGAGTTCCTTTCAAGTATCTAAGTACCCACATCCCAGCTTTCCAATGACTTTCTCCTGGTTTGTTTGAGAACCTACTCAATACACCAACAGTAAAACTAATATCTAGCTTGGTGTTACACAAGTAGATGAGGCTGCCAACCAACCTCATGTACCTCCTAAAGTTTGCTAGTGTTGATTTATCCTCAATGGATGACTTCACATTAACCTCCATAGGTGTAGCTATCTCCTTACACTCGATCATGCTAACTACTTTTAAGATCTCCCATGCATACTTTTTTTGAGAGATTAAAGACTTCAATCCCCAAAAATAGTGCAACAAGCTGAAGTTTACAGAGCAAATATATGAGAAGAATAGAAACTACTTTAATTTCAAACAAACTAATACAAAGATGGCTTTGTCTACATATGTGCTTCCATTGTGAAGCTTAAATGGTGATTTAGATAGATCATAGACAAAGAGCTTAAGGGTAGCTAGAAGAACTCTGACTAGGTAAAAGATAGATTGATGATGGATTTAAAGGGGTCTTCCTTTTATAGCCTGAAAAGGTAGTCTGGTCGGCATGTCCGACCATATTATGAACCTTCCCTAGTTAGCCACTAGGCAATATTCTAGGGAATATTCTATTTATTGTTGGGCCAAGGGCACTATCCCAAGACCCCCATCAAGGGGGTCATTGGTCCACTGCCCTAAGACCCCCCATGTCCAGGGGTTGCTTCTGCGGCCCTCAAACCCCAAATAGGTGTCCCTTATAGCTCCCAAACCCTGGAATTCGATGCATTGTGCCTCAAGTTGCTACCAGCGTAACTACTCTATCTAACCCAAAGACTAGATCCACAACAATCACCTTTTTGCTATCTGATCACATAGACCTCATTTGACATATAAGTCATGACCCAACCAATATCCATGCTCACACATGGCTTCTCCTCATAATAGGGGCCTTACAACTTAGAGCATCATGGATCACTAGTGACACCTTACGAGGGTGGATCATTGAGCATATCTAATAGTGAGGAGTCTAAGGATTCAAGCTTCATCAATGAATTCAAGGATTTGAGCTCCTCTTGCATTATTCATGCTTCTTGTTTGCATTTTGAAAGAGATACTATTCTCATTTTCGAGTTCTAAATTTAAGTCAAACAGTTGTTCCAACTTGAGAAGCTAATGAGGCTTGATTGCTACCATAGCCTGATTTGAATGCATTTGAGCAGCCATTATAGTGGCTAGATTTCAAGACAAGTAGCTTGTCTTTGGAATGCTTAGGAAAATATTTTGATCAATGTACTTGATGCATGCAAGCACAAGGACTACTTAAGGGGCAATTCATTTCTTAGAAGCTCACGGACTTCTTAAGGTGAGGGGTAGCTTTTTTCTTGGAAGTAGGGGGTTTAAGCAAGGGGCAAACTCAATAGGATAAGCTAGGTAATTACTAAGCAAGGCCTTTAAGCAAGGGATCTTCCATTTCTATTACAAAGAAAAGGAAGAGAAGAAACTTCTTGATCATTGTGCTTGGGCTTAGCCCTTGAGGCCTCTAATGCTATTTGCAAATAAGTAGCATAGGATGTTTTCACCTAGATTGAAGCCAACAAATCCATACTATCATCTTCATGATTTTGCAACATTTTGAGGCAACTCTTAGCCTTCTTTTTGAAGACAAGACTTTTAATCCTTAATCCTTAGTTATCAAAGGCTTAATTTTAACTCATTTTGAACTCGTTCACACCACCCAAAGTAGTTTGAAGGATTTGTGTTCACATTGAAATCCAAAAATTCGTCATCTTAGAGGACTACTTTTGCTATCACATGTTTAATTTGTAGTAATGATGTTGGCTGCATTGGAAATGTAAACATGATTACTAATTGATTTTAGGTGGCCAATTAATGTTTGGAGAATAGTTGAAAAATTAGAAAATTTTTCAAAAAGTTTATAAGTCTTTGGGAGTGCTAGAACATGAGATTTGCATTAGCTTTGGGCTAGTTTGATGTCGTTTTAGTATTGTTTGTCTTTGTAGAGGGCACTTGCATAACAATCAATTTGCCTCTTTTGGACTTGTAGTTAGGCATGCCTTAGTATTTTGGTGTGTAATCATTATGGCTTCCTCATCTACTTATAAAAATGCATTAATTCATATTAAAAATTTTGGAAGCACTAATTTTTCTTATTAAAGAGAAAATCTATAATGTATTGGTTCAGAAAAATCAGATAAAGCTAATCAATTGCAAGAGTATTGAGTCTGAGGATATGGATGCACATGTATGGAAAGAAGTGAAAGGGTTGGCACATCCCACCAAGTGACTAAAAAGCTCTCAATATTAGGACTCGTAAGATCATTGCAAGTGTTGAATTGCTAAGGAAAAACAAGAAAAATGTAAAAAACATAATGAGGATGATGGAAAAAGGAAGAGAAGTCTATGATAAAGATAGAAGAGTTATATGGATGTAGCAGTAATGATGTAGATGTCTTGTATGTTTTCTCTTTTAGTGATGCATTCTTTGTTGCCATGGATGTGTGTGGATATGCCACAGAATTAAACTTTGGGCTCAAGAGCATCATTCTATGTCACTCAACCATGGATAATTGCATGCCTCGCATTTGATTTTGGACTTAGGAGCATCATTCAATGTCACTCAATATAGAGAATGGTTCACTATGTATAGTGTTGGGAGATAAGGATGCATCCATCTTGGTAATAGCTATGCTTGTGACATTGTTGATATAGGGGATGCACATTTGTTACTACCTAACAAATCTTCTTTTGTCATGCAAAATGTACCACATGTTCTAGATTTGACTAAGAGTCTAATTAGTATTAGATAGCTTGATGATTGAGGTTATAGGATGAGCTTTGGAGATAATGTATGAAATGTTTAAGAAGGGTCTCTTGTAGTTTACAAAGGTCGTAAATTTGGTACTTTGTATCCTTCCCATGTTTTTGGGGCTAAATACTTTGTTGTGGTTGTCATCGAATAACCATCAAATTTTTTATGGCATTGTTGTTTGGGGCACGTACAAGTTTTAGTGGAATAAAATATTTATGCCATTTATATTATCTTTTGTATTTGAACTTTTATAATCTTGGTTTCGATGAGCATTGTCTTTTTTGTAAACAAACTAATTTTTTTTATAAGAGAGGTGATGGTACTAGAATATTAGAGTGCTTGGATTTGGTTCATAGTGATTTGTGTGGGCCTATGCCTACTATCTCATTCAATGGAGCTTCATATTTTGTCACTTTCATAAATTTTGCCACTAGGAAGGTAACAAGTTTAGACTTCTTCATAAGAAGAGTGATGTGCTAGATGCATTTCAAAAGTTATTAGCATTTGCAAAGAACCAATCAGACAAAAAGATTATATGCTTAAGAATTGACAATGGTGTTGAATACACTTCTCATACCTTTACAAACTTCTGTGAAAGCCATAGTATTAAAAGAGAGTTGATAGCTCCTAAAAAACCTTGCTCAAAATGGTGTGACTGAAAAACTAAACATGAGCATTCAAGAAAGGGTCAATAATATGCTTTCTATCTCTTATATGTCTTTGGCTATGAATCATTTATGCATATACCTAAGGAAAATTGGAGTAAGCTTGATTTAAGTCCAAGAACTATATCTATATTGGATATGGGGAGTCTGCAACCTCTGACATTTGGGAAATGATAACCACATTCTTCACATGTGCCTTATGTGAGATAGAGACAAATGGTACTCTATTTGTCTCAAAAGGAATACATTGGGAAGGTATTGGATCACTTCAATACAAATAAGGGAAAGGTAATTAATGTTTCATTGCCTCCATATTTGAAACTTGGCCACGAGGATAGCCCCAAGTCAAATGAGAAACTAGCTAACATAGCTGTTAACCCCAACACGAAGAAATCAAAAGGAAATAAAAAAGATACAAGGAAAAGGCGGAAAAAAGGTAGCTCGACTGAAGAAAAAAGAGGAGAAAAGGCCAAAAGCGCGAGGGCAACCTCAAAAGTCCAAGGCAGCTGCAAAAAGGGGAAGGTGCATTTTAAAATACAAAGGCACACCCTGAAATCTTGTAAAAGAATGCCAAGCGGTGGAAAATCTGGAAAGCTAAAATTGAAGACAAAGACAAAGGCCAAGGCAAAGAGAAATGGAAGACAAAGGCCCACAAGGAAAAGCGCAAGTCAAAACTCTTGTAAAAGAGTGCAAGCGCATCAGGGTTTAATTCAAGGAGCGCCGGGCTCTCACCCGGGTGCAATTTGTAAATATAGACGGGCGGTGGAAAGGAAGCTAGAAAGATAGAAGGACAATGAGAAAAAGGGCCTAGGCTACGGCCAACCATGTAAAAAAGGGGAAAAGGGGATGACCGCCCAAAAGGGATTTAGGATTTTGTATATAAAGTTGAAAAGTGAATGAGAAGCTCATTCTTGTGTGTGGCAAAAAGTGGCTCTCCTCCTCTTCTTCTTCTTCTTCTTCTTCTTCTTCTTCTTCTTGCTTGCTTGAGCTTGTGCTTGAATGAGGGAGTGTGAGAGTGTGAGGGAGTGAGTGTGTGAGGGTAAGGAATCGAGGAGGAGAAGCTCTCCATCTTCTCCTCTCTTCTTCTCCTCACTTCTCTTCTCTTCTCTTGCTCGCGGTGATGGAGCTTGGAGCATGGAGCTTGAGGATGGAGCTTGCTTGAAGCTTGTACTTGAATCGTGGAGCTACCGGAGTGCGCGAGAGAGGAGGTAACTCGAACGGCATGGAGGTAAGCTCACTACACCCGTAGATATGGATGGCGCGTCGGCTATGTGAGAGGTAGCCATTAGTGCTCGGCTTGGAACGCTTGAAACAATAAGTGGTCCGTGGGTCTTGGTGGTTGAGCAAAGGCTCCCACATTTTGGTTCCATTGCCGGGACCAACGGATTCAAGCCTTGAGCGCTTGCACACTTCGAATCGAGCATCAAAGTAAGGGTTTTTCCTTGAACCAGTGCTTGAGATAGGTAGGAAGTGAGGGGGTTGAAGATGGTATTCGATCTCCTTGGGAAGTAGGTTTTTTGCTTTTTGAGATTTATGTTGTGAGACGTAGTAGTGTAGGTATTTACTTTGTGATTTGGATGCATTAGAGTAGGAAAAAACAAAGAAAAACAAAGAAAATAAGCATTAGGGTTACTGTTGCAAAACAGGGCAAAAATAGGGCAAGAATCATGCAAAAGGGGTAAAAAACTCGCTTGTGATGCCTAAGGTCGGCAAGTGAGTTATTGGGGGTGCCAATACCATACCCGAGAAGCGGTATAAGGGCCAAAAGTGGCAAGAAAGGCCACATTGTGCATTGCAGGGTTTCAAGAGAGCAGGAGAGAAGAGGAAAGCTTGGTGAGGGAATTTGCTTCAATCTTGGCATCAGAGAGATCTTTGGCTAGCCCAGGTAATTCTACACCTTCCCCTATAGTAGTAGGACCAAGCTGGAGCTGCTCGTCAAGGGGGAAGGCCTCCAGCACCCGGCACGATGAATTTCATTAGAGTCGACGAAAAGACGCGCAGCACCCGGCACGTCCGAGTAACGACGACTCTAGTCCAAGGCCCAGACTCGGCCCTCGGACTGCTCGACTCAACCCACTCGACCACTATCACTCGGACGCCCACACTCGGGCCATCCGAATCGAGCACTCGGACTACCTTAGAGTTCAGACTCGGCCCACTCGGCCACCTGACCTAGCCTCGGCCCTCTGACCCTGCCTCAGCCCACTCGGCCCTCTGACCTAGCCTCGGCCTACTCGGCCCTCTGACCTAGCCTCGGCCTACTCGGCCCTTGGACACTCGAGTTCGGACCGGGCGAATTTTTCATTCGGACAGTCACACATGACCCTTACCACTCGGCCCTCGGACGTGCCGAATCGGACACTCAGACCCTGCAACTCGAACTAGTTGGGCCGAGTATGCAGTTTGACCAAATTTTCAAAAAACTTTACCTAACCTAGCCAACACTCAGCAGCGCGAATTGTTGAAAGCCCTTACGACACTCAGAACTTGATTCTGGCACACGCAATAGGCAAAATCGTAGGGCGCAGCCGCTTATTAGCTAGAGGCAGGCAGTTGTGAGACCAGGGACTTAGACGCAAACCGCTGAGTGGAAAAGCCTGATTAGACCCAAAAACGAATGAGGCAACAAATTAGAAAAAGAGCTCTAAACCCAAAATTGACCCCACAGGCTACATAGAGCGAAAGGCGCATCGTAGATCCGCCACTGGGCCAAAATTTTGAGCAAGTGGTTCAAGATTTGGCGGAATGATCCTCCAACCTGTGCATGGTGCTTATCATAACAACCCTATAGGTCAGGGAGGGGACCGCCTCCTGGACCCCCGGAAAAGGGGCTTTGCCCCCTTTGTATCCTCCCCAAGTAGGCTGGAGAGAAAACGCGCACCGTGACAAGCCCTCCAACTTAGACCCTTGGGCAGTAATGGCCCTACGCAAGCATGGAGACTCACTTGAAAAGGAGCAACCAGAAGCCCGCACCCGAATAGAGGCAAAAAAAGATCCTAGAACCTTAACGAACCAATCTAGCCATCAAGGGCAAAAAAGGACACACTACAAGGACACATGTACATTGTGTTCAAACCATGTGTAGTCAAAGCAGAATGCAACATCATCAAGCTACCAATGCGGAGATGATTAGACATGACAGTCCTGACGATAGATGTACCCTGAGCAGCGCTGCATAGACAACTCAAGATCTCCGTGGAGAATCCATGTCTGACTGTGCGGCTAGGAACTCAAGGGCATGTATCAGAAGGCTGGAGGCTATAAACCAAGAGCCGGACGATGAAGACATAGTACCACCTGCTTATCTTAGGGTCAAACTCACCGCAAAATGAGAGCATAATGTTGATGCATTCATTGATGAAGGAGCAGATTTCAATATCTTGACTTATGAAGCATGGACACTACTAGGTCAACCAGAGCTCAAACCGACTGATGCAACTCTTAATCCTTACGGGGAACACCTGCAAGCACTTCTAGGGAAGTGCAGAATCCTTGTAACTATTGAAACAGAAAGCTTGCCAGTCCTATTCCATGTTCCTCCAAATAGTGAGAATTATGGAAAGGAAATCCTCCTAGGAAGGCCCTTCAAAAAGGCAACGAAGTGTGAAGCTGACTATATAGCACAGAGGATACACCTAGCACTACTAGGTGTGAGGATAATCGCGACCTTTAGCAAGGGTGACCTCACCAAACCTCGAGAGAAGGGCAAGGAGCATTCTGACATACCAAGAAAGCCTAGTAATGAGAGCAAGGAGTTGTTAAAAGAGTTGATACAAGCACAGGTTGAAGGGAGAGAACCAGTGAGTGAGGCCATACTTGAAACAAAAAGGTTAGGAGACAAGACCAAGGATAGGGTTTGGACTTACAAATATCGTAGAAGATCACGAAATAGGCCCAAGCCTTATAGACGAAGGCATCGATGGAAAGCTAGCACAACGCCACGATGGATATCCAAGGCGTTGCTTCGTGCTCAAGGGTATTATGCAGGCAACCAATGGATTTGGGTACCGAAACCTCCTGTTAAACCACCTCGGTCAGGAGCCCAAATTAGGTCAAAAAAAATGAGACATGGGAGGATCCCTAAACGAGAATCCGAGTCTCGGACCAAAAATGTTGGAGTGATTGCGCCCCTCACGATTGAAATCAAGAAACCAAACAGGACCCATCAAATACTAGATCCTCAGCCTAGCGTGCCTAGCAAGCAGATATCAGAGGGATCCGTCGAATGTGCACGAGGTCCTCTAGTGGCTAAGGAGCCTTTGACTTGCCAAGGGGACAAGGAGCAGCATAGGCACAATGTCACTCATGATAGGGCTGATTGCTCAGTAAAGCTAACGACAGAATCCTCCAACAATCACAAGCAAATCATTCAGTCGGTGCTAGGTCGGCCTAAGAATCCTAGGTCCCCTACGTCCTCTCTTCCCAAACAGACCCCGGAGACACAACGACAGCTGTCAATGGTAGGGGCTCACTCCCAACCTTTGTCTCCATTAAAGCTTCCAAATACCCAAGAGGGGAAACATGACACTGGCCGTAGCTCTCGGCCCATGGATACTCCCGTGCGACCCAATGTGACTGGATCACCTCAGGATCGATCCACACAGGTGAGTGTTCAGAGGACAACAAAAGACACAACCATGTCCGATCGCCCCAGGGACTCCACACTGCTATCCACCAAGAGTGACCAATCCACTGGACTCAACACCACTGCTCCCAACCAGGGATCGCATTGAGAGATATGCCTTCACTGACTAAGAGAAAGAGGAGAAAACAGCACAAACAACAGCAGCCACAGGCGGTCATGGACCCCAAGAGTGCTGGAGAGCTGGGGAATAAAGCATTATGTCCATCCACCACTGAACCCATTGATGTCTCTCGGGTAGCGGTGAAACCTCAAACACATCCGTGTGCTCTGAAAAGTTAAAGTAGCCGTGGCCATCAACAGTTGCTTCCAACGCTCAATCCACCAACAATAGAACTCTCATCGACCAATCAAGAGGGGAGATAACGATGCCACAACAGGGCAACAAATTCATACCAATCACATCCAAAGAGAACCATGACGCAATGACAAAGCCTCAAGAGAACCATGGAAACCCCAAGCGCATGAGCGCTCCTAGAATTGATCGATCTTGCTCTTCTAGGCCTAAGCCCCCAGCTACACTAAAGTCCAAGCAAACTCCTAGAGCCTTGCGTGAGATGGCAACCAAACAAGCCCTCGTCGAACATAGAGGTGTCTCAGAATGCCTAGCTGAGTTGGATGCCAAGCTTAAGGTGTTCGCATGTGTCTATGTCCTAGCAGATGTGTGTGCATTCCCTAAAGAGCAGCTTGGAGACTACTTGCCCTTCCCTTTATCTTGGGAAGAGCAGGAACACCTTGATGAGCACTATAGCAGGCTCCTGCACGAATGTTTGCCACTCATCTCAGGCGAGGAAACTGACGAACTGCGCTTGACTGTCACATTCAATGAGGCGCTTTGCCAACCGAATCTCTTAGACATAGAGCAGCTAATGCAACTGTCAGCAGGCCGAAGTCGATTTGAGTAGCGTTGGTGTGAAAGCCGCATTTCAATGGCTGAAGTAGGGGCTCAGATCATGACCGTCTCTGAGGAGCGATTGGCCAAATGGCGATCCCAAAGAGACCCAACCTATGTGGCACCAACTTCCCTTCGAGTGCTGACTGCCATTCGGGGCAAGGACTTGGTGGAACCAAGCCAAGAAAACCCTCTGCTTGATAAGGTTCTCACTGAGGAGGAGTTACATATCGCCAGTAGACTCGGACAAGGGTCCATGCTACTCGATGTGGCGAAGTATCTATCAGTATTGAGTAAGCTGCCATGTGTACTAGATGCATGTGCCACACTTCAGTACAATCCCGAGTTCTATAATTGGTTTCTATCCTAGTGAAGTGACAAGGATTCGAAAAAATGTATATATATAAACAATGATTTTTGTGTCACCTTGTATAGACATTATCAACACACACAAGCAATAAAAACCCAAGCACAGACAGAAGAATCGGGGCCAACAGGCTACGCTAGGCCAGTCCCCCTTTCACCAGATCATGTCCGCCTCCGGGCAAAGGGCATGCACCCCGCATTGCCACCATGGAAAACCTTGACCAACGTCCCTCATGATGTAAGCAGGGCGCAGTCCCTCTCTACACAATTTTCCCTTCCCGGCCTATCCTTCCGAGGATGAGCCCTCCAAACGCAGGACCACTAACCAATGTAACTTGGCGTGAATTAAGATATGCTCGTAGTTAAAGGCCAGAGGGACACCATTACAATGAGTACAACATGTTCCGCACCTTCTCTTCTAGTCATATGCATTTGACAACCCACACTGAAATCCCTCCTATGGGAACAATCTTATTCCGTATCAAGGCCTAACACTTGGATTGCATCTTGCAGGCTTCCAAAAGGAAAACATGGAGAACCATGGACAGCTGGCGTGCAGAGACGCTCTTTGCACGCAACGGGAGCACACGACACGTGCCCCTCCCCCGGTACGCTATGTACCCACTCTCAAGAAATATGCAAAGAAGCGCGGTCCTAAATGGCACCGTCCCGGACGAAGGCCTAAAAATCCTCGGACCTGGAAAGTCAAAGCTCAACTAAGCGTACAAGCTGTGGCAACACCAGTTGCACAAATCCCCCACAAGCGCTCAAGCACCAGATGCCCAAGAGCAGGAAAGGCGGCCAGGGATAGGGAAGAGTTCGACAAATTAGTTAAAAGAATTTTGACTGGGACTATACCATCCATGTCCCGGCCAACATGTGCCCTACCCGACCTCACAACAATCCCGCACCAGCACCAGCCCAGTCGCCCAACCAATTGGACTCGCCCCGCCTAGTAGAAATCGGCTAAGCCCTAGGATGTACGAGCAGCTTAACAAGTTATCAAGACCTAACTTTTTGTCTTTTGATGGGTGAAAGGGAAACTCCCTACTCGTGCAACTTCTGCTATCTATAGCTAATGTATGCTGCATCTTTGACAAGCAATCGCATATGCAGTGCGATTAACATTATAGTATTACGGAAGGTCATGTTTTAACATAACTACATCTGTTGAATTACTTAACGAAATCAAGCATGTGCTCTCACGACGTGACAAGTGGATGCAGGATAACATAGGTCTTCGTGCAAACATGTTCAATGCCTGGGTTACTGCAAAACCACGACCGTGCACTAACCACAACAAAGTCACGCTGCTGAATGCGAACCATCACTCTCGCGAGTGCACACATCGCACGAACCCACGCGTAGTCATGGGCTTTCTTGGGTCACGCTCTGCACTCACGACAGGGGGGTTGCAATCGAACCGATATCACAACAATGGCTTCCCTAACAATGAGGCTAGGGCAAATTCATCATGGTCACATCCATTTCCCGCGCCTCCGAGGCTTGACATGTCCCAACCCATGGAAAGGCTCATAGCCCCCGCATATTGCAATGGTTGTACTGTGAAAAAAAAAATGAAAAGAAAAGAAAAGAGAAAATAAAAAACACACCCACGTGCACATCACCGCACCTAGGGGTCCTCAAATTAGGTGCGTCCAGTGACCTTGGTCGGTTGGCTCCGTCTCTAGTCCCCTAGCCCCCTAACATCACCCACAATACTTTAGGGCACATCAAGAGCAGGACAGCCCTAGGAAGCTTGTCTCGCCTGTGGCTAAACCTGTCACCCTGCACCATTCCCACAATTCCCTCTCACACTCTGCCTTAAAACCATGACAACCAATTGGGGCACGCACCGCACGAAGGGTCATGAATAGTACACCGTTCTCATCCACAGGCCAATGTCGCCCACCTCCGGCTCGTACACTATTCCGGTGCCCTATCCTGCTACGTCTACAATCACAAGGCACACAACGGCGCACCCACCTTCACATGTACGTCTTTCCACCATGGACCACTCTGCTTTATCCACACGATGTTATGTGCCACCAGGCCGCAGTCTTCTACCTACATAATATCTAAGTATGCACGAACACTCACATAATATATGCACTAAAGTCTATACACAGTTTGGGTCCTCAAGCGCAGGACAATACTCCAAGCATGCTTCAAGTTCGACTTGTCTCCCAAACTAATCAAAATATGTCTTGCGCACGATAAGAAGACTAGCACTACCCTTAGGGACAGACCACATGGGAGGTTTTTCAATTGTAGATATTGGCAACTCCAACGAAGGTGTCGTTCACTCTTCGTCAACACTCAACTCTGAATTTCTATCCTTATCACCCTATAAGCCTGCCAAGAATCATCATACACTGAATCCCCAACAAACCACCACTTGTACTCCATCCGTGCAACCCCCTCCAAATTACAGCCCTACCACCAACACCCATTGCCCTACCACCTACAATTTAACCCACCAATGTGCCCCCAACGACCTTCCTCCCCACCACTACCGCCACTCCGCCATCGCAACCCCCACCGTTCTTGCCACCCACGTCTTCGGTGCATGCTAATGCCTACTACCTACGACGGCGAGTGCCATGGGACTGGCACTCGTCTAGGAGGGGGGTAATGTTAACCCCAACACGAAGAAAGAAAAAGGAAATAAAAAAGATTTAGGGCAAAGGTGGAAAAAAGGTAGCTCGACTGAAGAAAAAAGAGGAGAAAAGGCCAAAAGCGCGAGGGCAACCTTAAAAGTCCAAGGCAGCTGCAAAAAGGGGAAGGTGCATTTTAAAATACAAAGGTGCACCCTGAAATCTTGTTAAAGAATGCCAGGCGGTGGAAAATCCGAAAAGCTAAAACTGAAGACAAAGACAAAGGCCAAGGCAAAGAGAAACGGAAGACAAAGGCGCACAAGGAAAAGTGCAAGTCAAAACTCTTGTAAAAGAGCGCAAGCGCATCAGGGTTTAATTCAAGGAGCGCCGAGCTCTCACCTGTGCAATTTGTAAATGTAGACGGGCGGTGGAAAGGAATCTAGAAAGATAGAAGGACAATGAGAAAAAGGGCCTAGGCTATGTCCGGCCATGTAAAAAAGGGGAAAAGGGGATGACCGCCCAAAAGGGATTTAGGGTTTTGTGTATAAAGCTGAAAAGTGAATGAGAAGCTCATTCTTGTGTGTGGCAAAAAGTAGCTCTCCTCTTCTTCTTCTTCTTCTTCTTCTTACTTGCTTGAGCTTGTGCTTGAGAGAGGGAGTGTGAGAGTGTGAGGGAGTGAGTGTGTGAGGGTGAGGGACCGAGGAGGAGAAGCTCTTCATCTTCTCCTCTCTTCTCTTCTCTTCTCTTGCTCGCGGTGATGGAGCTTGGAGCGTGGAGCTTGAGGATGGAGCTTGCTTGAAGCTTGCACTTGAATCGTGGAGCTACCGAAGTGCGTGGGAGAGGAGGTAACTCGAATGGCATGGAGGTAAGCTCACTACACCCGTAGATATGGATGGTGCATCGGCTATGTGAGAGGTAGCCATTAGTGCTTGTCTTGGAACGCTTGAAACAATAAGCGGTCCGTGGGTCTTGGTGGTTGAGCAAAGGCTCCCACAATAGCCAAGGTTCCTTATCCATCCACAATTGGCAGGTTGATTTACACCATTGTTACTACATTTCAAGGCACTGCCTATGCAACAGAAGTGGTTAGGAGGTATATTTCAAGCCCTAGCAAGAATAATTGGAGGGAATAAAGAGTATCATAAGATATTTAAATGGCATTAGAGCTATGTGCATAGGCTTTAGAAGGAAGGATGCATCTATTCTTGGATATGTAGATGTTAATTTTATAAGAAGTGTAAACTCTAGGAGGTTTACCAAAATTTTTGTCTTTACTTTCACACATGGTGTAATCTCTTGGTTCTCTTGGATACATCCATATGTGCATTTATCTACCACTAAGACTATCTATGTTGCAACCACCGAGGCATACAAGGAAGCTATGTTAGAAGTATAGTATGAGAACCCTCTGTAAGCAAGGGTGCATGAGGGAAGGTGAGGTGTGAATAGACTAAGGACACTAGAGGATCTGGTAAACCTTAATAGTAGTTCAATTAGAAGCTATATAAACATGGGCAAAGGTCACTCTTAGTAGACGAGAGAGTAGACCAGTTGTACTTTCATGAGCAACCGAATAAGTAAGATCTTCTTCTTGTATTTTGTGAGCTCTCTTCTCCCTCTTCTACACACTCTTCCATGTTGTAACTTTGATGTTCCAACATGATATTAGAGCCATCTCTAAACCATTGAGTTTCCCCTAACTTGATCTCAACCTAAATGCACATGAGAGTTCCATTTTTCATCTTATCCTCTCAGCCTCCATAGCTAGTTTGGACCTACAGACCTTGGAGTTGGCATGGCCAAAATGGGGCATTTCAATTCATAAACTCTTTTGAAGACTTCTTTTCATCATAAACTTTGATGTTCCAACATGATATTAGAGCCACCTCTAATCCATTGAGTTTCCCCTAACTTGATCTCAACCTAAATGCACATGAGAGTTCCATTTCTCATCTTATCCTCTCAGCCTCCATAGCTAGTTTGGACCTACAGACCTTGGAGTTGGCGTGGCCAAAATGGGGCATTTCAATTCATAAACTCTTTTGAAGACTTCTTTCTCATCTCAAGGCATAGCATCCTATTACTTAAAGCCCTAACATTGGCCACACAAGAGCTCGATATTGTGGGATTCACAAATCTGGTGCAATCTAGGATAGTGTGTTCCTTCTTTACTACTCACAGCTTGGATAGGGTGCAATAGTGGTAGCTATCATAGGGATTTGGTAGCTCCCTAAAATGGCTAACTTGACCTAAGAGAGTTTTCCAAAATTCCTTCTTTGCTACTCACATTGTGTGAAACCCTAACTATCAGTTTTCATGGCAGCCATGTCCAGAAAGCTTCAAGCTTTCTCATTTCAACTTTAATCATTGTGAAAGTCACTAATAGTGATTCTAGTCACTAATTAATATTCTCTAGAGTTTATTTCAGATGTAAAAGCTCCATCTCAAAGCTAGGCACACTTGGTGGACATCCTTAAGTCCCGACATCTCACATCCCAAGTGAGGCATAAACTGTGAGATGAGTGAACTTCACTTAGCATTTTAGCATAGTCATCAAGTGATTATCTCATTAAGTGACATTGTAAGGCTATGTGTACAACTATAAACACATAGACCATGTGACTGCTCCTCTCCAAATGTTGTCTTACCAAATTTTTTAATCAGATTTTAAATAACTTTCAACCTCTTACTTATTTGGTTTAAACATCATTTCATTGCTTCTGCTCTTATTTCCCACCAACTTGTAAAGGATTAGACACTATTGTTTCCCTATGCAATCGGTAAGACTTTCCTATCATGCCCTAGGTTGACATAAAGCCTCAAATCCGCAAGTATGATGGAAGATATTTCCATCCATGGAAAGTATTGGTGAAATATAATATGATGGAGAGGAGTTACTGGCCCTTCATTAAAGGGACCAAGTCCATTGGCCCATCCAATATTATAGATGTAGAAGATGATGAAAGATCCCAGGCCATAATAATGTTCCACCTAGACGAATCCTTAATCCACCACATTGATCAACTTGCAACTGCAAAGGAAAAGTGGGATGTCTCGAGAAATTATATGGTGCAAAAGGAAAGAGCTCCTAATATTCCTCAAAATAGAGTTCTTCACCTTGGAATACAAGCAAGGAGAAGACTTGGGAAAGTTCATTTCCAACATGAAGGGACTAATGGCCCAACTAGCTTTAGTTCAAGCTCAAGTTGCTAAAGAATATGCCATCGCAATACTTTTAAAGGCTCTAAGGTAAGTTTTCCCAAATCTTGATATTACTCTAACAAATATACCAAATCCTACACTTGGAGATGTCATCCAGTCTTGTCTAGATGAGGAGAAAAGCAATCAAAAGGAAGGTAGCACTCACTATCTACCTCCACAACCCGTGATCAACCTCTTAGTTCATATCATCTCCACTAAATTTCCTTTTGCAATAAAAAGGGACATACTATAAGCAACTACTAGAAAAAATGTCCCTACAAGATGAAGTGCAACAAATGTAAGAAAACATGACATGTCACCAATAAATGTCCTAACTCCTATGTGAAGCACCAAAAGAATTGGAGGCCAACTATGTCTCCAACCTGATGATCGCCTTTTCCAATATACTTTATATCATCTTTCAATAAACATCATGGTAACCTACTTTATAAAGGCATCCCACTGATTGATTAAGGGAGGGAACATTTCCATGCTATGTGATCCAATGTCACCTTGGCACTTGGGGTGGGGGGGGGGGGGGGGGGGGGTGTTAGAAGTATAGCATGAGAACCCTATGTAAGCAAGGGTGTATGAGGAAAGGTGAGGTGTGAATAGACTAGAAGACACTAGAGGATACATTGTTAGAAGTATAGTATGAGAACCCTATGTAAGCAAGGGTGCATGAGGAAAGGTGAGGTGTGAATAGACTAGAAGACACTAGAGGATAGAGAAAAATCTACTATAAGCTCACTTAGAGGCTATCTTCTCCCTCTTGTGCACACTCTTCCATGTTGCAACAGTGATATTCCAACAAGCTGTATGGCTTACTTGTCTAGTAGAAGACTTAGGCATTGCAAGAGAGGTGCCTACATTACACAATGATAGTTAAAGTGCCTTTTAGTTATTGGCAGGTAATAATACCTTTCATGCAAAGACAAAGCACATTGAGCTGAAGTATCACTTCATTACATAAGGACAAGCACATTGAGCTTACCAAGATCCATACTAATGATAATAACCCTGTAGAACTTCCCACGAAGAGTTTACCTTCAAATTGCTTTGCATATTGCATATTACTAATGGACATTGGATAGTATTTTCATTTTCTTCTTATACTCTCATACAAGCACATTGGCCTTTAAGGGGGTTAGGTTGTTGGGGTAAAGGCCAATGGTGGATAATAGCCAAAATGGGCACCCCTCGTATAAGTACACACTATATAGTCATCAATAAGTGAAGATAACAAAAAATAAGGATACAAATCATTGTACCCACAAACACGCTTGTGAGCTTCTCTCTCTCAACCCTCTTACACTCCATAGCTTTGACCTCACATCCCACCATTGCTTATGTCTCAACTATGTTCACTAAATTTATAGTCCACTAATTAATCAAACAACTTACTAATCTACTACTATTAATGTACTAACTAATAACCCTAGACCTACTAATCTTCTAGCACAACTACTACCAATCTACTAACCAATCAACTTACTAATCTACAACTAGTTTTCATTTCAACTTACCACATGAATATTTAGCAAGCGTGTGGAAGTGTGCAATCAAAGAGCTAGTGGTAAGTTGATTAGTAAGTTGATTGGTAAGTTGTAGATTGGCTTCAGATAAATATTCATGCATTTCAAGTCATGTTGCACTTTTTAGCAAGCGTGTCAAAGGAGCATCAAAAACTTATCATTACTATATTCTCCATCTCTAGTAGTGATAAAAATATTCAAACATTTCGCTCTTTGATTGCATGAATATTTATCTGAAGCCAATTTTCATTTCCACATAGGCTTTTCCATTAAATAGCCATTTGCACACTTCCACATGTGCTTTTGAATATATGATAAGCCTCTAACTATAATTTCACAAACAAGAGTTTAAGATGGTTAATCAAGCCTAAAAGTGAAATTCAAGAGAGGCAATTTAAAAGAAACACCCATCTAAATTTATAAGAGAATAGTGTGATATAAATATGTTACAAATAGGGCTAGCTATGGATCTTTAGATAGAGAACTTTGAACTACATGTAGACTATATAACAAAGTCAATAACTCTCATTCAAGCCTTATTTAAAATCTCATTTGGATAGATGACATTTACATTAGAGGTCCTAATTGTGTGACAACCCTTTGTAATGCCGCCTTTTTTGGATACTAGCAAGGCCTCATAATATCACATTGTTATCCAAATTCAAAATAAGATTATGGATATAATAACTTCAAAATAGTGATGTGGTTGTTACTCCTTCCACCCCAATACGAGTTCAAATCCATCATATCACTAGTCCGATTGTAATATTATTACGAATAACTTTACTACTGTGTGCCCTAGTTGGATATATTGTTTGTGATTTTCAAAGAGTACCATTTACCTTCTCAAGCATAAGTTGGAAGAGATCAAACTATGGATCCCATAAATTGTAGATTGACATGTACACAAATTCAAGATGTCTTTTAAATCGCTTATTTCCAAATAACCACCACACCTCTACAAAATCTAGTATACATCAAAGGAAAGTTGTTACTAAATTAAAACATGTTATTCATGCATTAGTACAATATTCAAATCTAAAAACCTTTGAAATGTATAATTTGAATACGTTTTCACATTCTTACTCCAAATATGTGAAGGACTTTTTGATAGAAGTGAATCTAATGCTCATTATGATGTCAGAAGTTATACATTACTACAAGTTCTAGAAAGTTAGCACTTTGAAAACGCCTAGTAGGTACTCCTATTACTATTTACAACCAAACTATGTAATGTGTTGGATATAGACATCACGTAAACCTTTTAGACATAACTTATCAATTGTATCTACCTAAAGGATCAATTATTTTAGAGGATCCAAAAAGGTAATAATATGGCTCAAGCATGACACTTTATTTCCTCATAAGTTCTTCAATAAGGTTATATATCTAAGCAAGATGTGATGTTTACAAAACACTAAGCAAGCTATAGCTCAAGTCTAGCTTTGAATCTCAAAAGACATGTTTCTTTTATGCTAAAGTTCAATGCATTAATGGACCGAAATCTTACACACACAAGAATCCACATTACTTGCATATTTATATAAAAAGAGCATTTATATAAAAAGTAGGTTCGTGAGGGAGAAGAATACATTTGTGAAGATGCCTTAAGAGAGGACAATCCTATAAAAAAGAGGGCCACATAACTTGCATGCTTATACGATGTAATGGTTTAAGCATTTTCAAACCCATAACGTGTTATTAAATAGTGATTTTCCATGTTCTGTTTGTCAACGTTTCCCCATGATATTGTGATGGTTTATTTGAAGAATGGCTACTTCAAAGTGCAATTGTCTATGCTTAAATAGTTTAATATGGATCTCAATCTAAGCGAAGATTTGGATTGGTGAACATTGTTTTCAGAATCCTTGTCAAAGGTATCGGCGTGATAGTATTCTTGAAGTTTAGTAAATTTTTCTTTATTTCATTGAAAGGAGAGGCCTAACCCAAGCAAAGTAAATTATTTTATTGGCATTAATGTCAAGGTGCATTTCTTAACAAAAGAACACAAAACTAATGGAAGAAGCATCCAATGTTGGAAATTGAAGGACACAAACTTCTACTTGAACCTTGAAAGAGCAAATTTCCATTCTTAAATATCATAATAACATATATAAGTTTTCTAATGAGATTATGTGAGCAACATAATTTTTCGATAGTTCATGTAGTGATATTGATAAGACAAAAAAGAAACATGAAGAAAACGAGACCTCCAAATGATATTGTGTGTGAGATAGATTGTATCGTATTATTCAAGTGTTTTGTTAAATACATATAATGCATCATCTTGTCTAAAGTCCTCCATACGTACTAGATGTTGTATTTTGTCCTTTCTAATATGTGTCTCCTAAGAATTTAAAAAAATAAGGAGATTCTCTAATCATGGGTTTTATATATAGAAAGAAGTGAGAAGAAGTTGACAAACAAACTCATATGTGGAGAGGAGCTGAGGAACTCTTTGGAAGCTGAGAGAGGCAACATTACAAAACAATATTACAAAATGTTGTTGTTTGTTTTATTTATTGATTTATTTTGGAATGTTCCTTGATAAAGTTGCCTTCCAAGTTTGTTTGTTTGTTAATGGTTTGTTATGGGAAGAGGAGGCAACGTGGTGGGGGATTGCAAACTACCCTAGCAAATACCCAAATATATATGCACTCCACCCAATGATCCAAGCACATACAATAAAAACAAGAATGTGGAAAACAAAAGAGGTTAGGGTTAGGTTTTTTCCATTGTTATTTCTTTGCTTCTATGGTTGAATGAGTCACTCATCTTTGTAGCACGTTTATTTTCATACTAAGGGTTGCTTTGATCTCACGGGATCCACCCCCAACATCAAACCACCATAGCACCATATATATAGTTCGTTACAAGTGATTGTCCATATTCATTTACATTGAATATCACACCTTGTTTCTTTTATCCTTTGTGAGTGTCATCTTGTTTTCCAAGGAGGCATTGCTTTCCATTCCTTTTTTAATGAGAGTATGTGCATGCTGTTTAGCAATTTCTGCTCATTTGGAGTTTCATCCTGTACTTTCATATTCATGGAAAGACTAAAATTTGTAAGGATATAGCGTGCTTGACCATGTTAACCTACAACGTGTACATAGATAATGATTATCCACATAGACATGCCCATTAATCTTTCACAATTGCTTTGCTAGCTCTTTGTCTTAATCATGATCAAAGTCCTCAGAGTCTTTCTTGTAACAAAATACACCTCACAATACTCCAAGGCACATTTAAGGCTTCAGATTTCCAACCATTTTATGAAAATAGGTTTAACAACTTTTTATTAATGCACCTAATCAAAGGACTCCTCATACTACCCCCTTACATTTGATTCCCAATTCAACTATATACTTTCAATTATGATTTACAATTACATGCATAGGGTCACCCAAATCATTTTGTAACATTCAATTAAAAGTAAAATCACAAAACTCTAAAAATACATAATGTCTCTTGTTCATCAATGCACCCATGATCATTTCATGGTTTCTCCTTCACATTTTCCACTCACATCTAACCACTAGCTAAGAACATTTTGCAATGAGTTGAGGGTTTCCCCCTACCTCCCTCTCTCCTATTTTTTGAGTACAAGAACATATATGAAACAAATACTTCCCAAGTTTGATTGCTTAGCTGCTTATTGTTCATAAATGATGTTAGTATATTTAGATATGACCAACTTAGGCATATTTTTAATATTTAAGGGATTTGGAACATTCTCCAATGGCTCTTTATATATTTATGAGGTAATGATTTATGATAAATTTGCCCACCATGTCGCCTAATCCCAGCCTTTGATGTGCCAGTCTGAATCACCCTGAGCTAAGAAGAAGATCTCCATTAGAAATTAGGAGTTGAAACTACTTCTATTGCACACACCAGCTCCTCCAAGGTCAGGGAGTCTAGCTGGCTATGGTGGAAAGGAAGGTAACTGAGATGGCAAGAGTTCATCTTGTGCACTTAGATGTGTAAAGAGGTTGAGCGAAGTTGAAGGATCAGAGATGGCTCTGATACCATGTTGCAAATCATAGTTGAAGGCATGAGAGAGTGTGCACAAGAGGGAGAGAGAGAGCTCAAGTACAAGAACAAGATCTTGTTTAGTCAGTTGCTCAAAGTACAACTAGTACACTCTCCTCTACTTTGAGTGTGTACTTTAGGCTATTTATATAGCCACTGGAGGAGTTAGGGTTAGGGTTTCCCCTATCCTCCAGTCCATTTACACCTAGCTACCCTTATCCTCTCTAGTGTAAGGAGAGTTCCTATGCTTATCTTTCAACATTTTCCACCTTATGATGCATCTATAATTAGAACTAGGTAGGATAGCCACATCCCTTGTAAGAAACCCTTGTAAAGGTTGAGTGCTTTGGGTATAAATTAAAGGTAATGATTTGTTCAATTATGAACCAATAAACTCGCATCGTCATATGTTTTTGGAATATACAATGCAATGCATTTTGACTTTAACGGTGAATAAGTGTTGTTCCATTAAGGTTCAAATACAATCCATGAGCTATAGCTCCATCCTTGAACAAATAGAAATATTGACATCCATTGTAATCATTATTATTTACAAAATAATGATTCTTAAGTCCCTTGGTTGATGTTGAGTAATTCCTTCTTTACATCATAAGCATTGGAAATAGCTTTGTAGAGCGAAGAAATATGGAGGGTATTTAATTTTTCTTAAACTCCTAGTTGCAAGCCATCTTCATAATTTCTTTGGAGCATATCGTCGACAACTTCTTCTAACATGCACAAAAGAAGTAGGTGATACCAAAAACTTTCAATGTATGTGGCTATGGTGTCTCCACCTTGCCATGAGAGATTTTTCTAGTTGCGCATAGCCTATGCTGGCAAGAATGATTCTTCCACCTTTGACTATAAATCATACTATGTAGTAGGCCTATTTGCACTATAGAGCAAAGAATATCCAACCATACAGAAACTTTGTTAGAGAGATAGGTGGTGCTTAATTTTGTCCTTTTTAATGGACTCTTCAACAACATAGTTATCAAATCGACTAAGACATGAAAAAATGATTTCTCCATCTCTTCATCCATTAAATTTTGTAAATTGAATGGCCTTATGTTTAATTATTTTCTCCTTTGTTTTGCTTACTACACATTGAAGATATTGTGAAGGATGCATGTGATATGATATTCTTCATCCCAGGATGCCTGGGACCATTGTTATTTGCACTCTAAAGGACACATGTGACTTCCACCAAATTATGTGGAGCAATTCTACATACTACTGAAGAGTAATTTTGAGTAGGGTGAGAATAATTGTCATTGTCATTAGGGGTTGCCATGGCCTTTCAGTGTGGATGTGAACCTTTAATAAAGCCTTCCATAAAGTCTAGAGAGGCATTGGAGCAACTGCAAAGTAATATTTTTTAAAATTTGAACCCAATGTGTGGAAGAGGAATCCACTATATAGAAACTTTTATGAAAGAATAAGCTATTTTCCTTTTGAGGAATCCCACAAAGTACATTATACTGCTAGTAATGAAGAATGGAAATATAGACCTAGAATTATGGTGATAGGAATGATTCTTCCACCTTTGACTAGAAATCATCCCAAGTAGTAGGCCTATTTGCATTATAGCAAAGAATGTTCAATCTTAGAGGATCTTTGTCAAAGAGGTAGTTGGTACTTAATTTTGTCCTTTTCAGTGAAGGACTCTTCAAGAAAACAAACATCAAATTGACTAAGCTATGATAAAATTATTTCTCCATCTCTTCAGCCATCAAATTTTGTAGATTAAAAGGACTTATGGCTAATTCTTTTCTCATTTTATGCTTGCTAGACATTGAAGATACTATTAAAGATGCATGTGATACAATCATCTTCATCTTGGGATGCTAGAGGCCATTGTTGTTTGCACTCCTAAAGAACAAATGTGACTTCCACCAATTTTTTGTTGGAGCAATTCTACCTATTATTGAAGATTAATTTCAAGTAGGGGAGAATAGTCATCATTATCATTGGGGGCATGGCCTTTGAGTTTGGATGTGAACCTTTAGTAAAGCCTTCTATAAAATCTAGAGAGGCATTGGAGTAGCTGCAAAGTAATAAATTTTGAAATTTGAACCCAATGTGTGGAAGAGGAATCTATTATATAGAAAATGTCTCATGCGAGAACAATCTCTTAGAATTTTATGTGCAAGAACAACAATTGGTCTTCTTTTCAAGAGCTTAAATGTAAACCTAAGGAAATGAAAGAATAATATTTTTCCTTTTGAAGAATCCCACAAAGTATATTATACTACTAGCAATGAAGAATGGAAATATACACCTAGGACTATGGTGGTAGGAATTATTCTTCCACCTTTGACTGGAAATCATCCTAACTAGTATGCCTATGTGCACTGTAGCAAAGAATGTTTAACCTTAGAGAAACTTTGTCGGAGAGATAATTGGTACTTAATTTTTTCATTTTCAATGAAGCAATCTTCAATATCATCAAATTGATTAAGACATGATCAAATGTTGTAAATTGAGAGGACTTATGGGTAATTCTTTTCTCCTTTTGTGCTTACTGCACATTGAAGATACTATGAAGAATGCATGTGATATGATCATCTTTATCTTGGGATGCTTGGTTCCATTCTTTTTTGCACTCATAAAGGACACATGTGACTTCCACTAAATTATGTTGGAGCAATTCTACCCGCTGTTGAAGAGTAATTGCGAGTAGGGGAGAATAATCACCATAAAGGACACATGTGACTTCCACTAAATTATGTTGGAGCAATTCTACCCGTTGTTGAAGAGTAATTGCGAGTAGGGGAGAATAATCACCATTGTCATTGGGGGTTGCCATGGCCTCTAAGTGTGGATGTGACCCTTTAATAAGGCCTTCTATAAAGTCTAGAGAGGGATTGGAGAAGTTGCAAAGTAATAATTTTTTAAATTTGAACCCAATGTGTAGAAGGGGAATCCACTATATAGAAATTGATGTGTGTAGGAACAATCTCTTAGGGTTTTATGTGTAAGAACAACAACTAAACTTCTTTTCAAAAGCTTAAATATATACCTTACAAGAAATGAAAGAATAAGCTATTTTCCTTTTGAAGAATCCCACAAATTACATTATACTTCTAGCAATGAAGAATGGAGACCTTGTGCATGCTTAATAAGGTCTTAGGCCTTTTTTTATTTTTTAAAAAACAAATAGCTTTAGTAAATATCAATGCCTTCATAGCCATGGATTTGAAGAGGCTCCCTCTCTTAAGGCAATGATGATAGGAAGACGGGCTAAAGAGATTTTAACAAGGCCCTTGCCCTTAATAAATCCCATCATTAATAATAGCAATGCCTATTGGCTTTGGCACAGCAATCAAACATATCATGCCCAATGAGAGGAGGGTGGGAGGGGTCATGCTTATAGTACCTTCCTCCCCCCTCCCCAAATTGGTCACTAGCTGAGCTATGATGAGAGGTGGTGGAATAATCACCCTTTCCCCCCCTTCCAAACTAGCACAACATAAATCCAAGTGAAAGGTCGAAGTAGGAAAGTGACAGTGCAAAACTAAAGGTGACCTCCAAGGTGGGGCTAGCAAGTAGTGAAGACAAAGCTTCAAGTCATATGTGGAATTGCCAAGAAGAAATATTTAAATAACTAATTGCATAAACCCTTAGTAAGAAGGGTACCTCCTCCTCTTCTTTGAGTAAACCATGATCCTCCACACAAGCAATAATAGCATCTCATATGTGACGAAGGAGATGAGGAATCTAAGTGTATACTTGGCTTGGGGAAACGGGATGGCATGCCCAAATAGTGAAAATGAAAGAGAAGATTAGTTCATAAACTAGTGGACCAAGCTATTGACCACCAGTCAAAAGGATGAGTCATTAATGATATTGGAGCTCCTTATGCATGGATAGAAGCCATAAATAATAGTAGTGATAGGCCTAATCACTACTTGCTTTGATACCAATGCCATCAATCACAAAGAATCTAGTGTCTGTTGGCCAAATGGTAGAGCAGGGGTTGCATGTCAGGTTCAATGCAAAAGGTTGTTTTGTAGAAGACTTTAATGATATGTTGGTCGCAAAAGGAAGTAGAGTTGACTGCATGTTCATTTTAGATGCTGGAATTCCTACAATGGATGCTGCTATGTATGTTAAAGGAAAAGGAGTAGGTGTAGATATTGAAATATGACATAAATGTATTGGACATGCAAATGTGCAAAGGCTGAAATTAATGCAGCCCAAAGGATTGGTTACAAGGTTGCCTTCTTTAAGAGTTGCAGAATTGCATAAAGTCTGTGAAGCATGCTAGTTTGGTAAGCATGCAAGACAGCCCTTCTCGCATGACAAAGAAGTGAGTAGAAAAATACTTGATGTAGTGCATACAAATGTTTGGGGGCCTACACATAATGTATCTCTTGGTGGCAGCAAATACTTTGTCACATTTATTGATGACTGTTCAAGGAAGCTATGGGTATACTTCATGAAGGAAAAGAGTGATGTGTTTGAGCACTTCAAATCTTTTAAGGCAGCTGTTGAAATAGAAACAGGCTTAAAAGTGAAGTGCTTGAGATCAAAAAGAGGGGGAGAGTACATCTCTAATGAGTTTAGTGGCTTCTTGAGGACTTATGGGATAAAGAGGCAATTTACTTGTAGGTATACCCCACAACAAAATGGGGTTGTAGAAATAAAAAATAGGCATATTGCAGAAGTCGCACGAGCATTAATGGCTGAAAAGAATATGCCCAAACTTTTTTGGTCTGAGACTATTCATACTATTGTCTACATTATGAACAGAACCCCCACAACTGCAGTTCATGGGATGACTCCTGAAGAATGCTTTACTGGCAAGAAGCCCGATGTATCACACTTGAAGGTATTTGGATGTGTTGCATATGTTCATGTGCCAGATGAGCTATGGAAAAAGCTTGATCCAAAGGCAGAAAAATGTATTTTTATTGGATACTCTTTAGAGCAGAAAGGGTATTGCTGTTATAACCCTGTCACAGGTGAGTTCAGAGTGAGCAAAGATGTTATCTTTGATGAGATGGGCAGCTGGTATACACTTGATGGTGATGTATTAGATGATGATAATGATCAAGACTGCAATGTACAGAAAGAAAAGCAAGAATCATGGAGTCTTAGTGGACCAAAAACATCATCTGGTACTATACCTACAGTGAGCCCTTGGTCTGGGAGACTAAGGAGTAGCCCCACATCTTCAAGTGGATCTATAAGTGTTTCAGGGAAGGACAAAGGAAAGAAGAAAGTGCTCGATGGTAATGATGCATCTACCAGTCATTTGGGATTTGATAGAGATTCTAGTGGTTCGGAGAGTTTGGATGATGAGTTTGGTATTCCTTCAGTCAAGACACCAGGTGTACAGAGAGCTCATAGTAATGTAAAGGCTCCATTGAGTGATCCGGTGGTATGCAGATCTAGCAGGATCAGATACCTTGTTAAAAGATTTGGTTTTAAAGGTTATGCAACTCACCATTATGCTTATATGGTGAAACTAGTTGAGGATGTTGAGCCTACTTGTTTTGAGGATGTTGTTGGTCATGCTCAGTGGGATGCATCAATGGATGAGGAGATGGCTGCATTAGAAGCCAATAAGACTTGGGATTTGGTACCCTTACCTAAGGGTAAGAAAGCTATTGACTGTAAGTGGGTTTACAAATTCAAGCATAATGGAGATGGTTCAGTTACCAGCAATAAGGCTAGGCTGGTTGCAAAAGGCTATACTCAAACATATGGCATAGATTATGAAGAGACATTCAATACAGTTGCTAGGATGGCAACTGTTAGGTGTGTGATTGCCTTGGCAGCAGCCAAAGGTTGAGTTTGCAACAAATGGATGTTAAGAATGCCTTCTTGCATGGTGAATTGCAAGAAGAAGTGTATATGGAGCAGCCACAGCAGGTTATGAGGATTTAGAGCATCCCACATATGTGTGTAGGTTAAAGAAGACACTCTAGGGGCTTAAGCAAGCACCTAGAGCATGGTCTGAGAAGATTGAAGAGTATCTTGTCATTGCTGAAGTTAAGGACTTCTTGAAGAAGAAGTTTGAGATGCAGGATTTGGGTGAGATGAGATACTTTCTTGGTATTGAGGTGATCAAATGTGATGATGGTATATGGCTATCCCAAAGGCAGTATGGCTTGGATATGTTATCCAAGTATGGTATGACAGCATATAAGCCTCTTTCAGTACCATTGGAGCAAAATGTGAAGTTGAGTGTCGACATTGGGGATGAGATAGAAGACCCTACTATGTTCAGGAGGATAGTAGGGAGTTTGATTTACGTGACTATCACAAGGCCCGACTTGAGCTATGTTGTTGGCCTTGTCAGTCAGTTTATGTAGTTGCCTAAAAAGCCTCATTTGGATGCAGTTAGATGTATATTGAGGTATGTGAAGTCCACTTTACATTATTGACTTTTTTATGAGGCAGGTAAGGATGTACAGGTCTTTGGATACACAGATGCAGATTGGGCTGGTAGCATGTCAGACAGAAGATCTGCTAGTGGATTCATGTTTTCCCTTGGAAGTGTGGCAGTTACATGGAATGGCAAAAAGAAACCTACAGTTGCTTTATCAAGTACAGAGGCTGCGTATTGTTGGTGCTACTATGGCAGCATGTGAGGTGGTATGGTTACAAAAGTTATTAGGTGATTTGAATGTGCATGGAGATGGTCCAATTGTCATTCATTGTGACAACATGAGTAGCATATAGTTAGCTAGGAATCCAGTGTTCCATGCTAAGACAAAACACATTGAGGCGCACTACCACTTTGTGAGAGAGAAGGTACTTGCAGGAGAGATTGACTTGGTATATGTCAGCACACAGGATCAGATAGCTGACATTTTCACAAAGGCATTGGACATAGAGAAGCTTCGAAAGTTTCGAAGCTTCCTTGGAGTTGCAAAGATAGAGTTGAGCTTGAGGGGGAGTGTTGAGATAGCAAGCTCAACATGTGCGAACATTGATGATGGACGCTTGGCTAGATGGGTCCGCACATCTACACTTAGCATGTTGGTGGTCATTATGATACTCACATGGCCACTGACTTATCACTTATTATATTTAGTTTGTTACACCTACCTACAGCTGGCAAAGATATAATGCCAATCGATTAGTGTAGTCGGTTATGCACTGTTTGACCTAGAAGGCCACTTTCCTTTATGTTATATCTTATCTATACTTTGTGTACATTGTATAGTGTGTGGAAGAAGAAGAAAAAATCAACAAGAAAATGTTTTGGCCTCCATCTCTCTTCTTGTGTTCTTGAGTGAGCTTCCTCTTGTGTATACAGTGTGTGTTTGCCACCGCAGCAGCTCAAGCAAGTCCCCCTACCACGTGATTCTTGACATTCTCATGCTGTATTTTGGTCTAGGTGGTGGAGAACATTGCTTATATGCCAACTACGAACTTGGTAGAGCCAATGCATATAAGTTGGTTGGCAGGGGAGGGATTCAAGGGATCTATCAGCTTGTACAATGCATGTGTTAGTGATTTGGCCAACGCTCTACTACAGAGCACAAAACGACATGCATTCATTGGTGGAAAGTTCCATGGTGCAACAAGGAATTAGCTTTTGAGTCGACTACAACAAAGAATTAGCCCCACACCTTGAGCAACGGTAAGGATGGTTGAGGATGTGGCAAGAGGAACAGAATTGCATAAACATCCCAATTTCCAAGGGGACAATGTGACTGTAGTAAGAAAATGCAAGGTTGATGGGAAAGTGGGGTCTGAGGAAGCCAACGCCTCTCAGAGTCCTAAGTATGTGACCGAAAACATACCTAGAAGAAAGGTAACAAGAAAACTAAACTTTGAGAACCCTTTGCCTTCTGACCAATCAAAGGCAGTATCACCAAATTGTTCGGAGGAAATGGTGGTGGAGACAATCCTTCATGACACCATGTGGGCTATAAGAAGAATTCCAGCTCGCAGCCATGTACAATGTCAAGGATGGTTGGGAGCTAGAGAGGGAAAATGGAAAAAACCTATAAAAAATACATCACATGGGGTGCCTGCACCTTCATTTTGGGGCATCATGGAGTGGTCTAGCTCAAGAGGAGTAGCTAGCAATTAACATGGAATGCAGCGCTAGTTCGTGTGGTTTTGTAATGATAGTGTGGACCATAAATGGAACATTTGTTCTTCCATTCAGCATGCACCGCCCAAGGTTCCACAAGTATGGCCAGTGGTACAAGACATTAATTTGACCGTAGAAGAAATCCACATGTTGAAGAGTTGTGGTTTTTTTTTTTACAAAAGGCGGCACAAGAGGCGGATGTTAACGAGGGCTCGTGTAGATATTGAAGAGGTGTTTCACAGGCTGTAGGGAAAAGGATAGACTCAGTGTTGGCTCTAGATGCAACTATGAAGGGCCACACAGTGGCAAAGGCCTTGAAGCATGAGGTTTTCAAACTAGAGACAACTAACTAAAGTGTCATGCATGAGTGTTATGATGTGCACATTGCAAAGAATCCGAATATATAATTTTTGGGATTTCATGGACCATGCCGCAGAAGGAAAAGCGTATTTGGCATGCAAGCACCTGTACTATGTGTATCTCCGAGTGTTTGGGATGGATGCAAATGCCAACATGTTTATACACCAACCCACACTCACTGAAGAAAACTTGCACATTGTATTTGGAAGCAGAATAACTTTTCCAACACCACCTATATAGTGACTAGCAATGCAATGCCAACACTACCTCTTAGCACAACCGCATTTTATTTTGTTGAGAAGTCACCGTTATACAATCCATTTGGATGGCAAGCCTTTGGTGAACTTGTCTCTCTTAATTTGACAAGCAAAATCATGTTTCCCAGAGTTAACACAATATAAATGTACATTTGGATTACTTGTATGAATTGTCTTGTATCATATTTGTTGGGGAGAGGAGGGGAAGGGAGAGAGAGGGGGAGGGGAGGGAGCTATCAATACATTGAAATTAAAGTTCTAAAAACACCGAGTGGCTACCCAAGCATTCACATTATGAGAGAGAGACAGAGAGACAGAGACGTATTTAGGATTTAAGAGAAGTGTTTGTTACAGCACATGCCATAATCTTATGTGAGGCATTATGATACAATGTGGACTAATCACATGCATGAGAGAGAGAAAGTAAGAGAGAGAGAGAGAGAGAGAGAGAGGGAGATAAATACAGAGTAAGTGAGTGACTAAGATTTATATACGTATATATATGTACGTATATATATATATATATATATATATATATATATATATATATATATATATATATATATATATATATATATATATATATATATACGTGTGTGTGTGTGTAGGTGAGAGAGAGAGAGAGAGAGAGAGGTGTGGGCCGTGGTGTTCCATTCTTCTGGGGTGATCGCATGAATGAATCCACATTACGTGCTAGAGAGAGAGAAATCATTTACATGAGATGGAGTGTTATTTGATTGAGTGTGCTAGAAAGAGAAAAAGAGAATATACACATAGACCGAGAAACTGAGAGAGAGAATGTGTGTGTGTGTGTGTGTGAGAGTGAGTGAGTGAGTGAGTGAAGGTAGTGGTGGCAATCATGGAGGTGGTGGGGATAATGGTAGTGGTGGTGGAGGTGGCAATAGTATTGGCGGCGATGGCAAAGATGGTGGTAGTGGTGGTGGAGGTAGCCATTGTGGTGTGGTGGCACCAGTGGTGGGCAACGACGGTGGCAGTGGTGGTGGAGGAAGTTGTTGTGGCAGCGGTGGTGGAGGAAGTTGTTGTGGCAGCGGTGGTGGAGGTGGAGGTCAAAAAAATCAAGGGGTGGAATAAGTGGACTATGTGGAACAAGAAATGGAGGTTTCCCAGAAAAGCTCCCTCAAAAAGCTCGCTTCTCGCACACACTCTAGACAGTCAAGTCTCTTGTAGTTTCTTTTTTATTTGAACTAACAAGCATTAGTTTGGAACCTATTTATTTTTCCATGGGATTTCCCTTCATTTTTTATTAGTCGATTCCACTTACATCACAATCATATACAAAAAAAGAACCATGAAGATTGCAACGTGACATTGAGACAACTTAAGTAGGTAGTCCCTATAAGTAAGACAATTTCAAATCAGTTTCAAATCAGCAATTTATAACACAAAACTTTTTAAGCAACCACCATGTATTTCATAGTCACAATTACTAGGACTCGACATGTAAATGGCGCACACGCACGTGCACACACACACACATTTCAAAGAGGTAAAATGGTTTTTCATCTTATGTTTGAGAAAGTTTGTAAGAATCAACTGCTTAAATAATTATTCCATAAGATCAATTCCATGAACCTAAGCCCTCATGCATTGTTTTCTTAATATTTGAGATGTTAATAAGACATGCATGTGAAATTAACAATATGCATCAACTAGGCACATTTATTCTTTACAAGTGAATGCAACTTCTTGACCCATCTACATCCATCATTTTCTCCCTAAATATACTAGTTAAATATAAAGGTCCAAACAAAGGCTAGTCACATGTCAAGGAATTACCCAATGTACTATAACCTTGTTGATCTACACCCATCCTTTTCTTTCTAGATCCAATAGTAACACAAGCTCTTTTGTACTCTAGTACCAAGGAATTACAAGGTGTACCATAACCATAAGTCTGTCTCTAGCCCCCTTAGCTCCTTGTTTTTATCAATGGTGTAAAAATCTAGATCTTAATTAAAATTTACCTTCCTATTTTACTTGTTGGGGTTGACGGTTGAGGGCAAGTACATAAGTGTATTTTTTCTCATCAATGAAGTGATGCTTACATCATATTTGTGGAGTAACTAGACAAGGTTGACCACATGGAAAAAGAAGGGTAATAGTTGCCTATTTACACAAGGAGTTGAAAACTAGCTCATATCTAGCTAGTTGTTTTGTAGTAGGTGGATACGATCACCACTTCTCATGCATGGAAAATAAAGTCTGAAGTAATTTGGAGGTTATCTAGCAAGTTGTAGAGTATTCAAGGTAATAAAAAGCACCCTACTCCCCCTTCCCACTTGGACTCAAAGAAAAGAAAACATGTGAGCAAGCCCCAACATAAGCACTCAATGTTATAAGAACACCATTTTAACACCAATAAAGAGGCACAAAAGTGTGGGATTTGCTTATGTGGCCACCTCTCACACAAAGTAAACAATTTTAGCTTATGTGGCAACCTCTCACACAAAGTAAACAATACAAAGGTAACCTTTTTGAAAACTTTAATATGACCTCTCATGGAAAAACTTATTTAACTACATTAGGTTATAAGGTGGCCTTTTAAAGGCTTTGCTATAAGCTGATTGAGATATGAACCAAGCCCAAAAAATCCAAAATTTTCAATAAGAAATTAACTTGCTCCTTCCTTGTCATCCCTATGATTCCCTCATTTTTCAAAAGACCTATCATTCACCATAGGCAATGGGCCTCACACCCACCATAAGTTAGAATGCAATAAGATTGGTTATCAAATGTAAGATTGGCCCTAATCTTGCAAAATATACACATTTTTCAATAAAAGAAACATTAAAATGTACTAAGAAAAATAGTTATAGAGGGGCATATACAATGAACTAGATCAACTAAGCAACAACTAGTATATAATGACTAGGGCATATCCATGTAGACCGATTCAAAGGTTATAATTAACCATGGTTTTACATTGTAGAGACTCCTGTACAAAGCTAAAGCTTTAGAGTTACAAAGCAGGTATACAATCAACTCGATCAGCAACAACTAGTAGATAATGACTAGGATATATCCACATAGGCCGATTCAAAGTTTTTAGAAGTGAATAAATATTTTGTTATGCTTTTGATGCAATGTGCAAGGTTTGAACTCATGGGCCTCTATAACCCAACCCTCACCAAAACATCTATACCATGACCCCATTGACAAACTCAACTACTAAATATCCCTAATGCTTAATGGCATAGGTAAAAAACAAACAAAAAAGCCCCTCGACCTGAAATCATTGGTTTCGCATCAAATAGACATCGGACGTGAAACCAACTGATCTAGTCATGAGCGAGTCGAATTGAGCTCTCCACAGAGGCCTTGGAGGACCGAACTCACATATGTGGTAAAAATACGGGGATGATTTGTGGGTAGGGGTGAACTAAAGAGCCATAACTCTCTTGAGTCTTGAGGGCCTATGACTAGGCATATGTATGTATTTTAAGCCTTTTGCCTCCTCATAAGCGTGCGACTTTTTACTTCAACATAGTTTTACATTGTATAGAGTCTTGTATAAAGCTTCTGGCAATGCTAAAATACTCTCTGTCTTTTGCTTTAAAAACTTAAATAAGTACAAAAGAAAACCAGGTAGTGTCAACCGTGGTCCTTGAATTCATACACAGGGTGGTTTTATAACACTAGTCAATAGAGCCCGTCAAAGAGGCTGTGCAAGTGTGGGGGAAGGATCAAAGTCAAAACCTTCACACAAAGAAAAGAAAGAAAAGCCTTGAGAGGGAAGTCGGGAGGCTTCTAAGTTCTAAGTTCTAACCGCGGCATTTGCGTCAACAGGGGGGGGGGGGGGGGGGGAGGGAGGGGGGGCCGGCAAATCTAACGGTGACGGCATTTTTTCTCCCGTCAAACTTGACGCTTCTAACGGATTCCATATGATGAGCCTGAATGATGCGCAGGAAACGTGGCTAGGGGCTGCAGGCGGTGGGGTGGGGTGGGGTCACGGGTGGGGCCCGCAAAGAAGCCACCAACGTGCGCGGGAGTCTTTGACTTTGAGTGCGGGTCTTACCAGTCACCGGCAAACCCGGATACACATTTTAATATTTTAATGTTTTTAAGACTTATTTATGGTTAGTGGGATCAGAGGTCAGCTCTGACTAGGCGCGCAGTTACTTCTGAGTCCTGGCACGTCATTGCCTGCCAAAAAAACGGACAAACCTTCTTGAGGTGTGACTTGCCTTTATTGTTGCAGATCCCGTGTATTTCCATGTTCCTCACCCAGCAACTAAATATGTCCTGCCCAAAGGTTTGGGCCACATTCCCACCACATCAAAAAGCCCTTAGAGCCGGGTCGCACCCCACTCTACTCGAGGGACGATAAGCCCTCTCCCCCCACAAGCACAATGTCATGCCCGCACCAAAAAGGGCAAGTGGGGTTTGGTTAGCCTTGTACAGCCCTTGTAGAAAAGGGAGGTTTAATGCAAGGCTAGTAGGATTAAGGGAGATGAATGATACCAAGGAGGTTTAATACAGGGCTAGTAGGGTTAAGGGACATGAATGATACCAAGTAGGCAGAGTCATCCACTAGTTGTGGTCCAATCGTCTTGTCTTTGCCAACCATTAATGCAATGCTTCATCAACCCTTCTCCTGGGTGCAACCAAATGGAACTGAAGCATGCTAGTAAACTTTTCTTTGCCATGTTAAACCTAGTGTGGCCTAGATCTTAGGACCTAGTCATTCCATGTGCCTAGAGGACTAGTGGGGCTATAAGGGAAGTGAGTTGCCTTTGCTATTGCATCCTTTGCTTAGAGAGTGAAGGGAAAAAGTTGTGTCAGATAAAGGTTACTTGATCTTGTCTTTGTGTATGTACCTAAATTATGTGAACGAATCTTATATAAATAGGCCAATTAAAGAAGTTTTTATATATCCAAATTAATTGTGCTAGGTAATTAGATAATTAAGATACTTTGCTATATAAGGAAAGTGGGAGGGTGTATTCTTGATAGATCCGTCCAATGTTTGGATGGTCTTGGTAAACTGAGAGTTTTTCCTAAAAAATGATAAGAGAAGGGACGAAATATTGACCGTCCTAGGAAGATTAGTTTAGAATCGACCTTGTGTCATTTTAGGGGACTGGGTTGAGACTTTGCCTTATGAGTGGAGGGGTCAATGCACTAGCTTCCCCTCATTTCTCACCCTCTTTGAACTAAGTGTGATATAGGTCCACTTCAACGCAAGTTGATTGGCACAAGCAACTGCTTGTGTGATTGATGTTAGATAACTTTTAGGTGGCCTTAGTATTATTTAGGAACCTTATTTTTAGGTCAATCCTCATGGGAATGGGGTGGGGCTTCCCCTATGAGATAAACTCAAGTGATCTTAGGCAACAAAGTCCACAGTTTTCCAAGGGAGTTCCAAATGGCATCACCTAGGTCTATCTCATGACGAGCTATCAAAATCATGATGTCAAGGGAGTGTTTGAAAAGCATGTTATAGATGTATCATGTTTTTCTCTTGGTGTTGTTCCTTCTTGGGTTGGTGATAATGGCTAAGTACATCCAATGGCTTTCATTTTAGAAACTTTTTAACAATTCATAGTAAGGAAGTTTTGGCTATTATTGACTATTTTGAAACATGTAGGAATCTTCTGAAAGGAGCACCCCACAAAATCACAGTCTTTATAGACCATAAAGATATAGAATACTTCATGGGTTCTTAAGTCTTGAATCGATGACAAGCAAGATGGAAATTCTTCCTTTTCTAGATTTGATTGTGTCGTATCGTATCAACATGGCAATCAACAAGGAAAACTTGATGATTGTCTTGATGCTCCTCTCTTGCACCTAAGAAAGGAGATGTAGTTCATGACCAAAAAGATTTTGTTATCTTAAAATGAGAACAACTCTAACTTTGTGGAATATCAAACAAGACTAAGAAGATTCAACTTTTCTTCAAGTTAAGAAAGAACGACTCTAACTTTGTGTAATATCAAACAAGGTTCCAAAAGATCCAACTTTTCTTCTACAAGTTAAGAAAGAACTTTCCAAGAATCAATTTGCACCTAATACTATGCAAAATTTTCAAGAAGGGTGGAAATGTTGAACACTTTCAAGAAGCTGAAGATTTGATCTATTATCAAGGGCTACTATATGTATCATCTAGATCTCTTCAATTACACATACTTCAAACAAAGCATAACCTTCTAGCTACAATGCATTTGGGGTCAATAAAACAATAGAGCTCATCTCTTGAGACTTTAGGAAATTATCCAAAGAAATTATATCCACATGTAATATATACACCAAAGCTAAAGTCCCTCACCATCACAAGCTCATGGGTTGCATTATCCTTTGCCTATACCTTCTGATCATTGGTCATCCATGTCAATGGAATTCACCATCATTGATCTACTAGTGAAGGCACGACTTGACTTTTCCTTGAACTTATCTATTGTTATCATGGTTTAATGGATGTCATTATTTCAAAATGAGGACCACAATTTGTGTCAAGTTTTTGAAGTCATCTTTGCAAGCTCCTAGGTATCCAAAACAACCTCTGTTTAGCCAATCACCTAGGCGTCCAAATCAACCTCTCTTCAGTCAATCGCCCTCAAATTAATGGACATATAGAGAGATTAAAGAAAGCCTTGAAACAATATCTCTGATGTATAATCAAGTATTGTCAAGGTAATTGGGTGGATTTACTTCCCTTGGTCATATATTTACAAAGCAAACTCCATTATTTGCCAAGTATGAAAGACAACCTAAAATGGACATTTATATGAGTTACCCAATGAAGAATCCAACATCTATGAATCTAGCTAAACACTTGTAAAAGAGTCATAAGGAGTTAAAGTCATGTATTCAACAAGCCCAAGAAAGATTTAAACACAATGTTGATCGATTAACAGGTGGCGCAACATCAAACTTACAACAGTTGGAGATAGAATTTGGATCTTGTAGCAAGATTTATGCTCTTCTCACCCTTCTCAAAATTTGGATTGTCAAAGACTAGGGTCATTTAAGATCATTGGCTAAGTGAATCCAATCATTTATTGTCTCCTTTTCCACTGTTCATGAGAATTCACCTAGCATTCCATGTCTCAATCTTGGAGCCTTACCATACATCCTCAATAAGGGGGAGGAACTTGCAACCAACACCATCTATTGAGATCGGAGGACACTTAGAGTATGAAGTTAAGACTATCCTTCATTTCAAAATGTCTCATGGAAGGCTTGAATACCTTGTTCCTTGGAAGGGCTATGATGCTAGCGAGCAAACATGGTAGCCGGCCTCCAACCTTCATCGAGTACTTGCTCAAGTGAGGTGTTTCATCAATGACATCTATTGAAGCTAAGAGTGTTATGAAGAAATCCCACTTCTCCTCATTGAACTCCTTGCTATAAAAGAGGGGGTAATGCCATGGACACCAAGAAGTTTAGTATCTTCTAGAAACTTTTTCGATAAAGTTTTAGAAGATTCTAAGAAAGTCCTAGAAGATTCCTTGGGAGGATCTAGAACAACGTTTGCGTTAGCACTTATACAAGCAATCCTGATATCGTTGCTTATTTTATGCCATTGATTATGTCAATGCTTATGTTATCTCATATCCAAAATCTTCCTCTTAACATCCTCAACTCTAATATAAGGTTCTTGGGATACAGTCTCTTTTATAAAGAGATGTATTGTTGTACTCCGTTCTTACAATAAAGAATCAAGTTCTTCTTCTTCTTCTTCAAGTTAATTCCTTGTAAGGTGTGAGGCGACAATCCTTGTCCTTGCCAAGTTCTTGTTGTCCTCATAACATTGGGCCATGCCCATTACGGTGGGGAGAAGGAGATCCCACTCCTCCTACTAAAATGTCATCGCACCATAGGGTGTAAGGGTTAGTAGGGTTAAGATGATCTTCCTGTGGTGCATTAGGAAATTGTTTTTTTTTTTTCATTGTGAATTGTTAACCTTCACATGGTGTGTTATACGAAAGTTTCCTAAAGTTTAAAAAGCTCAATTCCTTTCCAAAAAAATATTGCAAATATGCAAAACTTCTGAAACTATTGGGATTGTTTGAACTTCAACTAGCTACATTGGCAATCATGCATGCTAAGAACGAGAATTCATAAAATAAAATGATATGTGCTGGAATGCATTATAGAAAGACCCTCTAAGTCTTGCAAGCACTCTCTCAAAACAATGTGCTAGAACATAATAGCAACCAACAATGTATTTTTCCACATTTTTTCCAAGGTGCAATGTTAATCTAGCACTTTGCCCCTTACATCGAAACTTGTATCCAAAGCACTTGGATACCATGTCCAACTCCTATGGACACAATCCATCAACTTTCCCTTGGCTAGCATCTAGGCGTTTTGGAAATAACCTTCTAGGCTCAGATGATTTCTAATCTATATTGATCTGCTATCAAGCAAACAATGGGAATTACAACTAGAGCCCCCTTAGTTCCCACGTGTCTCAAGAGTAGAGTCGACCACTGTAGAGAGATCTCTCATCATTGGAGCTAGTCCTAGCTTCCAAGATGGAATTTGATTCCTAGCGAGGGAATCTTGTGAGAGAGATAGGGTTTATCAACTCACCCTCTTAGGGAATTCACAAGATTCAATCAGAAGCAAGGCAAACATCCTATCTCAACTAGGAAATTATTTTCTTCCAAATCTAGTAACATAACTTCTTACTACTTCAAACAAGTCCTTTTATGCATCCCCAATTCAAGATAACACAATCAGAAGTTCTAAAGGAGGGTATAACATTGTACCATCTACCCTTTTATTCTCTATCATGATTGGAATTCCTGGACATCCAAGGACCACCCCCTTCCTTACCTCATCCTAGAGTTAGTCTCTTGTAGTTCCATCTCATGTTTTAGTTTGAAGCTTCGCAATTATTATTCTTATCCTTGAAGCATTTGGTTTCCTTCAAAATCTCATAGCCCACTTTTAAAGTGGCAAACAACCATCACTTTGATGAAACTTCTGAACACTTACCTCAATATCTCAATGTTCCTATAAGAACAATATCATGACTTGGTCACATCAAACAACCTACAAGTTTTGATTGCAATTCAATTCTACTCACAAGGAAGGGATGTTCTTTAGTCATTGCCCACTTTACCCCTTGGGAGAGTTTCGAGAGCATGCCCATATTCTAACGAGTTTGCATTTGGGTGGTAAGCTATTCTTTCCAAAGGAGATAACATTAAGGTTGAGTTACTACTTGAAAGTGATACACAAGTTATCCTTATGTAAAGAAAAAATAAATAGTTGAGAATAATCTTATAGTTTCACTTCTTTATCTGCTCTAGTTCCTCTACTTGTGTAATGTTTTGGGTTTGATTTACTATCCCTTTCTCCCAAGATTTAAAGTCCCTCATAATGCATCACACAAGCATACTCTCAACTATTCTCGAGACTCATTTCCTAACATTAAGCCAATTTATGCCTCTTTAGAAAAGCATCAATCTAAACTTAAGGTATGCATCTCTCCAATTTGGTTGCAATGGATCTCACCCTCCCCACCTCTCTCTCTCTCTCGTGGTATTATTAGTAGCTAGCTAATGATTGTGAGGGAAGTAGCTATGCCTAATTGAAACAAATAAGGTTAAGAATGAGCCTAAAAGTCTTTATCACACTAAGTCTTATATAGCCTTAGTAGAAACTCACACTCTTGCCATTATTGCTCATGCACATTCTCTCTCTCTCTCTCTCTCTCTCTCTCTCTCTCTCTCTCTCTCTCTCTCTCTCTCTCTCTTATCAATGTGAGTGAAGGGTTTTATATACTCAAGGTGCAATACCAAGTTGATGATTTCAATGATGATCAATCCATCAAGGCATTTGAAGATGATTCTTGTGACATTGATGTTTAATCTCTTAATAATGCTATGAGAACATCCAATTTAGATGAAATTGAAGTTTGGGTTGACATAAAAAACAATGATGAGTTGGAAAGGTGGTAGCTGTTGATGTCAATGTGCTTGGTGTTGAAATTGCATGACATAGTGGACGAGGACATAATCAAAGCAAGGAGTAGAGAATACATAGTAAATATGAGAAGAATAGAATTGATTTAATTTCAAATGATCTAATATAAAGATGGCTCTATCCACGCATCCTGTCCTCGCATCATACGCTTCCATTGTGAAGCTTAGATGGCGATCTAGACATACAAAGAGCTTCAAGATAGCTAGAAGAACTTTGATTAGGTGAAAGATAGATTGACAAATGGCTTTGGAGGGGACTTCCTTTTATAGCCTAGGAAGGTCGTCTAGTCAGCATGTCTAATCATGTTATGAACCCTTCCTAGTCAGCTATGAAATATTCTAGGAAATATTCCCTTTATCATTAGGTCGAGGGGCGCTACCCCCAAAACCCTGTCAAGGGGCCATTGGCCCCCTTGAGATCCCTCAGCTAGGGGTATTTTGTAGCCCCCGAATCCCAAAATAGAGGTGCTGATAGCTCCCACACCTCGCAACTCGATGCATTATACCTCGAGTTGCTACCAGCATAACTACTCTATTGAACGCAAATGCTAGATCCGCAAAGGTTACCTTTTTGCCATCTAGTCACTTAGATCTCATTTGACATACAAGTCAAGACCCAACCAATGTTTATGCTCACACATGGCTTCTCCTCATAATGGGGGACTTACAACTTAGAGCACCATGGATCATTGGTGGCACCTTATGAGGGTGGGGCATTGAGCATATCTAATATCCCTTCTCAATATCTACCCGCAGGTGAACTACATCCTTGGCCCAATGTTGAGTCTTTGACTGCCGTACTACTCCCATATGCCATAGGATCCTCATTAACCGTACTACTTTACATGTAGCAAAACAAGTTGCCTTGTATTATGCTTCGATAGAAGACAATGCCATAGTTGGTTGCTTCTTATTGATCGAAAAAGAGAATATTTGTGAATCTAAAGAGAAATAATATCTAGAAACTGATTTCCTGGAATCACTATCACCTTCCCAATCCGAGTCACAATTTCCCATAAGAGTACTTTTAGAGCTGTATGTGATATCATAGCCAAGATTTTCCTTTAAGTATAAGAGTATTTCTAGAACTACATGTGATATCATAGCCAAGAGTTCCCTTCAAGTATATGAGCATAGTACTTCTAGAACTATATGTGATATCATAGCCAAGAGTTCCCTTCAAGTATATGAGCATAGTACTTCTAGAACTATATGTGATATCATAGCCAAGAGTTCCCTTCAAGTATATGAGCATTGGCATCCTAATTTTCTAATGACTTTCTTGTGGTTTGTTTGAGAACCTGCTCAAAACACCAACATCAAAACTGATATTTGGCATGGCATTACATAAGTAGATGAGAAAACCAACCAACCCCTTATACCTGCCAATGTCTACTAGTGCTTATGTATCCTCAATGGATAACTTCACATTGATCTTTATAGGTGTAGCTATCTTCTTACACTCGATCATGCCAAATAATTTTAAGATCTCTTGTACATACTTTTTTTGAGAGATGAAGATTTTTCAAGGCTCTTACTTGAATTCAATCTCGAAATAATAGTGTAACAAGCCCAAGTTTGTCATTTCAACCTCAAAGCTCAAAGCCTTTTGAGTTTGATGGATCGTATCTTCATAATCATCTATAATGAAAAAGAAGTCCACATATAGGACAATCACTATAGATTTTTCACCATCCCTATAAACATAAGTTAGCATCAGAGGTACATCTTTTGAAATTCAAGCCTAAAAAGATTTTATCTATCCATTGGTACCTTGCTCTAGGGGCTTACTTTAGCCCAAACAATGCTTTCTTTAGTGTCTCAAACCTCAGTGGCTAAGCCACCTACATCTCCTCCTTGAGGTCTCCATTTAAGAATGTTGATTTAACATCCATTTGATAAACTAGTCACTCATAAGAAGTGGCCCTTGCAAGTAGTGTGTGAATAGTGGTCATTTTAACAAATTGAGAAAATGATTCTTGAAAATCAAATCCTTTAACTTGTGAAAATCCTTATGTAACTAATTTGGCTTTGTACTTTTCTAAGCTACCATTAGCCTTGTACTTTACCTTCTAGGCCCACTTGGTGTGCTAATAATCTTTCTCTTTTCTAAATGATCCACTAGCTCCTAAGTATTGTATTTCATTATGCTATCATACTCAACTTGCATAGCTGCTTTCCATGCTAGATTGGCAAGTAATTCTTCCAAGTCTATTGGCTCCTTTACTTCTCTTATAATCTTAGCCATCAAGGCCATATTGACTATGTGAGCAAAAGCCTTTATTTATTACTCTATTCTTAGAGACCTCCTTGGTCCATTTGCCTTTTCCTCAATAATTGTGGTAGACATAAGAATACTGCAATCATAGAGCTACTTCACCCATTGTGCCAATGGCTTTTTTAGTGGTGTGATTGCAAGTTGGTGAACTTTTTTTTCATCATCCGAAGATGATGCTTTCTCCTCCTTGAGGGTAGGGATAGCTCTTGGAATAGATTCATAGTGGGCTACTTCTTCGTTGGATGATAAAGTGGAAGAACTTATATTTTTCTCCTCCACCATATGTGGTTGCTCCTTGAATATCACACCACTAAAAAGGCCTTTATCTTCTTTATCTTTGGGTCATACAATTTGGGAGCCTTTTGCTTATCATTATAACCCAAGAAAATATATTTTGCAAATTCTTACAAGAAACATATGATAATAGATATAATTATTCAACATCTCTTCAATCTTTTTCTATAGCTCATAGTCTCTCTTAGATAAAAATAATTTAGTGAACTTATAGAATAATTAGTGAAGAAATGACAAAAAGAATATATTATCTAAAAAATATATAACTATTCAACACCTTATACATTCTTTAAGCTCTCAAAGAAGATAATCATGTAGTAAAGATATACTAATGTAATATCTCTTCAAAAAGATAAAGACTTTTGGATCCAAATTATATAGTGATAGGTAGAAAAAATAGCAAAGGACCAAGCCTTACCATGCTAAAGATACTCCAAACTACATATAATGATCTTTTCATTAAGTGGCACTCCAAACTAGCTAACAATCTTTGTATCAAGTCATATTAGTTAAGAGTATCTAAAAAAACCATGAAGAAATGTCTTCTTCAACTATATCTAAGTTGTTTGATTTTTTAAGAAATTTTCAGTTTTAGGGTAATGGTCACTACTACATTCAACTATGTGATAATGCTATGATTTTTATTTTTAATGAGATCTTACACTCATAAAAAATTTGTAATTTTTTTAAATAAATATATTGTGCCTTGAAATAAAAAATAAAAAAATTTACACCTCACTTGTTATTTTAAAAATATTTTAAGACTAAAAAAAGGTTTAAAATGAGAAAAAATCACCATAAATGGGACTTGCAAGATATGGCGCGATAAGGGGGATTGGTGTATTTTCAACATGAAAAATGAGAGAAAAAGCACCATAAAGGGAACTTGCAAGAGATGATGCAATTAGGGGAATTGGTGCAAAAAAAATAGAACTTGTATGATATGGCACGATTAGGGGGATTGGTGATGCACCAGTCCCCCTAATCCCATCGTATCTTGTAAGTCCCATTTATGTTGATTTTTTCATTTTAAGGCTTATTTTGAATCTTTAAATATTTTTTAAATAGCACAAAAAATAAAAAATGTATCATACAGTGCAATTAGGGGGGTTGACACATCACCAACCCCCCTAATTGCATTGTATCTTGCAAGTCCCATTTATGGTGATTTTTTCTCATTTTATGCTTATTTTTAGTCTAAAAATGTTTTTTAAGTAGCACCAAAAATAGGATTTGCATGATACGTTGTGACTAGGGGGGCTGATGATGCATCAAGTCCCCCTAATTGCATCGTATCATGCAAGTCCCATTTATGATGATTTTTTCTCATGTTTCAAGCTTATTTTCAGTCTTAATGTATTTTTTAAATAGCATGAAAAATAGAACTTGCATGATACGACATGATTAGGGGGGTTGGTGATGCACCAAACCCCCTAATCACATTGTACCATACAAGTCTCATTTTTGGTGATTTGTTCTCATTTTACAGCTTATTTTTAGCTTTAAAACATTTTAAAAATAGAAAATTAGTTCTATATTTTTTTCCAAATAATAATATTTATGATTTTAAAAAAATTGACAAGTATAAGATCTCATTAAAAATAAAGATCATAATATTATCACACGGTTATCCTAAAGTTAAAAAATCTTAGAAAAATCAAACATCTTTAATATAGTTAAAAAAGACTTGAGAAAATCATGAAAAAAGAAAAATATCAATTTATTGTATTTTGTATCTTGTAAATATTCATTTATTAGTTTTTCTAATATCCGAGTAATATACTCCAAGAATAGATTATTATTTCATATATGTACACTCACATCTTGTAACTCATGATATAATAAAATAAGTTGAGTATATGAATCAAACATATTTTTATTTTAAGAATAATCTTGAAGTATTTAAAGGTTTTTCCAAATGTTTCTTTATAAGAAGTGCTAATGATTAAGACTAAATTCTCAATGGTTTATATATTTCTAATTCAAAAAATACAATAGCGAGAGATATATAACTTAAACAAAGCAAATAAAATTTAATTATTTTTTCGATTGTGTACACCATTAAGCTTGAACATTTATCCAGAAGTTGGATTTTCTTATCAAAAACTTATAATGTGTTTGCACTATTGAACTCGATCTTCTATCTTTGTTTTGTTATGGTTTATAAGTCAGGTATACATCATACGAAATTATATATTGAACTTATGTTGTCTTGTCAATAACTTCAATGTGTCTCTAATATCTTCTAATATCCTGGAAAGTACCACTCAATCTCTCCATAGGCTATCACTCAAACTTGTTTAGGGAAATATATATGTAGAAAATAATCCATTTTATTACTTACTCTGATAAAATAAAAATTACATTTGTTACTTGTATCAAACCTTACTATGTATTTGTAAGGAAATACATTTAGTTGGAGGCAAGTATATATCCCTAATCATATGAACATGCTAAAGCTGAGCAAACATTTTTGAGGTGCATCCTCTTGTTTTACCTTATGGGAGCCTTTGTAGGATGGTAGTATGGTTATCTAATCATTTTCAATAAAAGTTTTGGGCTTCCAAGTTTCACATGTACTTTCTTTATAGATGATACAAGAGTTCATGGAATAAGAAGGACGCCTTGTGAATTTTATGAAAAAAGAATAAAAAGTGTACATATTATGTAGAGAAAAAAACTCAAAGAGAAGGTCAAGAAAGAAAATCAATAGAGCTTATATGGCTGCCAAAAATAAGTCATGTAGTCAAATCTTTCGATTTTCAAAAAATCGAGTATTAACTTCAGGTCCCATCTTTATCATATCTTTTGACAACTTTTGTCATTGTGAATAAGACTATTGGGACTACCAAAACATGTTAAACTTTAGATATTTCGACTTAAAAATATCTCTTGAATTTTAAAATATCGTAACTTTTGAAACCTCTGTCATAGCGAATAGGACTATTAGAACTAGCAAAACATGTTATACTTTAGATATTTTGGATAAAAAGAGGTGAGAACTATGAAATGGACTCTACTATCTCCAAAGTGGAGGAGACAACAATACCATATTTTTGTATACGTGGCAAACTATTTTTGACTCTTTTTTTAATCAAGGGATTAACAAAAGTATCATTTTCTCACGTTTTTTGCTCTAATGTTGCAAAAGTCTTCAAATTCCTTTGAGTTAAACTCACCACCACCATTTGTTCTAAAATTCTTCACACTTTGCTCTATTTCATTCTCAATAAGTTTTAGCCATTCTTTAAACTTACCAAAAGCTTAAGCCTTATCACATGAAGAAAATATACCCACATCTTGCTATTATAGTCGTAGACGACTAATATAAAATAAGAAGATCCTCCTAAGGCTTGTGTAGGCATTTTATTGCACAAGTCAACATGCACCAACTCTAGAGAAGCCTTTGCTCTATTCTTGATTTCTTGTGGAAATGCATTTCTCTATTGCTTACCTGTCATACAAGCTTCACATGGTTCCTTCATTTTTAGTTATTACTACAGGTAGGTAAGCAACCATACCTTGCTTATACATCTCATTTAACATTGCAAAACCAATGTGACCAAATCTTTCATGCCAAAGTTTACTTGTGCCCACACTAGCAGTGGCTGTAAGAGCACTTATCTCATATAGGTTGTTCCTTCTTTCTCCTTTACCGACAACTTTGCCACCATCACTGTTGATAATTTTTGCACCTGTCTTAGTGAACATCACCTCATGGCCAAGATAAGCTATAGAAGCAACTGATAGCAGATTTCTCTTAATCTTTGGAACCTACAACACATTTGAGAGATTTTTTAGTTCACCATTTGCAACAACAAAGGAAATAGTACATGTGCCCTCAATAGGGCATTTTGCATCATTCCCAACTATCATAGTGATGGATTCTTACAAAGGCATCATAGAACTATATAGACCTTTCTTATTGGTCATGTGACAGAGGGTGTCACTATCCAATACCCATGAGTCAATGGTAGATATTTCTTGCATCGAGGATCACACTTCCTCAATGGTTGCCATGAATAACTCCAAATCTACTTTAGCTATATTGGATGTCTCCTTCCCTTTGATCTTCGTGGTGCCATTCTTTTCATTTGCCTTCTTGACATGACAATCTACAATTCCATGTCTTTTCTTCTTGTAGTAGAAACACTCCTTGAAACTTTCTATTACCACCCTTTTTTTTGTCATCGTTGGTAGAGGAACCACCTTTGCCTTTCACACTAGTGGAGAATATAGTATATCCATTACTACTACCTTCTCGAGCTTTAGGCCACAACTCTTCCTTCATTAGTAGTGCACAAAATTTCTCAAACATCAAAGTGTTTAGGGTAATTACCAATCCATCATACTTTTTTAGATAAATCTAAAGATACCTCTGAGCTAGCTCTTCACTAGTCTTTTGTATCCTAGCACCATCCATCTAGTTGCACCAGCCATCTAGTTGCATAGATTATTGATCAAACTAATGAATGATTCAACTATCTTTATGCCTTGGTTGTATACTGAATTAAGGTTAAAACACTATCAGAACAACTTGTAACTAAGGCATGCAATGCATCCGCATTCCTTCTATTCAAGATCGCAAAAGATCTACACTTGGAGGAATCATAACACTCAAATTTGATGGGTCAGGGGTGGATTGTGGTTTTGGGTCAATATCTAATACCGTCTCTAGAAGCTCATAAGAATCAATGATAGTTGTGATTTTAAACTTCCACAAAGTATAGTTTCTACCATCTAACTTGCCTTCTCTAAAGGTTAGTTGACTAATCCTCAATGTTTGTATTATTGCTACAGCAGTACCACCACATGATGTGCCAACATCGCTACCTAATGCAGCAGCCAACATTTTTTCTCTTCATGATTAAATCCCTTATCTCTCGTGTATTCTTCACTTCTTAAAGCCCCCTAGGCTTTATTACAATGTAGAAATTACAAAACACTGTGGACATAATCCAAGCAACGAGTAGAGAATACACAATAAATATGAGAATAATAAAAGCTGTTTTAATTTCAAACGAATTGATATAAAGATGGCTATGTCCACCTGTTCGCTTCGACTATGAAGCTTAGATGGCAATCCAAACGGATAATAGGTGAAGAGCTTAAGGGTAGCTAGAAGAACTCTAACTAGATGTTAGATAGATTGACAATGGCTTTGGAGGGGTCTTCCTTTCATAGCCTGGGAAGGTAGTCTTATCAGCTTGTCTGACCATATTATGAACCTTCCCTAGTTGTCTAAGGAATATTCCAAAATAGGGATCCTTGATAACTCCCACACCTTGCAACTTGATACATTGTGCATAGAGTTGTTACAAACATAACTGCTCTATCTAACCCAAAGGCTAGATCCACAAAGGTCACCTTTTTGCCATCTGGTCACTTAGACGTCATTTGACATAGAGGTCAGTACCCAACCAATGTTCATGCTCACACATGGATTCTCCTCATAATGGGGGGCTTACAACTTAGAGCACCATGGATCATTGGTGGTACCTTATGAGGGTGGGGTATTGAGCATATCTAACACTTGGAAAGAAATAGGATGAGGTGAAGTATTAATGGTTTTTTAAAAATAATCTTAGCTCCCCCCCCCCCCCCAAGCCCTTGTTCATGTGGAGAGGGGAAAGATATTATAGTATCAATCTCCATGAAAAAGTGCTTGAATGGATCTACATGTATCAATATGGGAGCTATAGTGAAGGCTTGCTTAAGTTCTTGAAAAGCCTTCTCTACATCAAAGTTCCACATACATTCATCTTTTCTACTACTACCTAAGTGATCCAAGAAGTGCATCCATCAAAGTACCTATAAGCAACAACCAAGGAAAACTCTATGGAGGTGCAAGTAGGAAGGATCTCATCCCTTCTTCCAACATATGTTTCTTCTATGTGTAGACTACCTCTAGGGGAGTATCTTTCCCACTGCCAAGCTCATATAATGGAAAATGAGAGTGAGGGGAGGTTAAAAATCAATACCCACATTCCAATTGGATCTATTTATTTGGAGAAGTCCAATTAGAAGTTGCTCATCTAGAATAAATGATCTAAAATGATGAATGTCTTCCCCATGTGCCCAAAAGAAAGCAGGTTCATATCTTTTGGGATTGTCCACATGTCAAGATAATTTGGAGAGCTATTGGAAATTGGCTCAAGGGTGTTGGCTTTTGTGATAGCCTACCTCTAAAAACAACACTCCTTAGTATTAGGGACATTTTGATGAAGAGACAATTAGGGTGGTCAATATTTTGAGAGTTGTGGCACTTCTTTTGTTTAGAAAATCAATAATCAAGTGTATATTTGAAGGTCAATACTAAATCCCTCATGGATGAGTACAGGCTAGCATTTCCAAAGATGTGTTACTAGCGCTTTTAAGGGTGCCAGAAAGTATGCCTTGGTTTTTAAGACCTTATATAAGGAAATAAGCCTCATGCCATGATGTAATATCAAGTATTATAACTTCTTGTACATTTCATACAAATTTACCACATGAAGAAAAGGCAAGCACAGATGTCACTCAAATAATTTTCTAACAATTGTATGAATAATCAAATTTCAAACAACACACAATGGGCCACTACCAATGATAAGCCAATGTTGTGGCACTCTTCCACCGAATTCTCATATGATCTTAGCTTATACATCACTATGTTGACTCTAGCAAAATCATGCTCATCATTTTTTGTTGGTGTGAGACTTTTGCACATTTACTATGCCTCACTAGGGTAAGAGGGGAGGAAGAGGGTGCTTAAACCTTTGGTGGGGATATATGTGGGTAATGAATTTGTCCCCCAATCTTTTCATGGACATGAAGGGGCTATCATGAGAATAGTAGTACTGCATCAAATTCAAATGGGAGGAACATGACAAAAGAAGTAGCCATGAATCACAAGGGCTCCATTGAGATAAGAAAAATGGATATTTGTGTGCCAAGTGTGTGAATTCAACGTGTTGAACTAGTTAAACCATATATTATCCTTGCAAGCCTTACTAACCTCATGAAGCTTGATTGAAAGTATAATAATGCAAGAATAATTGTATTGGACAAGGTAAGATCAACACGTACTTGAGAAGAAAATAAAAGCTCATATCTCTTAGCTCAACACTTTCTACTTTTCCAATCCTCTACTAGTGCTTCATGTTGAGCTAGTTAAACCATCTATTATCCTTGCAAGCCTTACTAACCTCATGAAGCTTGACTGAAAGTATAATGATGCAATAATAATTGTATTGGACAAGGCAAGATCAACACATGCTTGAGAAGAAAATAAAATCCCATATATGTTAGCTCAAGACATCCTATTTTTCCAAACCTCTATAGTGCTTTCTAGAGCTAGGAGTTCCTAGAGGGGAGATTAATTGCACAAACCTCTAGATGATAGTGTCAACAAAGTGAAGGCCATGTATAAAACTCTTCTACTAAGTCTTGTAAATGGTTTCCATGAATTGAAGTGGAGATTAATCATTACATTACTTTGTGCTTGTCTTTTACATCTTTGGCTCTTGTTTCAAAGGACTTGGCTTTGGCAATCATGTTGAGAAAGTAACATTGTGAATAGTTTATCTTGGATTTCATATGAGATTCTTGTTAATTTAAAGAATAAAGAAACATTCTTATTAATTGACAATTGGGTTCATAAGGGCTTCTTAGCCACACATTTTACAAGTCATTGCACAAGGAAACAACTTAAGAGTCCCCCCTATATGAGGGGTTATTCATCTTCTTGATTCTAACAGTTAATAGTTGAGAAGGGTTGAGTTTGTGCTTGAAAATATATATACATATGTATATAATTTGGTTGATGTTAAGGAAATATTAATCTAGTTGTCCCCTTTTGTTAAGTTTTCTCATTAGGGATTGTCAAGAATATTGTGGTGAGGGGACTTGCTTGAGCTGCTGTGACAAACACACACTGTATACACAAGAGGAAGCCCACTCAAGAACACAAGAAGAGAGATGGAGACCAAAACGTTTTCTTGCTAATTTTTCTTTTTTCTTCCACACACTATACAATTTACACAAAGTATAAATAAGATATAACATAAAGGAAAGTTGCATGCTAAGTCAAATAGTGCATAACAGACTACACTAATCGACTGGCACTATATCTTTGCCAGTTGTAGATAGGTGTAACAAACTAAATATAATAAGTGATAAGTCAGTGGCCATGTGAGTATCATAAGGACCACCAACATGCTAAGTTTAAATGTGCGGACCCATCTAGCTAGGTGGTCCATCATCAATGTCCGCACATGTTGAGCTTGCCATCTCAACACTCCCCCTCCAGCTCAACTCTATCTCTGCAACTCCAAGTAAGCTTTAGAACTTTTGAAGCTACTCTACACCCAATGCCTTTGTGAAAATGTTAACTATCTAATCATGTGTACTGACATATACCAAGTCAATCTCTCATGCAAGTACCTTCTCTCTCACAAAGTGGTAGTGCACCTCAATGTGTTTTGTCTTAGCATGGAACACTGGTTTCCTAGCTAACTATATGCTACTCATGTTGTCACAATGAATGACAACTAGACCATCTCCCTGCACATCCAAATCACCTAATAACTTTTGTAGCCATACCACCTCACATGCTGCCATAGCAGCACGTCTATACTCAGCCTCTGTACTCGATAAAGCAAATGTAGGTTGCTTTTTGCTACTCCATGTAACTGCTGCATTGCCAAGGGAAAACATGAATCCACTAGTAGATATTATGTTTGACATGCATCTGTGTATTGAAAAACCTATACATCCTTACTTGCCTCATAAAAAAGTCCAGAATGTAAAGTGGACTTCACATATCTCAATATACATCTAACTGCATCCAAATGAGGCTTTCTAGGCATCTACATAAACTGACTGACAAGGCCAACAACATAGCTCAAATCTGGCCTTGTGATAGTCATGTAAATCAAACTCCCTACCATCCTCCTGAACATACTAGGGTCTTCTATCTCATCCCTAATGTCGGCATTCAACTTCACATTTTGCTCCAATGGTATTGAAAGAGGCTTACATGCTGTCATACCATACTTGGATAACATATCTAAGCCATACTGCCTTTGTGATAGCCATATACCATCATCACATCCGATCACCTCAATACCAAGAAAGTATCTTAGCCCACCCAAATCCTTCATCTCACACTTCTTCTTCACAAAGTCCTTAACTTCAGCAATCCCATTGTCACTGTCACTTATAATACTCAAGTCATCCACATAGATGACCATGATAACTAAACCTGCATCTCCAAGCCTATTTCTGTTTCAACAACTACCTTGAAATATTTGAAGTTCAAATGTATCACTCTTTTCCTTCATAAAATATACCCATAGCTTCCTTGAATAGTCATCAATAAATGTGACAAAGTATTTGCTACCACCAAGAGATACATTCTGTGTAGGCCCCCAAACATCTGTATGCACTACATCAAGTATATTTATGCTCACTTCTTTGTCATGCAAGAAGGGTTGTTTGGCGTGCTTACCAAACTGGCATGCTTCACAAACTCTATGAAAATTTGCAACTCTAAAAGAAGGAAAACCTGTAACCAATCCTTTGGACTGCATTAATTTCAGCCTTTGCACATTTGCATGTCCAATACGTTTATGCCATATTTCAATATCTGCAACTACTCCTTTTTCTTTAACATACATAGCAGCATCCATTGCAAGAATTCCAACATCTAAAGTGAACATGTGGCCAATTCTACTTCCTTTTGCGACCAACCTACACTTATCATTAAAGTCTTCTACAAAACAACCTTTTGCATTGAAACAAGCACTAGATTCTTTGTGATTGATGACACATTCATGCAAGGACAAAGGAACCTTTCCAATGTGTGAAATTGAATGGCATGAATCATCATCCGTCTGCACATAACCTGGATTTTGTAAATCTTGCATCTCTCCAAACCATTCAACATGACTGGTCATATGATTAGATGCACCTAAATTGATATACCATACATCATCATGTATCCCCTTTCCTGTAACTACATTCATCATATGCTGCATAATAAACAAGTGCTCATTTTTGTCTTCATTTTGTCGTGAAGACGATGCATAGTTTCCTTGTTGCAATTTATCACTATGAATATCATCCTTCTTAGCATAAGAATGGGTTGCAATATGACCCGTCTTGCCACAATAATGGCAAACAATAGCAGAATTTTCAAAACCTCTGTTCTGCCATCCACCTCTTCCTCTAGAGCTCCCCCTTGCCTCTAAAGTTTCCTTGGTCTCGTGAAACCTACATTTCACCAAATTGCTGATTAAACCTGTTTTGCTGGTTATCACTAGCATGTCCCATACCACATCCATCACATCCCCTTCCCGAACTTGAGTAAAATGCTTGGACCTGTTCACCATTTCTTTCAGATGAGTCACCTTGCATATTGATCTCTTCGGTAATCATAAGAGAGACCAACTCATCAAAATCTGGAAATGGCTTTCGTACATATACTGAAGTAACAAATGATTTCCATGCCTTCTCATTATTGAGTCCACTCAAAGTGGATGAAACCAAATCATCATCATCAAGCATTGCATCAATCATCACTGCTAAAGCATCTGCAATGCTCCTCACCTTCAACACATACTCATTGACATACATTTTTCCTTTCTTCAATGTATTCAACTCTTGCTTAAGTTGAATCTTTCGTGCCTTTGTATTTACTGAAAACATATTCTCAAAAATTGTCTAAGCTGCATGTGAAGTTTCTGCATTCTTGATATGTCATTGCATAGTATTATCAATGATTGCAGATAGCTAGTACATCACCTTTTTGTCTTTTGCATTCCACTATTTCCATGCCTTTAATTCATATGCAGTCGGAGGGATACCCAGCTTTGGTTCCTTTTCTTCACTAGAAACAAACTCATAAAGGCCATTTCAAACGAGAAAGTTTGTCATACGGAACTTCCATGAAGGGTAGTTGTTCTTGTCGAGCTTCTCAATAATAGAATTTTCATTGTTCTCTGCCATTATCACAGAAAAGGATACAACACAACAAGCTAGTCTTCTGCAACCTTTCACAACAAGTGCACATCAATACACCAAGCAACCTTTTTCACTGATTGCTCAATAGTACATGTAATCTCCAACCTGTTTGCAGATGAACCTTATGTTTGCTTCCTCACAAACACCTCAAAAATTACAAATTCAAAATCTGTAACCTGTGCATCCACTTTCTGGTCAATACAACCAAAATCACAGTGTACCACCGTGAAACTGTTGTTCGCAACCTTGGGGCTCTAAAACGGGGCTTGAAACGGCCTCAGATACCCAAAAAAATTGCGAGCAAGCCCTACATGGCTTATCTGCAGAATATACATTGCTCTGCTCGCACACCAAATCTCATAGCAATATGAGATTTTCACTCTACCCTGCTTCCGGTGCCTCCACAAGCACTATCCAAGAGAAAGAGTGGAAGAATGGAAGAGCTTCTTACCCGTTGCTTGCTTGCTCAAACCTTGCTTCTTTTTCTTTACTTCAGTCTTAAAAATCAGCCTCTCTCTGTGGCACGGCTCTGATACCATGCCAAGAATCGTGTGGTGGGGAGACTTGCTTGAGCTGATGCAACAAACACCACTGTATACACAAGAGGAAGCTCACTCAAGAACACAAGAAGAGAGATGGAGGCCAAAACGTTTTCTTGCTAATTTTTTCTTCTTCTTCCACATACTATACAATAATGTACACAAAGTATAGATAAGATACAACATAAAAGAAAGTGGCCTACTAAGTCAAATAATGCATAACGGACTATACTAATCGATTGGCGCTATATCTTTGCTAGCTGTAGGTAGGTGTAAGAAACTAAATATAATAAGTGATAAGTCAGTGGCCATGTGAGTATTATAATGACCACCAACGTGCTAAGTGTAGATGTGAGGACCCATCTAGCCGGGCAGTCCATCATCAATGTCTGCACATGTTGAGATTGCCATCTCAACAGGGATATGCTATAACAATGGTACGATATCTTCTTATTTGAGAAATTACCTCTAGTTAGCTTAAGTTAAAGTGGCCTACTTATAAGAGGGAATGCTACTAAAACCAACAATACTGCTATGAAGCCTTATTTCCTTTCCAAGTCACTTAGAAAACTATTAGGGTAGCATGTCTTAGGAAAGATGTATGACTTTCAAGATTGGGGCTTATCAAGGCTACATATTAGTTAAGTAATAAATCTTCAATAAATTTCAAAATATGCCTTGATTTCAAGTATTATAAACCTTAATAAAATGTGGCCAATAAGATTGAAATGGGCTTCATAAAATATTTGACTTGATAGCTTCTTGAGCTTAGTCAGTAATTCCTACATATCTTGTCAAGAGATTATCAAGCTAAAATCCACCCATCAAAATCTAAGCAAAAGCATATCAATAGCCATATGGTTCTTTATTATTGTAGGATAAATGAATAATCAAAAGGTAATAGCCAACTCCATGGTTTCTTAAAAACATGTGCTAGAAAATGCTATAAAAATATACTTTCCCATTTTACTTTCTTGCCATATTCTTGAAATTGTACTCACATTTATCTCAAAACTCTTCATAGTATTCAAGCTACTCAATGAAGTACCTCAGTAATTCAAGAATATCATCAATACTTTTAGCATACAAAAATATTGAAATGTAAAATATTTAACAAACTAAATTGACAACAACTTAGAGTACCAATTACTAGATCTCAAACATGATCTTATTCAAGCATCATAAAGTGCTTAGCTCCTTGAAACCTCAACGTTAGGGTAGTTTCTTTCTCGTTATACTTCCACATACTTGCAACTTATGCACTTTTCTAATAGAAGGTTTGGATCTTCCCATTCCAACTTTATAGGCTTATTATGATTCATCTCAATGTACATCTATAGTTTTTAAAGATATTCATCCTCCTAAACCATGGATAATTGCTTCAAATGGATTAATCTTGAACATCTACTATGTGACAACATAAAAAATCATTTAGAAACTCACATTGAAGAGAATTTAAATACTTTGATGCCAGAAAACATCTAGTTTCACAATCTTGAATTGTTTGGCAAGCATAGCATCAACTTGCATAACATGAAAATTAGGGTGCACCCATAGACCAGGTATTGCTACATTTAATGATAAACTTTCAAGTTCAATGCTTGACATTACTATTTTACCAAAAAAACCAAGTGTTAAAAAGGTTGGCCCTAAAATAGTAAGTCTAGATTTGTAAAATTTATTAGTATGCTTGTTATTACAAAGAGTAGGTATCAATAATTCCTTTCTAGAAACATTCTTTCCATTTAATTATCCTCTTAGAAAAAGCTTGTAATCCCCTTAGCAAAAGATTGATTATCCCCTTAAGCAAAAGCTTGGTTGTTCCTTGCCTCGCTTGGTGGTTTACAAACTTGGTGCCAACCATCATTTTGCACAATTTTGAAGTGTCTCCATTCGAGATGATATTTCTATGATATTTACAACTATAATCAAACAAAAATATCTACACAATCTATGATCCTTGAATTTGATTTTTGCATTCGATTTCCAATATTGCTCCATAAAAAGTGTCAAATTGGGAGAGTTTTGTATTGCTCTTTATAAACTCGAAATAGAATCATTATCATCCTTTAAAGTAGTGAATTGAATTCTTGTAGATCTTATGTAAACATATGGCAAAGAAAAATGGTTTGACCATTGGTTTATGCTAGGTATCAATAGTATCTTGAGCTCAATCTCACTCATTATCCCCTAAAAGATTGGGGAGAAAAAAGAATAACTCATATGGTTGTTATTTCCATGGAGGTTGGAGTTATGATGTTGTAAGTTTTTTGAGTGAATATTCTCCAAAACCATACTCTTGACAAGGTAAACCCAATTTTTGAAATGCAATTTAAGAATTCAATCTTCCTCAATGACTTCAACAACATCCCCCATTGTGAGCATGCTTCACTAATATGAACTAAAGACTTCTTGCTCTAGTTTTTGGCTGCAAGTGAAACTTTAGGGAGCTCAGTTTTCTAAATACAAGATGCCAGTATTAGTCTTAGATACACAACGATGGACTTGATACCAACTGATTATGGAACATCTATGTGTGTACTCCTCAATTGCAATATATGTGAAGACCGATTAGGAACATTGATTGGAGGCAATATCAATTATGCCAAGATTAATGATGCTAGAAACAAGCATACATGTCTGACTATTAGAAAATAAAATTGCAATAGGTGACTTGGTATAAAATCCAAATAATCTAAATGATTGCTAATTTTCTATCCCTTTCTGAAGTAGATGATTGCTTATAATCTAAATAATCTAAATGACAAGTTCTTAAATGTGCTTATAGATGACTGCTTATTTTTTATTCTTTCCTTTTGAAGTTGTTACACAAATCCCCTTCTAGTACTCATACTTCCTATATGATTTACCCTCCATAAACTTTCAAGAGAGTAGCATGTCCTTCCTAATCCACATATTTATACCATATCTATCCATTCCATTCATAAACCACATAATTTCCATTATTAGAAGACATATTTTTGTCATGATCTTGTTACAATTAAGACATCAATAAAAATGGATATAGGATAAATTTAGGCTTGATCTTACCTTCTTGAGCCTAAAGAAAAGGCATCATTGGTGGCTTTCCAAGCCTATAAACATGGACCTAATGGAGTGTGATATGAAAACAAAGTAAGTTTCTAATGCTATTGTTGACACTTGTCATAGGTGAATGGAAAATGTATACATCCACTCTACCCTTCTACTCATTTTGTTTGGAGAAACAAGATTGAATTCCTCATCCCATGACACATATGGCCCCCCAGCTCATCTCTTGTTTTTCTCTAATACTTGATGCCTTTTTTAATTGAGTATCAGTAACCTAGATCAAATTACAATATTCTAAAAGCTAAATTGATATGTTTATTTAGTTTTGCTTCAAGTTAAGCAATATTATCATGCTTGCACATATGTAATAAATTTCCTTATAATTATAATTATTATTCTAGATGGAGATTTTGTATTTAATCTTTCCTAGGGTTGTTCACTATATATATATATCCTCTATATCAGATGTGTTCAAGGCCTATTTATAAATACCTATATTTGTGGATTTTTCCTAAATAAAACACAACCCCTTTCTATTTAATCTATAAATAACCCCTTTATATGTCACCCTTTTGTTATTAAAAAAATGTGTGAAAATGGTATTTGAAAAATCTCTTATTTTGAACCCACGTGATGCACAAATATATTTATGTGTGACCCTATCGAGAATCTTCCTTCCCCTCCTCCCTCCCCCATTTTGTCTTTATCAATGAGTTTTTGCAATATTTGGAGTAAAATTTTAGGCACTCGATCAACAAGAACACTTCAACATATTTATGATCTCTTTTTATGCAAAGACCTTACATTTCAAAATTCACATATTAGGGTTGGTTGCATAATCCAACCAAAAGTGAGATTGTGATGCATGATCGTGGAATCTTTAATGCAAGGATTACTAAGGAGAGCATATGCAATAATGTAAGTAATAGAGAGGCCAACAAGGACATACAATTGACTGTGCAAACGATTGATTGAAATTCATTAAACATGTTGATTGAATTTCATGATTGCATGTTGATTTGGTCATGCTACTAAAAAAGAGAGTACCTACTCCAAATGGTCACACTACTACTTGAAGTCTCCTTGTATTATATTGATTATTTCATCTAAAAAACATGACCTTGCATGAGGGAGTACTCAAATATAAAGCATCAAGATACCTATTCAATTTCCGCTAAACAATGAGATAATTTTCATTTATGTGACCTACAAATACATAAGGGATGCATTTATAAACTATCTTACACATAGGGGGTCGTTAAATTCAAGGGGAAAACTTATATTTGTCTATGCTAATACATTAGTCTAGGATAGGTTAGCTCTTATACTTTGTTAGAAACTTTTAGCAAATGTATTTGATCACGTAAATTAAGCAATGAGATAATTTTCATTTATGCGACCTATAGATGTGTAGATGCTGCATTTATAAACAATTATACACACACACACACACACACACACACACACACACACACACACACACACACACACACACACACACACACACACACACACACACACACACACACACACACACACACACACACACACACACACACACACACACACACACACACACACACACACACACACACACACACACACACACACACACACACACACACACACACACACACACACACACACACACACACACACACACACACACACACACACACACACACACACACACACACACACACACACACACACACACACACACACACACACACATATATATAGGGAATATTTAAATTCAATGGAAAAAATGTGCATATACAGATACCCTCCAAGTAAAAGGGCATTTTCTACATTAAGCATCATTAAGACTATCTCAATTTTGTGTTTAATAGAATTCTTTATGGGGGCATAAGCATCTGGTAAGGGTGGTTTTTGAATAGTGTGTTTGGATCAAGGTGTTATACCCCCCCTTTCTTAGTGAATTTGGAAGACCCATCGAAAGAATATATCTAAAATCATATCGGCATAAGGTGCAATGGACATGTAGTTAAAGTAGCTCCATGGTTTACAAGTGAGACATTCACTTAGTTAAGGTCTTCCAAGGTTGTTTGTTGTGTGTTGTAACAAATTTTGTCCTTGAAATTACTATAATAGTTGTGTAGTTGGCATTATACCACTAAGGAACAAGGAAATCATATGATTGTGTTGCATAATGAATATGGGCACGAATATACTTTGACAACAGAAACAATCGTACCTTATGCTACAAACATTAACATTCACACTTAGAGGTAAAACTTTGAAACAACCTTGGTAGTTTCTTAAGAACTTAAGAACGTAAGACCTTTGAACCTACATAACATTCTCCTATGGTTGGCATTAGGAGTAATCATTATAAAGGAAGACTATGAAGTGGCATAAGTAATATTGAGGATCCAAAGAGCCTTGTGATAATGTTACAAGAGAATCATGACTTGAAGACTTTACAAGTTGAAGATTGGCATGCATTTGTGTGCAAAAATTGAAAACCAAGAAATACGAAATTAGATCTTATGTAAGATTGAGGGGCCTTAGTACGATGGTTGGTTGATATTCGCAACAAGCAATGATAAAGACATGGTTTTAGCTCGCATAATTTTGTAGGGTCTAGATGCTTTGCTCCCAGTGCTATCTAGAGCATGCTATTAAGATGATCAATCATAGCATACATAGAGACAAACCATTGATGTGATATCTTTGTTGGTAAAATTTGTCCACACTTCACGATTACTATGTAACTCATGGTGCCATGGTTTTACTAGAAGAGCAATGGATCTCAGTCACACTATTACCACACTTGTAAACATCATTATCATCTACAACAACTGTCATAAGGTTCATTATTAGTGATGAAAGGACATTCACCAACAATGCATGTAACACTCCCTAAAGATGCAATGTTGCTAGTGGTATCGAATCAATTAACCTCCAAGCTTTCACATGCTAGGTAATACACAAGGGTATGTTGTTATATGCTTCCTCTTTCCAAGGACAAATTGTGGTTTAAATGTCATCATAGTGCTTAATCATACCTCTTGAAATCAATATTGTTGCTTTTAATTGATCAATGTTGGATTTATAAAATCACAATTGGAGTTATGCTTAGCATGTTGAATTGGCCTTAATGTTGTTCAATATAGTTGGTGGACCCTTCATGAGTAGAGAATAAGTTTTGTAGCTAATGGGTGTGAATGAAGTTCATGAATGGATCAGCTATAATGTAGTGAGGAGAATGCTTCCTCAACCTTAGACGCTACTTTTTAAATGGCTAGGGGGCACTTAGAGGAGTACCTTGATTGTGCTGCAAAAGTTTCTTACAAGGTTGAGAGCATATTGAGAATAGGATGACTTGGGAGCGAATACTTGGTTGAAGGGAATGGGTGTGGGTAGGGAAGGGACATGTAGCGAAGTGATGGAGCAAGCATGCGTAGGGTGAGAAGTGGACATATGATGAGGCTTGATGTGAAAGGGGTTTCCATAAGAGGACATGTGGAAAAGAGAGAGAGAGAGAAGGTTGAGGTCGTTTTTCACCCCAGGTAGAAGAACCTGAACTTTGAGAAGCGGGAATATAGGCAACAAGATATATAAGGGTTTGCCTTGCCTTAGAGGCAAAGGAGAAGCTTGGTCGAAAGGCTAGTGCACCACAGGCCTCTTCTGCAAGCACTTCATTGTTACCAAGATGCGTACGAGGAGGGGGGAATATGGTGCATCTTCTCTTACTCCGCCTCCTACCCTTACTACTTCTACCAAGACAGCTACTACTAGTACTTGGAGGCAAGCGGCTTCTACCAGGGCCAAGGATGCGGGTGATATGGAGCCTGCCCCAAAGAGAGCCAGGCTCGACTGTGCCCGCCAACACCACAGATCGCTTTGTCTCCTCGACTCCCTCCCAGATGACCTCCTCCTCTCCATCTTCGTCTCCCTCAGCTCCTCCGCCCGCTGCCCCTCCGATCTCATCGGCCCCATGCTAACGTACGGTGTAGATCTTCCATCGAGACGCCCTGCTTTCCATCTTAAGCTTTGCCGCCCGTGGAATTTTTTTTGGTGGGTTTTTCTGGTGTGTTTTTATTATTTATTGTGTTGGAGATTTTTGATTGATCAGATGCAAGAGATTCCAGAGGCTGGCCTCTCACTCCCTGGTGCTGGCCAATGCGTCCACCGGAGCCTTGAGCTTCAAGGCCTCCCGCTGGTGTGAAGACGCCCACCGCTTCCTCGCTCGGTGCGCTGAAGCCGGCAGCGCCAAGGCATGCTATGCCCTGGGCATGGTACTAATAATTACCCTCTCTCTCTCTCTCTCTCTCTCTGAGTGACTGTGGCCTATGTAGGCTAATCATCTTCAATAGGGGTGTTTTCCCCCCTCTTCTCAGCTCAGCACCTTTGAATTCCTGCATTTACCTTATTATCCCCATTCCCACCCATCAGGTCACCTTTCCCGAGTTGACAGGAATGCCCCGTTATCTCAGTCCGCCCTTCCTTCCTTCGGAAGTCTTTGTGCTGCCCATTTTTCCCGAATAATTACACACACTGGCGCAAAGTCCTTTCCATGGGGTAAGTGGGAGGAGGCTAAAAGGGAGAAGCAAGCATAGCCTGAGCATCCTATGGGCATTTTGGGCAGTTTCACACGCATTAAAAAGAAAAAGAAGGAAGTTTGTGTGTAGGTATGATGAGAGGAGAGGGTATACAACTCTCTTTACAGGCACACCATTACCTGCTCAAACTCGGAGTGGAACGTGCCCCGTTCTCATTTGCCACCCCACCCCCCATCATCTATTCAGGCACTGGGGTGGCAGAGGCTAGCATGGAAACAGGGTGGATAAGGAGTGCCCCAAGTAATAAGTAAAGTTGCAGGATGTAAGGTTGTGGAATTTGCAGCCAAAAGAATAACATAACATAACAAGTAAGGTTGTGGAATGTTGACCAGTGGCGAGATTCACGAGGTTCTCTCTAAGTCATGATTAAGTTTTATTATTATTTATCGCATCATTATTAAGTGCTATTTTTATTTCGTTGTTAGAATAATTAACTAGTACTCATAATTAATTCTGTAGCCACTATTAAGTTTTGCTGTTATTTATTGCATCATTATTGAGTGTTATTGTCGTTGCAACAATAATTAATACTGTAAAATGATTAACTTTATTTTGGCGAAAGGGAGATCTCGTGTGTCATGTCATTTGAAAAAAATATAAAATTGCATCTTAAAGTAAAAGGTCAAACGGCGAGTCCAAGTAACTTTTGAAGCAAAAACAAAGGTGATTAATCGATTATTATCATTATGGCCACGGCTGATAAATAGCAGTTTATTTATTTATTTATGATGCAGATTCGGTTCCTTTTTACTTGGCCTTACCATTGCTTAAATAATAATTTATTTATTTATTTATATTTATGGTACAGATTCGGTTCTACTGCCTGGAGGACCGGGCGGGTGGGGTGCAAGCCCTGGCGGCGGCGGGGGCGGCGATGCAGGCGGACGCGCTACACGCGCTGGCGATCATTCACATGAACGGGAGCGGGGGGATGCGGGAGGACAAGGACCTGCGGGCGGGGGTGCGGCTGTGCGCGAGGGCGGCGGCGCTGCGCCACGTGGAGGCCATGAGGGAGCTGGGGCACTGCCTGCAGGACGGCTACGGGGTGCCCAAGAATGTCGCGGCGGGGCGGCGCCTCATCCTGGAGGCCAACGCGCGGGAGGTTCTGCAGGCCCTGATGGCGGGCCCTTCATTGGCCTCTGCCCAAAGAAAGGGCCCCACCACCACCCGGGCCATCTGCAAGTGCCTGCAGGCCGGGGCCCTCCTCAGCGACTACGGCTGCGCCGTGCCGCCCGCCCGCGGCCTGCACTTCGCCCACGCCTTCCTCCTGGACTGGTTCTCCTGCGTCCGGCGTCCCCCCCCCGGCCTCCGCCTCTGCTCCTACCCCCTCTGCGGCCGCCCTGAGACCCGTAAGCACGAGTTCCGCCGCTGCTCCGCCTGCGCCTCCGTCAACTACTGCTCCCGCGCCTGTCAGGCCTTGCATTGGAAGCTCCAACATAAGCTCCATTGCAGCCACCACCACCACCACCACCACCACCCCCCTCCTCCTCCTCCTCCTCTCCCTCATCATCAATTCATGGCTTACCCGGCCATGCCTCATCATTCTTAACCCATCTCACCCTAACCTTCCTCTCCTCGTGAAATTTACTCACTTCTTTCCTAGCAGGTTTCTTCTTAACCTCCATGTCCTCGTAGGCCCTCTCCTTTGGTGTGTTTGGGTAACGGGGAAGAAACGAGAGAAGGGTTGGGAAGCACGCACTTCTTTTCCTTGGGGGAAAATCCACATTTCGTTATCCTTCTTTTCCTTAGGGAATTCTGCTTCCTTCTTAAGCCACATAGATTATCCCATCCCCCCCTTTTTACCGGTTCTCATTCTTCCCATGGCGGTGGTGTGTGTTAGAGGGAGGGGCCAAGATGTACTTCTTCTCACCCTGCAAGGCCTCTCTCTCCACCAAGCACATCATAGTGGGGTGCCAAACAAAACTGTCAACTACTATTCAATGCCATGCTTCATTTCCTCAAAGCACTAGCTCAGCCATTGTCAAGGCATGTCATGGTTTGTGTCCTCAAAGCACTACATCATTAGCCCTAGTGAGTTGTCATGGTTTGTTTCCTCAAACATCATCTATCCTAGTGGGTTGTAATAGTTTCCTTCCTTAAACCACCACATCATCATCCCCAATGGGGCAATATGCGCACCATGCCACTCTAGATAACATCATCAATTCCAATGGCATTAAGCATGCTATCTCATTGCCATGATTCACCTTTTCTTTTCCTTGGGTTTCCACTCGTTCCACAATATCAAATACTTCAACCCTTTGGGAACACAAACTTCACTCTTCACTTACCTCACTCAAAAGGCAAACAATCAAGAATCTTTTTCTCCAACAAAACATTTTTTAAAGAGAGGTCAATCCTATCTTCGAGACATTCAATGCTCTCTTCAAAGAGCATAATATCTCAATCAATGTATACATAGTATTGTGTACCATTATGACTTCTACACGAAATGGGTCTCCATTATGACATCCACACGAAACTGGTCTCTCTTTTTCATAGTATGATCTTTTGTTCCCAAGTATATAGTAACACAAGCTTATATGATCACACCTCTAGAATTGAGCCATTGAGATTTATAGTTATTTCATGTTGAAGACAATGGTATAGGCTTATTGAAGTACGTATATCCATCTTAGGAGAAGACAAATGGTAGATCATAGATCATAATCTTGCACATGTTATTCATCACCAAGAATTGCAACAAGATTGAAAATGAATTTGAAATAATTGCTTTTGTGGGGTTGAAACAAATAGCATGTTTCCACCTTAGAATAAGATAAATGATAGATCACCTATCATAGTCTTGCACATTTTATTAGTTGGGGAGGCTTGCGACAACATTGGAAATGAATTTGAAATCATTATGTGGAGCTAAAACAAGTGGCTTAATAGAGTTCTCTCCAAAATTTCATTTACCACATTGATTAATTAAATACACTTTAGCCAAACCCTTCAAAGCATTAATTGGACAAATGGAAATGGCATTTGTAAAAAGGGAAATGGACTAGATGAAATCAAGTTTCCCAAGCGTTGGGTTTTGGGTCCCTCTTATTCACTTACAAAACCTCTTAGGTTAGAAAAAACAAGAAAACATTTCTTTGTGTTGGGTCCTAGAAATTATATCTATGAAATACAACATGGTGGTTAATTGTCTCCTTATCAAATTGCATGCTTCAAGGGTCCTTTATGTATTGTTTGCTCTTCTACTACTTGTAGCAATGACAACACTATGACCTACATATCCATGCTCTTCTATTAGAAGTATTACATTACATAATAGCTTTGACATAGAAGACTACAAGTGATCCCTACTACAATCTTTGTTGGAAGTTGGTTATGCTATAGATCAGAAAGAGAAAAAGGAGTAGCACAAATGAGTTCATATACATTAATAAAGATAGATCAACATACTTTCAAATAGCTAATAATAATAGTAGACATGTAAATGAACTATTCGTACAACATGCATACTTGCATTGTGAGTTGCACCTACCACAATGACCATCTAATATTCTAGTGCACAAGCCAAATTGTATGTTATTTCTTAAATTTCAATAGCATACATCACATTCTTGTATTGCTACTTATTTGAACTTTGTGTTTATGAACACACACACACACACACACACACACACAAAGTTCTTTCTTGATATGGTTTTGAACTAGGATTCTATGCTATGGCAAATGCTCTTCTATCAAATGCATTTGCAACCATTAGTATTAATAGATATTTTACCACTTCCTTTGATTGAAAAAGAGTTTTACTTGACAAGGATGCCCTTTATCCCCTCTACTATTTGCTTTAGCCACCAATCTCTACTAGATCATGTAAATTTCAAGATAAAAGAGGCTTGCCCTTGATAGCGCTCACAAATGTTTGTTGCAAATGACAATTCCAACTTTATCAAACCAAAAAGGAAACTAGTGTTAGAATTGATGTTGACGTATGGAGAATTTATAGCACTATTAGGTTCGAAAATTAGCAAGGAGAAAACAAAGTTTCTTATGCTAGACTAGGAGGATGAGGGGGAGGCATTGCAATACGTGGGTTGGAAGATCATTAAGAAAGGGAAAGTCTTTCAATATCTTGGGCACACATTGGCCTAGTGGTGTTCACAACACAATGTCGAATGGTTGATGGCTAAGTTCAGAGAGAAAGTCTATTGATATGGAAGCATGTCTTTGGGTATAACCAACAAACTCATTGCCCTGAAGTTTTGTATGATGCCTATTATGATCTTTAATGAAATGATCATGCCCTTCTCTAGGAGCTCATGGAAGAAACTAGAATCATTGTTTATCACATTTTGTTGGTCCTTTGGAGGGAAGAGGGGAATTACAAAAATTTCATGGAAACAACTCACAACCCCTATTGAGAACGGTTGAGCTGGTTTGGAGAGATCGCATGCAAAGGCCATTTGATTGTCTTACCAATTGCTTAAAAGACTAGATGAAGAGTAGCCATGGGAATCAATAATGTGTGATTGGCTAGTAGGCTTGCAAGTTGGGCTATAGGAAACCAATCATTGGGACGTGCTTTTGGGTAAGACGACTATAGTTCAAGATTAATCAATAACAACCCTCACAATAGCTCTACAATGAGTGGAAAGGCACACTTAGAAAACTCTCTTGGTAAGGTGCATCGTATGGCAGAGCAACACATCACTATTGCAAAATGTGTGGTTAAGCTTAAAAGCTTATAAACATGGGTTTTACCCATTCAAAGAAAATTGTAAACTTGTAGTGGCAATTTTCTTTTATGGCTGCCATTAAAAAACAAAGAAGCGTCTTTGTCTTTCATTTCCTCATGGATATGAGGATGCAGAAACCAACTTCCTTTTTATGTGACAACTACACTCTCAATAGGCTCTTTATAGGTCAAAATGTCAACCAAATTAACTCTTACAATATCTTCTTTTTAGACGTGTGAATCCAAATTCTTACAAGACTAACATCCACTTATCTACTCTTGGGGCATTTTAGTAGACTGTAAACCCTATGGTAGTAAAACTGGGGGAGCTAGTATGCACCATAAAAGACTTTTTAATTAGGTAGGATTTCCATCTTTTGATTGCGTATACAAACCCCCATACTAGCAACTCTTATTCTATCCAATCCTTTTCAATTGCTGCAATAGATTTGCTTATGTAAAACATAGGTCTTATGCAAGATACTCCCTTTCCTTTTTCTAGCAAAATAGCTCTAGCATGCTTTCCAAGATGGTGCTAATTTAAGGCTCATCTCAATTTGGAGCCATAAGAGGATGTGCATATTTAGCTAGTATGTGCATATTCAACATGTATCCAAACTATGGGAACTTTTTGAGTTGCTTTCTATAGAGGATGTGCATATTCAGCTAGTATGTGGAAAGATATTGATAGATACCTCAAATTCTAAAAAAAGTTTGTTAGAGTTTTTATAGTTTTTGGAGAATCCATAAGAAGAAAAGCCTTAAGTTGGTTCAGGTGAAATACCATTATTAGATACTTATGCCCCAAAAAATTCATTCTAGTTCTTGCTACCTTGCATTTCTTAGGATTCACCTATCTCCTATCTAGGTTTAGTCTAGAAAAAAACACAATCTAGATTTTTAGCATATAAATATCTAGAGTTGTATAAACAAAAATCATCCATAAATATCCTTAGAGATTTTCCAATGGAACTCGCAAATACTTACTTGACTCATCTTTGAAATTTGGCATATGCATTTATTGAATTGAAAGGCATTACTCTATAACAAAAACATCCCCAAGGGGTGTTAACCCCTTTTAGGATGAAAATAGTAGAAGAAAGAAAAAAGCACAATAAAATTTGAATTTTTTGAAGCATAAGTGAGTGTAGGAGCAAGCATTTGAATGGGACCAAACAAGGAAAATAAGTCAAGTGTATGAGTGCTTGGCACTCTCTTGTGTGAGTTGTAAAATCCAAAAGCTCACAATGACATATAGAATAATTTATGCTTTGTAGGCTTAGAAATAATATAATACCTGTGTTGAGAAAGGGCCAATGTTGGACCAAAGGATGGGTAGATGCATAGAAAAGAGAAAATGTATATAAACAAAAAATAAGAGGTGAGGCTTGTTCTTTGAGTGTACATACTTGTGATTCTCCTATTGCTCGTGTCTATCTCCAAATACTAGCTGAATATGTCCTCCAAATATGTCCTGTGGGGGCTGCTACTCCCAAGATGATGGACTACTCCGGCCTCGAGTCGTGCCCTCACCGCCTCGCGCTGCTGACTCCAATGTCCTGGAGAATTTGTAGCCTCCTCTCTTAGTTGGCGTCAGTCGTCTGCATCTAACCACTTGGGCTTTGCAGCCCCACTCTTGATTGCCTTGCGTGCGTCGAATCGTCTATGTGACATGTATGCACGCATGCAATCCATCATCCAGCCCGTAGAGAATCTATCTACTACGGCTGGCACTGGAAACTCCTCGTGCAAGGATGCTACTATGTAGTCCTTGCTCCCCTCCGGTATATTCTTCCAATGATTCAAGATGTGCTGAAAAACTTGTTGGCACAACTCTCTCATGCGAGCCATCACCCTCCTTCCCTCATTATTCATGATGATGGCTCCTGATCTACTATCGACTAGATATCCATAACTCCCTAGAGTCTGCCTAAGATGGGCCCTCTCCTATTTGCGTCCACGCTCCTGGGCATATCTAAGAGACCCCTGTGCATCCGGTGTACCGACGGGGGTAATATCTCTCGGAGTGGCACCCATAGGGGTGCCACCTTGACGGTTGCTCAAAAGCCGGAGTAACTGGAGTAGACGTTTCCATAGGTGTGACAAATCCTGGAGGTGACACAACTCCAGCTGAACGACGAGACGGAGACACCGCGTCCATGTCTCCACAACATCCACCTGAGCTTGAGGTACGCTCCTTGGAAAGGCCACGAGAGCGAGGAGTTGCACGTGTATCCCGTGTTGACCAGGGGCTCATTGCCTCTGTATCTCTGCAGCATCCCCATGATCCCGATGCACTCCCTCCCTCTGGCCCAAGTCGTGAGCATCGAGCTCGTCTGCTCGAAGTCGAAGCATCCGATCACGCTGAAGCAGATCTAGCAGAGTGCCCTGACGAAGACCCAAACAGCTCCTGGTCTGCCATCTCTCTGAATCTGGCGATCTAGTCTAGAGACATGCGTGCGAAGATGTTCTGTAACTCCTCATCGCTTATCCCTCGACTCATCCTGAAAATGTCACCTGCACAGACAAAAAATGATGTTAGAATATTCAATTTAAATCATACAAAGCACAGTAATATAAATCATTTACAAAAAAACTCACTTAAAATGCATATCTTATGTACCCTTATAAGCGATTGGTCAACGAATTGAGTAAGTGGATGCTCCGAGTATGAAGTATCCTATGGTCCCATGTTAATCTCCTGACACAACTCCGCATACACTGGAAGGTCGATAGACATGTCACCACAAAAGAATGAGTCCGTCTCGTTCTCAAAGAATTCTTGGACTCCTGTATTTCCATCATTGTTAGCCGATGCTGGCTCCAAGCTTTCGACGGCCTCCACCCCTTGCAATATTGACCCCTCTATTTGCATATTATCTTCATCTATGCTCGGAACATCGCTTTAATAATATACTCTCGCACTCCGGGGAGTTGAAGGTATAACATATCACCATCGAGGTTGTTGAGGGTTTGGATAGAAGATTACCTGTTCACAAACACATACAAGAGAGTTCAAACCATTGTGACATAAACCATGTCGTAATACAATTAGCAAGCAAATGAATCCATGCACCTGTTCATAATGGGCCGGCAACACAAAGGTGTCGCGCAAATTCGTCCATTTTTTTTCGAAATCTATTTCGAGAAATCCAGATGGACCTCGTCGAACTATTGCTCCAGCTCCTCCAAGTACCACTTTGAACCACTGCACATCGAATAGTATAATGGAGAAGCTACAGTAATCCATCATAACAATACTTTTCAAGTTCCCAAAATACTCCATCTCATCCACAACCGTGTTTGGATCCGTTGCTCGTCGCCGGCTCTCTTGCTCGAACCTTGCCATGATACCATAGTCCATTGTGGAGCGCATTTTGTCAATACGCTCCACGCGAAAATGTCATCCGCGCGACCACGCTGCACTATATATTTTGTACTGTATATTGAAACACTCAAATTAGATGTCGCATATAAAATTTAGATACGACAGATTCTAAACCCCTCATCACCTTTGGACTACATCCCCTCGAGAATTCCCACTCCTCCATTGAGACCTTTGTCCCTTCGCGAGACGCTGCGGTCAAAGCTCCATGCAACCATCACGTTGACATAAACTGCGGCATCTCCTCCATGCCTTCGGGATATTGAATCGGTCAATGACACATACTATGTCGGAATTCAGCTCGCGCTTTCTCTCGATCTTGCCTAGCGATCTGGTACTTGGTGAGCCACGTCTCCATAGAGGCATGTTGTAACATACAAAAGTGATTCACCTTCTTTTCCATTGAGGCATCCATTCTTTTTTCTACCCCATTTCCAACCACCACATCTCTAGTAAGTCTATCATCATCCTTTAGCGACCATAGCATTTCATTGTCTGGTTCCACCGTTGGTAGCCATTGTGAAATATGCACTAGCGCCTGAGACACCAACCAACCTTCGGCCATGCTACCTTCTGGCCGAGCTCGTTGTCGCACGAAGCCTTTCAGGGTTTTCATGAAGCGCTCCAAGAAGAATATCCATCGCGTATGGACAAGTCCAACAATCTCCACTTCATCCACAAGATGCATAAGAAGGTAGATTTGTATCGTGAGCATGCTGGTGGGCAGGTATTTCTCAAAGAGACAGAACGTCTCCACTGCTCCCCGCCTCGTGGATTCAATAGAGGACGTCTTAATCTCCTTCTGTGAGATCCATTGCACAAAAGTCGGCAACTTGTAAATGGCCTTGTGTATTTCTGGAGTAAGACATCCTGGGATCGCGATCAGTAGTACAAACTGCCACAAATGAGAAAGCATTATGAATAATGGCTACATTCCAAATAGCAAAATGTCCACGCTAATTACAATCCATTCGTAGTACAAACCTGACATATCTTATGCTAGTCATGGGATTTTAGCCCTGATAATTGGTTGTCTTTAGAAAATGCGGACCTGAGAGAACGCATCATACCCATCGGAGTGCGGATAGACTTGATTACTTACTTCACAATGCGCTCTTCTTTAGTGGACAAAACCCAAGGAGCGTGAGGAAGCTGCACGCGACCATCAGCACTCGACTGCGGCCAAAGCGCCTCCATCTTACCTACCTCCTTTAAATCCATTCGTGCCCCTATAGTGTCTCTCTTTCCTGTGATGTGGTTCCATAATAAGCTGCCCACATTCTTGAAAATATACATGGGATCCAACAAGTGGTTGACCTGTAAGTGGGTCCAATATGGCAACTCGTAGAAAACTGAGAACCGCCAAATTCCATTTGGATGTGATTCCGCGTGGACCATTTTCAGCTCGTACTAGCTTGCGGTGTTCATACGCATTCTCTCATTCCTCTCCCTCCCTTGCCCTCTCTCATTCCTTTTTCTCTCTCCTGTCTCTCTCATTCCTTTTTCTATGTCCTCTCCCTCTCTCATTTCCTTTTGTCTCTCCTTTCCCTCTCATTCCTCTCTTTCCCTCTCTCTTTTTCTCTCTCCTCTCTCTCATTTCTCTCCCTCCCTTGCCCTCTCTCATTCCTTTTTCTCTCTCCTCTCCCTCTCTCATTTTCTCTCCCTCCCTTGCCCTCACCCTCTCTTTATCTCTTTCCCTATTAGGTATAATGATATTTTAAATAATTTTTTATCTTTTTCTCTCTCCTCTCCCTCTCTCATTTTTTTCTCTCTTCCTCTCCCTCTCTCATTTCCTCTCCCTCCCTCGCCCTCACCCTCACACATACCCTCTCTTGCTCTATTTGCCTATTATGTTTAACATCTTATCTCTTTTTCTCTCTCCTCTCATTCTCTCCTTTTTTTCTCTCTTCTCTCCCTCTCTCATTTCCTTTGGCTCTCTTCCTCTCATTCTCTCATTTCTTCTCCCTCCCTCTCCCTCTCCCTCTCTCATTTTCTCTCTCTTCCTCCCCCTCCCTCTCTCATTTCCTCTCCCCCTCCCTCTCCCTCTCTTTAATTTTCCTCTCTTTCTCCCTCTCCCTCTCCCTCATTTCTTCTCCCTCTCTCATTACATACAAATTATACAAAAAATAAATAAAAAAGAGAGAGAATACACTCTTCCTCTCTCATTCCCTCTCTCTCTCTCTCATTCCCTCTCTCTCTTCCTCTCTTTCTCTCTCATTTCCTCCCCCTCCCTCTCCCTCTCCCTCTTCCATTTCCTCCCTCTCCCTCTTTTTAATTTCACTCTCTTTCTCCCTCTTCCTCTCCCTCATTTCTTCTCCCTCTCACATTATATACAAATTATGCAAACATTAAATAAATAAGAGAGAGAATACACTCTCCTTCTCTCTCCTTATCTCATTTCATCCCCCTCTCTCTTCCATTTCCTCCCTCTCACTCTCCCTTTCTCCCCCTCTCCCTCCCTCCCCCATTTCCTCCCTCTCCCTCTCTTTCTCTCTCATTTCCTCTCCCTCTCTCAATATATATACACAAATTATAAAAGCAAAAGGGAGAGGGAGAGAGAGAATGCACTCTCCCTCCCTCTCCCTCTCTCATTTCCTCCCCATCCCTCTCCCTCTCCCTCTCCCTCTCCCTCTCCCTCTCCCTCTCCCTCTCCCTCTCTTTCTCTTTCTCCCCCTCTCTCATTTCCTCCCCCCTCCCTCTCCCTCTCTTTCTTTTCTCTTTATCTTTCTCTTTCTCTTTCTCTTTCTCTCATTTCATCCCCCTCCCTCTTCCATTTTCTCCCTCCCTCTCCCTCTCCCTCTCCCTCTCCCTCTCTTTCTCTCTCATTTTCTCTCCCTCTCTCAATATATATACACAAATTATAAAAGCAAAAGGGAGAGGGAGAGAGAGAATGCACTCTCCCTCCCTCTCCCTCTCCCTCTCCCTCTCTTTCTCTTTCTCTCCCTCTCTCATTTCCTCCCCCTCCCCCTCCCTCTACCTCTTCCTCTCCCTCTCTCTCTCTTTCTCTTTCTCTTTCTCTTTCTCTCCCTCCCTCTCCCTCTCCCTCTCTTTCTCTCTCATTTCCTCTCCTAAACAAGCAAAAGAGAAAGAGAATTAAACCCTAAACAAGCAAAAGAAGGAGAGAATAGACTCACCGATGAGATATGGCGAGGGTTTGGCGGCTCCTCTTTGTGATGAAGGCTCCTCCTCTCCTCTCCCTCTCTCACGACGGTCGCTCTCTCTCTCGCTCTCGCTCTCAAAACAGTAGACGAAAATACGTGAAATAAACCTGGGCTCGGTTTCGGCCTGTTTTTTTTCCCTGTGGGGCATCGCTATTGGCGTCGCTAATAGCAATGCAAATAGCGACGCTGCTACCTGCATCGCTATCCGCCGTCGCTATAGGTTTAAATCCTTGTAGTGAATAGCAAGATTGCGGAGGTCACAAGGATAATATTTGTGGTTATTGTTGTCTTAATGAAATGCACTTGTCTAATGGCTACTATAACACAAAGACGAAGAGCAAGGTAACAAAAGATCATCGAGACAATTCTAAACTTCTATCACCTAAGACTTGCACAAGATTGACTTGAGAATCAAACACTGTTCCATATGTGACCCTAATCCATATTACCTAAACTTTTCAAGGGAAAGGGTTAGCTGCCTTGTCCATGCATCATGAGCTGTAGAACTAGGTGACTTAAGATTGATAAATAAGATCAATTGTTGAAAAGGAACTTGTTTGACATTGTTTTTCTATGTCAATGCTTAAGTTACGTAAAGGAACCGGGTGATTAATTGGCTAATTAAGGAAGCTGTTTTTGCTTGTCAAACTAAATGTGGTAGGTAATTAGACAACTAAAGCAACCCTGAGGAAAGTGTGGTGGATGTGGCCATGGGTCCGTCCTACGGAAGGGTGGTCCTGGTTGGCCGAGAACTTTTCTCGAAGGAATTTAACAGCAAGGAATGATGATCTAGAATCTAGGATACTAGAGTCCCGATTTATGTTGTTTTAGGGGAATGGAATGGGACTATGCCTTACAAGCAAAGAGGTTGAGCTTTGCATCCCTCTCGTTTTCCACTCTCCTTGAACCAAGTGCAATATGGATCTGCTTCGACCCTGACGTTTCTGTGTAAAGTAATTCACCTGGGGTTCAACGCTAGCTGCCGTACTAGGAATTTGACCACTAGGAAATCCCGATTCAGGTCGGTCCTAAGTGGGAACGGTCAGAATGCTTCCGCTTTGTGGTAGAATCGGGAGGACCTAGATCACAAACCCCGTGACATTCCGTGGGAGTGCTGGGCGGCGCTTTCTAGACTCTCTTCCCGATGGGCTGCTAAGACGTGTCCTGCAAGTGAACAGGTGGACACATTACAGTTGGTATTAGAGCGACGAACCAACGAGGAACTAATATTTACAAGAAAACTTAATGAGGAGAAGTAGAGAAAATGTTGCTGTTAAGAACATTTCCTTACTTACTTATTGATGTTGACTTGCAAAGTCGCGAAGCATGGAACAAATTCTTGGTGTTCCAGGTTATGCTTATGACTGCGATGGGTGCCTCGGAAGGCTTGATATGATGAATATCCTAGACCGCATCTATAATCCTTCACTCCTGTACGTGGAACGGAGATGGACGGGTGATTCAGGAATTTATTACATAGCTGCCCACCGATTTGCATACCTTCAAACCAACTTAAAGAGAATCAAGTGATTGGAGGACCTAAAGATCGTGAAGCTGTTCATCTTTGTTGATGCTCATGCAAACGCAACCCTACATGTCGGCGGCCGAAAGGTTAAGCAGAACAAGTATGTATATGAGAAAGTGACTCGAGTAATCCCTACTGACAAAATCAAGGTGTTGGAACGTTATGAGAAGAACGGGTATCAAAGGAAAGGATACCCTAATCTTCCAATGACCTATCGATTCCTGAAAATCCATGACTCCAATCCATACTGTTACTCAGTTCCCGTAGCTCAATGTAACACAATCTTATTCTCCCCAAATTAATGTATTAACTTGTTCCATCTTCCCAAAAATAATTGTACTCAAAAGGGCTATGCCCACATGAATGAAGTAGACTTTTTTTATCAATGTCTGTCATGGCTGTGAGTATTGTGATTAGGTCACTTGGCTAAAACCTAAACTGAGCATGTAATGTAATGTAATGTGAGGAATGCTTAGCAAGTTTTAATGTAAAGAAACTTATTGCCCAAGCGCAACCTCAAGTGGAATTCCTAATGGGAGAAAAGTCGACTTCGGTCAGATTCAGGGTTATGAGCCTAGGTATCCATGAGTGTTTGCTCGGAATGGATTGGCTTAAGCCTAATGATGCCCACATTCACTGTAGAAAGGGCCAAGTTTCCTTTCGAAATACTAAAGGGGAATTGGTCACAACTCAAGGAGAGGCTGGTAGGCCAAAAATTCAACTGGCCAAAGCATCTCGGATAATGAAAGGAGTTTGAAGTGATAATTGATGCTAGCACACTTGCCTTAGGATGTGTGCTTATGCAAGATGGTCATCCTGTAGCATAATCTTCAAGGAAATTGAAGAGCCACGAAATGAATTATGCTACCCACGATCTGGAGCTGTTAGCTATCATCCATGCTCTCAAGCTTTGGAGACACTACTTGCTGGGTAACAAGTTTACCCTAGTGATGGATCATAAAAGTCTTAAATGGATCTTTACCCAAAATGAGCTCAACATGAGGCAATGTCGATGGATCGAAGTGTTGGAGGAATATGATTTTAAAATCAAATACTGGCTTGGAAAGGAGAATGTAGTTGCCGATGCACTCAGTCGGAAAGGCATTTTTGAATTCTCTGATTTTGCAAGATCCATCAATAGCAAGATCTTTACCCACTAAGGTATCCATGCCAAACAACCCAATCCTTGAACTAGCTAGAGAAGAGGCATGCCATGATCCAACCTATTAGAAGTTGCTAAGGGAGATCCCCATCAAGGATCAAGACCCGAAGCTACAGGCAAAGTATCTAGAATTCTCTATCAATAGTGGACTTGTCTACTATAGAACGAGATTATGTATACCGGCAAGCTAGTTACTCAAGCAGAAGATACTTTGGGAAGCTCATGACTCCCCCTTTTCAGGACATCCTGGCTATGCCAAGTCCCTCAATGCAGTCAAAAAGAGCTATTATTGGGAAAGGATTAAAGGTGACGTTCTCAAATATGTCACTGAATGTTTTTCTTGTCAACGTATTAAGGCCGAACATGTCAAAATGCCAAGGAAGTTGTAACCACTTGACATTTCCCAAATAAAATGGGAATTCATCAGTATGGATTTTGTTGTTGGCTTGCCCCAAGTTCAGGGAGGATACAACTCCATTATGGTTGTGGTTGATATGCTCACCAAGGCTGCACATCTTATTCCTGTTAAGACAAACTATAAAGCCTCAGACATCGCAAGGTTATTTATCAAGGAGATATTCAAATTACATGGGTTACCCAGAAGAATCATTAGTGATCGTGACTCTCTCTTCACATCACACTTCTGGAGGGCTATCTTCGAAGCCATTGGCACTCAACTCTATTTCAATACAGCTTACCATCCCCAAACTGATGGCCAAATGGAGCGAGTCAACCAAGTTATTGAGGATATGCTAAGGGCACATTGTTACTGCGGATCCAAAAAGTGGATTCAATATTTGCTACTGGTTGAGTTTTCCTACAATGCTTCCTACCAACAAAGTATTCAGATGACCCCTTTTCAAGCATTGTATGGGCACGATTGTCGAAGTCCTTTAAACTTTTCACATCCAACCTTGAGGGTTGAAGCCTCAAAGCAGATGCTGGAAGATATGGATGACCAAATCAAGTCAATAAGACAGGACATCCAAGTTGCCAAGGACAGATAGAAGGCTTACGCGGATTTGAAATGTCAAGACAGATCCTTCGATGAAGGAGATATGGTCTTCATTCACGTACGCCCAAAGAAGAGTTCCCTATCCTTGGGCGAATGCAAAAAGCTAAGTCCAAGGTATTGTGGACCTTACAAGATTCTCAAGTGCCTAGGGCCTAATGCTTATAGACTACAACTCCCTGAAAACCTAAAAGTTCATAATGTATTCCATATTAGTCTACTGAAAAAGTATGTACCTAACCCTAGTCATATGCTTGATGATCAACAAGTTGTAATGCCTAGCTAAGGAGTCCTTGAGCTACGGCCTGACAAGATCTTAGATGTTAGAGAGAGGCATTTGAGATCTAGAACCTTGAGAGAATACCTCGTCCAGTGGAAAGATTATCCCGAGGAGGATGCCACTTGGATAGATGAAAGTACTCTCAACCAACAATACCCCCACTTCTTCTCGAGATGAGGACATCTCAATTCCTCTAAGGGGAAGAGAATGTAATATTTCGGCACGAAATATCAAAGAAATTTGACCACTACATGCCTCGTGCAAAAGCAGTGTTAAGTCATCTCCCGCAACGGAATAATGTTAGTGGCTAAGTCCTTACCTCGCGCGTGCAATAATAAACCCCAACCGCATTGTGCAAATATGGCCGAGGCTAAAACCCGCAAGGTTGCATGAGAACACCCTTTATGGGAAAGGCAAAAAGGATAATGGTTAAAAAATTTGCAATTTTTTTAAATTATAAACCCCTCCGCCTCAGCCGATGCATGGCAGGGGAGAGGAGTGTGAGAGGGAGTGAGTTAAGTGGGGTTGAGAGGAGTTGGGGAGGGGATCATGCCTCCCTCCACGTGTGTGGATCCCCCCCCCAACCCCCCCCCCCCCCCCCCCCCCCCCGCCCGCCCCCCCCCGCCCCCCCCCCCTTACACACTATATGAACACCCCCCCCCCCCCCCTTGGAGCTTGGGGGGGAAGGGAAGAGGGAAGGAAGGAATCAGATGCTGTGCTGCAGGGCACCATCGCCGCCCTACTGTGCCACACTACTGCCACCTTCATAATCCACACCATCATCATCATCATTATTATCATCATCTCCTCCATCATCCACTTTCTCTCTCCACATTTCTGACAGAAAGGCAGAAGCTTAGAAGCTTCTTTGGAAGCTTCTAATTTTGAGCTTCCATAAAGCCTGTTCTCCAGTGCATTGCGGGTTTGTCTTAAAACCCCAATCCGTAAAGGCCGTGTCCTGCGCAGAAGGAAAGATCCCATGTAGAGAGGAGTCGATATGCGAAAGTAACCCAAGAGAGAGTTGCTGAATCAAATTATTTACGTCGTTAATGGCTCCTAAGAAAATGGTGAGAGGCACTCACGCGGGAGTTTCTACCGCAAGCACTCGTGTGGACAATACCTCGAACCCCAATACCCAAGTTCTTAGAATATTAATTCTGCATAAAAGGAATGCATTAGGTACATTTAATTTTCATGGGAAGAATGCATTTAAGCATGCCTATAATATCCGTAGTCGAGTTAAATACATTTGGAAATTTTAAATGCAATTATCCATTCGTTTGCGAAGTTAGTGCATGTCATGCCTTTGAAAGATGCTTGCACTCCCAAGTTGCAATCTCCTTGATTGTATAATGCATAAATTAGAAGAGGGATCGTGCTAAGAAGGATAGAGCTTGTCGCATGTTGCACTTATGATTTAAATTCGTGGACGTGATTCGTATAAAGGTTAAACTTAGACGCTAGTGAATGTTGTCAAAAGATTTGCAATGCATGGAAAGGAAACCATGAACTTGCCTGTTGCATGCAAGGATGCTTGTATTTTAAGTCGGGTTAAGTGCTGTAGAACGGATTAAGTCATTAGTAGTCTCATGACATTCGCTCATGCATGGACTTCATTTATCGAAGTTGTATCTAGAAAAGGTTGCATGTCATATTAAAGCCTGAAATTCAATTGCATTAAAGGAAAGGTTTGTAGACATAGCTCTTTATGTAAATCTATGTAGGTTTTATGCAAGTTATTCCCCAAATGATCAATCATCATGATTTTAGCAAGGAAAAGAAATGGTCATTGCAAACCTTATAGTTGCATAGAAGTAAAAGTCTATGATTCGTATACTTGCATTGAATGTTGTATCTTGAATTTATTTATTTGCATCTCTTAAGAAAAGTATTTGCATCTCTTCTAAGCAAAGATCACTCTTGTCGCAAGACAATTAGATCGTTTTAGGTAGATCACTTGTAATGGCATAACCCTCAAGGGATTCGCAAAAGCATAACTAGTTGGTACGACGAACACCTCAAAGTGCTAGGTAGGGTTTAGCTACGTTAAAAATTCTGCCTAATATCGCACTTGGAATGCCAAGCCAAGACTTTTGATCCCAAGATCCTACCACATTCAGGGAATGCTAGGGTTAATTGGACACCCATACAATAACGATCTAGGGTTTTTACCCTAGGGTAAATTGGCCTAATACTAGACTTCTGATTGAGTTTAGAAACCCTAGGGCCAAACGTTGTCGGCTTAGTATGGTTAGGGTTGGGTTGGGTCAAAAGACATCCCAAACCCTACATCTTGACCAAGGAACGGCGTTTGATGGGAGAAATGATCCCACAAGTTAGGTGCGACACTTGTCTCATCGTACAACAAGTTGCAACGTCGCATGGCTTTGTGTTTAAGTCACGAGATAAATTTGCCACTCTTGAGAACAAGGGTTTGTAGGATGTAAGTACAAGTTAATTTGCAAGAGGACGAGTAGTCATCCTGCTACATCACCTTCTGTGAGGCTGAGTTGCCAAGTTAGGGTAACTATGAATTGCCTAGCAAGAAATTGACCAATTGAGTTAGGTGACAAGGTTGCCCAATATTTACTATCTTAATTTGAGGAACCTAAGGTGTTGGTTAATTTGGGTTAATAGGGTATAAACCCTAACCCAAGGGTAAAAGGGTGAACAAACAACAAAAACCTTTGGGGATCTTGCCAAGTCGCAATTGATCTCGAATCAAATGTTGGATGCATTCGAAGATAAGGAATATACCTTAGCAGTTGGCCAAATAAACGACCATTGGATTGATTGTGTTTGTACAGTTAGGAGCACTGGTTGTACTTCTTTGCTCAATGAACTAAAGATGGAAAAATAATTAATGCTTCAGGTTGAAGGCCTGGAGGGAGAGGCAGCATCAGTTACCCCCGACTGTCTGCCTGACCCTATCCAAGGGGGTTGGTAGCTGTGCCGGGTACGTGGACTGAACCCACCAGGAGAGGTCTCTCCGTGGGTGCTACTTGGAGCAGGAGGGCACTTGGGTGCCAGTGGGGGCTCTGGCCGTAAATCCCTTGCCTCCGGATCCTGCACAAGAGGCCAACGTGACTCGGGATTGGATCTCGAAGCCCACATACTAGTCTATGGGTGGAAACTTGGATTAGCAATCCTTGAGGATTGTTGAAATTGCCTTCAGGCGGATTATGGATTGCCTTCGGGCGGATTATGGAATAGCCTACGGGTTGGATTATATGGTGTATTCCAAAGACTGATAAATAAGATCAATTGTTGAAAAGGAACTTGTTTGACATTGTTTTTCTATGTCACTGCTTAAGTTACGTGAAGGAACCAGTGATTAATTGGCTAATTAAGGAAGCTGTTTTTGCTTGTCAAACTAAATGTGGTAGGTAATTAGACAACTAAAGAAACCCTGAGGAAAGTGCGATGGATGTGGCCATGGGTCCGTCCTACGGAAGGGTGGTCCCAGTTGGCCGAGAACTTTTCTCGAAGGAATTTGACAGCAAGGAATGATGACCTAGAATCTAGGATACTAGAGTCCCGATTTATGCTATTTTAGGGGAACGGAATGGGACTATGCCTTACGGGCAGAGAGGTCGAGCTTTGCATCCCTCTCGTTTCCCACTCTCCTTGAACCAAAGTGCAGTATGGATCCGCTTCGACCCTGATGTTTTCGCGTAAAGTAGTTCACCTGGCACTAGCTACCGTTATAGGAATTTGACCACTAGGAAACCCCGATTCAGGTTGGTCCTAAGTGGGAACGGTCAGAATGCTTCCGCTTCGTGGTAGACTTGGGAGGGCCTAGATCGCAAACCCCATGACATTCCGTGGGAGTGTTGGATGTCGCTTTCTAGACTCTCTTCCCGATGGGTTGCTAAGATGTGTCATGCAAGTGAACATGTGAACACGTTACAACCAAGCCCTCACTACCCTCTTGAAGCTCCTTCTCTATAAATTGTTATCTCCTCTGAGTCAAAACATAGAGATAGGACTTACATAGAGGTATCACTCCTAATGTATATTATGTGCACCATGTTTAGGCTTGAGATGTGGCACACATGATATGAGAAAACAAAGATATAGAGAAAAATAATCATTGTGATATGAGAGGTCAACAATATATTCGAGCATACGTTAAATGATAGAACAATAATATATTGAATGAAAAAATCATTTTCAAATATTCAAGAAATGATGCATTAGTAATAGTGTCCCTTTTCACGTTCTCTTGCAAACCCCATAACTATCAATGAAGAGGAATAAACTCTCCACCCTCTGCTAACCACTATCAAGTTATGATTCTAGGTGTACTCTAACACATGGGACCGCATCTCACCTTGTTTGGGTTTTGACATAGTTCTTGTTTCCGGGTTCACCTACTATTTGACCCAAGTGCTTGGAGTACATAGATGTTGAAATTAGAGCTCATGGTGACAAATATGTGTTTATCAAAGTGCTTGGAGGATTTGGCCCAAGCACAAGCACGAGTGTGTGGGAGTTTTGGGAGTGTTGTGAATTGTTTGTGTATCTTTAGAGTACATAGATTTGGCTCATGTATGTTGACACAACTGACCTAATGTTTGTCCCAAGTAGTAGCACTTGGGGGATTTGATGGGGAGTTTGATTGGATGAGAGATCTTCCAGCTAGACAAAGCACCACTGCTTGGGGTTTTTGGCATGGATTTGCATCAATGCTTATTGAGAGGCCTGGATGATTACTATAAGTAATCCATGCTAGGTCCATTCTAGATGATTTGGCTATCTTGGTTTGGATGCATTGTCAGGAATTTGCATTAATACTTCAATGTGCACTATTGAGTACATCTAGTTTATCGTGTTCTAAAATCAGAGTGTCTATTAGATAAATGCTTCTTATTGCAAGTGTTTACCAGAGTATGCATATATGCTTCCTGAGACAAATACTAAAATTAGAGTATATGATATAAATTTATCAGAGTACATAGATGGATTTTCCCCAAGTGGCAGTGCTTAGAGGATTTGGCAATGGTGTGAATGGTTTGTATGTGCCCTTGGATTTGATTTGGATGAACTCCAAGGAGGGATTTGGCTACACTCAGCATGCAATGTTGATAAGGTCACCTACTATTTTTGGCCCAAGCGCTAGTGCTTGGGGGACTTGGCTCGAATTGGTGTGGATTGGACAAGGGATGGTTCAAATGTCACCAAATGTCAAATATATTGTATGATTTTGTTGTGTAGCTTGAGGGATTTGGCTCAAATGCACTTGGGCTCATTTGGCCCAAGTGAGAGAGCTTTGCATGGTTTGGTTGTGAGGACGTCAAAAGCCCAAGCATCAGTGCTTTGCTTGGTTATCGGATGTCGATGGAGGATCTTTGCATGCACTCCATGGAGTGCTAGCGCTTGGACTGCGAGGTGCTCGATGTGTGGATGATGCAGAACCGAGCCATAGTCTTGCAGGAGTAGCTCCGACTAGGAAAGCCTTCCGAGGACAAATACTTTTCCATAGCTTTTGTTGACAGCAGAGGAGATTTGTGTCCCCTCACTTTGATTAACCAAAATTATGTAATCTTCTCTCTATGCTCACTCACAAGCAAATAGATATATCATGATGACTGACATATGATTTTTGATGCTGAGAAGTGCTTAAAAATAGCCAAAAATTACGAATATCCGGGGAAAAATAAACTTTATTGAAGGCAGCGGTGGCAATCAGTACGATTTTTAAGCGGCAAGTCCCTAAAGCACTAGTGCTAATTTTCATGGGAAATCAAACGGTGGCAGATGGTCGAGTTGGAGTTTTCCTAGATGCAAAACGATGTCAGGAATCCAACGCAAGTGTCAGATCTCAATTCCGAGGTCGTTTGATCCCCCATTTAATCCTTGCAAGGTTCGGGGTTGTGAAGAAGCTACTGGATCTTGAAGCCGAGAAGAGTGTGACGGGGCCCAGCTTTGTAGATTTCGATGCCACGGAACCACCCGTCCAGACAGATCTCGCGAATCCGATGTCGTTTGCCTCTCCAAAAGCAAAAAAGGCACTTGCCGGAAGTGTAAAAGCAAAAGGCATGAACTAGATAAGTTGATTAAGAGTTTAAAAGCTCTTAACAAAGAGCTTTAGAGCCAAGAAGCCACGATTTGAAACGTTGGGGGGGGCGTCAGTTTTTTGCGCCTCATTTTTCCTCCATTAATCATCATTTTCTAATCGGTGGAGGCAGGAGGAATCCTCCTGGCCTTGAGATACTTCTATCCTTCGCCCCCCATCACCACAAACGGATCAAGGAATGATGCACTGAGCAAAGAGATAAAAAACCAGTCTTTCTCTCTCCTTCCTCTCTCTCCTGCATAGAGGCAATTCATGTGCAATAAATCAAGAAGAAGAGGGGCTGAAGAATGCTTGTCCGGCTGCGATCGGATTGCTTCAAGATGAAGAGGAGGCTGAGGAAAGAGGTTCAACACTAAAGAATGGTTGCTGGTCAGTCCATGGGCTGCCCATAATAATTATTAAAAAACCCGCAACACGCAAGACACACGGTACGCTCCAATTTTTACAAAGAAATTTGATTGTTTTTGTTGTTTCATGGTCCAAGTGTTGTTCATATGCAATGAATTTTTGTTTGAACCTTGTTTGCATCATGTTTGAGGACTGTAACTATAGAAATACAGAGCCCGTAATGATTTAGAGCCGTTATTAATTCTTTAAAACCCGTAAAATGTCATTTTTAATGAAAATTAGTGGTTTTTTTCGATTTTGAGTTGGGAAAGGAGTGGAAATGGGATAAACTCAGAGAAAATGTTAAGTTTCAGTAAAAGTAATAAGCCAACACAAATAAATTAGAAAATACCTAATTTTCCATGAATAATAAATAGAAAAAATAGCAAAAATAGAGAAAATTAGAGTTTTCGCCCTAAAAAAATATGAAAAAATAAGATTTATGTGCATGAATGTTTGATGAGGTTAAAGCATGAGGGAAAGCCTCAGTTTGGCCTTGTCCTTTGTGTTACAGTACGTGTTTATTGCTTTTTGCATACAAAAATGACACAAAACAACCATTTACACCTATGCACCGCAGGAATACCTAAACGGTGAGGGGGGGGGGGGATGAAGTTTGTGCGATGATCTAATTGCTAAAAAGATACAAATTCTGATTTATCTCTTTGTGCATAGCATTTAGGGATCGTTCCATAATTAAATATATGCGACTAATAGCACGGAAGTTCCGGTGCCATTCCCTAAAGCAACGTAGCACGTAACACTTAGTTAAAATTCATGAAAGGGCTATTTTTCGCATCTTACATGGCTGGTTTTTTAATCATAAAATGGTTGTGCACAATCCTCATACACCTTGCATCAAGCATGTCACGTGGTATCTCTTGGAATGCATTGCAATTGATTGATAAACTTTGACAAATGCTGAGAGGACAGGAAACCTAAGCTGTAGGTTTAGACGGGTGCTTCCGTTGGGGAAAGTTTTGTGCGGCAAATCAAAATCTCCTGGAACGCTAAATTATAAAAGAGTGGAGGTTGTGTGAATGTCATATGTGTTAGCGACGCATCTTGGGGCCAATCCCTGAGGTGTAGGAGAGTCGCAGTGGAGTTGCGGCAATTAGCCAAGAGGTGCTTCCCTATGTGTGTATTATGAGGCATTATGCCTATATGTTATGGGATCTCCCTCTGAGGAGAAGGGAAGGTGAATGTTGGACTACATATTGGATACAAATGCAAAATTGTCATAAGCATTTAGTGCAAAGTGAGTTTTAGATGCTCCTGGCGTGCGAGGCCGTGTGGTGGGGTTGTTTGTCGTATGCATGAGGTCCGGCTACCAGTGCTATAGCCAATGCAGGCCCATTTTAGGTCCCACCAATGGTGCTTTTTTCGGGAGCTGCCTATAAGTGGTGATTTTTGAATCTTGGTCTTATAAGGGACCTGTTAGCTTTATTATATATTTGATAGCCGCCTTGAAGTAGTGGATGCTAAAATAGGAGGATTAAAGTTTCAGCCATGAGCATGATGATGAAACCAAGGAATCCCCGTAACCCTAAAGATACCTTGTTCATTCTAAATGGTTTTCTGGGATTTTTGGCTAGAAATGTGGCCGATTACTTTACCCTTTGCCGTGAAAGTGACACCATGCTGGAGTTTGGGTCACTATGGGAAAATACTCATGGAGTAATCATGAGAGACAGTCCATGGGAGCTAGAGGAAAGATTAGGGAGAAAAAGTGATGTTAGGATGGCATAGTTGTTTGTGATCCTCAAAAGCGATAAGTTTTTGAAGGAAAAGACCGTGATGCCATTAGTCAAAGTAATATATGCCTATGAGCAGGAGATACCTCCGATGCTAGGGCCTGATGCAATTGGGTTCCAAAGCGCAATTTTACAGATCCATAAAGCATTGGACGATATCTACATATGTGGAAAACCGTTATCAGAAAGGAAGGTTCTATTAGGAGATACCTCTGATTCTAGGGAAACAATAGCAAATGAAGATAGGATTACTAAAACACCAACATCAAGTGATGGAGTAGACTCCTTATTGTGTAGCATAGGACTCCCTAGACCACTCTGTGAGTTGGCAGAAAGGGATAGCAAGGATGATATTAACCTTCCTACACCAATAAAGGTGGAAATGGAAGAGGTTGGAGACCCCAAGACACTAGAGTTAGGTCATGAATATGAGGATTTTAATGGCCCAATGATGATCCAAAAGGAAAGGACTAAATGCCCTCCTCCTTATAGGGATCTCCCAGTGTTTCATGTGCCGGTTAATGAGGATCCGATGGTGCATTTACGAGAATACGGCCTAACTTGCCTAGCAAGTGGGTTCAATGATATTCATCGGATGCTCGTATTCTCAAGTACCCTAAAGGGAGAGGCTAGAAAATGGTACTGGAGCCTCCCAAGGGTCTATTAAATCCTTTGAGGAGTTGAGTAATCGATTTTTTAGATGAATATGAGAAGAAGGTGCCTATGACCCAAGTTTTAGGGCAGCTGATGCAGATTAGGCAAGAGTCCTATCTTCTGTTAAAGAATACGCTAGAGCCTTTGATGATATTCTGAGGCTTTGACCAAGAAGAGCTACTGCATTGCCAGGTGATGTGCTATGTGAGCTCTTTTTGAGTGGCTTAGAGATTAACATGCAAATCCAAGTGGAATTGCAGAATCCTAAGTCGTTAAGGGAAGCAAATATGCATGCAATTGATTATGAGGGACATATTCAGAGATGTTGGGAAATCTTTTGGAGTTTTTCCCGCTCAGTACAATTGCATCCTAGCTTCCAACCATTTCTACAAGGAGATAGCTCACTTGTTGATACCAAGGCAGCCTATGAGAGGAACCTTGATAGCCAAAATCTCCAAGCAGAAAGTGGCAATAGTAGGGATAATATACCCTCTGGGGATAAAAAGATTCCAAACCCAGTAAGTCCCATCAAGGCTTGCAACACTTCCATGAGAGGTAGTCGTGATGGTGGAATTGATAGAACCATTAGGTCTACAAGCTTAGATGAGCATTCTATGAGTGGTTCTAGTTGTGCTCCTAGTAAGGCTCATGAGAGACCTTTCCAATTTATAGATGAATCATGCTTTCGAGTAGATGCTATTCCTTTTAGTAAAAGCATGGTTCCTATGGCTAAGCAGTTGTTGCAAAGTGGACAAAGGCAAGTAAATACATCTAGTGTAGAGAATATGCGATATGCCAAAGGTCCACCTGTACTAAATAGAAGCCATAAGACTGTGAGGCCATCTGGTAATGGTGATAAATCCACAGTGAGTCCATTGGACCAACATGGGCAGATGAGGCAGTCCAAGAATATGAAAAGGAATATGAGATGGGTTTGGAGGCCCAAAACCCCTAAAAATACTGTTGGTGTGTCAGATGAAGGGCTAGGAATTGCATGTGGACATGCTTTGATGGATTCCCAAGAGGATGCGACTAAAGCCCATAATGCGACATCTAACAATAGGGATCACTGCCCTGAGATGCATCTATGTGATGGGTCTAGGCTTGAAGCTCTATCAAGTTTGGGTCGTATCATTGACATATGGAATGGTTGAATTAGAGAAGATTTGAATGATCATAAATCCATGAGTCTCCCTGTAGGAGGAGTTACTGGAAAGCTGGGACAAGCGATCTGTTTGAATGACGACCAAGGGGATGAGATATATCAACCTAATGATGTCATTCATTTAGCTCATAGTACCCAAGAAGAGATGGCCATTATTACTGAGATATCAGTAGAAAGGCTTGGACTAGTGGATCTACAAAGAGCGTAGATCAAGCTTTTAGCTGACTCGCATGAGGAGCATGAGGCTAGTCATCCTATTTTATGCTATCCTTGGTATCCTGATTAGTTTGATAGGATGTGATGTATCTGCCAAGGAGATCATATATTGCATGGATTAGAATGAACTATCCATTTTAGGCCAAGAGGGCTAGTTGCTTTAAGTAGTTAATGTCTAATTTCTTTAGGCCAAGAGGGCCAGTTGCTTGAAGTAGTTAATGTATGATTTCTTTAGGCCAAGAGGGCCCTAGCTCTAGTTGGTGCAAGTACATTTAATGCTTTGTTATTTTAGTGATTGTGCCATACAGGTTGACGAAGTCGATGGAGGGAGCCTTTGCGGCGAAGGAGCTTCTTGTGGCCATTCCAGTGGTTTCGTCCCCTTTCGGAGTTTTTTTCCTTAAACAATTAGTGATATATGTGCTGATGAGGGTTACTTTCTTTTGTTTGTTGGGGACCGGAAATCAAGGCATGAAGTCCCAGGTTTAGGCTCTGTATATCTAGGGGAGGTTTGAGTAGTCCTTGCTTCCTGCAAGGCATTGTCAGGCATTGAAAGACCTGTTTTAGAAGGCAGTTCTAGTGACCCTGTTTTGCCAGCCCACTAGGTGGCCATTCTAGGAGTTCCTATTAGTTGTGAGGCAGTTAGAGAAGCCTACTAAAATAATGATGGAAAGAGACAAAATCCTAAAGATTTGAAAGACAATATATGAATATACGAAGGTGTGTAAAAAGGGGGTTGACCCCTATCAAAATAGAAAAGGAAAGAAAGAAAGAATCCTTGAGATGTTGTTTATTACCTTGCGAAGGCCTGGTAGGTTTCTGGGGATGAGACAAGATTCGGGGCCGATACCTTGCCCTTCCTTGGGGTGACATCTTGCCATAAAAGAAGAAAATAAAAGAAGATTGAGCGAAAATAAAAGTGAGCGTTAGAAAAGGATTAAGTGTAACCTTGTGAGGGCTTGGTAGGTTTTTGGGTACCGAGATAGGACCTGAGGCCGATGCCTTGTTCTCCTTGGGTCACTGCGCTCAACTCCCTCCTTTTTACACACTCGAGTATGGACAATCAGATGCTAAAAGAAAATATTTATTGATCAGGCTATAGGAGTCCTTGCCTAGGAGGAGCTCTTGGTTGAGTTGTCCTTAGTTAGGTAGGTAGTTTAAACCACCACTTAGGGCGACCTCTTTGATAGTTCTTTTTAGCTTGGCTATGTTGCCGTAGTTGGTTAGTGACTAGCTTCGGGCCTTCTATCAGATTATGCTGGGCCTACTCCTCGTGGATTTCATGCCTTGGTTTTGTCCGGGGGCAAGGTATGAGCTGTGATGTGTTGTGTTGTGTATTTTTTGTATCAACTTGATGCTCCTTTTTGTTGTTTATGTGTAGATCTATTTGTGGGATTCGACGGGTTGGGTCGCTCTATCCCGTGGTCGCCAATGAAAAATGATTTTTGATGTCGAAAAGTGCTTAAAAATAGCCAAAAATTACAAATATCCGGGGAAAAATAGACTTCGTCGAAGGCGGCAGTGGCAATCAGTACGATTTTAAGCAGCAAGTCCCTAAAGCACTAGTGCTAATTTTCATGGGAAATCAAACGGTGGCGGATGGCCAAGCTAGAGTTTTCCTACATGCAAAACGATGTTAAGAATCCAAAGCAAGTGTCAAATCTCAATTCCGAGGTCGTTTGATCTCCCATTTAATCCCTGCAAGGTTCGGGATTGTGAAGTAGCTACTGGATCTTGAAGCTGAGAAGAGTGTAATAGGGCCGGCTTTGTAGATTTCGATGCTATAGAACCACCCGTCCAGACAGATCTCAAATCCGATGTCGTTTGCCCCTTCAAAAGTGAAAAAGCCACTTGTCGGAAGTGTGAAAGCAAAAGGCATGAACTAGATAAGTTGATTAAGAGTTTAAAAGCTCTTAACAAAGAGCTTAAGAGCCAAGAAGCCACGATTTGAAACGTTGGGGAGGGGGGGCATCAGTTTTTTGCGCCCCATTTTTCCACCATTAATCATCATTTTTTGATCGGTGGAGGCAAGAGGAATCCTCCTGGGCCTAAGATGCTTCTATCCTTCTCCCTCCATCGCCACAAACAGATCAATGAATGATGCACTGAGCAAAGAGATAAAAAACCAGTCTTTCTCTCTCCTTCCTCTCTCTCCTGCATAGAGGCAATTTATGTGCAAGAAATCAAGAAGAAGAGGGGTTGAAGAATGCTTGTTCGGCTGTGGATCGGATTGCTTCAAGATGAAGAGGAGGCTGAGGAAAGAGGTTCAACACTGAAGAATGGTTGTGCTGGTCGGTCCGTGGGCTGCCCATAATAATTATTAAAAAACCTGCAACATGTAAGACACGCAGTACGCTCCAATTTTTACAAAGAAATTTGATTGTTTTTATTGTTTCATGGTCCAAATGTTGTTCATATACAATGAATTTTGTTTGAACCTTGTTTGCATCATGTTTGAGGGTTGTAACTATAGAAATACAGAACCCGTAATGATTTAGAGCCATTATTAATTCTTTAAAACCCATAAAAGAGCTAGAGGAGCTCCACTTCACTGCATCCACCTTAGAAGAGACTAGGAAGCACTTAGGTTGAGGGACAGAGCATGCTTATACATGACACACCCTCCTGATGAATGGTACAACTTTTGGGAGCACTAGTGACTTGTGAATAAGTGGAAATTTTGGTGATATCTGAGGGCCAAGAAAGGCTCATTTGAGTCACATCATCAACACATAAAGAATTTGAGTAGTCAAAAGGGCCATCTTGCAATTGAAATTGCTAAGAACATGGGCATATTAAGTGAACATTGTGATGTTATGATGTGACCATGAGATATTGTAAAAATGTTAAGATTCAGTCAAAATAATAAGCCAATACAAATGAATTAGAAAACACCTAATTTTCCATGAATAATAAATAGGAAAAAATAGCAAAAAATAGAGAAAATTGGGGTTTTTGCGATAAAAAAAATGAAAAAAATAAGATTTATGTGCGTGAATGTTTGGCGAGGTTAAAACATGAGATTAAGCCTTAGTTTGGCCTTGTCCTTTGTGTTATAGTATGTGTTTATTGCTTTTTGCATATAAAAATGACACAAAACAACCATTTACACCTATGCACCGCAGCAACACCTAAATGGTGAGGCGGGGATGAAGTTTGTGCAACGATCTAATTGCTGAAAAGATACAAATTCTGATTTCTCTCTTTGTGCATAGCATTTAGGGATTGTTCCATAATTAAATATAGGTGACTAGTAGCACGGAAGTTCCGGTGCTAGTCCCTAAAGTAGCATAGCACGTAACACTTAGTTAAAATTCATGAAAGGGCTGTTTTTCGCACCTCACATGGCTGGTTTTTTAATCATAAAATGGTTGTGCACAATTTTCATACACCTTGCATCAAGCATGTCACGTGGTATCTCCTGGAATGCACTTTGACTAATGTTGAGAGGACAGGAAACCTAAGTTGTAGGTTTAGACGAGTGCTTCCATTGGGGAAAGTTTTGTGAGGCAAATCAAAATCTCCTGGAACGCTGAATTATGAAAGAGTGGAGGTTGTGTGCGAATGTCATATGTGTTAGTGACACATCTTGGGGCCAATCCCCGAGGTGTAGGAGAGTTGTAGTGGAGCTGCGGAAATTAGCCGAGAGGTGCTTCCCTATTTGTGTATTATGAGGCATTATGCCTATATGTTATGGGATCTTCCTCTGAGGAGAAGGGAAGTTGAATGTTCGACTACATATTGGATACAAATGCAAAATTGTCATAAGCATTTAGTACAAAGTGAGTTTTAGATGCTCCTGGCCTGCGAGGCCGTGTGGTGGGGTTGTCTTTCGTATGCATGAGGTCCCGGCTAGTGCTATAGCCAGTGCCGGTCCATTTTAGGTCTCATCAATGACACACCCTTTGGACTCATGCAAGCAGACATGGATGCACAACTAATACACATTATATATGTAACTTAGTATAATTGTATTTTGAGACAAAATAATGAGAAAGTAAGGTAGTAATGATGATTGAGTTCATTCATGTGGGTTTTTATTTCTTCATTACTAAACTTCCACTTAGCATGTACTAAGGCTAGCTCCAGGTTGTGCATGAGGAATGGGACAATCCTCCACATGAACTCTCCATTAGGTTGGAAGCTTGCATAGAATATGGCCACATAGTCGCATTCCTTGATGTAGCTCCACTTTATTCCTTCCTTGAGTGCCCCAACCTTGTACTTGTTCTCATTGTCCCTAATCTCATACTTGATGTTGATGCCCTTGCTTGTCTAGCACTAGCACTCCATTTGCACCAATTCCCATACAACCCACCCCTTCACTCCATTAGCACACACACATACACCCCCCCTCTTGTCCATTATCAACTTCCATTGTTCCAATATTGCTATTGACTCTTGGAACAAAACTTTGACTCATATGTAACTCTAATTTGTAGGGGGATCAAGGCCTACGTGTTCTAATTGAAACTATAGCATGTTTAACAGAGAAAGCAAGAAAGATCAATAGGGCCGACTATTCTAGAAAGAGGGTGACATTTTTCATGCCCTAATCATTATGAAGCTGACATGAACTCTAGCGACAACCTTGTTTGAAGGAGACCAATGATGTGATGAATGTTTGTTTCTTCACTTGTATGGGGGGAGGGAAAATGTGTGCCATCTCACTCCCCCTTCCACTACCTCATTCCCCCCCAATAATACTCCTTGCCCCCCTATAACACCCCCCCCTCCCCCAATCGTAAAGGGAGGATACCACCTCTTTGTCCCCTACTGCCGCCGCTGAGAGAGAGAGAGAGAGAGAGAGAGAGAGAGAGAGAGAGAGAGAGAGAGAGAGAGAGAGAGAGAGAGAGAGAGAGAGAGAGAGAGAGAGAGAGAGAGAGAGAGAGAGAGAGAGAGAGAGAGAGAGAGAGAGAGAGAGAGAGAGAGAGAGAGGGTGACATAGAGGGTGAGCAAGTGAAACAAAGAGAAATCCAAGGGGTTCCCTTCTCTTCCCCTTCATAGAGGGTGTCCACATGCATTCCTTCTCTCCCATTGCCATGGAACCATACCCCGTTTTTTCATGATTATCTTTAGATCGCAAGCTAGCCCACGTTAATCGAGTACAAGACGTAGAAGTCCTATGAAAAGTGCGTCTAAAAGAGAAGAGATCGGGGATGGCACCCTAGCAGAAATTGTCACACCTAGATGGTAATCCCTCTATGAGCAATGAAGCCTCAGGCAAGGGCATCACTACCAATCCAACTGCGATACGGGCCGTAAGTAATGTATTTTCAAATTAATAGATGCTTGTTTTGATTCCCACATGAAGTACATTAGATGCCGCACGAGAATAGGTCATGGGAAGGGATAGGCGTCACCTCATACATTCGGAAAATAAAGTTGCAATGTGCGAGTATCAAGAGAAGGTAATTGTATCTACATGCTATGCGACAAACTCGCACATAGCATAATAGTATTCCAAGGTATTGTCGACTCACCTTTTCGTGAAAATAATAGATGGGTATTTCCCCACACTGAAAGTATGTTGTAGCTTGCATGCTTGATGGATTTCCTAACAAGTAATTTAGCCTAGCGGAAAATTCAATCTTAAATCTCTAAGATCTGTTAGCTCATTGGGATCTTGATAATGTGTGTAGTTAACACAAACAACGACCATAAGGATTAGAGTTAAGATGCCTTGGGATTCGCCCGATAACCACTATGTTTATCAGTCCTATTCGGGGTTGGGCTAGATGCAACAACAACCTTAGGGCAAGCGAAGAGCTCAAGGATTAGAAAACCCTAAGGCAAAGGAAAGACCGATGATTCTGTACTTATTGGGAAGAAGATTGGGTTATCAATCAATGTAAGTGACTACTAGGACTTATGTCTTGTACGATGTTTGAAACCTCAACATATGCCTTAGTCAAAAGTAGGGTGTGCTAAGTAAATTTTACATGGAACCGCTCTTGATTCCAAGGGGTGAGAGCAAGTACGAGATGTAAAGGTTATCACGACTATTTCTGCAATGTTGGAAAAGGATATCATTGTGTTGTCGATTAATCTAACATCTTGTAAATGCTTTTTGCATTAAACTAATTGTTGGGATATGATTTGGATAATTATTCCAAGTGCTTGTGCTTGATGGTAAATGTATGGTAGGAGTCTGTGATGACGAGTTGCCATGGAAAATAAAGGAATGTTTTCTTGGAAGATGATACAAGGTTGTTTTCCTTGATTGTGCTTGATTCCTAATTGGATTAATTAAGGAAGGATATTTTGTGCGGGTGGATCATCTCCAAGATCACGATGTGTTTTAACCCGAGAAGGCCTTGCTCGATTCCTGGACCGAAGGTTGAGTGGTGAAAAGGCCAATCACGAAAATTGTGTCTCACTCCTAGATCACTTCAGGTCAGTGGAGCTCTAGACAACCCTTGTCGAGTCTGGGATGGAGTTGTAGACTATCGTGAGCCCAACGTCTGGTGCGTTGGGAAATCCTATTATAGATAATGGATGGAAATTATGGTGCCATGTGATTTGGACCAGGGAATTTTGTTGGATAGAAGGGAGTACATAATTTCTTCTATATGGGTAGGAGACAAAGATTAACATGAAAATAATTTAAGGAAGTTTTTTGGACTTATTTTACTTACTCTGTTTGTGTCTATGCTATAAGTTATGCGAATGAACCATGTTCCCTAAAGTCTTAATTAAGGAAGCTGGTTTTAAACGTCTGGTGCATTGGGAAATCCTATTCTAGATAATGGATGGAAATTATGGTGCCATGTGATTTGGACCAAGTAATTTTTTTGGATAGAAGGGAGTACGTAATTTCTTCTATATGGGTAGGAGACAAAAATTAACATGAAAATAATTTAAGGAAGTTTTTTGGACTTGTTTTGCTTACTCTGTTTGTGTCTATGCTATAAGTTATGCAAATGAACCATGTTCCCTAAAGTCTTAATTAAGGAAGCTGGTTTTAAATGACACAAACTCCATATTCGGGATTTTGGAAATTTCGCATCAATATGGAAAAACCAAATCAAAATGGATTTCATGAACTTTGGGAATTTCATTAATTTGGAACTTGGTGCAATTAAACATATTACTGCTTATGGTTGTTTCCAAGAGATTGAAAAAAACTCAAAAAGGTGGTGTTAAGAAACACCTTAGTTTTAATATCCTTGGACCTAATGATGAGGCCAAGTGCCAATTCTAGTATATGTTTTGACAAATTTGTTGTTGTAGTATGTGACATTGACGCTTCTTTAGAAGCACATTTTGCTCTTGAAGACACTTTGTTGCTACAAGTTGCTCTTTGATCTCTGAGCAAATACTACATTTGGAGAACTCACTTGTCTTTGCTAAGGTTACATGCTTGAACTCTGTGTTCCAAATACGATTGAAGGTGGACAAGGACATTTGCTTACATCCAATACCACTCAATGTTGTATTTACTTCTGCCCATATATCTACCTGCTTGTAAACATCTGGGATGACCAATTGTGTCTCCCTTGATCCATCTTGCATTGTTCTACTCTTGTGTGGCATTTGCTCTGCATTCTTCTTAACAAAGTCTCTAAGGATGGCTCTTCCCATCTTTGTGTGATCCCAAGCTGCTCTTATTACCCCCTTGTTTCCATGCATTGCCCTCCTCACGCCATGCTCACATTGTGTTTTGTACCTATAAAAAGATGTCTTTGGGATTCCATGATTCTCATACCATGCCCTTCCACATACCACTTGTCCATTGAAGATAAAACTATACTTCCTTGTTCCCAAGTAATCAATCCTGCACGATGATTCAAACTTGTCATAAACATAGTTTGTGCGGTCTTCAAATTGCAATCCCCAAAAGTATTTATGTAATTGTTGCATTGCTTCTCTATCAGCAAACTGACAACACTTTTCTTGGCAACAATCAATCACGGAAACCTGTGAAATGGAGTGCATAGAAGTCCTTAAGTTTGCACCTTTAGGGGCAATAATTCAAGGCTCTCTATTGACCATACAATATGATCTCTTTTGAACAAAAATTGATTTTTTAACAGAAACATAATCTTCATTGGTATCTTCCATGTTTTTGGCACAAGCATTTGTAGAGACAAATTGCATGTATGATTGCTGTTGTAGCATTGATGTTCCATCATCAAAGGTGACTTGTTTAATAGGCCATCTTTCCAAAGTGACATAGTGCCGATAGACCCCGGCGGGTGACGGTATAGCCATTACGTGATTTTTGAGAAAATCATGACTTGAAATCTTTAATAAAATTAAAAAATAGATACAAAAATAAGATTTAAATCTACTCGTATTCCGTAACAAGTTATGGTTATTCGAATAGCGTGATACATTAAATGATCCGTTTCATGAGTCCGTCTTTACAACTAATCATGATGTTTTTCAAAATGAGTTTCTCTTCCCCTCCCTCTCTCTTCCATGCAACTCTCTAACTTGAGTGTTTTCTCTGTTGCATTTTTACAGTTGTAGGTTTTGCATCTCTGATCCTCTGCATTTTTATCTCTGCTTTTGTCGCCCCTCTCTTACTGCAGGTGTTGCAGCCCTAATCTTTGGCGGTTCTATCCCCCTCCTCTTCTTTGACTACTCTCCACTATTTCATTTTCTCAAACTGAAATAGATTGTGCAGTGCAATTTCTTGTTTGAATCAGGGTATTATGACCAAAACTACCTGCGTATTCAAATCATAAATCTTGCTCCAAGGCTTCAGCAATTCAATAAGGCAGTGAATGATTTCCAGTCCACACCATGTCTGCTCTGCTTCACGGGTGATTTTTGTTACGTTGGCACACATTACTAACCTACTAATTACAACAGGTTTTCAACTTTTCCCTACTTTATTTCTAATTTTGAGTTAAACTACATTGATTATGACCATTTCAATCCATACAATTACTACAAATCACACTACTATTCTTTTGTATGATTAGTATTGAATAATATTAAGATCAAACAACAAAACTATTTTCTAAATAAGAAGCATGTATGAAAAATAAATGCAATATGTATTTCTGTAGCAATGAGATTAGGCACTCACTCTTGAGAATTCAATGTCTTCTTCTTCTTCTCGATTGCTTGATTTCTTGCACTGTTGAAAATACTCTTTTTGTTGTGAATATGAAATATATGATTTGTGTAATGTTGAAAAAAGTCTCTTAGATGTGAATATGGAATAAATGGTTTGTGCAATACTTTTATCAATGAGTGCTTTCAAAATACTAGCCTTTCTTTCTATTCTATGATGCTATATACCTTAAGATTTTGCCTCAAGACTAAACCTAGCCTTATATTTCTTGTATCATTCCATAATATTAGAGCATTTTATCAAGTTCTTATACATCGTATTATACTTTATTATATAGAACTTTCCATTGTACTGTATTTTCATAATAAAAGCATTACCATCAGATTTTATGGTTACACTCTTTATAATTTTGCAATAAGCATATGGCTATACAATACTTATAAATACTCAATATGATTTTTCCATAGGATGTAATTTGATCTTCTAATAGCACATATCATGATATTTCATCAATTTATAGATTAGACCATATGGTCAAAAAATTTCTTGCAATATAAGAAGTACTTTTTGTTATTTTATTCAATACAATCTGAGATTTGGCCATGAGGTCAAATCTTTTCTTATAATATAAGAAGTAATTTATGTTCTTTTTTCCAGTATACTATGAGATTTTTCCATGTAGCCAAATCTTCTCCTTAAGCTATCTCTTGGCCAAAATAAGGACTCTTGTAGTATCATGATATCTTACAACCAATCAAGCACTTTGTTTATTTTACTACAAGAATGACATTTTATCATTTGGTAAAATGTTTTCTTATATTATCAACCCTTGCTTACTTCCAAAAGGAAAGGCTAGTTTCTACTTAGAATTCCTTACTTTCTATAATTTGGCCGTGTGGTTAGATATTGTCTTGCAACAAACAAACCACTTTTTTGGAATTTGATCCTAAAAAATTAAGATTAAATCTATGGTGGGTTCAATCACACAAATTTTGGGTATGCTAGATTTGGTTGTACGGAAAAATGTTCTAAGAAAAACATCTTCTATATTATCTCCAAAAAGGAAGACCATGTTCTACTTGGAACTCCTTGATTACCTACTATATTTATAGGAAGTTTCGCCATGTGGTCAAAACTTGTTGTGCAACAAACAAACCACTTTGTTTCCATAAGACATTTCTTTCATTTCAAATTTTCATAACTTCCTATCTATATGCTCATATATAAATATCATATCATTTTGCCAAAAATTAGCCACTTTTGCCATTTCACTACAAAATAAAAATTAGCCATATGGTCAAATCTTTCATTTTTTAATCAATGCTAGCATCCAAGAATCCCCCATTCTTATTTTGTTCAGTCATATGATCAAATCTAATCTCATAAATCTTGCAAACCATGAGACCACTTTTTCATTCCACTATAAAATAATATTTGGCTATATAGTCAAATCCAATTTCACAGCATGTTGCAACAAATGAATCACTTTCTTCATATGGTTATGAAACTAGATTTGGCCATATGGTTAAAACCCGTTTATAGAAATCATCTTATCTTGTAGGTTTCTCCATGAGGTCAAATCTCCACATTTCAAGTGTTTTTCACTTTATCTTATATTGATATCTATGGGATTTGCTACATAGCTATATTTGTTTATATGTGAATCTCATATCACAATAAACCGCATCCTCTATTTAACTAGCCTTTAAAAACCCTATGGTAAAAAACCATGGCAAAGTTTCTAATCTTATAAATAAGTCTTATGACTAAATAGGATTTGACCACATGGCTAAAACCAATGACAATGTTTCTACAATATAGCTCCTTTCAAGGGAAACTTACATGTGCACTAATTAAAATGTTAACTTTGGGCCAAATGGAATTGTGAGATTGCTACATAACCACATTGATTTATAGGTGGATCTCATATTGGACTAAATCTCATACATTGATTAAATAGGATTTGACCACATGGCCAAAAATCTTAGCAAAGTTCTTAGAGTATGATCCTTACATAGGAAACTTACATGGAGAAGAAATCCAATATTAACTTAGGGACAAAATCATCCATGACATTTTCTACATAACCACAATGATTTTTCACTATATCTCCAGCCACTCTCACACTCAACATTTTATTATCACTTGACCATTTGGTTAAGCCCATGGTCAAGTCTCACTATTAATAGAATTTGATCTTCTCATCGAGTCCATGGCAAAGTATTTACTATATGATTCTTGCAAGAGAAACATAATTAATGCTAACTTATGGCTAGGATAATCCATGAGATTTGATACATAAGCACACATATTTATGGTTGGATCTCATACCACACTTAATCTCAAATTTCAATATTTCATTTTATGGAATAGTTCCTTTGGAGTACATTTGTCTTGTATTTCGTAAAATCTTATGTTGTTGTGTTTTCAATTTTCAACTTAGAAATCTTATACATTTATTTGGGTTTTGTGAATTTTGAATATTTTTAAATCCACTTTTGTCTAACAACTTTTTCTCTTTGTAGAACTATTAAATGGCAAAGAAAGATAGCACATAAAAAAAGGAGACCCAAACCATTGATGGAGTTAGTGGTGATTTTGTGTATCCATGGTATGTGGATGTTTATGATAGTCAAGGAAAAAGGGCTGACAATATTCTCTTATTCACTTTAAAGAGCGATATAGTATTTTTTCAACAAGATGGTATCATAGAGAAGATAACAGATGGATGTGCTGGGAAAGAGGGAATACCATGTAATCTTGTTAAGATCAAGGGAAAAAATGTAGTATACAAACTTGATCCTTTGTCATTTCACTTTGCCCATTTTAAAGAGGATGAAGAATACTCTTTGAAAACAATAGGATGGACCTTATTTGAGGAGATAAAGGGCACAGAAGACATTATATTAGCATTCCAAGCTGTTCAAAATAGTGAGCTACTTTCCCTATAAAGAAAAGGTGATCGCCCCAACAAAGGAACGAAGCTCCAAGATAAACAAATAGACTTGAGATCTTCACCTTCTCCTCAAGAAGAAAATAATTCATGGAATCCCACAAGCTCAAAGTCAAAATCACCTCAACAAAGTTCCTTGTCACAAGTTCTTGTTGTTAGTATGGTTGCTAACACTACTAAGAATGATACCACTTTACCTTCCATGTTAGAAGTTACACCTACAAAGCCAATAATTTCTCTTGAGGTCAAGGGAGTAGAAATAACATTTTATTTTTCTGAAATAGTTAAGAAGAAGGGAAAGAAGGAAGAATCAGGATTTCACAATTCTTTCCATTTGGTCCAACAACACAATTTCCTATTCTTGTTGATAGGTGTTATGAGGCACCTCATTTGTATGCTTATAGGTCACTATGTTGGGATTATGTAGAGAAGCTAACCACTTCTTTCATTAAGAATCCCATGAACCCAGCAACAGTAGCATATCTTATGCCTTTTGTACAAGACAACAATGAGAAGAGACCGATGCATCGTGATGAGGTGGATGCTAATAAGTTGGACACTTATAGTTATTGGATTATATCAGGGCTTCACTCAATTCATGCAATAAAGATATATATTCAGAGTAATACTACACGTTGTCTAGCAACCAAGCATTTATACACCACAAGAAATGCTAGAATATTAGTTGATTGTCTTGTGGAAATGTGCATTGAGCTTTCATGAATGACAAATATGGAATCACATAATGTTATGAAGAATGCCCCTTATGTTGAGCAACTTCAACAATTAAGAGATCAATGGCCAACATTTGGTTCTCCACCAAAACCCCAACAAGGGCTTTCTAAGACAAGCTCTCAAAGAGTACCATGGTAGGTAATCACATATAAGCTTACCTTCTTTTTTTGTGAAGATTAGTGTGATGCTCTTTCTTTTGCTCTATGCTCACTATTTTGATATTTTTTTTGCAGAGATTTATGGCATACATTGGAGAAAATTGTGCATCTAGAGGTTGCCATATCATTGTTAGCTTCCAAGAAATATTTGATAGTTGGATCAAAATCATGAAGAGATACTCTAGAGGTGAACTTATATCCCAAGATGAGAGTTCGAGAAAAAAGGGAAGGCAACCTTCTCCTGCTGCATTTCGTTGCCTTGTGGGTTTAAAGGATGGAGACATCCTTACACTACAAGAGGAGATCAATGAAGGTCATATCCTTTTTCTTAGAAACAAATGGGATAAGGAAGATATGATTGACATGGAAACAAGGGCTAAGCAGATCAAGCAAGATAGGGTTCTAAAGGAGGAATTAATCACTCTTTTCAATGCTTCAGTTCCAGAAAGTAGCGCTGTGATGAAGACTTGGGAAGATCTTGTTGATGATTATGATATCAATGATGAATTCTACACAAAGATTTTAGGCATTTGCAATGATTGGGTATCAAAGAAGCTCACACGTGGAGTTGATGCAGGGTCCCTACCAAATGGAGCAAAAGATATTGTGAACTTCCTAATTGGAAAAAAGCAAAATCCTCTTCAATCCTCCACTACTTCCCCTTGGTGTGTATATGTTGTCGGATGCAATCTAGAAACCTTTGATCTTATACATAATGTTTACAGAGATCCAATTACCATTGGGGTTGTTGTTCTGGATGTAGCACATGGGGTTGAGGGAATGAAATGGGACTCTATAAAGTTTGGAAAGGTTGTATCCACTCTACTACAAATGACATGTGAACCTAAACAATTCATGTTGTTATCATTTCTTGATCGAAAGCAAATGGCAGCTTTGGAAAATGCTCTTGAAAGCATTTCTTGCAAGTATCGCATGCTAGTTGGTAGTGTTGACTTCCTACCAATGGATAGAACGTTTGCTTTTGGATTTATAGATTCTTTTGTGGTTTTGACATTAGTGACCATGGAGAAAAGATTCATTGATTTTGAGCGATATATAAATAATGTCAACAAGCCTTCCATTTTGGAATTTGAAGGCTTGGACAAGGAGTGCAATGATGAAGATCTTGAAGAATAACAAAGGATTGCAAAGGCCGTTTTGAGAAAGAAAATGAAAGTTATGGAAACTACAATCAAAGCATTCAATGATGCTCATGAGGTTGTATTTAATGTATGTGCAAGTGGACTTGCATCTAAGGTGGCATTGGTAAATCATATGAAGACTATTGCAGTGGTTTGCAACACTCAAAAGCAAAGAGAGGTTGAAGCACAATTGTGGAGGGTCCATGAGAAACTCCCAAGAGGTTCCTCCTACTGAAATTCAAGTTCTTGAAGTACCACCAGAGGGCATAGAAGAATCAAGCCAAGATATAGCAAGTCTAATTATGAAAGAGAAATTAAGGGCTACTTCAGGTGTTTAAACTCCGTTCCTTCTCCTTTCATCAAGGAAGACACATTGATGTAATTTTGATATTTTTCTTGAGAAGTTACTTCCATTGGCATTTGCAATATTTTCTTTCTTTGATGATATTAATTAAAGAAACTATGTCTTTAGTTTTTTAATTTTTTATAAAAGGTACCAAGCATGTTTGGTTTAAAAAATCTATTTAAGTAAATATTTTGCCAAATTAGTATTAAAGAGCTCATTGAAATTTATCATCCTTTGTAAGGATAATTGTTTAATTGTAATCTAGTGTGTAAGAATACTTATCATAATGAAAAGTTTGAGCTAGCTATGCAAAATTTACTTAAGTCTATTTTGGAACTTATTTCAATTAAACTCTTATATGTGTTGTGTTATGATCTTGTCATGTTAGTTTTGGTTAGATTTGTCCACATGGTCAAATCTCTTATCTCTTATAGCCTCTTTTACTACATCACCAGTGTATGTCTATGTATGTACCTTAGGATAAGAAAGCCAACAATATATTGCACACCCCAAAAAAGATTCATTGCACCTCCCAAAGGAGTTTTATCTCAGTAATAAATATTGCAACAAAGATTTCTCTCCAATGTATCTTTTGAGATGTGTACATGGAATATTAAGGTAAAATCCTTGTTACAATTCGTGAGTTTAAATATCTATGGGATATAACTAGCTCAAAAATAGAATGCTTAGTATTTAAGAAGAAACTATGAAAACTTATTCAAATAGAGTATAACTTATCTCAATTAAATTATCATGTGTCACTTATATGTGACATAGTTTTGGTCACATGGTCAAAAGCATCATGTTTAAATTTTCTTTTAATAATTAGGACTAATAAACACATTCTTTGTACATGCCATTTGAAGGCCTTTTTAAAGCATGAGTATGTTAAATATTATAATGATAATATAATTTGTGCAACTAATTACAAGAATCTATTATTAGTATCTCAAGTATACTTATAATTAGTGATAAAAAGTAGGTATGAAAAAAATGACTTTATTAGAATAGATTTTACTTCAAAAAAATCATCATACATATTTTTTTCACCTCATGATATTACTCTTGATTAGATTTGACCACATGGTCAAATGTCTCTTTTCTTAAGACATCATTTATTAAGTAGTACCTATTTATGTATTTATCAATGTGAAGTTAAATTGTTTTAGTGTTCTATGCCAGTTTATAGCTCAAACATTAAGTAGAATGATGAGGAAGTAAATGAATCTAATGTGCATCTTTTTCTTCTTTGTAACTTCAACTAAGACATCTATGGTTGGATATCTAACAGATTCAATAATAGTAGAGCACGATGATGTGATTGATGTTTCCTTGATAAGAAATGCAACACAATTATGTGTAATACTTGATCTCAATGGTCTTCTTTTACAATAATGCTTTGCTAAGTCTAAAAGGTTTCAAAGCTTTCAAATGGGAAAGCAATGGCTTGTTCTTTGACCAGGATGTATGGAGTTTTTTGAAGCCTTATTTGCAAGATTCCAAGTGGGAGTTTGGTCAACAGCTTTACATAATAATGTCATGGCAGTTATTAAGTGCTTGGAGATCCATGCAAAAAGGAAGTATCCTTTCTTCATGATTTGGGGCCAAGAACAATGTCATAGACATCGACTCAAAATCATATATAGTCCAGATAAGATGGGAGTAGAAGCAATGTTCAAGCCTCTGAAGTATGTATGGGATCAATATGGAGATGTTTTTCAGCATACCAAGACTATTCTCATAGATGATAGTCCTTACAAAAGATGTCCAAATCCTGTTGAGAATTGCATTTATCCAAAAACATTTGATATTGATCCTGAAGACTCTATCTTGATCAAAGAACTTCTACCATACTTGACTCGCTTGAGCAAATACCATGATGCATGTGAAGTCATCAAGTTTGATCGATATGGACAGGATCCAGTTCAATATGGACATGAATTGTATGCTCAATTTAAGGTTGTCATTGATGAATGGACTAGAGTAGAGAATGATGGTATTTCATCTTCATCATCAGCACTGCACGAGACCATGATTGATAAAGATGGTATATATGTTCAACCTTCAATTACTTCTTGCTTCAAGAGACCATCTATTATACAAACATCCTCAACAAATGCCTCACGTCATCCGTCTCTTACATTGAACATCTCACAATTATCCATGTTGAAGCAGACTCCTTTAGTCTCTACTTTGAAAGATATGGAAGCAATGCAACTTGCTCATGAGTTAGGATATCACAAACATTTCATAAATGGTAGTGCAACTAAATGTTTTATACAAAATCTACAAAATTTGTATTTTTCCAATATACATGATGTAACAAGAAGGCTGACTCTATATGGACTAATTTTGACTTTCATAATAGGTATATCCCTTACATTAAAGGCTTTTGCATGGCTATGAAATATATGCTTGTTAGAAATTTAAAGTATTTTATGTAGTTACCTTGGTGTTTCTAAACACCACCAATATCAATGAGAGAATCTACTTGATGTTTTTTATTGTTTCAATAACATTAGTTAATTGTGTTGAAATTTCTTATAAAGTGGTTTAAATCCTATTTTGTACTTTATGACAGTCTACTATACAAACATACTCAACAAATGCCTCGCATAGTCTATCACTTACATTGAACAACTGACAATTATCCATGTTGAAGTAAACTCCTTTAGTCTCTACTTTGAAAGATATGTAAGCAATGCAACTTGCTCATGAGTTAGGATATTACAAACATTTCATAAATGGTAATGCAGCTAAATGTTTTACACAAAATCTATAAAATTTGTATTTTTCCAATATACATTATGTAACAAGAAGGCGCTGACTCTATATGGACTAATTTTGACTTTCATAATAAATATATCCCTTACATTAAAGAATTTTATATGGCTATGAAATATATGCTTGTTAGAAATTTAAAGTGTTTTATGTACTTTGTGTTTCTAAACACCACCAATATCAATGAGAGAATCTACTTGATGTTTTTTATTCTTTCAATAACATTAGTTAATTGTGTTGAAATTTCTTATAAAGTGGTTTAAATCCTATTTTGTACTTTATAACCATCTACTATACAAGCATACTCAACAAGTGCCTCACATCGTCTATCACTTACATTGAACAACTCACAATTATCCATGTTGAAGCAGACTCCTTTAGTCTCTACTTTGAAAGATATGGAAGTAATGCAACTTGCTCATGAGTTAGGATATCACAAATAAATGGTAGTGCAGCTATCTACAAAAGTTGTATTTTTTCAATATACATGATGCAACAAGATAGTGACTCTATATGGACTAATTTTGACTTCTATAGTAAATATATCCCTTACATTAAGGGCTTTTGCATGGCTATGAAATATATGCTTGTTAAAAATTTAAAGTGTTTTGTGTAGTTACCTTGGTGTTTTTAAACACCACCAATATCAATGAGAGAATCTACTTAATGTTTTTTATTCTTTCAATAACATTAGTTAATTGTGTTGAAATTTCTTATAAAGTGGTTTAAGTCCAATTTTGTACTTTATGTCTTAGCTAACAAATAAGTCTTAATTGATAATAAAATTTATTTCTATTTCTTTGGAAACACAAACCACTGGTCAAAGGTTAAATCTTTAGTCTTAGAAAAAGCATAAACTTCTAGCTTGGTATATAAATCTTCATTTTATGATATGAAAATTCATTTAGCTAGTCAAAGTGTGAAGCTAGTTGATTTTGGCCAAAGCCAATATCCATCTTGTCTATATATTGTCAAGATAGATAGAAATTTTGAATAAAAGATATTTATATATCATGCATATACATACAAAAAATGTAAATGGAGTGAGCAATTATTTGACATACTTGTGTCTATTGGTTTACACAAAAAAAGAACCATCACATCATAGGTTATCCAAACTTATTACGATATGGTATTAGATCAAGTTATTAAACCACACCTAGTTATTGGTGACTCTTTTAAGGTCCTAGTTCATGAAACTTATACATGTCATTTTAAATGATGCTATATCTAAAAGAAAAAAATCGTATTATAATATCTTCAAATCCATAACATTATAAATTTTGGCCATGATAACATATTTTCATACAATGTTTAAGGCTCTTGTATTCTAAATTCTCTCTGCACTCCATCAAACCTTTGTATTCTTACATTAAACTTGAAAAGCTCCTAGGTATATACTAGTTAAGCCTCCTTGATGTTTCCACCACGATACAACATCATATTTTGTTAGTATGCTAGAAAAGATAGATGTGAAATCCAAATCTTGTAACAACCACATAGCTTACATTCATCATTTAAGCTCTCAAGATGTGTGATCTCATATTTGTAACATACAAAGTGTCCTTTAAAGATAAACATAAACATAGTGCTCTCTTTCATTCACAAAAGTAAGACATTCATTCAAAGTGAGACTTGGGAAACTCCCAAAATCTCGTAGCCATCAAGGGAATGTGATAAGACCTTTGAATTAGAAAACTAAAGCTATCAAGGAAAGCGGGTGGGCAGAACCCCAACGGGTCTGTTGTGGTGATCCTAGAGAACTAGGAGGCTTCTCACAAGGTTTTACGACCTTTAGGTATTGTTAAGTTAGAACCCAATTCATGCTAACTTAGGAGACCGGAATGGGACTATGTAGTATGGGTAGAGAGGTTGAGCCACTCATCTCTCTCATTTCCCATTCTCTTTGAACCAAGTGCGGTATGGATTTGCTTTAGATTGGGTATCTCTATGTAAAGTAGGATGTCCACAATATGATGCCAGGATGCTGTCAAGAGACCTTGTCCACTAGGAACCCAAATTTTAGGTTGATCCCGAACGTTCCATTACGAAGTGGATTTGGGAAACCCTAGGTGACAAACCCCGTGACATTCCATGGGAGTGCCTGGGTGGTGTTTCTTAGACTTGTCTCTTAATGGACCACTAAAAACATGCGTGGAAAGCCGATAGGCGGGCATGTTATAGTTGGTATCAGAGCGAAAGTTGTAATGATGCGCGATTGACTAATGTATGGTTCGTAGACATATCCTTAACGAAATAAACCATACTCTTGTAATCACAGTTAACCTGAGTAAAATGAGATGCATCTATTTGGGCCCTCAATAATACTCCTTTCCCCCCCCTACAACGCCCCTCGTCCCCCCCATTGTAAAGGGAGGATACCACCTCTTTGCCCCCTACTGCTGCTGAGAGAAAGTGGAAGAGAGAGAGAGGGAGATAGATAGGGAAAGAGAGAGAGAGAGACAGAGAGAGGGTGATAGAGAGGGAGGAAGAGAGAGAGAGAAAGAGGGTGACACAGAGGGTGAGAGAGTGAAACGAAGAATAATCCAAGGGGTTCCCTTCTCTTCCCCTTTGTAGAGGGTGTCCACACACATTTCTTCTCTCCGGTTGGCTATGGACCCACACCCCATTTTTGCATGATTATCCTTCAATCGCAAACTCATTTAGCTCCCCAACTGGCCCTTCCTAATCGAGTACAAGGCGCGGAAGTCTTGTGCAAAGTATGAGCTCGGAGATGGCACCCAAGCAGAAATTGTTGCACCCAGACGGTAATCTCTCTATGAGCAACGAAGCCTCAGGCAAGGGCATCACTGCCAATCCAACTGTGATACCAACCATAAGTAATGTATTTTCAAATTAATAGATGCTTTTTTTAATTCTTGCATGTAGTACATTAAATGCTGCACAATAACAACTCATGGGAAGGGATAGGCTTCACCTCATACATTTGAAAGATAAAGTTGCAATGTGCGGGTATAAAGAGAAGATATCCAAAACGGAATAAACCTTACTCTTGTAACTACATTCGAGTAATATGAGTTGCATCTACTTGGGGCCTAGAACTTGCAAATGATTAGAGATACTCTAGCAAGGAATGACAGTTATAACTTGCAACGAATTTTCCATAAGTTTTCTTCTTGACTAATATAGATTGGGTCTTTGCCAGAATGTCAAAGTTTGGGAGTACTCTTTAATATTATAAGCAAAGCTGATTGACCATGGACCTCAATCCAGATCTAACAAGAAGAAAATTCAGAAACAAAGTTTGTACGATAGAGGACACTTTTAGACTGCTAAAAGGATCCTAAGACAATTTGAATCAAAGAAAAAAATCTTGCCAAGTACAACCAAGAATCTTTTGACTACAAGTGATAAAGCTTCACGATGTTTCTATTGCAAGGAGCTAGGTCATTTCAAAAGGGAATGTGCAAAGCACTCTAAACACCAATACTCTGAGTACAAACATTGGATATATCCACGTTAGTTGTCCCAAAAATATTCAAGGAGAACTTGAACTTACAAGGAATGAAGTTATACAAGCTCCAGTGATCCAGAATACACCAGATACTTAGGAGAAACCTAGAAGATATCCATGAGATGTAACTACGATAAACTCTTCTCTTGTAATTCAAGCTTGGATAGATCTAATACAATAAGTTGTTGTTTCAAAAGACCGCATGCTTATGAGTGATCAGAGTAGCACAGGTGACGCATGGAGGGTCCTAACCCATAGGCCTTAAGCCCCATTAATGCTTGTCTTCCGGAGTTCTTCCCAGATGAGGACATCTCGAGTTCTCTAAGCGGGAGAGGATGTAATATCTGCCCGCGTAGTGTTGGGGGTAAAGGCACCTCCACCTAGTTCCCCGTGTATTACTATACTGACAGTCACCGCCACTACACACTGCAGCTGGCGGGTGCCCGTCACCGTCACTTTATTCTTTATTCTTTTAGTGACAGTTTGAATAAAGGAAGGCCCGGCCACACATTGTGACTGTTGGAGTTCCCATTTCTTGTCTCTCTCTTTCTTGCTCTTACTCTCCCGCTATAGCTCTCGAGTGCAAGCTTTGATCCTTCTCACCTTTCAATTGGTAATAGAGCATGGCTTCCTGACTCTTGAGGTTGGTTCGTGGCATTCTCAGATTCCCATTGACTCCCCACTCGCATTGGGTCTCCTTCCCAGTAGCCATAGCTCATTCTCTTGAGCTCCCGTCACTCCCCAGCTTTCTGAGCTTCTTCCCAGCCTATTGACACACCATCAGGGCATTGACATTGAGGTATTGCTTCATTATTTCAGAGTTTTACTTCAATCCATAGGTTTAGGTAAACATGGTTTTCACAGGTTGTGGGCAGCCATAGCTCACACCTCTTGGAGCTTCCTTTACCTGGATCTTGATTCCAGCCTATCAAGGCTTGCTGAGGCTTGGTGTAGGCCTTCTTTGGTCCCCATTTGTGCCCCCTTTGGGCCCCATTGTTGACACGTGGGACAGTAGACCCCCCAGCCAACTCACGTTTTTTTTGCGCTTGTTTCAAAATCTGGCCTAAAAATCACTCTTTTTGTCATATCTCAGGCATTCGGAACCCGATTCAGGCAAGGTAAGAGTCTAAGTTGGGGTTTTGGCACGCTCTGGACGCGATGGTGATATCGGATTTGTCAAATTCCGATGGAAAAATATTTTGCAATAGATTTTAGGTCTGAGACAGCATGTATTTGTATGCCTATGGCTTATGTGATGCTTCTACTGATGTCTATTGATACCGGATCACTTGTGGATGTTATGCCTATTATGTGAGATGCATTTGGAGCTGATTTAGCTCAGCCATTGACTATTTTGAACAATCCCAGATTTGTCCAAAACAAGGCAGCCACATGTTACTTCAATTTTATGCCCGATTATGCCCAGTTGGTGCCTATATATACGGGAATGTATGCCTATGGTTTGCCTATGGATTTGAGCTTGGATTGAGCACTGATTTGCTTAGTTTACATAGGTTATCTGCTGTTGGAAACTTCAAGGCTGAAGCTATTTATGCTACAGTTGGGTTATGCCTATTGGTCATAGGGTGCTCCCGGCTACTCGGTATGATGCCATGATGTATTTGGACTATGCCACATATCTTGTTTACGCTCCGGAATGCTTTTGGGATGAGATTAGAGCTTGATTTGGGTTTGACTATCACTTCTTTGCAGCTGGCATTTCATCTATGATATGGTTTATGCCTAGGCTACCCAGTACAGGTTATGATATCTTGGTGAATGCTTTATGCTTTGGCTATGGATGGTAGTTGTTTGAGCTCCTCTCGACATTCATTTGAGTATTCCCTTGAGTAGTTGGACATTGACTTGGAATTTTCCATTACAACTTGGCTTTTTCCATTACGACCTCTTGGATGTTATTGAGGCATTGTCTTGATTACCTGTCTTTGGTACTTTGACTTGGTTTGCTTGAGTTGTTGAGCTCGTTTATCCGCCTTTTGAGCAAGTGGGAGAATCTTGTATGCTTGATCGACATTGAGCAGGAGGTTTATGCTATTTGAGCATTTTGCAGATACTTGAGACTTTGGGATCTCTTACACTTACATAATGCATGGTTCATGCACTGATATTGTAACATCCCGAATTCCATGGGTAAACCACCTCTACAAAGGATATTTGATTTGCATAAGGGGAATTAAAAAAAATATATATTTAATCCCCTCCTTCTCCCCCAGCCGACGTCGCACTGGAGGGGAGGGAGGGAAGCTACGGTATGCAGCACACTGGAGCTCATGTAGGAGCCGAGGCCATGCGTGGTGCCGTGTAGGAGAGGGAGGATCCCCCTCCCCTCCCCTATTTAAGTCGCTACTGGGAGGGCATCGAGAGGGGATCGTGAGGGAGATATAGTGCTGCGCCTGCTATTGCTGGAGGAGAGAATTCACCATGCTGGGAGAGAGCCATCGAACGGCCATCGTCGCCTGAGCCAAGGAGGAGCTGCTCATCTATGCCAGTCGCCCCGCTGCCGCCTGATACCATAGGCCGTGCTGCCCTGGTTGTCGTATCCTAGGGGAGTCATTTCCTTTCCCCCCCTCCCCCATGCACTGATATTGTAACATCCCGAATTCCATGCATAAACCACCTCTACAAAGGATATTTGATTTGCATAAGGGGAATTTAAAAAAAAATAATTTAATCCCCTCCTTCTCCCCCAGCTGATGTCACGCTGGAGGGGAGGGAGGGAAGCTACGGAATGCAGTACGTTGGAGCTCATGTAGGAGCCAAGGCCATACGTGCTGTCGTGTAGGAGAGGGAGGATCCCCCTCCCCTCCCCTATTTAAGTCGCTACTGGGAGGGCATCGAGAGGGGATCGTGAGGGAGATATAGTGTTGCACCTGCTATTGCTGGAGGAGAGAATTCGCCATGCTGGGAGAGAGCCACCGAACGGCATCGTCACCTGAGCCAAGGAGGAGCTTCTCATCTACGCCAGCCACCGTTGCCACCTGATACCATAGGCCATGCTGCCCTGGTTGTCGTATCCTGGGGGAGTCATTTCCTTTCCGCCCCCTCCCCACATGCCTTTTCTAGAAGCCTTAGAAGCTTCCAAGAGGGGGGCTTCCTAAGCCCCCCTTCCTATGGCCTTGGGGACTTTCTCCCCCCCATAAAAGGGTTTGACCTTTAAGGTCTTATCTCCCCGGTTTTTTTTTAAATCCTCCTTAGGGCCCCTTATTCTTATAACCTTTGGGACTACCCCCTTATATCTTCTCCTAAGGCCTTCCCAAGCCCCCTTCCTATGGGCTTGGATTACTTTCCCCCCCTTATTTTTCCCCTAAGGGCCTTAGGCTCCATTTCTATAGCCTTTAAGGCTGTTTCTTTTTCCCCTGGAGTTTCCCTTTGAAACTTTATAAAGCCCCCTTTCCCCCCCAATAAAAGTTAACCTCTTAAAGGTCTTATTTTAACCCCGGTGTTTTAAATTTCCTTTAGCCTCCCTTCCTTTGTGGCATCTTGAAACCCCCCTATCTTAAAACTCCCTTAGGGCTTTTTCCACCCCTTGGAATTCATCTAAGGCCCCCCTTAACCCTTTCCCCTCCTCGAATTTCCCCCCTTGAACCCCCCTAGCCTTTTTCCCCGTGTAAAAACGAGCCCTACTCGCGGAGGATTTCCACAATACCCCCTTTCCCAATTTTAGAACCCTTTCCGTGGTTCTTCCCTCTTCCACACACCCATCCCTTCAAAGAGTCTCCACGAAGGGAAGCAAAAGGACTTGTAAAGGATGGTGGAACTTAAGAAGGAAATTCGCAAAGAAGCATCAACGACGGAAAGGCTACACTCGCAATGCCTCCTAAGAAAGCCGAAGGCGTAGCCGTAGGAGGGCCATCTCCTGGCATCCACGTGGACATCTCACCCCAAGCCTAGGTTTTCCTTCCTAATTTTTATTTGATATTGTTGTAATTCAATCATGCAAGGTTAATTGTTAGAAATAGGATATATTTTTGTCCTAAATGCTCATGACGAAGGAACTTAGTCATTAATACTTTCAATAAAACATGCAAAATAAAGGAAGCATAAATGCATTTCTAGCAAATAGCTTTATGCATTGAAATGAATTAAAAATTAGATTAATGTCCATTAAAATAGTATACTTCATTTAGGCCTACATGTATAAACTACATATCGCATTATTAACCCATATTCTCTTCGCAATGAATCATCATGGAAAGTGCAAAGCCTGAAATGATTCTTATGATGCATAAACTCTAGGGAATTATCGGCTGTCAACTGCATAAATTATCAAGTAAAAGGTTGCTTGTTTAGCATGAATTTTGTTCGCAAAGTAAAGGAGGATTAGTTGGAATTAACCTAACCTATGCCTGACCTAAAATCGATAAGTTAGGGTTGAAAAATCAATTTACACATAGACAACGAGTCATGTGGAAATGATCTCAAAATTATCTTCTAGAGTTAAACAAATTGGCATAATTCTAAAACACCTAAACTACGGAGTACTTGTTTAGAACGAGTTAAATTCCAAGAAATTCACTAGGAAATTAATACATGACCTAATCGTACGTATTGCTAAAACTGAAACTCCTATACCTTAAATACTTGCCCACTTTCGCCGAAATGTAGGGATAGTGCAACATATTTGGAAGGTGAACTAGGGTTTGTTCCTAAGAATCTTACAAGATGGAACTTGGAACCCTAGGTCTAACAACGTCAGCCTAATGTAATTAGAAAAAAATTGTTCGTGACTCATTCAATGCGACACTTGTGCAACAAGTGTGGAGTCATATGATCTTGTGATTGGATCACAAGGGAATGGCCAAATTCTCGCAACAAGGATGGCAAGTCCTTAGGCAAGTTATCTTGCAAGAGGATGAATAATCATCCTAATTTAGTATCTTTCGTGAGTAAAGAAGATTGATTGGAAACTAAAGACCAGCCGATAAACTAAAATAACCTATGAACTTAAGGTTTGACCAAGTCCGGCGGTTAATAGGTATGCCCTAACCCAGGATATAAGGGATCTTGCCAAGTTGCAAGTCATCCTGAATCGAGTGCTGACGCATTCGAAAGGAAGGATTCATTCCTTAGCAGTTTTCCAAACGATCAATGGAACTGTTTGTGCTTGCTCCAGATTTTAGAGCATTGTTTGGCTTTGTTTGATAAATGAATTAAAAGATAAATGGATATTTATACTTCAGGTTGAAGGCCTGAAGGGAGAGGCAGCTTCAGTTACCCCCGAGTACCTGCCTGACCCTAACCAAGGGGGTTGTTAACCGCGTCGGAAAAGTGGACCGAACTCGCCGCGAGAGGTCTCTCCGTGGAGCGCTACTTGGAGCAGGAGGAAGCTTGGGTGCCAGGGGGGCTCTGGCTGTAAATCCCTCGCCTTTCGGGCCCTACACAAGAGGCTAATGTGACTCGGGATTGGATCTTGAGGCCCGCATACTAGTCTACGGGCAGAAACTTGGATTAGTGATCCTTGTGGATTGCTGGATAGCCTTCGAGTGGATTGTGGATAAGCCTACGGGCTGGACTCTTTGTATTTCAAAGATAAATATGATAACCTGTTAATAAGGAAATTGTCTGATATTGTTTTTCTATGTCAAGTGATAAGATTACGTGAAAGAACCAGTGCCTAACGGGTTAATTAAAGAAGTTGATTGTTACATGTCCAACTAATGTGTTAGCTAATTAAATAACTAAGACAACCTGAGAAAAGTGTGGAGGATGGGCCATAGGTCCGTCCTATGGATGGGTGGTCCCGGTTGGCTGAGAACTTTTCTCAAATCACGATGGATAGCGGGAAGATCGTCAAAGAACATGAACAACAAAAGCGTTGACCTAAAGTTATGATTGAACCCGATTTACACTATTTTAGGGGAACGGAATGGGACTATGCCTTATGGCAGAGAGGTTGAGCATGCATCCCTCTCGTTTCCCATTCTCCTTGAACCAAGTGCAGCATGAATCCGCTTCGAACCTGGTGTTTCTGCGTAAAGTAGTTCGCTTGGGTCCGACGCTAGTTGCCATTAGGAAATGACCAATAAGAAAAACCCTAATTCAGGTCGATCCTAAGTGGGAACGGCCGGAATACTTCTGCTATGTGGCAGATGCGGAAAGCTCTAGACCGCAAACCCCATACCATTGCATGGGAGTTCCAGACGAAGCTTTCTAGACATCCTTTCCGATGGACTGCTAAGACGTGTCCTGAAGATACAAGTGGACACGTTACAGTTAGTATCAGAGCTGACCAACAACGGAATTGTTTTTATAAAATCTTAATAAGATGAAGTAAGAAAAATGTTGCTGTCCAAACATTTCCTTACCTTCAATGCTGTCTTGCAGAATTATGAAGCGTGGAACAAGTTCTTAGTATTTTGAGTCATGTTTATGACTGCAATGCATTCTCTGCATTATCGACAAAGGGTTGAGATGATGAACATCCTGGAGCAAATCTATAATCCATCCCCTTTGTACATGGAACGAAGATGGACGGGTGCTTCAGGAATCTACTATTGGAGCCCCAGGAGGAACACCAAGAAAAAGGGAATTCTCTTGCAAGAAAATCTATCTTGTAACATCAACAAGCTTGTTTATCATGTTTCATATGATCACAATGAAGAAAAGAACACCAGGCACAACAAATCTTCATGCAGCATCATGTAGATCTCCCACGGATTTGATAGAATAAACCATATTCTTCAATATCTTTATAGAATCCATCAATAGAACAAAGAAAGCAAAGGAATACAGCATCTTTGAATGGAAATACATCACATAGTATTCATCTTCAATATCTTCATAGTCTTCTCTCTCAATCTCTCATATACAATCACTCTGTTTGAGTAAAATTGGCTATCTCTGACTCCCTCTCTCTCTCTCTCCATCAATAATACATCATATCCTCACTAAAATCTCTAAAAAATCACTCTCAATAATCCTTCTTAGGTCGTGGATACCCCTCCCAAGAGGTATGTCTGATATGAAGAGTCACCAGAGCCACTACAGTGTCCTTTCATAGCTTACTACTGTCACTTCACTCTAGTCTTCACTTGAGTCTTCAGCAGCTACTTCTTTCACTTCTTTCAGATCTTTTGCACTTGTATTCACCTCTTTCCAAGGCTAGAAAACTTTCCCAAGCTACACTCTCATCCATCAGAACACATACAGAAGCATACAGAACAGTCACAGAACAGTACCAGAATAGCTACAGTACAGAACATAATAGAACAGAACAGAAGCTCTACAGAAGACCTACAGAAGGTTACAAAAGGTCAACAAAACCACATAACTCATTCTCAAACCATTCCAAACTCTGACAAACCATTCAATAAGCTTTCTTAAGATCTCAATCTTCATCAATCAATACTCCATCCCTCATTACAGAAGATAATCAGAACAAAACAGACCAAAACAGAAGGTATACAGAACCTATCAAAACCTATCAGAACCACCAATAAACATCATAAACTTCCAAAACATAATCAATATCATCCAAAACACTCTCAAACCACTTCAAACCAATCAATCATCTCATAAAATCAACCATTCAGCTCTCAAAAACAACAAAAATCAGCCAAAAAACAAGTCATTTCAACACTCAACATATCCCCACACTTAATAAGGAAGCGTCCTCGCGACCCATGAAAAAGGGAATACAAGTTCATTTCAAATCACAACTTTGAGCTTCAATATCTTTTCGCAAAAAGAATCCATCCATTACGACCCCAACTTATAACCTGTTTCTGATATAAAAATACAAAGAAAGGAAAACCCATTATATATTAACACCTCTTATCAAACTAGGAAATCACAACAAATTGGTAAAGGATATAAGAGTTTTCTTCTCCTTCATCTGCATCAGCTTCAATTCTCCATCCACGAACCCAACACCACAATTCTCCAAAATGTAGCTCGCACACGAAATCCAATCCAATAGAAAACCACCACGCTCGTTTGACATAAATGAACTCACAACACAAACACTACACACAACACAACCATCTGAATGACTCCGTCAAAAAGAGAGATTTTCATTAAAAAGCATCCACCATACATGGGAAAGGTATCAATGAAGATGATCCCTCTTGAAAGATTGATGTTGTCGGAAACGATCCATAGACAAGGATTCATCTACAAAGTTTTTGGGAGGATTTTGAAAAAATTGAAGACAGCACATCCTTTCCAACATGACCAGGTATCTGCTAGGCAAACAAAGGGCATGAAAATACAATATATCCAGCTGCTGGGAATCAATGCATATACGCTAGGTACCAAGAAAAGTGAGCAGTTAATCTCACTGAAGGATCGACAGACTGTGAATATTGCTGAGCAAAATGAACATAGTTCTGATAAGCTTGACTGGAAGCTGTCCATTCTCCTAGAATTACTGGCCAATTGATCTAAGGTCCTGTAAGGGAATCATTCGAACTCCATCCCCGTCTTCTGAAAATCTGATTATCAAACTCGTCACAGTCACTAACCAACTGAGGTGGTTGAGATATAGAAGTGTTAGGAGAGGGTAATGGAATAAGGAAAAGTGGATGAAGGGAGGGATAGGAAAAATCATAAAAGGAAGAAAAGGTTTGAGGAGTGGCAGAAATTTGTAGGGAATCACTAAGGAAGGGTGTTAACTGATAAATAGGAAATGTGGAGGGTACATGAATGGATGGAGAAGGACAGGGTGGAGAAGGGGAAAATACTCGATCCTCAATAAAGGGACAATATGTGAAAATGGGAATTTGAGGGAAAGATAAAGGTTGGAAAAGAAGGGGTAAAATAGTTGTGGAATTAGATTGACAAAGGGAAAGATATATAGCATAGCGGTGAGCCATTTGTTGGTAATAGAGGAGGGTAGGAATAGAAGGTCCTAAGAGAGATCGTCGATGATAGGCATCAAAGAAGGTAGCATCAAACGGATTATATTTTGAAAGATAGGCTAAGAGATCCATCCTCAGTTGATTAGTACTCTGGGCAAAGGTAGGAGCTGTGTTTTGTCTTTGATTCAGGACAACATAATCAATCATGGGATGCCACGAATTATCATGACAATCAGCCACTTTGGAGGAATAACTCTGGAACATGTCAGCTATGCACAATTCCAAATGGTTGACATACAAAACAGCCTATAAGACCACATCCCCCACATACCATACCATATCCACCTCATTTGGAATTAACAAGTCTCATCGTAGATACATGTATGACATCAACATGGTATCTGGTGTGACAGAATCTTCAAACACCATCCGTACTACCTCTATCAACAACTCAGCAGACCAAGCCCCACTCCATCCATCCTCTGGAAGAGGTAAATCCATCGTAGAAAGCTTCATATAGAAGACCAACTTCTGTAAGTGGTAGTGGACAAAGAAAGAATGGTCTGGTAAAACATATTCCTGAAACTGCTCAAAGGTAGACCATAACAAGTCCATTCTGGACTGCAATCTTTCCACTTTATCTTGGAATAGAGGACACAAAGTAGCCTGTCTCTGAAGAGCAGCCAAGTCCTGCTGTGAAAGAGAAGGGATCAAGGGAACATTAGGGCTTGGAGGAACAGAGTGGGACTTGGCTAGTTGATCTTGCAACTGCTTGATTTGGGAGGCTTGGGAGGCCACTGTGTCATTAGCAATCTGTAAAGCTGAAAGTTTGTCATCTAAGATAGCGTGGAACTCCTGCGCTTCTCTGGACATCCTCTCCTTCTCCTCTGAAAGGCTAGTAACCTGGGATTGAGCATCTAGTAACTGGATCTTCAAAGAAGAGATCTCGTCGCTTTGGGTGGCAACCAGTTGGGTTTGTTGTTCCATTTGCTTAAACAAATCTGCTAGAGTATCCTTAGCAGAAGCTAACTCAGATGTTGCCTTATGCAACTGGTCCTTAGACTGCATGAGTTCTTCATAAAAGGACGCGTACAGCTGTTGAACACAGGCTGTCACAGTGACAATTCAATGGAGCTCTGAATATCTTTACAGAGGAAAGGAATTGCATCTCCTGAGACTAGACTGTTCAGGGAGGAAACTGATATGTCCAATGATCCTTCGCGATGTGCTCTGAACAGGTTATTACAAGTGAGATACCCAGGGAGTTCACTGCCAGAGGTAGCAGGGATGGGCACTGAAGGAAGTACTGAAGGAGCTTTATCCGCTACCCTCTTCAAGCGTTTGCGCTGTATGACCAGGGGAGGCAGAGAATCATCATCCTCTATATCAATGGGTTCGGACTCATCTGAAGGTGGAGGAGGAGGGACGGGATCTGATGGAGGAGGTGGAGGCACAGTCTTCTGTAAACCTGAATAGGTCAAGAAGGCAGACAAATATGATCCATATGTAACATTGGTAACATTACCCCTGGTGACTTTAACGAAATGTTGATCCATTTTAGTGAGGAGGTAAGTGCTCCAATCAATAGCAACTCCTTTCAACACCATCCTGGAAGCTGTAAAAAGCTCTTTGGACAAGTACTGGGATGGCGTTTTGGCAGGCATAAACTTGTCCTGGAGAAACTGACAGATCATCTTCCATACGGGATCAGTGATCATGGAAAAGGAAACTCCGAAAGAGTTGATCACCTTCTTAACATCCAGCATTTCCCGTGTCTGCTTTTGCAACAACTTCAGAATCTCGTCATTAGAGAAAAGCTGACGAGTGGTAACAAAAGGTTCACCTTTGGAGGGTAGAGACAGAGCCTTCCCTAGGCCTCGAGGTGTCAAAGTCATAGAAATTCCCTGGACTAGTCCTGTCTTCTTACTGTAAGAGGCCAGAAACTCATCACATAACGACGGATCCTCGGGAAGCAACGGAAAAGAAGTAGCCACAAAAGCAGCGAGTCCCGCCTTCGTGAGAGGCTCAAAAGTGAGTAGGGAAGAGTAATCCCTACTAACTAATGAGACGTACTGGATAGGGGGAGGAGCATGAGAAGGCACCATTCAGATGGTTACACACACACCACAAACACTGACAATCAAGGAAAATGCCTGCAAAGCAACATACAAAAATCCATGGATAAGAGAACAACCAAAACAATAAAACGTAACTTGACTAACTAACCCCAAGCAAACCACAGCCTAGAAAAAATTCGACATGACCTTGAGACATATGCGACCGAAAGCTTCATGCTATGCATCAGACAAACACCCAGAACCCCGTATCAGGCAATAAAAGAAAAAACTGCATACCGTACCCTTAACCGTAACAAAGACAGTAAACCAAAACAATACCACATCCGACACATATCAAGACGACATCGTTGATAAACCAGTGTTTGACCATGGAAATAACTCCAATGACGGCGCATACCCATCCCACGAAACGAGTCATTAAAAAGGGGAATCAAGTGCAGTGAGGGGGAATTAATTTAATGAAGGGTGGATTTTAAGAAATTATTAAGAAATGGGTGAAGTTTTATTAGGTGATAAACCTTAGCAAGAAAACGACGGTTCCTTCTTATACTTTAAGTACCAATTATTATGTGAAAACAATGCTTGAAGTCGAATCCCGGACTGCGATACCCAAACTGGGTCTCTAAATGCAAGTTCACTGATTACAAATTAAGGTGATGTGGAGCGCTTTTTTGCCAGTGCGTGCTCTTGTGACGGCTGGTTCATTTTAATTAAAAATTAAAGTGCCTCTGTAGCGCACGTAGTGCGTGCTAAGTGAACGACAGGTTTATTTTAATTAAAAAGATACGTGTGTGTATATAGGGCGAATGCACATGCCACGGTGGTATTTAGGTTTCATTGTTTTTATTATTTGTTTGTTTGTTTTGTTGTTAGTTGTGGTTTGTGTGTGTTTTTTGTTTTGTTTGTAATTTTTGAATTAACCGTGGGTTTTGGGGTAGCTGAAAAAATAATAAATAAAAGGGAAAATACCTAGTAGTGGGTGTATGCAAATGCAAAGAATGCGCTCTCCTCAATCCACAAATATATGGATTTTTTTAAGATGGTTAATTGGTGTGCTGGATGAAAAAGGTTTTTTGTTATTTTATTGATTTATTTTTTATTTCTAAGGAATTTAGGTGTGAAGTTAAATATTGTAATAGTTGAGAAAAATATGCCAAAAATAAATAAAAATGGTAAGGGAAGTGTTAGGAATTTTTTTAGAAATTAATTTGGATTTTTTAGCATTTTTAATGAATTTTTATCATATTTGTGGGTATTTTGAAAGATTTTAGAATTTTAAAAATAGGAAAAAATATTTTTTTCTGAAATTTAGAGGTTTAGAAAAATATGGCCATGGGATGCAAAAATAAAAGGAAATTTTTCTAGATTTTTCTGTAAATTTTTCGAATTTAAAAGTGGTTTTTAATGATTTGTTTGTATTTTTCAATGTTTGTGTTTGTTTTTTGTGTTGAAAAAATAAAATAAAATTGTAAAAGGGTCTGCGGGTGTGTGAATTAAAAATCTGGGAAAATACCCAGCAATAGGCTGCGTGGCAGCTGCGTGTCAGCAACCAACAATCAAAATTCCGCAGCCGCGTACGAACAACCGCACGATCAACTACAAGCTCCCACGCGCGCGTACACACCCACACGCGTGTCGACGTCTCGAAGGAAATCCGGCGTGGGAATGGGGCGGTGGGCAAGGTGCCGCGTGGCGGGGGGTTAAGGAGGGGTCAGGTGCTGCGAGGCTGCTGGGGTAGGACAGCGGACTTACAGAAGGATGGGGGGGTGGGTGTGTGCAAAGGTGGAGGGAAAGAGGGCCTGGTGAGTGGTGGGGGGTGTGCGTGTGGGTGTGGGGTATGAAAGGGGGCTAGTGTGGAGTAAGAGAGGTAGTGGGTGCGGGGGGCAGGAACAAGGATTAAGGGAGGTGGTGGGGTTATGCGTGTGTTGGGGGAAGGGTAGGGGGGTGGGTGGAAAAGGGGTTTAGTGGGGGGGGGTTAATGGGGGTGGGGTTATGATGGGTAGAAAGGGGGGCTAATGGGGGGGGTGTAGGGTGGAATGGGTGGGAAGGGGGGTTAGTGGGGGGAAGGGGGGTTTAGGTAGGGGTGTGTTAGTGGGGGGGGGGGGGGGGGTAATGGTGGCACGTGGAGGGGAGGGGCAGGTCGTCAACGGCCTGTCGACAGCCACGGGCGGTGGAAACAATGGAGAGGGGGGGCGCACGGGCGCGGGAGGCGGTGGACTGGCGCAAATGGGGCGACGGGCCAACGGTGGGCGGCACGACGACAGGTGGCGAAGCAGGGAGGCGGGGCATCGGCAGAGGCAGGGAGGGATGTCACGGCGGGCTGTCGGCGGGCGCAGAGGGCGAGGAGGGAGGGATTCGACGTGGGCGTCGTGAGGCAGTGGCACGGCGCGTAGGGCCACAGCAACAAGGTGGGGCAGCAAGGTACGGAGGCGCCATAGGACACTGTGGCGACGCCGTCGACAGTGTGTGGCAGGGGCGCAGCACGCGGGCGGCAGGAGGCCACAAAGGTGCTGGCGACAGGGAACACGAGGCAGGCTGGGAGGCAGGGCCGAAGGAGGTGGCGCCTAGCGGCCAACAGGAGGGCGATGGCGACAACGCCAGACCACGGTGCAGGCGGCGGGGGCGCAGGCCTCTGTCGGGCGGAGAAGAGGGAGGGGAAGGAGATGAGCAGAGGAGGAGGAGGGGAGGAAGAAGATGGAGGGGTAGGAGAGAAGAAGGAGGACGCAGAGGAGGGGAGAAGTAGGGAGGGAGGCGGTTAGGGTGGGGAGGGGTCGGGGTAGGGGGGAGAGGTAAGGGTGTGGGGATGGGCAGGGGCCCATGGAGGGTGGCCAAAGGGGCGGGGTGCCCCTGGGAAGGGTAGGGGTCATGGGAATGGGCGGGGTAGGGGTAGGAGGTAATGGGAATGGGCGGGAGGTGGTCAAGGGGAAAGGCATACCCCCGTCTCGCGCCGTGCGCGGGGCGGGGTGAAAAAAAATTGCCGTGACGGGATTGAAAGGGCGCTCGGATGCTGGGACGAGGCACGCGGACGTGACCGGGGCGCATGAAGACGCGTAAAATCAAAAACGGGCGCGTTCACGTGCGGGACGGAGCACGTAAAGACTCATAAAAATAAAGAAAAATTAAAAACTCCCAATCTGATCGTCAAAACAAAATATCGGAAAAACAAAAAGTGGGCAGGACGACAGGAGGAAAACAACGAAAATATGTGACGGAGGTTCCGGGGGGGGGGGGGGGGGGGGTAAAGGGCGGTCACATGTAAAAAACACAAAAAACAAACCAAAAAACACAATTAAAAATTAATATCGAAAGATCCGTGCATCGGAATGAGGTGCAGGAAAAAGGAAAAATGTGTAGAAAGACGTGCCCAACAATCCTATCACATCAAAACAACCGTGGCGACGGCGTCGACAGTGTGTGGCAGGGGCGTAGCACGCGGGCGGCAGGAGGCCACAAAGGCGCTAGCGACAGGGAACACGAGGCAGGTAGGGAGGCAGGGCCGAAGGAGGTGGCGCCCAGCGGCCATCAGGAGGGCGATGGCGACAACGCCAGACCACGGCGCAGGCGGCAGGGGCGCAGGCCTCTGTCGGGCGGAGAAGAGGGAGGGGAAGGAGATGAGCAGAGGAGGAGGAGGGGAGGAAGAAGATGGAGGGGTAGGAGAGAAGAAGGAGGACGCAGAGGAGGGGAGAAGTAGGGAGGGAGGCGGTTAGGGTGGGGAGGGGTCGGGATAGGGGGGAGAGGTAAGGGTGTGGGGATGGGCAGGGGCCCATGGAGGGTGGCCAAAGGGGCGGGGTGCCCCTGGGAAGGGTAGGGGTCATGGGAATGGGCGGGGTAGGGGTAGGAGGTAATGGGAATGGGCGGGAGGTGGTCAAGGGGAAAGGCATACCCCCGTCTCGCGCCCGTGCGTGGGGCGGGGTAAAAAAAAATTGCCGTGACGGGATTGAAAGGGCGCTCGGATGCTAGGACGAGGCACGCGGACATGACCGGGGCGCGTGAAGACGCGTAAAATCGAAAAGGGGCGCGTTCACGTGCGGGACGGAGCACGTAAAAACTCATAAAAATAAAGAAAAATTAAAAACTCCCAATCTGATCGTCAAAACAAAATATCGGAAAAACAAAAAGTGGGCAGGACGACAGGAGGAAAACAACGAAAATATGTGACGGAGGTTCTGGGGGGGGGGGGGGGGGGATAAAGGGCGGTCACATGCAAAAAACATAAAAAATGAACCAAAAAACACAAGTAAAAATTAATATCGAAAGATTCGTCCATTGGAACGAGGTGCAGAAAAAAGGAAAAATGTGTAGGAAGACGTGCCCAATAATCCTATCACATCAAAACATAATTTCGACGGAGATAAGACGCGTTCACGTGGAAAAAACCCAAAAAACAAACCCGAAAATGGGATCGAAAATTAATATCGGACGAATCGTTCGCCGGAATGACATGCAGTAAGAAGGAAAAATGTCCGCAGGAAGGAGTGGCACAAGGTTAGCATGTTAAACTGCAGTTCCGGTGGAAGTAGGAGGGGTTCACATGCGAAAGACTCTGAAAATACACTCGAAAACTCACGGAAAAAGTAATAAGTAAAAATCCGGAAGTCGAAAGAGGGGGGAGGAAAAAGGAAAAAGGTGGGGGAAGACACAAGGGACACGGCTGTCAAATCAAATTGGAATTCTGATGCAAACAGGGCAGGTTCACATGGAAAAATGTCAAAAAGACGCACGAAAAAGTCTTTAAAAAAATCGGAAAATTAATATTGGACAAACCGTGTATCGGAATGACTCGGAGTAAAAAGGAAAAATGTCAGGGAAAAACTATTTGTCAGGGCTATGATGTCAGATCATGGGTCCGAAGCAAGAAAAGTACGTTCACATGGAAAACCGGCTAATCTACGTAAAATGCTTCAAAAATTAATAACTCGAAAATCGCGAACCGGAACAGGGGTAGCTAAAAAGGAAAAATGGTCATTGCAAAGAGAGGAACAGGGCTATAAGGTTGGATGTGGACTTTGGTGAACGTAGGGTGCATTCACATGACAGGACCTCAAAAACAGGGAATGAAGGAAAACTGCAAGGGAACAGCCCCAAGGGTGGGTGGGAAGGGACCCCATGAGGGTAATAGCAAGTCATGGCAAACATGCATGAGCAGGTTGAGGTATATGCAGAGGATATACAATGTAGACGCGCAAGGACGCGTCCCCACACTTAAGACCTCAATGGATAGGGTTAACCGAACAACAGGGACCTAGGACCACGCCACAGACCATCCACTAATGTCCCCACACTTAAAACATGAACATCACTGAGAAACAGAAGTTGTAGGGTTAGAAAAACTTGGCCCATTTTGTTAAGAATCAAGGTTGAGTGTCGATGGCACGTCCTATGTTGTTGTCGGCTACTGCTGGAGGTACCAAGGCATCTTCTCGGCACACGTCCGTCATGCAAGGGACCATGCGGCAGCACCCAGGGAGGTAGCTGATGGAAGGAATCGCAGGAAATTCGTCGATGATGAGGGATATTGCACTCAACTCACAGTCACTCAAATGGAATGAAAGAACAATCACTCGCCCCATGAGTAATATCACACGAGGAATAAGGATTGAAACCCATATCTCGTACCCAGTTTAGAAATCAACAGGGGAATGGTGCAAAGGAAGTATGCCAAGGTGCACAGTTGATGGTACATTAGTGCGTCCAACCCGTCTGGCATAAGTGCAAGGAGGAAGGCAAGGGAGCCTTACAGTGCAGTGTACAGAACAGAGTGATGTGTCCGGTGATGACGGCAAAGACCCATCCCGTGGGTACATAGGGAAACTGGAACATACCTGATTCCAAGTGTCGTAACGTCCCTCAATCTCACCTCTCGGTAATTGATTAAATAAACTCCAGTCACACTCAACCCCCCCTCTGTCTCACGCTCTGTTGATAGATACATGAGGGCAACCATATCCTGAAACCCATTGATGTAATCCTCACAGTCACTTGTGCAAAGGTTGCATGCCTTGTACGCATTGGATGGTGCAATGGTGCATCCCGCCCTGTGCTGGCATACGGTGCGAGAAGGAAGGCCGGGGAGCCTTATGGTGCAGTGCATAGAAACAAATTGTGCTTTGTGCATTGAGAGGCCCATCCCGTGCGTGCAACACTTCATTCACACTACTCACCTCTCATTTGATTTGAAAGGAAAAGACTGGTCTCTCGGCCCACCCTCTGTCTCACGCTATGTTGATAGATACAGGAGGGCAACCATACTCACTTCCCCATCCGGTTAGGATGAAAGCTCACATCACTCGATTATTTGTCGATGAAGATCGCGTCATCAGTTGTTGAAGAGGCGTAACCAGGGAGGTAGCTATCAAATCGAACATTGTGTTAGATAGGAACATGTCGTCTGCTAAAGAACAGTTAGATGCTCTGCAGAGATACCTAGGACACAGCGTACCAAGGGAGGTAGCTTCGGAATTGGATCTTGGGGATATCAAGTAATGAATCCACTTTCTGGACTGCTGGGTGTTGCCACCTTTTCCACAGCCAGCTTCCCGCCCAAGGGTGTGTGCCACCTTTTCTTGGAACGAGGCCTGCTATGACAGGGAATTGCTTCCTTTTCTCTCATAACAGATTTGTTTTTCTTTTTTTTTTCCTTTTTTTTTCTTTTGTTTTCCCCTATTCCTAAGGGTGTTTCCACCTTTTCTCGAAGAATAGGTCGGCATGACAGGGACCTTAGTCCTTTTCTCCCATGACCAATATGTTTTCCTTTTTTTTGTTTTTTTTTCAAATTGAGCAAGGGAATGGTAGAAAGACCATTTGTCAGAACCAACCTCGCCACTGTTGCTGGTGGAAAATAGAGGATAAGAGATCAAGGCTGGAGGGGGGATTTGAGGGGACAGAGGGTTGCGTCCACTTCATCAGGAGTGACTGAAGAACGGCTATCGAAAGTAGCATCATAAGAAGTAGAGTGCCGCGCCAATGAGGGAAAGGATCAAGTGACCGTGATTGTCAAGATCCCCAAGGAGGGAAGTACTTCTTCAGGCGATATCCATTAATCAGAAAGGGATCATCAGAGGCATCCAGGGTCTGCACTTGGATAGAGCCATTAGGGTTGACGGCAAGTACCTTATAGGGGCCCATCCACCGCTGTTGGAGCTTGCCAGGAAACTTGCCAAATCGTGAATCATAGGCTAGGACCAAATCACCTTCTTTGAACTCCTTGTGCTTGATGAAGCTATCATGGTAAGCCTTGCGTCGAGCTTGTGTGGCTTCCATGCACTGTAGAGCCATCCTACGAATTTCGTCCAAACATTCCACGTGCAAGAGACGGCGTTGCAGTGAATCATCGTCCCCCAAATGCTCTTTGATAGCCACTCTCAAAGAGGGTAATTCCAGTTCAACAGGAAAAACAGCTTCTGTACCATACACCAGCTGGAATGGTGTCTGTCCTGTTGCGGCTTTATGGGAGATTCTGTACGCCCAGAGGGCCTCTGTAAGTCGATCATCCCAATCACGACGATGTGCGGCAATCGTTCTTGTCAGAATCGAGCAGAGGATGCGATTGGTGACTTCGACTTGGCCGTTGGCTCTGGGGTAATAAGGAGTGGACTTGCGATGGTGGATCTTATACAACTCTGTCAAATTTTCCATGACTTTATTAATGAAATGAGTGCCTCTGTCACTTACCAGCTCTAAGGGACTGCCAAAACAGGTGATGATATTCTCGTACATGAACAAGGCCACGCTGGTACCATCGTCCCGCTTTAGGGCTTTAGGTTCACACCACTTTGTGACATAATCCGTACATACGAGGATGTATCGGTTCTGCTTCCTTCTGGTGGGAGGATCGATTGGACCTACGAAGTCGATGCCCCACTTCTCAAATGGCTTCAAGGGAAGGATAGGTTGCAGTAGCATGGCACTTGTATTCGTGGGTTTTCCCATTCTCTGACAAGCATCACATCTTTTACAGTAATCATAGGCATCCTTGTGGATGGTAGGCCACCAATAACCTGCTAGCAGAGCCTTCCTGGCTGTAGCTTCTCCTGCAAAGTGGCCTCCACATGGCTCGTCATGGCAAGCCTTCAGAACAATCCCAATTTCATTTCCTGCAACACATCTTCTGAGCACTTCATCTTTGCCTTTCTTGTATAGTGCGCCACCTAATAGGGTGTAGGGGGCCGATTCTAACATGAGCTTCTTCCTTTCCCGACTAGAAATACCAGGAGGATACTGTTGGGTTGCCAGTAGATTGGCAATGTCTGCATACTAGGAGTTACATTTTCTACCAAGAATAGGGAAGCATCAGGGAGGTCTGGATCATCCTGCTCCTCGTCTGCAGTTTGTGGGATACGCGACAGATGATCAGTCAGAACATGGGAACGACTAGGCTTAGTAATCACCTCAAAGTCAAACTACTGGAATAAAAGGAGCCATCTCATCATTCGTCCTTTCACATCTGCTTTGTTCATCAAGAAGGACAGGGCCTCATGATCCACATAAAATTTAAAGTGGGTAGATAGGAGGTAATGGCGAAAATTTTCCAGGGCAAACACCATTGCCAAGCACTCCAGCTCTGTCACTGTATAGTTCCGTTTCCTATCAGTGACTTTTCGGCTTGCATAATAGATCGGTTGATCCAGCTTCGAGGAGCCCTTCTGGCAAAGGACAACACCTAAGCCTTCAATTAATGCATCAGTGTGTACATGGAACTCCTTTGTCCAATCAGGAGGTTGCAGAATGGGTGCCTCAATCAGACACTGCTTCAGAGTGGTGAACGCTTTGTCACATTCCTCTGTCCAAGTAAACTCTGCATCTTTCCTCAGAAGCTTGTGCAAGGAGGTTGCCTTTGTTGCAAAATGGGCTATGAACCTTCTGTAGTAACCCACATGGCCTAGGAATCCCCTCAACTGTTTGAGGTTGGTGGGTGCGGTCAAAGCTGCGATCTTTTCGATCTTTGCAGGGTCTGTTGATATCCCTTGTGCAGAGACAATGTGGCCCAACAGGACTCCAGAAGAGACCCCAAAGATGCATTTATCGGGGTTGAGGGAAATCCCATACTCCCGGCATCGGTCAAAGCATTTTTCCAGGTGTTCCCAGTGTTCACGGATCAAACTATAGACACAGAAGTCATCCAAATATACCTCAATAAAATCGTGCAGATGATTTTGGAATGCGGCCATCATGACTCGCTGGAAAGTAGCAGGGGCATTGCAAAGCCCAAATGGCATCACTTGGTAAGCATAGGTCCCCCATTCTGTGGTGAAGGTTGTTTTGGATTGGTCCTCTTCTGCGATTTGGACTTGGTTGTATCCACTAAATCCATTCAGAAGGGAATAAAGCTCATGTCTGCCACTGTGTCCAACAGTTGGTCTGTGAAAGGGATAGGAAAGTGATCCTTCTTTGTTTTAGAATTGAGCTTTCGGAAGTCAACACATATTCGCAATTCGCCATTCTTCTTGGGTACAACCATGATGGGTGAAACCCATTCACTATTTGCCACTGGATAGATGAACTCGGCTTCTAGAAGCTTCAGCAGCTCTGCTTTCACCAATGTGGAATAATTTGGGTTCATTCGCCTCTGTCGTTGCCGTACTGGCTTGGCATCAGGCTCCAAGTCAATACGATGTTGACATATTGTGGGATCAATCCCCTTTAGGTCTTTGTAGGACCATGCAAACACGTCCAAATTCTCTTTCAACAAGTTGTACAAGGTTGACAACTCCTCTTCTGGGAGGCTGCTACCCACCTTCAAGTGGCGTTCAGTGCGTTCTACATCCACAAAGGTTAACTGCCTTTCACCTTCTACTTCACGGATGAAGGTCCCACGGACTGCTTTTGGATACAGATCCGACTCCTTCAAGGGAGTGATATCCTCTTCGGATGTTCCACTAGAACCAACTTCTTCTTTTGGTGGAGACGTAGGTTGCTCCTTAAGATGTTGAAATGGGATTAGAGCGTTTCGGGTTTGGTTTCAAGAGTAATTACCTCTTGGCTTGAAGATTCCTTTTCTGAAGATGACACATCCAAGAATGTCACATAACAAGAACCCTCTGGTGCCTGTTGGGTTGGTGGGACTGGTCCTTGTTGGCACGGTGCATCATCATCATCTTTCGTTGGCAAAGATGGGGTAGGACGGCATGAGCCACTGCTGAAAGATGGCTTGTTCTTCTTAACCCAGTTTTTATAAAGGTTTTGCATATGAGAAGATCCATTTACCAGACCAAATGGTACCATCACCATTCTGTCCCATAGCATGAGCTCGTCTGCTTCTGATGCTTCTGGAACTTCTTCTTCATATATATCCTCTTCAGGTGGGATAGACTCTTCCGTTTCACTTTCATAACCTTCTTCGTCCATATCATATCCATCCTCTTCTATCTCTGCTTCTGCTTTTGTCTCTGTCTCTGTCTCTGTTTCTGCTTCTGTCTCTGCTTCTGCTTCTGCTTCTGCTTCTGTCTCTGTAGGAGCTCTGTAAGAGAAGAACATGTTTTCTATTTCATCTTCTGCCTCTGTCTCGACTTCTGCTATGGCCATGTAACAGGGAGAGCAGTACATCCATGCTTCTATCTCACTGTCAGAAGTGATTTCAGAAGTCATTCTTGGTTCAGGCAGGAAGTATTCACCCATTGATAATGGCTTTGCATCTTTTGAAAGTCGGCTTATAGTATCCACTGTTAAGGAACGTGCCACTGTTTTCTTAGGAAGGATCTGTTTGACAGCATCTTCGTCTGCACTGATGTTCCATCTGTAGCCTCATTAGGGGAGTCAGAAGATATTTCCAAGGAGGTGGATCCATGTCCTTTTTGAGAACCATACAGTTTCAGCACCACTCTGTTGGGTCCTTTACCCAAGGTAAAGGTTCCTTTGAACCAATCTGTCCTTGCTCTAGCTTCAAAAAGCCATGGTTTGCCCAGTAACAAAGGGTAGGATGTACCATAAGAGTTTGGCTTCACCACCAAATAGGTTAGCCAATAATCTTTTCTAGCCACTGTAGTCTTCACATATGGGAGAATGCCCAAAGGCTTGATTCTACTCTGATCCGCCAGTCTGATGAGCCATTGGGTGGGTTGCACACCTTGTAGGCCTAGATCCTTCATTGTCACATCCGTCATAATGTTCACTGATGAACCACCATCAATCAGTGCATTTGCAATAAAGCAGCTTTCTATCCACACGCTAGTCTCTGGAGTACCCGGATCTAGGAAGGTGTTAGCTACGTCCACTTCTTTGACAGGCTCTGGAGCTTTATTGGACTTTGTTGTTATTGAGGGAGCAATCCTTAAGCCACATCTTCTTGTCAGTATACTTTTGAACCTTTTTTGGCAACTGGGAGACAACATCAATAATTGTCGGAATGTGAGGTTTGGTTTAAAGGTATCTAGATCTCTAACCAGATCGTATTCCTTAATAGGATCCATTGGCTTCTCTAACCGGTTAGGGAATGGGGCAACACCCATTTTCATTTTCCCTCTTTCTTCCAACTGAGGAATTGCAGGAACTTCTTCTGTCACTTGCGGCACTTTCTCCTCTTCTATATCCTGGACCTCTGGTCCTGTCTTTGTAACTCTCTGTGGCAATGTAGTACTCTGTACGGCACTGTTAGGCTCTGTTTTGTTCTGTTCTTCTGGTGGAAGATTGAACTTCACTGTTCTGGCAGGAGGATTGTTTTCTTTCTGGATAGGTGGTTCCTTCTGCTTTGCACGCGTGATTGCAGCAACTTCCAATTCCACTAAATTGGAGGTAGGCTCTTGAGCCTTGGCCGGACTATCAGTAGCACTGTTTTTCACTAGGGCTGGGCTTGGACAGTCCTTTGCAGTGTAGCCTTCTCCTTTGCATCGACTGCATAAGGGCTTGTAATCCACTGACCTTCTGGGATTTGGACAATTTGGTGAGATGTGTCCCTTTTCTCTACATCTATAACCCTCCACTTCTGATCTCTGACCACCGCCAGACTGTCTTCCTCTGTAACTTTGAGAGGGAAATCTTCTGGGTCCGAAATTAGGACCAAACTCTCTAGGCTTGGGTCCAATATCCTATGTTGTCATTTTGGATTCCAACAAGTTGAATCTTGCATCTTCTTCCTTCCTTCTCCTATCATGCATCTCTTTCAGAGAGCAAATGTCCTCTGTATGGTTCTTTCACAAACAATAGGAACAGAAAGCTCCAAGAATGGTTGGTTTTCGTGTACATTTAGTGGCTAAATGGCCTGCTTGATGACACTTACCACACCAAGTATTTGATCGCATCACATCTCTTCCTACTCCTGCAACATTGGATATGCTGGCAGTATTCACTTTCAGCGTCTGTAGCTGCTCTGTAATCACATCCATCAACTCCTTTTTTATGTTTGAACTGAGTTGGATAAGTAATCCTTCAAGCTTTCTCCCCTCGACATACTGGCAGTAGGGTTTTGAGGAGTCTCTGTAATCACTGCATAAACGGGTTGGGCTGGTACAGAGGGGTCTCTATTCTGGTTCTGATTCAGAGCTCCTGTTTGAACTGTTGGCTGCTGGCTCCAGTTGGTTGGGTTCCACTGTTGCTGCTGATTTGGCATGGAGGAAATTGGTTGGGACCATTGTTGTTGTGGTTGAACCATCATTTGAGGCATGGATTGTGGCCACTGTGGATTTGGTGCGCTGTACTGTGATACTAGGGGCATCTGTTGGTAGGGATAGGGAACAGTCCCAGGAACTGCATTTGGTGGATACATCATTCCTGGCATCAGAGGAGGTAGGACTCCTCTTCCTGTATTCATCGCTAATCTAGCTTCCACTTCATCGTACAATCTTGCACCTTCTGTTGCAGCTTGTAGGGTGGCTGGTCTTTGCAGCTCCACAAACTTACGGACTTCTGGTTGTAATCCTCTGAGAAACACCCCCTTTTGAATGCCGTCATCTAGATTATGGTTAGTCCATCTCTTCAGGATGGATTCCATTCGTGAGACATAAGCTTCTACTCTTTCTCCAGAGGACTGACTTAGATTCATAAATTCCTCTCTCATCCGCTCTTCAAAACCTTCACGCCTGAATTTAGTAAGGAAGGCCAACTTCAGGTCGTCCCATGTGCCAAAAGTTCCTGCTACTTGTCTCTCATGCCACTGAAACGCCGCGCCCTTGAAAGTGGCAGGGAATATTGCTAACCAATGCTCAGGGGTTCTGGCATTGTTAGCCACACACACTACCATAAACTCTGCTACATGAAGATCGGGGTCTTCATTGTACTCTTCCTTAAAAACTGGCAATGGAACTACATTCGTTGGCCTGTCTCATCAATATTTCCAGGATGGATTTGGCTTGGAAGTGGACCTCCAGCAGGAGGAGGAAGGGCTTGATGTGCCATTGGGACTTTTGTAAACAGTTCCGCAAGGGCGTCAAAGGCGGCTTCTGCTGCGAGCTCGTTCTCAGCCTTGATTTTTGCTTTCTCTCTTCTCACGTACCTCTGGACTCGTTCTAACGCTTTCCTCTTTATTGCGTCATTCATCAAGGGGTTGGCTCCACTATGTTGTTAGTGCTCCACAGAGGGTTAACAGAAGGCTTCAGTCTCTGGAGGACTCTCTTGCCAACATTTCTTCTACTTCTTTCTTTTCAACGTCCCTGAATTCTGCTTTCATTCCACTGCACAGAGGAAGGTATTCGGTTCTGAAGGTGTCAAAATGCATACGTCTAAGCATTATGGTGGTGCCATCATCATAGTAATGCCAGCTTTTGATGGTCTCAACAGTGTATGTTGTGAAAAGCACTCTGTCTACCAACTTCCAGTGGGTTGCCAATTGAACAAACATAAGATTATCAGTACACCAAGCATCCCATGTATCTTGCTGTTGAGCGTCCACGAACAAATTCCAACTCTTTTCCTTCTTGTCTTTGTGAACCTCTACAGACCAAGACTCCTGAAGCTTCTTCACAATATCCCACTTGATGTTGTCTGGAAACTTCTCAATGAATGCCAAATCTTCCATGTATGGTCATTCTCTCTATTTCTGCATTTCAGTTTATTCCCAAATAGTTTGCCACCAAGGTGCAAGTTTCTGCTGCTTCAATAGGAAGAGGAAACTGTCCACCACATAGAGCATGCATCATGATGGTGATGTGTTTCCGCCATTGTGGGATGAACTTCTTGTGGAAAGTGGCTTTGATTATGAGAAATTTCAACTCTTTAGTGGAAGAAGGAACTTTACAAACATCCATTGAATTCTTCTCTTCTTGGCAATGCCATTTCCTTCATTTTCAGCCTCTTCTGGTGCTTGTTGATGGCAAGCTTCCCCGGATGCACACCAAAAACATGGAGCCCCAAGAGGAACACCAAGAAAAAGGGAATTCTCTTGCAAGAAAATCTATCTTGTAACATCAACAAGCTTTTTTATCATGTTTCATATGATCATAATGAAGAAAAGAACACCAGGCACAACAAATCTTCATGCAACATCATGTAGATCTCCCACGGATTTGATAGAATCAACCATATTCTTCAATATCTTCATAGAATCCATCAATAGAACAAAGAAAGCAAAGGAATACACCATCTTTGAATGGAAATACATCACATAGTATTCATCTTCAATATCTTCATAGTCTTCTCTCTCAATCTCTCATATACAATCACTCTGTTTGAGTAAAATTGGCTATCTTTGACTCTCTCTCTCTCTCTCCATCAATAATACATCATATCCTCACTACAATCTCTAAAAAATCACTCTCAATAATCCTTCTTAGGTTGTGGATACCCCTCCCAAGAGGTATGTCTGATATGAAGAGTCACCAGAGCCACTACAGTGTCCTTTCATAGCTCACTATTGTCACTTCACTCTAGTCTTCACTTGAGTCTTCAGCAGCTACTTCTTTTACTTCTTTCAACTCTTTTGTACTTGTATTCACCTCTTTCCAAGGCTAGAAAACTTTCCCAAGCTACACTCTCATTCATCAGAACACATACAGAAGCATACAGAACAGTCACAGAATAGTACCAGAACAGCTATAGTACAGAACATAACAGAACAGAACAGAAGCTCTACAGAAGACCTACAGAAGGTTACAGAAGGTCAACAAAACCACATAACTCATTCTTAAACCATTCCAAACTCTCACAAACCATTCAATAAGCTTTCTCAAGATCTCAATCTTCATCAATCAATACTCCATCCCTCCTTACAGAAGATAATCAGAACAAAACAGACCAAAACATAAGGTATACAGAACCTATCAAAACCTATCAGAACCACCAATAAACATCATAAACTTCCAAAACATAATCAATATCATCCAAAACACTCTCAAACGACTTCCAAACCAACCAATCATCTCATAAAATCAACCATTCAGCTCTCAAAAACAACAAAAATCAGCCAAAAAACAAGTCATTTCAACACTCAACAACTATATAGCCTCCCACTGGTTTGCTTATCTACAAACCAACCTAAAGAGGATCAAGTGGTTGGAAGACTTGAAAGTCGTGAAGCTGTTCATTTTTGTGGAAGCTCACGTAAACTCAACTTTACATATTCGAGGTCGGAGGGTTGAGATGAACTCATATGTATATGAGGAAGTAACCCGTGTAATCCCCGCCGACAAGATTAAAGTGTTAGGGTGCCATGAAAAGAATGGGTTCCAAAGGAAAGGATACCCTGAACTTCCAATGATTTACCGATTCCTGAAGATCCATGACCCGAAACCATACTATTATATAGTTCCTGTAGATAAATGTAATACAACGTTGTTCTCCCCAAACTAAATGTAACAATTGGCTTATCATCACAAGAAATGTTGTCTTCTGAAAAGGGCTATGCCCATATAAATACAAATAAAACTTCATTTTATCAATGTTTGATTGTGCATTAGAATTGAAAAAAAGTTAAGTGGTTAGATTGCATGGGCGATAGCGGAATTGAAGATATAATATAAATCAATAACGTTTATCATATAATGACATTACGAAACCTTTATCCAGGCACAATCCCAGGTACAAGTTCCCAATTTGCCTCCTACATCAAGTACTGCTGTAATCCAGGAGAAGAAGTTTCTTCTCAAGCAGATTAAGCCGCTCGAGTTTGACGGGAGAGGCAGGTCCGCCCAAGCGGATGCTAAAATTTGGATTGAATCCATGGAGGATTACTTCAAAGCAGCCGGTATTGCACCTGCCAATTAGGCTATGCTCACCAAGCTAAAGCTCACTGGCGAAGCTAGGCTTTGGTGGAAGCAATGGTGCAAGGATCAAGGGATCGCGGAGGGATCCGTTACCTGGGAGAAGCTGAAGAAAGCGGTGCAGGCAAGATACTTTCCACTTGCATATCGCATGTAGAAAATGAATGAGTTCTACGAGCTAAAACAACTGGGACTCACTCTTGACACATACTACTCTAAATTTCTCTCACTTTTAAAGTATACGCTGCAGATGGACATGACACAGCAGGTGTCCAAATTTTGTGCGGGTTTAAATCCACCAGTAAATACTCGTCTCAAATCTATGTGTCTATCAGATCTTCAGGATGCACTCATTCGAGCTACCCCTATAATTCAGGAGGTGTAGACTAGACCAAGAGGCAACAAAACTTGGTCTTATAATGACTCGAATAGAGGAGCATTCATATCTCAGATGAAGAGAGTTCAAGGTCATAACCAGGGACAAAGAAAGAAAGCAAGGACTAATAATGTCAAAAACTTTGTTCCTACTCAAAGCAATGGCCGAAACCTCCGTTGTTTCCATTGCAACAAACCCGGTCACTTCAAGAGGCAATGTCCCAAGCTTGGCGGAGGACATTGCCAAGCACCTTTCCAAGGGACAGGCCATGGTCAAGGAGCCGCTACCCGAGGCAGAGGAAAAACCGCCCGCGTTGCCAATAGGCAAATGTGCGAAGAAGAAGAAGAAGAAGAAGATCCGACCATGGAAGTAGAGTTCGAAAGGGCGATAGTCCATGCCGCTCTACACAAGAAAGGGCTGCATCGCTAGTTCTCGGTGATTTAGACACCGTCGGACTATCAAGTTAAAAGTTTCAAGACCTTGATTGATTGTGGCAGTACACATTCCTTTATCTCACCAACTTGTGCAAAAAGATTAGGAATAGCCACAGTAGAAGCACCTACCTTGCTTTTGGAATTAGCAAATGGTCGTGAGGTTACTTATACCAGGCAAACTGCTAAGGTGGAATTCTTTCTGGGAGGAAAGAAGACTTCGATCAAATTCAGAGTCATGAATTTAGGTATCCATGAGTGTCTACTCGGAATGGATTGGCTTAAGCCTAATGATGCCCACATTCATTGTGGAAAGGGTCAAGTTTTCTTTCGAAACTCTGAAAGGAAATTAGTCACAACCCAAGGTGAGGCTGGAGTGCCAAGAATCCAATTGGCCAAAGTATCTCGGATCATAAAGGAGTCAGAAAAGGATTACCTGTCTACTTAATTAAGCTCAATAAGTTAGATAAGAAGTAAGAGTCTAATGAGGGACCTTCTTGGCTAAAGGAATATGCGGACGTATTCCCTGAAGAGTTGACAAAACTCTCACCTTAAAGAGAGGTGGATCATGAGATTAAGTTAGTACCAAGAGCTGCGCCAATTGCAAAGAGACCTTATAGAATGTCCATACCAGAAGCAATTGAGCTGAAGGAACAACTCAAGCAACTACTAGATCAGGGCTACATCCGGCCTAGTAGTTCACCATGGGGAGCTCCAGTACTATTCCAGAAAAAGAAAGATGGGACACTTCAACTATGTATTGATTACCGAGGATTGAATCAATCAATGGTCAAGAACAAGTACCCTATTCCTAGAATAGATGAGCTTCTTGATCGTCTTCAAGGTGCAAAGATCTTCTTCAAGATTGATCTCAGGTCAGGTTACTATCAGATAAGGATCAAGGAAGAAGATATCCCCAAGACGGCCTTCAATACAAGATATGGGCACTTTGAGTTCCTAGTTATGTCATTCGGACTTACAAACGCACTTGCCACCTTCAACAGGTTAATGCAGGATATCTTTAGTGTTGAGATGACAAGCTCAACACATGCGGACATTGATGATGGACCCCCTGGTTACATGGGTCCACACGTCTACACTTAGCACGTCGGTGGTCATTATGACTCTCACATGGCCACTAACTCATTACTTATTATATTCAGGTTGTTACACCTATTTATAGCTGGCATAGTTATAGCGCCAGTCGGCTAGTATGGTCGGTTATGCATTGTTTGACTTAGTAGGCCACTTTCCTTTTATGTTGTATCTTATCTATACTTTGTGTACATTGTAAAGAGTGTGGAAGAAGAAGAAGAAATCAGCAAGAAAACGTTTTGGCCTCCATCTCTCTTCTTGTCTCTTGAGTGAGCTTCTCCTTGTGCATTCTGTGTGTGTTCGGCGCAGCATCTTGAGCAACTCCCCCCACCACGTGATTCTTGACATGGTATCAGAGCCATACCACTGAGAGAGGCTGATTTCGAAGGTTGAAGCAAAGGAGAAGAAACAAGGTTCGAGCAAGCAAGCCACATGTAAGAAGCTCTCCCATCCTTCCACTCTTTCTCTTGGATAGTGCCTGTGGAGGCATCGGAAGCAGGGCAGAGCGAAAATCTCAGATTGCAGTGAGATTTGGTGTGCATGAAGAGCGCTGTATATTTTGCAGATAAGCCCTTTAAACAGACAGTGAAAAAGGCTGTCTGGTGTATTGCTGTGCACTACAGGTCGAGGGTTGTTGAAGATTTGCTTGCTGTTTGGTATTATTCTTGTGATAATGGCAGAGAATAGTGGAAGCCCCATCATTGAGAAGCTCGACAAGAACAACTACCCTTCATGGAAGTTCCATGTCACGAACTTTCTTATTGGAAAAGGCCTCTATGAGTTCGTTTCAGGTGAAGAAAAGGAGCCGGAGGTGAGTGATCCTCTAACTGCAGAAGAGACAAAGGCACGGAAGGAATGGAATGCAAAGGATAAAAAGGTCATGTATTGGTTGTCTGCAGTAATTGACAATAATATGCTGGGACACATTAGAAATGCAGAGAATGCATATGCAGCTTGGACCATACTTGAAAGTATGTTTTCTATAAATACAAAGGCATGAAAGATTCAACTCAAGCAAGAGTTGAATACATTGAAGAAAGGGAAGATGTCTATCAATGAGTATGCATTGAAGGTAAGGAGCATTGCAGATGCCTTGGCAGCAATTGATGCAATGCCCGATGATGATGATTTGGTGTCGTCTACCTTGGGTGGACTTAACAATGAAAAGGCTTGGAAGTCTTTTGTAACTTTCGTATATGTCGAAAGCCATTTCCAGATTTCGATGAGTTGGTCTCCCTTATGATCACTAAAGAGATCAACATGCAGAGTGAGACATCTGAAAGAAGCGGTGAACAGGTCCAAGCTTTCTACTCCAGTTTAGGAAGGGGACGTGGCAGGTTCTCTTCAAGAGGCCATGGTACAGGATGGTGTAGTGAAAACCAACAAAATAGATTGAATCAGCAATTTGGCGATATGCAGGTTTCAGGAGGTCGTGGTAACTTTAGAGGCAGGGGGAGCTTTAGAGGTAGAGGTGGATGGCAGAATAGAGGTTCTAACAACTCTGGTATTGTGTGTCACTACTGTGGCAAAACAGGTCATATTGTAGCCCAATGTTATGCTAAGAAAGATGATATCCGTAGTGGTAAGTTGCAGCAAGAAAACTATGCATCGTCTTCACGACAGAATGAAGACAAAAATGAACGTCTGTTTGTTATGCAACATATGCTGAATGCTGTTATAGGAAAGGGAGCACATGATGATGTTTGGTATGTTGATTCATGTGCATCCAATCATATGACCAGCCATACAGAATGGTTTGGAGAGATACAGAATTTGCAGAATGCAGGTTATGTGCAGACGGGTGATGACTCATGCCACCCAATTTCGCACATTGAAAAAGTTCCCTTGTCCTTGTATGATGGTAAGACAAAGAGTCTTTCAGATGTATTACATGTGTCATCTATTAAAAAGAACTTGGTGTCAGTCGGTCAAATGGTAGAGCAAGGGCTACAAGTCAAATTTAATGCAAAGGGCTGCTTTGTAGAAGACTTCAATGACAAGTGCAGGTTGGTAGCAAAGGGAAGTAGAGTTGGACGTATGTTTACTCTGGATGCTGGAATTCCTACTATGAATGTTGCTATGTATGCCAAAGGAAAAGGTGTTGTTGCAGACATTGAAATTTGGCACAAATGCATTGGACATGCAAATGTACAGAGGCTGAAATTAATGTAGTCTAAAGGGTTGGTTGCAGGTTTGCCTACATTTAGAGTTGCAGAATTTCAGAAGGTATGTGAAGCATGTCAGTTTGGTAAGCAGGCAAGACAACCATTTTCACATGATAGAGATGTAAGCAGAAATATCATTGATGTTGTACATACAGACATTTGGGGGCCTACACAAAATGTATCTCTTGGAGGTAGTTCATACTTTGTCACATTCATTGATGATTGTTCTAGAAAGCTGTGGGTATATTTTATGAAGGAGAAGAGTGAAGCATTTGAGCACTTTAGAACTTTCAAGGCTGCAGTTAAAAGAGAAATAGGCTTGAAAGTAAAGTGCTTGAGGTCAGATGGAGGGGGAGAGTACCTCTCAAATGAGTTCAGTGATTTTTTGAGGTCTCATGGGATAAAGAGACAATTCACATGCACGTATACCCCACAGCAAAATGGGGTTGCAGAAAGGAAAAACATGCATATTGCAGAAGTTGCACCCGCCTTGATGGCTGAAAAGAATATGCCTAAGCATTTTTGGCCTGAGGCTGTTCATACTACTGTTTATATTATGGACAGAACTCCCACAGTTGGAGTTCATGGTATGACCCCCGAAGAATGTTTTACAGGTAAGAAGCCTGATGTTTCACACTTGAAAGTGTTTGGCTGCATTGCGTATGTTCATGTGCCAACTGAGTTGCGGAAGAAACTGGATCCAAAGGCTGAAAAGTGTATCTTTATTGGATACTCTTTAGAGCAGAAAGGGTATCGCTGTTACAACCCTGTCACATGTAAGTTCAGAGTGAGCAGGGATGTCATCTTTGATGAAATGAGCAGTTGGTATGCATCTAGTGGTGATGCATTGGATGTTGATGATGATCATGATACTCATGTGCAGGCTGAAAAGCAAGAATCACAGACCCTTAGTGGACCAGAGACATCATCTAGTAGTCCTTGGTCTGGGAGACTAAGGAGTACCTCTACATCTTCAGGTGCATCTAGTAGCACTACAGGTAAAGACAAATGAAAGAATAAAGTATCAGAAGGCATTGATGCAGTTCTTGATGGAGACTCCAGTGGCTCAGAGAGCTTGGATGATAAGCTTGGCATTCCTTCAGTGAGGACTCCAGGTGTGCAGAGAGCACGCGTTAATGCAAAGACTCCATTGAGTGATCCAGTGGTACGCAGGTCTAGCAAGGTGAGATACCCTGTTAAAAGATTTAGTTTTGAAGGTTATGCAGCTCACCATTATGCTTATATGGTGAAACTAGTTGAGGATGTTGAGCCCACATGTTTTGAGGAGGCTATTGGTCATGCTCATTGGGATGCAGCAATGGATGAGGAGATGGCTGCATTAGAGGCCAATAAGACTTGGGATCTAGTATCATTGCCAAAGGGAAAGAAAGCTATTGGATGTAAATGGGTTTATAAGATTAAGCACAATGCAGATGGTTCTATTAGCAGGTACAAAGCTAGGCTGGTTGCAAAAGGCTATGCCCGAACATATGGCATAGATTATGATGAAACCTTCAGTTCAGTTGCTAGGATGGCAACTATCAGATGTGTGATTGCTTTGGCAGCAGCCAAAGGTTGGAGGTTGCAGCAAATGGATGTAAAGAATGCCTTCTTGCATGGTGATTTGCAGGAAGAAGTGTATATGGATCAGCCAGTAGGTTATGAAGATTTAGAGCATCCCACGTATGTGTGCAGGTTGAAGAAGGCACTCTATGGGCTCAAGCAAGCACCTAGAGCATGGTCTGACAAGATTAGAGAGTATCTTGTCAATATTGGTTTTTATGTTTCTGATGCTGATCACTCACTTTATGTGAGAAAGGGAGATGCAGGTCTAGTCATCATAGTCATCTATGTGGATGACTTGATTATTATAGGTGATAGTGATAGTGGGATTGCAGAAGTCAAGGATTTTTTGAAGAATAAGTTTGAGATGAAGGATTTAGGTGAGCTAAGGTACTTCCTTGGCATTGAGATAATCAGATGTGATGATGGTATATGGCTGTCCCAAAGACAGTATGGCTTGGATATGTTGTCCAAGTATGGTATGACAGCATGCAAACCACTTTCAGTTCCGTTGGAGCAGAATGTAAAGTTGAGTGCTGATGTTGGGGATGAGATAGAAGACCCTACTATGTTCAGGAGGATAGTGGGGAGTTTGATCTACATGACCATTACAAGGCCAGACTTGAGCTACGCTGTTGGTCTTGTGAGTCAGTTTATGCAAGTACCTAGAAAGCCACACTTGGATGCAGTCAGACGCATATTGAGATATGTGAAGTCCACATTACATTATGGACTTTTCTATGAGACAGGTACAGACGTATATGTGTTTGGATACACAGATGTAGATTGGGCTGGTAGTATGTCTGATAGAAGATCTACTAGTGGATACATGTTCTCTCTTGGTAGTGCAGCAGTTGCTTGGAGCAGTAAAAAGCAATCTACAGTTGCTTTGTCGAGTATAGAGGCTGAGTATAGAGGTGCTGCTGTTGCAGCATGTGAGGTAGTATGGCTGCAAAAGTTATTGGGTGATTTGGATGTGCAGGTGGAAGGCCCAGTTGTCATTTATTGTGACAGCATGAGTAGTATACAGTTGGCTAGGAACCCTGTGTTCCATGCCAGGACAAAACATATTGAGGTACACTACCACTTTGCGAGAGAGAAGGTACTAGCAGGTGAGATTGACTTGGTGTATGTCAGCACACAGGATCAGATAGCTGACATCTTCACAAAGGCATTGGGTACAGAGAAGCTTCAAAAGTTTCGAAGCTTACTTGGAGTTGCAGAGATGCAGTTGAGCTTGAGGGGGAGTGTTGAGATGACAAGCTCAACACATGCAGACATTGATGATGGACCGCCTGGTTAGATGGGTCCACACGTCTACACTTAGCACGTCGGTGGTCATTATGACTCTCACATGGCCACTAACTCATTACTTATTATATTCAGGTTGTTACACCTATTTATAGCTGGCATAGTTATAGCGCCAGTTGACTAGTGTAGTCGGTTATGCATTGTTTGACTTAGTAGGCCACTTTCCTTTTATGTTGTATCTTATCTATACTTTGTGTACATTGTAAAGAGTGTGGAAGAAGAAGAAGAAATCAGCAAGAAAACGTTTTGGCCTCCATCTCTCTTCTTGTCTCTTGAGTGAGCTTCTCCTTGTGCATTCTGTGTGTGTTCGGCGCAGCATCTTGAGCAACTCCCCCCACCACGCGATTCTTGACATTTAGGCCATATCTTGATGATTTTGTGCTTGTCTTCTTCGACAAAACTTTAGTCTACTCCAAATGGGAAGAAGATCATAAACCCCAAATTCAGATTGTCCTCGAGACAATGAGGTCACATAAGCTGTATGCTAAGATGAAGAAGTGTGCATTCTTCAAATGCCAGATTGAATATTTGGGATTCATAGTATCAGCAAAAGGAATCTTAGTGGAGCCAGCCAAGGTCAGAGATGTGCTAGAATGACCAATACCAACATCTGTCAAAGAGATAGACAGCTTTCTTGGATTGACAGGATGGTATAGGGTCTTCATAAAAAACTATGCTTTGATTGCAGCACCTCTGATGGACTTACTAAAGAAGCAAACAACCATTACATGGTCAACTCCTGAACAAAATAGCTTCGACAGATTGAAACAAAGTTTGGTATTAGCACCTATTCTAAAACTTCCAGACGTAAATAAAGAGTTCGAGGTAGTAACTGATGCTAGCATACTTGCCTTGGGGTGTGTACTTATGCAGGAAGGTCATCCAGTAGCATACTCTTCAAGGAAATTGAAGAGTCATGAAAAGAATTATGCTACGGATGATATGGAATTGCTAGCTGTCATCCATGCTCTAAAGCTTTGGAGACACTACTTGTTGGGTAACAAGTTGCCATAAGAGTCTCAAATGGATCTTTACTCAGAATGAGCTCAACATGAGGCAACATCGGTGGATTGAAGTGTTGGAGGAGTATGACTTTGAAATCAAGTACTGACCAGGGAAAGAGAATATAGTTGCCGATGCACTCAGTCGCAAGGCATTTCTTAATTCCCTAATCTTGCAGAACCCATCAACAACTAGATCCCTAGCTACAAAATTATCTATGTCTAACAACCCTATACTTGAGTTAGCTAGAGAGGATGCATGCCATGACCCGGCCTACCAAACAATGCTAATGGAGATCTCTATCAAGGATTAGAATCAAAAGCTGCAAGCTAAGTATAATGAATTTTCTATCAATAGTGGACTTGTCTACTATAGAACAAGGCTGTGTATACTAGCAAGCCAGTCACTTAAGCAGAAGATATTATGGGAAGCTCATGATTCCCCTTTTGCAGGACATCCTGGCTATGCCAAGACTCTTAATGCAGTTAGGAAGAGCTACCATTGGGAGAGGCTTAAAAGTGACGTACTCAAATATGTCACCGAGTGTTTGTCTTGTCAACGTATCAAAGCCGAACATGTCAAGATGCCAGGGAAGCTGCAACTGCTTGACATTCCCCAAATGAAATGGGAATTCATCAGTATGGATTTTGTTGTAGGCCTACCCCAAGTTGAGGGAGGATACAACTCCATCATGGTTGTGGTTGACATGCTTACTAAGATTGCACACCTTATTCAAGTAAAGATAAACTATAAATCCTCAGACATTGCAAGATTGTTTATCAAGGAGATATTCAAGCTACATGGGTTACCCAGAAGAATCATTAGTGATCGTGATTCTCTCTTCACATCACACTTATGGAGAGTTATCTTTGAAGCTATTGGGACTCAACTCTACTTTAGCACCGCTTACCATCCCCAAACGGATGGCCAAACAGAGCGAGTAAATCAAGTCATTGAGGATATGCCTAGGGCATACTGTTGTCATGAGCCGAGGAGGTGGATTCAATACTTGCCTTTAGTTGAATTTGCCTACAATGCTTCTTATTAACAAAGCATTCAGATGACCCCTTTTCAAGCATTGTATGGTCATGACTGCAAAAGTCCCCTAAACTTCTCGGATCCGACCTTGAGGGTTGAAGCTTCAAGGCAGATGTTGGAAGAGATGGATGACCAAATAAAGTCAATAAGACAAGACATCGAAGCGGTCAAGGAAAGACAGAAGGCATACGCAGATTTGAAGCGTCAAGATAGAATCTTTGAAGAAGGAGACATGGCCTTCATTCGCGTGCACCCAAAGAAGAGTTCCCTATCCTTAGGAGATTGCAAGAAGCTAAGTCCAAGGTATTGTGGACCGTACAAGATCCTCAATTGCCTAGGACCTAATGCTTACAAACTGCAACTCCCTGAGAACCTAAAAGTTCATAATGTATTCCATATCAACCTATTGAAAAAGTATGTACCTAATCCTAACCATGTACTTGATGACCAACAAATTGTAATGCCTAGTCAAGGAATCCTTGAACTAAGGCCTGAAAGGATCTTAGATGTTAGGGAGAGACAATTGACATCCAAAACCTTGAAAAAATGCCTCGTCCAGTGGAAAGATTATCCCGAAGAGGATGCCACTTGGATAGATGAAGGCACTCTCAACCATCAATATCCCCAGCTTATCTCGAGATGAGGACATCTCGATTTCTCCAAGGGAGAGAGAATGTAACATCCCGAATTCCATGCGTAAACCACCTCTACAAAGGATATTTGATTTGCATAAGGGAATTTTAAATTTTTTTAAAAAAATCCCCCCCTTCTCCCCCAGCCGACGTTGCGTTGGAGGGGAGGGAGGGAAGCCACGGAATGCAGCATGCTGGAGCTCATGTAGGAGCCGAGGCCATGCGTGCTGCCGTGTAGGAGAGGGAGGATCCCCCTCCCCTCCCCTATTTAAGTCGTTGCTGCTGGGAGGGCATTGAGAGAGGATCGTGAGGGAGATATAGTGCTGTGCCTACTGTTGCTGGAGGAGAGAATTTGCCATGCTGGGAGAGAGCCACCGAACGGCCATCGTCCCCTGAGCCAAGGAGGAGCCACTAATCTATGCGAGCCGCCGCTGCCGCCTGATACCATAGGCCGTGCTGCCTTGGCTGTCGTATCCTGGGGGAGTGATTTCCTTCCCCCCCCACCACGTGCCTTTTCTAGAAGCCTTAGAAGCTTCCAAGAGGGGGGCTTCCTAAGCCCCCCTTCCTGTGGCCTTGGGGACTTTCTCCCCCCCATAAAAGGGTTTAACCTTTAAGGTCTTATCTCCCCGTTTTTTTTAAAAATCCTCCTTAGGGCCCCTTATTCTTATAACCTTTGGGACTACCCCCTTATATCTTCTCCTAAGGCCTCCCCAAGCCCCCTTCCTGTGGGCTTGGGATTACTCCCCCCCCCATTTTTCCCCTAAGGGCCTTAGGCCCCATTTCTATAGCCTTTAAGGCTGTTGTTTTTTCCCCTAGAGTTTCCCTTTGAAACTTTATAAAGCCCCCTTTTCCCCCAATAAAAGTTAACCTCTTAAAGGTCTTATTTTACCCCTGGTGTTTTAAATTTCCTTTAGCCTCCCTTCCTTTGTGGCATCTTGAAACCCCCCTATCTTAAAACTCCCTTAGGGCTTTTTCCACCCCCCTGGAATTCCTCCTAAGGACCCCCTTAACCCTTTCCCCTCCTCAAATTCCCCCCCTTGAACCCTCTAGCCTTTTCCCCGTGTAAAAACGAGCCCTACTCGCTGAGGATTTTCACAATACCCCCTTTCCCGATTTTAGAACCCTTTTCGTGGTTCTTCCCTCTTCCACACACCCATCCCTTCAAAGAGTCTCCATGAAGGGAAGCAAAAGAACTCGTAAAGAACGGTGGAACTTAAGAAGGAAATTCGCAAAGCAGCATTGACGACGGAAAGGCTACACTCGCAATGCCTCTTAAGAAAGCCCAAGGTGTAGCCGTAGGAGGGTTGTCTCCTGGCATCCATGTGGACATCTCACCCCAAGCTCAAGTTTTCCTTCCTAATTTTTATTTGATATTGTTGTAATTCAATCATGCAAGGTTAATTGTTAGAAATAGGATATATTTTTGTCCTAAATGCTCACGACGAAGGAACTTAGTCATTAATACTTTCAATAAAACATGCAAAATAAAGGAAGCATAAATGCATTTCTAGCAAATAGCTTTATGCATTGAAATGAATTAAAAATTAGATTAATGTCCATTAAAATAGTATACTTCATTTAAGTCTAGATGTATAAACTACATATCGCATTATTAACCCATATCATCTTCGCAATGAAACATCATGGAAAGTGCAAAGCATGAAATGATTCTTACGATACATAAACTCTAGGGAATTATCGTCTGTCAACTGCATAATTATCAAGTAAAAGGTTGCTTGTTTAGCATGAATTTTGTTCGCAAAGTAAAGGAGGATTAGTTGGAATTAACCTAAACTATGCCTGACCTCAAATTGATAAGTTAGGGTTGAAAAATCAATTTACGCATAGACAACAAGTCATGTGGAAATAATCTCGAAATTATCTTCTAGAGTTAAACAAATTGGCATAATTCTAAAACACCTAAACCGCGGAGTACTTGTTTAGAACGAGTTAAATTCCAAGAAATTCACTAGGAAATTAATACATGACCTAATCATATGTATTGCTAAAACTGAAACTCCTACACCTTAAATACTTGCCCACTTTTGCCGAAATGTAGGGATAGTGCAACATATTTGAAAGGTGAACTAGGGTTTGTCCCTAAGAATCTTACAAGATTGAACTTGGAACCCTAGGTCTAACGACAAGTGTGGAGTCATATGATCTTGTGATTGGATCACAAGGGAATGGCCAAATTCTCACAACAAGGATGGCAAGTCCTTACGCAAGTTATCTTGTAAGAGGATGAATAATCATCCTAATTTAGTATCTTTCGTGAGTAAAGAAGATTGATTGGAAACTAAAGACCAGCCGATAAACTAAAATAACCTATGAAATTAAGGTTTGACCAAGTCGAGTTAATAGGTACGCCCTAACCCAGGATATAGGGGATCTTGCCAAGTTGCAAGTCATCGCGGATCGAGTGCTGGACGCATTAGAAAGGAAGGATTCATTCCTTAGCAGTTTCCCAAACGATCAATGGAAATGTTTGTGCTTGCTACAGATTTTAGAGCACTGTTTGGCTTTTTTTGATCAATGAATTAAAAGATAAATGGATATGTATACTTCAAGTTTAAGGCCTAAAGGGAGAGGCAGCTTCAGTTACCCTCGACTTCCTGCTTGACCCTAACCAAGGGGGTTGTTAACTGCACTGGGAAAGTGGACCGAACCCATCGCGAGAGGTCTCTCTGTTGAGCGGTACTTGGAGCAGGAGGACGCTTGGGTGCTAGGGGGGGCTCTGGCCATAAATCCCTCGCCTTTCGAGCCCTACACAAGAGGCTAACGTGACTCAGGATTGGATCTCAAGGCCTGCATACTAGTCTATTGGCGGAAGCTTGGATTAGTGATCCCTGTGGATTGCTGGATAGCCTTCGGGCGGATTGTGGATAAGCCTACGGGCTGGAATCTTTGTATTTCAAAGATAAATATGATAACTTGTTAATAAGGAAATTGTCTGATATTGTTTTTCTATGTTAAGTGATAAGATTACGTGAAAGAACCAGTGCCTAACGGGTTAATTAAAGAAGCTAATTGTTACATGTCTAACTAATGTGTTAGGTAATTAAATAACTAAAACAACCTGAGGAAAGTGCGGAGGATGGGCCATAGGTTCTCGTCCTATGGATGGGTGGTCCCGGTTGGCCGAGAACTTTTCTCAAATCACGATGGATAGCAGGAAGATCGTCAAAGAACATGAACAACAAAAGCATTGACCTAAAGTTATGATTGAACCCGATTTACACTGTTTTAGGGAAACATAATGGGACTATGCCTTATGGTAGAGAGGTTGAGCTTGCATCCCTCTCGTTTCCCATTCTCCTTGAACCAAGTGTAGCGTGAATCCACTTCGGACCTAGCATTTCTGTGTAAAGTAGTTCTCTTGGGTCCGACGCTAGTTGCCATTAGGAAATGACCAATAAGGAAAACCCTAATTCAGGTCGAGATCCTAAGTGGGAACGACCGGAATACTTCCGCTACATGGTAGACGCGAAAAGCCCTAGACCGCAAACCCCGTAACATTCCATGGGAGTGCCGGGTGGAGCTTTATAGACATCCTTTCCGATGGACTGCTAAGACATGTCCTGAAGATACAAGTGGACACGTTACAGATATCTTGGAATTGCTTTTGACCTGAGCTTGGGCTTTGTACTCTTGTGAGCATACACCTACTAGTGTCAAGTCTTGCTAGTGTTATGTATACTTTGCCCTATTGTCTAGGGGGTATGCCTGCTCACACTGATGGATGCTTTGGTGACATGTTTGGGTGTTTGCTCAGGATCTTGATGACTGTTTGGTACTAAATTATGCCCGTTTATGGTTGGTCATGTCTTGGTTATCATTTATTGACTTGGTTCAGTGATTTGGTCAGAAATTGACTCTCATAATACCCTGGTGTCATTTATTATAGTAAGCATATAACTCCAGATTGACATGGATTTTTCATGCTGAAATATTTTGAAATGCTGTACTTTCACTAGTACTTGGTGGGCAGTAGCTTTGGTCACATTTTTCTTGCCATTTTCTCTCGATTTTGGTGATTTTTTGGTGATTTTTTGCAGTAAACAACAAGTAGTTTTGAACTATCTACAGTCTTCCAGCTTGCATTATGGCGAGTACTGATCATGCTATTTTCAACATCACTAAGCTTGATGGTACGAATTACTCTTATTGGAAGAGCCAGATTTGATAGGTGTTGGTGCAGAAATCACAGATCAAACCATTGAGGTTCAGCTTGGGCAGTCGCCTGCAACTATGCCAGATCAGGAATGGTTTGAGCTTGATGAGTTATGCAAGTCCACTATTGTATTATCTCTCACAGAACAAGTTCATTACAATGTATTTGAGGAAGAACAAAGTGCATGGCAATTGTGGGATAAAATCAAGAATCTCTATGAAAAGAAAAGTCAAGCGAGTCACATGTATTGGCTGAAGCAGCTTATGGACTTGGGCATGAAGGAGAATGTAACTATGTCTGCTCACTTGAGCTAGTTCCATGCTATACTCAAGAACTTGACTTCGCAGGACATCACTTTTGCAGAGGATGTCACTCCTCCTTTCTTGCTTGGTACTCTTAATGAGTCATGGGATGTATTCCGCACTACATTATGTGCCTCTACTGCTACCTTGAAATTATCTGATGTTGAGAGTACTCTTTTGCAGGAAGAGGTTAAATGTAAGAGTTTGGATGCCTCTCGTGTGTTGCATGCTATGATAGTTAGAGGCAAGAATGATGGATATGGAAAGCATGGCTGTGGCAGTGGCCGTGGACGAGATTCTCAAAAATCTCAATCCAAGTCTTGTGGGAAGTCACGTAGCAAATCTTGTGGCAAGAATGCATATGTTACTTGTCACCATTGTGGGAAAAAGGGCCACATTAGGCCACAATGCCATGAACTGCGCAATGAAAGGCGCAAAGATAAGGGGAAAGACAAAGTGCAGGATAAGTCTTCTAATCGCAGCATAGTGCATGCAAAGTCTAGCGTTAGAATTGAAGAGATCAATGTTATGCAGCCTGAGGATGTTGATGATGATTATATCCTTGTAGCTTCTTCTAGTGCTTCGCAGATGACAGAGATACACTCTATGTATGCACAGTGTTGGCTCTTGGACTCCGGTGTGTCCTTTTATGTGACGCCTTACCGAGAGTGGTTTCATTCATACCGTACTGTTTCGGGTTTTGTGCGCTTGGGTGATGACAACTCTCTTGATATTGTGGACATTGGTGATATTAGGCTGTAGTTTCCTTCTGGCAGTAGTTTTGTTATGGAGGATGTACATCATGTACCTTCTTTGACACAGTCTCATGTCAGTCGGACAACTTGATGACACAGGTTATCATGTATCTTTTGGAGACTCTTCATGGAAGATCACTCGTGGCAGACTTGTGATTGCGAGAGGTGCCAAGGCTAGCAGCCTCTATCCCTTGATTGTATCTGCTTCTTCCCTTGATCATGTTTTTTTTATGGGTTCTATCCCACATGTATCTCTTTGGCATGCCCGTTTGGGCCATATGTCTTTGAAGGGAATGAAAATGCTCTCTGGTTTGCAATGCTTACCGCTCCTTGATTATGCATGTTTTGATTCATGTGAGCATTGTCTTTATGGCAGGTAGACTAGGTCTATGCATAAGAAGTCTAGTAGGCCACACATGAGTGAGCCCTTGGCATTGATACATTCGAATGTCTATGGGCCCATGCCTTGTCAATCTATGGGTGGTGCAAAGTATTTTGTTATGTTCATAGATGATTTTTCACGAAAAGTTTGGGCTTATCCCATTAAGCTGAAATCTGATGTCTTGGCTATGTTTCAGAGATGGCTTGCATTGTTTGAGAACCAGTCTGGGTATAGGCTAAAATTCCTAAGAACAGATAATGGGGGTGAGTATGTCTCACATGCTTTTGAGTAGTTATGTGATGAGAGGGGTATTAAGTGTCAGTTGACCGCCCCCTACACACCCCTAGAATGGTTTGGCTAAGCGGATAAATAGAACCATCCAGGAGCGTGTACGCAGCAATATGCTTAGCCATGTATGCCTACCACATGGCTTTTGGGCTGAGGTAGTTAGTACAGCTGTGCATATCATAAAAAGATCACCTTCTAGTGGTTTGGAGTTCCAGGTTGTTGAGGAGGAATGGAATAGAAAACCTCACTCTTATGCACATCTCTGTGTCTTTGGATGTGAGGCATTTTGCCATGTGCCCAAGGACAAGAGAAGTAAGCTAGATTCTAAGAGTGTCAAATGCATTTTCCTTGGTTATGGGGATGCAAGCGAGATGGATTACCATCTTTGGGATCTGTAGGCGGCGCAAAAAGTCATCCGCAGTCATGATGTAGTCTTCCATGAAGACAAGATGCATCGGCAGCCTGAGAGAGTTGTTGAGATCCACAGGGTCATATTTGAGGAGGAGTCGAGAGCTCCCGCACAGCCAGTTGGACAGCCTACAGCTACAATAGATGCTCATGGTCAAGGTGTTGGGCAGGTAGCTCCGAGCCTTTCGTGAGATAGTCTAGTAGAGACAGACGCCCACCTGATAGATTTCAGCCCTCGATGCATTATGTCTTGGTTACTCCTGGGAGAGGGCTATGCAGTCTGAGATAGACTCCTTGCATAAGAATGAGACTTGGGATTTGGTTTCCTTGCCTAAGGGCAAGAAGGCTTTGCCATGCAAGTGGGTGTATAAGCTGAAAAGTACCCCTGAACAGCCCAAGCCGACATACAAGGCTAGATTGGTAGCAAAGGGTTTTAAGCAGGATCATGGTGTGGACTTTGATGAGATCTTTTCTCCTATGGTTAAGATGACCACCCTGCGCTTAGTCTTGGCTTTGGTTGCTCAGCTTGACTTGGATTTATACGAGATGGATGTCAAGACGGCTTTCTTACATGGGGACTTGCATGATGAGATTTATATGGAGCAGCCTAAGGGCTTTGTAGAACCTAATAGGGAGCATCTAGTGTGCAAATTGAAGAAAATTCTTTATGGCTTGAAGCAGGCACCTAGGGAGTGGTATCATAAGTTTGATGCCTTTATGCAGTCATAGGGCTATAGTATGAGTGCTATGGATCTGTGTCTTTACACAAAGAAAGCTCGTGATGGTTCTTTATTGATTTTGGTACTCTATGTGGATGATATGCTGATAGCACGGAAAGCTCATGATGAGCTAGATGCTCTTAAGGCTCAGCTCAAGAAGAGCTTTGAGATGAAAGATCTGGGACAAGACGCTCACATACTTGGTATGCGCATTAGACGCAACAGGCATCGTGGACTTCTCTACTTGTCATAGAGGGAGTACATCCATAAAGTCCTTGAGCGCTTTTGCATGCAGGACGTAAAGCTTATTGGCTATCCATTGCGTTATTACGTGAAGGTATCACATGCTAATTTTTTGCAGACAGATGAGTAGAGAGCTGAGATGGCCAAGATTCCCTATGCAGACAGATGTGAAGGTATCACATGCTAATTGTCTCTAGACAGATGAGCAGAGGGCCGAGATGGCCAAGATTCCCTATGCATCCATAGTGGGCAGTCTTATGTATGCCATGATTGCCACTCGTCTAGATATTGCCTTTGTAGTTGGTGTTGTGGCATGCTATATGGCTACACCTGGAAAGAAGCATTGGGATGCCATGAAGGATATCATGAGGTACCTGAAGGGCACTGCAGATATATGCATATGCTATGGCAGCCAGGATACAGGAGTCATGGGGTACACTGACTCTGATTATGTAGGACATGCAGATAGTAGGAAGTCCACTTCCAGCTATGTCTTTACCTATGCTGGAGATGCTGTTTCTTGGATGTCCAAGGTGCAGAAATGCACGACCCTTTCTACTATAGAGGCCGAGTATGTTGCATCCATTGAGGCTTACAAGGAGGCCATTTGGTTGGGTCGTTTGGTTGCTGACCTTGGTATTGATGTTATCCCTACACTGCATTCGAATTCTATGAGTGCTATTCAGTTGGCCAAGAATCCTAGCCAAGAATCTGGTCTTCCATGCGAAGACAAAACACATTGAGATGAGGTATCACTTCCTATGTGGGGTTGTTGAGGATAAGTCTGTTGATCTTTTCAAGATCTCGATGACCAGAATCCTACAAATTTGCTCACGAAAAGTCTCTCTACAGAGCACTTTGCCTTCCTTAGGAGGTTGACGGGTGTGGGATGAGATGACATCTTTCCTCATCCTGTTGTACATGTGTACATGTTGTACTGTCTTTTTCTTTTTCTTTTTACTCCTCACTAGGGCAGATTTGCCTTTAAGTGGGAGGTTGTTGGGTGTAAAGGCGCTTGTGCCTAGCCGCCTGTGTATTACTACACTAACAATCACTGCCACTGCACACTGCAGGTGGTGGGCGCCCGTCACTCACCGTCACTTTATTCTTTATTCTTTTAGTGACAGTTTGAATAAAGGAAGGCCTGGCCACACATTGTGATTGTTGGAGTTCCCATTTCTTGTCTCTCTATTTCTTGCTCTTGCTCTCCTGCCATAGCTCTCAAGTGCAAGCTTCGATCCTTCTCACCTTTCACGTAGGAACTACCACCCCCCTAATTTCCATTAAAAGTTATTCAAAATTTTTCAAACTACCCTCCCCTCCCCCTGTCGTCGCCGAACAGGTGGTGGGTGAAGGAGGGAGAAGATAACGAGATGAGGAGGCAATGTGGAGGAAGAAGGGGAAAACAGAGAAGACGATGTAGATGAGGAAGATTACTTGGAAGAAGAGACACGTGAGGACATGGATGAAGATGGTGAGCAGGGAGATGATGATCCACATGGTGGTGATGAGATCGACGAGGGGAGGGAACATGTGTGCCACCTTCCTCCCCCTCCCACTACCTCATTCCTCCCCAATAATACTTATTTCTCCCCCTATAACCCTCTCCCCCATCGTAAAGGGAGGATACCACCTCTTTGCCCCCTGCTACCTTTGAGAGAAAGTGGGAGAGAGAGAGGAAGAGAGAGAGAGAGAGAGAAGGATAGAGAGAGGGTGAGAGAGAGGGAGGAAGAGAGAGAGAGAAAGAGGGTGACACAGAGGGTGAGAGAGTGAAACGAAGAATAAACCAAGGGGTTCCCTTCTCTTCCCCTCAATTAGCTTCCCAACTAGCCCTCGCTAATCGAGCACAAGGTGCACAAGTCCTGTGCAAAGCGCGTCTAAAAGAGAAGAGATTTGGGGATGGCACCCAAGTAGAAATTGTCGTACCCAGATGGTAATCCCTCTATGAGCAACAAAGCCTCAGGCAAAGGCATCATTGCCAATCCAACTGCGATACCAGTAAGCAATGTATTTTCAAATTAATAGATATTTGTTTTGATTCCCGCATGTAGTACATCAAATGTCACATGAGAATAGCTCATGGGAAGGGATAGGCTTCACCTCATACATTCAAAAGATAAATTTGCAATGCGCGGGTATCAAGTGAAGATATCCTAAATAAAATAAACCTTACTCTTGTAACTACATCCAAATAATATGAGTTGCATCTATTTGGGGCCTAGAACTTGCAAATGATTAGAGATACTCTAGCAAGGAATGCCAATTATAACTTGGAATGAATTTTTCTTAAGTGTTCTTCTTGACTAATATAGATTTAGTCTTGTCAGAATGTCAAAGTTTGGGATTACTCTTTAATATTACAAGCAAAGACAATTGACCAGGGACCTCAGTCTAGATCCAAAAAGAGGAAAATTTGGAAACAAAGTTTCCATGATAAAATACCACTTTAGTCTGCTGAAAGGATCCTAGGATAATTTGGTTTGAAGAAGAAAATCTTGCCAAGGATGACTAGGAATCTTTTGACTCCAAGTGAAAAAGTTTTATGTTGTTTCTATTGCAAGAGCTAGGCCATTTCAAAAGGGAATGTCCAAAGCATCCTAAACACCGATACTCCAAGTATCAGTAAAGCAAATGTTGATGTTCCAAACATTTCCTTACTTTCAATGCTGTCTTCCAAAATTACGAAGCGTGGAACAAGTTCTTGGTATTTCGAGTCATGTTTATGACTGCAATGCATTCTTTGCATTATCGACAAAGGGTTGAGATGATGAACATCCTGGAGCAAATCTATAATCCATCACCTTTGTACATGGAACAAAGATGGATGGGTGCCTCAGGAATCTACTATATAGCCACCCACCGGTTTGCTTACCTACAAACCAACTTAAAAAGGATCAAGTGGTTGGAAGATCTGAAAGTCGTGAAGTTGTTCATTTTTGTGAAAGCTCACGTAAACTCAACTTTACATATTCGAGGTCAGAGGGTTGAGATGAACTCATATGTATATGAGGAAGTAACCCGTGTAATCCCTGCCGACAGGATTAAAGTGTTGGGCCGCCATGAGAAGTATGGATTCCAACGGAAAGGATATCCCGAACTTCCAATGATTTACCGATTCCTGAAAATCCATGACCCGAAACCATACTACTATACAGTTCCTGTAGATAAATGTAATACAACGTTGTTCTCCCCAAACTAAATGTAACAGTTGGCTTATCATTGCAAGAAATGTTGTATTCCGAAAGGGCTATGCCCATATAAATACAAATAAGACTTCTTTTTATCAATGTCTGATTGTGCATGAGAATTGATTAAAAGTTAAGTAGCTACATTGCTTACGTGATAGTAGAATTGAAAATGTAATATAAATAAATAACGATTATCATATAATAACATTAAGAAACCTTTATCCAAGCACAACCCCAGGTATAGGTTCCTAGTTCGCCTCCTACATCAAGTACTGCTGTAATCCAGGAGAAGAAGTTCCTTCTCAAGCAGATTAAGCCACCCGAGTTTGACAGGAGAGGCAGATTCATCCAAGCTGATGTTGAAATTTGGATTGAATCCATGGAGGATTACTTTGAAGCAGTCGGTACTGTACCCGCCGATCAGGCTATGCTCGCCAAGTTAAAGCTCACCGGCGAAGCCAGTCTTTGGTGGAAGCAATGGTGCAGGGATCAAGGGATCGTGCATGGATCTATTACCTAGGAGAAGCTAAAGAAAGGCGTGCAGGGAAGATACTTGCCACCTGCATATCGCACGTAGAAAATGAATGAGTTCTATGATCTAAAACAACTAGGACTCACTCTTGACGCATACTATTCCAAACTCGTCTCACTTCTTAAGTATGCACCACAGATGGACATGACACAACAGGTGTCCAAATTTTGCGCATGTTTAAATCCACCAGTACATACCTGTCTCAAATCTATGCGTCCATCAGATCTTCAGGACGCACTCATTCGAGCGGCGTCTATAATTCAGGAGCTGCCGGCTAGACCAAGGGGTAACAAAACTTGGTCTTATAATGACCCGAACAGAGGAGCATTCAGACCTCAAATGAAGAGAGTTCAAGGTCATAAACAAGGGCAAAGAAAGAAAGTAAGGACTAACAATGTCAACAACTTTGTTCCTACTCAAAGCAATGGCCGAAACCTCCGTTGTTTCCAGTGCAACAAAGCCGGTCACTTCAAGAGGCAATGTCCCAAGCTTGGTGGAGGACATCACCAAGCACCTTTCCAAGGAACATGCCGTGGTCAAGGAGCCGCTATCCAAGGAAGAGGAAGAACTACCTGCATTGCCAATAGGAAAATGTGCAAAGAAGAAGAAGAAGAAGATCCGACCATGGAAGCAGAATTTGAAAGGGCGACAGTCCATGCCGCTCTACACAAGAAAGGACCGAATCGCTAGTTCTTAGTGATTCAGACAACATCGGATTATCAAGGTAAAAGTTTCAAGACCTTGATTGATTGTGGCAGTACACATTCCTTTATCTCACCAGCATGTGCAAAAAGATTAGGAATAGCCACAGTAGAAGCATCCACCCTACTTGTGGAATCGGCGAATGGTCGTGAGGTTACTTGTACTAGGCAAACTGCTAAGGTGGAATTCTTTCTGGGAGGAAAGAAGACTTCGGTCAAATTCAGAGTCATGAATTTAGGTATCCATGAGTGTCTACTCGGAATGGATTGGCTTAAGCCTAACGATGCTCACATTCATTGTGGGAAGGGTCAAGTTTCTTTTTGAAACTCTGAAAGGGAATTAGTCACAACTCAAGGTGAGACTGGAATGCCAAGAATCCAATTGGCCAAAGTATCTTGTATCATAAAAGGAGTTAGAAAAGGATTACCTGTCTACTTGATCAAACTCAACAAGCTAGATCAGAAACAAGAGTTTAATGAAGGACCTTCTTGGCTAAAGGAATACGTGGACGTATTCCCTGAAGAGTTGACCGAACTCCCACCTCAAAGAGAAGTGGATCATGAGATTAAGTTAGTGCCAGGAGCTATGCCAATTGCAAAGAGACCTTATAGAATGTCCATACCAGAAGAAATTGAGCTAAAAGAACAACTCAAGCAACTGCTAGATCAAGGCTACATCTATCTTAGCAGTTCATTGTGGGGAGCTCCAGTACTATTTCAGAAAAATAAAGATGGGACAATTTGACTATGTATTGATTACCGAGGATTGAATCAATCAACGGTCAAGAACAAGTACCCTATCCCTAGAATAGATGAGCTTATAGATCATCTTCAGGGTGCAAAGATCTTCTCCCAAAATTGATCTCAGGTCAGGTTATTATCAAATAAGGATCAAGGAAGAAGATATCCCAAAGACAGCCTTCAATACAAGATATGGGCACTTTGAGTTCCTAGTTATGTCATTCGGACTTATGAATGCACCTGCCACCTTCAACAGGTTAATGCAGGATATCTTTAGGCCATATCTTGATGATTTCGTGCTTGTCTTCTTCGACGACACTTTAGTCTATTCCAAATAGGAAGAATATCATGAACCCCAACTTCGGATTGTCCTTGAGACAATGAGGAAACATAAACTGTATGCTAAAATGAAGAAGTGTGCATTCTTCAAGCGTTAGATTGAATACTTGGGATTCATAGTATCAGCGGAAGGAATCTTAGTGGACCAGAGATGTGCTTTCAGTGGCCAATACCAACATCCGTCAAAGAGATACGCAGCTTTCTTGGATTGACAGGATGGTATAAGGTCTTCATTAAAAACTATGCTTTGATTGTAGCACCCCTGACAGACTTACTAAAAAAGCAAACTTCCATTTCATGGTCAACTCCCGAACAAAATAGCTTTGACAGATTGAAGCAAAGTTTGATATCACCACCTATTCTAAAACTTCCAGACCACAATAAGGAGTTCAAGATAGTAACTGATGCTAGCATACTTGCCTTGGGGTGTGTACTCATCCAGGAAGGTCATCCAGTAGCATACTCTTCAAGGAAATTGAAGAGTCATGAAAAGAATTATGCTACGCATGATCTAAAATTACTAGCTGTCATCCATGCTCTAAAGCTTTGGAGACACTACCTATTGGGTAACAAGTTTACTCTAGTAACTGACCATAAGAGTCTCAAATGGATCTTTACTCAGAATGAGCTTAACATGAGGCAACGTCAGTGGATTGAAGTGTTGGAGGAGTATGACTTTGAAATCAAGTACCGACCAGGAAAAGAGAATATAGTTCGTGATGCACTTAGTCGCAAGGCATTCCTTAATTCCCTAATCTTGCAGAACCCATCAACAGCTAGATCTCTAGCTACAAAAGTATCTATGCCTAACAATTCAATACTTGAGTTAGCTAGAGAGGATGCATGCCATGATCCGGCCTACCAAACAATGCTAAGGGAGATCTCTATCAAAGATCAAAATCAGAAGTTGCAGGCTAAGTATCATGAATTTTCTATCAATAATGGACTTGTCTATTATAGAACAAGGCTGTGTATACCAACAAGCCAGTCACTTAAGCAAAAGATATTGTGGGAAGCTCATGATTCCCCTCTCTCATCAGGACATCTTGGCTATGCCAAGACTCTTAATGCAGTTAGGAAAGCTACCATTGGGATAGGCTTAAAGGTGATGTTCTCAAATATGTCATTGAGTGTTTGTCTTGTCAACGTATCAAAGTCGAACATGTCATGATGCCAGGGAAACTGCAACCGCTTGACATTCCCCAAATGAAATGGAAATTCATCAGTATGGATTTTGTCGTAGGCCTGCCCCAAGTACAGGGAGGATACAACTTCATCATGGTTGTGGTTGACATGCTTACTAAGGTTGCACACCTTATTCCCGTAAAGACAAACTATAAGGCCTCAGACATTGCAAGATTGTTTATCAAGGAGATATTCAAGCTACATGGTTTACCCAGAAGAATCATTAGTGATCGTGATTCTCTCTTCACGTCACACTTCTGGAGAGCTATCCCCAAACGGATGCCCAAACAGAGCGAGTAAATCAAGTCATCGAGGATATGCTAAGGGCATACTACTGTCGTGAGCCGAAGAGGTGGATTCAATATTTGCCTTTGGTTGAATTTGCCTACAATGATTCTTACCAATAAAGCATTTAGATGACAAGCATTATATGGTCATGACTGTCGAAGTCCCCTAAACTTCTCAGATCCAACCTTAAGGGTTGAAGCTTCAAGGCAGATGTTGGAAGAGATGGATGACCAAATAAAGTCAATAAGACAAGACATCCAAGCGACCAAGGATAGACAGAAGGAATATGCGGATTTGAAGCGTCAAGATAGAATCTTCGAAGAAGGAGACATGGTCTTCATTCACGTACTCCCTAAAAAGAGTTCCCTATCCTTAGGAGTTTGCAAGAGGCTAAGTCCAAGGTATTGTGGACCGTACAAGATCCTCAAGTGCCTAGGACCTAATGCTTATAAACTGCAACTGCTTGAGAACCTAAAGGTTCATAATGTATTCCATATCAGCTTATTGAAGAAATATGTACCTAATCCTAACCATGTACTCGATGACCAACAAGCTGTAATGCCTAGTCAAGGAGTCCTTGAACTAAGGCCTGATAGGATCTTAGATGTTAGGGAGAGACAATTAAGATCCAGAACCCTAAGAGAATGCCTCATCTAGTGGAAAGATTATCCCGAAGAGGATGCCACTTGGATAGATGAAGGCACACTCAACCATCAATATCCCCAGTTTATCTCGAGATGAGGAAATCTCGATTCCTCTAAGGGGGAGAGAATGTAATATATCAAACATTGAAAATTCATGGGAATTTTTTTTTACCTCTTCTCACTGTCGGCGACAGTCATGCTGGAAGGGGAGAGGGAAATAGAAGGCCAGCAAGCTCTTTGCTGGAGCTTGCTCGGCCTCAGCCTCATGGCCATGCCAATAGACACGTAAGGTGAGGAGGACCTTATCCCCTCCCCTATATAATTGGGGAGGGGGGGGGGGGGGAGACTGCAGGCTAAAGAAAGGAAGGAGGGAGGGCTGATATACGTGAGGACTAAGGGAGCAGGCTGCCGCCATGAGTGGGAGGAATTTTGCATGTGCCGTTTGAAGGACGGAGAGGGGGACACACTCATTGCGCAGGCCGACTGCGCAGAGGGACACGACGCCATCAAAGGAGGGAGGAGCCGCTGCCATTATTCACCATCGATCCTTTCATCCCCCCCTCGTGCTCGTGATCGTGTTTTATAAACCTTTAAGCCCTTTCTTATGGGATTTAAAACTTTTTTTTTCCCCCCGTGTGTTTAAATTCCTTTAGGCCTTTCTCTTGGACCTTGGAACCTACCCACTCCATGTTTAATAAACCTTTAGCCCCTTTTTTGTTTCCCATGGGTGTTGGAACCCCGTGCCTAAACCCTTAAGCCCCTTTCCGTGACATATTGAAAACCCCCCATGTGAAAAATCCCTTATTTCCTTTCCCTTATGACATATTGAAGACCCCCCTCATGTTTAAAGCTCATAAGGCCTTTTCCCCCTTAGCCTTCCCATTCTTCCCGTGAGCTTTGAAAACCACGTGCTTTATAAAAATCCTTAAGCCTTTCTCTTGGACTTAGGGATTACTCCCCATTTCTCCCATGGTTAAACCCCTTAGGCCATTTCTTGCCCTATGCAAAATACCCTTGGGCCTTTGTTCTTTTTTCCCACTTGTAAAAGAGAAGAAGAGTGTTGAAGGTCTTATCGGCAAAATATTTTGAAACACCCTTCGTTTGAAATCCCTACTTTAAGGAGGGAGCCTTCAAAAACTACTTCCGACAGACGGTGCAAGGGAGTGACGGTGGAATTCCAAAGAAGAGTTGTAAAGCTGCTTCCACGTCCGAATGACTACAATAGCGATGCCTCCTAAGAAAGTCCAAGGCACAGCCGCGGGAGGGTCATCTCCCGGTATCCATGTGGATATCTCACCCCAAACCCAGGTTTTCCTTCCTAATTTTTATTTGATATTGTTGTAATTCAATCATGCAAGGTTAATTGTTAGAAATAGGATATATTCTCGTCCTAGTTGTTCACGATGAAGGAACTTAGTCATCAATACATTTAAATGAAACATGCGAATTAAGAAAGCATAAAAGCATTTCTAGCAAATAGCTTATGCATTGAAATGAATTATAAGATTAGATTATTATCCATTGAAATAGTATAATTCGATTAAGCCTAGAAGTATAAACTTCATCTCGTACTATTAATCCATATCCTCTTTGCAATGAATCATCATGGAAAGTGCAAGCATAAAATGATTCTTATGATGCATAAACTCTAGGAAAATATCGTTTGTCAGCAGCATAAATTATTAAGTAAAAGGTTGCTTGTTTAGCATGAATTTTGTTCGCAAAGTGTAGAAAGATTATTTGGAATTAACCTAACCTCAAATCAATAAAGTTTAGGATTGAAAAATCAATTTACGCATAGACAACGAAACATGTGGAAGTAATCTCAAAAATTATCTTCTAGAGTTAACCAAATTGACATAAACTTAAAACACCTATGCTGCGAAATACTCGTTGGGAATGAGTTAAATTCCAAGAAACGCCTATACCTTAAATACTTACCCACATTCCTTGAATGTAGGGACAGTGAATTGTAATCGTAAAAGGAACTAGGGTTTGTCCCTGAGAATCTTACAAAGATGAAGCTTGGAAACCCTAGGTCTAACGACGTCAGCTTAAAGAACCTGAAACAGATTGTTTCGTAACTCCATTGTCTCATAGTTATCGTGCAAGAGGATGAATACTTTTAAAAACCCTAGCTCACAAGAGAATGGACAAAGTCTCGCAATGGGGTTGGCGGATCCTTATGCAAGTTATCGTGCAAGAGGATGAATACTTTAGTATCCTTCTTGAGTAGGGAAGATTGTTTGGAAACTAAAGACCCAACCGAAAAACTTAAGGTTTGACCAAGTCGGGTTATATAGGGTACACCCTAACCCAGGATATAGGGGATTTTTCCAAGTGCAAGTTATCTCGGATCGAGTGCTGGACGCATTCGAAAGGAAGGATTCATTCCTTAGCAGTTTGCCAATGGAAATGTTTGTGCTTGCTACAGATTTTAGAGCACTGTTTGGCTTTGTTTGATCAATGAATTAAAAGATAAATGGATATCTATACTTCAAGTTGAAGTCGTGAAGAGAGAGGTAGCTTCAGTTACCCCCGACTGCCTGCCTGACCCTAACCAAGGGGGTTGTTGACCGCATCGAGAAAGTGGACCGAACCCGCCTCGAGAGGTCTCTCCATTGAGCACTACTTGGAGCAGGAGGACGCTTGGGTGCCGGGGGGGCTCTGGCCGTAAATCCCTCACCTTTCGGGTCCTGCACAAGAGGCTAACGTGACTCGCGATTGGATCTCGAGGCCCACATACTAGTCTATGGGCAAAAACTTGGATTAGTGATCCTTGTGGATTGTTGGATAGCCTTTGGGAGGATTGTGGATAAGCCTACGGGTTGGACTCTTTGTATTTTGAAGATAAATATGTTAACTTGTTAATAAGGAACTTGCTTGATATTGTTTTTCTATGTCAAGTGAGAAAATTACGTGAAGGAACCAGTGCCTAATGGGTTAATTAAAGAAGCTGGTTGTTACATGTCCAACTAATGTGTTAGGTAATTAAATAACTAAAACAACCCGAGGAAAGTGCGGAGGATGGGCCATAGTTCCGTCCTACAGATGGGTGGTCCCGGTTGGCCGGGAACTTTTCTCAAATTCACGATGGACAGCAGGAAGATCGTCAAAGAACACGAACAACAAAAGCGTTGACCTAGAGTTATGATTGAACCCGATTTACGCTGTTTTAGGGGAACAGAATGGGACATAGAGGTTGAGCTTTGCATCCCTCTTGTTTCCCATTCTCCTTGAACCAAGTGCAACGTGAATCAGCTTTGGACCTAGCGTTTCTGCGTAAAGTAGTTCGCTTGGGTCTGACGCTAGTTGCTGTTAGGAAATGACCAATCAGGAAAACCCTAATTCAGGTCGATCCTAAGTGGGAACGGTTGGAATACTTCCACTACGTGACAGACGCGGAAAGCCCTAGATCACAAACCCCATAGCTTTCTAGACTTCCTTTACTTGACACTAGTGGACATGTTACACTATTAAAGAAGCAAGTAGCAATTGTATGGTCACCTGCCGAACAGACCAGCTTTGACAAGCTAAATAAAAGCTTAGTATCAACACCCATCTTGAAACTTCCTGATCTTAGTAAGGAGTTTGAAGTGGTAACTGATGCTAGCGCACTTGCCTTAGGATGTGTGCTTATGCAAGAAGGTCACCCTATAGCATATTCTTCAAGGAAATTGAAGAGCCATGAAAGGAATTATGCTACCCACGATCTGGAGCTATTGGTTGTCATCCATGCTCTCAAATTTTGGAGACATTACTTGCTAGGTAACAAATTTCCTTAGTGATGGACCACAAGAGTCTTAAATGGATCTTCACCCAGAATGAGCTTAATATGAGGCAACGTCGATGGATCGAAGTGCTGGAAGAATATGACTTTAAAATCAAGTACAGGCCTGGAAAAGAGAATGTAGTTGCCAATGCACTCAGTCATCGCAAGGCATTCCTAAATTCTCTTATTTTGCAGAATCCATCAATAGCAAGATCTCTAACCATAGGTATCAATGCCAAACAACCCAATTCTTGAGCTAGCTAGAGAAGAGGCATGTATTGACCCAGTCTATCAGAAATTGCTAAGGGAGATCCCCATCAAAGATCAAGACTCGAAGCTAAAGACAAAGTATCAAGAATTCTTTGACATTAGTGGACTTATCTACTTTAGGACAAGATTATGTATCCCTGCAAGCTATTCTCTCAAGTAGAAGATACTTTGGAAAGCCCATGACTCCCCTTTCTCAGGACATCCTGGCTATGCCAAGACCCTTAATGAGGTCAGGAAGAGCTATTATTGGGATAGGCTCAAGGGTGATGTTCTCAAATATGTCACTGAATGTTTGTCTTGTCAATGCATTAAGGTAGAACATGTCAAAATGCCAGGGAAATTGCAACCACTTGACATTCCCTAAATGAAATGGGAATTCATTAGTATGGACTTTGTTATTGGCCTACCCCAAGTTTAGGGAGGATACAACTCTATTATGGTTGTAGTAGATATGCTCACCAAGGTTGCACATCTCATCCCTATCAAGACAAACTATAAAGCCTCAGACATCGCAAGGTTATTCATTAAGGAAATATTCAAACTGCATGGATTACCTAGAAGAATCATTAGTGATCGTGACTCTCTCTTCACATCACACTTCTGGAGGGCTATCTTCGAGGCCATTAAGACTCAACTATGTTTTAGTACAGCTTACCATCCCCAAATTGATGGTCAAATAGAATGAGTCAACTAATTCATTGAAGATATGCTTAGGGCATACTGTTGTCACGAACCCAAAAAGTGGATTCAATATCTGCCATTGGTTGAGTTTGCCTACAATGCTTCTTACCAACAAAGTATTCAGATGACCCCTTTTTAAGCATTGTATGGGCACGATTGTCATACTCCTTTGAGCTTCTTGGATCCAACCTTGAGGGTAGAAGCTTCAAGGAAAATGCTGGAAGACATGGATGATCAAATCAAGTCAATAAGACAAGACATCCAAGCTGCCAAGGATAGACAGAAGGCTTACGCGGACTTGAAAAGGCAAGACAGATCCTTCGTTGAAGGTGATATGGTCTTTATCTGCGTACACCCCAAAAAGAGTTCACTATCCTTGGGAGATTTTAAGAAGCTAAGTCCAAGGTATTGTGGAACTTATAAGATCACTAAGTGCATAGGACCTAATGCTTACAGACTATAGCTGCCCACAACTCTAAAGGTTCATAATGTATTCCACATTAGCCTATTGATCTAATCCAAATCATGTACTTGATGATCAGCAAGTTGTAATGCCTACCCACCAAGGAGATCTTGAGCTACGGCCTGATAGAGTCCTAGATGTTAGAGAGAGGCAATTGAGATCAAGGACCTTGAGAGAATACCTCGTCTAGTGGAAATATTATCCTGACCGAAGAGGATGCCACCTGGATGGACGAAGATACTCTCAACCAACAATACCCCTAGGTCCTCTCGAGATGAGGACATCTCGATTCCTCTAAGGGGGAGAGGATGTGACATCCCATAGGAACCCCCCTTTCTTTTCAATTTCAAGGAAAAATTTTCTAATATATATTACCAGTTCAAAATTTTTTACTTCTCCCTCTCTCCCTGCCTACAACAATCGGGGGAAGGGGAGAGAGAGTGGGAGTGGTGGATGATGGGGGGGGAGGCATGCAGTCTCCAGGTGGAGGGATGACCATGCCACCTGCCTCTTTCCCTCCCCTATATAAGGGGAGGCTTCTCCCCTCCCCTGGCAGAGAACGAGGAGGCTACATAAAATGATAGCTTCTACACACATAAAATGATAAGGTTATCGCCTTAATTCAAATAAAATGATAGCTTTTTTACAAGTTCAGTGCATGAACAATCATTTAGGATTCACATTTCGCAATCATGGTTAAAAGAAACACATGAAATGTTAATTTCTGTTCATAAGATACACTTGCATTGTTAAACAAAACCCTAGACTTTCATAGACACAACTCACATGTGATCCGGTGCATTATAAATAAGTACTCATTGCCAGGAATAAAGAGAGATAAAAGTCATTTAGGGTTACAACTATACTAAATGCACAACATGCATGATGGTTGGGAAATCCTGCATAGAACCGCACTAAGAGAATTGGAAGGATCGCATGCATCTAGACTGCATCTTGAAAGTTTAAATGAAGAATCATGTGTTGCCATGTGTGTTAACTGAGCTTGACTGGAATTAGAGATTAAATGATCCTTGGTTGGGTTGCGAATAAGGCATGTCCATTGCCTTGACTGACCAGCTAATGCTTGAGTTAGGGACTAAGATACCCTAAGGTAAAACCCAAGGGAAAAGGGCAAGTATAAGTCAACTTACCAAGACCATTTGCTTGCGTATCTTGTTAGAAATTATTGGGATCTTGCCAAGTCACAGAAAGATCCAAGATCTGGTGCTGGGAGCATCTGGGAAAAAAAAGAGTCACACCTTAACAGTCAGTCGCACAAGCGACATCCGAAATGTTCGTGCTTGCACTTAGGTGCATTATTTGATCTCTTTGCTCAATGAACTAATTCAAGGAAAACACTTAATGCTTCATGTTGAAAGCTTGAGGGGAGAGGCAGGAATAGTTACCTCTGACTGTCTGCCTGCCCTATCCAATGGGGTTGTTAGCTGCATCGGGTATATGGACCTAACCTGCCGCGAGAGGTCTCTTCGTGGGTATTGCTTGGGCCGGGAGGACGCTTGGGTGCTAGGGGAGGCTCTGGCTATAAATCCCTTGCCTCCGGATCCCATATAAGAGGCCAACGTGACTCGAGATGGGATCTCGAGGCCCATGTACTAGTCTACGGGCAGAACTTGGAGCAGCGATCTTGTAGATTGCTAGGATTGCCTTCGGGCATGATGTTGGATGTAATTCGGAATTATGATAAATAAAGAATAGATGCTTGAGAAAAATGAACTTACTTGACATTGTTTTTGTGTCAGTGCCTAAGTTACGTGAAGAAACCTGTGATTAATTTGTTTAATTAAGGAAGCTGATGTTGCATGTCAAAACGTAATGTGTTAGGTAATTAGATAACTAAAGCAAACTGAGGAAAGTGTGATGGACGTGACTTAGGTCCGTCTTACGGAAGGGTGGTCTCAGTTAGCTGGGAACTTTTCTCAAATGATGAGACAATAAGACAACGAAGACCTAGTATCAATAGTTGTAGAATTTTCGATTTATTCTGTTTTAGGGGAAAGGAATGGGACTATGCCATTTGGCAAAGAGGTTGAGCTTCACAACCCTCTCGTTTCCCATTCTCCATGAACCAAGTACAGCATGAATCCGCATCGACTCTGTTGTTCCTACACAAAGTGGTACAACTGGAGCTCGATGCTAGCTCCTTCCTAGAGACTTTGCTGATAGGAAAGGAACCCTGACCTTAGATTGATCCCAAGTGGGAATGGCTAGACACTTCTGCTTGGGGTAGGCTTGGAAAGACCTAGATCGCAAACCCTGTGTCATTCCCTGCGAGTGTCAAGCGGAGCCTTCTAGACTCTCCTCTTGATGGGCTGCTAAGACATGTCTTGCAAGTGGACAAACGGGCACGTTACACATGTGAAGCACGTCTAAAAGATAAGAGACCGGGGATGGCACCCAAGAGAAAATTCTCACACACAGATGGTAATCCCTCTATGAGCAATGAAGCCTCAGGTAATGGCATCAATGCTAATCCAATTGTAATATTGGTGGTAAGTAATGTATTTTCAAATTAATAGATGCTTGTTTTGATTTCCGCATGAAGTACACTAGATGCTGCACAAGAATAGGTCATGGGAAGGGATAGGCTTTACCTCATACATTCAAAAGATAAAGTTGCAATGCACGGGTATCAAGAGAAGGTGATTGTATCTACATACTATGCAACAAACTCACACATAGCATAGTAGCATTTCAAGGTATTGTCGACTCTCCTGTTCGTGAAAATAATAGATGGGTATTTTTCCACACTGAAAGTATGTTGTATCTTGCATGCTTGATGGATTGGCTGATAAGTAATTTAGCCTAGGGGGAAATTCAATATAAAACTCTAAGATCTTTGTTCAAGCCCTCGCTAATATCACAAATTTGTTAGTTCATTGGGATCTTGATAATGTGCATAGTTAAACAAACAATGATCATAGGGATTAGAGTTAAGGTGCCTTGGGATCCGCCCAGTAACCACTATGTTTTTCAATCCTATTCAGGATTGGGCTAGATGCAACAACAACCTTAGGGCATATGAAGAGCTAAAGGATTAGGAAACCCTAAGTCGAATGAAAGACTGATGCTTCTGTACTTGTTAGGAAGAAGGCTGGGTTATCGATCAATGTAAGTGACTACTGGGACTTATCTCTTGTACAATGTTTGAAACCTTAACATGTACCTTAGTCGAAAGTAGGGCGTGCTAAGTAGATTTTACATGGAACCGCTCTTGATTCCAAGGGGGGAGAGTAAGTATGCGATGGAAAGGTTATCAGACTATTCGTGCAATGTTGGAAAATGATATCATAGTTTTGTTGATTGATCTAACATCATCTTAAGTGCTTTTTGCATTAAACTAATTATTGGGATGTGATTTGGATAATTATTCCAAGTGCTTGTACTTGATGGTAAATGCTGATGGTAAATGCAAGGGGGGGTCTGTGAGGACAAGTTGCCATAGAAAATCAAGGAATGTTTGATACTAGGCAGTTTGCCACCTTGATTGTGTTTGATTATTAATTGGATTAATTAGGGAAGGATATTTTGCGTGGGTAGATCATCTCCAAAGTCATGTTTCCTTTTAACCCGAGAGGGCAGTGCTCGATTCATGGGCCTAAGGTCGAGTGGTGAAAAGGTCAACCATGAAAATTGTGTCTCACTCCTAGATCGCTTTGGGTCAGTGGAGCTTTGGGCACCCCTTGCCGAGTCTGCGAGGGAGTTGTAGACTATCATGAGTCCAACGTCTGAGGGGTTGGAAGATCCTATTCTAGATAATGGATGGAAATTATGGTGCCATGTGATTTGGACCGGGTACTTCTGTTGGACAAAAGGGAATCCATAATTTCTCTTGTATGGGCAAGAGACAAAGATTAACGTGAAGATAAGTTAAGGAATTTGTTTGAACTTGTTTTGCTTGCTCTGTTTTCCTATCTATGCTATAGGTTGCGCGAACGAACCCTGTTCCCTAAATGCTTAATTAAGGAAGCTGGTTTTAAATGTCGCGCATAAATGTGATAGGATCTAATTAGAAAACTAAAGCTATCAAGGGAAGTGGGTGGGTAGAACCCTGACGGGTTTTTCCTATGGCACCATGGTCCCAGAGAACTGGGAGGCTTCTCACAAGGTTTGACCTTTAGGTATTGTTAAGTTAGAACCCAATCATGCCGTTTTAGGGGACCGGAATGGGACTATGCCCTATCGATAGAGAGGTTGAGTGGCACACTCTCGTTTCCATTCTCTTTGAACCAAGTGTTGTCAAGATTGTGGGAGAGAAGGAAGGAGTCTCGCTTGAAGCTTTCTTGCTTGCACAATGGGGGAAGACACACAAGGGTGGAGGCTGGAAACAATTTTCCTCTTCTTAGTTGTGGAAGCCAAAAGAACTCAAGTACAAAGAAATAGAAGAACCCTATATATGGGTCTCAAACCAAACTCAACTAACTAAGGTGGCATACTAACTAAGCCACGAACTAGAGTAGATAAGGATAGCTATCATGTAGCTATTATTTAGGGGCAGTGTACCAACCGCATCTGCAACTGACAAGTCGGTGACATAAATACACAACGGTCACCCTGGCGTATCACGAGTGGAGCTCAATATCTCAACACTCCCCCTCGAGCTCAATCCCAATTCCTGCACACCAAGCAGGTCTCTGAACTTGCACAGCTTCTCTGCGCCCAATGCCTTCGTGAATATGTCAGCTACCTGATCCTCTGTGCTGACATAAACTAGATCAATAAGACCTAGTAAAACCCTCTCTCGCACATAGTGATAATGCACCTCAATGTGCTTTGTTCTAGCATGATAGATTGGTTTATTTTCCAAGTGTATACTACTCATGTTGTCACAATAAATGACAACTGGCCCATCTGTAGACTGATGCATATCATAAAGTAGCTTATGCAACCAAGCTACCTCACATGCAGCCATTGCTACACCCCTGTACTCAGCCTCTGTGCTCGACAAGGCAACTGTAGGCTGTTTCTTGCTGCTCCAAGTGACTGCAGCACTCCCAAAAGAGAACACATATCCACTGGTAGATCTTCTATCAGAAATACTACCAGCCCAATCAGCATCAGTGTATCCATGCAACTGTATCTGAACCCTAGTCTCATAAAATAGTCCATACTGCAATGTGGACTTCACATACCTGAGTATGCGTCTAGCCGCATCCAAATGTGGTTTCCTTGGAGCCTACATAAACTGACTTACCAATCCAACAGCATAGCTCAAATCTGGCCTGGTAATGGTCATATAAATCAAACTTACTACTATGCGTCTGTAGATAGTAGGGTCTTCTGGAAGCTCACCTGCATCTGTGCTCAGCTTCACATTCTGCTCCAAAGGAACTGAAATAGGCTTACAGCCTGTCATCCCATATTTGGACAGCATGTCCAATCCATACTGCCTCTGCAAGAGCTGTATCCCAGTTGGTGATCTAATCACCTCAATGCCCAAGAAATAACGCAGCTCTCCCAAATCCTTCATCTCAAACTTCTACTTCAATAGCATTTTCACATGAAGGATATCTTCATCACTGTCACCTGTCATAATCAAATCATCAACATAAATGACAAGTAGCATAATACCTTTCTCTGTTTTTCTCACATAAAGTGAGAAATCTACCTTGGAAATCTGAAAGCCAATAGTGACAAGATACTGTCCTATCTTGTCAGACCATGCTCTAGGTGCTTGCTTCAAGCCATACAAGGCTTTCTTCAACCTGCAAACAAACTCAGGATGAACAGCATGCACATAACCTGGTGGCTGCTCCATATAGACCTCTTCTTGCAAATCACCATGCAAGAAGGCATTCTTTACATCCATCTGATGTAAAGACCATCCCTTTGATGCAGCCATAGCAATGACTGCTCTTATGGTTGCCATCCTTGCAACCGGACTGAATGTTTCTTCATAGTCAATGCCATATGTTTGTGCATACCCCTTGACTACTAATCTTGCCTTGTATCTATTCACAGAACCATCTGCATTGTGCTTCACCTTATAAACCCACTTACAGCCAATTGCATTTTTACCTTTAGGCAAAGGTACCAATTCCCATGTAGCATTTGCTTCCAAGGCATCCATTTCTTCATCCATGGCTTTCTCCCATTTTTCTTTTCCCATGGCTTCCTCAAAAGAAGTGGGTTCTGGTTCCTGTATCACTTTAACCATATATGCATAGTGAATGGCTGTAAATCCATCATATTTCAGCCTATCCACAGGATACCTAGCTCTCGTAGACCTGCGCAAAGTAGGTTCACTCCCAGGTGCTCTCAAAACATCCCTGGTCTTCCTTACTCCAGGTGTAACAATAGAAGGAATACCCAACTCATCATCAATGCTTTGTTCTGAGCCACTGGATTCACCATCCACATAAGAGTGACCTGCATTCACATCAAACATGGGCTGATCAACCTTCTCTTTTCCTTTTCATGATACCTGCATACCACTATCTGCATTACTTTGAGAAGATTCTCCTGATCTCAATCTGCCTGTCCATGGCGAAGAATGTGAACCACTACTAGAGGACGCTCCAGGTCCACTAATATTTTGTGACTGCTGCTGTGAATTTTGTGCAGCATTACCATTTTGTGCATCTACATCATCAATCACATTTACTGGTTTATACCAGCTACTCATCTCATCAAAAACAACATCTCTGCTCACTGTAAACTTACGAGTAGAGGGGTTATAGCATCTATACCCTTTTTGCTGCAAAGAGTAACCAATAAAGATGCACTTCTCAACTTTTGGATCCAACTTGGATCTCAACTCATCTGGCACATGTACATAGGCAATGCAACCAAAAATTTTCAAATGAGAAATATCTGGTTTCCTACCAGTATACCTCTCCTCTGGAGTCATTCCATGTATTGCTGCAGTGGGAGTCCTATTCATTATGTAGACTGTTGTAGCAACTGCTTCAGCCCAATAAAAATCTGGCAAGTCTTTTTCATTGAGCATGGCACGAGATACCTCTCCAATATGCCTGTTTTTCATTTCTGCAATTCCATTTTGTTGTGGGGTATGACTGCATGAATATTGCTGCTTTATGTCATGCTCCTGCAGGAACCTTGCAAACTCATTTGAGAGGTACTCTCCCCCTCCATCTGACCTTAGGCATTTTATCTGCAGGCCTGTTTCTTTTTCAACCATCGCTTTAAGAGTTTTGAAATGCCCAAAAACTTCACTTTCCTTTTTCATAAAATACACCCAAACTTTTCTGCTATAGTCATCAATAAAACTGACAAAATAATGACAGCCTCCAAGAGATGCAGCTTTAGTTGTCCACACATCAGAGTGGATTAATTCCAATGGCTTCTTACTCTCTTGAACATGTCTAGGAAATGGTTCCCTTGCCTGTTTTCCAAATTGGCAGGCTTCACATACCTTATGCATTTCTGCAACCTTGAATTTCGGCAAACCTGCAACAATATTTTGGGCCTGCATTGATTTAAGTCGCTGTACATTAACATGACCAATGCGTTTATGCCAGATATCAATATCTGCAACTACACCGGTCCCATGTGCAAACATTGCTGCACTCAATTCAGACATGTCTGCATCCAATGTAAACATTCTGCCCTTCTTCTTTCCTTTTGCTATCAAGCGACCTTTATTTTTCATATCCTCAACAAAGCATCCATGAGGATTAAATCTGACCTGCAAGCCCTGTTCAACCATTTGACCAACAGAAACCAGATTCTTGGTGATATTCGGGACATGAAATACATCGGACAGGTATTTCTTTTTCCCATCCTGCATAGACAAGGGAATTTTTCCAATCTGCACAATAGGATGTGCAGTATCATCACCAGTCTCCACAAATCCTGGTTTTTCCATTTTCCTTGCATCCTCCATCCATTCTGCATGACCTGTCATGTGGTTTGATGCACCTGAGTCAACATACCATACATCGTTGCTTTCTTCTGCACTTGTCACAGAATTGTTCATGTGCTGCACCATAAACAGATGCTCATTTCTGTCATCACCCTGTCTACTAGAGGATGCATAATTTCCTTGTTGCAGTTTTCCATTCATGATGTCATTCTGCTTTTTATAGCAGTCTTTAGCCATATGACCCATTTTACCACAATAGTAGCATTCAACATTACTGTTTGCATTTTGGCCTCTTTGCCATCCACCACAACCTCTTTGGCTCCCCCTGCCTCTAGAGTTACCACGTCCTCCTCCATAGGACTGGTTTTCTTAAGTTTGCTGCATATTCTGATTTCTACCACGGCCTCCATATCGGCCTCCTCTACCTCTGCCTCTACCTCTTCCAGCATTTGAGTAGAAGACAGCTTCTTTTGAAGTTCCTCCTGAAGAAGATGCACCATCATTTCTCTGCTCCTCAGAAATTAGAAGAGCAATCAACTCCTCAAAGTCAGGAAATCTTTCACGAACTGAAATGGATGTCCGAAACTGTGCATAATCCTTTCCTAGACCATTCAAGGTCACAGAAACTAAATCATCATCTTCCACTGGTGACCCAATGGAAGCAAGTGCATCTGCAATCTTCTTCACCTTCATGTGGTAGTCGTTGATGCTCATATTTTCTCTTTGCACATTGTGCAACTCTTGCTTGAGCTGCATTTTCCTGGCTTGCGTATTTGTGCTATACATTTTTGACAAAGTATCCCATGCCTCCTTTGGCGTACTTGCATCCTGAATATGCATAATCATAGAGTCTGAAATGCTGATAGACACCCAATACATAACTTTCCTGGCTCTCTCATGCCATGCTTTAAATGCCTGCATTTGCTGTTGATTGGGAACATCAGGAAGAACTGGTTCTTCTTCATTTCCTGCAACAAATTCCCAATATCCTTTTCCCATAAGGAAATTCGTCATTCTAAACTTCCATGCTTGGAAGTTGTTCTTGTCAAGCTTTTCAATGACAATCTGTGAAAGAGAATCAGATGCCATTACAGAAGACTGAAAAAAATTCTGTCACTACAAAAACCACAGTTTCACCCTCACAAGGGAAAATTTGCAAAACTGGCGAAAGTGGTATTTGACCACACAGTCACTTCCTAGTGACGATTTTGCATCAATAGGCAACAAGGATGATTCTGTAACTCCCAATGTCTTTGCGCACAAGCATACAATGCAATTTTTACAGTAACTATTCACCGACCTGTAGAACAGTGGCTGCACAGTATAAAACTGGGCCTTTTTCTGAGTGCGTGCAGAAAACTTCCGCCTCCAAAACAGGCCCCGAAATGGCCTCAAATCAAAAAAACAAGGTCGCCTAGGGCTAAAGCCCTATCCCGCAGCATATACTGCCCTCTTGCTTCACCGCGAAGGGCGTCTCAACCTGAGACAATGCACTCCTGCACTTTCCGGCTGTGCTACCTACAGAGATCTGCTCCCAAACAGAAAATGAAAGCAACACTGCTCCTCTTACCAGAACACAACGAGCTTGGCTTGCTTTCTTGAGCTCCTTACCACGAACAAGGCTCTGATACCATGTCAAGATTGTGGGAGAGAAGGAAGGAGTCTCATTTGAAGCTTTCTTGCTTGCACAATGGGGGAAGACACACAAGGGTGGAGGCTGAAAACAATTTTCCTCTTCTTAGTTGTGGAAGCCAAAAGAACTCAAGTACAAAGAAATAGAAGAACCCTATATATGGGTCTCAAACCAAACTCAACTAACTAAGGTAGTATACTAACTGAGCCACGAACTAGAGTAGATAAGGATAGCTATCATGTAGCTATTATTCATGGGCGGTGTACCAACCGCATCTGCAACTGACAAGTCGGTGACATAAATACACAACGGTCACCCTGGCGTATCACGAGTGGAGCTCGATATCTCAACAAGTGTGGTATGGATTTGCTTTAGGTTGGGTATCTTTGCATAAAGTAGGATGCCCAGAATACGATGCTAGGATGCTATCGAGAGACCTTGTCCACTAGGAACCCAAATTTTAGGTTAATCCTACTGGGTTTGGCCTCAGATGTTCCATTGCGAAGTGAACTTGAAATGCTATGACATTCCATGGGAGTGCCGAGGTGGCATTGCTTAGACTCATCTCTCAATGGACCACTAAAAATGTGCCTGGATAATCGATAAGCGGGCATGTTGCAATTGGTATCAGAGTGAAACTTTTGATGATGTGTGATTGATTAATGTATGATTAGTAAATATATCCTAAATGGAATAAACCTTACTCTTGCTCTTATAACTATAGTTAACCTGAGTAATATGAGTTGCATCTATTTGGGACCTAGAACTTGCAAATGATTAGAGATACTCTAGCAAGGAATGACAATTATAACTTGCAATGATTTTTTCTTAAGTGTTCTTCTCGACTAATATAGATCAGGTCTTGCCAGAATGTTTGGAAGTACTCTTTAATATTACAAGCAAAACTAATTGACCAGGGACCTCAGTACAGATCCAGAAAGAGGACAATTTGGAAACAAAGTTTTCACGATAAAGGACCACTTCAGTTTGCTGAAAGGATCCAAGGACAAATTGGTTTAAAGAAGAAAATATTGCCAAGGAGGAACATGAATCTTCTGACTCCAAGTGATAAAGCTTTGCGATGTTTCTATTGCAAGGACCTAGGTCATTTGAAAAGGGAATGTTCAAAGCACCCTAAACACCAATACACTAAGCACCACAACATTGGATATATCCATGTAAATTGTCCCAACAAGAATCAAGGATAACTTGAACTTACAAGGAATAAAGTTCTACAAGCTTTAGTGATCTTGAATACACCAGATACTTAGGAAAGACCTTGAAGATATCCATGAGACGTAACTACAATAAACTCTTCTCTTGTAATCAAGACTCAGATAGATCTAATACAATAAGCTGTTGTTTCAAAAGACCGCATGCTTATGAGTGATCAGAGTAGCACATTAGACACATGGTGGGTCCTAACCCATAGGCCTTAAGCCCCATTAATGATTGCCTTCCCAAGTTTTTCCTAGATGAGGACATCTCGAGTTCTCTAAGTGGGAGAGGATGTAATATCCACCCGCGTAGGAACTACCACGCCCCCTAAATTTCATTAAAAGTAATTCAAAATTGGAGCCCCGAGAGGAACACCAAGGAAAAGGGAATTCTCTTGCAAGAAAATCTATCTTGTAATATCAACAAGCTTGTTTATCATATTTCATATGATCACAATGAAGAAAAGAACACCAGGCACAACAAATCTTCATACAGCATCATGTAGATCTCCCACGGTTTTTAAGAGAATCAACCATATTCTTCAATATCTTCATAAAATCCATCAATAGAACAAAGAAAGCAAAGCAATACACCATCTTTGAATGGAAATACATCACACAGTATTCATCTTCAATATCTTCATAGTCTTCTCTCTCAATCTCTCATATACAATCACTTTGTTTGAGTAGAATTGGCTATCTATGACTCTCTCTCTCTCTCTCTCCATCAATAATACATCATATCCTCACTACAATCTCTCAAAAATCACTCTCAATAATCCTTTTTAGGTCGTGGATACCCCTCCCAAGAGGTATGTCTGATATGAAGAGTCACTAGAGCCACTACAGTGTCCTTTCATAGCTCACTACTGTCACTTCACTCTAGTCTTCACTTGAGTCTTCAGCAGCTACTTCTTCCACTTCTTTCAGCTCTTTTGCACTTGTATTCACCTCTTTCCAAGGCTAGAAAACTTTCCCAAGCTACACTCTCATCCATCAGAACACATACAGAAGCATACATAACAGTACCAGAACAGCTACAGTACAGAACAGAACAGAACAGAGACAGAAGCTCTACCAAAAACATGGAGCCCCGAGAGGAATACCAAGGAAAAGGGAATTCTCTTGCAAGAAAATCTATCTTGTAACATCAACAAGCTTGTTTATTATGTTTCATATGATCACAATGAAGAAAAGAACACCAGGCACAACAAATCTTCATACAGCATCATGTAGATCTCCCACGGTTTTTAAGAGAATCAACCATATTCTTCAATATCTTCACAAAATCCATCAATAGAAAAAAGAAAGCAAAGGAATACACAATCTTTGAATGGAAATACATCACATAATATTCATCTTCAATATCTTCATAGTCTTCTCTCTCAATCTTTCATATACAATCACTCTGTTTGAGTAGAATTGGCTATCTGTGACTCTCTCTCTCTCTCTCCATCAATAATACATCATACCCTCTCTATAATCTCTCAAAAATCACTCTCAATAATCCCTCTTAGGTCGTGGATACCCCTCCCAAGAGGTATGTCTGATATGAAAAGTCACCAGAGCCACTACAGTGTCCTTTCATAGCTCACTACTGTCACTTCACTCTAGTCTTCACTTGAGTCTTTAGCAGCTACTTCTTCCACTTCTTTCAGCTCTTTTGCACTTGTATTCACCTCTTTCTAAGGCTAGAAAACTTTCCCAAACTACACTCTCATCCATCAGAACACATACAGAAGCATACAGAACAGTCACAGAACAATACCAGAACAGCTACAGTACAGAACAGAACAGAACAGAGACAGAAGCTCTACCAAAAACATGGAGCCCCGAGAGGAATACCAAGGAAAAGGGAATTCTCTTGCAAGAAAATCTATCTTGTAACATCAACAAGCTTGTTTATTATGTTTCATATGATCACAATGAAGAAAAGAACACCAGGCACAACAAATCTTCATACAGCATCATGTAGATCTCCCACGGATTTTAAGAGAATCAACCATATTCTTCAATATCTTCATAAAATCCATCAATAGAATAAAGAAAGCAAAGGAATACACCATCTTTGAATGGAAATACATCACATAATATTCATCTTCAATATCTTCATAGTCTTCTCTCTCAATCTCTCATATACAATCACTCTGTTTGAGTAGAATTTGCTATCTGTGACTCTCTCTCTCTCTCTCCATCAATAATACATAATACCCTCTCTATAATCTCTCAAAAATAACTCTCAATAATCCCTCTTAGGTCATGGATACCCCTCCCAAGAGGTATGTCTGATATGAAAAATCACCAGAGCCACTACAGTGTCCTTTCATAGCTCACTACTGTCACTTCACTCTAGTCTTCACTTGAGTCTTTAGCAGCTACTTCTTCCACTTCTTTCAGCTCTTTTGCACTTGTATTCACCTCTTTCCAAGGCTAGAAAACTTTCCCAAGCTACACTCTCATCCAACAGAACACATACAGAAGCATACAGAACAGTCACAGAACAGTACCAGAACAGCTACAGTAGAGAACAGAACAGAACAGAGACAGAAGCTCTACAGAAGACCTACAGAATGTTACAGAAGGTCATCAAAACCTCATAACTCATTCTCAAATCATTCCAAACTCTCACAAACCATTTAATAAGCTTTCAATCACTCGAGGAAAAAGGATTGAAACCCATATCTCATGCCCGGTTGAGGAATCAACAAGGGGGGAATGGTGCAGAAAGAGTATGCCAGGGTGCACAGTTGATGGTGCATTAGTGCATCCAACCCGTCTGGCATAAGTGCAAGGAGGAAGGCAAGGGAGCCTTACAGTGCGGTGGACAGAACAGGGTGACATGTCTTGTGTTGATGGTAAAGACCCATCCGGTGGGTGCACAGGGAAACTGGAACATACCTGACTCCAAGTGTCGTAACGTCCCTCACTCTCACCTCTCGGTAATTGATTGAAGAAACTCCAGTCACACTCAGCCCACCCTCTGTCTCACTCTCTGTTGATAGATATAAGAGGGCAGCCTTTTCTTGAAACCTGTTCATGTAATCCTCATGGTCACTTGTGCAAAGATTGTATGCCTTGTGCGCATTTGATGGTGCAACAGTGCATCCCGCCTTGTGCCGGCATACGGTGCGAGAAGGAAGGCTAGGGAGTCTTATGGTGCAGTGCATAGAACAAATTGTACTTTGTGCATTGAGAGGCCCATCTCGTGGGTGCAACACTTCATTCACACTTCTCACCTCTCATTTGATTTGAAGGAAAAAGACTGGTCACTCGCCCCACCCTCTGTCTCACTCTCTGTTGATAGTTACAGAGGGAAACCCATACTCACTTCCCCATTCTGTTAGGATGAAAGCTCACATCACTCAATTGTTTGTCGATGAAGATTGTGTCATCAGTTGTTAAAGAGGCGTACCCAGGGAGGTAGCTATCAAATCGAACGTTGTATTGGACAGGAACATGTCGTGTGCTAGAGGACAGTTAGACGCTCTGCAGAGAGACCCAGGACACAGCGTACCAAGGGAGGTAGCTTCGGAATTGGATCCTGGAAATATCAATTAATGAATCCACTTTCTGGACTGCTGGGTGTTACCACCTTTTCCACAGCCAGCTTCTCGCCCAAGGGTGTTTACCACCTTTTCTTGGAACGAGGCCTGCTATGATAGGGAATTGCTTCCTTTTCTCTCATAACAGATTTGTTTTTTTTCTTTTCTTTTTCTTGTTTTCCCCTATTCCCGAGGGTGTTCCCACGTTTTCTTGGAGAATAGGTCGACATGACAGGGACCTAAGTCCTTTTCTCCCATGACCGATATGTTTTGTTTTTTTTTTCTTTTTTTTCTTCAAATTGAGCAAGGGAATAGTGGAAAGACCATGTGTCAAGACCAACCTCGCCATTGTCGCTGATGGAAAATAGAGGATAAGAGATCAAGGCTGGAAGGGGGATTTGAGGGAACAGAGGGTTGCGTCCACTTCATCAGGACTGACTGAAGAATGGCTATCAAAAATAGCATCATAAGAAGTACAGTGCCGCGCCAACGAGGGAAAGGATCAAGTGTCCGTAATTGTCAAGATCCCCAAGGAGGGAAGTACTTCTTCAGGCGATATCCATTGATCAGAAAGGGATCATCAGAGGCATCAACGGTCTGCACTTGGACAGAGCCATTAGGGTTGACGGCAAGTACCTTATAGGGGCCCATCCACCGCTGTTGGAGCTTGCCAGGAAACTTGCCAAAGTGTGAATCATAGGCTAGGACCAAATCACCTTCTTTGAACTCCTTGTGCTTGCTGAAGCTATCATGGTAAGCCTTGCGTCGAGCTTGCGTAGCTTCCATGCACTGTAGAGCCATCCTACGAATTTCGTCCAAACATTCCAAGTGCAGGAGATGGCGTTGCACTGAATCATCATCCCCCAAACGCTCTTTGATAGCCACTCTCAAAGAGGGTAATTCTAGTTCAATAGGAAAAACAGCTTCTGTACCATACACCAGCTGGAAGGGTATCTGTCCTGTTGCTGCTTTATGGGAGGTTCTGTACGCCCAGAGGGCCTTTGTAAGTCGATCCTCCCAATCACGACGATGTGCGGCAATCGTTCTTGTCAGAATGAGCAGAGGATGCGATTGGTGACTTCGACTTGGCCGTTGGCTCTGGGGTAATAGGGAGTGGACTTGCGATGGCGGATCTCATACAACTCTGTTAATTCTTCCATGACTTTGTTGAGGAAATGAGTACCTCTGTCACTTACCAGCTCTAAGGAACTACCAAAACGGGTGATGATATTCTCATACATTAACAGGGCCACGCTGTTACCATCGTCCCGCTTTAGAGCTTTAGCTTCACACAACTTTGTAACATAATCTGTACATACGAGGATGTATCGGTTCTGTTTCCTTCTGGTAGGAGGATGGATCGGACCTACGAAGTCAATGCCCCACTTCTCAAACGGCTTCAACGGAAGGATAGGTTGCAGTGGCATGGCACTTGTCTTGGTGGGTTTCCCCATTCTTTGACAAGCATCACATCTTTTACAGTAATCATAGGAATCCTTGTGAATGGTAGGCCACCAATATCCTGCTAGCAGAGCCTTCCTGGCTGTAGCTTCTCCTGCAAAGTGACCTCCACATGGCTCCTCATGGCAAGCCTTCAGAACAATCCCAATCTCTTCTCCTGCAACACATCTTCTGAGCACTTCATGTTTGCCTTTCTTGTACAGTGCACCGCCTAGCAGGGTGTAGGGGGCTGATTCTAGCATGAGCTTCTTCCTTTCCCGACTAGAAATACCAAGAGGGTATTGTTGGGTTGCCAGTAGATTGGCAATGTCTACATACCAGGGAGTTACAGTTTCTACCAAAAATAGGAAAGCATCAGGGAGGTCTGGATCATCGTGCTCCTCGTCTGCAGTTTGTGGGATACGCGATAAATGATCAGCCAGAACATGGGAATGACGAGGCTTAGTAATCACCTCAAAGTCGAACTCCTGGAATAAAAGGAGCCATCTCATCATTCGTCCTTTCACATCCGCTTTGTTCATTAGGAAGGATAGGGCCTCATGATCCACATAAAATTTAAAGTGGGTGGATAGGAGGTAATGGCGAAACTTTTCCAGGGCAAACACCATTGCCAAGCACTCCAGCTCTGTCACTATATAGTTCCGTTCCCTATCAGTGACTTTTCGGCTTGCGTAATAGATTGGTTGATCCAACTTCGAAGAGCCCTTCTGGCAGAGGAGAGCACCTAAACCTTCAATTGATGCATCAGTGTGTACATGGAACTCTTTCGTCCAATCAGGAGGTTGCAGAATGGGTGCCTCAATCAGACACTGCTTCAGAGTGTGGAAGGCTTTGTCACATTCTTCCGTCCAAGTAAACTCTGCATCTTTCCTCAGAAGCTTGTGCAAGGAAGTTGCCTTTGTCGCAAAATGGGCTATAAACCTTCTGTAGTAACCCACATGGCCTAGGAATCCCCTCAACTGTTTGAGGTTGGTGGGTGCCGTCAGAGCTGCGATCTTTTCAATCTTTGCAGGGTCTGTTGATATCCCTTGTGCAGAGACAATGTGGCCCAACACAACTCCAGAAGAAACCCCAAAGATGCATTTGTTGGGGTTGAGGGAAATCCCATACTCCCGGCATCGGTCAAAGCATTGTTCCAGGTGTTCCCAGTGTTCACGGATCAAACTATAGACACAGAAGTCATCTAAATATACCTCAATGAAGTCGTGCAGATGATTCTGGAATGCAGCCATCATGACTCGTTGGAAAGTAGCAGGGGTATTGCAGAGTCGAAATGGCATCACTCGGTAAGCGTAGTCCCCCATTCTGTGGTGAAGGTTGTTTTGGATTGGTCTTCTTCTGCGATTTGGACTTGGTTGTATCCACTCAATCCATCCAAAAGGGAATAAAGTTCATGTTCTGCCACTGTGTCCAACAGTTGGTCTGTGAAAGGGATAGGAAAGTGATCCTTCTTTGTCTTGGAATTAAGCTTTCGGAAATCCACACATATTCGTAATTTGCCATTCTTCTTGGGTACAACCACGATGGGTGAAACCCATTCACTATTTGCCACTGGATAGATGAACTCGGCTTCCAGAAGCTTTAGCAGCTCCGCTTTCACCAATGTGGAATAATTCGGGTTCATTCGCCTCTGTCGTTACCATACTGGCTTGGCATCAGGCTCCAAGTCAATATGATGTTGACATATTGTGGGATCAATCCCCTTTAAGTCTTTATAGGACCATGCAAACATGTCCAAATTTTCTTTCAACAAGTTGTATAAGGTTGACAACTCCTCTTCTGGAAGGCTGCTACCCACCTTCAAGTGGCATTCAGTGCCTTCTTCATCCACAAAGGTTAACTGCCTTTCACCTTCTACTTCACGGATGAAGGTCCCACAGACTGCTTCTGGATACAAATCCGACTCCTTCAAGGGAGTGGTGTCCTCTTCTGATGTCCCACTAGAACTAATTTCTTCTTTTGGTGGAGACTTAGGTTGCTCCTTAAGATGTTGGAATGGGATTAGAGCCGTTTCGGGTTTGGTTTCAAAATTAATTACCTCTTGGCTTGAAGACTCCTCTTCTGAAGATGACACATCCAGGAACGTCACATAACAGGGACCCTCTGATGCCTGTTGGGTTGGTGGGACTGGTGCTTGTTGGCACGGTGCATCATCATTATCTTTCTTTGGCAAGGATGGGTTAGGACGGCATGAGCCACTGCTGAAAGACGGCTTATTCTTCTTAACCCATGTCTTATAAAGATCCTGCATATAAGAAGATCCATTTACCAGACCAAATGGTACCATCACCATTCTGTCCCATAGCATGAGCTCGTCTGTTTCTGATGCTTCTGGAACTTCTTCCTCAAATGTATCCTCTTCAGGTGGAATAGATTCTTCTGGCTCATTTTCATAACCTTCTTCATCCATATCATATCCAACCTCTTCTGCCTCTGTCTCTGCTTCTGTTTCTGTCTCTGCTTCTGCTTCTGTAGGAGCTCTGTAACAGAAGAACAGATTCTCTGTTTCCTCTCCTGTCTCTGTCTCTGTCTCTGCTATGGCCATATAACAGGGAGAGCAGTACATCCATGCTTCTATCTCACTGTCATAAGTGATTTCCGAAGTCATTCCTGGTTCAGGCAGGAAGTATTCACCCATTGATAATGGCTTTGCATCTTTTAGAAGTCGGCTTATAGTATCCACTGTTAAGGAATGTGCCATTGTTTTCTTGGGAAGGATCTGTTTGACAGCATCTTCGTCTGCTGATGTTCCATCCGTAGCCTCATTAGGGGAGTCAGAAGATAATTCCAAGGAGGTGGATCCATGTCCTTTTTGAGAACCATACAGTTTCAGCACCACTTTGTTGGGTCCTCTACCCAAGGTCAAAGTTCCTTTGAACCAATCCGTCCTTGCTCGGGCTTCAAAAAGCCATGGTCTGCCCAGTAACAGAGGATAGGATGTACCATAAGAGTTTGGCTTCACCACCAGATAGGTTAGCCAATAATCTTTTCCAGCCACTGTAGTCTTCACATATGGAAGAATGCCCAAAGGCTTGAATCTACTCTGATCCGCCAGTCTGATGAGCCATTGGGTGGGTTGCACACCTTGTAAGCCTAGATCCTTCATTGTAACATCCGTCATAATGTTTACTGATGAGCCACCATCAATCAGTGCATTTGAAATAAAGCAACCTTCTATCCATACGCCAGTCTCTGGAGTACCTGGATCTAGGAAAGCGTTAGCCACATCCACTTCTTTTACACGCTCTGGAGCCTTGTTGGACTTTGTTGCTATTGAGGGAGCAATCCTTAAACCACGTCTTCTTGTCAGTATACTTTTGAACCTTTTCCGGCAACTGGGAGACAACATCAATAATTGTTGGAATGTGAGGTTTGGTCTAAAGGTATCTAGATCTCTAACTAGATCGTATTCCTTAATAGGATCCACTGGCTTCTCTAACCGGTTAGGGAATGGGGCAACACCCATTTTCATTTTCCCTCTTTCTTCCAACAGAGGAATTACAGGAACTTCTTCTGCCACTTGTGGCACTTCCTCTTCTTCTGTATCCTGGACCTCTGGTTAAGTCCCCCTTCCCCCACTGTCACAATCATAACCCCACCCCCATTAACCCCCCCATTAAACCCCCTTCACACCCCCAGCACATTCACACTCACTCCACCTCCTCCTTAGCCCTCATTTCCACAGCAACCACACACACCCCCCATTAAGCTCACTCACCCTATATAAGCCCCTGTTCCCACCCACCACTAACTCACCCTACCTCCACACAAGCCCCCTTTTCCCCCCACGAAACCCGCGGAATCGCTGCACTGCAGAAAACCCCTCTAAGTCCCCCTGTCCCACGTTGCCGCCCCGCTACCCGGCTGCACCACTGCATTTCCCTCCCTCCACCCTCGTCCCACCCGTCGACACCCTCGTGGCATCGACACATGCGACGGTGTGTACGCGCGTGTGGGAGCTTGCGGTTGATCGTGTGATTGATCGTGCGCAGCTACGGGCCTTTGATTGTCGGTTGCTGACACGCAGCTGTCTCGCAGTTTCTTTCTGGGTATTTTCCCAGATTTTTAATTCACAAACCCGCAAACCCTTTTACAATTCAAAACAAATAAACAAAAAACAAAAACATTGAAAAATACAAAAACAATCATTAAAAAACCACTTAAAATTCTGAAAAAATTACAGAAAACTCTAGGAAACTTTCTTACTATTTCTTCAACCCATGGCCATATTTTTCTACACCTGTAGATTTCAAAAAAAATATTTTTGTCCATTTTAAAATTCCAAAATCTTTTAACATACCCCAACCAAATGAAAAAATTCATTAAAAATGCTAAAAAATTCCAAATTAATTTTTGAAAAATTCCTAACACTTCCCTTACCATTTTTATTTATCTTTGGCATATTTTTCTTAGCTGTTATCATATTTCCTTTCACACCTAAATTCCTCGCAAATTAAACAAAAAAATATATAAACAACACATTTTTCATCCAACACACCAACTAACCGTCTAGAAACCAATATCCAGATATTTTTGGATTGAGGAGAGTGCATTCTTTGCATTTTCATACACCCACTACCAAGTATTTCTCTTTTATTCATTTTTTTAAAAAATACACACAAAATACAAGCTACCCCAAAACCCACAGTTAATATAAAAATAAAAAACTAAATAACAATTAGAAAAAAAAACACACAAACAAACAAACCAATATTTAACATAAATCAAACCTAACTACCACCATGGCACGCGCATTCGCGCTAAACATACACATACTTTTTAATTAAAATAAACTCGCCGTTCACTTAGCACGCGCTACGTGCGCTACAGAGGCACTTTAATTTTTATTTAAAATGAACCAGCCGTCACATGAGCACGCACTGGCAAAAAAGCGCTCCACATCACCTTAATTTGTAATCAATGAACTTGCATTTAGAGACCCCGTCGGGTATCGAAGTCCGGGATTCGAATTAATGCACCGCTTCACCTAATAATTGGTAATTTAATTTCTAATAAGGAACCGCCGTTTTCTTGCTAAGGTTTATCACCTAATAAAAATTCACCCATTCTTAATAATTTATTAAAATCAACCCTTCATTAAATTAATTCCCCCTCACTGCACTTACTTCCCCTTTTTAATGAACCGTTTCGTGGGATGGGTATGCGCGGTCATTAGAGTTATTTTCTTGGTCCAGTCCTGGTTTATCAACGATGTAGTCTTGATATGTGTCGGATATGGTATTGTTTTGGTTTACTATCTTTGTTACAGTTATGGGTACAGTATGCAGTTTTTTTTTTCTTTTCTTGCCTGATACGGGGTTCAGGGTGTTTGTTTGCTGCATCACATGAAGCTTTCGGTCGCATATGTCTCAAGGTCATGTCGAATTTTTTCTAGGATGTGGTTTGCTTGGGGTTAGTTGGTCGAGTCACGTTTTCTTGTTTGGTTATTCTCTTATCCTTGGTTTTTTGTATGTTGCTTTGCAGGCATTCTCCTTGATTGTCTGTGTTTGTGGTGTGTGTGTAACCATCTGAATGACGCCTTCTCACGCTCCTCCCCCTATCCAGTACGTCCCACTAGTTAGTAGGGATTACTCTTCCCTACTTACTTTTGAGCCTCTCACGAAGGCGGGCCTTGCTGCTTTTGTGGCTACTTCTTTTCCATTGCTTCCAGAGGATCCGTCGTTATGTGATGAGTTCCTGGCCTCTTATAGTAAGAAGACAGGATTAGTCCAAGGAATTTCTATGACTTTGACACCTCAAGGCTTAGGGAAGGCTCTGTCTCTACCCTCCAAAGGTGAACCTTTTGTTACCACTCGTCAGCTTTTCTCTAATGAAGAGATTTTAAAGCTGTTGCAAAAGCAGACAAGGGAAATGCTGGATGTTAAGAAGGTGATCAACTCTTCATGAGTTTCCTTTTCTATGATCACTGATCCCGTATGGAAGACGATCTGTCAGTTTCTCCAGGACAGGTTTATGCCTGCCAAAACGCCATCCCAGTACTTGTCCAAAGAGCTTTTTACAGCTTCCAGGATGGTGTTGAAAGGAGTTGCTATTGATTGGAGCACTTACCTCCTTACTAAAATGGATCAGCATTTCGTTAAAGTCACCAGGGGTAATGTTACCAATGTCACATATGGATCATATTTGTTTGCCTTCTTGACCTATTCAGGTTTACAGAAGACTATGCCTCCACCTCCTCCATCAGATCCATTACCTCCTCCTCCACCTTCAGAAGAGTCAGAACCCATTGACATAGAGGATGATTATTCTCCGCCTCCCCTGGTCATACAGCGCAAACGCTTGAAGAGGGTAGCGGATAAAGCTCCTTCAGTACTTCCTTCAGTGCCTATCCCTGCTACCTCTGGCAGTGATCTCCCTGGGTATCTCACTTGTAATAACCTGTTCAGAGCACATCGAGAAGGATCATTGGACATATCAGTTCCCTCCCTGAACAATCTAGTCTCAGGAGATGCGATTCCTTTCCTCTGTAAAGATATTCAGAGCTCCATTGAGTTGTCAGTGACAGCCTGTGTTCAACAGTTGTACGCGTCTTTTTATGAAGAGCTCATGCAGTCTAAGGACCAGTTGCATAAGGCAACATCTGAGTTAGCTTCTGTTAAGGATACCCTAGCAGATTTGTTCAAGCAAATGGAACACCAAACCCAACTGGTTGCCACCCAACGCGATGAGATCTCTTCTTTGAAGATCCAGTTATTAGAGGCTCAATCCCAGGTTACTAGCCTTTCAGAGGAGAAGGAGAGGATGTCCAGAGAAGCACAGGAATTCCAAGCTATCTTCGATGACAAACTTTCAGCTTTACAGACTGCTAATGACACAGTGGCCAACCAAGCCTCCCAAATCCAGCAGTTGCAAGATCAACTTGCAAAGTCCCATTCTATTCCTCCAAGCCCTAATGTTCCATTGATTCCTTCTCTTTCATAGCAGGACTTGGCTACTCTTCCGAGACAGGCTACTTTGTGCCCTCTATTCCAAGATAAAGTGGAAAGATTGCAGTCCCGAATGGACTTATTATGGTCTACCTTTGAGCAGTTTCACGAATATGTTTTACCAGACCATTCTTTCTTTGTCCACTACCACTTACAGAAGTTGGTCTTCTACATGAAGCTTTCAACGACGGATTTACCTTTTCCAGAGGATGGCTGGAGTGGGGCTTGGTCTGCTGAGTTGTTGACAGAGGTAGTATGAATGGTGTTTGAAGATTTTGTCATGCCAGATACCATGTTGATGTCATATATGTATGTACGGGGAGACTTGTTAATTCCAGATGAGGTGGATATGGCATGGTATGTGGGGGATGTGGTCTTACAGGCTGTTTTGTATGTTAATCATTTGGAGTTGCGCATAGCTGACATGTTCCAGAGTTATTTCTCCAAAGTAGCTGATTGTCATGATAAGTCCTGGCATCCCATGATTGATTCGGTGGTCCTAAATCAAAGACAAAACACAGCTCCTACCTTTGCCCAGAGTACTAATCAACTGAGGATGGATCTCTTAGCCTATCTTTCAAAACATAATCCATTTGATGCTACCTTCTTTGATGCCTATCATAGACGATCTCTCTTAGGACCTTCTGTTCCTACCCTCCTCTCTTACCAACAAATGGCTCATCGCTATGCTCTATATCTTTCCCTTTGTCAATGTAATTCCACCATTATTTTACCCCTTCTTTTCTAACCTTCATCTTTCCCTCAAATTTCCATTTTTACATATTGTTCCTTTATTGAGGATAGGGTATTTTCCCCTTCTCTGCCCTATCCTTCTCCATCCATTAATGTACCCTCCACATTTCCTATTTATCAGTTAACACCCTTCCTTAGTGATTCCCTCCAAATTTTTGCCACTCCTTCTTTAACCTTTTCTTCTTTTTATGATTTTTCCTATCCCTTCCTTCATCCACTCTTCCTTATTCCATTACCCTCTCCTAACACTTCTATATCTCAACCACCTTAGTTGGTTAGTGACTGTGACGCGTTTGATAATCAGATTTCTAGAAGAAGGGGATGGAGTTCGGATGATTGCCTTATAGGACCTCAGATCAATTGGCCAGTAATTCCAGGAGAATGGACAGCTGCCAGTCAAACTTATCAGAACTATGTTCATTTTGCCCAGCAGTATTCACAGTCAACAGATCCTTCAGTGAGATTAACTGCTCATTTTGCTTGGTACTTGGCATATATGCATAGACACTCTCATAATGATTCCAAGCCTATTCCAAAGTTGTGCATGAATGTCAATGTAAGCATTGATTCCCAGCAGCTGGATATATTGTATTTTCATGCCCTCTGTTTGCCTAGTAGATACCTGGTCCTGTTGGAAAGGATGTGTTGTCTCCAGTTTTTTCAAAATCCTCCCAAAAACTTTGTAGATGAATCCTTGTCTATGGATCGTTTTCGACAACATCAATCTTTCAAGAGGGATCATCTTCATTGATACCTTTCCAATGTATAGTGGAAGCTTTTTAATGAAAATCTCTCTTTTTGGATGAGTCATTCAGATGGTTGTGTTGTGTATTAGTATTTGTGTTGTGAGTTCATTTATGTCATACGAACGTGGTGGTTTCCTATTGGATTTCGTGTACGAGCTACATTTTGGAGAATTGTGGTGATGGGGTCGTGGTTGCAGAGTTGAAGCTGATGCTCATGACGAAGAAGCAAACTCTTATATCCTTTACAAATTTGTTGAGATTTTTTTAGTTTGATAAGAGGTGTTAACGTATAAAGGGTTTTCCTTTCTTTGTATTTTTATATCAGAAACAAGTTATAAGTTGGGGTCGTGGTGGATGGATTCTGTTTGAAGAGATCTTGAAGATCAAAGTTGCGCTTTTAAATGCACTTGTATTCCCTTTTTCCTGGGTCGCGAGGACGCTTCCTTATTAAGTGTGGGGATATGTCGAGTGTTGAAATGACTTGTTTTTTGGCTGATTTTTGTTGTTTTTGAGAGCTGAATGGTTGATTTTATGAGATGATTGATTGGTTTGGAAGAGGTTTGAGAGTGTTTTGGATGATAATGATGGTGTTTTGGAAGTTCATGATGTTTGTTGGTGATTCTGTGATGTTCTGATAGGTTCTGATTGGTTCTGTATACCTTCTATTTTGCTCTGTTTCTCCTAAAAAAGAATCCATCCACCACGACCCCAACTTATAACCTGTTTCTGATATAAAAATACAAAGAAAGGAAAACCCTTTATACATTAACACCGCTTAGTAAACTAAAAATCACAACAAATTTGTAAAGGATAGAAAAGTTTGCTTCTTCTTCATCAGCATCAGCTTCAATTCTCCAACCATGACCCCATAACCACAAATCTCCAAAATATAGCTCGTACACGAAATCCAATAGGAAACCACCACGTTCGTATGACATAAATGAACTCACAACACAAACACTAATACACAACACAACCATCTGAATGACTCATCCAAAAAGAGAGATTTTCATTAAAAAGCTTCCACTATACATTGGAAAGGTATCAATGAAGATGATCCCTCTTAAAAGATTGATGTTGTCGGAAACGATCCATAGACAAGGATTCATCTACAAAGTTTTTTGGGAGGATTTTGAAAAAACTGAAGACAGCACATCCTTTCCAACAGGACCAGGTATCTGCTAGGCAAACAGAGGGCATGAAAATACAATATATCTAGCTGCTGGGAATCAATGCTTACATTGACATTCATGCACAACTTTGGAATAGGCTTGGAATCATTATGAGAGTGCCTATGCATATACTCCAGGTACCAAGCAAAATGAGCAGTTAATCTCACTGAGGGATCTGCTAACTGTGAATACTGCTGAGCAAAATGAACATAGTTCTGATAAGCTTGACTGGCAGCTGTCCATTCTCCTGGAATTAGTGGCCAATTAATCTGAGGTCCTGTAAGGCAATCATCCGAACTCCATCCCCTTCTTCTGGAAATCTGATTATCAAACCCGTCACAGTCACTAACCAACTAAGGTGGTTGAGATATAGAAGTGTTAGGAGAGGGTAATGGAATAAGGAAGAGTGGATGAAGGGAGGGATAGGAAAAATCATAAAAAGAAGAAAAGGTTAAAGAAGGAGTGGCAGAAATTTGAAGGGAATCACTAAGGAAGGGTGTTAACTGATAAATAGGAAATGTGGAGGGTACATTAATGGATGGAGAAGGACAGGGCAGAGAAGGGGAAAATACCCTATCCTCAATAAAGGAACAATATGTAAAAATGGAAATTTGAGGGAAAGATGAAGGTTGAAAAAGAAGGGGTAAAATAATGGTGGAATAACATTGACAAAGGGAAAGATATATAGCATAGCGGTGAGCCATTTGTTGGTAAGAGAGGAGGGTAAGAACAGAAGGTCCTAAGAGAGATCGTCTATGATAGGCATCAAAGAAGGTAGCATCAAATGGATTATGTTTTGAAAGATAGGCTAAGAGATCCATCCTCAGTTGATTAGTACTTTGGGCAAAGGTAGGAGCTGTGTTTTGTCTTTGATTTAGGACCACCGAATCAATCATGGGATGCCACGAATTATCATGACAATCAGCTACTTTGGAGGAATAACTCTGGAACATGTCAGCTATGCGCAACTCCAAATGATTAACATACAAAACAGCCTGTAAGACCACATCCCCCACATACAATGCCATATCCACCTCATCTGGAATTAACAAGTCTCCTCGTAGATACATTGACGACATCAACATGGTGTCTGGCGTGACAGAATCCTCAAACACCATTCTTACTACCTCTGTCAACAACTCAGCAGACCAAGTCCCACTCCAGCCATCCTCTGGAAGAGGTAAATCCATTGTGGAAAGCTTCATATAGAAAACCAACTTCTGTAAGTGGTAGTGGACAAAGAAAGAATGGTCTGGTAAAACAGATTCCTAAAACTGCTCAAAGGTAGACCATAATAAGTCCATTCGGGACTGCAATCTTTCCACTTTATCTTGGAATAGAGGGCACAAAGTAGCCTGTCTCTGAAGAGCAGCCAAGTCCTGCTGGGAAAGAGAAGGAATCAAGGGAACATTAGGGCTTGGAGGAACACAGCGGGACTTTGCAAGTTGATCTTGCAACTGCTGGATTTGGGAGGCTTGGTTGGCCACTGTGTCATTAGCAGTCTGTAAAGCTGAAAGTTTGTCATCTAAGATAGCTTGGAATTCCTGTGCTTCTCTGGACATCCTCTCCTTCTCTTCTGAAAGGCTAGTAACCTGGGATTGAGCCTCGAGTAACTGGGTCTTCAAAGAAGAGATCTCATCGCTTTGAGTGGCAACTAGTTGGGTTTGCTGTTCCATTTGCTTAAATAAATCTGCTAGGGTATCCTTAACAGAAGCTAACTCGGATGTTGTCTTATGCAACTGGTCCTTAGATTGCATGAGCTCTTCATAAAAGGACGCGTACAGCTGTTGAACACAGGCTGTCACTGACAATTCAATGGAACTTTGAATATCTTTACAGAGGAAATGAATCGCATCTCTTGAGACTAGATTGTTCAGGGAGGGAACTGATATGTCCAATGATCCTTCTCGATGTGCGCGGAACAGGTTAGTACAAGTGAGATACCCAGGGAGATCACTGCCAGAAGTAGCAGGGATAGGCACTGAAGGAAGTACGGAAGGAGCTTTATCCGCTACCCGCTTCAAGCGTTTGCGCTGAATGACCAGTGGAGGCGGAGAAACATCATCCTCTATGTCAATGGGTTCTGACTCATCTGAAGGTGGAGGAGGAGGTAATGGATCTGATGGAGGAGGTGGAGGCATAGTCTTATGTAAACCTGAATAGGTCAAGAAGGCAGACAAATATGATCCATATGTGACATTGGTAACATTACCCCTGGTGACTTTGACGAAATGCTGATCCATTTTAGTGAGGAGGTAAGTGCTCCAATCAATAGCAACTCCTTTCAACACTATCTTGGAAGTTGTAAAAAGCTCTTTTGACAAATACTGGGATGGCGTTTTGGCAGGCATAAACCTGTCCTGAAGAAACTGACAGATCGTCTTCCATACGGGATCAGTGATCATAGAAAAGGAAACTCCTGAAGAGTTGATCACCTTCTTAACATCCAGCATTTCCCTTGTCTGCTTTTGCAACAGCTTCAGAATCTCTTCATTAGAGAAAAGCTGACGAGTGGTCGCAAAAGGTTCACCTTTAAAGGGTAGAGACAGAGCCTTCCCTAAGCCTCGAGGTGTCAAAGTCATAGAAATTCCTTGGACTAGTCCTGTCTTCTTGCTGTAAGAGGCCAGAAACTCATCACATAACGACAGATCCTCTGGAAGCAGGGGAAAAGAAGTAGCCTCAAAAGCAGCAAGTTCCGCCTTTGTGAGAGGCTCAAAAGTAAGTAGGGAAGAGTAATCCCTACTAACTAGTGGGACGTACTGGATAGGGGGAGGAGCATGAGGAGGCGCCATTCAGATGGTTACACACACACCACAAACACAGACAATCAAGGAGAATGCCTGCAAAGTAATAGACAAAAAACCAAGGATAAGATAATAACCAAACAAGAAAACGTGACTCGACCAATTAACCCCAAGCAAACCACATCCTAGAAAAAATTCGACATGACCTTGAGACAAATGCGACCAAAAGCTTCATGCGATGCATCAGACAAACACCCAGAACCCTGTATCAGGCAATAAATGAAAACTGCATACCGTACCCGTAACCGTAACAAAGACAGTAAACCAAAACAATACCATATCCGACACATATCAATACTACATCGGTGATAAACCAGGACTGGACCAAGAAAATAACTCTAATGACTGCGCATACCTATCCCACGAAACGGTTCATTAAAAAGGGAAATTAAGTGCAGTGAGGGGGAATTAATTTAATGAAGGGTTGATTTTAATAAATTATTAAGAATGGGTGAATTTTTATTAGGTGATAAACCTTAGCAAGAAAACGGCGGTTCCTTATTAGAAATTAAATTACCAATTATTAGGTTAAAACGGTGCTTTTATTCGAATCCCGGACTGCGATACCCGACTGGGTCTCTAAATGCAAATTCATTGATTACAAATTAAGGTGATGTGGAGCGCTTTTTTGCCAGCGCGTGCTCATGTGATGGCTAGTTCATTTTAATTAAAATTAAAGTGCCTCTGTAGCGCATGTAGTGCGTGCTAAGTGAACGGCGGGTTTATTTTAATTAAAAAGTATGTGTGTGTTGAGCGCGAATGCGCGTGGAATTGTGGGTGAATAAATAGTTCATTTTAACAATTAATTTGTGATTAAGGGGGAAATGAAAATAAATAAAACACATAAAATAAATACCTGGAAGGGGTGTGTATGTAATGCAGAAATGCGCATGGAAGAGTCCCCCAAAAGAAGTGAATCCAGTAAAGGAAAAGTAAAGACCACTGATGAAACAACAAACACAACACCTTAGTGGGTGGGTTGATTTGGTTGTTGTTGGTTTTTTAATTTTTGTAATTTGTGATTATTTATGGTTGCTTATTGTGTTTGTGTGGTTATTAGGGGTTGTGGATGTGTTTTGTTGGTTTTTATTTGTTTGTGTGTTTGTTTGTTTGTTTGTGTGTGTTTTTGTTTTTTTAATAAGAATAAAAATAATAATAGGGAAATTAATATATACAACACAGGAATATGGAGGAAATATCCACAATGGGGTCTGTGCAAATAAAATAGAGAGTGTTAAGGGAAATTTCGGTTTGTTGGTTTGTTGGTTTTTTTTTTGTACCATGTATGATAATTTTTTTAAGTGAAAAATAAATGAAAAATGGTCAAGGGGGGTGAGGGGAAATTTTTTAGAATTTTTGAGAATTTTTTTAGAAATTTTTACTATTTTGAAATGAATTTTCTACATTTGTTGGTAATTTGGGGGATAAATTAGGAAATATTTAATTTGCAGAAATTGTGGGGGTGGTAATTTCCAGCAGACAAATTCCCAAAAATTGGCAAAAAGCAAAGAGAATTTTTAGAAATTTTTCTGAATTATTTTGATGGGAAAATTAATGTAGAAATTAATTAAATCATATAAATCATGTTAATCAGATAAATAAGTTAGAAGTAAGTCAGTTAAGTCTGGTTAGTCTGGGTAAGTCATGTTAGTTTGCCCAAGTCAAGTCAAGTTAGGTTAGTCAGGTTGGATAAGTCAGATAAGTCCAGTTAGTAGAAACTAACCTAAAGGGGGTGACGTAACCTAAGGTGGGTTAGGGTTAGGGTTAGGGTTAATGGTTCTAACTAGGGTTAGGGTTAATGATCCTAACTAGGGTTAGGGTTAATGGTCCTAACTAGGGTTAGGGTTAATGTTCCTAACTAGGGTTAATTACTAGAACTAATGTTAGGTTAGTTACAAGGGTTAGTTAGTCAAACGAACTTGAGTTAGTGAGGAAGGAGGTGGTGGAAGAATAGGAGGAGGAGGAAGGGGAGGAGGGCGGCGGTGGCGCGTCTGGCGGTGGCAGCGACTTCGACGGCGGCGCAGTGGCTCGGCGGCGGCGGCGATCCGGCTGCGACTTCGACGGCGGCGCAGCGGTTGCCTGCGACGGCACAAGGCGGTGTCGCGCGGGCGAGAAGCGGCCGACGGCAGGCGTACGGCGGCGATCGCGGGCGGGCGAGAAGCGGCCGACGGCGGCGCTAGGCAGGGCGGAAGACGGGGCAGGAGGGAGAGGAAGGAGGGGAAGGAGAGAGGAGGAAGGAGAAGAAAAGGAGAAGAAGAGGAGGAAGGGGGAGAAGAGGGGGGAGGAGGGGAATGCAGGAGGAGGAGAAGAAGGGGGTACGCAGGAAGAGGGAGAGGAAGGGGAGGGAGGGAGGCAGTTGGGGTGGAGGGGGGGTCAGGGAGAAAGAAGGGTGGGTAGGGGTGGGTAGGGGTAGGAAGGGATGGGCAGGGGTAGGGGTGGGGAACAATGGGCGGGGTGGGGGTGGGCAGGGCCCAAGGAGGGTGGGGGGTGGCCAAGGAAAGGGGTAGGGGTGGGAGAGGGTAGGGTAGGGTAGAGGGTGCCCAAGGAAAGGGACGCGTACCCCCGTCCCGCGCACGTGCGCGGGGCGGGGTAAAAAAATTTACCGTGACGGGATTGAAATGGCACCGGGATGGCGGTACGGGTCATGCGGACACGACCGGGGCGCGTGGAGATGCGTAAAATCGAAAAAAGGGCTCGTTCACGGGCAAAACGGACGCGCGAATACACGTAAAAATAAAGAAAAATTAATAACTCCCAATCCGTACGTCAAAACGAAATAGCGTAAAAATAAAAAGTGGGTAGGACAACAGGGGAAAAACAAGAAAAATATGCGACGGAGGTTCCGGGAGGGGTAAAGGGCGGTCACATACAAAAAACCCAAAAAACGAACAAAAAACGCAATGAAAAATTAATATCGAAAAATCCGTGCATCGGAATGAGATGCAAAAAAAAGGAAAACTGTACAAAAAGATGTGCCCGACAATCCTATCACATCAAAACATAATTACGACGGAGATAAGACGCGTGTACATGGGAAAAACCCAAAAAACAAACTCGAAAATGGGATCAGAAATTAATATCGGACGAATCTTTCGCCGGATTGGCAGGCAGTAAGAAGGAAAAATGTCCGTAGGAAGGAGTGGCACAGGGTTGTCATGTTAAACTGCAGTTTCAGCGGAAGTAGGAGGGGTTCACATGCAAAAAACTCCAAAAATACGCGCGAAAACACATTTAAAAATGAATAATAAAAAATCCAAAAGGCGAAAGAGGGTGAAGGAAAAAGGAAAAAGGTGGGGGAAGACACAAGGGACATGGCTGGCACATCAAATTGGAATTCCGATGCAAACAGGGTAGGTTCACATGGAAAAAGGTCAAAAAAACGCACGAAAAGGTCTTTAAAAAAACCGGAAAAGTAATATTGGACAAACCGTGTATTGGAATGACTCGGAGTAAAAAGGAAAAATGTCAGGGAAAAAGTGCTTGGTAGGGCTATGACGTCAGAGCATGGTTCCGAAGCAAGCAAAGCACGTTCACATGGGAAACTGGCTAATGTGCGCAATGCTTCAAAAATTAATAACTCAAAAACCGTGCACCGGAATAGGGGTAGGTAAAAAGGAAAAATGGTCAGTTCAAAGGGAGGAACAGGGGTATAAGGTTGGATTTGGACTTTGGTGAACGTAGGGTGCATTCACATGATAGGACCTCAAAATCAAGGAATAACAAAAAACTGCAAGGGAACAGCCCCAAAGGTGGGTGGAACATAACCAGGTGGGTGGGAAGGGATCCCATTAGGGTAAAAGCAAGTCATGGCATACATGCATGAGCAGGTTAAGGCATATGCAGAAGGGTATGCAATATAGACGCACAGGGACGCGTCCCCACACTTAAGACCTTAACGGATAGGGTTAACCGAGCAACAGGGACCTAGGACCATGCCACGGATCATCCACTAACATCCCCACACTTAAAACATGACTGTCACGAAGAAACCAAAGTGGGAGGGTTAGAAAAACTTGGCCCATTTCGTCAAGAATCAAGGTTGAGTGTCGATGGCACGTCTAGTGTGGTTGTCGGCGCTGGAGGGACCAAGACATCTTCTCGGCACACGTCCGTCATGCCAGGGACCACGCGGCAGCACCCAGGGAGGTAGCTGGTTGAAGGAATCGCAAGAAATCCGTCGATGATGAGGAATACTACACTCAACTCGCAGTCACGCAAATAAAATGAAAGAACAGTCACTCGCCCCATGACTAATATCACTCGAGGAATAATGATGGAAACCCATATCTCATGCCCGGTTGAGGAATCAACAAGGGGGGAATGGTGCAGAAAGAGTATGCCAGGGTGCACAGTTGATGGTGCATTAGTGCATCCAACCCGTCTGGCATAAGTGCAAGGAGGAAGGCAAGGGAGCCTTACAGTGTGGTGGACAGAACAGGGTGACGTGTCTTGTGTTGACGGTAAAGACCCATCCCGTGGGTGCACAGGGAAACTGGAACATACCTGACTCCAAGTGTCGTAACGTCCCTCACTCTCACCTCTCGGTAATTGATTGAAGAAACTCCAGTCACACTCAGCCCACCCTCTGTCTCACTCTCTGTTGATAGATATAAGATGGCAGCCTTTTCCTGAAACCTGTTGATGTAATCCTCACGGTCACTTGTGCAAAGATTGTATGCCTTGTGCGCATTTGATGGTGCAACAGTGCATCCCGCCTTGTGCCGGCATACGGTGCGAGAAGGAAGGCCAGGGAGCCTTATGGTGCAGTGCACAGAACAAATTGTGTGTTGTGCATTGAGAGGCCCATCCCATGCGTGCAACACTTCATTCACACTTCTCACCTCTCATTTGATTTGAAGGGAAAAGACTGGTCTCTCAACCCACCCTCTGTCTCACTCGTTGTTGATAGTTACAGAGGGCAACCCATAACTCACTTCCCCATCCGGTTAGGATGAAAGCTCACATCACTCAGTTGTTTGTCGATGAAGATCGCGTCATCAGTTGCTAAAGAGGCGTACCCAGGGAGGTAGCTATCAAATCGAACGTTTTATTGGACAGGAACATGTCGTCTGCTAGAGGACAGGTAGTCACTCTGTAGAGAGACCCAGGACATAGCGTACCAAGGGAGGTAGCTTCGGAATTGGATCCTAGGAATATCAATTAATGAATCCACTTTCTGGACTGCTGGGTGTTACCACCTTTTCCACAACCTTCTCGCCCAAGGGTGTTTACCACCTTTTCTTGGAACGAGGCCTGCTATGACAGGGAATTGCTTCCTTTTCTCTCATAACAGATTTGTTTTTTTTTTCTTTTCTTTTTCTTGTTTTCCCCTATTCTCGAGGGTGTTTCCACCTTTTCTTGGAGAATAGGTCGGCATGACAGGGACCTAAGTCCTTTTCTCCCATGACCGATATGTTTTGTTTTTTTTTTCTTTTTTTTTTCTTCAAATTGAGCAAGGGAATGGTGAAAAGACCATGTGTCAAGACCAACCCCACCATTGTCGCTGATGGAAAATAGAGGATAAGAGATCAAGGCTGGAAGGGGGATTTGAGGGAACAGAGGGTTGCGTCCACTTCATCAGGACTGACTGAAGAATGGCTATCAAAAATAGCATCATAAGAAGTACAGTGCCGCGCCAACGAGGGAAAGGATCAAGTATCCGTAATTGTCAAGATCCCCAAGGAGGGAAGTACTTCTTCAGGCGATATCCATTGATCAGAAAGGGATCATCAGAGGCATCAACGGTCTACACTTGGACAGAACCATTAGGATTGACGGCAAGTACCTTATAGGGGCCCATCCACCGCTGTTGGAGCTTGCCAGGAAACTTGCCAAAGCGTGAATCATAGGCTAGGACCAAATCACCTTCTTTGAACTCCTTGTGCTTGATGAAGCTATCATGGTAAGCCTTACGTCGAGCTTGCATGGCTTCCATGCACTGTAGAGCCATCCTACGAATTTCGTCCAAACATTCCAAGTGCAGGAGATGGCGTTGCAGTGAATCATCGTCCCCCAAACGCTCTTTGATAGCCACTCTCAAAGAGGGTAATTCTACTTCAACAGGAAAAACAGCTTCTGTACCATACACCAACTGGAAGGGTGTCTGTCCTGTTGCTGCTTTATGGGAGGTTCTGTACGCCCATAGGGCCTCTGTAAGTCGATCGTCCCAATCACGACGATGTGCGGCGATTGTTCTTGTCAGAATCGAGCAGAGGATGCGATTGGTGACTTCAACTAGGCCGTTGGCTCTGGGGTAATAGGGAGTGGACTTGCGATGGCGGATCTTCTACAACTCTGTCAACTCTTCCATGACTTTGTTGAGGAAATGAGTACCTCTGTCACTTACCAGCTCTAAGGGACTACCAAAACGGGTGATGATATTCTCGTACATGAACAGGGCCACACTGTAACCATCGTCCCGCTTTAGGGCTTTAGCTTCACACCACTTTGTAACATAATCCTTACATACGAGGATGTATCGGTTCTGTTTCCTTCTAGTAGGAGGATCGATCAGACCTACGAAGTTGATGCCCCACTTCTCAAACGGCTTCAAAGGAAGGATAGGTTGCAGTGGCATGGCACTTGTCTTGGTGGGTTTCCCCATTCTTTGACAAGCATCACATCTTTTACAGTAATCATAGGAATCCTTGTGAATGGTAGGCCACCAATATCCTGCTAGCAGAGCCTTCCTGGCTGTAGCTTCTCCTGCAAAGTGACCTCCACATGGCTCCTCATGGCAAGCCTTCAGAACAATCCCAATCTCTTCTCCTGCAACACATCTTCTGAGCACTTCATCTTTGCCTTTCTTGTACAGTGCATCGCCTAGCAGGGTGTAGGGGGCTGATTCTAGCATGAGCTTCTTCCTTTCCCGACTAGAAATACCAGGAGGGTACTGTTGGGTTGCCAGCAGATTGGCAATGTCTACATACCAGGGAGTTACAGTTTCTACCAAAAATAGGGAAGCATCAGGGAGGTCTGGATCATCGTACTCCTCGTCTGCAGTTTGTGGGATACGCGACAGATGATCAGCCAGAACATGGGAATGACCAGGCTTAGTAATCACCTCAAAGTCGAACTCCTGGAATAAAAGGAGCCATCTCATCATTCGTCCTTTCACATCCGCTTTGTTCATCAGGAAGGATAGGGCCTCATGATCCACATAAAATTTAAAGTGGGTGGATAGGAGGTAATGGCGAAACTTTTCCAGGGCAAACACCATTGCCAAGCACTCCAGCTCTGTCACTGTATAGTTCCGTTCCCTATCAGTGACTTTTCAGCTTGCGTAATAGATTGGTTGATCCAACTTCGAAGAGCCCTTCTGGCAGAGGACATCACCTAAACCTTCAATTGATGCATCAGTGTGTACATGGAACTCTTTCGTCCAATTAGGAGGTTGCAGAATGGGTGCCTCTATCAGACACTGCTTCAGAGTGTGGAAGGCTTTGTCACATTCTTCCGTCCAAGTAAACTCTGCATCTTTCCTCAGAAGCTTGTGCAAGGAAGTTGCCTTTGTCGCAAAATGGGCTATAAACCTTCTGTAGTAACCCACATGGCCTAGGAATCCCCTCAACTGTTTGAGGTTGGTGGATGTCGTCAGAGCTGCGATCTTTTCAATCTTTGCAGGGTCTGTTGATATCCCTTGTGCAGAGACAATGTGGCCCAACAGAACTCCAGAAGAAACCCCAAAGATGCATTTGTCGGGGTTCAGGGAAATCCCATACTCCCGGCATCGGTCAAAGCATTGTTCCAGGTGTTCCCAGTGTTCACGGATCAAACTATAGACACAGAAGTCATCTAAATATACCTCAATGAAGTCGTGCAGATGATTCTGGAATGCGGCCATCATGACTCGTTGGAAAGTAGCAGGGGTATTGCAGAGTCCAAACGGCATCACTCGGTAAGTGTAGTCCCCCATTCTGTGGTGAAGGTTGTTTTGGATTGGTCTTCTTCTGCGATTTGGACTTGGTTGTATCCACTGAATCCATCCAGAAGGGAATAAAGTTCATGTCCTGCCACTGTGTCCAACAATTGGTCTGTGAAAGGGATAGGAAAGTCATCCTTCTTTGTCTTGGAATTAAGCTTTCGAAAATCCACACATATTCGCAATTTTCCATTCTTCTTGGGTACAACCACGATGGGTGAAACCCATTCACTATTTGCCACTGGATAGATGAACTCGGCTTCCAGAAGCTTCAGCAGCTCCACTTTCACCAATGTGGAATAATTCGGGTTCATTCGCCTCTGTCGTTGCCATAATGGCTTGGCATCAGGCTCCAAGTCAATATGATGTTGACATATTGTGGGATCAATCCCCTTTAAGTCTTTATAGGACCATGCAAACACGTCTAAATTTTCTTTCAACAAGTTGTACAAGGTTGACAACTCCTCTTTTGGAAGGCTGCTACCGACCTTCAAGTGGCGTTCAGTGCCTTCTGCATCCACAAAGGTTAACTGCCTTTCACCTTCTACTTCACGGATGAAGGTCCCGCGGACTACTTCTGGATACAGATCCGACTCCTTCAAGGGAGTGGTGTCCTCTTCTGATGTCCCACTAGAACCAATTTTTTCTTTTGGTGGAGACTTAGGTTGCTCCTTAAGATGTTGGAATGGGATTAGAGCCGTTTCGGGTTTGGTTTCAAAATTAATTACCTCTTGGCTTGAAGACTCCTCTTCTGAAGATGACACATCCAGGAACGTCACATAACAGGGACCCTCTGATGCCTGTTGGGTTGGTGGGACTGGTGCTTGTTGGCACGGTGCATCATCATTATCTTTCTTTGGCAAGGATGGGTTAGGACGGCATGAGCCACTGCTGAAAGACGGCTTATTCTTCTTAACCCATGTCTTATAAAGATCCTGCATATAAGAAGATCCATTTACCAGACCAAATGGTACCATCACCATTTTGTCCCATAGCATGAGCTCGTCTGTTTTTTATGCTTCTGGAACTTCTTCCTCGAATGTATCCTCTTCAGGTGGAATGGATTCTTCTGGCTCATTTTCATAACCTTCTTCGTCCATATCATATCTAACCTCTTCTGTCTCTGTCTCTGCTTCTGTTTCTGTCTCTGCTTCTGCTTCTGCTTCTGCTTCTACTTCTGCTTCTACTTCTGCTTCTGCTTCTGCTTCTGCTTCTGCTTCTGTAGGAGCTCTGTAACAGAAGAACAGATTCTCTGTTTCCTCTCCTGTCTCTGTCTCTGTCTCTGCTATGGCCATATAATAGGGAGAGCAGTACATCCATGCTTCTATCTCACTGTCAGAAGTGATTTTCGAAGTCATTCCTGGTTCAGGCAGGAAGTATTCACCCATTGATAATGGCTTTGCATCTTTTAGAAGTCGGCTTACAGTATCCACTGTTAAGGAATGTGCCACTGTTTTCTTGGGAAGGATCTGTTTGACAGCATCTTCGTCTGCTGATGTTCCATCCGTAGCCTCATTAGGGGAGTCAGAAGATAATTCCAAGGAGGTGGATCCATGTCCTTTTTGAGAACCATACAGTTTCAGCACCACTTTGTTGGGTCCTCTACCCAAGGTCAAGGTTCCTTTGAACCAATCCGTCCTTGCTCGGGCTTCAAAAAGCCATGGTCTGCCCAGTAACAGAGGATAGGATGTACCATAAGACTTTGGCTTCACCACCAGATAGGTTAGCCAATAATCTTTTCCAGCCACTGTAGTCTTCACATATGGAAGCCAATAATCTTTTCCAGCCACTGTAGTCTTCAAAAAGCCATGGTCTGCCCAGTAACAGAGGATAGGATGTACCATAAGAGTTTGGCTTCACCACCAGATAGGTTAGCCAATAATCTTTTCCAGCCACTGTAGTCTTCACATATGGAAGAATGCCCAAAGGCTTGATTCTACTCTGATCCGCCAGTCTGATGAGCCATTGGGTGGGTTGCACACCTTGTAAGCCTAGATCCTTCATTGTAACATCCGTCATAATGTTCACTGATGAACCACCATCAATCAATGCATTTGAAATAAAGCAACCTTCTATCCATACGCCAGTCTCTGGAGTACCCGGATCTAGGAAAGCATTAGCCACATCCACTTCTTTTACAGGCTTTGGAGCCTTGTTGGACTTTGTTGCTATTGAGGGAGCAATCCTTAAACCACGTCTTCTTGTCAGTATACTTTTGAACCTTTTCCGGCAACTGGGAGACAACATCAATAATTGTCAGAATCTGAGGTTTGGTCTAAAGGTATCTAGATCTCTAACTAGATCGTATTCCTTAATAGGATCCACTGGCTTCTCTAACCGGTTAGGGAATGGGGCAACTCCCATTTTCATTTTCCCTCTTTCTTCCAACAGAGGAATTACAGGAACTTCTTCTGCCACTTGTGGCACTTCCTCTTCTTCTGTATCCTGGACCTCTGGTCCTATCTCTGTAACTGTGTCTGTAACTCTCTATGGCACTGTAGGGCTCTGTACCGCATTGTTAGGCTATGTTTTGTTCTGTTCTTCTGGTGGAAGATTGAATTTCACTGTTCTGGTTGGAAGGTTATTTTCTTTCTGGATAGGTGGTTCCTTCTACTTTGCACGCGTGATGGTAGCAACTTCCAATTCCACTAAATTGGAGGTAGGCTCTTGGGCCTTGGATGGCGGACTATCAGTAGCACTGTTTTTCACTGGGGCTGGGCTTGGACAGTCTTTTGCAGTGTGGCCTTCTCCTTTGCATCGACTGCATAAGGGATTGTAATCCACTGACCTTCGAGGATTTGGACAATTTGGTGAGATGTGTCCCTTTTCTCCGCATCTGTAACATTCCACTTCTGATCTCTGACCACCGCAGACTGTCTTCCTCTGTAACTTTGAGAGGGAAATCTTTTGGGTCCGAAATTAGGACCAAACTCTCTAGGCTTGGGTCCAATATCTTGTGTTGTCATTTTGGATTCCAACAAGTTAAATCTTGCGTCTTCTTCCTTCCTTCTCCTATCATGCATCTCCTTTAGAGAACAAATGTCCTCGGTATGGTTCTTCCGCAAACAGTAGGAACAGAAGGCTCCAGGGATGGTTGGTTTTCGTGTACATTCAGTGGCTAAATGGCCTGCTTGATGACACTTACCACACCAAGTGTTTGACCGCATCACATCTCTTCCTGCTCCTGCAACATTGGATATGCTAGCAGTATTCACTTTCAGCGTCTGTAGTTGTTCTGTAATCACATCCATCAACTCTTTTTTGATGTTTGTAACTAAGTTGGATAAATAATCCTTCAAGCTTTCTCCTCCTGACGTACTGGCAGGAGGGTTTTGAGGAGTCTCTGTAATCACTGCATAAACCGGTTGGGCTGGTACAGAGGGATCTCTGTTCTGGTTCTAATTCAGAGCTCCTATTTGAACTGTTGGTTGTTGGCTCCAGTTGGTAGGATTCCACTGTTGCTGCTGATTTGATAATGAGGAAATTGGTTGGGACCATTGTTGTTGTGGCTGAACCATCATTTGAGGCATGGATTGTGGCCACTGTGGATTTGGTGCACTGTACTGTGATACCGGGGACATCTGTTGGTAGGGGTAGGGAACAGTCCCTGGGACTGCATTTGGTGGATACATCATTCCTGGCATCAGAGGAGGTAGGACTCCTCTTCCTGTATTCATCGCTAATCGAGCTTCCACTTCATCATATAGTCTTGCTCCTTCTGTTGCAGCTTGCAGTGTGGCTGGTCTTTGCAGCTCCACAAACTTACGGACTTCTGGTTGTAATCCTCTGAGAAACACCCCCTTCTGAATGCCATCATCTAGATTATGGTTAGTCCATCTCTTCAGGATGGATTCCATTCGTGAGACATAAGCTTCTACTCTTTCTCCAGAGGATTGACTTAGGTTCATAAATTCCTCTCGCATCCGCTCTTCAAAACCTTCACGCCTGAATTTAGTGAGGAAGGCCAACTTCAGGTCGTCCCATGTGCCAAAAGTTCCTGCTGCTTGTCTCTCATACCACTGAAACGCCGCGCCCTTGAAAGTGGCGGGGAATATTGCTAACCAATGCTCAGGGGTTCTGGCATTGTTAGCCACACACGCTACCATAAACTCTGCTACATGAAGATCGGGGTCTTCATTGTACTCTCCCTTAAAAACTGGCAATGGGACTACATTCACTGGCCTGTCATCAATATTTCAAGGACGGATCTAGCTTGGAAGTGGACCTCCAGCAGGAGGAAGGGCTTGATGTGCCATTGGGACTTCTGTAAAGAGTTCCGCAAGGGCGTCAAAGGCGGCTTCTGCTGCGAGCTCGCTCTCGGTTCTGATTTTTGCTTTCTCTCTTCTCACGTACCTCTGGACTCATTCTAACGCTTGCCTCTTTATTGCGTTATTCATCAGGGGGTTGGCTCCACTACGTTGTTAGTGCTCCACAGAGGGTTAACAAAAGGCTTCAGTGTCTGGAGGATTCTCTTGCCAGCATTTCTTCTACTTCTTTCTTTTCAACGTCCCTGAATTCTGCTTTCATGCCACTGCACAGGGGAAGGTATTCGGTTCGGAAGGTGTCAAAATACATACGTGTGAGCATTGTGGTGGTGCCATCATCATAGTAATGCCAGCTTCTGATGGTTTCAACAGTGTATGTTGTGAAAAACACTCTGTCTACCAACTTCCAGTGGGTTTCTAATTGAACAAACAGAAGATTATCAGTACACCAAGCATCCCATGTATCTTGCTGTTGAGCGTCCACGAACAAATTTCAACTTTTTTCCTTCTTGTCTTTGTGAACCTCTATAGACCAAGACTCCTGAAGCTTCTTCAAAATCTCCCACTTGATGTTGTCTGGAAACTTTTCAATAAATGTCAAATCTTCCATGGATGGTCATTCCCTCTGTTTCTACTCTTCAGTTTGTTCCCAAACAGTTTGCCACCAAGATGCAAGTTTCTGCTGCTTCAATAGGAAGAGGAAACTGTCCACCACATAGAGCATGCATCATGATGGTGATGTGTTTCCGCCATTGTGGGATGAACTTCTTGTGGAAAGTGGCTTTGATTATGAGAAATTCCAACTCCTCAGTGGAAGAAGGAACTTTACAAACATCCATTGAATTCTTCTCTTCTTGGCAATGCCAATTCCTTCATTTTCAGCCTCTTCTGGTGCTTGTTGATGGCAAGTTTCCCCGGCTGCGCACCAAAAACATGGAGCCCCGAGAGGAACACCAAGGAAAAGGGAATTCTCTTGCAAGAAAATCTATCTTGTAACATCAACAAGCTTGTTTATCATATTTCATATGATCACAATGAAGAAAAGAACACCAGGCACAACAAATCTTCATACAGCATCATGTAGATCTCCCACGGTTTTTAAGAGAATCAACCATATTCTTCAATATCTTCATAAAATCTATCAATAGAACAAAGAAAGCAAAGGAATACACCATCTTTGAATGGAAATACATCACACAGTATTCATCTTCAATATCTTCATAGTCTTCTCTCTCAATCTCTCATATACAATCACTTTGTTTGAGTAGAATTGGCTATCTGTGACTCTCTCTCTCTCTCTCCATCAATAATACATCATATCCTCACTACAATCTCTCAAAAATCACTCTCAATAATCCTTCTTAGGTCGTGGATACCCCTCCCAAGAGGTATGTCTGATATGAAGAGTCACCAGAGCCACTACAGTGTCCTTTCATAGCTCACTACTGTCACTTCACTCTAGTCTTCACTTGAGTCTTCAGCAGCTACTTCTTCCACTTCTTTCAGCTCTTTTGCACTTGTATTCACCTCTTTCCAAGGCTAGAAAACCTTCCCAAGCTACACTCTCATCCATCAGAACACATACAGAAGCATACAGAACAGTCACAGAACAGTACCAGAACAGCTACAGTATAGAACAGAGACAGAAGCTCTACAGAAGACCTACAGAAGGTTACAGAAGGTCATCAAAACCTCATAACTCATTCTCAAATCATTCCAAACTCTCACAAACTATTTAATAAGCTTTCACAATATCTCAATCTTCATCAATTAATACTCCATCCCTCCTTACAGAAGACAATCAGAACAAAACAGACCAAAACAGAGCAAAACAGAAGGTATACAGAACCTATCAGAATATCACAGAACCACCAACAAACATCATGAACTTCCAAAACACCATCAATATCATCCAAAACACTCTCAAAACACTTCCAAATCAATCAATCATCTCATAAAATCAACCATTCAGCTCTCAAAAACAACAAAAATCAGCCAAAAAACAAGTCATTTCAACACTCAACAATTTTTTTTAAAAATTACCCTCCCCTCCCCCTGCCATCGCCGAATAGGTGGCGGGGGATGGATTACATGATAAGTACTTTAGCCTAGGGGGAAATTCAATCTCAAATCTCTAAGATCTTTGCCCAAGCCCTTGCTAATATCACGAATCTATTAGCTCATTGGGATCTTGATAATATGCGTAGTTAACACAAACAACGACCATAAGGATTAGAGTTAAGGTGCCTTGGGATCCACTCGATAACCACTATGTTTATCAATCCTATTCGAGGTTGGGCTAGATGCAACAAAAACCTTAGGGCAAGCGAAGAGCTCAAGGATTATGAAACCCTTAGTCGATGCTTTTGTACTTGTTGGGAAGAAGGCTGGGTTATTGATCACAACGTAAGTGACTACTAGGACTTATATTTTGAACAGTGTTTGAAACCTTAACATATCCCTTAGTCAAAAGTAGGGCATAATAAATAAATTTTACATGGAACTGCTCTTGATTCTAGGGAGGGAGAGCAAGTAAGTGATGGAAAGGTTATCACAACTATTCTTGCAATGTTGGAAAAGGATATCATAGTTTTGCCGATTGATCTAACATTGTATTAAATGTTTTTTGCATTAAACTAATTGTTGGGATGTGATTTCGATAATTATTCCAAGTGCTTATGCTTGATGGTAAATGCAAGGGAGGGGTCTATGACGACAAGTTGCCATGGAAAATAAAGGAATGCTTTCTTGGAAGATGATACCGGGCTATTTGCCTTGATTGTGCTTGATTCTTAATTGGATAATTAAGGAAGGATATTTTGCGGGCGTGGATCATCTCCAAGGTCACATGGTGTTTCAACTTGAGAGGGAACTACTCGATTTATGGGCCGAAGGTCGAGGGGTGAAAAGGACAACCATGCAAATTGTGTCTCACTCCTAGATCGCTTGGGTCAGTGGAGCTCTGGACACCCCTTGCCGAGTCCACAACGCAGTTATGGACTGCCATGAGTCTAATGTCAGGGGCATTGGAAGATCATATTTTAGATAACGGATGGAAATTATGATGCCATGTGATTTGGACTGGGTACTTCTGTTGGACAGAATGGAATACATAATTTCTCTTGTATGGGCAGGAGACAAAGATTAATGTGAAGATAAGTTAAGGAATTTGTTTGAACTTTTGTTGCTTGCTTTGTTTTTGTATCTATGCTGTAAGTTACGTGAACGAACCTTGCTACCTAAATGCTTAATTAAGGAAGCTGGTTTTAAATGTTGCACATAAATGTGATAGGACCTAATTAGAAAACTAAAGCTATCAAGGGAAGCGGGTGAGCAGAACCCTGATGGGTTTGTCCTACGACAGGGTGGTCCCATAGAACTAGGATGCTTCTCATAAGGTTTTACGGTTGTTTGACCTTTAGGTATTGTTAAGTTAGAATCTGATTCATGCCGTTTTAGGGGACCGAAATGGGACTATGCCCTATGGGCAGAGAGGTTGAGCGACACATTCCTCTTATTTCCCAATCTCTTTGAACCAAGTGTGGTATGGATTTGCTTCGGATTGGGTATCTATGCATAAAGTAGGATGTCCAAAATTCAATGCTAGGATGTTGTCAAGAGACCTTGTCCACTATGAACCCAAATTTCAGGTAGATCCTAGTGGGCTCAGCCCTAGACATTCCATTGCAAAGCGGACTGGGGAACCCTAGGCAACAAATGCGGTGAAATTCCATGGGAGTGTTGGGGTGGTGTCGCTTAGACTCGTCTCTCGATGAACCACTACAAATGTGCCTGGATAGTTGATAGGCGGGCACGTTATAATTGGTATCAGAGCGAAACTTGTGATGATGTGTGATTGATCAATGTATGGTTCGTAGACATATCCAAAACGGAATAAATCTTACTCTTGTAACTACAGTTAACTCGAGTAATATGAGTTGCATCTATTTGGGGCCTAGAACTTGCAAATGATTAGAGATACTCTAGCAAGGAATGACAGTTATAACTTGCAATGAATTTTCCTTAAGTGTTCTTCTCGACTAATATAAATGGGGTCTTGCCAGAATGTCAAAGTTTGGGAGTACTCTTTAATATTACAAGCAAAGAAGATTGACGATGGACCTCAGTCTAGATCTAAAAAGAGGATATTTTGGAAACAAAGTTTCCACGATAAATGACCACTTTAGTTTGCTGAAAGGATCCTAGGACAATTTAGTTTAAAGAAGAAAATCCTATCGAGGAGGACCAAGAATCTTCTGACTCCAACTGATAAAGCTTTGTGTTGTTTCTATTGCAAGGAGCTAGGTCATTTCAGAAGGGAATGTCCAAAGCACCCTAAACACCGATACTTCGAGTGCCACAACATTGGATATATCCACGTCAATTGTCCCAACAAGACTCAAAGAGAACTTGAACTTACAAGGAATGAAGTTGTACAAGCTCTAGTGATCTAGAATACACGAGATACTTAGGAAAAACCTAGAAGATATCCATGAGATGTAACTACAATAAACTCTTCTCTTGTAATCTAGACTCGGATAGATCTAATACAATAAGTTGTTGTTTCAAAAGACTGCATGCTTATGAGTGATCAGAGTAGCGCATTGGACGCATGGTGGGTCCTAACCCACAGGCCTTAAGCCCCATTAATGCTTGTCTTCTCGAGTTCTTGTGAGATGAGGACATCTAGAGTTCTCTAAGAGGGAGAGGATGCAATATCCGCCCACGTAGGAACTACCACCCCCATAATTTTCATTAAAAGTAATTCAAAATTTTTTTAATTACCCTCTCCTCCCTTTGCCATCACTGAGCAGGTCACGGGGAAAGGAGGAAGAAGACAATAGGATGAGAGGAGGCGACATGGAGGAAGAAGGGGATAGTGGAGAAGACTACATAGGTGAGGAAGAAAATGACGTGGAAGAGGAGACATGTGAGGATGTGGACGAAGATGGTGAGGAGGGAGATGACAATCCATGTGATGGTGGTGAGATCAGGGCACACGTGAGCCACCTCAGTCCCCCTCCTTCTACCTCATTCCCCCCCAATAATATTCATTTCCCCTATAAACACCCCCTCCCCATCGTAAAGGGAGGATGCCATGTCTTGGCCCCCTGCTGCTAGTACTGAGAGAAAGTCGGAGAGAGAAAGAGAGGGAGATAGGAGGTAAAGAGAGGGAGAGAGAGAGAAAGAGAGAGAGAGGGATAGAGAGGGTGAGAGAGAGGGAGGAAGAGAGAGAGAGAAAGAGGGTGACACAGAGTGTGAGAGAGTGAAATGAAGAATAATCCAAGGGGTCCTTCTCTTCCCCTCCATAGAGGGTGTCCACATGCATTCCTTCTCTCTCGTTGGCCGCGAACCCATACCTTGTTTCTCTATGATTATCCCTCAACCGCAAGCTCATTTCACTCCCCAACTGGCCCTCGCTAATCGCATAGAAGGCACAAAAGTCTTGTGCAAAGCACTCTAAAAGAGAAGAGATTGGGGATGGCACCCAAGTGGAAATTGTCACACCCAGATAGTAATCCCTCTATGAGCAATGAAGCCTCAAGCAAGGGCATCATTGCCGATACAATTGTGATACCAGCCATAAGTAATGTATTTTCAAATTAATAGATGCTTGTTTTGATTCTTGTATGAAGTACATTAGATGCCGCATGAGAATAGGTCATGGGAAGGGATAGGATTCACCTCATACATTCGAAAGATAAAGTTGCAATGCACAGGTATCAAGAGAAGGTAATTGTATCTACATGCTATACGACAAAATCGAACATAGCATAATAGCATTTCAAGGTATTGTCAACCTTCATTTTTATGAAAATAATAGATGGGTATTTCCCCACAATGAAAGTATGTTGTAACTTGCACGCTTGACAGATTGCCTAACAAAAAATTTAGCCTGGGGGAAATTCAATCTTGAATCTCTAAGATCTTTGCCCAAGCCCTCGCTAATATCACAAATCTATTAGTTCATTGGGATCTTGATAATGTGCGTAGTTAACATAAACAACGATCATAAGGATTAGAGTTAAGGTTCCTTGGGATCTGCTCGATAACCACTATATTGATCAATTCTATTCGGGGTTGGGCTAGATCCAACAACAGGGCAAGCGAAGAGCTCAAGGATTAGAAAACCCTAAGTTGAAAGAAAGACAGATGATTCTGTACTTGTTGGGAAAAAGGCTGGGTTATCGATGTGGGTTATCGATGAACGTAAGTGACTAGTAGGACTTATCTCTTGTACAGTGTTTGAAACCTTTACATATGCCTCAGTTGAAAGTAGGGTGTGCTCAATAAATTTTACATGAAACTGCTCTTGATTCCAAGGGGGAAGAGCAAATACGCGATGAAAAGGTTATTGTGACTATTCCTACAATGTTGGAAAAGGATATCATAGTTTTGTTGATTGATCTAACATCATCTTAAATACTTTTTGCATTAAACTAATTGTTGGGATGTGATTTGGATAATTATTCCAAGTGCCTGTGCTTGATGGTAAATGAATGGTAGGGGTCTGTGACGACGAGTTGCTATCATGGGAAATAAAGGAATGTTTTCTTGGAAGATGATACCAACTTTTTGCCTTGATTGTGCTTGATTCTTAATTGGATTAATTAAGGAAGGATATTTTGCACGGGTGGATCATCTCCAAGGTCACGCCACATTTCAACCCGAGAGGGCATTGCTTGATTCACAGGCCAAAGGTTGAGTGGTGAAGAGGGCAACCACAGAAATTGTGTCTCACTCCTAGATCGCTTGGGGTCAGTGGAGCTTTGGACACCCCTTGTCGAGTCCAGGACAAAGTTGTAAACAGCCGTCAGGCCAACGTTGGGACGTTGGAAGATCCCAGTCTAGATAATGGATGGAAATTATGGTGCCTTGTGATTTGGACCAGGTACTTTTGTTGGACAAAAGGGAATACATAATTTCTCCTATATGTGCAGGAGACAAAGACTAATGTGAAGATAAGTTAAGGAATTTATTTGAACTTGTTTTGCTTGCTCTATTTTCGTGTCTGTGCTGTAAGTTACACAAATGAACCTTGTTCCCTAAAGTCTTAATTAAGGAAGTTGGTTTTAAATGTCACACATAAATGTGATAGGGCCCAATTAGAAAACTAAAGCTATCAAGGGAAGTGGGTGGGAAGAACCTCGATGGGTCAGTCCTACGGTAGGGTGGTCCCAGAGAACTATGAGGCTTCTCACAAGGTTTTACCATCATTTGACCTTTAGGTATTGTTAAGTTAGAACCTGATTCATGCTGTTTTGGGGGACGAGAATGGGACTATGCCGTACGAGTAGAGAGGTTGAGTGGTGCATCCCTTTCGTTTCCCATTCTCTTTGAACAAAGTGCAGTATGGATTTGCTTTAGATTGGGTATCTCTGCGTAAAGTAGGATGTCCAGGAACCCCGACGCTAGAATGCTAACAGGAGACCTTGTCTAGTAGAAACCCAAATTTCTGGTCTATCCTAGTGGGTTCCTAGACGTTCCATTGTGAACCAGAATCAGGAAACCCTAGGCAACACACTCCTGACATTCCATGGGAGTGTCGGGCGGCGTTGCTTAGACCCATTTCTCAATGGACCGCTAAAAACCTGCCTAGACAGTCGATAGGTGGGCATGTTACATGTATCCATATAGTGAATTCCTTGGGATCTATGTGCACACATATGAAGATCACATTTTCATGTGTTATAGTAAAACTAGAGGAGCCATCTCATGTTTCCAATGTTGCTAAGAGCCAAAGTGAAAAGAGATAAGTCAACACTTATAGTAGAGTCATGTATTTCTCTAATCAAAACATGACACAAACATATGTGTTATCAAACTGATTAAATAACATACCTCTGAGCCAAGCAAATACAAGAAATAAACAAAGAAACAACCAAGAATAAGAAAATGGAAATCAAGTTTTTTGATCAACAAAACAACATATGACCAATGTGCAGTCCAAGGTGGGTCAACCCTAGATAGGGATCCAAGGTTATCACTTCATAGTTACATTTTCAATTCATAGTTGGTGTACATGATGATTTCATTGATTCCTTGATGGAGTTTCCTTCATGGAATAGTAGTGATAGAGGCATGCTTCTCAACTTTCCTTTTGATTGCTCAGAGGTGTAGGGCTCTCAATTGATCTTTTGGATTAGTCTATTCTCTTTACTTTCATAGAGAACCAATCTCTATATATTCATATTCTCCACCACGTGCCCCTTATCATACTCTCTACCACATGTAGATCATAATTGTGATATTGCTCTCTACTTTTTTGGAATCAGTGATTACATGACCATGGGTAGAGATTGTACATCTTTCACTAGAAATGAGGATTTTGGCAAGATCAATGCCTTCTTTTTTAGCATAATTAAGCTTGGGATTGAGTATCAGAAGAGGAGAATTGTCTTGCCTTGAACTACTGACTTCGTTCTCTTGGATTCTCCCTATGGATACATCATCAGATAGAGACGTGAAATATTGTGTCAACTTTGTACAAATCTTTTTGGATATGTTGTGTCCTCCTTAGGAATTAGCTCTCAATATTGGTTGTGGTGTAGCCCCATTGATGTGTGTATGCATAGCTTCTAGGCATCCTTGCTACTCATTTGATGCTTCTCTTGATTCACAAGTTGACAACATTGTGCACCCCTTGGTGGAGACCTCTTCTAGCTCATAGGGTGATAGTGAGCCTAGAAATTATGAAGACCTATCAAGAGGATGAGGCCTATAGTTATCCTTTTGATTAGTATGAATTCTCTTTTTGAACGTTTATTTTTCTTGTAGCTAGATTATTGTTGGTTAGTATTGTTCATGAAAATTATGCACATGATAGTTATTTGGTATGTACATGACTTTTCTTACTTCCATTATTGAATCATTTCTTCTTACTGTGGATGTGCATTTTCTCATCCATGGATGTAGTGGCATGCTTGTTATTTTTGCAACAATAAATTTTCTTACAACTCTACATAAGTTTATTAACTTGGAAACTTTGTCAGTATTCATGTCCCAAAATTATATAGATGATGAGAGAAAGCAGGCTTGTTTTTGTTAGTAGGGTTGTGAAGAAAGGTATATCATATCAAGCTACATTGCAAAAAAGAAATGGATATGTAATAACCTTTGCAACAAATATAATACCTAGCAACCCACCTTGTCTTTATCTTTGTGTTGTTCTAATACTATTGGATTTCTTCATCATTTGTCTATCCATGGCATGGAAATGAAAAACAATTGCTTGATTTCTATCTGTGCTTGCTCTTTTTGTGCTCAATTTAAAGTTAAGCTCGGGTCTCTCTTTGGTTATCATTAGTCTTTATTCACAATCTTGCTTCTTGTTTTAAAGGTTGGTTGCTTGATCTCATTATGAGTCTTAGCTAGCTAAAGTTTTGTCCAAAATTGTGGAATTTAGTTGGAACTTGGAATCACAACTTTTTCTTGGAAACTACGAGAGTCAACAAGGTGAGTATTTTTCCCTACGAATTTTTAAATTTTTTGTTTTTCTCAAGGGAGAATTATATCATCCTTTTGGTTATCTCATGACCTAGGATTCATATTCCACTTTGTCATGTTGGCAAAGTGAATTTTTTACATTTCTTAGACTCTAATAGTTTCATACTTAATTTAGTAAATTCTAATGAACTATGCACACAATTTAAATATTTTGACTTAATTTATAATGGTAAAATTTCTTTCCTAAAAAGAGTACTCTTAATCAATAAATTTTTATTGTCTACTTTAATTATCATAATTTTATTTAAATAAATTTTAAATAATAAGAAAACTATTTCTATATTTATATGATTTATAAATACTAAGAAAATAAGTACTAATATTTAAGTAAATTATAAAAGCAAAAATAAATAATTTATAAATACTAAAAGAAATATTCTTAATACAAAATTTTACTTCCCCTATAGTTAAAGAAATATTGGTGATGTAAATGTAGTTGGAGGGAATTTATTTGATGCTTTTCGATATTATGCAATTTATCCTACCTTTTAAAACTTTAATTTAATAACCTTTACATTGTTGAATTCCTGTTAAGCTATAATTTCTTTACCAAATCATAAAACTTTTAACTCAAACTTCCTACTCATGTATAAATAAATGATCGTTAATCTATACAAGAACCTAGTCTTGTGTTGCATGTGATGGTGTATGGACCACACTCACGATCGTATTCGTAACCCCTGTACTCCTTTCTCCAAAATAGCATCTCTTTAGGACCATCATGAGAAGGGAGTCCACATGCGCTAGCTTCGAGCTTTGATAGTTGTGATCAGGAACTCCAAACATTGTGAGACAAAGACTTTGTAGAGAGGGGAAAGACTTGTCTCATGGGTACAAAAGGCACAAAAGGTGGATGGCTCCTTCACAAGCTGGGGTGGTGCTCTCCTTCACAGTTGGTGATGATCTCTTTCTCTTTTTCATCTTACTCACTCTCTTTCCTTCTTTGCTCTCTTCCTCTTTATTCCCCTCTCCTCTTCATCTACCTCTTCCTTTTTTCTTCTATTCTCCTGCTTCTCTTCTCTTCTCCTCCACCTCTTCTCTTCTCTTCTTCCTCTCTTCTCCTCCTTCTCATCTCTTTTTTCCCACCTCTTCTTCTTATTCTTTTGTGTGTGTGTGTGCGGCGCGTGCGCACGATAGTAAAGCATTAGCCTATGCCAAGGCTAAGGCTTTATAGCCTTATCAAGGCTCCCAATTAGATCAAATGCAGCTCCCTACTCTCCTTCTCATTGTCATAATACTATTGAGGCTATTGTTGATCACGCAATTGTGTGGAGATTAGAGAAGAGTTTGATTTCTCTAAGGCAGATATATGGTGATGAATTTGAGGAGAGGGTGCCATTTGATTCAATGGTGGTCGGTGGTGCCATTCATTTGTCTAACGGCTAGTTTTTTTTTAATTCTTTCATACTTTTATCACTAAGGTAAAAAGTCTTAACATCCACCCCCTACCAAGCTTGAGTTCATGTGCAGAAGAGGGGGAGAGGGGAGAGAAACATTACAGTAGCTCTAGTTTTAGCATTAGTTGTCTCTTGTATTTTGCATAGCAACAATGACTCCATTGTGGCATGGATTAATGGAAGAATTTCTCCATGGCATGGTCATGTTTATCATTTTCTATGCAATTTTCATGTTTCTTAGTATTAATTGTTGAATTGATTTTAGTTAGAGTAGTTCTTCTTTTCAATCTTTTGGACCCAATGTATTATTTTTTATGAACCTCTATACATCATTTTGGGAAATGTTGTTGAACCTCATTTTCTTCATTATCATTTCCATCTCTTGGCAATTTATAAGAAGACAAATATTAGATGATCCAAATTTAGAGTCAAGCATGTCATGACCATTTTGTTAGGGTATAAAAAAGACTATTTCTACAAAAATTAATAAATATTGTTGTGCATATATCTATAATCCCATATCATACTGGAAAAGAAGCAAAAAGTATGGATTACTAGATTGCATGTATATGCTTTTTAATACTGCCACTTTCCACCTTTAGTTGAGCAATATCTAAAAGCTTCTTCTCTTTCTTATGGAGACCCACTACTACATCCTTAAGTTGCAATATTTCTTTTTCTTGTTCTAGCTAAAAATTCGTCTCTTTGTTGCTTTTTAACTTCTTCAAATATTGATTGATGGTATGTGTCACTAAATTGATTGCTTATTACACATTCTCTATTTTAAAAAAATTATGTCAATAAATTAATGACTCACTTTTCTTTAAGTGTTGATGATGATTTAGCATGGCCATGACACCATTTAGAGACCAGTATTCCTAGTGTACCACTCAATGGGGTGATCAAAGCACTGTGATGGGGATATCTGATATACGTAGTACAAGTTATGAAGGTGAAAAGAAGTGTCTGCCAAGTGTAAGAATATACACAAGAACTAAGGAGTTACACATAAATGAAGTTGGATAAAGTTCTAAGAAGAAGAAGTGCATTAGCATTGTGTGTATGTATTTATGTGTGTATCCGAGGATGCATGGGAACGTTTACTTGTGTGTAATAAGCATTGCATTCATTTGGGGTCATCCTCTCCCTTACAAGTCAAGGTTTAAGGTCTTTTCTTTCATTAAGAAAGACAAGAGAGGTAATTCTCTCACTAAGAAAGACAAGAGACGTGATCCTTTGGAAGTGATAAGAGAAGTGATTTTCTCTTTCTAAGGTCTAAAATGACACAAGCTTTTGTGTGGAAGTCAATCTTAAGGTTAAGGCCCAAAGCAATTTAATGAAGTTTCCTTAAGGTGATTGCATGGACCACAAGTTAAGAGTACAATTTGAGAAGTTGTTCTTTTTGAAAAAGACATGGTGAATCCATTTTTAAAATATATTGCGATAGAAAGATGATCTCTAAAAACAAGTTGCGTGGGTTATTGGAAACAACAAGATTTACAACTTTTGTGTTGGACATTTTTTCATTTGAGCAACACACAGAGAAATATCTCAAAATTGGTGCTGCAAGAGTAGGTCCTGTAACAGCCACATCTTGCATGAAGATAAACTCAAGTCTCTCTCCAAGAAAAGAATCTCTTGAAAGCCTATAAAAGAGGAGGCTCACCTTGGGTGTGAGAGAGGTGAAGGAAGCATCACTTTGCATGCATCCAAGAGGAGAAGAGAAGATGCAAGTGCTACGGAAGCTTTGCTGAAATCAAGTTCCAAGAGGAGAGAAGGTGCAAGTGCTACGGAAGCTCTGCTAAAATCAAGTTCCAAGAGGAGAAGAGAAGGTGCAAGTACTAGGAAAGCTTTGCTGAAATCAAGCGTCAAGAGGAGAGCCCTACACATATTGTTTAGGAGAGAAGGAGACTCAAGAAGGATCAAAAGGTGCCAACTTCCAAGTTGTGCAAGTGGTAGCTGGTTGTATACCATGTAAGGAACTGTGATCTTCTTTCCAAGATCTACAAGTAAAAACTAGTTTATGTGTAATAGAGGAGCTTGCTCCTTGTCAATAATATAACTCCACAAGGGGGGATTGGCCCATTCCTCAAATCCCTAGTACGTTGCCAATTTCTTTATCTCTCTCTCCCTCTCTACATCTTTCTTTTCTCTCATCTGTTCTCTCTCTATGCCAGCATAATATCCACCACATATATTTTAAGTATATAAGAAAGTTGAGTGTGTATCTTGGATCTTATAACAGTGGTATCAGAGCAAGTCTCTTTGCTTTTCTCAAGGTAAAGGCGATCCTTGAAAGAAGAAGGTAAAGATGGCAACTAATGAAGTGCCTACAAGTGAGCAATTGTTTTAAAGTCAGAGAAGGGTTGGAGCTAACACAGTGAGGAGTTGAGAGCTCTCTCTCATGTCTTCCATTATTATTAACACATAACTGAAATGACTATTTACAACCTAAGGTCTCAAGGACCATTCACACCAAAACAACTAAGTCTTAAGCACCAACTTATTTAATGTCTGCATCATGTAGTATAGTTGGACAAGTCAAATGTTAGGTACAGTCATACCAAAGATAGAAAGATAAGCTTGAAGTCTAACACTCCCCCTCAAGCTCAAGACAACATCTATACACCAAGCAGTTGTCTGAAAACACTAAACTTATCTTTATCCAAAGACTTGGTAAAGATATTTGCAACTTGTTCATTAGTCTTCACATGCATGAGATCAACTCTCCCTACAAGAACCATCTCTCTGATGAAGTGGTAGTGTACCTCAATGTGTTTTGTCCTGGCATGGTATATTGGATTCATGGCCAAGAGTACACTACTAACATTGTCACATAGTAGAGTCACTGGAGCATCTACCTGTATGTCCAAATTAGCCATAAGCTTGTTAAGCAACCATGCAATCTCACATGCTGCCAATGCAACACCCATGTACTCTACCTCAGTACTCAATAAAGCAACCGTAGGGTGCTTCTTGCTGCTCGAGCTGATCATTCCGCTTCCAAACTTGAAAGCATAGCTACTCGTAGATCTACGGTCATATGAGCATCCTACCCAATCTACATCTGTGTATTCAACCAGTTTCAAGGGCTTATCTCTCACATAGAACAACCCATAATCTACTGTGGACTTAACATATCTCATAATGTATCTAATTGCATCCAAATGTGGCTTTCTGGGCTTCTGTATAAACTAGCTTATGAGCCCTATAGCATAACTCAAGTCAGGCCTAGTGATGGTCAAGTAGATCAGACTTCTAACCATCTGCATGTACATAGTCACATCCTCAATTTCATCTCCAGTGCTCATTTCTAGCTTGACATTTTGCTCAAGAGGTGTATCCAATGGTTTGCATTCAGCCATGCCCTACTTCTTCAGCATTTCCATGGCATAGTGCCTTTGCATCAGCCATAAACCATTTTCAACTTTGACCACCTCAATGCCTAAGAAATACTTTAAATCACCTAAGTCTTTCATGTCAAAATCTGATTTCAATATTTCCATAATACGTTGTATGCCCAAGTCATCATCCCCAGTAATTATCAAATCATGACCATATATGACCAGCACTACCAAGCCATTGTTAGTCTTTTTTATAAATAGGCTATGATCAGCCTTGCCAACAAAAAATCCCAAGCTCTGCAAGTAGTTACTGATCCTTGCATGCTAGGCTCTTGGAGCTTGCTTCAGCTCGTATAATGCTTTTTTCAGCCTGCATACATAGTGCTGAAAATCAGGGTGTACATACCCTTCCGGCTGATCCATATAGACATCCTCTGCCAAGTCACCATTGAGAAATGCATTCTTCACATCCATGTGCTACAATTTCCAGCCTCTAGTAGTAGCCAAAGAAATCACAGTATGTATGGTTTCCAACTTGGCAATAGGGCTAAATGTTTCCTCATAATCAAGTCCATATTGTTGGGCATACCCCTTAGCAACCAGCTTGGCTTTGTACCTTTTCACATTGCTATCCAACTTGCATTTGATTTTGTAGACCCATTTGGAGTCAATAGTTTTTTTCCCTTCAGGTAGTGGCACAAGATCCCATGTTTTATTTTTAGCCAAGGCATTCATTTCTTCATCCATAGCTGCACACCAGTTCTTATATTTTAGTGCTTTAGTATATGTACCTGGTTCTTTGATCTCCATCACTTTTGTCATGTAAGTATAGTGCTTTACAAAGTAGCCACTGTATGTCAATCTGTCAACAGGATATCTAACCCTTTGCAAAGCGTTTAGGCTATGGTGCACTTCTTGATCCCCCTCTCTCATGAGGTAGAATGTACTTGCTCTGCCTCATGCCATGCGTATAGACAATCGGAATACCAAGCTCACTATCTAAAGTGTCAGTAGACTCATATCGAGAAGTCATCCTACTAGGTGTCATCATACCAGATGCATCCTCAATAGCTTTCTCTTTTCCTTTGATGTCCAAGGTATCATATCTCCCCCTCACTGACATATCAGTGTTAATGGACGGTGAGCCAGAGCTCCTCAATCTACCTATCCAAGGAGATATAGTCTGACCACTAGGACCTATCATAGCAGTACTCTATTGTGAATCAGCTATAGATACATGAGTAGAAGGTATATCCGATGGCACTGTAGCTAGTGATATATATCAAGAGGCCATCTCATCAAAGATAACATCCATGCTCACCAAAGTCTCCCTGGTAGAGGGATCATAGCATTTGTATGCCTTCTTCTCCTACGAATATCCAATGAAAATACACTTGTGAACTTTTGGATCCAACTTCTTTCTTTTCTCATCTAGGATATGCACATAAGCAAGACAGCTAAAGACTTTCATGTGACTTACATCTGGCTTATAGCCATACAGCTTCTCAAACGGTGTCATCTCATGAATACCTACAGTGGGAGTCCAATTCAAGATATACATGGCTATCATAACAACCTCAATCCAATAATAGAGCAGCATCTTCTTCTCATTCATCATGGCACGAGAACCTTCCATCAATACCCTGTTCTTATGTTCAGCCACTCCATTCTACTGTGGAGTATAGCTGCAGGTAAGCTGCCTATGTATACAATTTTCAGCTAGAAAATTGTCAAACTCATTTGACACATACTCCTGCTGTCCGATCTCAAGCAAGAGATATAGCAGTCAAATTCCTTTTCAACTTGTTTTTTAAACTATTGAAAAATAACAAACACCTCATCCTTTGTCTGCAGAATTTGTCTGTGCAGAATATACACCCAAGTATAGCGACTGTAATCATCAATGAATGTCACATAGTACTTTGAGCCTCCCATAGATGCATTTCATTATGAATGGGACATGTAGTATATCATGCAAAAAAAATTTCTGCCATCATGAATCACAAGAGGCACTTTGCCTTTATGTTGAATGCTATGCTGTGTGTCATCACCTGTGTATACATAACCATGTCTTTCAATAGCTACCATGTCACTGAACCAATCACCGTGAGGGGTCATGTGGTCTGATGCCCCTGAATCAATGGACCATACTGCATCATCACTGGATTTTTCAGCAGGTGATGGGACCTAAAATGGACTTGCACTAGCTATAGCACTAGCCAGACCTCTAACATGCACAAGACAACCCCACCGCTTCGCGGTTAGGAGTGTTTACAAGACACATTGCCCTACCATCGTACATACATTTTGTGTTTGTATCATGTTTATAGTCCAACCCTTAACCTTCTTGGACTCCTCAGAGGGAGACCCTATACATTTTGGTGTAATTCACCATGTAGAACAACATAGGAGGCACCCCTCGGCTGATTGCTGCTGCCCCACTACCACCCTCCTACATCTTAGGGATTGGCCCCTCGATGCATCGCGAACATATATAACACATACGGAACAGACTCCACTCTTGGTACCAATATTATATCCTTCCAGGAATGTACTAGTCCTCACTTACTTGTCCCCTTGGACCCACCGTCTCGACCTATAGCTTGGGTGCCTTACTCTCTCCAGCGTGGATCATTTATACTTCAACCAAGTGCTATGCATGCCAGGAATAGATACCATGTGCATATGATTCATGCAATGGTGGATGATTGTGTACAAATAATTATGGTATAAAATTAGCCTATGTGTCATGCAAAAACAACCCTTTTAATGAATTTCCACTAATACGCAATGCTTCGTTGTAGGAACCTAGCACCAAGGCAACTCTTGTGCTGCTAGATCCATTATTTCAAAATAAACCGCATCCTAAATGTTATGCATAAAGAGAACAATCAGACTTTGTATTATTTCAGTGTTTAAACGGTTGTATAACACCATCCTCCCCCTCACTGTTTAAATTTTGCTGCAGTGCATAGGTGTAGAGGTTCTTTTATGCCATTTTTTGTATGTAAAAGTAATAAATACACACTTTAACACAAATAAAAATGGCCAAACCGAGGCTTAACCTCATGCTTCATCCTTGTTAGACATTCACATATAAAAATCTTATTTTTTCATTTTTTCAAATGCAAAAAACCTAAAATTTTCCATTTTTCTATATTTTCTCTTTATTTTTAATAGAAAATATGTATTTTTTGGTTTTTTTCTAATGAGTGATCATTTGAATTGAAACTTGGAATTTTTTCTTATTTTATCCTATGTCAACTCTTTTTTTCCCACTCAAAATCAAAGAAACTATCAATTTTCATCAAAATTAGTGGTTTTTCGGGTTTTAAAAATTTATAATTGATGTAAATCAATAGGGTTTCTACATAACAGTGATTGTAGCCCTCAGACATAATGCAAGGAACATTCAAATAAAATTTCAGCCCATACGCACACCATTTAGACCATGAAGGATAAAAAACAAGAAAAATTCTTTCATAAAATAGAGCATACTGCCTTTTTGCGTGTTTCAGGTTTTTTGAATATTTAACTGGGACTATGTATTGACCTGCCAGCCATGGATTTCAGCATATATATTCAGCCTTCAGCCTCCTCAACCTCTTGGGACAATCCGGTGCCTCTCCGACAAGCATCCATCTCCCGATTCTCTTCTTGATTCTTGCCACATGAAGTGCCTCTATGCAGGAGAGAGAAAGAGGAGAGAGAAATACTGAATTCTGATCTCCACAACTAGGTAGCCATTTGAAGAGTGGAATCAAGTGATAGGGAGTGAAGATGGAGTGTAGATCAAGCATAAGATCAGTTGGGGGGGGTTGTTTACAGCCTCCATAGCCCCCCTCTCCATCAAACGAAATGATGGTGCCTCCTCTTAGTCTCTGCGCATGAAAAATGGCCCCCTCCCTTCCCCCCCCCCCCCCCCCAATTTTATTTTTGTATGGGCTCCTAAAGGGAGCCCCAAAAGGCATGCCCTTTGGACTTTTAAAGTCCATTCCCACTTGCCATTTGGGTCTTGGCCTCTCGGGCACTCCCTCTCCATCATTCGGTGTTCGAATCGTGGTTTGAAAAATTTTGGGCATCTATATTGAAGTCCTCCACTGCCGGGCATCTCCTAGGGTCTCATCTGACATGCCAAAAAAATATGAAAATTTACCAAATGTCATCTAGTGGGTCTTTTAAGCATTTCCGAGCATTGCCGCTTAAAATTGTATTGATTGCAACCGCCGCCTTCGACGAAGTCTATTTTTCCCATAAAATTCAAAATTTTGGCTATTTTTAAGCGTTTCTTGGCATAAAAAATCATCTGTCATTGGCGATCATAGAATAGGGCGACTGAGCCCGTCGAATCCCATGAATAGATCTGCACATAAACACAACCACAAAGAGCATCAAGTTGATACAAAATAGATACACAACAAAACACATCACAGCTCGCACCCTACCCCTATCAAAACCAAGGCATGATTCCACAAGGAGTAGGCCTAGCATAATCTGACAGAAAGTCTAAAGCTAGTCACTAACCAACTGCTCCAACACAGTTAAGCTAAAAAGAACTATCAAAGAGGTCATCCTAAGTGGTGGTCTGAACTACCTACCTAACTAAGGACAACTCAACTAGGAGCTTCTACTAGGCGAAAACTCCTATAGCCTGATCAAGAAATAGTCTCTTTTAGCACACTACTCTTTTAGCCTCGTCTTTTTCCATACTCGGGCGTGTAAAAAGGAGGGAGCTGAGTGTAGTGACCGAAGGAGAAGAGGGCATTGGCCTCATGTCCTGTCTCGGTACCCAAGAACCTACCAAGCCCTTGCAAGGTGACACTATTCATTTTCCTTTTGTATCTTCTGCTCACTTTTATTTTCGCTCCGACTTTCTTGTATTCTTTGTTTTTCAGCTAGATGCCACCCCTCAGAAGACAAGGCATTGTCCCCGGATCTTGTCTTGTCCCCAAGAACCTACCAGGCCTTTGCAAGGCGATAAACAATAGCTCAAGGATTTTTCTTTCTTTCCTTTTCTATTTTTATAGGGGTTAGAACCTCTTTTTACACACCTCCGTATATTCATATATTGTCTTTCAGAAATTTAGGGTTTTGCCTCTTTCCATCATTATTTACTAGGCTTCTCTAAGTGCCTCACAACTAACAGGAACTCCTAGAATGGTTGCCTGGAAGGTCAGTAGAATAGAGTCACTAGAATTTCCTGCCATAACAGGTCTTTTAACACTTGACAATGCCTTTGCAGGAGCCAATGACTACTCAGGTCTCCCCTAGACATACAGAGCCTAAACTTGAGACTTCATGCCTCGAGTTCCGGTCCCCAACAAACAAAAGAAAGTAACCCTTACACACACATATATCACTATTTGCTTAAGGGAAAAGAATTGGAAAGGGAACGAAACCACTTGGAATGGCTACAAGAAGCTCCTTCACAACAAAGGCTCCCTCCAACGACTTCGTCAACCTGTATGATGCAATCACTACAACAAAAAACCATTAATTGTACCTGCACCAAACAGACATAGGGACCTCTTGGCCTAAAGAAATAGCACATTTCACTGCAAACTAGCTGGCCCACTTGGCCTAAAGAAATCAAGCATGACATGAAAAAACTAACTGGCCCTCATGGACTAAGGAAATAGATAATTAAAACCTTAAAAAAACTGACTCTCTTGGCCTAAATAAATCAAGCAAACCAGCTCATATAGATCCCTCCTTGAAAGAAGGCAGATATATAAAAATACGCTCCATTCCAAGGGGAAAAATAGGACTCTCAGCCCTAAACTAAATGCATCAAGTTGTGACTCATACCTCGTGCATATATAGCAAGAGGCGTACACATAAGATGTCATCTGATTAACCTATGGGTCCAAGATAATAGCGGTAGATGGGTCTCGGCCAATCTTCGCATTACCCATATCAACCATCACCTACCATATAATGCGTGGTCTGATAACATTTCCCACAAGCGACCACATCCCGTCTCGTTATCAAGAGCGATATCCGAACTAGGACCACAGTTGAAGAAAATGTCATTTTTATAAGAAAAATTAGCTAAGGAATCCGCAAACTAATTCCAATAACATGGAATGAGTTGAAGAGATACGCTCTCAAATTCATCAAGTAGGGTTATAGCAGTTCGATTATACATACGAAGGATAGGATTCTGGACTGTATATATGTCCCATTAAGTTGATTTAAGATCAGTTGGGAATCCCCCTTTACCAACAACCATCAAATACCACCTTTCTTGGCAATATTCAGTCCCATAATCAAGGCTTTATACTCTGCCATGTTGTTAGTGAATCCTACCCCAAGATAAATAGCTAATTTCATTGCCACCCTACGTCGGGGATCTCGAATAACTACTCCAACACTCCTTTTTTTTAAGGCCCTCGGGATGCTCCATCAAAATATAACGTATACGTCCATAATGGGTTTACATAGCTAGCCATCAAGAACCTCACTATTCGTAATTATGATAGTCAAAATTCAACATATTTAGAGGATGAACTGACTGCTCCATCCCACCTTCTTCATTAAACTCAACAAGGATGCTTGTCAAAATTTGTGAACAGTGATGGCAGAAAACTTTGATCTCCCAAACAAAGGTACCGTCTTCTTGCTCAATCACTTTGTATCCTTTGCTCCACTAGATAAGCTTCCCCTGATGATATCTTTGCTTGAAATATGGGTGCTCCAAATAAGGGATTAATTGCCCCATCAACTAGTTTAAGCTCTCCTACAAGTCTCAAATCAACCCCAACATAGACTTGCAATGCATTTAGTGCATTAGCATATTAAAAAATAATAAGGTTTAATCTTATTAAGATTAACCTTATTCTTAAATTCCACTCCCTATAGATCAGCTAATAAAGCCGTGGACTTATTTTTACCTAACCAAACTATCTTGTAAGGGCTATCCCATCTAGGTTCCAGCTTTCCTGGAAATAGCTCCCTAAGTGCATCATAGTATAGAACTAACTACCCTTTCTTAAAGGTATATTTCTTTGCTTTTAGATCATGCAACCACTTTATTTGATGTTTAGCCATCTCCTGGTACAACAGACTCTACAATTTAAGTTCGTCCAAGTGGGCTATAGTCGTAAACCGCTCAAATAGGGCATCTTCATCACCCAAAGAATGATTGATTGCGAATCTTGTGGTCATCAACTCAATTTCTAAGGGCAAGACACACTCCTCCCCATAAACTAATTTGAATGGGGTGTGGCAAATGGCTCGTTTGAACATCATATTATACGCCCAAACCACCACATATAATTTTGTATCCCAGTCCCACTTCTTTCCGGAGACTATCTTGGATAGGATACCTGCAAGCTGCTTATTGGTACTTTCAACTTGTCCATTTGCTTGCGGATTATAGGGGGTCATCTTATTATGCTTAATTTTTCATGCTTCAATCAGGCTTTTAATCACCTTTTTCAAAAAATGGATTCCACGGTCCCATACTATTTCCTTTGGTGGACCAAAATGGCAGATGATCTACTTAAGTAGGAAACTCGCAATATCTTTTGTGTTGTTCTACCTCGTCACCCATGCTTCTGACCACTTTGTAAAGTAATCACTTGCTACTATAATATATCTTTTCTGAGTGGCAGGCGATGGGGTAATAGGTCCCACGAAATCAATGCCCCACTTCTCAAATGGAAGGGTAGCCATAATCAACATACGTGGATGCTTCCTATTCTCTCTACTGTCATGTCTTTGACATGTATCACATCTCTTGACATAGTAAAATGAATCTTGGAAGATGGACGACCACTAATATCTAGCTCTTAAAGCCTTCTGTGCCGTTAACCACCTAGCAAAGTGCCCTCCACAAGCGGAGTCATGGCACTCTTCTAATATAAATGGAACCTCGTCAGGCATCACACATCGGTGATAGATATCATCAACACCCTACCGATATAGTGTTCCTGCAATCAAGGAAAATTTCAATGCCTACTGTTTAATTTTCCTCTTCTTTGATTTTGATAAAGTAGCTCTAGTCTCTTTTGTAGAAAGATAGTGCGTTATAGCAGCATACCAGGAGGGAATAGACGTTGTATCAATCTTGAACAAATTTTCCATATCACTTCCTTCAGTTGAGACCTCTTTTGGCTCTCCGAAATCCACAAGACACTCAACAATGCCCTGAAGCTTTGGCGGCTTGCTCTTAATCTTGTAATCAAATTTGTGCAAAGTGATTAATCACTTTGCTAAGCGATCAGGCGGCTATAACTTATTCAATAACAATTGAAGCCCTTCCACCTTCGTGTAAAAAACCACCTTCTCATAAAGAATGTAGTGCCTGAACTTTTTGGTCACAAATACCATCAAAAGGCAAACTTCTCCATATAGGTATAATTAATTTCCAATATGCCCAACTTTCAACTAGCAAAAGCTATCAAATGGTACCACTTCTCCTCCCAAATTTGGAATAAACAGCAGATACTATACATGATTGCTACTGAAAATATATAGAACATTTCGCCTCTTTTAAGTGCTTTTAAAAAAAGTGCTTTGGCAAGCTCCTGCTACACATCGTCAAAAGATACTTTGTAAGCATCATTCCATGTAAACTGACAGTTAAAAGAAAATAGGTTCGTCACTGGCAATGTTCTTTCTGCTGGGGCATTGATAAACCTCCAATAATATCCTACCAATGATAGAAAGCTATGCACTTCCTTTGGAGCATGTGGCGGACTCATGGCGACTATGACCTTGATTTTTTCAGGGTTAGTTGCAATTCCTACGGAACTGACCACATGGCCTAACAATAGCCCATAAGGCACTCCAAAGACACACTTTCGTAGGTTGAGAGCTATGCAAAATTGTCTGCAACTCTCGAAAGACTTCCACAAAATAATCAACTGCCTTTCTCTTACAGTGGCTGTCCCCAAGTCATCAATGAATACTTTCAACTCCTCTAGGGAGATGTCACCAAAGGTGTTGTTGACTGTTCTTTGCCACTGACGAAGGAAATTCAGTATGGCAGCCTCTATAATATGCCAAACTCCCTTCTTCCACAAAGTGAATGAGGTAAGGGCACCATCTAGTCATGGAAGAGTAGAGTAGGACGCTATGCAAGAGGGAGAGGAGCTTGTGAGGGAGAAGAGAGGAAAACTGAGAGAGAGAGAGAGAGAGAGAGAGAGAGCTACAAAAAATAGATGAATCAATAAAACTTAAGAGGGCACAAGAGATGGAGAACCCTCAAGACATAACCAATATATACAATATGGACACCAATAGCATGGCCTTATTACACAGTAGAGCATGCATAAGCTATAATAAAGGAATGAACTGCATAAACTCATGAGAGAGAATGGGGAAGGCTCAATAGAGCTGAAGAAGTCCTCTTGGCTCTCTCTTGCAAATTACAAAGGAGAAGGTCTCTTTATATAGGCCTTGAGGGTGTTCAGGGAGGAGGTTAAGATAGAATAGGAATTAACACCACCAAAGCTACATTAAGGTGGTTCCACCAATGTGGAAGCTCCATCTAGATGTTTTGTTGACCAATTTTGTACTTAATCAAGTTCTATCATAAGTGAGTTGTCTCCATTCTCCCCCTCATAGCTTGAGTCCAAGATCTCTCCTATAAAAAGATATAGAGAATCTTTATAAAATAAGATCATATCTAGCAATAATGGAGAGAGAGTAGTGAGAATTCATACATTACTACCACAATTAAGGATGATTTGAGGGTGATTTATGAGGGGAATTCTAATGGTTTATTAGCTTGAGAGAGAGGAGAAGAGAGAAGAAAGGGTTACGAGTCTAATGAATGATGTTTTATGGAAGTGTTAAGTGTGGGGAAGAAATGTAGATCAAGAATCCTCCGGATCTCCTGTCGGTGTGGTTGTGGGGTCCGAAACCCACGGATCCTCGTGCGGCGTCAGGTACGCTGGTCCTCAGCCTGCTGTAGTGTGAGCCTGGAGGTCTGGTTGGGGGCTGGTATAGTAGCTCTCACTCTGTCTGTCTGAAAGAACTGTGTAATAGTCGTCTGGGTGGGCCCCTCTCTGACTGGGACCCGCTGTGTGCTCTGCTCTCTGATGTGCCATGCCTCTCCCAGAAAATGGCCAAATGATCTCTGATCCATATCAGTCATACATCCCTCAAGTGAGCTGCTCAATGTGTATCTAGATCTCAACTCTGAGTATGCCGAGCATCTGAGAACAAAATGCTCCTCACTCTCCACCTCTGATCTGCAAAGGGGGCATATCCTCTCCTCCCATGGGACGCCACTGGCTCTGCCACTCTCAATCATAAGCTAATGTGATGATACCCTGATTTGTCCAATAAGAACTCTCAATTGATGTGGCATATAGATCTGCATATATCTCAGAATCTCTATGAATCCCTACTCTAATATGCTCAAGAACTATGTATAATAATGTGCCATCTTCGATGGTAGTGGCTGTGCAAGGCTGACCCATGTCCTCTGTATATAAATATGCCATATCTCCTGTCTGATGACTCTATTCCTCTCAGAGAGAGAGAGGGTGTAAGTGGGAGCCTGAGTATCATATAGAAGAGGTGGGAGTCTATCAATGTCCAGCCCATGTCTGTCAAACCAAGCTCTAGTCTGTGCATACCATGATGTGGTATCCCCCGCTCGAGCCATCTCCTGAGATGCCATATATGCTCTGTATGCAATGCGATCTCTGTCCATATCCTGAAATCTGTGTAGGAAGCAGACTGTCTGAAATAATGCCTCGACTAGCATGGGCGGTGTGGCAAGCTCTGCTCGCACAATGTCATGTGGGACTGAGGCCTTGCTGCAAATCAATCTAGATATCATGATCACCTGAGGTCTCTCCATCAATGTCCATACATAATCGGCAAGGCCTGGCCCCCATATAGCTGCTCCATACATCAGTGCTGGAGTGACTAGAGTATCAAAGAGCCACCCCTTGGTGCGGGGCTCCTGGAAATGTGCCTGATGACACTGTCGCTCCATAAGAGCCAATGCTGAGTATCCTCTAGTGAGGCGGTCATGAGCTGCCTATATCATCAAGAAAATCCCTAAAGCTGTTGTAAAGGTGACTCCCAAATATACATATGATCCAGTGACCTCAATACTCCCTCTTGCTGCCATGAAAATACTCTGTCTGCGTATCTGAGCTGATGTATGGAATATAAGAACCTTGGTTTTACCAAGGTTCACTGTCATGCCTCTCTGTATGCAAAAATCATCCAATGCTAATAAATGCTGATGTAATCCCTAAGCTGAGTCTGAGACCAACACAATGTCATCTGCATATAGTAAGATATGAACTGTGGCTCCACTGAGATCTATACCTCCACCGGCTCGCTGTTGAATAAACTCTGCTATCTCATCAATGTATAGCCCAAATAGAGTCGGTGAGAGTGTGCATCCTTGTTTCACACCAATGGTGCTCACGAGGGGATCTGATATACGTCCCGGACATCTGACTCTGCCAGTAAACCGCTCATATAGTGCATAAATACCCCACATCATGTCATCGTCCACCCCCAGAGCAAGTAGGCGTCTGAAAAGCCTCTCTCTCAGAACCATGTCAAAGGCTTTGCGGAAATCCACAAAGTAACAGTATAATCTCTGTTTCTTCACTCGTGTCTGGTCGATCAATAAAACTTAAGAGGGCACAAGAGATAGAGAACCCTCAAGACATAACCAATATACACAATATGGACACTAATAGCATGGGCTTATTACACTGTAGAGTATGCATAAGCTATAGTGAGGGAATGAACTGCATAAGCTCATGAGAGAGAATGGGAAAGTCTCAATAGGGCTGAAGAAAGCCTCTTGGCTCTCTCTTGCAAATTACAAAGGAGAAGGCCTCTTTATATAGGCCTTGAGGGTGTTCAGGGAGGAGGTTAAGATAGAATAGGAATTAATACCACCAAAGCTACATTAAGGCGGTTCCACCAATGTGGAAGCTCCATCTAGATGTTTTGTTGACCAATTTTGTACTTAATCAAGTTCCATCATAAGTGAGTTGTCTCCATTCTCCCCCCCATAGCTTGTGAGTCCAAGATCTCTCCTATAAAAAATAATAGAGAATCTTCATAAAATAAGATTATATCTAGCAATAATGGAGAGAGAGTAGTGAGAATTCATATATTACTACCACAATTAATGATGATTTGAGGGTGATTTAGGAGGGGAATTCTAATGGTTTATTAGCTTGAGAGAGAGGAGAAGAGAGGGAAAAGGGTTAGGAGTCTAATGAATGATGTTTTATGGAAGTGTTGTGTGGGGAAGAAAGTGTGGGTGTGTATAAAATTGGGAGGTGGTCTCCATCGCAGTTGGAAAAAGTTGGCGTCCATAATTTTTGCTATATCTCCCGACTCGTAGCTCTAAAAAATTATAAAAAAATACCAACCAAAACTTCAGCTTACACGCTACAACTTTTATGTTGAAAAGTGTTTTTGGATTGAAGTGAAAGTATTTTTAAAAAATCTTACAAAATCATGTGCCTGATTTTTCTTCCACTAATGCTTCCAAGAAGGGTCCCATTTGTTTGAATTATCATAAGGCTCCAAAGCCATGACATTATGAGCCTCACATGCCCTTTGGATGGCTCCACATCCATTTCATGTCTTTTCTTTTCATATTACATATTTTCCCTTCACCTCCCTCCATTGATCTTTACTCTTCACCCCCCCTTGGTAAACCGGTCCATAAAATATTTCCATCCAATGATTTCTTGGATTTCCCAAGAGGTTGTTCCCACCCTCTTCTTTATTTCAAACCTCCAAATGTAAAAAAAATCAACAAAGTGTTAGACAAATATTTTTTTGTGATTTTCTCAGATCAGCACGAGAACTAGATGCATTACGTAACCCAAAGGTCATCATATGGTACGCAAAGGTACCAAAGACAGTGATAAATGTTGTTTTCAGCTTGTCTTGCTCAACAATCGCCATTTGGTTATACCATGTAAAGCAATCCATGAATGAATATATTTCCCTACCGCCAATTGATCCAAAATTTTGTCAATAAACGGCAACGGTCAGTAATCTTTAACAGTCTGTTTATTTAGCTCTCTAAAGTCTACACAAAGACGTATTTGATTATTCTTCTTTTTTCTAATCACAACTGGCGAACACCATTCAGTATGTTGAACTAGGAAGATCAAACTCACCTTTCGCAACTTCTGATTCAAATAGCCCGTCCCTTAGTTCAAAAGGCATACGCCTTGCTTTCTGATGTACATGGCAGGTACCTTCCTTTACAGGAATGGTATGCATAGCCAGACTGGGAGAAATACCCCTAAGTTCATCATAGCTCCAAGCAAAGATGTCGCAGAACTCTTGAATTAGGGAACATAGTCCTCTCTCTCTTCCGAACTGAGCATGGAACCTAATTTGATTGGCCACGAATCATTAGGCGTGCCAAGGTCCAACTCAATAACATCCGCATCTCTTATTCAATCTTGAGGCTCTATCGGCTCATTCAAGGTTATCTAATAAATATTCTCTGTAGTGGACCCTTCTTTAGATCCATTACTCGATGATGTCTCACTACCAGATGGATCGTCTACTATTTCTAGTTCAGCGGAGGATAATGGAGCTCTCTCACTTTGAGGAGACTCAGGGTAAGCATTCAGTATTACATGATGGGTACCTCGACCTAGAATCACTCGACCAGCAGGTATATCAACTTGATAGTTTTTTCATAGAATCCATGGTCTGCCTAGCAAAACTCGATAGCTAGGACGTCTTGTAAACCTTATCACCCTAAAGTCTAGATAGCATTCCATGTTCACAACTATAACATGGAATTTAGTGATGCAACCTTCCGGTTGTCTTAGACTATCATTAGCCATCCTAAGAAGTGTGGAACCATCTTTTTGGATCTCTAGACCTAACCTCTCCATCAAATCTGAACTCATGATATTGATGGAGGATCCAGTGCCCACGATAGCGTGCTCCACTAATATTCCATCCATATACGATGGAACCCTAGGGCAATGCTTTTCAACATGATCGAACCAATCTTCTCCCACTCTAGCTATGCCCAAAGGTTCTACAATATACCCTATACGTAGGATTTTCTTGAATTCCATACATACTCCTGGAGATAGTTTAATCAATTGTAGGAGATTTACATCTGGTTTAACTTTGCAAAGAGAACTTGCTAAGTCAAAGTCATGGTAGTTAGCCAAAGTTCTCTTCTCATGCCAAACCATCCTCTCCTTTGGTTTTTCAATCGGCTTTGGCACCTCTTTTTTTGCCTTTACCTTATTTCTTGGCATTCCTTTATCCTTCTCGGGATCAACTTTACTACTAACAGGTCTTAAAGATCCACCTTCCATATCAGGATTGAGGACTTGATTTTCTCTAGCATCTTGCTTAGGGATTCCCTTGATAGGTTTTACAATTTATTTGTCACCTCTTTGATCTTTTGACCTCTTATTACGGCTCGTAGATTAGAAGTTTCAGCATCATTGACACATACGGCCTCAATAAGGCTGACTCCATTGCCATGAGGCAACTCCTTTATAGTAGCCTTTCCTCGTTGTAGTATTTATCTTGGTCCGTCATCTTGCTGGAGATTATTCCCTTGTGCGTGATGGTTAACTGAACCTAGTTGTTTACTTCCTTGTTGGAGAGAACTGATCTTACTCCAATAGGGAGTAGCTAAGTGGCCAAACTTTCTGCAAATATCACATTTGGTATTCGGGGAATTCCTAGGGAAATGTTGGCCACCACACCACTTACAGCTGAATCTTGAGGGGGCATCCTCTTCAGGGCATCGACTCCCTATCAAATTCTGCTGCTTCTTAAGAAAATTGACGTCCACAGCTATTTGTTTGTATTGTTTAGAAATCCTATAGGTATAGTGCTTCATCATGTCCTTAACTTCTCTAAGGACATTAGAGGCACTTGACTCATAGCCGCAATCATCTATATGTCATCCCATCGGCCTAACTACTTAGTCCCATCAGCCTAACTTCTATATGTCGATCATCTATATGTCGTCCCATCGGCCTGTCGATCATCTATATGTCGTCCCTTCGGCCTAACTACTTAGTCCCATCGATCATCTATATGTCATCCCATCGGCCTAACTTCTCCAAGGACATTAGAGGCACTCAACTCATAGCTGTGATCATCTATATGTCGTCCCATTGGCGTAACTACTTAATTAGGAATTGGCCACTGACCTATTGGAACAACATTATGATTCATTGTTTGGATTCCATCACTTAGTGGGGCCACTTGACTAGCCATGGGCATATTCATGCTAGGAGGAGTGAGTAACATAGGCAAATTCGGCATGATCCTTGCTCTCCCATTCACATTTGACATGGGGTCCCCTTGACTCCCATTGGTCAAGGCCAAATTATTACCATTCCAATTTATCCTTACTGCATAAGCCGCTTGCAAGCCGGACTCTACTCCTGCTTGGGTAATAGAAGTGTCAATGTTGACCAAAGCAACACTACTAAGTTACACTTGGATATTAAAATCCAATCCATGTAGAAAATATTGCAATTGTGCAGCTGCTGGAATAAGAATATAAGTATTAAGTTTGCGAATAACTTAATTTAGTTTCTTAGCATAGGCATGGACATTTTGATTTGGCTCTTGGCGTGTTACATTCAAGACATGCAACCAATATTGTCCACCCTTCTCAAGAGCAAACTCTCTACAGAAAGTCGTAAAGAATTGGGCACTTCTAGTTATGATTCCATCTTCTAGACTGTGATACCACACTGCTGCTCTTCCTTTTAACGTCATGTTGAAGAACATCATTAGGTGTCCTTCGTCTTGGATCCGATAGTTGAACATGAGGGTTTGGAACTCCTTAATATGGAGTTCTCCATCTTCTTGTGCTAACCCATGGAAAATGGATGACGGTGCTCCTAATGCTGGTAAATCCAATGTCCCTGTGCTGGAATTGCGATGGGTTGTGCCATGACTACAACCTGGATTGACAATGGGAGTTTGTGTAGGTGCAACTACACCCCCACTTGTTGTGGGTTGATTAATTGGAAGTAGGGAAGTACCAAGACTTCCACTTGTACTCAAAAGGCTACTTGTGACACTTAGGTTACTAGAACCACTGCCACTTATGCGTAATGGACTGCTCCTTTGAGGAGAATAGTGTATAACAATCTCCAACCACTATCTAGCCCTCTCAGCACGTTCTCCTTTTTGTATTTCAACTTGATGATCCTTGTTAGATAACACAAACCAAATATTTGGTCCCTAAAAACCCTAGATTCGAGAACCACCACTTGTTAGTGGCTCCCGACAAATGCACCACTGATGGACCTAAAATGGGCTGGCACTAGCTATAGCACTAGTCAGACCTTTGACATGCACATGACAACCCCATGGCATTACGATCAAGAGCGTCTATAAGACACATTGCCCTACCATCGTACGTACATTTTGCATTTGTATTGTGTTTATAGTCCAATTGTTGAGATATCGAGCTCCACTCATGATACGCCAGGGTGACCGTTGTGTATTTATGTCACCAACTTGTCAGTTGCAGATGCGGTTGGTACACCGCCCCTGAATAATAGCTACATGATAGCTATCCTTATCTACTCTAGTTCGTGGCTCAGTTAGTATGCCACCTTAGTTAGTTGAGTTTGGTTTGAGATCCATATATAGGGTTCTTCTATTTCTTTGTATGAGAGTTCTTTTGGCTTACACAACTAAGAAGAGGAAAACTGTTTTCAGCCTCCACCCTTGTGTGTCTTCCCCCATTGTGCAAGCAAGAAAGCTTCAAGCGAGACACCTTCCTTCTCTCCCACAATCTTGATATGGTATCAGAGCCTTGTTCGTGGTAAGGAGCTCAAGAAAGCAAGCCAAGCTCGCGGTGTTCTGGTAAGAGGAGCAGTGTTGCTTTCATTTTCTGTTTTGGGAGCAGATCTCTGCAGGTAGCACAGCCGGAAAGTGCAGGAGTGCATTGTCTCAGGTTGAGACGCCCTTCGCGTTGAAGCAAGAGGGCAGTATATGCTGCGGGTTGGAGCTTTAGCTCTTGGCGACCCTGTTTTTTTGATTTGAGGCCATTTCGGGGCCTGTTTTGAAGGCCGAAGTTTTCTGCACGCACTCAGGAAAAGGCCCTGTTTTATGCTGTGCGACCACTGTTCTACAGGTCGGTGAAAAGTTACCACAGAGATTGCATCGTATGCTTGTGTGCAGAGACATTGGGAGTTACAGAATCATCCCTGTTGCCTGTTGATGCAAAATCGTCACTAGGAAGTGACTGTGTGGTCAAATACCACTTTCGCCAGTTTTGCAGATTTGCCCTTGTGAGGGTGAAGCTGTGTTTTTTGCAGTGACAGAATTTTTTGCAGTATTCTGTAATGGCATCTGATTCTCTCTCACAGATTGTCACTGAAAAGCTTGACAAGAACAACTTCCAAGCATGGAAGTTTAGAATGACGAATTTCCTTATGGGAAAAGGATATTGGGAATTTGTTGCAGGAAATGAAGAAGAACCAGTTCTTCCTGATGTTCCCAATCAACAGCAAATGCAGGCATTTAAAGCATGGCATGAGAGAGCCAGGAAAGTTATGTACTGGCTGTCTATCAGTATTTCAGACTCTATGATTGTGCATATTCAGGATGCAAGTACGCCAAAGGAGGCATGGGATACTTTGTCAAAAATGTATAGTACAAATACTCAAGCCAGGAAAATGCAGCTCAAGCAAGAGTTGCATAATGTGCAAAGAGAAAATATGAGCATCAATGACTACCACATGAAGGTGAAGAAGATTGCAGATGCACTTGCTTCCATTGGGTCGCCAGTGGAAGATGATGATTTAGTTTCTGTGACCTTGAATGGTCTAGGAAAGGATTATGCACAGTTTCGGACATCCATTTCAGTTCGTGAAAGATTTCCTGATTTTGAGGAGCTGATTGCTCTTCTAATTTCTGAGGAGCAAAGAAATGGTGGTGCATCTTCTTCAGGAGGAACTTCAAAAGAAGTTGTCTTCTACTCAAATGCTGGAAGAGGTGGAGGCAGAGGTAGAGGAGGCCGATTTGGAGGCCGTGGCAGAAATCAGAATATGCAGCAAACTCAAGAAAACCAGTCCTATGGAGGAGGACATGGTAACTCTAGAGGCAGGGGGAGCCAAAGAGGTCGTGGTGGATGGCAAAGAGGTCAAAATGCAAACAATAATGTTGAATGCTACTACTGTGGTAAAATGGGTCATATGGCTAAAGATTGCTATAAAAAGCAGAATGACATCATGAATGGAAAACTGCAACAAGGGAATTATGCATCTTCTAGCAGACAGGGTGATGACAGAAATGAGCATTTGTTCATGGTGCAGCACATGAACAATTCTGTGACAAGTGCAGAAGAAAGCAATGATGTATGGTATGTTGACTCAGGTGCATCAAACCACATGACAGGTCATGCAGAATGGATAGAGGATGCAAGGAAAATGGAAAAACCAGGATTTGTGGAGACTGGTGATGATACTGCACATCCTATTGTGCAGATTGGAAAAATTCCCTTGTCCGATGTATTTCATGTCCCGAATATCACCAAGAATCTGGTTTCTGTCGGTCAAATGGTTGAGCAGGGATTGCAGGTCAGATTTAATCCTCATGGATGCTTTGTTGAGGATATGAAAAATAAAGGTCACTTGATAGCAAAAGGAAAGAAGAAGGGCAGAATGTTTACGTTGGATGCAGACATGTCTGAATTGAGTGCAGCAATGTTTGCACATGGGACCGGTGTAGTTGCAGATATTGATATCTGGCATAAACGCATTGGTCATGTTAATGTACATCGACTTAAATCAATGCAGGCCCAAAATATTGTTGCAGGATTGCCAAAATTCAAGGTTGCAGAAATGCATAAGGTATGTGAAGCCTGTCAGTTTGGAAAACATGCAAGGAAACCATTTCCTAGACATGTTCAAGAGAGTGAGAAGCCATTGGAATTAATCCACTCTGATGTGTGGACTACTAAAGCTGCATCTCTTGGAGGCTGTCATTATTTTGTCACTTTTATTGATGACTATAGCAGAAAAGTTTGGGTGTATTTTATGAAAAAGAAAAGTGAAGTTTTTGGGCATTTCAAAACCCTTAAAGCTATGGCTGAAAAAGAAATAGGTCTGCAAATAAAATGCCTAAGGTCAAATGGAGGGGGAGAGTACCTCTCAAATGAGTTTGCAAAGTTCTTACAGGAGCATGGCATAAAGCAGCAATATTCATGCAGTTATACCCCACAACAAAATGGAATTGCAGAAAGGAAAAACAGGCATATTGGAGAGGTATCTCGTGCCATGCTCAATGAAAAAGACTTGCCAGATTTTTATTGGGCTGAAGCAATTGCTACAGCAGTCTATATAATGAATAGGACTCCCACTGCAGCAATACATGGGATGACTCTAGAGGAGAGGTATACTGGTAGGAAACCAGATATTTCTCATTTGAAAATTTTTGGTTGCATTGCCTATGTACATGTGCCAGATGAGTTGAGATCCAAGTTGGATCCAAAAGCTGAGAAGTGCATCTTTATTGGTTACTCTCTGCAGCAAAAAGGGTATAGATGCTATAACCCTTCTACTCGTAAGTTTACAGTGAGCAGAGATGTTGTTTTTGATGAGATGAGTAGCTGGTATAAACCAGTAAATGTGATTGATGATGTAGATGCACAAAATGGTAATGCTGCACAGAATTCACAGCAGCAGTCACAAAATATTAGTGGACCTGGAGCACCCTCTAGCAGTGGTTCACATTCTTCACCATGGACAGGTAGATTGAGATCAGGAGAATCTTCTCAAAGCAATGCAGATAGTGGTATGCAGGTATCACGAAAAGGAAAAGAGAAGGTTGATCAGCCCATGTTTGATGTGAATGCAGGTTACTCTTATGTGGATGGTGAATCCAGTGGCTCAGAACAGAGCATTGATGATGAGTTGGGCATTCCTTCTATTGTTACACCTGGAGTAAGGAAAACCAGGGATGTTTTGAGAGCACCTGGGAGTGAACCTACTTTGCGCAGGTCTACCAGAGCTAGGTATCTTGTGGATAGGTTGAAATATGATGGATTTACAGCCATTCACTATGCATATATGGTCAAAGTGATACATGAACCAGAACCCACTTCTTTTGAGCAAGCCATGGGAAAAGAAAAATGGGAGAAAGCCATGGATGAAGAAATGGATGCCTTGGAAGCAAATGCTACATGGGAATTGGTACCTTTACCTAAAGGTAAGAATGCAATTGGCTGTAAGTGGGTTTATAAAGTGAAGCACAATGTAGATGGTTCTGTGAACAGATACAAGGCAAGATTAGTAGTCAAGGGGTATGCACAAACATATGGCATTGACTATGAAGAAACATTCAGTCCGGTTGCAAGGATGGCAACCGTAAGAGCAGTCATTGCTATGGCTGCATCAAAGGGATGGTCTTTACATCAGATGGATGTAAAGAATGCCTTCTTGCATGGTGATTTGCAAGAAGAGGTCTATATGGAGCAGCCACCAGGTTATGTGCATGCTATTCATCCTGAGTTTGTTTGCAGGTTGAAGAAAGCCTTGTATGGCTTGAAGCAAGCACCTAGAGCATGGTCTGACAAGATAGGACAGTATCTTGTCACTATTGGCTTTCAGATTTCCAAGGCAGATTTCTCACTTTATGTGAGGAAAACAGAGAAAGGTATTATGCTACTTGTCATTTATGTTGATGATTTGATTATGACAGGTGACAGTGATGAAGATATCCTTCATGTGAAAATGCTATTGAAGCAGAAGTTTGAGATGAAGGATTTGGGAGAGCTGTGTTATTTCTTGGGCATTGAGGTGATTAGATCACCAAGTGGGATACAGCTCTTGCAGAGGCAGTATGGATTGGACATGCTGTCCAAATATGGGATGACAGGCTATAAGCCTATTTCAGTTCCTTTGGAGCAGAATGTGAAGCTGAGCACAGATACAGGTGAGCTTCTAGAAGACCCTACTATGTACAGACGCATAGTAGGAAGTTTGATTTATATGACTATTACCAGGCCAGATTTGAGCTATGCTATTGGATTGGTAAGTCAGTTTATGCAAGCTCCAAGGAAACCACATTTGGATGCGGCTAGACGCATACTCAGGTATGTGAAGTCCACATTGCAGTATGGACTATTTTATGAGACTGGGGTTCAGATACAGTTGCATGGATACACTGATGCTGATTGGGCTAGTAGTATTTCTGATAGACGATCTACCAGTGGATATGTGTTCTCTTTTGGGAGTGCTGCAGTCACTTGGAGCAGCAAGAAACAGCCTACAGTTGCCTTGTCGAGCACAGAGGCTGAGTACAGGGGTGCAGCAATGGCTGCATGTGAGGTAGCTTGGTTGCATAAGCTACTTTATGATATGCATCAGTCTACAGATGGGCCAGTTGTCATTTATTGTGACAACATGAGTAGTATACACTTGGCAAATAACCCAGTCTATCATGCTAGAACAAAGCACATTGAGGTGCATTATCACTATGTGCGAGAGAGGGTTTTACTAGGTCTTATTGATCTAGTTTATGTCAGCACAGAGGATCAGGTAGCTGACATATTTACGAAGGCATTGGGCGTAGAGAAGCTGCGCAAGTTCAAAGACCTGCTCGGTGTGCAGGAATTAGGATTGAGCTCGAGGGGGAGTGTTGAGATATCGAGCTCCACTCGTGATACGCCAGGGTGACCGTTGTGTATTTATGTCACCAACTTGTCAGTTGCAGATGCGGTTGGTACACCGCCCCTGAATAATAGCTACATGATAGCTATCCTTATCTACTCTAGTTCGTGGCTCAGTTAGTATGCCACCTTAGTTAGTTGAGTTTGGTTTGAGACCCATATATAGGGTTCTTCTATTTCTTTGTATGAGAGTTCTTTTGGCTTACACAACTAAGAAGAGGAAAACTGTTTTCAGCCTCCACCCTTGTGTGTCTTCCCCCATTGTGCAAGCAAGAAAGCTTCAAGCGAGACTCCTTCCTTCTCTCCCACAATCTTGACACCAATCCTTAACCTTCTCAGACTCCTTAGAAGGAGACCCTACACATTTTGGTGTAATTCACCACGTAGAACAACATAGGAGACACCCCTCGGCTGATTGCCACGGCCCCACTGTGACCCTCCTACATCTTAGGGATTGGCCCCTCGATGCGTTGTGAACACATATAATACATATGAAATAGACTTCACTCTTGGTACCAATATTATATCATTCTAGAAATGCACCAGTCCTCACTTGTCCCCTTGGACCCACCGTCTAGACCTACAACTTGGGTGCCTTACTCTCTCCAGGGTGGGTCATTTATAATTCAACCAAGTGTTATGCATGCCAGGAATAGATACCATGTGTATATGATTCATGCAATGGTGGATGATTATGCGCAAACAATTATGGTATAAAATCAACCTATGTGTCGTGCAAAAACAACCCTTTTAATGAATTTATGCTAATACGCAATGCTTCGTTGTAGGAACCTAGCACCAAGGCAACCCTCGTGCTGCTAGATCCATTATTTCAAAATAAACCGTATCCTAAATGTTATGCATAAAGATAACAATCAGATTTTGTATTATTTCAGCGTTTAAATGGTTGTATAATATCATCCTCCCCCTCACTGTTTAAATTTTGCTGCAGTGCATAGGTATAGAGGTTCTTTTATGTATTTTTTGTATGTAAAAGCAATAAATATGCACTTTAACACAAAGGACAAGGACCAAACTGAGGCTTAACCTCATGCTTCAACCTCGTTAGACATTCACATACATTAATCTTATTTTTCCATTTTTTCCGAATGCAAAAAACCCTTTTTTTTCATTTTTCTATATTTTTAATTTATTTTTAATAGGGAATATGTATTTTTTGGATTTTTTCTGATGACTAATCATTTGAACTGAAACTCAACATTTTCTCTTATTTTATCCCATGTCCACTCATTTTTTCCCACTTAAAATCAAAGAAACTATCAAATTCCATCAAAATTAGTGGTTTTTCGAGTTTTAAAAATTTATAATTGTTGTAAATCAATACGGATTCTGTATAACAGTTATTGCAACCCTCAAACATAATGCAAGGAACATTCAAATAAAATTTCAGCCCACACACACACCATTTAGACCATGAACGATAAAAAACAAGCAAAATTCTTTCATAAAATAGAGCATACCGCCTTTTTGCATGTTTCGGGTTTTTTGAATATTTAATTGGGACTATGTATCGACCCACCAGCCATGGATTTCAGCATAAATCTTCAGCTTTCAGCCTCCTCAGCCTCTTAGAACAATCCGGTGCCTCTCGGACAAGCATCCATCTCCCGATTCTCTTCTTGATTCTTGTCACATGAAGTGCCTCTATGCAAGAGAGAGAAATATTGAATTCTGATCTCCACAACTAGGCAGCCATTTGATGAGTAGAAGCAATCAATAGGGAGCGAAGATGGAGTGTAGATAAGGCATAATACTAGTTGGGGGGATTTTTTTAAGCCCCCATAGCCCCCCTCTCCATCAAACGAAATGATGGCACCTCCTCTTAGTCTATGTGCGTGAAAAACAGCCCCCCCTCCCCCCCCTAATTTGATTTTTGGTTGGGGCTCCGAAAGGGAGCCCCCAAAAGGCATGCCCTTTGAACTTTTAAAGTCCATTCCCACTTGCCATTTGGGTCTTGGCCTCCCCCCGGGCACTCCCTCTCCATCGTCCGGTGTTCGAATTGTGGTCTGAAAAATCTTGGACGTCTGTCTTGAAGTCCTCCATTGTCGGGCATCTCCCAAGTTCTTGTTTGACATGCCAAAAAATTATGAAAATTCACTAACTGTCGTCTAGTGGGTCTTTTAAGCATTTCCGGGCATTGCTGCTTAAAATCGTACTGATTGCAACTGGGGCCTTCGATGAAGTCTATTTTCCCCTTGAAATTCACAAATTTTCGCTATTTTTATGCACTTCTTGGCATCAAAAATCATCCGTCAATAGGCCTATCTTTCACATGCTACATGGCAAACAATCTATTCCTAAAGCATTATTTGCCTGACTGGACGTAGCAAAATGTCCATGTTGTTTTCCCTTCTAATTTCCCTACTTCTTTCAGCAGTCCTTAGCAATATGACCATACTTCCCACGATAATGACAATCCTTATCCTTATTCAGATTGTCAAATGTATGCTGATGCTGCCAAGAGCCTCTGCCTCTAGGGCTAGATCTCCCCCTACCTCTAAAGTTTCCACCACCTCTTGCATTCGGTATCTGTGCTGGTTGTTATTGCCATAGGATGCATTTTGTTGGCCTCCTCTACCAGAACCTTAGCCTCTACCACGGTTGCCACGGCCGCGTTGATTGGAATAAAAGATTGCGTCCTTACTTTTGGAACTGCTTGACATGTAGCCAAGCCAAGTTTAACCTCCTCATGGATAAGCAACGCAACCAGCTCATTGAAATCAGGCATTTCACCCCACACAGACATAGAAGTATCAAAAGACTTATACTTAGGCCCCAAGCCATTCAAAGTCACAGCAACCATGTCTTCATCTCCAACCTGTGATCCAACAGATGCCAGCTGATCTGCAATGGTCTTGATCTCCATGATATAATCATGTATAGATCTGCTCTTTCTCTCCATGTTGTTAAATTTCTGCTTTAAGTGGATCTTTCTGACACTTGTGGTCATGCCATAGTACTTGACTAGGATGTCCCAAGCATCCTTAGGAGATCTGCAGTTCATTATCTGCATTACCATGTCATGTGATATACATAGAGACAGCCAGTGCAACACCATGCGATTTGCCTGATTTCAATGAGCTTAGGTTCGGTTTCTACTCCAGTCACCAACTCCCAATATCCTTTTCTGATTAAGAAGTTCTTCATGTAGAACTTCCATATGGCATAATTATGGCTGTCCAATTTCTCCCCCACAATCTGGGTAATAATATGTGTCCTGTCAGCATTTGCCATATCATATGCTCTACCTGACTACTTGCAAGTCAAAATCTTTCTGACAATTTAGTTTCAGCCTGCAACTATTTATGGTAGTTTTGAACACTCTATGTGCTCAGACAGTCAGTATTTTAACCTGAAATACATTGGTACATACACCTCCTGACACTTGGCAATCACCTAGGTATTGCAGCCTACATGTACGGACTGCATTTGATGCAAAACCAACATGTATTTGGGCAACTTGTTCATGTATAGACAAGCAGTCTGTAGGTTGAAAAATAATATCTCCTCTTTGAGCTCAACACAAAGGGTACGTGCCCCAAGAACACTTATAGCAGTTCAAAGATCTATCTATGCATATGGAGTTCTAGACATGTCAGTCTGACACTGAGTACATCATGTACTGCAAGTACAAGTACATAATATTCTACCTGCAAATTTTAGTCAGCCAAAACTAGCCAATCACAATGTATTTCAGTCCACAAAACTCCTCACAGTGTCACATGCATATGCCACCTTACATGGGAGTCAATACATGAACCTGATAGCATCCAAGAGTGTCCTGTGTTTCGAGATGCAGTGGCATACAAAGCATTTACTGTTCATTCACTGTTCATTGACATTCAAGACCATGTTAAACCATTTGCTTCAGCTCCATACATTTGCATCAACTCCCTTCTCATTGCTCAATGCATTTGAAAGACAAAGCTCAAGTCATCAAGTACCTAGAGCTAACCAAACTCATCTAATTCTCTTCAAGAGTCAAGAGATACATGCAACCCACAAATTTGACAGTTTTCAGCCAAGTAAAATGCTTCAGATCTGAGTGCATTTGATCAGTAATCTTCATATCCAAGACATTAAAACCAATACATACGACTTTCAGTGTATGGTCAAGCTTCAGTTGTAGCCAAAGTACATGTCATATAGCTTTGGTGCATCAACAGGAGTCATGTATGTGCTACCTTGTCACTATTCACAGTAGGTCTAGACTATTTTCAAATTTGTATTCAATTGTAATAGCTCATAGATAAGCTTATCCACAAGTTGTAGCATCCAAAGACCATTAACTACCTTCAAAGGAGTAGATGCATGCTCAATAGAACTTGTAGCCAATGCCTTTAGCTTGATCAGCAGGCGCAAACACACTGTTTGCTCAATCTATTTACAACAGTTGGTCGTGGTCTTGATGATGGAAAATGTACACTTTATGATGATCAATAAGGCCTCCCAAAGGCTCCAACAAAGTCACAAATGCTTCTTGACCAATGGCAAGTAGGATACCACAATGCATACCTTGTATCATAGTCAATGACAATCAATGGCAGTCAACCCTTTCACTCTGCAAACACTAGCACTTCATTCTTTAGGTCTTCTTCCTGCATGCACTCCATAGAGCCCAGTCATGGGTGCTATGATACCATGTTTTAAAGTTAGAGAAGTGTTGGAGCTAACACAGTGAGGAGCTGAGAGCTCTCTCCCATGTCTTCCATTATCATTAACACATAATTGAAATGATTGTTTATAGCCGAAGGTCTCAAGGACCATTCACGCCAAAACAACTAAGTCCTAAGCATTGAATTATTTAATGTCTACATCATGTAGTATAGCTGGACAACTCAAGTGTTGGGTATAGTCATACCAAAGACAGAAAGATGAGCTTGAAGTCTAACAGCAATTACATGCTCAATTAACAGAGTATCGTAGCTTGTTGAAAATTCCCAAAGTACTCGATTGATTGACAGCTTAAGGGCAAGGGAAGAAGCTACTTATGAAGGACTGAATCCTCCAAAAGATGGTGATACTCGAAGAAACACCATTGCATCAATTGATGGTGAATGTGCAAAGCATCCAATTGTTGAGAAGCTTCCTAGAAGGAAGAAGGAATCTCGGTCAAGAAGAGTAACAAGACTTCACCTTGAGTGAGGCAGATAAGGATGGAGTCATCTCCCTTACCAACTAGCTACTCCCCTGATTACTCAAGTTCCTCCTCCTCCTCATCAACTTCTAGTTCCTAGTCTCTTGGTTCTAAGTCTCGTACATTCTGCAAACGAACAAAGAGGGACCATAAGAGGAGCAAGCTTAAGAAGACTAAGACTTTCAAGTCTAGATAAGGACATAAAGTTTGTCTCTTACCCCGGTAACTCTAGCAATTGGTGGTTGACTCTCATTTTGGAGGAAAGGAAACCTATGACTTTGGGAAAAGTTCAAGAAGAAGTTTTATGCCCAGTTCTTGCCTCCTGATTTTGAGAATGATGTCAAGAAGGAGTGGGATTGGCTAGGCCAAAAAGAGCATGAGAAGGTCACTAGTTATGTGGTCAAGTTTTGGTCTACTCTTCTCAAGGTTACTCCTTTCATGGAGATAAGTGATGAAGAGAAGAAAAGGAAGTTTGAAGCTGGCCTACTCCCTCATTTACACAAAACCATGAAGGTGTATCCACATGAAACCTTATCTTGCATGATGGAGTCTGCCATCATAGCTGAAAGTTTTCATACACCTAGTACATCTCGAAAGTTGGAGATGAGTTCTTATAGAGCTAGACAAGAGCAACTCTATGATCAACCAAGAGACATGACTAATCAAAGAAGACCTATCTTTACCCATGACCAATATTCAAAGCCAGAGGGTAATAAGAAGAAGTGCAAGTATCTCTCACCCTCTGAGATACAAAAGTACAAAGAGGAAGGAAGGTGCTTTCTTTGTGATGAGTTAGGGCATACGGTCCTCACAAAAGGAAGGAAGCAAATGTGGTTAAACATCCTTCTCTGCCATCCTCAAATTCTATTCCGGATGTGAAATCTAGCACTCATTCAAATGAGAAGAAAAGGCAACTCTTAAAGGGTAGGGGGACACTCAATAATCAATGAGTTTTGATACTCTTTGATCCAAGGTCCATAGATAATTTTGTATTAGTAGAAACTATTGAAAGACTACAAATTGGATCAGGTTCTAGCATTTGAAGGACTTACAACTAATTCTACTCTTATCTAGGGGAAGTTGAATCTTAGAATTGGGGATTACCGTAACCAATAATATTTTTCACTTGCACCCATTGGTAACTGTGGTGTTATCTTGGGTATGCCTTGGCATTACAAGTTTAGACCTCTTCCCAATTTTGTTAAGAAGACCCTTGCATTTCCATTCAAGGGTCAGAACATAGTATGCATTGCTGATGCTGGAGATTGGCCTGTGCCAATGGTTAGTCATGTTAGCATTTCTAAAGAAATAAAGAAAGCTATTTTTGTGTACACGATTTTTGTGAGAGAGTCAAAAGAAGCTAATGACTCAAGGGCACTTGATGCCTCTAATGAACACACAATACCAACTAATGCTTCTAAGTATCAGATTCTAAAAGAACCCCTCTCTTTAATTAATCAAGCCAGGCATGATTTTGTTAAACAATATGAAGATTGTTTTAGTGATTCACTCCTAGGAGAGTTACCTCCTAAGCACCTAGAAGATCATACAATTGATCTTATCCCAAGCCGTTCACCACCTAACCAACCGCCTTACCGATTAAGTGCAAGTCAGCAAGAGGAGATCCTAAAACAAGTAAACAAACTATTGTTGGAAAAAGGGTTAGTTCAACCTAGCTCTTCTTGTTCAAATGAAAGATGGTTCTTTCCATATGTGCATAGACTACAAATCTTTGAACAAGATCACAATCAAGAATCATTTTCCTATCCCAAGGATAGATGAAATCTGGGATAAGTTGCAAGGGGTCAGTATCTTTAGTCACATTGATCCCAAGAGCGGCTATCACTAGATACGAATAGCACCTGAAGATATTCATAATACAACTTTTCGTACAACATTTGAACTATACTAGTTTTTAGTCATGCCATTTGGTTTAACTAATGTACCCACCACATTCAATCAAATGATGGAAAGAATTTTCAAACCTCACTCAATGTTCACAGGTGTCTTCTTTGATGTCATTCTAATATTTTCACGGTCTGAAGAAGAGCATAGAAAACATCTATCTATTGTTTTCAAGAGCTTCACAAGCATAGACTATAGGTCAATGCTAATAAGAGTGAATTCTTCATTTCAGAAATTCATTACTTGGGCCATATTTTTTTTCACAATTTGGTGAGAATGGATCCTGAGAAGATTCGAGCCATTGTTGAATGGCCTACACTTACTTCTGTACATGAAGTTAGAAGTTTCTTGGGCCTATGTTCATACTACAAGAGGTTCATACGAGTTGTTGCGTATGTTGCACCTCCTCTATATGACCTTACTAAGAAGCGAATGCCTTTTTGCTGGGGATCAAGGAAACTACAAGCCTTTGAAAGAATTAAGTTTCTTGTGACTCAAGAACCAGTTCTCATAGTTTCAAATCTTCAAAAACCTTTTGAAGTTCACTACAATGCTTCTGGGGTTGCATTGGAGCTGTGCTTAACCAAGAGCATCATGCAATAGCATTTAAGAGCCAATGCCTCAAGGATCATGAGCTACATGCTCTAGTATATGAGAAAGAGCTTATGGCAGTGGTACATGCTCTTCAAGTATGGAAACGCTATTTACTTTGTGCAAATTTTGTTATTAAAACAAATTACCAAAGTCTAAGATACTTCCTCACCTAGAAGAAGCTCTTAAAGAAACACATGCGCTGGGCAAAATTCTTATCTATGTTTCATTTTCAAATCCTTCATACATCTGGAACTAAGAATGTGGTAGCAGATGCTCTATTATAGCAACCTCGAGTGAATGCAATCACAACTATTTACCATAATGAGTTCATGGATGTACCCAAAGTGTATGCAACTGATTCCGACTTCTCAACCATATGGGATCAGCTTGTCAATTACACCTTACTCGATTCAAGATGGTTATTTGTATCATCATCAAAAAATTTGTGTAGCCTTACCATTGCGACACAAGATAATGGATGAAGCACATGTCTCTCCATATGCTGGACATAGGGGTATTCTACCCACTACTCAAGCATTGGAAAGATATTTCTTTTGGCCCACTCTTAGAGCTGACATTGAAAGATATGTCCATGAGTGCAAGATATGCCAAAAAGTAAAGAATGACAGGCATAAACCACCTGGTCTACTAAAGCCATTGTCTATTCCCAATGAGCCTTGGGAAAGTATAGCCATGGACTTTATCATGGAGCTTCCTCGCACGCAAGCAGGCAACGATGTAATCTGGACAATCATTGATAGATTCAGTAAGCAAGCTCACTTTATACTTGTGCGAGAGACAATCAAAGCTAATCACATGGCTAAGCTATTCATTGCTCATATTTTCAAGCATCATGGCATGCCTAAGTCCATTATAAGTGATCGAGATCCCCACATGACCAGCCTCTTTTGGCAAGCTCTCTTCGAGAACCTCATGACAAAGTTAAAGTTTTCATCCTCTTATCATCCTCAAATGGATGGGTAGAGTGAAAATGCTAATTCTAATGTTCTAGACCTTTTGAAATCCTATGTCCTTGATAATCAAAGAGAATAGAAAAAGTATTTGCCTTTAGTAGAGTTTGTATACAATAATACAGTGCACTCTAGTACTGGTAAGGCACCCTTTGAGATCATCTACGATGGTAAACCTCATTTACCACCCATTCTTCTTACTAAGGATAAGATCTTTACAGCAGCAGATGAGTTTGTTAGAGACATTGATACATCTTTCACTCAAGTAAATGTTGCTATCCAAAGGACACAAGAGAAGTATAAACACAAAGTTGATAAGTATCGTCGTAAGTTAGATCTCAAGTTGGGACAATATGTTCTTCTTAAGTTTGAGAAGGCTTGCTTGAGGAAGCAGAAAGGTCAAAAGGGTAAAGTGGTTAAGCTTTCTTATTGCTATTATGGCCCTTTCAAGATCACATATAAGATAAATGATGTGACTTTTTGTTTGGATCTACCAAGTCATTGGAACATTCATAATGCTTTCCATATAAGTTTGCTACGTCCCTATATTGGAGAACCTCCAATGGAACCAATCAAGGAAAATTTACCTGACATAGAAGAAACATAAGAGTTCCTTGTGCCTGAAAGAATTTTACACCATCAGGACAATACTCTAAGGTCAGGTAAGGTATTACGGAAGTATCTGATTAAGTTTAAGAATTATCCCCCATCGGAAGCTCAGTTTATGACTGAGAGAGAACTACAAGACTTTCCAGATCTTCTTAAGGACTATGTATCCCCTCTACAGTTGAGGTCAACTATTTAGAAGCCAGAGGGATGTCACTAAATTGATTGTTTATTACACATTCTCTATTTTTAAAAATTTTATGTCAATAAACTAATGACACACTTTTCTTTAAGTGTTGATGATGATCTAGCATGGCCATGAGACCATTTAGAGACCAGTATTCCTAGTGTATCACTTAATGGGGTGATCAAAGCACTGTGACGAGGATATCTGGTATACGCAGTACAAGTTATGAAGGGAGAAAGAAGTGTCTGCCAAGTGTAAGAATGTACACAAGAGCCAAAGAGTTACACATAAATGAAGATGGATTAAGTTCTAAGAAGAGGAAGTGCATTAGCATTGTGTATATGTATTTATGTGTGCATCCAGGGATGTGTGGGAATATTTACTTGTGTGTAATGAGCATTGCATTCATTTGGGGTCATCCTTTCCCTTACAATTCAAGGTTTAAGGTCTTTTCTTTCATTAAGAAAGACAAGAGACATGATCCTCTGGGAGTGAGAAGAGAAGTGATTTTCTCTTTCTAAGGTCTAAAATGACACAAGCTTTTGTGTGGAAGTCAATCTTAAGGTTGAGGTCCAAGGCAACTTAATGAACTCTCCTCAAGATGGTTGCATGGACCACATGTTAAGAGTATAGTTTGAGAAATTGCTCTTTAAAAAAAAAACATGGTGAATCCATTTTTTAAATATCTCGCGATAGAAAGATGATCTCTAAAAACGGGCCGCTGTGGTTATCGAAAACAATGAGATCTACAACTTTCCAGTTAGACGTTTTTTCATCCGAGCAACACACAGAGAGATATCTCAAAATTGGTATTGCAGAGTAGGTCCTGTAACAACCACATCTTGCATGAATATCAACTCAAGTCTCTCTCCAAGAAAAGAATCTCTTGAAAGCCTATAAAAGAGGAGGCTCTTCTTAGGTTTGAGAGAGGTGAAGGAAGCATCACTTTGCATGCATCCAAGAGGAGAAGAGAAGGTGCAAGTGCTGCGGAAGCTCTGCTGAAATCAAGTTCCAAGAGGAAAGAAGGTGCAAGTGTTGCGGAAGCTCCGTTGAAATCAAGTTCCAAGAGAAGAAGAGAAGGTGAAAGTTATGCAGAAGCTCTATTGAAATCAAGCGCCACAAGAGGAGAACCCTACACATATTGTGTAGGAGAGAAGGAGACTCAAGAAGGATCAAAAGGTGCCAACTTCCAAGTTGTGCAAGTGTTAGCCGGTTGTATACCGTGTGCAAGGAACCGTTATTTTATTTCCAAGATCTACAAGTAAGAATTGGTTTATGTGTAACGGAGGATCTTGCTCTTTGTCAATAATATAACTCCACAAGGGGGGGGGGGGGGGGGGGGGGGGACTAACCCATCTTCCAGTCCCTAGTGTGTTGTCAATTTATCTATCTCTCTCTCCTTCTCTACATCTTTCTCTTCTCTCATCTGTTTTCTCTTTGCGCCAGCATAATATTCACCATATATATTTTAAATATATAAGAAAGTCAAGCGTGTATCTTAGACCTTATAACAATATGCTTCAAATATATATTCACTCTTTCTCAAGCAAATCCTTCTCTAACTCTAGGACCTTCTAGTCACATTAAGATTATGTGTATATCCCAGAGACCTATTGTCCTTGTGGCCAACAAAGTTGAGCAAGGATGTAACAACCTTGAATGGGAATGTAGACTTTTTCAAAGGATCCATGGGATAGAGCTTTCTATTGATCCATAAATATATGTTCTTTGCACCTTACATCCTAAACAATTTTCATTGTTAGATAAGAAGAAAGACTTGTTTTTCTTATAGAGAGGTATTTAATGTCAAGGTCAAAGAGAAATTTGGTGAGTTCAAACAAGTGAAAGAGTGCAAAATACAAGTGAGAATGTGAAATGCAAGTAAAATAGTACAAAATGAGAAGAGGATGGGAGAAGATGGCTTCAAAAGTTCTTGTTTATTAGACATTTAAAAGGTTTATGAGAGAACCAATTTTTTGAGTCTAAACCATTACATTTTTCCTTTCCTAATCAAAATTTTGAATTCTTACTCCACCACCAAATGCATGAAATGTATTTATTTGGGAATTATATATATATATATATATATATATATATATATATATATAGACACACACACACACATGCACACGCACATGCACATGCACATACACATGCACACGTTGTCGCACGGGATAATACGAGCGGGAGTTCATGAAAGTCACTCGCCGTAGGGACACTTTGCGAGATGGGAATAATGGATGTTGAAGAGTACTCAATTCAAGATAAATACTTAAAGTAAAATGAATGGTTAGGAATCACATTTGAATGAATGATATGGCGAAGATAGTAATTTTCCATGGATATGCATGGAAGAAAGGAAAATTGAAGTGTATTTGGCAATGATGAAAATGGGGTTTATGAGGATATGTAAGAAACATAACCAGAAGATATTCCACAAGCTAGCTCAAGGTAAGATATTGTATACTTGTTGTATACGTAGATGAAGAAGATATTTTGATTGTGGTAGATGATGATTGAAGAGCAAAGTGAAGGTAGAGAGATTATACAACATCTTCCCTTCTTACGGCTGCTTTTGTATTGAAGACTTGTCACACGGCATTTGACTTTGATAGAGGATAATTGAAGGCCAACTCTTGAAGTATTTTCACTTTGGAGGCGTCTTTTTCTCCATGTTTTATTCAAGAATGAAATCTAAGATGGTGACATGCTCTCATATATCAAAGAAACAGAATGTAGTTGAAGGCACAAGCCTCCCTGGATACATCGAATATGCTCTTCAAGAGAGTGAAAAGCAGGATCAAGTCATAAACTTATTGAAGAAGCCTTGTCTCTTTGTCTTGGACTTCTACTTGGTCGTTGTTGTTCATCCTCCTCACAAATCTATAGCAAGCGGTCCTTCAATATCCAACTCGCTTTTTATGATTTTCAACTTTGTTAAGATCGTAGTAAGGCCCTTCTCATGCATATTGATAGCTTGTTGATAAAATGATTGGCTCCATGGTTGTATACTGCTTGTCGCGTGAGTCTGTGCTGCAAATGTCATCGAATTATGAGGAAACGCATAGTTATTGTCCCCACATCAGGAGTACACAGCCGACATTGCATGGCCCAATATCAAGAACGCCATGGCAAGCACTCTGATATAGTTCATGGGAAGAAGATGACTTTTGCCCCTGAATCTCTCCCTTGAAGCCTCCTCAAATCTCTGACTGTAGGTTTCCTTCGACAGGACTCCTCTGATGCTTCTTCTGTTGCATCCTCTGAGTTCATCCTCCTCTTGTCTTTTCAGTTTTGTCTGCAGCCTTAGAGCTAACACATCGTTACCTTCTTCTTCTTTTGCGTCTTTGTTAATCTTCATCTTTCTGCCTTCCATCGGCGCCGCTTCACCCTCCTTCTTCTTCTTCATTCATTGTCTCGTCACCTTCCTCGTCCCTCGATCGCAGGAGCATCTGCGTTGCTTTCTTCGGCTTTGTCTTTCGAGCTTTCTCCCTCTCATCATTGTCGCTTCGTCGTGACTGATGCTTCATCTTCAACTTCATCAACTTTGGCTTCACCTTCAGCTTCATCAACTTCAGCTTTGCCTTCAACTTCTTCTCCGTTTCTCCCTCTTCAGTCTCCTTCTTCATCTTCAATTTCATCATTACTCTTCTGAGCTTGCCCCCTCCTCCTTTTATAATCAGCGCCACCTCGAAACCTCATGTCTCAAATTAATGCATGGCTTCCTCTAATCTGGATTCTAGCTTTCTTAAGCCTTTGTGATATTACACTTTTTCTTGTCGTCATTGAATAGGTTAGTCGTCTCACTAGGAATAGACGGCACCACGTTTGCTCTTGAGGCCATCGCTGAAAAAGCTGGTTGGAGGCTTGCATGTTCTAAAAAAACAATGCCAAGGAGTGGCTACATGATGTTTCCATTTAAGACACTACTTTTGTCTTCTATACATTGCGATCGTATGCCATATACCTTAATCAATGATAGTGCAAAGAAAAATCTCTACACAATCATAAGGTCATTTTTTCCTAATCTTTCCGCATTACATCAGGCTTTAGGCCTCAAACATGATGGAATTGTTAGCTCTTTCAAAAGAGTTTTGTGTGTATCGTTTTCCTCTCTTTTGTAACATGCCAATGGCAAAATCTTGTTGCATGGACTAGATTAGTCATGATGGGTAATAGCAACCTAATTCATGTGAAGATTTTGTCCTTCAATGTGGAAATTGTGAGAGTACCCCACATCCCATATAGCCATGTTCACAAACTTGCCTATGTCCATCATAGCCAAAAGAATCTTATCTTCCATGGCTTGTAACAATGACATTAGCCTTTGCTTTAGTAGCCTTGGATCCTACTAAAGCAATAATGGCTCCTACAAAGGACCCATCTTTGAACCAAGCTCCATTTCTTTAGTTACATTCCCAACCATACCACTATGTCGAAGTAGCTTGTGTGATTGTGAAGATACATGGCTACCACCTGTAAACTGTGAATTTAAAAATCAAAGTCATCTCTATATACTTAACCTATTCTCTATGATCCAATAGTTATCCATTCTTTTCTTGGATAGAAATTTGTCAACTTCGTTAAGGAGACATAGATACAATTGAAAGAATCATTCAACTTAATACCCGACCTGTGACATCTTCAAAACATACATTCTCTTCATAAGAACATGTTTTTCATGCAATGTGCCTTAGCAGGAATATGATATGTAACAGAAATTTGTGCCCAATCATTCATGATTTGAGAATTTTACAATGTCAGATCCATGTGATGCAAGCAATCAAATGATGCTCCATAAAAATTATGAATGCACAGAAGAGAATGACTAGCCTATCTACATGTGCTCATGTGTTACGCAAATGCAAACAAAGAGACACACATAATGGAAAATGAATTCCTAATTATGTTGACTAATGTGATCAATTTCTTTGCAAAAAACTCTGCCCTTAGATTTGCAGTGGTGGATGCACAGCATCACGACATCTGCCCCTCCAAACGTGCAAATCCTTCGGATGGGCCATAGCTACCCATCCTCATTGCTGCCAAGCTCTACCATTAATGCAATCTCTTCATCTTCTGTAAAAGCATCTGCAATGTCCATGTCTTCATCTTCATCATCTTTTGGCTTAAATCCATCATAAATCCGCAAGGCCGTGCCATCAAGTTTTGCTAAGGAATACGTAGCATTTTCATGGACATGGTGCACTAAATAGGGCCCAAACCATTGTTTGGAAACCTTGCTTACAACACTATACTCATTTTCAAGACTGTTGTCATAGACCAACACCCAATCTCCTTCCTTAATCTCTTTAGGTCTCAATCTCTGTCTGCTATAAAAGTGGTCTTTGTTGTGAATCCTGGCCTCTTTGAGCTTTTGAATTGATTTCTCAATATCTCGAGGTCTTCTCTCCAAGTGACGAATACAAAGAGCCAAAAGATCTTCTCTAGTCATCTCTTCTTGCTACCATGGTAAAGCACTCCAAGTAAGTGTGTAAGTCTCTATAGGCATGACTGGCTTCCTCCCATGCATCAACTTAGCTAGCATATAGCCTGTAGTCACACTGCGAGTAGTGAGATCAACCCATAAGGTGTAAAACAACAATCTAGGCCACTCCATGATCCATCCACCATATGCTTTGGCCAAAGCTTTTACAATCAGTGGATGGCCTCTTTTGCACTTTCCATTTCCTTCTAGATTATATGCCAAAGTCAAAGTAGGTTTAATGCCAAGGCAAGAGAAAAAATCCCTAGCCTCATCAGCATCCAAATCACCTCTATCTGCAGTAATTTTCCCAATACATCCATACGTGCAAATAACATCCTCCAACAGAAACTTAAAAACCACTGAAGTAGACTTTGTTTGAAATGCTCTTCCTTCCACTTGATTTGTGAGATCTTTTCGTCCCAAAACAATATAGCACATTTTCCATAAACCATTATACATAGTAATCAAATCAAGAATCCGCTTATAATGAATAAATAGCGGGTAGGTAGGATGAAGCTCATCTCTATGCCTCACTAAAGAGAACAACTGACAATCATGGCATGTCTCAACAAATTGTGAGATATCTCTATACATGCCTCTCCACCAATAGTGCTATTTGATCTTCTCATAGGTCGCCCAAAAATCTCGATGCCCAACCCAAATACTTTCATTATCCACACCTATGAAGCTATCACAAACAACTCTCAACGGCTGTCCTCCTCACTTTCATGGATGCTTCCAAAGTAGCCCACTTCACAAGAAGAAACCATAAGCTTTTCTTATGATATTCTTGAAGTCTGCATCAGACCATCCATCATGTCTAGACATGGTACTTAAATAATGACCAATCTGTAAATTCTCTCTTGTATACAAAGACTCATCAAAGCTTTCCAAAGCATACACTTGACAAATATGATTAGCATGCATGGTTGAAATATCAACCCCATCATCAGCATCATCAATGCAAGAAAAATCCATATTATCATACCTCGCTCATAAAAGCATATCGGCCTACTGGGTTATCTTTACCTGCTATGTGTATGAACTCAAAATTCATAGATTTTATGTATCCAATCCACCTAAGTACAGCAATATCTGGAGTAAAACAACTCATGATCATACATAGAATGTAAAGAATTGCCTGGTGGAGGGACTTGCTCAAGATGGTGCGTCAAACACACACAGAATGCACAAGGAGAAGCTCACTCAGGAAACAAGAAGAGAAATGGAGGCCAAAACGTTTTCTTGTTGGTTTCTTCTTCTTCTTCCACACACTTTACAATGTTCACAAAGTATAGATAAGATACAACATAAAGAAAAGTGGCCTACTAAGTCAAACAATGCATAACCGACTACACTAGTCGACTGGCGCTATAACTATGCCAGTTGTAAATAGGTGTAATAACTTGAATATAATAAGTAATGAGTCAGTGGCCATGTGAGAGTCATAATGACCACCGACGTGTTAAGTGTAGATGTGTGGACCCATCTAACCAGGCGGTCCATCATTAATGTCCGCATGTGTTGAGCTTGTCATCTCAACACTCCCCCTCAAGCTCAACTATATCTCTACAACTCCAAGTAAACTTCGAAACTTTTGAAGCTTCTCTGTACCCAATGTCTTTGTGAAGATGCCAGCTATCTAATCCTGTGTGTTGACATACATCAAATCAATCTCACCTGCTAGTACATTCTCTCTCACAAAGTGGTAGTGTACCTCAATATGTTTTGTTCTAGCATGGAACACAGGGTTCCTAGCCAATTGTATACTGCTCATGTTGTCACAATAAATGACAAAACTAGACCTTTCACCTGCACATCTAAATCAGCCAATTACTTTTGCAGCCATACTACCTCACATGCTGCAACAGCAGCACCTCTATACTCAGCCTCTGTACTCGACAAAGCAACTATAGATTGCTTTTTGCTACTCCAAGTAACTGCTGCATTACTAAGAGAGAACATGTATCTGCTGGTAGATCTTCTATCAGACATACTACCAGCCCAATTTGCATCTATGTATCCAAACACTTGTACATCTATACTTGCCTCATAGAAAAGTCCATAATGTAATGTGGACTGCACATATCTCAATATGTGTTTGATTGCATCCAAATGTGGCTTTCTAGGTACTTGCATAAACTGACTCACAAGACCAACAGCGTAGCTCAAGTCCGGCCTTGTAATGGTCATGTAGATCAAACTCCCCACTATCCTCCTGAACATAGTAGGGCCTTCTATCTCATCCCCAACATCAGCACTCAACTTTACATTCTACTCCAACGGGACTGAAAGTGGTTTGCATGCTGTCATACCATACTTGGACAACATATCCAAGCCATACTATCTTTGGGACAACCATATACCATCATCATATCTGATCACCTCAATGCCAAGGAAGTACCTTAGCTCAACTAAATCCTTCATCTCAAACTTCTTCTTCAAAAATTCCTTGACTTCAGCAATCCCACTATCACTATCACCTGTAATAATCAAGTCATCCACATAGATGACTATGATGACCAAACCTGGATCTTCCTTTCTCACATAAAGTGAGTGATCAGCATCAGAAACATAAAAGCCAATATTGACAATATACTCTCTGATCTTGTGAGACCATGCTCTAGGTGCTTGCTTGAGCCTATAGAGCGCCTTCTTCAACCTGCACACATACGTGGGATGCTCTAAATCTTCATAACGTGCTGGCTGATCCATACACACTTCTTCCTGAAAATCACCATGCAAGAAGGTATTCTTAACATCCATTTGCTGCAACCTCCAACCTTTGGCTGCTGCTAAAGCAATCACACATCTGATAGTTTCCATCCTAGCAACTGGACTAAAGGTTTCTTCATAATCTATGCCATATGTCTGGGCATAGCCTTTTGCAACCAGCCTAGCTTTGTACCTACTAATAGAACCATCTGCATTGTGCTTAATCTTATAAACCCACTTATATCCAATAGCTTTCTTTCCCTTCAGCAATGATACTAGATTCTAAGTCTTATTGGCCTCTAATGCAACCATCTCCTCATCCATTGTTGCATCCCAATGAGTATGACCAACAACATTCTCAAAACAAGTGGGCTCAACATCCTCAACTAGTTTCACCATATAATCATAATGGTAAGTGCATAACCTTCAAAACCAATCTTTTAATAGGATATCTGACCTTGCTAGATCTACATACCACCGAATCACTCAATGGAGCCTTTACATTATTATGAGCTCTCTGTACACCTGATGTCCTGACAGAAGGAATACCAAGCTCATTATCCAAGCTCTATGAGCCACTGGAGTCTCCATCAAGAACTGTATCAATGCCATCTGACACTTTATTCTTTCCTTTCTCTTTACCTGTAGTGCTACTAGATGCACTTGAAGATGTAGAGCTACTCCTTAGTCTCCCAGACCAAGGACTACCAAATGATGTCTCTGGTCCACTAAGAGTCCGTGATTCTTGCTTTTAAGCTTACACATGAGTGTCATGATCATCATCATCATCCAATGCATCACCACTAGATGCATACCAACTGCTCATTTCATCAAAGATGACATCCCTGCTCACTTTGAACTTACATGTAACAGGGTAATAACAGTGATACCCTTTCTACTCTAAAGAGTATCCAATAAAGACACATTTTTCTGCCTTTGGATCAAGCTTCTTCCATAGCTCATCTGGCACATGAACATATGCAACACATCCAAATACCTTCAAGTGTGATACATCAGGCTTCTTGCCAGTAAAGCATTCTTCAGGAGCCATCCCATGAACTACAGCTGTGGGAGTGTTGTTCATAATATAAATAGCAGTATGAATAGCCTCAGACAAAAAATGCTTAGGTATATTCTTTTTAGCCATCAAGGCGTGTGCAACTTCTGCAATATGCATGTTTTTCCTTTCTGCAACCCCATTTTGCTGTGGGGTATACATGCATGTGAACTATCTCTTTATCCCATGAGACCTCAAAAAATCACTGAACTCATTTGAGAGGTACTCTCCCCCTCCATCTGACCTCAAGCACTTTACTTTCAAGTCTAATTCTCTTTCAACTGCAGCCTTAAAAGTTCTAAAATGCTCAAACACTTCACTCTTCTCCTTCATAAAATATATCCACAACTTTCTAGAACAATCATCAATGAATGTGACAAAGTATGAACTGCTTCCAAGAGATACATTTTGTGTAGGCCCCCAAATATCTGTATGCACAACACCAAGGATATTTCTGCTTACATCTCTGTCATGTGAAAAGGGTTGTCTTGCCTGCTTACCAAATTGACATGCTTCGCATACCTTATGAAATTCTGCAACTCTAAATGTAGGCAAATCTGTAACCAACCCTTTGGACTGCATTAATTTCAGTCTTTGTACATTTGCATGTCCAATGCGTTTGTGCCAAATTTCAATATCTGCAACAACACCTTTTCCTTTAGCATACATAGCAGCATTCATAGTAGGAATTCCAGCATCCAGAGTAAACATACGTCCAACTCTACTTCCCTTTGCAACCAACCTGCACTTGTCATTGAAGTCTTCTACAAAGCAGCCCTTTGCATTAAATCTGACTTGCAGCCCTTGCTCTACCATCTGACCTACTGACACTAAGTTTTTTGTAATAGATGGCACATGTAATACATCTGAAAGACTCTTTGTCTTACCATCATGCAAGGACAAGGGAACTTTTTCAATGTGTGAAATTGGGTGGCATGAATCATCACCCGTCTGCACAGAACCTGTATTTTGTAAATTTTGCATCTCTCCAAATCATTCTGCATGGTTGGTCATATGATTGGATGCACCTGAATCAACATACCAAACATCATCATGTGTTCCCTTTCTTGTAACAACATTCAACATATGCTACATAATAAACAGGCGTTCATTTTTGTCTTCATTCTATCGTGAAGACGATACATAGTGTCCTTGCTGCAACTTACCACTTTTAATATTATCTTTCTTAGCATAACATTGGGCTGCAATATGACCTGTTTTACAATAGTAGTAACACACAATACTAGAGTTGTTAGAATCTCTATTCTGCCATCCACCTCTTCCTCTAAAGCTCTCCCTGCCTCTAAAGTTACCACAACCTCCTGAAACCTGCATATCGCCAAATTGCTGATTCAATTTGTTTTGCGGATTGTCACTACCACGTCCTATACCATGGCCTCTTGAAGAGAACCTGCCATGTCCCCTTCCTGAAGTGGAGTAGAAAGCTTGGACATGTTCACTACTTCTTTCAAATGTCTCACTTTGCATGTTGATCTCTTTAGTGATCATAAGGGAGACTAACTCTACGAAATCTGAAAATGGCTTTCTGACATATGAGGAAGTTACAAAAGACTTCCAAGCCTTTTCATTGTTAAGTCCACCCAAGGTAGACGACACCAAATCATTATCATCGAGCATTGCATCAATCGCTGCCAAGAAATCTGCAATGCTCCTTACCTTTAATGCATACTCACTAATAGATATCTTCCCTTTCTTCAATGTTTTCAACTCTTGCTTGAGTTGAATCTCTCGTGCCTTTGTATTTGCGAAAAACATACTTTCAAGTATGGTCCAAGCTACATATGAGTTCTTTGCATTTCTAATATGTCCCAGCATATTATTGTCAATTACTGCAGACAGCCAATACATGATCTTTTTGTCTTTTGCATTCCATTCCTTCTGTGCCTTTGTCTCTTCTGCAGTTGGAGGATCACTCACCTCCGGTTCCTTTTATTCACCTGAAACAAACTTGTAGAGGCCTTTTCCAATAAGGAAGTTCGTGACACGGAACTTCCATGAAGGGTAGTTGTTCTTGTCGAGCTTCTCAATGATGGGATTTCCACTGTTCTCTGCTATTATCACAAAATTGATACTAAACAGCAAGTAAATCTTCTGCAATCTTTCATAACACGTGCACAACACTACACCAAGTAACCTTTTTCACTGATTCCTCAATAGCACATGTAATCTGCAACCTATTTGCAGATAAACCTTATGTTTGCTTTGTGCAAATACCTCAAAAATTACAGATTCGCAATTTGTAACCTGCGCACCCACTTTCGGTCAATACAGCCGAAATCACAATGTACCCTCAAACTGTTGTCCACAACCTTGCGACTCTAAAATGTAGCCTGAAATGATCTCAAATGGCCAAAATAGCAGCGAGCATGCCCTAGAGGGCTTATCTACAGAATACACAGCGCTCTTCGAACACACCAAATCTCACTGCAATCTAAGATTTTTGCTCTGCCCTGCTTCTGGTGCCTCCACAGGCACTGTCCAAGAGGAGTGGAAGAATGGGAGAACTTCTTACCTGTGGCTTGCTTGCTCGAACTTTGCTTCTTTTCCTTTACTTCAGCCTTCGAAATCAGCCTCTCTCAGTGGTGCGGCTTTGATACCATGTCAAGAATTGCGTGGGGGGGGGGGGACTTGCTCAAGATGCTGCGTCGAATACACACAGAATGCACAAGGAGAAGCTCACTCAAGAGACAAGAAGAGAGATGGAGGCCAAAACGTTTTCTTACTGGTTTTTTCTTCTTCTTCCACACACTTTATAATATTCACAAAGTATATATAAGATACAACATAAAGAAAAGTGGCCTACTAAGTCAAACAATGCATAACCGACTACACTAGTCGACTAGCGCTATAACTATGCCAGCTGTAAATAGGTGTAACAACCTGAATATAATAAGCAATGAGTCAGTGGCCATGTGAGAGTCATAATGGCCACCGACGTGCTAAGTGTAGACATGTGGACCCATCTAACCAGGTGGTCCATCATTAATGTCCGCATGTGTTGAGCTTGTCATCTCAACATAAAGGAGATAAACAATCAGTCTCCACCACCACAGTGGCACCAATGAAGTACTCTTTGTCATTTTTGAGAGCCGTGAAAACTCCCAAGACCTCTCTCTTAACTTGTGAATACCTAAGTTGCCACTTGTTTAGGACTTTCACCCCAAACGGAATAGATACCTATTCCCATCTACATTGTCTTGGCCAACATCCCATCCAACGCCGATAGAACTAGTATTAACAGTAAGAAAAATAGGTCTCTCACACTCATAATCTGCCTTTCGAAGAGTTGGAGAAGCTCTCAATAATTTCTTTAGTTTCTACATAGCTTTAATATGTTTTATTTCCCAAGAAAAATGTTTCCCTTTTCTCAAGAGCTAGTAGAGATCATCTACAAACTGAGTAAAATAAGGAATCTAAATAAGATAAAACACACAAGTCCAAAGAAACTTGCAAACCTCGGAAGTAGAAGAGCAAGTCTCTGCAATCTTCTCTATGGTATCAACCTTAATAGGAGAGGGCTTCCTGCCATACATTACAAGATATAGGCCTTATACCGACGTTAAAAGCGACGAAAATGCAAATAACAAAATTTTCCCCCATCATCGCAAAAAGCGTCGTTATTGGCGACGCCATAGAACAGTCGGTATCAGCGTCACCAATACCGACACCAATACCGACGCTGATAGGGACGGTTTGCAACAAAAATAACGACGCGAGCAGTAAAATTTGCGATGCTAATAGCGACGATAACAGGGAAAAAAAATTTTGTGGCAGGGCAGCAAGTTACCCTGCCACATATAGCACTGTGTGCTTTATTAGAGCCATACAAAATAGTTTCTGCACTGTGTACAATGCGCTTGCAGAAAAAAACAAAGTATACTGAAATCATAACATTGATACATAAAATAAATACATGATCGCATAATAAGCGATTGGTACAATCATGACAAGATATCACTAATACATAGAAAATTTCTACATAGATCAGGCGACCAAAAAATAAAGGTGTGTGAGCTCCAGGGATCCAAGGGTGAGCTACATATCCTCGCCCTCCGAAAGCTCATCCCGCCGCAAAGGAGCATCAAACGGACTCTGCAAAAAAAGAAACAGCAACACATCAGTCCACCATACAATAATGCATTCTAATTAAATATGGTAACTATGGACAAGAAAGATGAGTGACTTACAGAGCCGCCACGTCTATACAATCGGTCGATCAATGAAGTGAGACCATGCCTCTCTACATATAGAGTCTTAAGGCTGGTCAGATTGCGATTTGTAATGGAGTGCTACAAAGAAAACAAAATGCTAACTGTTAGAAACATGATTGTCAGTATAAAGGATATTGCAAAAAAATAAACAAGCAAAACAAAAGAAAAACTTACAAAGTCCTCCAAATATGTCCTGTGGTCGTCACTCCCAAGATAATGGACCACTTTGGCCTTGAGTCGTGCTCTCGCCACCTCGCGCTGCTGACTCCAACGTCCTAGAGAATCTGTAGCCTCCTCCCTCAATCGGTACCAGTCATCCGGATCTAGCCACTCGGGCTTTGCAGCCCCACTCTTGATTGTCTTACGTGCATCGGATCGTTTGTGTGACATATATGCACGCATGCAATCCATCATCCAACCTGTAGAAAATCTATCTACTGAGGCTGGAACCAAAAACTCCTCATGCAAGGATGCTACTATGTAGTCCTTGCTCCCCTCCGGTATGTTCTTCCAATGATCTAAGACGTTGTGTCGAAAAACTTGTTGGCACAACTCTCTCATGCGAGCCATCACCCTCCTCCCCTCATCATTCATGATAATGGCTTTTGACCTATCATCGACTAGATATCCATATTCCCCTAGGGTTTGCCTAACATGGGTCCTCTTCCATCTGCGTCCACGCTCCTAGGCATATCCAGGAGACTCCTGTGCATCCGATGTACCGACCGGGGTAATATCTCTCAGAGTCACACCCATAGGGGTGCCACCTGCTGATAGCTGAGAAAATGCCAGAGTAACTGGAGTAGACGTCCTCACAGGTATGACAAATCCTGGAGGTGATGCAACTCCAGCTGAACGATGAGACAGAGACACCGCTTACGTGCCTCCACAACATCCAGTTGAGCCTGAACCACGCTCCCTAGAACTGCCATGAGAGCAAGGAGTCGTACCTGTATCCCATGTCGACAGCGGGCTCACTACATCCATATCTCTGCAGTATCCCCTTGACCCTGAAGTACTCTCTCCCTCTAGCCCAAGTCTGGAGTGTCGAGCTCGTTTGCTTGAAGCTAACGTATCTGATCGCGCTGAAGTAGATCTAGCAGAGCGCCTTGACAAAGACCAAGACAACTCCTGGTCCGTCATACCTCTGACGATGGTAAAGGGAATATTCCCTGGCCGACTAGTGGAGGCTCATATGGTAGGTCGGTCAACAGGCCGACCTAACGACCTTCGCAAGCTATAATAGCTAAACCCCTTTGCAGCCATCTTACACTCATCTTTCACCCAGTCAGAGTTGTTGTTCCAGCTAGCCTTAAGCTCTTCACCTATCTTCTGTCTAGATCGCCATCTAAGCTTCACACAGTGGAAGCGCACGGGTGGACAGAGCCATCTTTGTATCAGTTGTTTAGAGTTAAAGAATTTACTGATTCTCCTCTTATCTGTTGTGTACTCTCTATCTCTTTCTCAGATTCTGTTCGCTGCGCCGTGTAATATTTTACATCGTATCAGAGCCCAGGGGGCTCTAGAGATCGGAGAGCGTACAAGAGACAAAGGCTTCAACAGCAAAGAGAAACTATGTCAACTTCTGGAAGCAGTGCAGGAGGTGGTGTTGCTGTACCGGCTATTCAAACACTGAGGATTCGTCCACCAACCTTCAGCGAAGGCAAGTTAGATGGTATAAACTACACCTTGTGGAAGTTCAAAATTACAACTATCCTTGATTCTTATGAGCTTCTGGAGACTGTGCTGGGGACTGACGCAGAACCACAGCCTACCCCCGCCGACCCATCAAATCCTAGTGTGATGATTCCTCCGAATGCAGATCTTCTATGAGCTTGGAAACGAAGGAATGCAGATGCATTGTGTGCCTTAGTTACAAGCTGTTCTGACAGTGTTTTGACTCTGATTCAGCATACAACCAAAGCGTCAAAGGCTTGGAATGTACTAAGGAGTCAGTAAGAAACATGAAACCAAACAAGGATTCAAAACTTGGAGAATCAACTAGTAGCGGAGAAGTTTGCTGAAGGAGAGACGGTTGAAGCATTCATCACTCGGATTAAGAATCTGCGCGACCAGATGGCTGGTGCTGGGATACAAAAGACTAGCGAAGAGCTAGCTCGGAGGTGTCTTCGGATCTGTCCACAAAAGTTTGATGGACTAGTAACTGCCCTTAATACTTAGGTGAGACCTCAAGCTTTGACTTTTGAGGAGTTTTGTGCATTATTAATGGAGGAGGAGTTGAGGCTGAAAGCCCGAGAAGGAAGCAACAATGGAGATGCTGCATTCTCTGCCAATGCAAAAGGCAAAGGTGTTTCCTCCACCAAAAATGATGGTGACAAAAAGAAGAAGGGCGGCAAGAAGAAGTTTCAAGGAGAGTGCTTCTATTGTAAGAAGAAAGGACATGCAATTGCAGATTGTCGTGTCAAGAAGGCAGATGAAAAAAATGGTACCCTTAAAAGTAAAGGGAAAGAGACAGCCAATACAGCTGAAGCAGAGTTGGAATTATTCATGGTGACCATTAAGGAAGTGTGCTCCTCAGCGCAAGAAGAATCTACAACTGACTCATGGGTGTTGGATAGTGGAGCCTCCCGTCACATGACCAACAAGAAAGGTCTATACAGTTCTATGTAGCCTCTATAAGAATCCATCACTGTGACGGTTGGAAATGATGCTAAATGCCCTGCTGCGGGCACAGGTACTATTTCTTTTGTTGCTGCAAATGGTGAAGTCAAAAACCTTTCAAATGTGTTGTATGTTCCCGAAATCAGGAGAAATCTCTTATCTGCCATAACTGATCTTGGTCATGAAGTGAGGTTCAAGAAGACAGGTGCAGAAATTATTGATAGTGCTGGCACAATTGTTGGCAAAGGAGAAAGAAGGAACAATCTGTATGAGCTAAGTGCTCTTACAGCCACCGCTGGAGTGGGCACAAGTAAGCTTTGGCATGAAAGGTTTGGACACATCGGATTTGCAGTATTGAAGGAGATGCAAAAGCAAGGTATGGTTGCTCACCTACCTACAATAACTGAATTGAAGAAACCATGTGAAGTTTGTATGATGGGCAAGCAACAGAGAAAGGCATTTCCACAAGAAAGCAAGAATAGAGCACATGCTCCTCTAGAGTTGGTGCATGCTGACTTGTGTGGTAAGATGCCTACACAGGCCTTGGGGGGATCTTCTTATTTTATGTTGATTGTCGACGACTACAGTAGGAAGATGTGGGTGTACTTCCTTCGTGATAAGGCTCAAGCTTTTGGTAAGTTTAAAGAATGGCTAATACTTGTTGAGAATGAAACAGGGAAAAGTGTGAAGAAATTTAGAACAGATGGTGGTGGTGAGTTCAACCCAAAGGAGTTTGAAGGCTTTTGCAAGAGCAAATGGATCAAGCGTCAATTGATGACGCCTCACACACCTCAGCAGAACGGTGTTGTGGAACGCAGGAATCGCACCATTGTGGAGATGGCAAGATGCATGCTAAAGGGCAAGGGATTGCCTAACCATTTTTGGGCTGAAACTGTTAATACTGCAGTCTACATTCTAAATTGGAGCTATACAAAGGCTCTCAAGGGAAAAACACCTCATGAGGCTTACACTGGTAAGAAACCATCTGTCTCATATTTCAGAATTTTTGGATGTGAATGTTATGCACATGTTCCAGATGAGAAGAGAAACAAGTTACAACCAAAAAGCAGAAAATGTATCTTCTTGGGTTATAGTGATGAGCAGAAGGCTTATAAATTATATGACCAAGAGGCAAAGAAGATCATCGCGAGCCGTGATGTGGTGTTCAAGGAGGAGCCGCATATAGTGGAGGAGGAGAAGGCAAGTTCTTCCACTTTATCATCAAGTGAAGAAGTAGTCCACTATGAACCTGTCCCGAGAGCTATCCCTATCCTTAAGGAGGAGGAAGCATCATCTTCAGATGATGAGGAAAAAGTTCACCAACCTGACATCACCCCACCGGAAAAGCCATTGCCGCGCTGGGTGAAGCAGCTCTATGACCACAATAATCCTATGCCTGCATCTGTTGAGGAGAAGGCAGACGGACCAAGGAGGTCTCAGAGAATAGAGGAGCAAAGGAGGGCTTCTGCTCACATAGTCAATATGACCTTGATGGTTGAGATTATGAGATAAGTAAAGGAACCAACTAACTTAGAAGAAGTACTTGCAGATCCATCATGGAAGGCTGCTATGCAGGCGGAGTATGACAGCGTAATGAAGAATGACACTTGGGAGCTAGTGGATCAACCAGCAAAGCGGAAGGTTATTGGCATCAAATGGATCTGGAAGGTAAAGTACAAGGCTGATGGTACCTTAGAAAAGTACAAAGCTAGACTGGTTGCCCAAGGATTTTCACAAGTTGAAGGGTTTGATTTTCAAGAGTCATTTTCCCCAACTGCCAGAATGACCACTATTCGCACGGTACTTATAGTTGCTGCCCACAAGAAGTGGCCAGTGTACCAAATGGATGTTAAGTTAGCGTTCTTAAATGGTGACCTCAAGGAGGAGGTGTACGTGGCTCAGCCACCAGGGTTTGAGGCCCCCCATTCTGAGAACAAAGTGTGTAAGCTGAAGAAGGCATTGTATGGGCTGAAACAAGCCCCCAGAGCATGGTACCAGCAGATAGATAGGTTCTTTTTAAACCTAAACTTCAAAAGATGTGCCTCAGATGCTAACTTGTATGTTTACAGGGATGGTAAAAAGTCTGTAGTGATTGTCCTATATGTGGATGACCTTCTTATTACAGGTGACTATGAAGATATGATCAACCAAACTCGAAAGGCTTTGAGTTCTGAGTTTGAAATGACAGACTTGGGCTTGTTGCACTATTGTTTGGGGATTGAAGTTTGGCAAGAGCCAGGAAAGATTTTCATCTCTCAAAAGAAGTATGCATGGGAGATCTTGAAGGCATTTGGCATGACCGAGTGCAAGGAGATAGCTACACCTATGGAGGTGAATGCAAAGTTATCCGTCAAGGATACATCAGCACTAGCAGACATTGGGAGGTTGGTCGGCAGTCTGATCTACTTGTGTAACACCAGACCAGATATCAGTTTTGCTATTGGTGTTTTGAGCAGGTTCTCAAAGAGACCTCATGAGAGTCATTGAAAGGCTGGGATGCAGGTGCTCAGATACTTGAAGAAAACTCTTGACTATTGTATCACATACAGTTTCGGAACCTCTCTTGTGGGGAACTGTGACTCAGATTGGGCAGGAGACATTGATTCCAAGAAGTTAGTTTCTGGTTATTGTTTCTCTTTGGGTTCAGGAATTTTCTCTTGGATTAGTAAGAAGCAACCAACAGTGGCATTGTCTTCTACCGAAGCAGAGTACAAGGCAGCTTGTTTTGCTGCATGTGAGGCCGTATGGTTGAGAAGGATTCTATGGAATATGGGAGTGCAGGATGAAGAACCAACTGTGCTGAGATGTGACAATCAGAGTTGCCTCGCCATTGCCAAAAATCCAGTGTTTCATACGCGCCCCCGGCCCGATGGTAAAGGGAATATTCCCTGGAATATTCCCTGGCCGACTAGTGGAGGCTCATATGGTAGGTGTCAACAGGCCGACCTAATGACCTTCGCGAGCTATAAAAGCTAAACCCCTTCGCAGCCATCTTACACTCATCTTTCACCCAGTCAGATTTGTTGTTCCAACTAGCCTTAAGCTCTTCACCTATCTTCTGTCTAGATCGCCATCTAAGCTTCACACAGTGGAAGCGCACGAGTGGACGAGCCATCTTTGTATCAGTTGTTTGGAGTTAAAGAATTAACTGATTCTCCTCTTATCTGTTGTATACTCTCTATCTCTTTCTCAGATTCTGTTCGCTGTGCCATGTAATATTTTACAATCTCGTAATCTGGTCTGGAGACATGCGTGTGAAGATATCCTATAACTCCTCATCGCTCATCCCTCGACTCATCTTGAAAATGTCACTTGCACAGACAAAAAATGATGTTAGAATAATCAATTTAAATCATACAAAGCACAGTAATATAAATCCTTAAAAAAATATCTCACTTAAAATGCATATCTTATGTATTCTTATAAGCGATTGGTCAACGAATTGAGTAAGTGGGTGCTCTAAGTATGAAGTATCCTATGGTCCCATGTCAATATCCTGACACAACTCTGCATACACTGGAAGGTCGATAGACATGTCACCACAAAAGGATGAGTCCACCTCATTCTCAAAGAATTCTTGGACTCCTGTATTTCCATCATTGTTAGCCGATGCTGGTTCCAAGCTTTTGGTGGCCTCCACCCCTTGCAATATCGACCCCTCTATTTGTATATTGTCTTCATCTATGCTCGGAACATCGCTTTGATCATATACTCTTGCACTTCGGGGAGTTGAAGGTATAACATACAACCATCGAGGTTGTCGAGGGTTTGGATAGAAGATTACATATTCACAAACACATACAAGAGAGTTTAAACCATTGTGATATAAACCATGTCGTAATACAATTAACAAACAAATGAGTCCATGCACTTGTTCACAATGGGTCGGCAACACAAAGGTGTCGCGTAAATCCGTCTATTTTTTTTAAGAATCTATTTCAAGAAATCTAGATGGACCTCGTCGAACTATTTCTCCAGCTCCTCCAAGTACCATTTTGAACCACTGTACATCGAATAGTATCATGGAGAAGCTACGGTAATCCACCATAACAATACTTTGCAAGTTACCAAAATACTCCATCTCATCCACAACCGTGTTTGGATCCGTTGCTCGTCGCCGGCTCTCTTGCTCCAATGTTGCCATGATACCAAAGTCCATTGTGGAGCGCATTTTGTTAATACGCTCCACACAAAAATACCGTTCCCGCGACCATGCTGCACTATATATTTTGTATTGTACATTGAAACACTCAAATTAGATGTCGCATATAAAATTTAGATTCGATAAATCCTAAACACCTCATCACCTTTGGACTACATCCCCTTGAGAATTCCCACTTCTCCATTGAGACCTCTGTCCCTTCGAGAGACGCTGCGGTCAAAGCTCCATGCAACCATCGCGTTGGCATGAACCACGGCATCTCCTCCATGCCCTCAGGATATCGAATCGGTCGATGACGCATACTACATCGGAATTCATCTCGTGCTTCCTCTCAATCTTGCCTAGCGATTTGGTACTTGGCGAGCCACGTCTCCATAGAGGCATGGTGCAACATACAAAAGCAATTCACATTCTCCTCCATTAAGGCATCCATTCATTTTTCTACCCCATTTCCAACCACCACATCTCCAGTCAGTCTATTATCGTCCTTCAGTGGACCATAGTATTTCGTTGTCTGGATCCATTGTTGGTAGCCATTGTGAAATATACACTAGCGCCTCAAACACCAACTAGCCTTCAGCCATGCTACCCTTCTGGCCAAGCTCGTTGTCACACAAAGCCTTTCAGGGTTTTCATGAAGCGCTCCAAGAAGAACATCCATCGTGTATGGACAGGTCCAACAATCTCCACTTCATCTACAAGATGCATAAGAAGGTGGATTTTGTATCCTGAGCATGCTTGTGGGCAGGTATTTCTCAAAGAGATAGACCGTCTCCACTGCTCCTCGCCTCGCGGATTCAATAGAGGATGTCTTAATCTCCTTCTGTGAGATCCATTGCACCAAAGCTGACAACCTGTAAATGGCCCTGTGTATTTCTAGAGTAAGACATCTTGCGGATCGGGATTGGTAGTAGAAACTGCCACAAATGAGAAAGCATTATGAATAATGGCTACACTCTAAATAGCAAAATGCGCACACCAATTACAATCCATTCGTAGTACAAACCTGACATATCCTATACCAGTCATGGGATTTTAGCCTTGGTAATTAGTCATCTTTAGAAAATGCAAACCTGAGAGAATGCATCATACCCGTCAGAGTGCGGATAGACTTGACTACTTGCTTCACAATGCGCTCTTCTTTAGTGGACAAAACCCAAGGAGCGCGAGGTAGCTACACGCAACCATCAGCACTCGAGTGCGGCCAAAGTGCCTCCATCTTATCTACCTCCTTCAAATCCATTCGTGCCCCTATAGTGCCTCTCTTTCCTATGATGTGGTCCCATAGCAAGCTACCCACATTCTTGAAAATATGCATGGGATCCAACAAGTGGTTGACCTGTAAGTGGGTCCAATATGGCAACTCGTAGAAGACTGAGAACCACTGCATTCCGTTTGGATGTGATTCTGGGTGGACCATTTTCAGCTCGTACAAGCTTGCGACGTTCATACGTGTTGGAGGTCGTCCAAGAAAACCTTCCCTGAGTTTATGATCCTCTAGCAAGAAAGCAGCGTGTCCTTGATATAGCATCTTCTTCATGGTTCGTGACCTTCGGAGTCTAACTATGGCCCGCACAATGGCCATGCATGATAACTTGAGATAACCAGACTATTCCAACACCATGACCCAGTGAATACAAGCTTGAATGAGATAAAATATAGATATTACCAACAAGAATGGAGGCCTGTTCACCTGAGCACTCTCCGAATCCCGAAAAGTCATGCATCCTCCATATGAGAATGGCTCGAATATTGGCTGACTGCCGACCATCGCACCTACTCATATCTTGCATGGTGACCCCCTTCTCCCACAAAATCTTAAGCTCATCGACTAATGGACAAAGATACACGTCCATATTTTTGACTTTGTAGCGGCCAGGGACAAGTAAGCTAAGGATGAGATGTCATTTCTTCGTAGAAAGCCATCGAGGGATATTGTAGTTGACAAGGACTATAGGCCACACAGTGTAAGAAGTTGAGCGCAGACCGAATGGGTTCACGCCATCCATTGCAAGACTGAGCCGAAGATTCCTTGGCTCTTGGGCAAAGCATGGGAAGGTAGAGTCAATGTGGCTCCATGCGCGTGAATCCACTGATATTCATTGAACTCCATCCCTGGACCTATTTTGCGTATGCCACATTGTCAAGCTCGCCATGCCAGACATATGAAACATGTGGTTTATGCGGGGAATAAGCGAAAAGTGTCTGAGAACTTTTTGAGGGATGGTTTGCCCTTGCAAGTCCTATCGATACCTATGAGCACCACACTTTGGACATATCTCCATAGTCTCGTATTCTCCTCGAAATAGTATGCAATCATTGATACATGCATGGATGTTGTTGTAGTCTATGCCAAGCTTTCGTAAAACATGTCATGCATCATCATGAGACTCAGGCATGGTATTTACAGGTGGTAATATATGATATTTCAATAACTTGAAAAAAATCATAAACACCTTGAAAAAGCACAAATATTTTGAATAATAGTGCCGAAAAAAACAACAACGAAGCATATGTACAAGGTACCTGAACAAATCGGTCACATTCGTATCGCTCCACACATATTTTGCTTACACACTTAAGAGTGCAAGCAGTGTCTTCAGGTGAGATACTCGACACCCATCATATAACATTATGGATGCTTCCTCTCTAAGCAGATCAAAAGTCTCGATATCCATGGGAATCAATGCATCGATCATTACCTCTATCTCAGGCTCCAAGATTGTAGGTAGGTCTGGAAGGTTGCTTGTCTCCTCTGGCATTGATGGTATAGATTGGCCTTGCAAGTTGTGGATTGGCTCATGCACTCCATCCATCGCACACCCATGAACTCTTCTAATTGGCCGCAAAGGGTGCACTCCTCCTTGGAATGAGACTTCACCTCCCTCGATAGAAAATTTGCTAGTGAGACTCAATCTTATTGTATATGGTATTCAATTAGCTTGCGAGTACAATGCATGATTGATATTAACTTTTCTTACCGTTTGCTGAAAATCCGCAATCGCTTAATCTATGAACCCAGATTGAAACTTGCCAAATTGTTGTACATGTTCTATAGACAATCGACGTTTTCATCTAATTGCCAACTTGAATTGAGAGCAAGGACATGGGACACGTTGATTAAGATACGCCTCACGATCTTGAATAACAGGACCTTCATCGTTTTCCATTTTATCTACATTACAACAAACAATTTGTTTTTGTTATCATTCTTTTTTTTCTTAAATTGTTATCCTCTCCTTCCATCTCTCTCTCTTTTTCTACGTTACGACTACGACCACGACCACAACCACGACCACGACCACGACCACAACCACGACCACGACCACGACCACAACCATGACCACGACCACGACGACTATGACCACAACCATAAACATGGCTAAGACTACGACTACCACCACCACCACCACCACCACCACCACGACTACGACTATGACTACGACCACGACTACGAACAGGGCCACGACCACAACCACGACTACGACTACGATGACCACAACCACAACCCATGACTAGGACCATGACTACGACGACCATGACCATGACTACGACCATGACTATGACCACGACCACGACCACGACCAGGACTACGATGACCACGACCATGACTACGACCATGACCATGACCATGACCACGACCATGACCACGACCACGACCACCACGACCACGACTATGATTATGAGCACAACCATGACCATGACTACAACTAGAATAGCCACGACCACAACTACGACCACGACCACGACTATGATCATGACCACGACAATGACCACGACCACAACCACGATGACCATGACTATGGGTAGGTTGCACTCACTGGGATAGGATTGGCGATTCACCTCATCTTCTCTCCATCATCAATAGAATTCTCCTTTACCATTTACAACTCACCCATCTTCACTCCACACTATTGTACACTACAATCTCTATGAGGACATGAGATTGGGATCCCCACAGATACCAAAGCATGATCTCTAGCTTGATGGTTGCATATATACTACTACTACTCATGGAATAAACCTTAAAATAATTATTATGCTCAAATATATGCTTGTTAGAGCATAAATTTGTTCCTAAGACTATTCTAAGGAAGAAAGAGGGTTAATGATAAAAGAGTGTCCTTCCTTGCAAGTGATTTTATATTATATTTATTAATTAAAATTGATAGTTGAAGATGAGTTTACTAAGAGATCTTGTGGTGATGCTGTTTTAGTTTTGCGAAGGATATATATGAATGATGTTGTTTTAGTTTTCTATATTTATCTTTTTAAGAAGAGATTGATTTTTATGGAATATCCAAAGTTATTTTTGGGACTACATTATGAAACATGAATGTTTTTCATACTGATAGGCTGATTGCCTTCGTTGTATATTTGCATGATGGAGGCTAGAACAAGCCCCATGTATGAGAGGTCTCTTTGCAAGAAGAACATTATGCTAGGAGGCACAAGTATGCTAGGGCTCTCTAGCCATATATCCCTTAGGTTTGTTGAGGATCGGCCTAACCCCTATGAGCCTAGGATGAGCTTATTGTAAGGTCCTATTTACTTTTCTCTATTTCTCTCCCTCTCTCATTTCCTCTCCCTCCCTCACCCTGACCCTCTCTTTCTCTCTTTCCCTATTAGGTTTCTCTATTTATCTCTCTCCTCTCTCTCTCTCTCATATTTATTTTTCTCTCTCCTCTCCATCTCTCATTTCCCTTTCTCTCCCTCTCTCACCCTCACCCTCTCTTTCTCTCTTTCTCTATTAGGTTTCATGATTTTTTCTCTTTCTCTCTCTCCTCTCTCTCTCTCTCATTTTTTTCTTTCTCCTCTCCCTCTCTCATTTCCCTTTCTCTCTTTCTCTCCCTCTCTCATTTCCTCCCCCTCCCTCACCCTGACCCTGTCTTTCTCTCTTTCCCCATTAGGTTTAATGAATTTTCTCTCTTTTTCTCTCTCCTCTCCCTCTCTCATTTCTTTTTCTCTCTCCTCTCCCTCTCTCATTTCCTTTTCTCTCTTCCTCTCCCTCTCTCATTTTCTCTCCCTCCCTCGCCCTCACCCTTACCCACACCCTCTCTTTCTCTCTTTTCCTATTATGTTTAACATCTTCTCTCTTTTTCTCTCTCCTCTCATTCTCTCTTTTTTTCTCTCTTCTCTCCCTCTCTCATTTCCTTTTGCTCTCCTCCTCTCTTTCTCTCATTTCTTCTCCCTCCCTCTCCCTCTCTAATTTCTTCTCTCATTTCTTCTCTCTCCCTCTCCCTCTCTAATTTCCTTATTATGTTTTCGTCTCCCCCCCTCTCCCTCTCCCTCTCTCATTTTCCTATTATGTTTAATGTCTCACTCCCTCTCTCTCCCTCTCCCTCTCTCATTTCCCTGTTATGTTTAATGTCTACCTCTCCCTCTCTCATTTCCTCTCCCTCCCTCTCCCTCCCCATCGCTTTCTCTCTCCCTCCCTCTTCCTCTCCCTCCACCTTCATTTCCCATTTCCTCCCCCTCTCCCTCTCTTTCTCTCTCTCTCTCCCTCCCTCTCCCTCTCTCATTTCCTCCCTCTCCCTCTCTCTCTCTCCCTCTCATTTCCTCTCCCTCCCTCTCCCACCCCTCTCTTTCTCTCTCCCTCCCTCTTCCTTTCCCATTTCCTCACCCTCTCTCTCTCTCCCTCTCTTTCTCTCTCTCTCTCTCTCTCCCTCCCTCTCCCTCTCTCATTTCCTCCCCCTCCCTCTCCTTCTCTCTCATTTCCTCTCCCTCTCTCAATATACAGAAATTATATAAAAAAATAAAAAAGAGAGAGAATACACTCTCCCTCCCTCTCGTTCTCTCATTTCATTCCCCTCCCTCTTCCATTTCCTCCCTCTCCCTCTCCCTCTCTTTCTCTCTCTCTCTCTCTCTCTCTCTCTCTCCCTCCCTCTCCCTCTCTCATTTCCTCCCTCTCCCTCTTTTTCTCTCTCTCCCTCCCTCCCCCTCCCTCTCCCTCTGCCTCTCTTTCTCTCTCATTTCCTCTCCCTCTCTCAATATATATACACAAATTATATTAAAAAAAGTAAAAGAGAGAGAGAATGCACTCTCCCTCCCTCCCTCTCTCATTTCCTCCCCCTCCCTCTCACTCTCACTCTCCCTCTCTTTCTCTTTCTCTTTCTCTCCCTCCCTCTCCCTCTCTCATTTCCTCCCCCTCCCTCTCCCTCTCTTTCTCTCTCTCTCCCCCTCTCTTTCTCTCTCTCCCTCGCTCTCCCTCTCCGCAACACCGCTATTCCTGCGTCGCTACCCACCATCGCTATTCCTGTGTTTCCTTGTAGTGATATAATATCCACACATATGTCCAACAATCAAAACTTCTCTGGCTCCAAAAATAGATTTCAACCTTGACAAAGTTAAATTCACTTCCTCCAGCCTATAAAGAATCTTCTCAACATCTCAAATATCTGAAGTCACAAAGAACCTGCAACCATGATTGTCTAAAGAATCATCCTTCTATTTCTTTGACCAACCCTTGATAGGTAAATCATCAATGAAAGGCATAGTAAGCTCAGGAATAAAATCTCGTAGAACCTTGTTCATCCCATTCATCATATGGGCAACTGAATTAATAGCTCCTTGCAGAAGTGTACACATTCAAACAAGGCCTAAAGGTGTCTTCATCATAGTCAAATCTCTAATCTCCAGGGCAAGCTGGAACTCATCATATCCAAAATAAAGATCATCGAGTGAATAGATAGCACGTCCATGCAAAAGCTTTGAAAAACTCATCCACAATAGGTTATGCACCAACATTTCGAATAGTGACCTTGTTTACTGGCTATAGGTCTTGTATGAATCTGAGTGTCTCATGCTTCTTAAGAACTGTGAACCATCTGTCAAAATATGGAGCTGAAGATGGCTCTAGAATCCCCATCCTGATCTGCTCATTCAAAAAGCTCCCCCAATTTGGGCAAGTGAGTCCTTGGTACAAGAATAGGCCAAAGATTCCAAGGGATATGCTGAATGGTAAAAATAACCATAGGTGTCACAACCCTAGGATTAACACATCAAATCTCATGTGGAAAAAAAGAAAAAGCTTATCCATGTCTTCATAACATCTCTTCAAAACATCTTACTTCATCAAGAAAGCAGAAAATCTTTTGTCTCAATCTTCATTTCTTTTAATGTCTTAGCTGAAAACTTATGTTCGACATTTGCAGAATCTCGTAAATGAGGTTGCAAAACAACTCTCCTAACCATCTCATCACCATCCAAAGATAGTGGTCATGCAACTAGTCTAACCTTCTTGTCAACTATCTTATATATTTTTTGAACTCTGACTTCATTGCTACAACCTCCAAATTTCAACCCTTGTTGAAAATACCCTGGTAAACACAAATTTTGTTGTGTATAAATAGCAGCATCCAACTCTTTTTGCTGACATATGTTAGCAAAGAATACTTTTTACTGAGAATCCTAAGCATCCAAATTCTTTCAAAGCATGAAATCAACAATTTTGTAATACATCGCCAGATAATGGACCTATAAAATATATCAAAACTCTTGATTGTTAGTATTTAGCAATACCAAAAGTTTTTCCATGGTATCTAAGCAGCATGAAAGGCCATCATAGAGACCATCTTGAAGGCACAAGCCTCCCTAGATACATTGAATATGCTCTTCAAGAGAGTGAAAAGCAAGATCAGGACCTTGGGGAAGTTATTATATATATATCCTCTACATCACGTGTGTTCAAGGACTATTTATAAATATCCTTATTTGTGAATTTTTTCTAAATAAAACATAACCCTTTTCTATTCAATATGTAAACAACCCCTTTATATTACACCCTTCTATATATAAAAATTTTATAAAGATAGTATTCTTAAAATTCCTTATTTTGAACCCATGTGATACACACATATATTCATGAGTAACTTACCCAAGATCAGGTCATAAACTTATTGAAGAAGCCTTGTCTCTTCATCTTTGAATTCTACTCGGTCGTCGTCGTTTTTCCTCCTCACAAATCTATAGCAAGCGGTCCTTCAATCCAGCTCCCTTTTTATGATTGTGAACTTTGTTAAGATTGTAGTAAGGTCCTTGTGATGCATATTGATAGCGTGTTGATAAAATGATTGGCTCCATGATTGTGTACTGCTTGTCGCATGAGTCTGTGTTGTAAAGGTCATCGAATTATCAAGAAAAGCATAGTTCTTGTCTCCACATCAAGAGTACACAGCCGACATTGCACGTCACAATATCAAGAACGCCATGGCAAGCACTTTAATGATATAGTTTGTGGGAGGAAGACGACTTCTACCCTTGAATCTCTCCCTTGAAGCCTCCTCAAATCTCTGACTGCAAGTTTCCTTCGGCACGACTCCTCTCATACTTCTTCTGCCATGTCCTCTGAGTTCGCCCTCCTCTCGTCCTTTTGGTTTTGTCTTCAACCTCAGAGCTAACACGTCATCACCTTCTTCTTCTTTTGCGTCTTCATTAATCTTCATCTTTCTACCTTCCGTCAGCTGTGCTTCACCCCCTTGATCTTCTTCTTCCTTCGTCTGCATCTCGTCACCTTCCTCGTCCCTCCGTCGTCGCAGCAGTGTTTGCGTTGCTTTCTTCGGCTTCATCTTCCGAGCTTTCTCCCTCTCGTCATTGTTGCTTTGTCTAGACTGATGCTTCATCTTCAACTTCATCAACTTCGACTTTGCCTTCAGCTTCATCAACTTCGGCTTCACCTTCAGCTTCTTCTCCATTTCTCCCTCTTCAATCTCCTTCTCTGTCTTCAGTTTCGTTGTTACTCTTTTGAGCTCGCCCCCTCCCCCTCCTCCTTTTATAATCAGCGCTGCCACCCTGAAAGCTCGTGGCTCAAATTGACGCATGGCTTCCTCTAATCCGGATTCCAGCTTTCTTAAGCTTTTATGATATTACACTTTTTCTTATCGCCATTGAATATATTAGTTGTCTTGCTGGGAATAGATAGCACCATGCTCACTCTTGAGACCATTGTTGAATCCGTTTAAGATGCTACTTTTTTCTTCTATACACACGTGTGATTGTGAAGATACATAGCCACCACCTGTTAAAAACTTTGAATTTAAAAATCAAAGTCATCTCTATATACTTAACTTGTTCTTTTTTATCCAATAGTTATCCATTCTTTTCTTGGAGAGAAATTTGTCAACTTTGTCAAGGAGACATAGATACAATTGAAAGAATCATTCAACCACACTCAGCTTATGACATCTTCAAAACATACATTCTCTGCATAATAACATGTTTTTCATGCAATGTACCTTGGCATGAATATGCTATGTAACATAAATTCGTGCCAATCATTCATGATTTGAGAATTTTACAATGTCGGATCCATGTGATGCAATCAATCAAATGATGCTCCAGAGAAATTATGAATGCACTGAAGAGAATGTGCCTAGCCTATCTACATGTGCTCATCTATTATGCAAATGCAAACAAAGAGACACACACAATGGAAAATAAATTCCTAATGACACTGACTAATGTGATCAAATTGTTAGTGAAAAACTCCACCCTCAGATTTGTAGTGGTGGATGTGCAGCATCACGACAACGCACACACACACACACACATTTAAAGCCAAAATATAAAAAATATCTTTACTTTTTTTCAATTCTGCATCCATACCATCTCACATGCTGCCATAGCAGCACCTCTATACTCAACCTCTGTACTTGATAGAGCAACTATAGGTTACTTTTTGCTGATCCATGTAACTGCTGCACTACCAAGGGAAAACATGAATCCACTAGTAGATCTTCTATCTGACATGTTACTAGCCCAATCTACATCTGTGTATCCAAAGACCTATACGTCCTTACCTGTCTCATAAAAAAGCCCATAATGTAAAGTGGACTTCACATACCTCAATATACGTCTGACTACATCCAAATGAGACTTTCTAGGCATCTACATAAATTGACTAACAAGGCCAACAGCATAGCTCAAGTCTAGCCTTGTGATAGTCATGTAAATCAAACTCCCTACTATCCTCCTGAACATAGTAGGGTCTTCTATCTCATCCCCAACATCGGCACTCAACTTCACATTTTTCTCCAATGGTACTGAAAGAGGCTTACATGTTGTCATACCATACTTGGATAACATATCCAAGCCATATTGCCTTTGAGATAGCCATATATCATCACTACATCTGATCACCTCAATACCAAGAAAGTATCTCATCTCACCCAAATCTTTCATCTCAAACTTTTTATTGAAGAAGTCCATAACTTCAACAATCCCATTGTCATTGTCACCTATAATAATCAAGTCATCCACATAGATGACTATGATGACCAAACCTACATCTCCCTTTCTCACATAAAGTGAGTGATCAACATCAGAAATACAAAATCTAATATTGACAAGATACTCTCCAATCTTGTTACACCATGCTCTAGGTGCTTGCTTCAGCCCATAGAGCGCATTCTTTAACCTGCACACATATATGGGATACTCTAAATCCTCATAACTTGCTAGCTGCTCCAAATACACCTTCTTGCAATTCACCATGAAAGAAGGTATTCTTAACATCCATTTGCTGCAAAATCCAACCTTTGGCTACTCTGCCAAGGCAATCACACACCTAACAGTTGCCATCCTAGCAACTGGACTGAATGTCTCTTCATAATCTATGCCATGTATTTGAGTATAGCCTTTTGCAACCAGCCTAGCCTTATACCTACTAATTGAACCATCTGCATTATGCTTGACTTTGTAAACCCACTTACAACCAATAGCTTTCTTACCCTTAGGTAAGGGTACCAAATCCCAAGCCTTATTGGCTTCTAATACAGTCATCTCCTCATCCATTGCTGCATCCCAATGAGCATGACCAACAACATCCTCAAAATAAGTGGGCTCAACATCCTCAACTAGTTTCACCATATAAGAATAATGGTGAGCTGCATAACCTTCAAAGCCAAATCTTTTAACAGGGTATCTAACCCTGCTAGATCTGCGTACCACTGCATCACTCAATGGAGCCCTTACATTACTATGAGCTCTCTATACACTTGGAGTCCTGACTGAAGGAAGCTTATCATCCAAACTCTTCAAACCACTAGAATCTCCATGTCAAATCTCAAATGATTGGTAGATGCATCATTACCATTTAGCACTTTCTTCTTTCCTTTGTCCTTCCTCCCTGCAACACTTATAGATCCACATAAAGATGTGGGGCTACTCCTTAGTCTCCCAGACCAAGGGCTCACTGTAGGTATAGTACCAAAAGATGTTTCTGGTCCACTAAGACTCCGTGATTCTAGTTTTTCTTTCTACACATAGCTGTCCTGATCATTATCATAATCTAATACATCACCAGCAGGTGCATACCAGCTACCGATCTCATCAAAGATATCATCCCTGCTCACTTTGAACTCACCTGTGAAGACAGGGTTATAACAGTGATACCCCTTCTAGTCTAAAGAGTATCGAATAAAAATACATTTTTATACCTTTGGATCAAGCTTCTTGGGTAGCTCATCTGGCACATGAACATATGCAACACATCCAAATACCTTCAAGTGCGATACGTCAGGCTTCTTACTAGTAAAGCATTCTTCAAGAATCATCCCACGAACTGTAGCTGTGGGAGCTCTGTTCATAGTGTAGACAGCAGTATGGACAGCCTTAGACCAAATTTTTTTAGGCATTTTCTTTTCAGCCATTAATGCCCGTGCAACTTCTGCAATATGCCTATTTTTTCTTTTTGCAATCCCATTTTGTTGTGGGGTAGACCTACAAGTAAATTGCATCTTTATCCCATGGGTCCTCAAGAAGCCACTAAACTCATTAGAGAGGTACTCTCCCCCTCCATCTGATCTCAAGCACTTCACTTTTAAGCATGTTTATCTTTCAAAAACTGCCTTAAAAGATTTGAAGTGCTCAAAACCATCACTCTTTTTCCTTCATGAAGTATACCCATAACTTCCTTGATTAGTCATCAATAAATGTGACAAAGTATTTGCTACCACCAAGAGATACATTCTATGTAGGTCCCCAAACATCTGTATGCACTACATCAAGTATTTTTCTACTCACTTCTCTATCATGTGAGAAGGGTTGTCTTGCCTCCTTACCAAACTAGCATACTTAATAGACTTTATGTAATTCTGCAACTCTAAAAGAAGGCAACCTTGCAACCAATCCTCTGGACTGCATTATTTTCGGCCTTTGCATATTTGCATGTCCAATACGTTTATGCCATATTTCAATATTTGCAACTACTCCTTTTCCTTTAGCATACATAGCAGCATCCATTGCAAGAATTCCAGCATCTAAAGTGAACATGCGGCCAACTCTACTTCCTTTTGCGACCAACATGTACTTATAGTTAAAGTCTTCTATAAAACAATCTTTTGCATTGAATCAGACGTGCAACCCCTGCTCTACCATTTGGCCAACAAACACTAGACTCTTTGTGATTGATGGCACATGTAATACATCTGTCAGACTCTTTGTCTGGCCATCATACAAGAATAAGGGAACCTTTCCAATGTGTGAAATTGGGTGGCATGAATCATCACCCATCTACACATAATCTGGATTTTGCAAGTCCTGCATCTCTCCAAATCATTCAACATGACTGCTCATATGATTAGATGCACTTGAATTGGTATACCATACATCATCATGTGTCTCCTTTCTTGTAACTGCATTCATCATATGCTGCATAACAAATAGATGCTCATTTTTGTCTTCATTCTGTCATGAAGACGATGCTTAGTTTCCTTGCTGCATAACAAGTGGATGCAATATGAACTATTTTGCCACAATAATGGCAAACAATAGCAGAATTTCCAGAACCTCTATTCTACCATTCACCTCTTCCTAGAGCTCTCTCTGCCTCTAAAGTTTTCTCAACCTCCTAAACCTACATTTCACCAAATTGCTAATTGAATCTGTTTTGCTGGTTATCTCCAACACATCCCATACCACGGCCTCTCGAAGAGGATTTACCACGTCCCCTTCCTAAACCTGAGTAAAATGCTTGGACCTGTTCACCATTTCTTTCAGACGAATCGCCTTGCATATTGATCTCGTCGATAATCATGAGAGAGATCAGCTCATCAAAATCTGGAAATGGCTTCCATACATATACTGAAGTAACAAATGATTTCCATGCCTTCTCATTATTAAGGCCACTCAAAGTGGATAAAACCAAATCATCATCATCAAGAATTGCATCAATAACTACTAAAGCATCTACAATGCTCCTCACCTTCAACACATACTCATTGATAGACATTGTCCCTTTCTTCAAGGCATTCAACTCTTGCTTGAGTTGAATCTTTCGTGCCTTTCTATTTACTGAAAACATGTTCTCAAAATTTGTCCAAGCTACATGTGAAGTTTCTGCATTCCTGACATGTCGCAACATTGTATTATCAATGATTCTAGATAACCAGTACATCACCTTTTGTCTTTCACATTCCATTCTTTCCATGCTTTTAATTCATCTGCAATCGGAGGGATACCCAGCTTTTGCTCCTTTTCTTCACCTGAAACAAACTCATAAAGGCCCTTTCCAATGAGGAAGTTCGTCACACTGAACTTCCATGAAGGATAGTTTTTCTTGTCGAGCTTCTCAATAATGGGATTTCCACTGTTCTTTGCCATGATCACAAACAAGGATACAACACAACAAGCTACTCTTCTACAATCTTTCACAACACGTGCACAACAATACACCAAGCAACCTTTTTCACTGATTGCTCAATAGTACATGTAATATGCAACTTGTTTGCTGATAAACCTTATTTTTGCTTCTTGCAAACACCTCAAAAATTACAGATTCGAAATTTGTAACCTGTACACCCACTTTGGGTCAATATAGCCGAAATCACAGTGTATCCTAAAACTGTTGTCCGCAACCTTGCGACACTAAAATGGAACCTGAAACGGCCTTAAATGCCCAAAATAACTATGGATAAGCCCTAAATGGCTTGTCTATAGAATATACAGTGCTTTACTTGCACACCAAATCTCACAGCAATCTAAGATTTTCACTCTACCTTGCTTCTGGTGCCTCCACAAGCACTATCCAAGAGAGAGAGTGAAAGAATGGGAGAGCTTCTTACCCATTGCTTGCTTGCTCGAAACTTGCTTCCTCTCCTTCACGTCAGCCTTCAAAATCGGTCTCTCTTAGTGGTGCGGCTCTAATACCATGTCAAGAATCGCGTGGTGGGGAGACTTGCTTGAGCTGCTGCGCCAAACACACACTATATACACAAGAAGAAGCTCACTCAAGAACACAAAAAGAGAGATGGAGGCCAAAAGATTTTCTTGCTGATTTCTTCTTCTTTCTTCCATACACTATATACTAAACACAAAGTATAGATAAGATACAACATAAACGAAAGTAGCCTTCTAAGTCAAACAATGCATAACTAACTACACTAATCAACTGGCACTATGTCTCTACCAGCTACTGTAGGTAGGTGTAACAAACTAAATATAATAAGTGATAAGTTAGTGGCCATGTGAGTATCATAATGACCACCAACGTGCTAAGTGTAGACATGCGAAACTATCTAGCCAAGCGGTCCATCATCAATGTCCACACGTGTTGAGCTTGCCATCTCAACACACAGAAGGTGCTTGACAATCAAACCATACCATTTAGATTATTCTATTTAAGATATTTCTATGAACCATACATTAATCAATCACGCAACATTACGAAGTTTTGCTCTCATACCAACTATAACGTGCCCAGGCATGTTTTTAGTGGTCCATCCCAAATCTAAGTGTCGCCGCCTGGCACTCCCATGGAATGTTATGGGGTTTGTCACCTAGGGTTCCTCGAGTCCCTACCTAGTAAAACAGAATGTTCAAACCCACTAGGATCGACCTGAAATCTGGGTTTCTAGTGGACAAGGTTTCCTATCAGCATTCTAGCGCTAGGTCCTAGACATCCTACTTTGCGCAGAGATACCCAAGCTAAAGTAGACCCATGCCGCACTTGATTCAAAGAGAATGGGAAATGAGAGGAATGTACTACTCAACCTCTTTGCTCATAGGGCATAGTCCCATTCGGGTCCTCTAAAACTGCATGAATCGAAATTCTAACCTAACAAAACCTAAAGGTCAAATGAAGGTAATCCTTGTGAGAAGCCTCCCAGTTATTTAGGACCACCCTACCATAGGATGGACCCATCAAGGTTTCGGCCACCCACTTCCCTTGATAGCTTTAGTTTTCTAATTAGGTCTTATCACATTTATGTGTAACATTCAAAATTAGCTTCCTTAATTAGGCCCTTCAAAGAATAGGGTTCATTTACATAATTTATGGCATGGACACAAATGCAGAGAAAGTAGTCCTTTTGACAAACAAGTTCCTTAATTTATCTTCAAGTTGATCTTTGCCTCCTGCCCATACAGGAGAAATGATATGTTCCCTTCTGTCCAACAGAAGTACCCCTTCTGCCGCCCTATAGAGGTAACTAGTCCAAATAACATGGCACCATAATTTCCATCCAATATCTAGATTAGGATCTTCCAATGCCCTAGACGTTGGGCTCATGGTAGTCTACAACTCTGTCCTCGACTTGGTAAGGGGTGTCCAGAGCTCCACTAACCCCAAGCAATCTAGGAGTGAGACATAATTTCCGTGGTTGGCCTTTTTACCACCACTCGACCTTCGGCCTGTGAATCGAGTAGTGCCCTCTCAGGTTGAAATGCAGTGTGACCTTGGAGATGATCCACGCACACAAAATATCCTTCCTTAATTAATCCAATTAAGAATCAAGCACAATCAAGGCAATCAGCCTAATATCATCTTCCAAGAAAAATTTACCTTATTCCCCATTGCAACTTATCATCACACACCCCTCCCATGCATTTACCATCAAGTACAAGCTCTTGAAATAATCATCTAGCTCACATTCCAATAATCAATTTAATGAAAAAAAAAGCATTTACGACGATGTTATATCAATCAACAAAATGGTGATATCTTTTTCCAACATTGCAGGAATAATCGTGATAACCTTGCCATCACATATTTGCTTTCCCCCTTGGGATCAAAGAGTGATTCTATGTAAAATTTACCTAACACTTCTTTCTTCAGCTAAGGCATATGTTAGGGTTTCGAACACTGAACATGACCTAAGTTTTATTATTCACTTTCATTGATCGATAACCGAGCCTTCTTCCCAACATGTACAAAAGCATTGGTCTTTCCATCGACTTAGGGTTTCCTAATCCTTGGAGTTCTTTCCTTTGAGGCTTGGAGATGTTGCTTGCATCTAGCCCAATTTCTGAATAGGATTGACAAACATACGGATCTCAAAGTATCATAGTTTTAATCCTAATGATTCTATTCAGATACAAGGGCTTATGCGAACCTCAATGCACCACATGAGTAAATCTACGCTCAGTCATTTATGGATACGAAAATAATTTTCTAAAATCCACTACAAGTTTATTAACTATCAAAAAATAATTTAGGTTACTTGCTAGAAAAACTCATGCGCATGCCAAGAGACATACCCTATGTCTCAATGAATAGCGAAGATGGAAATTAATACCTGGATATTCGGATATGAATTATCCATACGTGATGTATTTGTATTCACCAAAATTCCCTAGCCAGTGGCTCCATTGTCGGAAGCACAATTACCGTTGATGCGAGTCTCCCTCTGTTTGGGGCCCATACTTTCAGCTTATGAAACTCTCCCTTGCTCTCCTTCTTCTTCTTCTTCTTCTTCTTCTTTTTCTCCTCCTCCTCTTATCCTCTCTCTCTCTCCCTCTTCTTCTTCTTCTTCTTCTTCTTCTTCTTCTTCTTCTTCTTCTTCTTCTTCTTCTCTCTCTCTCTCTCTCCCTCTTCTCTCAATGTGGCGGCAGGGCCAAGAAAGTGGTATCCCCTCCTATGATGGGGGGTGTTTTATAGGGGGGAGAGGTTATTATTGGGGGAAGGGGGGGAGGCGTCATCGTCTCCATCTTCTACTTCATCGTCATCTTCTTTCTTGTTTCATCACTGCTTCCTTCTTCTCCTTGCGATCACATCGACTGCCATCACTGTAATATTTTCGCAGGAAATATTAAAGAATTTTGACCACTACGCACCCCCCGCAAAAGCAGTGCTAAGTCATCTCCCGCAACAGAATAATGTTAATGGCTAAGTGCTTACCCCGCATGCTTCAATAAACAGCTCACTGCATCAAGCATAGGAGGCCAAGGCTAAACGCCCGTACGTCGCACGAGAACACCCTTCTCGGGGAAAAGGTAAATTGAAAATGGTCAAATTTTGTGCAAATTATTTTTTATTATTAACCTCTCCCCTCAGTCGATGCATGGCAGGAGAAGAGGGACTGTGAGAGGAGTGGTGTAAGGGTGGAGTGCGTGGGGGAGGGAGGAGGCATGTGAAGCCATGTGGGTGGCTATCTCCATGCCTCTACCTATAAGACCTCCCCCCTGGAGCTTGGGAAGGAGGCACGAGGAGAGAGAAGAAAGCAGCCCTGCTGCCCCAGGTCGCCGCCATCAACCCCCACACTGCCGCCACAAGGCGCTGCTGCACCATGCTGCCGCCACAAGGCGTTGCTGCGCCACGTTGCCGCCTTCATCATCCACACCATCATCAACATCATTATTATCATCATCTCCTCCATCATCCACTTTCTCTCTCCACATTTTTGAGCTGCACCACATTGCCACCTTCATCATCCACACCATCATCAACATCATTATTATCATCATCTCCTCCATCATCCACTTTCTCTCTCCACATTTCTGACAGAAAGACAGAAGCTTAGAAGCTTCTAATTTTGAGCTTCCATAAAGCCTGTTCTCCGTGCATTGCGGGTTTATCTTAAAACCCCATTCTGTAAAGGCCATGTTCTGCACTAAAGGAAAGATCTCGGGCAGAGAGGAGTCAATACGTGAAAGTAACCCAAGAGAGAGTTGTTGAATCAAATTATTTACGTTGTCAATGGCTCCGAAGAAAATGGCGAGAGGCACTCATGCTGGAGTTTCTACCCCAAGCACTCGTGTGGACAATACCTCGAACCCCAATACCCAGGGTTCTTAGAAGATTAATTCCGCATAAAAGAAATGCATTAGGCACGTTTAATTTTCATGGGAAGAATGCATTTAAACATGTCTATAATATCCGTAGTCGAGTTAAATACATTTGGAAATTTTAAACGCAATTATCCATTCATTTACGAAGTTAGTGCATGTCATGTCTTTGAAAGATGCTTGCACTTCCAAGTTGCAATCTCCTTGATTGTATAATGCATAAATTAGAAGAGGGATCGTGCTAAGAAGGATAGAGCTTGTCGCATGTTGTACTTATGATTTAAATTCATGGACATTATTCGTATAAAGATTAAACTTAGACGCTACTGAATGTTGTCCAAAGATTTGCAATGCATGGAAAGGAGACCATGAACTTGCCTGTTGCATGCAAGGATGCTTGTATTTTAAGTGAGGTTAAGTGTTGTAGAACAGATTAAGTCATTAGTAGTCTCATGACATTCGCTCATGCATAGACTTCATTTATCGAAATTGTATCTAGAAAAGGTTGCATGTCATATTAAAGCTTGAAATTCAATTGCATTAAACGAAAGGTTTGTAGGCATAGCTCTTGATGTAAATCTATGTAGGTTTTATGCAATTTATCCCCAAATTGTCAATCATCATGATTTTAGCAAGGAAAAGAAATGGTCATTGCAAACCTTATAGTTGCATAGAAGTAAAAGTCTATAATTCGCATATTTGCATGGAATGTTGTATCTCGAATTTATTTATTTGCATCTCTTAGGAAAAGTTTTTGCATCTCTTCTAAGCAAAGATCACTCTTGTCACAAGACAATTAGATCGTTTTAGGTAGATCACTTGTAATGGCATAACCCTCAAGGGATTCGTAAAAGCATAACTGGGTGGTACGACGAACACCTCAAAGTGCTAGGTAGGGTTTAGCTACGTTAAAAATTCTGCCTAGTATCGCACTTGGGATGCCAAGCCAAGACTTTTGATCCCAAGGTCCTACCACATTCACGGAATATTAGGGTTAATTGGACACCCATACAATAACGATCTAGGGTTTTTACCCTAGGGTAAATTGGCCTAATACTAGACTTCCAATTGAGTTTAGAAACCCTAGGGCTAAACGTTGTTAGCCTAGTGTGGTTAGGATTGGGTTGGGTCAAAAGATATCCCAAACCCTATATCTTGACCAAACATATTTCTTGACCAAGGAACACCGTTTGAGGGAGAAATGATCCCCCAAGTTAGGTGCAATGTCCCATGGCGTTGTGTTTAAATCACAAGATAGATTTGCCACTCCTTGGAACAAGGTTGGCAAGTTCGAGTGCAAGTCTAATTTGCAAGAGGATGAGTAGACATTCTACTACATCATCTTTCCTTGGGCCGATTCGCAAAGTTAAGGGAAGTTATGTATTGCCTAGTAAGAAATTGACCAATCAAGTTAGGGCAAGGAGGTTGCCCAGGATTTACTGTCTTAATTTAAGAAACCTAAGGTATTAGTTAATTTGGGTTAATAGGGTATAAACCCTAACCCAAGGATAAAAGGGCAAACAAACAACAAACCCTTGGGGATCTTGCCAAGTCGCAATTGATCCCGAATCGAATGCTGGATGCATTCGGAGAGAAGGATTCACACCTTAGCAGTTGGCCAAATAAACGACCACTGGATTGATTGTGTTTGTACAGTTAGGAGCATTGTTTGTACTTCTTTACTCAATGAACTAAAGCTGGAAAAATAATTAATGCTTCAGGTTGAAGGCCTGGAGGGAGAGGCAGCATCAGTTACCCCCAACTATCTACCTGACCCTAACCAAGGGGGTTATTAGCTGCGCTAGGTACGTGGACCGAGCCCACCACGAGAGGTCTCTCTGTGGGTGATACTTGGAGCAGGAGGACGCTTGGGTGCCAGGGAGGCTTTGGCTATAAATATTTTGCCTTCGGGTCCTGCACAAGAGGCCGACGTGACTCGAGATTGGATCTCCAGGCCCACATACTAGTCTACGGGCGAAAACTTGGATTAGTAATCCCTAAGGATTGTTGGAATTGCCTTCGGGAGGATTATGGATTGCCTTCGGGCAGATTATGGAATAGCCTTAGGGCTGGATTATATTATGTATTCCAAAGACTGATAAATAAGATTAATTGTTGAAAAGGAACTTGTTTGATATTGGTTTTCTTTGTCAGTGCTGCTTAAGTTACGTGAAGGAATCAGTGACTAATTGACTAATTAAGGAAGCTATTTTTGCTTGTCAAACTAAATGTGGTATGTAATTAGGCAACTAAAGCAACCCTGAGGAAAGTGCAGTGGATGTGACCATGGGTCCGTCCTAGGAATGGGTGGTCCCAGTTAGCCAAGAACTTTTCTCGAAGGAATTTGACAGCAAGGGACGATAACCTAGAATCTAGGATACTAGAGTCCCGATTTATGTTGTTTTAGGGGGAATGGAATGGGACCATGCCTTATGGGTAGAGAGGTCGAGTTTTGCATCCCTCTCGTTTCCCACTCTCCTTGAATCAAGTGCAGTATGGATCCGCTTCGACCCTGAGGTTTCTGCGTAAAGTAGTTCACCTGGGGTTCGACGCTAGCTGCCGTTCTAGGAATTTGACCACTAGGAAATCCCGATTTAGGTCAGGTCCTAAGTGGAAACGACCGGAATGCTTCTGCTTCATGGCAGACTCGAGAGGACCTAGATCGCAAACCCTGTGACATTCTGTGGGAGTGCCGGGCGGTGCTTTCTAGACTCTCTTCCCGATGGGATGCTAAGACGTGTCCTACAAGTGAGCAAGTGGACATGTTACAGTTTAGTATCAGAGCGAATCAACGAGGAACTAATATTTACAAGAAAAATTAATGAGGAGAAGTAGAGAAAATGTTGCTGTTAAGAACATTTCCTTACTTACTTATCGATGCTGACTTGCAAAGTCACGAAGCATGGAACAAATTCTTGGTGTTCCAGGTTATGTTTATGACTGCAATGCGTGCCTCAAATTACCGATGAAGGCTCGATATGATGAATATCCTAGACCGCATCTACAATCCTTCACCCCTGTATGTGGAACGAAGATGGACGGGTGATTCAAGAATTTATTACATAGTTTCCCACCGATTTGCGTACCTTCGAACCAACTTAAAGAGAATCAAGTGGTTGGAGGATTTAAAGATCGTGAAGCCGTTCATCTTTGTTGAGGCTCACACAAACGCAACCCTACATGTCAGCGGTCGAAAGGTCAAGCATAACAAGTATGTGTACGAGGAAATGACTTGAATAATATCCCTGCCGACAGAATCAAGATGTTGGGACATTATGAGAAGAACAAGTATCAAAGGAAAGGATACACTAATCTTCCAATGACCTATCAATTCCTGAAAATCCATGACCCCAATCCATACTATTACTCAGTTCCCGTAGAGCTGATGTAACACAATCTTATTCTCCCCAAATTAATGTATTAGCTTGTTCCATCTTCCCAAAAATAATTTTACTCGAAAGGGCTATGCCCATATGAATGAAATAAACTTTTTTTATCAATGATTGTATTGATTGCAAGTATTGATAAAGAAATTAAGTGATTTGGTCACTTGGCTAAAAGTTGAATTTGGGCATGAAATGTAATGTGAGGAACGCTTAGCAAGTTTTAATGTAAAGAAATTTATTGCCCAAGTGCAACCTCAAGTGGAATTCCTACTGGGAGGAAAGTCAACTTCGGTCAGATTTAGGGTTATGAACCTAGGTATCCATGAGTGTTTGCTCGAAATGGATTGGTTTAAACCTAATGATGCCCACATTCACTCTGGAAAGGGCCAAGTTTCCTTTCAAAATTCCAATGAGAACCTTGAGAGAATACCTCGTCCAGTGGAAAGATTATCGTGAAGAGTATGCCACTTGCATGGATGAAAGTTCTCTCAACCAAGAGTACCCCCAGTTCTTCTCGAGATGAGGACATCTTGATTCCTCTAAGGGGGAGAGAATTTAATATTTCAGCACAAAATATTAAAGAATTTTGACCACTACACGCCCCACGCAAAAGCAGTGCTTAATCATCTCCCGCAACTGAATAATGTTAACGGCTAAGTGCTTACCCCGCATGCTTCAATAAACAGCTCACCGCATTGAGCATAGGAGGCCAAGGCTAAAAACCCGTAGGCCGCATGAGAACACCCTTCTCTGGGAAAAGGTAAATGCATAATGGTCAAATTTTGTGCAATTTTCTTTTTTATTATTAACCCCTCCCCTCAGTCGATGCATGGCAGGAGGAGAGGGAGTGTGAGAGGAGTAGTGTAAGGATGGAGTGCATAGGGGAGGGAGGAGGCATGTGAAGCCACATGGGTAGCTATCTCCTCCCCCTCTACATATAAGACCTCCCCCCTGGAGCTTAGGAGGGAGGCATGAGGAGAGAGAAGAAAGTAGCCATGCTGCCCCAGGTCGTTGCCATCAGCCACCACGTTGCCGCCACAGGGCGCTGCTGTGCCACAGTGCCGCCTTCATCATCCATACCATCATCAACATCATTATTATCATCATCTCCTCCATCATCCACTTTCTCTCTCCACGTTTAGATAGAAAGGTAGAAGCTTATAAGCTTCTTTGGAAGCTTCTAATTTTGAGCTTCCATAAAGCCTGTTCTCCCATGCATTGCGGGTTTGTCTTAAAACCCCATTCTGTAAAGGCCATGTCCTGCACTGAAGGAAAGATATCGGGAAGAGAGGAGTCAATACACAAAAGTAACCCAAGAGAGAGTTGTTGAATCAAATTATTTACGTCGTCAATGACTCCCAAGAAAATGGCAAGAGACACTCACACAGGAGTTTCTACCCCAAGCACTCGTGTGGAAAATAGCTTGAACCCCAATACCCAGGTTCTTAGAAGATTAATTTTGCATAAAAGAAATGCATTAGGCACGTTTAATTTTCATGGGAAGAATGATGAGTTAGTCTCTCTCATGATTACTGTAGAGCAATATGCAAGGTGACTCATTTGAAAGAAATGTTGAACAAGTCCAAGCACTTTACTCAAGTTCAAAAAGGGAATGTGGTAGATTCTCTTTGGTTGAGAGGCTATGATATGGGATGTGCTGGGGATCACTTTAGAGGCAGGGGGAGATCTAGAGGAAGAGGTGGATGGAAGAACAAAGGTTCTAGCAATTATGGTATTGATTGTCATTATTGACGCAAAACTAGTTGTATTGTAGCCCGTTGCTATGCTAAGGATGATATTCATAGTGGTAAATTGTAACCATGAAACTATGCATCATCTTCATCATAGAATGAGGACAAAAACGAGCATCTATTTGTTATGTAGCATATGATGAATGATGTTATAGGAAACAAGACACATGATTATATATGGTATGTTGATTCAGGTGCATCTAATTATATGATTAGTCATGCTGAATGGTTAAGAGAGATACAAGATTTACAAAATCCAGGTTATGTGTAGATGGGTGATGATTCATGCCACCCAATCTCAAATTGGCCAAATGGTAGAGCGAGCTTTGCAGGTTCGATTTAATGTAAAAGGTTGTTTTGTAGAAGACTTTAATGATCAGTGTAGGTTGGTCACAAAAGGAAGCAGAGTTGGCCACATGTTCACTTTAGATCCTAGAATTCTTGCAATGAATGTTGCCATATATCCTAAAGACAAAGGAGTAGTTGTAATATTGAAATATAGCACAAAAGCATTGGACATGCAAATGTGCAAAGACTGAAATTAATGTAGTCCAAAGGATTAGTTACATGATTCCTTGCTTTTAGAGTTGCAGAATTTCATAAAGTGTGTGAAGCATGTCAATTTGGTAAGTAGACAAAAGAACCTTTTTTGCATGATAGAGATGTGACCAGAAATATACTTGATGTTGTGTATAAAGATATTTGGGGACCTACATAGAACATATCCCTTGGTGGCAACAAATACTTGTTAAAGATGCGGATCTAGAGCATGGCTATAGCGGTTTGTAGACATAGACTGAACTCATGAAGACATTGATACTGACAAGTCAAATTGTCACATAAGTGAATTAGGTTCCAAGATTTAGACTTAGACTCATAAACACAATCTTGTGTGTGGACAATGACAAGGACACTTTATTGGAAAGAAAAGAGTACTTGCATTACATTGAAAAAAGAGTGCAAGTACAATGCTTTATAGGAAACTGAATGGTGGCACTTCTCCTACTATGCATATGGGTTTCTAGTTCTGAGCCCTCACTACTCCTTACAAAGAGACTGAATTAGGTGTGATTTTAAATATCTCAACATCCCTCCTCAATCACAACTAGAAGTACAAAGTGCGTAGAGGCTTTAGTGAGAGAAACTCTTGCAAAGTGTGGGCATACCATAAACATGGCAAAACTCCAGAGGCTGTCGTAGAAAGGCTAAGTGTGGATACCACAAACATGAAGGACATCCAAAGACTAAAGCAAAGGCCTCACAAAGTATACAAAGGCTATAGTACAAGGCTACATGAGGAGTTTACAGGTTTATGCGTGAAGCATTAGGGCTAGGAAATACAAGGCTAAAAAAGTCTATCCGAATAGAAGGAGTAATGAGGTTTGTCCTTCTCCTACTGGTCTTCTTATTCTTCTTCTTCTTTTGCTCCATTTTCTTCTTCTTCTCGGTGTGTGGATCATAAAAAATTTTCACACGTGCATTGATGGCTAGAAAGAATATGTCAAAACATTTTTGGTCTGAAGCTATTTATACTAATGTCTATATTATGAATAGAACCCCCATAATCGTAGTTCACGGGATGACCCTTGATGAATGCTTTACACGCAAGAATCTTGATCTATCATACTTGAAAGTATTTGGATGTATTGTATATGTTCATGTGCCAGATGACTTGGAAAACATGGTTGATCCAAATGTTGAAAAATATATTTTTATTGGATACTCTTTAGAGCAAAAAGGGTATCGTTGTTATAACCCTATCATCACGGGCGAGTTCAGAGTGAGCAGGGATGCTATTTTTTATGAGATGAGCACTTAGTATACATCTAGTGATGATACATTAGATGATGATGATGATGATGATGATGACTACGATAGTTATATGCAAAAAGAAAAGCAAGAATTATGGATTCTCAGTGGACTAGATATATCATTTGGCACTACATCTACTGTTAGCCCTTGATCTGGGAGACTAAGTAGTAGCCCCACATTTTCAGGTGGATCGACAAGTGTTGCAAGTAAAAACAAAGGAAAGAAGAAAGTGTTGGATGATAATGATGCACCTACTACTCATTTGGGATTCAATGTAGATTCTAGTGGTTCAAAGATTTTGGATGATGATCTTGGTATTCCTTTAGCCAAGTTACTAGGTACAGAGGACACATGGTAATGTAAATGCTCCATTAATTGATCTAGTGGTACACAAGCCTAGCAAGGTCAGATACCCTGTTAAAATATTTGGTTTTGAAGATAATGCAGCTCATCATTATGCTTATATGGTAAAGGTATTTGAGGATTTTGAGCCCACTTATTTTTAGGATACTGTTGGTTATGCTCATTGGGATGTAGTAGCAACAATGGATGAGGCGATGGCTACATTAGAAGCCAATAAGACTTGGGATTTGGTACCCTTGCTTAAGGGCAAGAAAAATATTGGTTATAAGTGGGTTTACAAAGTCAAGCATAATGAAGATGGTTTGGTTAGCAGATATAAGGCTAAACTAGTTGCAAAAGGCTATGCTTAAACATATGGCATAGATTATGAAGAGACGTTCAACCTAGTTACTAGGATTGCAACTATTAGATGTGTGATTAGTTTGGCAATAGCCAAAGGTTGGAATTTATAGCAAATGGATGTCAAGAAATCCTTCTTGCATGATGAATTGCGAGAAGAGGTGTATATGGAGCAGCCAGCAAGTTATGAGGATTTAGAGCATCCCATATATATGTGCAAGTTAAAGAAAGAGCTCTATGAGCTGAAGTAAGCACCTAGAACATAGTCTGACAAGATCAAAGAGTATATTGTCAACATTGGATTTTATGTTTCTAATGTTGACCACTCACTTTATGTGAGAAAGGGAGATGTAGGCTTGGTCATCATAGTTATCTATGTGGATGAATTGATTATTACAAGTGACAATGTGATAATGGGATTGTTGAAGTTAAGGATTTTTTGAAGAAGAAGTTTGCGATGAAGGATTTGGGTGAGGTGAGGTACTTTCTTGGTATTGAGGTGATCAGATGTAATGATGGTATATGGCTATCCCAAAGGTAGTATGGCTTGGATATGTTATCCAAGTATGGTATGATAGCATGTAAGCCTCTTTCCATACTATTGTAGCAAAATGTGAAGTTGAGTGTTGATGTTGGGGATGAGATAGAAGACCTAGTGTGTTTAAGAGGATAGTAGGGAGTCTGATTTACATGACTATCACAAGACTAGACTCTAAGCTATGTTGTTGGCCTTGTCAGTCAGCCTATGTAGATGCCTAGAAAGCCTCATTTGGATATAGTTAGACACATAGTGAGGTATGTGAAGTCCACTTTACATTATGGACTTTTTTATGAGGTATGTAAGGATGTACAAGGGTATAGTTAGACACATAGTGAGATATGTGAAGTCCACTTTACATTATGGACTTTTTTATGAGGTAGGTAAGGATGTACAAGCATTTGGATACATACATGCAGATTAGGTTGGTAGCATATTAAACAAAAATTATACCAGCGGATTCATGTTTTCCCTTAGTAGTTCAATAGTTACATGGAGTAGCAAAAAGCAACCTACAATTGCTTTATCAAGTATAGATGCTAAGTATAGAGGTGCTATTATGGTAGCATGTGAGGTGGTATGGATGCAAAAGTTATTGGGTGATTTGGATGTGCGTAGAGATGGTCCAGTTGTCATTCACTGTGATAGCATGAGTAGCATACAACTAGCTAAAGACTCAATATCCCTCTATGCTCAAACAAAATACATTGAGGTGCACTACCACTTTGTGAGAGAGAATGTATTTGCATGAGAGATTGACACGGTATATGTCAGCACAAGATCATATAGCTAACATTTTTACAAAGGCATTGGGTGTAGAGAAGCTTTAAAAGTTTTAAATCTTACTTGGAGTTGCAGAGATATAGTTGAGCTTGAGGGGGAGTGTTGAGATGGCAAGCTCAAAACATATAGACATTGATGATGGACCGTATGGCTAAATAAGCCCACACATCTACACTCAGCACGTCAATGGTTAGTATGATCCTCACATGGCCACTGACTTATCACTTATTATATTTAGTTTGTTGCACCTACCTACAGTTGGCATAGTTATAGCATTAATTGACTACTATAGTCAGTTATGCACTATTTGACTTAGTAGGCCACTTTTCTTTATGTTGTAACTTATCTATACTTTTTGTACATTGTATTGTGTGTGGAAGAAGAAGAAGAAACTAATGAGAAAATGGTTTGGCCTCCATCTCTCTTATTGTGTTCTTGGGTGAGCTTCCTCTTGTATGTATGCCAATATGTGTTGGCACAATAGCTCAAGTATGTCCCCCACCACATGATTCTTGACAAAACTTGCTATGTCAATCAATCTGTAGTGGTTCTCATGTTTTCCTCTATGAGCCCATCAAGTTATCTAAGTAGCTGACAACCATTGGGCTATGTAGGCAACTCAGTGGGTTGAAAACCCAAGAAAATCCACTATATATTGAGGAATCCAACCTCATTTCTCACTTTATCATATTTTGGGTGTGTCTCTTGGGAATTGCATCCTTCTTGGGTGAGGAAATCTATTACGGGATAATATTGAGAATATTTGGTTCATTGAGTGGATGGTTTTGAGAAGCTTTTGATGAGCTAGATTCCATTCTTTGTATAGGGATGCTTAAAAATAAAAATCAAGTGTATGCAAATAAGATCCAATTACTTGTTTGAGTGAGAGCATCAAGTAATCATCGATTATTTGCTAGATTTGGTTCTTGTTTTTGAACAAACACTAGGGAAATCACAAAGTGCTTTACATCTCTATTGTTTGGTTCTCTCATCGGCTACATGTATCCTAGATATGAAGCATTGGGTTAGAAAATAGAAAGTAAATATGTGTAAAAAAAATTAATGGGTTAATGACTTATCTTAGGCAATGTTAGCTAATGGTATGGTTGTTGTTTGATGCTATTTGGACTATGTTGTCCCTAACTGGTGGGCAAAGATATTCGCATTCACTTTGTTTAGCATTAGTTTAAATATGTACTTTAAATTTTAATGTTATGTTGATTGTTGATAAGTTGTATACATTCATTGCATATTAATTAAATATATGACATTACAATATAGCTATGTGAATATCAATGTTCGTGTGGTATATTTTAGGTGGATATATGCATTAGGAGTGTAATTTTTTATTATATCACAAAGTCTAGTGATGCACCTCATAGCAGGGACCATTTCCTTGATAGTATGGAGGATTATGGGCATGTATGTAAACACTTAGCTAGTAAGCAAGTAGCCAAAGCGATTCAAGAATATTATGCAAGAAAAAGGGCTTCTATTGGAAGGGTGTCATGTGTTGTTTGGATATTGCTATTCTACAAGCCTAGCTACATTTTTACAGTTCTTTACATTATCCATACCAACTTGCACCACATGATGATGCCCTATCTCTTCAATAGTCTTGCATAAAATATTTGCAATATATTCCCTTGACTTGATTGTTCTTGTACTATCTATGGCCTTTAAGAGTGCCTTCTCCCTTGGTGAAGAAGCCAACATGATATCTATTAATGCTCGTCATTGACCAATCGTCTAATACAATAATACATCCATTCAAGCCCAAGTTTCATTAAAAAACCCTTTCAACTTTCTCCTTCACCTCTAAGTAACACTTATCAAGAGCATTGAGAGCTAGATTTTGGGACCTATTTTTGAAGCACAAAAGTGGACGAGAGGTGTAAAAGACCAATTTTTAGGAAAAATGGAATGAGTGTGGATGGTTGAGTTTGAGTTTTCCTAAGTAGATTTTGACGCTAGAAATCCAAGGCAAGTCTCCGTTCGTTGATCCAAGGTCGTTTGACCCTCCTTTTAATCCATGAAAGGTTTGGTATTTTAAAGCAACTATGGTCTGGGAGCCCAAAAGTGCATGATGAAGGCCAAGTTGATAGATTTCGATGCCATGAAGTCGCTGTCCAATCAGATCTTGAATTTGAGCTCATTGCCCCTCCAAATGCAGGAAACCACTTTATTTGTAGTGTGTGAACACTCGGTTTGTAAATTGATTATTTTAAATTTTAAGAGCTTAATGAATTGGTTAAGGGATTTAAGCCCAAATTTCACACGACGTCAGGGGAGTGTCATTTTTTTTTTAATGCCCCATTTTTTAATTTAAAATAGGAGGATTGCACCCATTGGCATCATAGGGGGAGGCAAGAAGGGGCTGATATGCTGATTTTCCATGACTTCAATCACTTCAAATGGATCAGAAAATGGCTGAGCAAATGAAAACTTCAATTTCTAGTCTTTCTCTCTCCTCTCTCCTCTTAATGTGTATTCTCATGCTTAATCTATGAGAGAAGGGGGTAGACAGATATGAGAGATATGGATTGTAGGGTGATATTAGAGCATAAAGGAGCATAGATCAAGATTTGAAGGAGCATCAGCCAGCTATTGGAAAGCATTAGTGGGCCTCCAAACACGAGATGCGTATGATATAAGGCATGGTTCTATGAGTAAGTCATAAATTGAATTGTTTTATGATAAAATCCATTTGTAAATGGTTAAAGATGGTTGCATTTAGTTTTCAATGATATGATCTATCAGAAATGTTAGGAAAATCAAGAAAAAATAGTCATCTAATAATTTCTCTATAAACACGTAAAATCCACAACATTGGGATTTTAAGGAAAATCATGAGTTTTGGGGTTTCATTGTGTGTATGATGTTTATATGGAATAGAATGTAATACAAAGATAATTATTAGTAATTTTAAATAGTCTAAATTGGTAAATAAAAAAATATTGATATTTATCAATAAATAGAGAAAATTAGAAAAAAAATAGAAAAAATGGTTTTTTGTATTTTAAAAATAGGAAAAAAACACATTAGTGTTTGTGAATATATGATATAGGAGATTGCCTTAGTTCAGCCCTATCTTTATGTTAGAGTGGATATTTACTGCTTTTATGAAGGAAAAATGCATTAAAAATGCTCTCTAAAACCTACCATCGAATGCACAACCTTAAAAGTGGTAGGGAGAAGGGGATGTTAAGGGATGACTTTTGTTTTTTTATAAATGCATAGCATAGAGCACACGTGATTTTTAAAATTAAGAGGGTCCAAGAGCACGAGCATACTTGGTGCTGGCCCTATGTAACACAGCAACTACGTTTAGAGTAAAGGCATGAAAACAAATTGTTTTTACACCTTTACAATGCTGGTTGTTGATAGAAAAAATTGTTTGAGTAGTATAAACCATACACAATTGCATTGCATGCAACACATGGTATCATCCTAGATGCACAAGAGTTGTTTTCACGAACAATGACCCACGTTAATGAGGAGGTAAGGTACCCTAAGCTGTAGGGTTAGTGGTTCATTTCCTTTGGAGAGTATTCAATGAGAAATATATTGCATCCCCTAGAATGACTAATTAAAAGAGTGGAGCATGTATCGTATGTGTTCTATATATGAGTGGCACATCTTGGGACCAATCCTCGAGGTGTAGGAGAGCCATAGTGGGGATCAAACGTCGAGGGATACTCCCTTTGTCTGTGCTTACATGGTGTATTACACCGATATGTGTAGGGACTCCCTCCAAGGAGTGTGGGAAAGGGTTATCTATTAGATTACAATCCATACAAATGCGAAGTTTTACATTAGAGGTTTGGGTAGTATGGCCGTGAGGCCAAGGGGTGGTTTGGGTTCACAGTAGAGGCCTGATTAGTGCCATTGAGACAGTGTCGGGGTTATTTTAGGTCCGAATAGGTGGTGTGTTTACCAGGAGTTGCTAATAAGTGGCAATCTTTGAATCTCGATCGATAGGAACCAGTTTATTAGTGTATGCCAAAAGACAGTGAAATAGATCCAAAAGACCATAAAGCTGAGCTCTCGAGTAATTCTTACTTTATGTATACCCTCTATATCACATGCATTCAAGGCCTATTTATAAATATCCTTATCTATGAATTTTCTCTTAATAAAACATAACATTTTTCTATTCAATCTTTAAGTAAAGTCCTTATATGGGATCCTTTTGTATATAAAAAATGTGTAAAAATGGTATTTTAAAAATCTCTTATATTGAACCCACATGATATATACATATATTTATGTGAGTAACCTCCTTGGGGCTGAGCTTCAGAAGCAAGAAAGAGCTGAATGGGCTAGATAGTGGGGTGAAATTATTAGGAGATATTATCCGCAAAGGAGTGGCTTGATATCCCTATAAGGGAGGGGACCTAGTAACCCTAGCCCCATGCATAGTCTATTAGGAGGAGAAGGAAGTTCTAGTACTTTCCCTCTCCCAATTAGTTAGCCTACTTCGGATGAAGTAATAGTTTCCATCATTCAAACTCCTTTAGCAAATCTAGTTGTAATGGCATAACCTATTGTAATCTCAGCAGGAACATCAAACTTGCCAGCCTTGGGATTTCCTCTTTCCATTTCTAATGTGTTAGCAGAGGAAAATGGAGAACTTCATATTAATGAATTTCAAAAGTTAATGTTTAATTGTCGAATCCAAGATGAAGGACACTTGATTATGTTCTTTAATAAGACTATGAAAGGATGAGCTATAGTATAGTATCACAGCCTAGAGGCTGGAACCATAACTACAATTGATTTATTCGAAGAGAGTTTGCCCCTGAAAGGGGAGGTCAGTACTGGCTGCGTGTTCTCAATGTAGCACATCAAGAATCTCACAAGAATGTTCGAGGCTATGCCAAGAAACTAAAGTAAATGTTTTGTAAGTTGCAAACCTATATTCCTATTCCAACTACTACTGCTCAACTACAATACTTTTTGCATGGGTTGGACTTCAACATTCAAGTGTAGTTGAGCAATGTTTATCTTGCTAACATTGATACGGCTATTACACAAGCAGAGAGAAGGTAGAGTTGCATTTACAAGTGGTCTATACCTCTAGGGAAAACTAAAATACGAATTTAGGTGTTGGAAAAACTTTGTCACTGACAAATGGAGGTCAAGGTATACCCATGAGTACTTACAATGGGAGAAGAAGCATGATTGTGAATGTGCTCATGTTGACAGCTCCTCCTAGTATGACTATGCCTATGGCTAGTCAAATGGCTCCTCCAATTGTTGGAGACCAAACAGAAAATCCTAATGTTGTTCCAAGGAATCAATAGTCAATTCCTACTCAAGTGGTAGTCCAATGGAACGACAAGTAGATGATCACGGCTATGAGTCAAATATCCTTGGAAAATTTAAGGATATGATGAAGCACTATACTGACATGATCACCAAACAATATATGCAAATAAATCTTGATGTTAATTTCCTTAAGAAGCATTAGAATTTGATACGAAGTCAATGCCCTGAAGAGGATGCCCCCTTAAGATTCAGTTGTAAGTGGTGTGGGGGCCAACATTTCCCTAGAAATTGTCCAAATGTTAAATCTGACATATGCAAAAAGTTTGATAACTTAGCTTAGTACCTGTTTGAGCAAGATTAGCTCTCTCCAGCAAGGAAGTAAATAGTGAGGTCCAGTCAACTACCGCGCACAAGAAAATAATCTCTAGCAAGATGAGGGACCGAAAAAAATATTACAAAAAGGGAAGGCTATTGTAGAAGAGCTGGCTAGTAGTAGTGGAGTTAGCCTTATTGAAGTTGTATGTGTCAATGGCATTGAAGCTTCTAATCTACAGATCATTACAAAAGGTCAAAAAGGTAAAGACATTGATAAAGAAAAGGTAAAACCTATCGAGGGAAACCCTAAGCAAGATGATAAGGGGATGCAAGTCCTTAATACTGACATGGAAGGTGAACCTCTAAAAGCCATTGATGGTAAAGTTGATGCCAAGAAGGATAAGGAATTGCCAAAGAAGAAGGAAAAATCCAAGAAAGAGACACCAAAGCCTGTTCAAACACCAAACGAGAGAATGGTTTGGGGGCGGGAGAAGAGAGCTATTCTTAACTATCATGAATTTGATTTAGTGAGTTCTATTTGTGAAGTTAAGCCAGATGTAAACATCTTGCAGCTAATTAAGTTACCCCTAAGAGTGCATAAAGAGTTTAAGAAGATTTTATGCACGGGGTATATCATGGAGCCCTTGGGCATAGCACGGGTAGGAGATGATTAGTTTGAGCATGCTGAAAAGCATTGTCCAAGGATAGCAGCATATATTGATGGAATATTAGTGGATCGTGCTATTGTAGACACATGATCCTCCATCAACATTATGAGTTTGGAATTGATGGAGAGGCTAGGGTTAGAAATCCAAAAAGATACCTCCACTATTATCCAAATGGCTGATGACACTTTAAGACAACCTAAAGGGTGCATTTCTAAAGTCCATGTGACTGTCGCTAATGTGGAATGCATTTTGGACTTTAGGGTTATCGGGTTTGCAAGGCGGCCTAGATATCAAGTATTTCTAGGCAAGCCATGAATCTTACAAGCAGACTATTAGGTCAATATACCCACTGGTCGATTAATCTTTGGTAGAGGTGCCAGATGTGTAGTAGTAGATGCCTACCCTAAATCTCCTCAAAGTAAGAGAGTTCCTTTATCCTCTATAGAGATAGATACATTGGAGGATGCAACTAGTAATATGGCATCATCAAGTGATGAATCCAATGAGGGGTCCACTATAGAGGATATCTATCAAGTAACTTTGAATGAGCCAATAGAGGCTCAAGAGAGGATAAGAGATGTGGACATAATTGAGTTGGACCTTGGTATACTGAATGATGCACAACCAATTAAATTAGGGTCCATGCTTAGTTTGGAAGAGAGGAATGAGTATGTCCTTAATTTAGGAATTCTGTGATATCTTTGCTTGGAGTTATGATGAGCTGAGAAGTATTTCTCCCAACCTAGCTATTCATACCATTCCCCTAAAGGAAGATAGATGTCCTATGTGACAAAAAGTAAGGCGCATGTCTTTCAAACTAAGGGATGGGTCATTTGAGGAATTGATAAAACTACAAAAAGCTAGCCTAATATTTTTGGTATAGCACACAGAGTGGTGTTCACTAGTCATTATTAGGAAGAATAATAATAATTAGATTTGGCTTTCCATAGATCTCAAAGAGCTTAATAAGAAAACGGTTAAGGATTACTATCTATTACTATTTATTGGTCAGATTTTAGATCAATTAGTAAGTAGAAAAATCTATTCATTTATGGATTACTTTGCTAGATACAACCAAATGATTATTGCAGAGGAAGATAACCTGAAAATGACATTTATCATTGTCTTCGATACTAGCGAAAGCACCAATCCTAAAATAACCCAAAAGGGGTGAGGCCTTTTATATACTTTCAGTAGCAACAATGCGGAAAGAGAAATGGTATTATCCAATAGCCTTTGCTAGTCAAAAATTAGGGATATCTGAATTCAACTATACTTATATGGAGAAATTGTGGCTTGAAATGGTGCTCACATTAAAGAAATTTAGGCACTATATTCTCTATGAGAAGGTAGTCTTTTTTACAAAGACGGAAGGACTTAGATTGTTGATAAACAAGTTGCAGCCACCTGACCATTTAGCAAAGTGGTTAATCAATTTTTTGTAAGAGTTTGATTATGAGATTAGGAGTAAGCCACTGAAGTTGCAAGGCATTATGGAATGTCTTGTGGATTTTAGGGAGCTAAGGAAAATTTTGGTTAAAGAGAGTGATATTGAAGGTCTATTCAAAATCGATACAGCTTCCATCCCTTCTTGGTATGAAGCTATAACACATTACTATGTATAGGAAAGGTTGGGGCTGCTCTATCGGAGTTTGAGAGGAGAAAGATTAAGTAGCAAGCACTACTCTTTTTTATTACAATAGGTGTCTTGTATCGGTAAGGTGTGGACAAGATTTATCATTGATGCGTAGTAGTACTTACTAAGGCACCATTCATTCTTGAGGAACGCCATGATTAAGCATGTGGGGGATATTTTGTTGAGTGGCTCACTATCCAAAAAGCTCTCCATGCTAGATATTAGTGACCATCAATTTTCCAGGATGCTTTCAATTATCTTAAGCATTGTGATGTCTACCAAAGACACAATGCTAGGGAGAATCATAAACGACTGCTAAATCCTATTTTAGTTACTTTACCCTTCAAAAAATGGGGTATCGATTTTGTTGGACCAATATACCCTTCATCAACTATGCAAAAGCATTATATTATTGTAGCAACAAACTACTTTACAAAGTGGACTAAATCTCAAGCAATGATGAAGGATAACTCTAAGGAGATGACCAGTTTTATTATGGAGCAGATTGTTTGCCATTTTGGTCCACTTAAGAAGATAATGTCTGATCCAGGGACACACTTCCTGAATAAGGTGACTGAATCTATGAAGATTAAACACAATAAAACTACCTTGTATAATCTATAAGAAAATGGTCAAGTTGAGAGTATGAATAAACAGCTTGTAGGGATCTTATCCAAGATAGTGTCAGAAAGTAAGTGAGATTGGGATAAGAAATTGGATGTGGCAGTTTGAGCTTACAATACAACATTCAAGAGAGCTACACCCCACACCCCATTCAAGCTGATATATGGGGAAGAGTGTGCCTTATTGGTGGAAATAGAGCTGACCATTGTGTGATTTTCTCTCAATCATTTGTTGGGTGAGGCAGAAGCATTGCAAGAAATATTTATTTCTTTTATGCATCTTAATGAAATTTGATTGTAGGGTTTATTACATCAAGAGGTAGGGAAGAAGAGAATGAAATCATTTCATGACCTTTGGGCTAAAAAATATAAATTTGTAAAGGGTCAGTTGGTGTTGTACTATGATACTCGTCCCATGAGCTATTTCTTGGTAAACTAGAACCCAAATGGGATGGGCCATAGAAATACAAAATTATCAATATAGAAAAGAATGGTTCTATGACTCTTTTAGCAGATTTATAGGGGGCAGAGTTTAAAAATAAAGTTAACTTTAATAAGCTGAAGCCTTACTACGTATATAAGGGCTAACATCAAACTTGGTGCCTATGTTGGTCCTTCATGATTCAGCTTTAACTTGCAATATGTACCAAGACAATCGGATGGAAAGAATCATTCCTTATCTTGAGCATATGTATTTAGAGCAGTGTTACCACCAAGATCGAGTGATCTAGTGGAGTAAAGGTTATCAAGTTATTGAGTGGAAAGACAGATCTTTCACGTGGGATATTAAGGTCTATTGCTACCATTGTCAAAGGATTCTTAAGAGCATTCCTATCAAGTTTAGCAAGGATGGAGGGATGGTACGTATTGTACATCCTTTCTCTCTTTGCTTGACTTTAATTATCATAAGTATAAGTGAGCTGATTAGTATGGTGTGGCTTATTAATGAATACTAGGTCTATATTTTGTATTTTGACAGAGCTTTTAGAGGGCCCACTAAACATGTGAGTATTGGTGTGGTTATTAAAGACCCTCAATGTTAGGTTGTTATGAAAATGGGAGTCTATTTAGGACACTCTTTTACTAATAATATGGCAAAATACAAGGCCTTGATTATGGGGCTGAATGTAGCCTAATGCAATGTATTCATCGATTATTGATGAAAAATGTGACTCGTGATTAGTGATCAACCAGTTGAATGGGACCTATAATGTGTGAGATTCCATCCTACGAATGTACCATCGTGCAACCTTAGATATGTTGCATATTTTTGAGATGGTGACTTGTTAACTAGTTCCTTACAGTGGACTCATTTTTCAAAGTCCCTGTCCAATTATGCTTTTGTTGAAGATGTCCTTTTAATTGTGGTCCAGGGGAGCTCTTACAGTTACCTTCTAACACTAGCCCAGGACTACATTAGGATCTTATTGATGCTGGCATGTCCTATTTCGGCTGTCGATGGCTAGTTTGGGCCATGAGTCAGGTAGCAATTGAGCACCTTCCTATTCTATCATGGACGCATAGGATCATTTTTCATCATATTCATCGGACATCCTTTGCTATTTATGCAAGGGGTTAGCCAATAACTTGATACATTTAGTATAATGCTAGAAGAGCCCTTATCCTTGGTCGATCTTATGCTTCAATAGAGTTATATCAAGACCAAGGGTTTGTTTCAATAGTACATGCCAAAATGGTCATTTTAAGAATTATCTCGTTAGGCCAAGAGGGCCAATCATTCTGTAATGAAATGTCACATTTCATTAGGCCAAGAGGGCCATGTGTCTGTTTAGTGCAGGTGTGGTTATTCTCCCTAATCCTTGCAGAGTTGTTTCTTAGCTCTTGCACATAGTTAGAGGTGAGTTCTCATTTAATATAGAAAAAACTAGGTTTGGGTTGGTTGAATATTGACCATGATAAGGAATACTAGCCTCCTTCATTTCTTAGGCCACCTTGGTCTGCTCTTTCTCTAGAATATACTACTAGAGAAGGTTGAAATCTACCTTCCAATCTTGGTTCAGATTCAGCATTGCTTGTTTATGCTAGCATGTGTGGAAAACAATGCTAGAACCATAGAGCATTAGTTGGAGATATTTCTTGCTACTTTCAATCGTGCAACATTTCAATCTTGGTTTAGATTCAGCACTACTTATTTATGGTAGCATGTGCGGCAAAAAATGCTAGAACCATAAAGCATTAGTTGGATATATTTCTTGCTACTTTCAAGTTTGCAACATTTCAATAGTATAAGAGGTAGGTAGCAGGAACTTTTGGTACATTGGACCAACTAAAGCAAGCTTTTCTCACCAAATTTGGGTATGAAGGCTTTGGAGAGCAAGTGAGAGAGGAATTCATGAATCTAAGTTAGTACCTTGGAGAATGAGCTGAAGCACATGTCTTAAGAATGGAATCCATATTTAAAAGATGGACCAACCATAATTTGGATGAAGGAATTTAAAGGGAGTCTTTCTCAAGGGTTGTGACCAAAAGTTGATAAGTTTGTGGAACTAAGAAGACCAACCAATTTGCAAGCTATAGTGGAAGGTGCTAGACTATATAATGAGGTGAAAGCTAGATTGTCCATGACCTTGAGAAGAGGAGTCCTATCTCATTTAATTTCAAGCATGGCATATTCACCTAGTATAGTCCCACAAATTGTAATGTGTCCCCCTGTCCACTTGTAGGACACGTCTTAGCAGCCCATCAGGAAGAGAGTCTAGAAAGCGCCACCCGGCACTCACAAGGAATGTCATGGGGTTTGCAATCTAGGTATTCCCGAGTCTACCTCAAAGTGGAAGCATTCCGATCGTTCCCACTTAGGACCAACCTGAATCATGGTTTCCCTAATAGTCAAGTTCCTAGGAAGTAGCTAGCGTTAAGCCCCAGACAAACTACTTTACGCAGAAACATCAGGGTCGAAGCAGATTTATAATACACTTGGTTCAAGGAGAATGGAAAATGAGAGGGATGCGAAGCTCGACCTCTTTACTCGTAAGGCATAGTCCCATTCCATTTCCCTAAAACAACATAAATCAGGACTTTAGTCCTAATGATTCTAGGTCATTGTTACCTCGCTGTCAAATCCTTTGAGAAAAGTTTTCGGCCAACCGGGACCACCCTTCCGTAGGACGGACCCAGAGTCACATCCACCGCACTTTCCTCAGGTTGCTTTAGTTATCTAATTACCTACCACATTTAGTTTGACAAGCAAAAACAACTTCCTTAATTAACCAATTACACACTGGTTCCTTCACGTAACATATGCACTAACATAGAAAAACAATGTCAAGAAAGTTCCTTTTCAACATTTGATCTTTATTTATCAGTCTTTGGAATACAACAAATAATCCGCCTGAAGGCTATTCCAGCAATCCTCAGGGATCGCTATTCCAAGTTTCACCCGTTAACTAGTATGTGGGCCTTGAGATCCCATCTCGAGTCACGTCAACCTCTTGTGCAAGATCCGGAGGCAAGGGATTTATGGCCAGAGCCTCCCCTGGTACCCAAGCGTCCTCCTGCTCCAAGTAGCACCCACGGAGAGACCTCTCACAGCGAGTTTGGTCCACGTACCCGGTGCGGCTAACAACCCCCTTGGATAGGGTCAGGCAGACAATCGGAGGTAACTGCTATTGCCTCTCTCTCTAGGATTTTAACCTGAAGCATTAGTTATTTTTTCGGTATTAATTCCTTGAGCAAAGAAGTAAAAACAGTGCTCCTAAGTGTACAATCATGAGCATTCCAGTGGTCATTTGTACAACCAACTACTAATGTGTGATTCCTTCTCCATGAATGCTTCCAACATCATTCGATCCTGGATCAATTGCGACTTGGCAAGTTTCCAAGGGTTTCGTAAGCTGAGTTTTCTTGTTTACCCCTTTTCCTTGGGTTAGGGTTTATACCCTGTTAACCCAAATTGTCACTACTTTAGGTTTCCATATATTATGGTCAATAAATCTTGGACAACCCCGTTGTTCTCACTTAATTGCTTACTAGGCAATTCATAATTACCTTGGCTTGACAAATTAGTCTTCAAGGAAGAGTGTTGAAGCAGGACGACTTCTCAATTCTTAGAAAATTTGACTTGCGATTAGAACTCGCCAAACTTGGTCTAAGGAGTAGCAATACTATTTTGTGATTTAGACACAAGATCGTATGGCGTTGCAGCTCGTAGCACGAGATAGGTGTCAGTATCTGACTTGTGGAGCATATCTTTCTTCGTATGGTCTTTCTTAATCAAGAATATCATTGATCAAGATAAGGGCTTGGGAGTCTTCTTGACCCAACCCAACCCTAACCCTACTAGGCCGATAACGCTTTGGCTCTAGGGTTTCTAAATTCATACGAAAGTCTAGTATTTGGTCGATTGATCCTTAGGGTGAGAACCCTAGATCATTCTTGCATGGGCATTTAGATAACCCTAATATTCCGTGAATGTGGGTAGGACCTTTGAGATCAGAATTATTAGGTTGGCATCCTAAGTGCGATACTAGGCAGAATTTTAACATAGCTTAACCCTATCTAGCACATTGAGGTGTTCATCGTACACTAACTATTTACACATTTATGAATCCCATGTGAGTTACAAAATTACAAGCGAATTGATCTAATTATCTTACGACAAGAGGTGATCTTTTTCTTAAAGATGCAAATACTTTCCCTAAAAGATGTAAATAACTGCAAGATGTAAGAGATGTAACATTTCATGCGAGTATGCAATTTCAAACCATAGACCTTCTACTTTTATGCAACTTATAGCGATCTTTCTTTTCCTTGCCCTATGCAATATTGATTGACAATCAGAGTTTATTCTTTAAAACCCTACATTTTATGCATCGAATTCAAGCTTTAATATGAAGATGCATCATTTTCCAAATTCAAATTTCGATTAAAAAACTCCATGCATGAGCGAATGCCATGAGTCCTTCATTGATTTAATCCGTCCTTTATCACTTAACCCAACCTAGAATGTAACTATCATCACATGCAATTTGCAAGGTTCATAAATCCTTTCCATGCATTGCAACTACTCGGACATCATTTACTAGGTGTCTACGATTATCTTATACACGAGTCACAACTAGAAAAGTATTACATAAGTGCATTATGTGTTATTTACCCCGTCCTTTGCATGATGCAACAAAGATACCTTTGCGCAATTCTGTCTTTTTACTTATGCACCATACGTTCAGAATTTCAACTACCCCTAACCACGGAAGTGCAAGCAATTGCAAATGCTTAACATGCAACTAAATTTTGTAGATCGAATGAGTATATAAATTTCCCAATGCATTTAAATTTCCCTACGAGAATTAAAGACATGCTTAATACATCCTTTCATACGGGAATATTATCAAAACCTGGGCATTAAGAATCGAGGCATTGTCCACTCGCATACTCAGGTTGGAAGCTCCCGTGTGTGCTCCTCTCGCCTTTTGTTTAGGAGCCATTGATGCATTAACTTTTGACTCAGCGAACTTCCCCTTGGCTTTCTTATGCATTTTGAAGTTACTCTGCTCAAGATTCTCCTCTTAGGAAATGGGGCCTTGCAGTCACAGTTTTGAAAAACCGGGGACACGGGGTGAACAAGGCCTAGGGAAGCCTTAATAGAAGCTTCCAAGGTTTTGGGAAACATGGAAATGACGTGGATGGAGGAGATGATGAGGATGACAATGGCGATGATGATGATGATGATGATGATGATGAGAGCGGAGGCGGCAGCAGCCTGCGGCGATGGCGGTAACTCTCAGGCGGCGGGCAGCAGCTTCACGGTGATGAGCAGCTCCATCATGGCCCCTCCCAAGCTTGGGGGGGAGGTGTTTATATGCTGAAGGTGGGGGGGGGGGGGGGGGGGCAGCCACACAAGTGGCAATTGCATGCCTCCCTTTCCCATGCCCCTCTATGACATTACTCATACTCCCTCTCCCCGCCATGCAACAGCTGAAGGGGTGGGGGGTTAATTTTAAAAAAATTACACTTAATTCATTATATTTTTATCCCATGAAGGGGTGTTCCCGCGTGGGCTACGGTTTTTAGCCACGACTTCCTACACACGATGCGGGGCTAGTGTTTGTTGGTACACGCGGAGGGAGCACTTAGCCCAAAGTTTTTTTGTTACAAGAGATCACTTGAAATTGATCTTGCGCGGGATGTGTGGGATCTAGGGTCGTTAATATTTCGTTGCGAAAATATTACATTCTCTCCCCCTTAGAGGAATCGAGATGTCCTCATCTCGACAAGATCTGGGGATATTGTTGGTTGAGAGTACTTTTATCCATCCAAGTGGCATCTTCTTTGGGATAATCTTTCCATTGGATGAGTTATTCTCTCAAGATTCTTGATCTCAAATGTCTCTCCCTAATATCTAAGATCCTGTTAGGTCCCGTAGCTCAAGGACTCCTTGGCTTGGCATTACAACTTGTTGATCATCAAGCACGTGACTAGGGTTAGGCACTTACTTTTTCAATAGACTGATATGGAATACATTATGAACCTTTAGGTTTTCAGGGAGTTGAAGTCTATAAGCATTGTGCCCTAGGCACTTGAGAATCTTGTAGGGTCCACAATACCTTGGGCTTAGCTTTTTGCATTCACCCAAGGATAGGGAACTCTTCTTTGGGCATACGCGAATGAAGACCATATCACCTTCAACGAAGGATCTGTCTTGACGTTTCAAGTCTACGTAGGCCTTCTGTCTGTCCTTGGCGGCTTGGATGTCTTGTCTTATTGATTTGATTTGGTCATCCATGTCTTCCAGCATCTGCTTTGAAGCTTCAACCCTCAAGGTTGGATCCGAGAAGCTTAAAGGAGTACAACAATCGTGCCCATACAATGCTTGAAAAGGGGTCATCTGAATGCTCTGTTGGTAAGAAGCATTATAGGTAAACTCAACGAGTGGCAAATATTGAATCCACTTTTTGGATTCACGGAAACAGCGTGCCCTAAGCATATCTTCAATGACTTGGTTGACTCGTTCGATTTGACCATCAGTTTGGGGATGGTAAGCTTTACTGAAACAAAGTTGATTCCCAATGGCCTCTAAGATAGCCCTCCAGAAGTGTGAGGTGAAGAGAGAGTCACGATCAATAATGATTCTTCTGGGTAACCCATGCAGTTTGAATATTTCCTTGACGAATAACCTTGCGATGTCTGAGGCTTTATAGTTTATCTTAATAGAGATAAGATGTGCAACCTTGTGAGCATATCCACCACAACCATAATGGAGTTGTATCCCCCCTGAACTTGGGGCGAACTTGGGGCAAGCCAACAACAAAGTCCATACTAATGAATTCCCATTTCATTTGGGGAATGTCAAGTGGTTGCAATTTCCCTGGCATTTTGACATGTTCAGCCTTAATGTGTTGACAAGACAAACATTCCGTGAAATATTTGAGAACGTCACCTTTGAGCCTATCCCAATAATAGCTCTTCTTGACCGCATTAAGGGTCTTGGCATAGCCAAGATGTCCTGAGAAAGGGGAATCATGGGCTTCCCAAAGTATCTTCTGCTTGAGTGATTGGCTTGCCGGGATACATAATCTTGTCCTATAGTAGACAAGTCCACTATTGATAGAGAATTCTTTATATTTTGTTTGTAGCTCTGGGTCTTGATCCTTGATGGGGATCTCCCTTAGCAATTTCTGATAGGTTGGGTCATGGCTTGCCTCTTCTCTAGCTAGCTCAAGAATTGGGTTGTTTGGCATGGATACCTTTGTGGCTAGAGATCTTGCTGTTGATGGATCTTGCAAAATCAAAGAATTTAGAAATGCCTTACAACTGAGTGCATCAGCAACTACATTCTCCTTTCTAGGTCGGTATTTGATTTCAATGTCATATTCTTCCAGTACTTCAATCCATCGACGTTGCCTCATATTGAGCTCGTTCTGGGTGAAAATCCATTTAAGACTCTTGTGGTCTATTACTAAGGTAAATTTGTTACCCAGCAAGTAGTGTCTCCAAAGTTTGAGAGCATGGATGACAGCTAACAACTCCAGATCATGGGTAGCATAGTTCCTTTCATGGCTATTCAGTTTCCTTGAAGAGTATGCTATGGGATGACCTTCTTGCATAAGCACACATCCTAAGGCAAGTGTGCTAGCATCAGTTATCACTTCAAACTTCTTACTAAGATCCGAAAGTTTCAGGATGGGTGCAGATACCAAACTTTGCTTTAATTTGTCAAAATTGGTCTGTTCAGCAGGTGACCAAACAATTGATACTTGCTTCTTTAGTAGATCAATCAGAGGCACTGCAATCAAGGCATAGTTTTTTATAAACACCATGTACCATCCTATCAACCCAAGAAAACTACATATTTCTTTGACAGAAGTTGATGTTGGTCATTCCAAAATGTCTCTAACCTTAGCCGGATCTACTGAAATTCCTTCCACTGATACAATGAATCCCAGGTATTCAATCTGTTACTTGAAAAATGCACACTTCTTCTTCTTGGCATAAAGCTTGTGTGCTCTCATTGTTTCAAGAACAATGCGAAGCTGGAGTTCATGATCTTTTTCCTGCTTGGAGTAGACTAGGGTATCATCAAAGAAGACGAGTACGAAGTCATCAAGATAGGGCCTAAAGATATCTTGCATTAACCCGTTGAAGGTAGCAGGAGCATTTGTCCGCCCAAATGACATGACTAGGAATTCAAAGTGCCCGTACCTTATGTTGAATGCCGTCTTTGGGATATCTTCTTCCTTGATCCTTATCTGATAATATCCAGACCTGAGATCTATCTTAGAGAAGATCTTCACCCCTTGAAGACGGTCAAGAAGTTCATATATTCTTGGAATAAGGTATTTGTTTTTAATGGTCGATTGATTCAACCCTCTATAGTCAACTCATAGCCGAAGCATTTCATCTTTCTTCTTCTAGAACAACACTGGAGCTCCCCATGGTGAACTATTAGGACGGATGTAGCCTTGGTCTAACAGTTGCTTGAGTTACTCCTTCAGCTCAATCGCTTCCAGGATGGACATTCTATATGGTCTCTTTGCGATTGGAGCAGCTCCTGGCACCAGCTTGATTTCGTGATCAACTTCCCTTTAAGGAGGAAGTTATGTCATCTCTTCAGGAAATACGTTTGCATATTCCTTTAACCATGAAGGTTCTTCCCTAGATTCCTGATTTTGATCTAGCTTATTTAGTTTAATCAAATAGATAGGTAGCCCCTTTCTAACTCCTTTTATCATCCGTGTTGCTTTGGCTAGTTTAATTTTTTGCTTCCCAGCCTCTCCTTGAGTTGTAACTAGTTCCCCTTCAGAATTTTGAAAGGAAAATTGGCCCTTTCCACAGTGAATGTGGGCATCATTGGGTATTAGCCAATCCATACCGAGCAAATATTCGTGGACACCTAGGTTCATTACCCTGAATCTGACCGAAGTCGACTTTCCTCCCAGTAGGAATTTCACCTTAGTAGTTTTCCTGGTACAAGAGACCTCACGACCATTTTCTAATTCCACAAGTAAGGTAGGTGCATCTTTTGTGGCTATTTCTAATCTTCTTGCATAGACTGGTGAAATGAATGAATGTGTACTACCACAATCAATCAAGGTTTTGAAGCTTTTACCTTGATAATCCGAAGGGGTTTGAATCATCAAGAATTGGCGATTCGGGCCTTTCTTGTGAAGAGCAGCATGAACTGTTGCCCTCTCAATGTCAGCTTCCATGGATAGATCTTCTTCATCACCCAGCTCCTTGTTGGCAATAGTAGAGGTTCTTCCACTGGCCATGACTGTGGCTCCTTGGCCATGGACGGCTCCTTGGAATGGCCCTTGACATTTTCCTCTGCTAAGCTTGGGACACTGCCTTTTAAAGTGACTAGGCTCGTTGCAATGGAAGCAATGGAGATTGCGGCCATTACCTTGGGTAGGAACATAATTGTCGACAATGTTGGCCCTAGCTTTCTTCCCTTGTGCCTGATTTTGGCCCTGCGCTCTCTTGGCCTGAGTCCTAAACATTCCCTTGTTCTGATCCCTGTAAGACCAAGTCTTGTTATTCCTTGGCTTGGTTTGCACCTCTTGTATTATCGGTGCAGCTCAAATGAGCGCGTCTTGTAGATCCCTTGGATGCATTGACTCCAAGCGGGTGTTTATGGGTGGATTTAACCCGGCACAAAACTTTGACACCTGTTGTGTCATGTCCATTTGTGGCGCGTACTTTAAGAGAGAGATGAACTTTGAATAGTATGCATCTAGGGATAGTCCAAGCTACTTTAATTCATAGAATTCATTCATCTTCTGTGTGCGATAAGCAGGTGGTAGATATCTCCCTTGCACATCTCTTTTAAGCTTCTCCCAAGTAACTGACCCTTCCGAGATCCCTTGGTCCCTGCACTATTATTTCCACCAAAGTCTTGCTTCGCCGGTAAGCTTCAGTTTGGCGAGCATCGCTTGGTTAGCAGGTGCAGTTCCTACTGCTTCGAAGTAATCCTCCATGGATTCGATCCAGACCTCGGTGTCAGTTTGGACGGTTCTTCCCTTGCCATCGAATTCAGGTGGCTTGATTTGTTTGAGAATGAATTTCTTCTCTTGAATTACAACCGTATTTAGTGCAGGGGTCTGACTAGGAATCTGCACTTGAGGTTATGCCTGGGCATTAAGATTCTTTACGTTAAAAACTTGCTAAGCATTTCTCACATTACATTAACATACCCAGTTCAGCTTTTAGCCAAGTGACCTAATCACTTAACTCCTTTACCAACACTTACAGCCAAGACAGTCATTGATAAAAAGTCTATTTCATTCATGTGGGCATAGCCCTTTCGAGTACATTTATTTTGGGAAGGTAGAACAAGCTAATTGGCACATCAGTTTGGGGAAAATAGAATTGCGTTACATTCGGCTACGGGAACTGAGTAATAATATGGAGAGGGGTCATGGATTTTCAAGAATCAATAGGCCATAAGAAGCTTGGGGTATCCCTTCCTTTGATACCCGTTCTTCTCATAACGTCCCAACACCTTGATTTTGTCGGCATTGATTATTTGAGTCACTTCATCGTACACATACTTGTTCTGCTTGACCTTTCGACCACCGACATGTAGGGTTGCATTTGCGTGAGCCTCGACAAAGATGAACTGCTTCACGATCTTTAAGTCCTCCATCCACTTGATTCTCTTCAAGTTGGTCCGAAGGTATCCAAGTCGGTGGGTAGCTATGTAATAAATTCCTGATTCACCCATCCATCTCCGTTCCACGTACAGGGGTGAAGGATTGTAGATGCGGTCTAGGATATTCATCATACCTAGCCTCCGTTGATAATCCAAAGCAAGCATTGCAGTCATAAACATAACCTGGAACACTAAGAATTTGTTCCATGCTTCGTGACTCTGCAGGCCAGCATCCGTAAGTAAGTAAGGAAATGTTCTTAATGGCAACATTTCTCTACTTTCCCTCATTAAGCTCCCTTGTAAATATTAGATTCCGTTGGTTCGCTCTGATACCAACTGTAACGTGTCCCCCTGTCCACTTGTAGAACACGCCTTAGCAGCCCATCGGGAAGAGAGTCTAGAAAGCACCGCCTGGCACTCACAAGGAATGTCATGGGGTTTGCGATCTAGGTATTCCCGAGTTTGCCTCGAAGCGAAAGCATTCTGGCCGTTCCCACTTAGGACCGACCTGAATCAAGGTTTCCCTAATAGTCAAGTTCCTAGGAAGTAGCTAGCGTCGAGCCCCAGACGAACTACTTTACGCAAAAACATCAGGGTTGAAACGGATTTATACTGCACTTGGTTCAAGGAGAATGAAAAACGAGAGGGATGTGAACCTCGACCTCTTTGCCCGTAAGGCATCGTCCCATTCCGTTCCCCTAAAACATCATAAATCGGGACTCTAGCCCTAATGATTCTAGGTCATTGTTACCTCGCTGTCAAATCCTTTGAGAAAAGTTCCCGGCCAACCAAGACCACCCTTCCGTAGGATAGACCCAGAGTCACATCCACCGCACTTTCCTTAGGTTGCTTTAGTTATCTAATTACCTACCACATTTAGTCTGACAAGCAAAAACAGCTTCCTTAATTAACCAATTACGCACTGGTTCCTTCACGTAACTTAGGCACTGACATAGAAAAACAATGTCAGCAAGTTCCTTTTCAACATTTGATCTTTATTTATCAGTCTTCGAAATACATCAAATAATCCATCCGAAGGCTATTCCAGCAATCCTCAGGGATCGCTATTCCAAGTTACATCCATTAACTAGTATGCGGGCCTCGAGATCCCATCTCAGTCACGTTGGCCTCTTGTGCAAGATCCAAAGGCAAGGGATTTACGACCAGAGACTCCCCTGGCACCCAACCGTTCTCCTACTCCAAGTTGCACCCACGGAGAGACCTCTCGCGGTGGGTTCGTTCCACGTACCCGGCGCGGCTAACAACCCCCTTGGATAGGGTTAGGTAGACAGTCTGAGGTAACTGATACTGTCTCTCCCACCAGGCTTTTAACCTGAAGCATTAGTTATTTTTCTGGCATTAATTCTTTGAGAAAAGAAGTACAAATAGTGCTCCTAAGTGTACAATCACGAGCATTCCAGTGGTCGTTTGTATGGCCAACTACTAAGGTGTGATTCCTTCTCCCCGAATGCTTCCAACATTCGATCTTGGATCAATCACGGCTTGGAAAGATCCCAAGGGTTTCGTAAGCTCAGTTTGCTTATTTACCCCTTTTTCTTGGGTTAGGGTTTATATCATGTTAACCCAAATTGTCACTACTTTAGGTTTCCATATATTATGGTCAATAAATCCTGGACAACCTCGTTGTCCTCACTTAATTGCTTACTAGGCAATTCATAATTACCTTGGCTTGACAAATCAGTCTTCAAAAAAGAGTGTTGAAGCAAGACGACTTCTCAATTCTTAGGAAATTTGATTTGCGATTAGAAATCGCCAAACCTGGTCTAAGGAGTAGCAATACTATTTTGTGATTTAGACACAAGATCGTACGGAATTGCAGCTCATAGCACAAGATAGGTGTCAGTATCTGACTTGTGGGAGTATATCTTTCTTCATACGGTCTTTCTTGATCAAGAATACCATTGATCAAGATAAGGACTTGGGAGTCTTCTTGACCCAACCCAACCTTAACCCTACTAGGTTGATAACGCTTTGGCCCTAGGATTCCTAAATTCATACGGAAGTCTAGTATTTGGTCGATTGATCCTTAGGGTGAGAACCCTAGATCATTCTTGCATGGGCGTTTAGATAACCCTAACATTCCGTGAATGTGGGTAGGACCTTTGAGATCAGAATTATTAGGTTGGCATCCTAAGTGCGATACTAGGCAGAATTTTAACATAGCTTAACCCTATCTAGCACATTGAGGTGTTCGTCGTACACTAACTATTTACACCTTTATGAATCCCATGTGAGTTACAAAATTACAAGTGATTTACCTAATTGATCTGATTGTCTTACGATAAGAGGTGATCTTTTCCTTAGAGATGCAAATATTTTCCTTAAAAGATATAAATAACTACAAGATGTAAGAGATGTATCATTCCATGCGAGTATGCAATTTCAAACCATAGACCTTCTACTTTTATCCAACTTATAGCAATCTTTCTTTTCCTTGCCCTATGCGATATTGATTAACAATCAGAGCTTATTCTTTAAAACCCTACGTTTTATGCATCAAATTCAAGATTTAATATGAAGATGCATCCTTTCCAAAATTCAAACTTTGATAAAATATCAAGAATCGCGTGGTGGGGGAACTTGCTCAAGATGCTGCACTGAACACACACAGAATGCAGAAGGAGAAGCTCACTCAAGAGACAAGAAAAGAGATGGAGGCCAAAACGTTTTCTTGCTAGTTTCTTCTTCTTCTTTCACACTTTTTACAATGTACACAAAGTATAGATAAGACACAACATAAAGGAAAGTGGCCTACTAAGTCAAACAATGAATAATCGACTACACTAGTCGACTGGCACTATAACTATGCCAGCTGTGTAAATAGGTGTAACAACGTGAATATAATAAGTAATGAGTCAATGGCCATGTGAGAGTCATAATGACCACCAACGTGCTAAGTGTAGACGTGTGGACCCATCTAACCAGGCGGTCCATCATCAATGTCCGCATGTGTTGAGCTTGTCATCTCAGCACTCCCCCTCAAGCTCAACTGCATCTCTACAACTCCAAGTAAGCTTCGAAACTTTTGAAGCTTCTCTGTACCCAATGCCTTCATGAAGATGTCAGCTATGTGATCCTGTGTGCTGACATACACCAAGTCAATCTCACCTGCTAGTACCTTCTCTCTCACAAAGTGGTAGTATACCTCAATATGTTTTATTCTGGCATGAAACACAGGGTTCCTAGCCAACTGTATACTGCTCATGTTGTCACAATAAATGACAACTGGACCTTCCACTTGCACATCCAAATCAGCCATTAACTTTTGTAGCCATACTATCTCACATGCTGCAACAGGAGCACCTCTATACTCACCCTCTGTACTCGACAAAGCAACTGTAGATTGCTTTTTGCTGCTCCAAGCAACTGCTGCACTACCAAGAGAGAACATGTATCCACTGGTAGATCTTCTATCAGACATACTACCAGCCCAATCTGCATCTGTGTATCCAAATACCTGTACATCTGTACCTGCCTCATAGAAAAGTCCATAATATAATGTGGACTTCACATATCTCAATATGTGTCTGACTGCATCAAAATGTGGCTTTCTAGGTACTTTCATAAACTGATTGATAAGACCAACAATGTAGCTCAAGTCTGACCTTGTAATGGTCATGTAGATCAAACTCCCCACTATCCTCCTGAACATAGTAGGGTCTTCTATCTCATCCCCAACATCAGCATTTAACTTTACATTCTGCTCCAATGGGACTGAAAGTGGTTTGCATGCAGTCATACCATACTTGGACAACATATCCAAGCCATACTGTCTTTGGGACAGCCATATACCATCATCACATTTGATCACCTCAATGCCAAGGAAATACCTTAGCTCACCTAAATCCTTCATCTCAAACTTCTTCTTCAAGAAATCCTTGACTTCAGCAATCCCACTATCACTATCACCTGTAACAATCAAGTCATCCACATAGATGACTATGATGACGGAACCTGCATCTCCCTTTCTCACATAAAGTGAGTGATCAGCATCAGAAACATAAAAGCCAGTATGGACAAGATACTCTCTGATCTTGTCAGACCATGCTCTAGGTGCTTGCTTGAGCCCATAGAGCACCTTCTTCAACCTGCACACATACGTGGGATGCTCTAAATCTTCATAACCTGCTAGCTGATCCATATACACTTCTTCCTGCAAATCACCATGCAAGAAGGTATTCTTCACATCCATTTGCTGCAACCTCCAACCTTTGGCTGCTGCCAAAGCAATCACACATCTAACAGTTGCCACCCTAGCAAGTAGACTGAAGGTTTCATCATAATCTATGCCATATGTCTAGGCATAGCCTTTTGCAACTAGCTTAGCTTTGTACCTACTAATAGAACCATATGCATTATGATTAATCTTATAAACCCACTTACATCCAATAGCTTTATTGCCCTTTGGCAATGATACTAGATCCCAAGTCTTATTGGCCTCTAATGCAGCCATCTCCTCATCCATTACTGCATCCCAATGAGTATGACCAACAACATCCTCAAAACAAGTGGACTCAATATCCTCAACTAGTTTCACCATATAAGCATAATGGTGAGTTGCATAACCTTCAAAACCAAATCTTTTAACAGGGTATCTCACCCTGCTAGACCTGCGTACCACTGGATCACTCAATGGAGTCTTTGCATTAACGCGTGCTCTCTGCACACCTGGAGTCCTCACTGAAGGAATGCCAAGCTCATCATCCAAGCTCTTTGAGCCACTCGAGTCTCCATCAAGAACTGCATCAATTCCTTCTGACACTTTATTCTTTCCTTTGTCTTTACCTGTAGTGCTACTAGATGCACCTAAAGATGTAGAGGTACTCCTTTGTCTCCCAGACCAAGGACTACTAGATGATGTCTCTGGTCCACTAAGAGTCCATGATTCTTGCTTTTCAGCCTGCACATGAGTGTCATGATCATCATCATCATCCAATGCATCACCACTAGATGCATAGCAACTGCTCATTTCATCAAAGATGACATTCCTGCTCACTCTGAACTTACATGTGACATGGTTATAACAGCGATACCCTTTCTGCTCTAAAGAGTATCCAATAAAGACACACTTTTCAGCCTTTGGATCCAGTTTCTTCCGCAACTCATCTAGCACATAAACATATGCAATGCAGCCAAACACTTTCAAGTGTGAGACATCAAGCTTCTTACCTGTAAAACATTCTTGGGGGTCATACCATGAACTGCAGCTGTGGGAGTTCTGTTCATAATATAAACAGCAGTATGAACAGCCTCAGACAAAAAATGCTTAGGCATATTCTTTTCAGCCATCAAGGCGCGTGCAACTTCTGTAATATGCCTATTTTTCCTTTCTACAACCCCATTTTGCTGTGGGGTATATCTGCATGTGAACTGTCTCTTTATCCCATGAGACCTCAGAAAATCACTGAACTCATTCGAGAGGTACTCTCCCCCTCCATCTGACCTCAAGCACTTTACTTTCAAGCATGTTTCTCTTTCAACTGCAGTCTTGAAAGTTCCAAAGTGCTCAAAAGCTTCACTCTTTTCCTTCATAAAATATACCCACAGCTTTCTAGAACAATCATCAATGAATGTGACAAAGTATGAACTACCTCCAAGAGATACATTTTGTGTAGGCCCCCAAATGTCTGTATGCACAACATCAAGGATATTTCTGCTTACATCTCTATCATGTGAAAAGGGTTGTCTTGCATGCTTACCAAACTGACATGCTTTGCATATCTTATGAAATTCTGCAACTCTAAATGTAGCAAACCTGTAACCAACCCTTTGGATTACATTAATTTCAGCCTTTGTACATTTGCATGTCCAATGCGTTTGTGCCAAATTTCAATGTCTGCAACAACACCTTTTCCTTTAGCATACATAGCAGCATTCATAGTAGGAATTCCAGCATCCAAAGTAAACATACGTCCAACTCTACTTCCCTTTGCAACTAACCTACACTTGTCATTGAAGTCTTCTACAAAGCAGCCCTTTGCATTAAATCTGACTTACAGCCCTTGCTCTACCATTTGACCAACTGACACCAAGTTCTTTGTAATAGATGGCACATGTAATACATCTGAAAGACTCTTTGTCTTACCATCATGCAAGGACAAGGGAACTTTTCTAATGTGTGAAATTGGGTGGCGTGAATCATCACCCGTCTGCACATAACCTGCATTTTACAAATCCTGCATCTCTCCAAACCATTCTGCATGGCTGGTCATATGATTGGATGCACCTGAATCAACATACCAAACATCATGTGTTCATTCTATCATGAAGACGATGCATAGTTTCCTTGCTACAACTTACCGCTGTGAATATCATCTTTCTTAGCATAACATTGGGCTGCGATATGACCTGTTTTGCCACAGTAGTGGCACGCAATACCAGAGTTGTTAGAACCTCTGTTCTGCCATCCACCTCTTCCTCTAAAGCTCCCCCTGCCTCTAAAGTTACCACGACCTCCTGAAATCTGCATATCGCCAAATTGCTGATTCAATCTATTTTGCTGGTTGTCACTACCACATCCTGTACCACGGCCTCTTGAAGAGAACCTGCCACATCCACTTCCTAAATTGGAGTAGAAATCTTGGACGTGTTCACCACTTCTTTCAGATGTCTCACTCTGCATGTTGATCTCTTTAGTGATCATAAGGGAGACCAACTCATTGCAATCTGGAAATGGCTTTCTAACATATACGGAAGTTACAAAAGACTTCCAAGCCTTTTCATTGTTAAGTCCACCCAAGGTAGATGACACCAAATCATCATCATCGGGCATTGCATCAATTGCTGCCAAGGCATTTGCAATGCTCTTTACCTTCAGTGTATACTCATTGATAGACATCTTCCCTTTCTTCAATGTATTCAACTCTTGCTTGAGTTGAATCTTTCATGCCTTTGTATTTATAGAAAACATACTTTCAAGTATGGTCCAAGCTACATATGAATTCTCTGCATTTCTAATGTGTCCCAGCATATTATTGTCAATTACTGCAGACAACCAATACATGAACTTTTTATCTTTTGCATTCCATTCCTTCCGTGCCTTTGTCTCTTCTGCAGTTGGAGGATCACTCACCTCCGGCTCCTTTTCCTCACCTGAAACAAACTCGTAGAGGCCTTTTCCAATAAGGAAGTTTGTGACACGGAACTTCCATGAAGGGTAGTTGTTCTTGTCGAGCTTCTCAATGATGGAGCTTCCACTATTCTTTGCCATTATAACAAAAATAATAACAAACAACAAGCAAATCTTCTACAATCCTCGACCTGTAGTGCACAACAATACACCAGATAGCCTTTTTCACTGTCTGCTCAACAATACATGCAATCTACAACCAGTTTGTAGATAAACCTTGTGTTTACTCTCGCTGATAAACACCTTTGAACTTACAGATCTAAAATCTAAAACCTGCGCACCCACTTTCGGTCAATACACCAAATCTCACTGCAATCAGAGATTTTTGCTCGACCCTGCTTCCGGTGCCTCCATAGGCACTATCCAAGAGAGAGAGTGGAAGAATGGGAGAGCTTCTTACCCGTGGCTTTCTTGCTCAAACCTTGCTTCTTCTCCTTCACTTCAACCTTCGAAATCAGCCTCTCTTACTGGCACGGATCTGATACCATGTCAAGAATTGCGTGGTGGGGGGACTTGCTCAAGATGCTACGCCGAACACACACAGAATGCACAAGGAGAAGTTCATTCAAGAGACAAGAAGAGAGATGGAGGCCAAAACGTTTTCTTGCTGGTTTCTTCTTCTTCTTTCACACTTTTTACAATGTACACAAAGTATAGATAAGATACAACATAAAGGAAAGTGGCCTACTAAGTCAAACAATGCATAACCGACTACACTAGTCGACTGGCGCTATAACTATGCCAACTATAAATAGGTGTAACAACCTGAATATAATAAGTAATGAGTTAATGGCCATGTGAGAGTCATAATGATCACCAACGTGCTAAGTGTAGACATCTGGACCCATCTAACCAAGCGGTCCATCATCAATGTCCGCATGTGTTGAGCTTATCATCTCAACATAAAAGTACTCCATGTATGAGTGAATGCCATGAGTCCTTCATTGATTTAATCCGTCCTTTATCACTTAACCCAACCTAGAATGTAACTATCATCGCATGCAATTTACAAGGTTCATATATCCTTTCCATGCATTGCAACTACTTGGACATCATTTAATGGGTGTCTACGATTATCTTATACACGAGTCACAACTAAAAAAGTATTACATAAGTGCATTATGTGTTATTTACCTTGTCCTTTGTGCGATGCAACAAAGATGCCTTTTCACAATTCCATCTTTTTACTTATGCACCATACGTTCAGAATTTCAACTACCCCTAACCACAGAAGTGCAAGCAATTGCAAATGCTTGACATGCAACTAAATTTTGTAGATCGAATGAGTATATAAATTTCCCAATGCATTTAAATTTCCCTACGAGAATTAAAGACATGCTTAATGCATCCTTTCATGCGGGAATATTATCGGAACCTGGGCATTAATAATCGGGGCATTGTCCACTCACGTACTCGGGTTGGAAGCTCTCGCGTGTGCTCCTCTCGCCTTTTGTTTAGGAGCCATTGATGCAGTAACTTTTGACTCAGCGAACTTCCCCTTGGCTTTCTTACGCATTTTGAAGTCACTATGCCCGAGATTCTCCTCTTCCGGCACTGGAAATGGGGCCTTGTAGTCACGGTTTTAAAAAATCGGGGACACGAGGTGAACAAGGCCTAGGGAAGCCTTAATAGAAGCGTCCAATAAAAGCTTCCAAGCTTCTGGGGAACCGAAAAATGATGTGGATGGAGGAGATGATGAGGATGAGGATGAGGATGATGATGATGATGATGATGAGGGCAGAGGCAGCAGCAGCCTACGGCAACGGCGGCACGTCTCACACGGCGGGCAGTAGCTTCACGGGGACGGGCAGCTCCATCATGGCCCCTCCTAAGCTTGGGGGGGAGGGTTTATATGCTGAAGGTGGGGGGGTAGCCACACAAGTGGCAATTGCATGCCTCCCTCCCCTATGACCCTCCATTACATTACTCATACTCCCTCTCCCCGCCATGCAACGGCTGAAGGGGAGGGGGTTTAATTTTTTAAAAAATTTACACTTAATTCATTATCTTTTTGTCCCATGAAGGGGTGTTCATGCGTGGGCTACGGTTTTTAGCCACGGCTTCCTACACACGATGCGGGGCTGGTTTTTAGCCACGGCTTCCTACACACGATGCAGGGCTGGTGTTTGTTGATGTACGCAGAGGGAGCACTTGGCCCAAAGTTTTTTTGTTGTAGGAGATCACTCAAAATTGCTCTTGCATGGGATGTGCAAGATCTAGGGTCGTCAATATTTCGTTGCGGAAATATTACACAAATTGTCCCTTATCCTATCCATAGATATGTATAGTACCTCAATATAGTGCGCCAACTCCAAAAGGGCCATAGATTTAGACATGAAGTCTTATGATGGTCCACCAACCATAATCGCAATGGACTCAGATAGTTTCCCTAATGGAAAATCAAAAGTAACAGTGGAATCCTACCAACTAGAATCAATAGTCCCAATAGTCTAGATACAAGCTTTACATCAAAATCAAAATAGAGGTCCTTCTATATCATTTCATGCACCGTAGATGGCGCATTCATAGAAACACCTCAAAATCCCATTGCAAATGTATCTAGAGGAGAAAGTTTAAAGGACTACCTATCCATTTAGTTATAAATATTACTAAGAAATTAATGGATGTGATAATAGGGTAGCTCACTTTTAGACTTTGAAGGTGAACACCCTACAAGAGTGGTTCAAGACACCTTAATGTCGAATATTTGGTACAAAAAATGTCACCAAGTAGGAATGCATCCCAAAACCCACCATTCTTGGAGTTTTTTGTTCATATGACTTAAGAAAGAACCATATAGAGGACATTTATGTTGAGGGAGATGCATGACAAAAGGAAGAAATATTCAATCTACTAGAATCCAAATGAAAACCCAAGGCATTAGATCAAGAGAGCCCTAATTTTGGTCCACAAAGGTTTCCCTCTCAAAGCTACAAAGGAAGATGGTTAAGAGGTACTCAAAGGTTTGAAGCAAAATGTTATATATGGAGAATAGGATCATATTTCTCAAAACTATCCAAACCCTAGAAGGTCTATGAAATTCAAGCCCATATATAGTCAATACAAAGGTGAAGGCCACAATGCTAAATATTTCCCTTGTCTAGCTGCTATGAAGGCTAATGCCATTGATAAAATCAATCGAAGGCTCAATAACTTATATCCAAATTGGTGGAATTGGAAATTTCTATAATTGTGTGCTAAGAAAAGAGAACCATCATTTTCAAAAGAAACAGTCCCCCTATAAGAAGTATGAAATTTAAGCTTCCAATCAAGCAACATATTATAGAGCACTCCACTACCATAGAAGGATACAAAGATAGTCCAAGAAGTAGGATTAGAGGTCCAAGAAACGAAAGAGATGGATCTACCTCGAGTGGGTGAGAAAGTCGTGATCCAACCACTTCTTGAAGAAAAAGAAAATATTAAAGTACATATTGCTCCATTCCCTAATCGGTTGGAAAAGATAGTGGATATGTTCTATCCTAATTTGAAGTTTTGATAACTACTAATGCTATCTCCCAACTATAGCAAAAGATTCAAAATAATTCTAACATGAAGATGTAGATTGTGGATTTCCAATCATGCATCTATGTCAAAAGCTAATAAAGCTTTAGAGCTTGTGAAAGAAGTGGACATGACCAACACCTTTGTGGATTCTAGCACTCTAGAGTCTAGCATGTAGATAGAAGAGATAAAGGCATTACTACTGTCATTACTATATGCATATACTACTCTCATTACTATATGGCCACAACTTGCCAAAGAGAGAAGAAGAATTCAAGCAAAAAGCCTATTCTTCTCCTATAGATCCCTTTGAGAGGTAGAGACAAAGTCCAAAGAGGAAGATGATAGAAGTATCAAGAAAGATTATGCTAGTGATAAAGAGCAAGAATCTCTTCCATTAGTAGAGAATACCAATGATGGTGTGACTATAGAGGCTTCCTAGGCTAAAGATTTCTCACTATTGGATAGAATGATAATGGTACCTTTTGAGTTTATTAATGGTCCACAAAGCATGCAAAGGATGTATTAAAAATGGATTAAGTCAATTAATATTTCCTTCACCAGTGGCTCTTGTCACCCTGGTCCACACCCTCCTCACAGAGGGATGATGATACACATGCCAACAAGCCCTAATGCCACAAAAAAAAGCAATCCAAAGGGTCCTTATTATGTGAGTTTTTTGGATATATCCTTAGATGTTAAAGCCTTGATTGAAGAAGTAATTCTCTCTAAAACCTATAGAAATTACATGGCATAGTGAACAGAATTTGAGCAAGGAGTAGAGAACACATAACAAATATGAGAAGAACACAAATTGCTTTAATTTCAAAATGAGGTGATATAAAGATGGCTTTGTCCACCTGTGCACTTGTTAACCCTCGGACAAACAAGGTTGAAAATCCAAAAAATCTACAGTAAAAGACAAGGCCAATGTAAAAGTGGAACAAAAGGAAAAGGAGGACCAAGAAAAATCTAGAAACACAAGAAGTGTAAAAAAGTCCTAAATCAAGGAGAGCGGCGCACAAGAAAGAGTGCAAGTCAATACTTTTATAAAAGAGTGCAAGGCGCACCATGATTTATTTTGTAAAAGAGTGCCATGCCAATAGAGAACACTCACAGTCCGCAGTTAGAGTCAGACAGTCAAACAACTAGGACCAATCAGTCAACCAATCGAACCATCCAATTAGACCATTTGACTCCTAGAGCTGGTGGACCATCTAGAATCAGTACCGTCCGACTCTATAATTGGACCTTTGAGATTCAGACAGAAAACTATAAAAAGAAGACAGGTGAACAAAATACAAATTTGACACATCAAACCCCTGAAACCGACTCAAAGACTGTATAGAGCCAAAGGTACATCATAGATCTATCACTGGGCTAAAATTTAGGGTAAGTAGTTCAAAACTTGGCTACGAATGGTCCTTCACATTGGAGATGATATTTAGCATAACAACCCTATGGATGGGGGGGACCTCCCCCAAGTAGGCTGCTAGAGAGAAAACATGCGTCTTGACAAATCCTCCAAATTAGATCCTAATGTACTAATAGCTCTACACCAGCATAGATTCTAACTTGCAAAACAACAACTAAAAGCCCATACTCGAACAAAGACCCTAGAACCTGAATGGGCCAATCTAGCTAACAAGGGCAAAAAGGCCACACCGCAAAAACATGTATATGTTGCATTCGGATTGCATCTAGTCAAAGCGGAATGCAACAACATCAAGCTAAAACTACAAGGATGACTAGACATGACAATCCTAACAATAGATGCACCTTGAACAGCACTACACAGATGACCCAAGACATGAGTAGAGAATCCACATTTGGTTGTGCAGTTGGGGACTCAAATGCATGTACCAGAAGGCTTGAACTTATAATCCAAGACCCGGAAGATGAAGACATAGTACTACTTGGTTATCTTAGGGTCAAAATCACCATAAAAAGAGAGCACAGTGTCAATGCTCTCATCGATAAAGGAGCAGATTTTAATATCTTGACCTATGAAGCATGGAATCGACTAGGCCAACCTGTTGAGATGACAAGCTCAACACATTCGGACATTGATGATGGACCGCCTGGTTAGATGGGTCCACACGTCTACACTTAACATGTCAATGGTCATTATGACTCACACATGGCCAGTGACTCATTACTTATTATATTCAGGTTGTTACACCTATTTACAACTGGCATAGTTATAGCGCTAGTCAACTAGTGTAGTCGGTTATGCATTGTTTGACTTAGTAGGCCACCTTCCTTTATGTTGTATCTTATCTACACTTTGTATACATTGTAAAGTGTGTGGAAGAAGAAGAAGAAATCAGCAAGAAAACGTTTTGGCCTCCATCTCTCTTCTTGTCTCTTGAGTGAGCTTCTCCTTGTGCATTCTGTGTGTGTTCGGCGCAGCATCTTGAGCAAGTCCCTCCACCATGCGATTCTTGACATGGTATCAGAGCCACGCCACTGAGAGAGGCTGATTTCAAAGGTTGAAGCAAAGGAGAAGAAGCAAGGTTCGAGCAAGCAAGCCACGGGTAAGAAGCTCTCCCATTCTTCCACTCTCTCTCTTGGACAGTGCCTGTGGAGGCACCGGAAGCAGGGTCGAGCAAAAATCTCAGATTGGAGTGAGATTTGGTGTGCAGTTATTTTGGGCATCTGAGGTTGTTTCAGGCCCCGTTTTAGAGCCGCAAGGTTGCGGACAGCAGTTTCAGGGTACACTGTGATTTCGGCTATTTTGACCGAAAGTGGGTACGCAGGTTACAAATTGCGAATCTGTAATTCTTGAGGTGTTTGCAGGAAGAAAACATAAGGTTTATCTGCAAACAGGTTGCAAATTGCATGTATTGTTGAGCAGACAGTGAAAAAGGTTGTCTGGTGTATTAATGTGCACTACAGGTCAAAGGTTGTAGAAGATTTGCTTACAGTTTGGTATTAGTTTTGTGATAATGGTAGAGAATAGTGGAAGCCCCATCATTGAGAAGATCGACAAGAACAACTACCCATCATGGAAGTTCCGTGTCGCGAACTTCCTTATTGGAAAATGCCTCTACGAGTTTGTTTCAGGTGAAGAAAAGGAGCCGGAGGTGAGTGATCCTCTAACTGCAGAAGAGACAAAGGCACGGAAGGAATGGAATGCAAAAGATAAAAATGTCATATATTGGCTGTCTGCAGTAATTGACAATAATATGCTGGGACATATTAGAAATGCAAAGAATTCATATGCGGCTTGGACCATACTTGAAAGTATGTTTTCTGTAAATACAAAGACACGAAAGATTCAACTGAAGCAAGAGTTGAATACATTGAAGAAAGGGAAGATGTCTATCAATGAGTATGCACTGAAGGTAAAGAGCATTGCAGATGCCTTGGCAGCGATTGATGCAATGCCCGATGATGATGATTTGGTATCGTCTACCTTGGGTGGACTTAACAATGAAAAGGCTTGGAAGTCTTTTGTAACTTCTGTATATGTTAGAAAGCCATTCCCAGATTTCGATGAGTTGGTCTCCCTTATGATCACTGAAGAGATCAACATGCACAGTGAGACATCTGAAAGAAGTGATGAACAGGTCCAAGCTTTCTACTCCAGTTCAAGAAGGGGACGTGGCAAGTTCTCTTCAAGAGGCCGTGGTACAGGACATGGTAGTGACAACCAGCAAAACAGATTGAATCAACAATTTGGTGATATATAGGTTTCAGGAGGTCGTGGTAACTTTAGAGGCAAGGGGAGCTTTAGAGGAAAAGGTGGGTGGTAGAACAAAGGTTCTAACAACTCTGGTATTGTGTGTCACTATTGTGGCAAAACAGGTCATATTACAGCCCAATGTTATGCTAAGAAAGATTATATTCGCAGTGGTAAGTTGCAGTAAGGAAATTATGCATCGTCTTCACGACAGAATGAAGAAAAAAATGAACGTCTGTTTGTTATGCAGCATATGCTGAATGCTGTTACAGGAAAGGAAACACATGATGATGTTTGGTATGTTGATTCAGGTGCATCCAATCATATAACCAGCCATGCAGAATGGTTTGGAGAGATGTAAAATTTGCAAAATGCAAGTTACGTGCAGACGGGTGATGATTCATGCCACCCAATTTCACACATTGGAAAAGTTTCCTTGTCCTTGCATGATGGTAAGACAAAGAGTCTTTCAAATGTATTACATGTGCCATCTATTACAAAGAACTTGGTGTCAATGGGTCAAATGGTAGAGTAAGGGCTGCAAGTCAGATTTAATGCAAAGGGCTGCTTTGTAGAAGACTTCAATGACAAGTGCAGGTTAGTTGCAAAGGGAAGTAGAGTTGGGCGTATGTTTACTCTGGATGTTGGAATTCCTACTATGAATGCTGCTATGTATGCTAAAGGAAAAGGTGTTGTTGCAAATATTAAAATTTGGCACAAACGCATAGGACATGCAAATGTACAAAGGCTGAAATTAATGCAGTCCAAAGGGTTGGTTACAGGTTTACCTACATTTAGAGTTGCAGAATTTCATAAGGTATGCGAAGCATGTCAGTTTGGTAAGCAAGCAAGACAACCCCTTTCACATGACATAGATGTAAGCAGAAATATCCTTGATGTTGTGCATACAAACATTTGGGGGCCTGCACAAAATGTATCGCTTGGAGGCAGTTCATACTTTGTCACATTCATTGATGATTGTTCTAGAAAGCTGTGGGTATATTTTATGAAGGAAAAGAGTGAAGCATTTGAGCACTTTAAAACTTTCAAGGTTGTAGTTGAAAAAGAAACTGGCTTAAAAGTAAAGTGCTTGAGGTCAGATGGATGGGGAGAGTACCTCTCGAATGAGTTCAGCGATTTTCTAAGGTCTCATGGGATAGAGAGACAATTCACATGTAAAGTTGAGTGCTGATGTTGGGGATGAGATAGAAGACCCTACTATGTTCAGGAGGATAGTGGGGAGTTTGATCTACATGACCATTACAAGGCCAGACTTGAGCTACGATGTTGGTCTTGTGAGTCAGTTTATGCAAGTACCTAGTAAGCCACATTTGGATGCAGTCAAATGCATATTGATATATGTGAAGTTCACATTACATTATGGACTTTTCTATGAGGCAGGTACAAATGTACAGGTGTTTGGATACACAGATGTAGATTGGGCTGGTAGTATGTCTGATAGAAGATCTACCAGAGGATACATGTTCTCTCTTGGTAGTGCAGTAGTTGCTTGGAGCAGCAAAAAGCAATCTACAGTTGCTTTGTCGAGTACAAAGGCTGAGTATAGAGGTGCTGCTGTTGCAGCATGTGAGGTAGTATGGCTACAAAAGTTAATGGCTAATTTGGATGTGCAGATGGAAGGTCCAGTTGTCATTTATTGTGACAACATGAGCAGTATACAGTTGGCTAGGAACCCTGTGTTCCATGCCAGAACAAAACATATTGAGGTACATTATCACTTTGTGAGAGAGAAGGTACTAGCAGGTGAGATTGACTTGGTGTATGCCAGCACACAGGATCAGATAGCTGACATCTTTACGAAGGCATTGGGTACAGAGAAGCTTCAAAAGTTTTGAAGCTTACTTGGAGTCGTAGAGATACAGTTGAGCTTGAGGGGGAGTGTTGAGATGACAAGCTTAACACATGCGGACATTGATGATAGACCCCTTGGTTAGATGGGTCCACGCGTCTACACTTAGCACGTCAGTGGTCATTATGACTCACACATGGCCACTGACTCATTACTTATTATATTCAGGTTGTTACACCTATTTACAGCTGGCATAGTTATAGCGCCAGTCGACTAGTGTAGTCAGTTATGCATTGTTTGACTTAGTAGACCACCTTCCTTTATGTTGTATCTTATCTATACTTTGTGTACATTATAAAGTGCGTGGAAGAAGAAGAAGAAATCAGCAAGAAAACGTTTTGGCCTCCATCTCTCTTCTTGTCTCTTGAGTGAGCTTCTCCTTGTGCATTCTGTGTGTGTTCGGCACAGCATCTTGAGCAAGTTCCTCCACCACGCGATTCTTGACACAACCAAAGCTCACACCGATCAATGGAAATCTTAATCCTTATGGGGGATACCCACAAGCACTTATAGTAAAGTGTAAAATCCTTGTAACTATTGAAATAGAAAGCTTGCTTATATCCTATTCCATGTTCCTCCAAATAGTACAAATTGTGGAAAGGAGGAGAAAGGATCAAATATCTTTACCAAATCTCTTACAAAGGATCTCCTTCGAATTTATATTTAAAGACTCAACATTGGGCTAAGAATGTAGTTTGGGACATTGAGGAGGGGTATTAGATATGCTCAATCCCCCACCCTCATAAGGTGCCACCAATGATCCATAGTGCTCTAAGTTGTAAGGCCTCCATTATGAGGAAGCTATGTGTGAGCACAAGGGTCCTGACTTATATGTTAGATGAGGTCTATGTGATCTGATGGAAAAAGGAATCCTTTGTGGATCTAGTCTTTGGGTTAGATAGAATACTTATATTGGTAGCAACTTGAGGCTCAAAAGTAAATGAAATATTCCCTAGAATATTCTCTAGCCAACTAGGGAAGGTTTGTAATATGGTTGGACATGCCAATCACACTACCTTCCTAGGCTATAAACGCATGACCCCTCTAAAACCATCGTCAATCTATATTTCACCTAGTCATAGTTGTTCTAGCTACCCTTAAGATCTTTTCCTATCATTCTAGATCAGCATCCAAGCTCATAGTGGAAGTGCTATAGTGGCGATAAATTGCCAAGACCCATGGACTACTTATTATTTCACAAGCATTTCAAGCCGAGCACTAATGGCTACCTCTCACATAGCGGATGCGCTATCTCTCTCTACAAGTGTAGTGAGCTTATCTCCATGCTTAATTGAGTTGCCTCCTCTTGTGAGCACTCCAATAGCTCCATGATCCAAGTGTAAGCTTCAAGCGAGATTAATCCTCAAGCTCCATGCTCCAATCTCCATTGCTGCCGCGAGCAAGACAACAGGAGAAGATAAGAGAAGGGAAGAAGAGAGGAGAAGATAAAGAGCTTCTCCACCATGGTCCCTCACCCTCACGCACTCATTCCCTCACCCTCTCACACTCCCTCTCTCAAGAATAAGCTCAAGCAAGCAAGATCAAGAATAAGAATAAGAGGAGGAGAGCTACTTTTGGCCACACACAAGAATGAGTTCCTCATTCACTTTTCAACTTTATATACAAAACCCTAAATCCCTTTTGGGTGGCCATCCCCTTTATGGTTTGGGAAGCTTGGCCCATTTCTCTAAATCTTCTCCTCCTCTCCCCTATTGACATGGCCTCAACCCGCCATGCCTCTAACCACTTACAATTTGCATTACTCTTTTACAAAATAAATCATAGTGCACCTTGTGCTCTTTTACAAAAGTATTGACTTGTGCTTTTTCTTGTGTGCCTCTCTCCTTAATTTAGAACTTTTTTACACTTCTTGTGTTTCCAAATTTTTATTGACACACCCTTGTATTCCGTTCCAATTATGCCTTAGTCCTGTCTTCTATTTTAGATTTTCTGGATTTTCCAACTTGTTTGTCTAAGGGTTAACATTACCCCCCTCCTAGATGAGTGCCAATCCCATGGCACTCTCCATTATAGGTAGCAGGTTTTGGCATGCATTGAAGATGTGGGTGGAAGGGACTGCCATGGTTTTCCTTGGAGGATTTTGGGTGGTGGTGTAGATGAAGGTTGTTGGGGGCACATTGTTAGTCTGATTAGCTAGTGATAGGGTTGTTGCAGTTGAGAGTTGCACTCATGGCTTGCATAGGTGTTGGCTTTTGGGGATTCCACGCGTTGATAATTCTTTGGTGTGCTTGCATGATAATAAAGGATAAGATGTTAGAGTTAAGTGTTGATGAAGAGCTGACGGTACTTTCACTAGAGTCTTCAATACCTACAATTAAAAACCTCTCATCATATGGTCTCTCCCAAGGGATTAGTGCTAGTCTTCTTATCGCACACAAGATGTAGTTTGATTAGTTTGGGAGATAGGTCAATACTCTAAGCAAGCTGAGAGTATTGTCCTACACTTGAGGACCCAAACTATGTATAGATTGTGGTGGAGATATTATGTGAGTGCACATGCATACTTAGATATTATGTAGTTAGAAGACTGCTGGTCTAGTTCCTCATAGTAATGTGTGGATGAAAGAAGGGTTCAATGGGGTAGAAAAAATTATTGATGTTGAGGAGAAGTATACTTGAAGGCTTCTTGAGACATCATTTATGATTTTAACAACACAATGTAGCATAATTGAGCTCATTGATGTCTTATCTTTTGGTAACTAGTGGCTACTTGTATTGTTTGAAGATTACGATGTACTTTCCAAGGTCTTTTGTGCCTTGCTCACCACTATTGATTGCAATGGTGCTGACATGGAGTGCAAAAAAGAATCATGCAAATGCTTCTGGGTGATATGTCTAATTGACAAGCTCCCTAGGTATGTCTTGCCCTTGATGTGCCTTGAACAATTATGGAAGATGTGTAAAGGGCTAAGGGACTAGGGATGGAGCAAGCCGACCAAGGTCACTGGACGTACCTAATGAGAACCCTAACTGGTGTGTTGTGATCGTGGGTGTCTCTTTTTTTCTTTTCTTTCATTTTTTTGAATAAAATGAATACAATCAATGCAATACGTTGATGCCATCATTCTTTCATTTGAATTGAGAAATGTCGAGATCCAAAGACTGTGAAACATGGATATTACAAGGATGATTGTGTTACTAGCCTCGATGCTAAAGGAACAATTATTGAGATGAAGAGACACAGTTGAGATTTTGCAAATCTCTTTGTAGCCTATGAGACATTGGAACAATTGAGGTAGAAACTAGAGTGAGCTGTGCATGGACAAGGGATAGAGCATCTGGTGAATTGGATCCTAGTTGATGAAGAAACGGTTGTCGTTATTGAGAGCATGTATCCTACCCGGATGTAGAGTTTGGCCAGGAAAGAGAGAGTAGCCAATGAGTATGCTTTGGGCCATGCTCAAATGTAATGTGTGCTTTTTACAAGGGTGATATTCTCTTCTAGAGAGGCTTCTATCATGGTTCTTTATTTCTTGGTATTTATGTTGCTTTCTTCATAATGGTACTTTGTGTGGTTGGTGGTCTTGTGGTGACTTAGACATTGTACACTTTCATACAGAGACTTGTGTCGTCATGTATTCACTTGGAAACTTGTGAGAGTATATGCAAGTCATATGCTTTAACCATAATGAATAGCGGTACAACTCAAAAAGACATCACTTATCTGAATCCCATAGTTTTGACTTCAATGCATATCATTTGCGCTTGATTATCATTGCTAGTGTGTGTGCTGGCTTTGCTTCTTTTGGTATTATTTATACACAGTCATAGAACACATTGTTTATTTATATACACATTTATAAATCCATGTCACTTCATGATGAGGATAAAAACCAATTGTAAAACTCAGGATTGTACTGGAGTGTGGCACACACATCTAGTAATCATGGCAGCCTACTCAATAAGAACATATAATTTGCAACATTGAGTAGCATGGTACCTTATATGAGTCTACTTGCACTCCTCCTCAGTGAGAATTTTATTAATCAAAGAGTTCTCTTGGCTAGCTTCGGCTAAGTCCATACCCCGAATGGCAATCAGTACTCAAAAGGAAGTTGGCACCACATAGGTCTATGGGTCTCTTTGAGACCTGAGACCCATAGACCGCCATTTGGCCAGTCGCTCCTTTGAGACTATCATAATCTGGGCTCAAAGTTTGGCCATTGTAGCATAGTTTTCAAACCAACATTTTTCAAATTGACTTCAACCCTTTGATTATCACTTTAGTTTCTCTATCTCTAAGAGATTTGGTTTTGGCAAAGCGCTTTGTTGAATTTCACAGTTAAGCATAGTTCATCGGCTTTCTCATCAGAGATGAGTTGCATGTGTTCATGTAGGATCTTGTCATAGTGCTCATTAAGATATTCTTGCTCTTCCTAGGATAGTGGATATGACAAATATTCCTCAAGATGCTCCCTAGGGAATGTGCCCATGTCTGCAAGGATGTAGGCATGTGAAAATAATTTGAGTTTAGCATCCAACTCAGTCAAGCACTCTGTGTGACACTTCTATGTTCGATGAGGGCTTTCTCGGTTTGAAAGGTGAGAAGGATCAAAGCTTGCTTGGAAGTGGGCTATGGTGGAGAGCAAGAGCAAGAAGAGAGAGACACACAAATGGAAACTCAAACAATCACAATATGTGACCGAGCCTTCCTTTATCCAAACTATCACCAAAAGAATAAAGAATAAAGTGATGGTGATGTGGGCGCCCGCCACTTGCAGTGTCTAATGGCGGGTACTATCAGTGTAGTAATACACAGGTGGCTAGGCAGAGGCACCTTTACCCCCAACAATCTCCCACTTAAAGGTGAATCTACCCTAGTGAGGAGTGAAAAGAAAAAGAAAAGATAGTACAATGTACACATGTACAATAGGATGAGAAAAAACATAATCTCATCCAACGCCCATCAATCTCCTAAGGAAGGCAAAGTGCTTAGTAGTGAAGCTTTTCGTGAGCAGATCTGTAGGATTTTCGTTAGTGGAGATCTTGACAAGGTCAATAAACTTATCCTCCACGACCCCATGTATGAAGTGATACCTCACCTCAATGTGTTTCATCTTTGTATGGAAGATTGGATTCTTGGCTAGCTAAATAGCACTCATAGAATCTGAATGCAGCCTAGGTATAGTATCAATCCCAAGGTCATGAACCAAACGGCCCAACCATATGGCCTCCTTACAAGCCTCAATGGCTGGAACATACTCGACCTCTGTGGTAGAGAGAGTGTATACTTTTGAACCCTGGACATCCAAGAAACAATATCTCTAGCATAGGTAAAGACATAGGCAAAAGTGGACTTCCTACTATCTTCATGTCCTACATAATTGTAGCCCACAACTCTTGTATCCTGGCTGCCATAGCAAATACGCATATCTGTTGTGCCCTTCAGCTATCTCATGATACCCTTTACGGTATCCCAATGCTTTTTTCTAGGTGTAGCCATATAGCGTGCCACAATACTAACTGCAAAGGCAATATCTTGACGAGTGGCTATCATGGCATACATCAAACTGCCCACGATAGATGCATAAGGGATCTTGGCCATCTCGTCCCTGTGCTCATCCGTATGTGGGAAATCATCCTGTGAAACCTTCACATAACAAGGTAATGGATAGCCAATAGGCTTTACGTCCTGCATGCGGAAACAATCAAAGACTTTATGAATGTACTCCCTCTGTGAGAGGTAGAGTAGTCCCTAATGCCTGTCACGCTTAATGCACATACCAAGAATGTGAGAGACATGTCCCAAATCCTTTATCTCAAAGCTCTTCTTCAGCTGAGATTTAAGAGCATATAGCTCATCATGAGATTTCCCTGCTATCAGCATATCATCCACATAAAGTATCAAAATAAGCAAGGAGCCATCACAAGCTTTCTTTGTGTAAAGACACAGATCCATAGCACTCCTGTTGTAGCCCTGTGACTACATAAAGGCATCAAACTTATGATACCACTCCAAAGGTGCCTGCTTCAAGCCATAAAGAATTTTCTTCAACTTCCACACTAGGTGCTCGCTGCTAGGTTTTGCAAAGTCCTTAGGCTGCTCCATGTATATCTCATCATGCAAATCCCCATGCAAGAATGCAGTCTTGACATCTATCTAGTACAAGTCCAAGTCAAGCTATGTGACTAAGGCCAAAACCAAGCGTAGGGTGGTCATCTTGACCATAGGAAAAAAGACTTCATCAAAGTCAAATCCATGCTCATGTTTAAAACCCTTAGCAATAAGCCTTGCCTTATAAGCCGGCTTAGGGTTTCCAGGGGTACTTTTCAGCTTGTACACCCATTTGCATGGCAAAGTCTTCTTGCCCTGAAGCAAGGCAACCAAATCCCAAGTAATATTCTTGTGGAAGGAGTCTATCTCAAATTGCATAGTCCTATCCCATGAGTGACAGTCACCCTTGTACATAGCCTCATCATAGGTGAGAGGCTCTCCTGCATCTATAACCAAGATATAATGCATCAAGGGCTCAAATCTATCAGGTGGACATCTATCTCTAGTAGACTGTCGCATGGCAACAACAGGCCCTGCTTCCTATCCAACACCCTGGCCATGTGTACCAACGGATGTGGCAGGCTGACCATTTGGCTATGCAAGCTATATTGGAGCAAGGGGCTCCTCCTAGAATATATCCTTGCGTATCTCTATCACCTTTTCAGGGCTGCCTATGCATCTTGTCTTCATGGAAGACTACATCATGGCTGTGGATGACTTTCCGCGCTTGCGGATCCCAGAGGTGGTAACCCATCTCACATACATTCCCATAGCCAAGGAAAATGCATTTGACACTCTTAGGATCCAACTTAGTATGCTTGTCTTTGGGCACATGGTAGAATGCCTCACATCCAAAGACACGTAGATGCGCATAAGATGGAGGTTTCTCAGTCCATACCTCCTCTGCAACCTAAAAATCCAAACCACTAGAAGGTGATCTATTTATGACATACACAACTATACTGACTGCCTCATTCCAAAAGCTCTTTGGTAAGCTTGCATAGCTAAGCATATTGCGTACACGCTCCTAGATGGTTCTATTCATCCGCTCAGACAAACCATTCTGGGGTAGGGTATAGGGAATGGTCAATTGATGCTTAATACCCCTCTCGTCACATAGTTGCTCAAAATCACATGACATATATTCTCCCCCATTGTCAGTCCTAAGGCATTTAAGCCTATGCCCAATCTGGTTTTCAACAAATGCAAGCCATCTCTGAAATACAGCCAAGACATCCAACTTAAGATTAATGGGGTAAGCCTAGACTTTATGCAAAAAATTGTCAATGAATGTCACAATATACTTTGCACCACCCATAGACTAATAGGGCATGGAGCCACAGACATCTGAATGTACCAATGCTAGGGGTCTCACTCATATGTGTCCTACCAGACTTCTTATGCGTATTCCTAGTCTATCTGCTATAAAGACAATGCTCATGAATCAAAACATGGGTAGTCAAAGGGTGGTAAGTATTGCAAACTAGAAAGAATTTACATTCCCTTCAAGGACATATGGCCCAAATGGGCATGCCAAAGAGGTACATGTGGGATGGAACCCACTGGCAAAACATGGTCAACAGAGGACCCATCAACTATAAGAGGATAAAGATTGCTAGCTTTGGCACCTCTAGCAAGAACAAGTCTGCCACGGGTGATCTTCCAAGCAGAATCCCCAAATGAAACATGAAACCTAGCATCATCAAGCTGCCTTGCAGATATAAGAGTATGTGTAAGCGCAAGTACATGACATATATCCTATAACAAAAAAGTACTGTCAGTAGAGAACTGTAGTTATACATCCCCAATGCCAACAATAGCAAGTGACCTGTCATTACCCAAGCAAATTGAACCAGAGATAGTGCGGTAGGAGTGGAACCACTCACAGCATGGTGTAACATGAAATGAAGCACCAGAATCCAAAAGCCAGCACTATGCATACATAGAGTGAACATCGTTAATGATGTAGCATCACAAGAACTAGTTGCAAGTATGTACTCCCCATCGGAGTCATCAGCCTACATGGCATTTATCTCCTCGATTTTCACATTGGATTTCACAAGCATAATGTTGCGATCAAAGGACTTTTCTTGTACTTTGTCTTTCCCCTTCTCTTTGTGCTTCTCATTGCGCAACTCATGACACTGTGGATGTATATGACCCTTCTTGCTGCAATGATGACATGTCACATTAGCATTTCTCCCACGAGACTTGCTGCGCGCGACTTACCACATGACATAGACCTAGGCTTCTGCAGGTCTCTTCCATGGCCATTCCCACGATCATTCTTGCCATTACCATTTCTGCCTCTAACAGTCAAATCATGTGACACATGAGAGGCATCCAAGTTCTTATGATTAATCTCTTCTTACAGAAGAGCACTCTCTACATTAGGCAAGTTCAAAATAGTAGCAAGAGCACATAAGGCAGTGCGGAATATATCCCATGACTCACTTAGAGTCCCAAGCAAAAACAATGGAGTAACCTCATTATTAAAGGTAATACCCTACGAAGTCAAGTTCTTGAGAATAGCATGGAATTGGCTCAAACGAGCAGACATTGTCATATTCTCCTTCATGCACAGGTCCATAAGTTGCTTCAACCAATATATCTGATTTGCTAGATTTTTCTTGTCATAGAGGTTTTTACTTTTATCCCAAAGTTGCCAAGCACTCTGTGCTTCCGCAACCACATTGTAATGCACATGTTCAGTGAGAGACAAGATGAGGGTGGACTTGCATAACTCATCAAGCTCATTCCATTCGTCATCAGTCATAGTTTTAGGCTACTCACCATGCATCCTTAGTGACTTTATCTGCGATTTCTACACCAATACCTGCCAAACTTGGCTCTTCCAACTGGCATAATTTGTACCATCAAACTTAGTGATGTTGAAGATAGCACTGTCGGTGAAAGAACCCATAATGCAGTCCAAAACAATGCAGAAAGTTCAAAACTGCTTGCTGTTTTCTATTGTAAATAGCCAAAACACCACCAAAGCCAAGGAAAAATGACCACGAACTAATAGCTAATGATGTTTCCCACCAAGTTGTCAAGAAACCCAATGTGGGGTTGATCATGGTGTGTACAAAATGATTGACACATAATTATGGTGGTTTGTAACATATAAGGAACTCCATGGCTATAAAGAGAAGGCACACAATATGCACACTCAAATGTTCTCTCTGTTTCTTTGCATAATCCAGTTACATATATAAAGGAGGAGATGCTGCATCAATGATCTCTCACACTTTCCATGTGTGTCCCCATGTGACACTATACAACCCACACGTTACATGTGTGCCCTATGTGGCATACTTTTAGTCCACATCTCTCATCCCTATTCATGCACCATACAATCTTAAGCACATAAGAGTGCTTTCACATATACACACCCGCAAACACCGAATCTTACATTCTCAACACAAGTACCATCAAAAGTACATAAAATCAAGATGATTTAGCATGAAAATTCCACATCAGTCCGTACATAATTGCTTGCTATAATAAATTATAGCCAGGTACAATGAAAGAAAATTGTAGGCAAAATCAATGCACCAAGTCAACCACGGATTTCCAAAGCATAACCAGCATCAAGCGGGCATAAATTTGCATATGGCAATCATACAAACATTGAGCGAACACCCAAGCATGTCAAAAAAATACGTCAGTAAGTCAGCACACCTCTGTTGTATAATAGGGCAAAGTGTACATAGCATTGGCAAGACTTGACACAAAGATATGCATGCTCAGGGAGTGCGAAGCCCAGATCAGCCCAAGTACATGTATATAGACCAGAGCATATCAACCATGAAACATCCAAGTGAAGAAGATCCCAGTCTCAGAAGATTCAAGGCTCAATAGCATAAACCACTTGCTCAATGTCTGTCAAACATCCAATGATGCTCCCACTGGCAAAAAATCCATATGGATCAAGCTAATAAGCTCAAGAAAGCCAAATGAGAGCACCAGTGATCCAAGACCAGACATCAATAAGACATCATGAGCATATAGGCTATGTAGCCTCCAAGTATAGCATCCATAAACATCAATTATATCCCAAATACTGGCAAGCCAAGAAATATCCCAAGTAAGTTACGGGAAGCCAGATGCAAGCCAAGACAAGGCACTAGTGGCAATCGGCTCCAAACAATGTAACTAGCATGTAGTAGTGGCATAGGTCAAACATGTCAAGACCGGTTAGACATAGGTAACATACATCCCATATGTACATCCAAGAGAGAGCATCAAATGCATTCCAAATCTGAGCTCAAGTGCAAAAAAAGATCCGAAACCAAAGACAAGCCCGATGTCGTACCCCGAAAGTCAATACTTCATTGCATATCCCAAAGACATAGCCCGAAACCAATAGGCATAACCAAACATGAGATAATAGGCTTCAGCCTACTGTGGTATAGTAGTGATTTACTATTCAAAAATAAGTATTTTTAGCAAGAAAAATAGTCATAATGATGGCATGACATGTGCATTGCATTTCCTAACAATCGAGCATTAATAGGTTAAGTAGAAGTGCCCAAACAAGCATAGTTTTAGATGCTAATGTTACTTCTACATAACATGATAGTGGAATTGTTATAAATAGTCCTAGGAATGTACAGATTAGACCCAAATCTGATGGCAATGATCAAAGAGGCTTCAACCGAAGTTAGAGACCATTCACAAGTGCATTGCCAAGCCCAAATAAGCATGACATAGCCATCAATGAGGAGTAGCTAAGCTGCTATAGTGTGCTGTCCAGAACAGCCAAAAAATGGTGCAAATTTTTTTATCCCTTCTTTTGCTCTTGTGCATCCATGTGGCCTCAATGGTAGTGGTTAATGGCTCAAGGGGGTGCCCATGGAGGCCCACAACAAGCCTCAAGTGCCCAAATGCAAGAGGAGGGAGCAAGACCCAAGCTCCAAGGGTTTGAGCTATGGGTGCCCTGATTGATTGCAACCTAAGAACTAAATAAAAGAATTGAAAGAACACTTCAATACATTTGTAGCAATGCCTTGAGGGTGCCTCAATAGGCCAGGAAGGTGCTCGAGAAGCCGAGGAGTGACGGGAGCTCGGGAAGGTCGGCTATGGCTGCCGGGAAGGAGACCCAATGCTATAGGTATTTGAATGGAAGCTAAGAATGCCATGAACCAAGCTTGGAAAGTCAAGAAGCCTTGCTTTGATACCAATTGAAAGGTGAGAAGGATCGAAGTGAGCTATGGTAGAGAGAAAGAGCAAGAAGAGAGCGAGACACAAATGGGAACTCCAACAGTCACAATGTGTGATCGGGCCTTCTTTTATTCAAACTTTCACTAAAAGAATAAAGAATAAAGTGATGGTGATGGGCGTTTGCCATCTACAGTGTGTAGTGGCAGGTACTTTCAGTGTAGTAATACATGCGTGGCTAGGCAGAGGCGTCTTTACCCCCAACATGGTTGCTATCTCATGCAAGGTTCTGGGAGTTTCCCTAGGCTTTAGCATAGTTGTGGATGAGCAAGATTGGTCAATGCTAGGACTGCTTCTATGCTTAGGGTTTTCATGTTTCTCCTGAGGCTTTCCTGTTATTGTGTCATGGTCCTCTTCAGATGTGACTAGTATAGTTTCATCAACCTATTGCGATAGTGTTGTATCCACTCTTGATTAGTCAATGTAAGTTCTACTCTCAGTGGATTGAATATTACAAGAATTCTTTGATGGTAATGGTTCCTTGATTTATCATAATACATGGATGTGTTTGAGGTTTCACCACCGTTAGGAGAGTTGAAAATGGGTCCATTCATAGGTAGAATCGATGCTTTATTCCTTGGGGTTCTCAATTGCCTGACTATGTTTTAGGGTCTTCTCCTACCATTGGATTTGTTCTGATTGTTAGGTCTGAGTGAGTTCCTTATTATTTATAAACATTCCTCAATTAAACTCACTCGGTGTATGTGTGCGTGCTCACTTCAGTACACTGTGAAAAATCAAGCTTTAAGCTTTTCTTAAGTGCACTTCAAATGTTCATATTATAATGGTGTGTAAATGCAAATAAATAGTTATTGCATTCACTCCGCCGCTCTCTTCATCTTGGCTGGCCTAGTTTGGCTCTAAGCATGATTACTGGTCACTCTTGGGTTTGCTACTAGGATTTCTGCTCTGTCGTCCTACTTGATTGGTTTTGGATACATCCTCAACCGATTCTCAGTCATCCGATTCTTAGAATCGGATGGGCTGATTATCAGCTTTGGGTTTTGGGCTTCATCAAATTTTGATTCTCGTCCGATTCTCAGAATCGGACCAACCAAAATCGTCTGATTTTCAATAATCCAAATTGGACGGGCCAATTTTCCTTGAAGGCAATCGGTCGGCGGGCCGATTGTTGGATTCTAGGAATTGAATGGGCCGATTCTGCGTGACGAGTTTCCAAGGATGACCAAAATCAACTTGATTCTAATGATTATGATGGGTCACACAAACTTCCAGAATGTAAGAATAGACCCTAATGAAGGATTGTATATACCTAGAATAGAAAATAAACTCCAAAATACAAATTAGCAACAAATCAAACAGTGTTGCCCTGTTATGACAATAGAAATCCCAATGCTTACTTTCCTTTTCTTTTCTTTGTTTTTTCTACCCTAATGAATCCAAATCACAAAGCAAATACCTATACTACTCCAACCTACTTTTCCAAATCCAAAAAATAAAAAACTTACTTGCTAAGGAGATCAAATACCTCTTCAAACTCCCTTGCTTCCTACCTATCTACCTCAAGCACGGGTTTGGGAAAAACCCTACTTCAATGCTCGATTCAAATTGCACAAGCACTCAAGGCTTGAAACCGTTGGTCTCGGCAACAGAACCAAAATGTAGAGGGAACTCAAGCCCAACTATCAAGACCCATGGACCACTTATTCTTTCAAGCATTTCAAGTCGAGCACTAATGGCTACCTCTTATATACCCGACGCACTATCTCTCTCTACGAGTGTAGTGAGCTTACCTTCATGCCCGATCGAGTTGCCTCCTCTCCTGAGCACTCTAGTAGCTCTACGATACAAGTGCAAGCTTCAAGAGAGCTCGATCCTCAAGCTCCATGCTCCAAGCTTCATTTCTGTGAGCAAGACAAGAGAAGAGAAGAGAAAACAAGAACAGAGGAGAAGATAGAGAGCTTCTCCACCATAGTCCCTCACCCTCACACACTCACTCCCTCGCACTCCCTCTCTTAAGCACAAGTTCAAGAAAGCAAGAAGAAGAAGAAGAAGAAGAAGAGAGCTTCTTTTGGCCACACACAAGAATGAGCTCTTCATTCACTTTTCAACTTTATATACAAAACCCTGAATCCCGCTTGGGAGGTCATCCCCTTTTTACATGGTCGGGCCCTCTTTCCCATTGTCCTCCTATCTTCCTAGCTTCTTTCCTTCCTACCACCCACCATTGGCCTTTACAATTTGAATAGAAGGGAGCCTAGCGCTCTTTTACAAATAGTTCTAGGGGCACCTTGCATTTAAAAATGTGATTTTACGTTTGACTTGGCTTTTGAGGCCGCCCTTGCGCTTTCATCCATTTCCCTTCTTGCTTCTTTTATTGTGTCTGATTTCCATCTAGACTACCTCTTTTAGGTCTTGACTTGTGTTTTTTTACTTTTTCTGCTTTCTTTTTATGCTAAGGTTAAAAGAAGAATACTATGTGATGATTTCCATTCAAAGTGGTATATTCTCTTTTGTCTTTGTGGTCTTTTAATGAATTCTATGAAGAATATGAAGAGCATAATCAATTTTGTTCAAGTTAAATCCATGGGAGAATTGTTTTTATGAAGCTGCGTGAAGATTTCTTATTCCTGGTGTTCTTTTCCTTCTTGTTGTCACATAAAATATGAAGAACATGCTTGTTGATTATATAAGATAACTTTTATTGTAGTAGATTTCATTTTTTATTGGTGTTCCTCTTGGGGCTCCATGTTTTTGGTGCGCAGCAGTCGGGGAAAACTACCATCAATAAGTATTAAAAGAGGCTGAAAATAAAGAAAATCACATTGCTGAGAGGAGAAGAACTCAATGGATGCTTGCAAAGTTCCTTCTACCACTGAAGAATTGGAAATTCTCATTTGCCAAAGCCACTTTCTACAAGAAATTTACCCCACAATTGTGGAAACATATTATCATCTTGATGCAGACTCTATGTGTTGTGGTGGACTATTTCTTCTCCCTATTGAATTAATAGGCACGTGCATCTTAGTGGCAGGTTGTTTGGGATAAACCTGAAGAGGCAGAAACAAAGAGTATGAACATCCATGGGAGATTTGGCTTTCATTAAAAAGTTCCCAAACATCATTAAGTGGAAAATTGTGAAGATGCTTCAGGAGTTGTAGTCAATTGAAGCTCATAAGAACAAGAAGTAAACGAGTTGGAATTTGTTCATGAATTCTCGATAGCAAGATATGTGGGACGCTTGGTGCACTAACAACTTTCTATTTATCCAATTAGCAATCCACTCAAAGTTGGTGGACAGAGTATTCTTCACAATATATACTATTGAAACCATCAGAAGCTGGCATTACTATAATGATGGCACCACAATCATCCTAAGAAAAATGAGTTTTGTACCTTCAAAATGGAGTATCTTCCCCTCTATAGTGGACTAAAAGCATCTATGCAATGATTAGAGAAGCTTCCCAAAACCCTATTGTAAGTACTCCAAGAGGAGAAAATTTGAAGGACTACCTATCCAATTCAGTTGCAAGCATCAAGAAGGAGTTGATGGATGTGATTACAAAACACCTACAATCACTAATTGTGAATACAACCAACGTATCCACTCCTTTGGGAGATAGAAGAAATGTGTTGTGATCTAATACATTGTGTAAAAAGTGCCATCAAGCGGGACATTGTAGCCACTAAATATACTTAAAAGCCAACCATCCCTAGAGCCTTCTATTCTATTGTTTAAGGAAGAACTATATAAAGGATATTTGCTCTCTGAAGGAGATGTATGAGAGAAGAAATAAGGATGAAGAAGCAAGATTCAACTTGTTGGAATCCAAGATGACAAATCATGATATTGGACTAAAGCCTAGAGAGTTTGGTCTTAATTTTGACCCAAGTAGGTTTCCCTCACAAAGTTATAGGGGACGATAGTTTGTCGGTGGCCAGAGATCAAAGGTGGAGTGCTACAGATGTGGAGAAAAGGGGCATATCTCACCAAAATATCCAAACTCTAGAAGGTCCATGGATGTAATGTCACGCGCTCCCCATAGGACCCCCTAGGACAAAATTTTTAATTTTTTTAATAAAAAAATTTACCCCCTCTCTCTCCCCCTACTGACTGTATGGCGGGGAGAGAGAGAGTGAGTGAAGTAGCAAGTAGTGGGGGACATGCAGCCCCCCAGGTGGCAGGTGGACGTCGCCTTCCCCCCCCCCCCCCCCCCACACCACCTCCATAAAACCCCATGGGGGCTTGCCAGAGAGACAAAAGCTCCCCCCTCCTCCCTCCTCACTATCAGGCTGCGCCCTTCTCCCGTTGACAAACAAATCTTCCCTCATTGGTAGACGAATCTCCCTCCCCTCCGTTGGTGGTTTGACCCCCTCTCCATCTGCTGGTGATAACAGTGCCCCCCCCCTCCCTGAGTTCTGCAGTGTGCACCCCTCTCCCCTTGATGTCCACCCACCTGCGATCGTGGAGAGAGAGAAGGGGAGGGAGAAGAGAAGGAGAAGAAGAAGGGTGAGAGAGAAGAGAGAGAAGGGGAGGAGAAAAGAAGGAAGAGAAGGGAAGAGAAAGGGAGAGAGAGAAGAGGAGGAGAAGGAAGAGGAGGAAGGGAGAGAGAAGAGAGAGAAGAGGAGGAGAAGAGAAGGAAGAAAAGGGAAGAAGAGTAAGAGGAGAAGAAGAGAAGGAGAAGAAGAAGGGTGAGAGAGAAGAGAGAGAAGGGGAGGAGAAGAGAAGGAAGAGAAGGGAAGAGGAAGGGAGAGAGAGAATAGAGAGAAGAGGAGGAGAAGAGAAGGAAGAGAAGGAGGAAGGGAGAGAGAGAAGAGAGAGAAGAGGAGAAGAAGAAGGGTGAGAGAGAAGAGAGAGAAGAGGAGGAGAAGAGAAGGAAAGAGAAGGGAAGAGGAAGGGAGAGAGAGAAGAGAGAAAAGAGGAGGAGAAGAGAAGGAAGAGAAGGAGAAGAAGAAGGGTGAGAGAGAAGAGAGAGAAGAGAAGGAGAAGAGAAGGAAGAGAAGGAGAGCCTAGGGGAGATAAATAGAGAGAATATAGGCTGAGAGAGAAAGGTTAAGAAAAACAAATAGGCAGAAATAAAGGGAGAAGGTGAGAGGTATGAAGAGTGAATTGATAGTGAGAAAGAGAGAGATAAGGGACGGGGATAGAGTTAGATTTTGTTATCCTCCCTCTTGACTATCATCATCACCTTACCCTCTTGATATCATATCTGCAATTTTTGACTAGCTACTTACCATGGCCCCCAAGCATCGCGAAGGAGTGAAGACCGTGGGAGCTACCAAGGGACAAGTATAGATGGAATTCATGGTGAAATTGGAGCCGTTGGAATTGCGGCCATTAATGGAGCACCGGGTATAGCCAACGTAGGAATTAGCACAACTCCAGACCCCATCTTGCGGAACCATGTTCTCCTTGGCCTAGGGAAGAACTATTGATTTCATTCCGTCACATGAAATGATAAGGTTTTCATAATATGTCACATAAAATGATAGACTTTCACTTAGTTTAGTGCACGATTTGTTAACTATAATTCATGGTTTACTTCCGTGATTAAAATAAATACATGAAATGTTAGCTTCCATTCATAGGATGTAACTGCACAGAAGCATAGAGGACATGTCATCTATCTTGCATTCCATGCAGAAGATAGGTATTGATCTTGCATACCACAAATATGTTCTCTTATCCTATGATAGCCAATGTTTATGTTTGGAGACCGCATGAAATATTAGGGTAAAATTGCATTTAGAATACTAACAAGTTCTTAGACTTTCATGGATCGCTTAAAAGGAAAGATTTGTATGCATTATATGAATATCTTTTATCTATGTTAGAGCATAGAAGTGATAAGTGAATTGAGTTTAAACTTTTATATACTCGAGTCACATGAGACCCTGCACTTTAGGAACAAGTACTCATTGCCAGATATGAAGAGAGTTAAAGATTGTTTAGGCTGTACTAATATATTAAATGCACCATGTGCATGCGAGATAAGTTTGATTAGAAAATTTTGCATAGCATTGCACTAAGAGAGGATGGAAAGAATGTATGACAAGTCTTTCAATATATTGTGTTTTAAAGATTACCAAGTATGTTAAAAGACATGCAAAGAATTGAGGGTTCACAACTTGGAACCCTAGGATAAAACCCAAGGGAAAGAGAGATTCAAAAGAAGTTGAGTGATTAAACGCACATGCTATGATTTATTCTTAATGATCTTGTCTTGGATTATTGGAAGTGGATACCTTCCTAGCTTAAGCTAGGCTAGTAAGCTGACTCTAAAAGGAATGTTGATGGAGGCTTATGCTTGGTTGTCTTGAAAATGATATTTCTAAGTGAATTTGGCTAGTTGCCTTGGTAAGAGGAGATCCTACTAAGGATAAGTGATTTATAAGCAAAGTGATTGCTTGATGTAGAAAATGATATTTTCTTGATTGGAAATGAAAGGTATGTTTTCCTTAGTAATTGTTTGTAATCTGGGTGCTTCAGCTGTGATTGATTCCCTAAAGTAATAATTAAGGAAGGATGGCGCTAGCTATCCCCTGCGAGCTGCCAAACCCTAACCAAGGGGGTTATGAATCCGCGTCGGTAATGTGGACCAAACCCTCCACGAGAGGTCTCTCGGTGGAAATTACTTGGCATAGGAGGACGCTTGGGTGCCAGTGGGGGCTCTGGCCATAAATCCCAATGCCTCAGTGCCCTATACAAGCGTTCTACGTGACTCGAGATGGGATCTCGAGGCCTTGATACTAGTTACAAGGTGGAATCTTGGGAGGATAAATCTTCGGGTTTTATTGCCGGGAGACGGAAGGATTTTTCTGCGGAGGAAAAAAGGAACACTTAATTCTCCTGTATGGGCAGGAGGCAAACATAAATCTTAAGATAAATTAAGAAAGTTTTTGATCTTGTTTTATCTTGTCTTCGTGTCAGTGTCCTAAATTATGTAAAGGAACCTGTGACTAACGGGTTAATTAAGGAAGTTGCTTTTATGTGTCAAACATAACATGGTAGGTAATTAGATAACTAAAAAAACCCCCAAGGGAAGTGTGGTGGATGTGACCAATGGGTCTATCCTACGGAAGGGTAGTCTCGGTTAGCCGAGAGCTTTCCTCAAAAGGAAATGTTAACGAGGAATGTTAGGGAAGGACATACAATGACCTTAGACAATGTTGGTTAGAACCCTGATTCATACCATTTTAGGGGACCGAAATGGGACTATGCCCTATGGGCAGAGAGGTCGAGTGATGTATCCCTCTCATTTTCCATTCTCTTTGAACCAAGTGCGGTATAAGTCTACTTGGGTCCAGTTGTATCTATGCAAAGTGGAGCGGCTGTAGACCAATGCTAGAAGGATGTTAGAAAGAATCGACTGCTAGGAACCCAGACTTCAGGTCAATCCTAGTGGGAACGGCCGGATAAGTTCCGTTGCAGGCAGACTCGAGAGACCCTAGTTGGCAAAATTTCGTGCCATTCCTTGGGAGTGTCGGGCGGCATCTTCTAGACTGATCTCTTGATGGGCTGCTAAGACGTGTCCTGTGATTTGAGGGGCGGGCACGTTACAATGGACTACACGACTTATGCAATTGATGCAAAGGAGAAGGCCACACTGCAAAAGACTGTCCTAGTCCAACTCCTATGAAAGCTACCTCTGATATCCAATAGAAGACCCAAGAATGTGCTTCCAATTTGATGGAATTGGAAGTTTCCCCAATAATGTGTGCCAAGAAAGGAGAACCCATAGTTCCAAAAGAGAATATTCTCTCTACCAAAATGGTAAAGTTCAACCTTCCCAAGGAGAAATAGAAAAATCTAGAGCATAACAATGTAGTACAGAGAGCGCTGCCATAGAGAGCCATAGATATAGTTGCAGAGATAGGACTAGAGATCCAAGAGATGAAGGATGTTGAAGTACCTCCAAAAGTAGAAGCAGTACATATGTTGCCACTTCTAGAGGAAAAAGGCAAGATGAAAGTGGGTGTTGCCCTATTCCCTAGAGCTAATTAGAGAAGCATGTGGATCCTATCAAAGAATATGACTTCTCAAAGACCTAGACACCTTTAAACCAAACTTGGCATTCTGCCAATTGGTTGATGTTGTCTCCCAATTGTGGCTCAAAAGTTTATTAACAAGAAGAAGAGGCCTAAGGATCGCTCCCTCAATAGCAACCAAGTTCAACAAAGCCCCGGAGCCTATGAAAGAAATGGATGTGGCCAATGTCTTTCTAGATCCTGGTACCTCAGAGATTGGTGTGTGGATTGAAGGATGCTTTATTGCAGATGCATTGATTGATGGAGTTTCATCAGTAAACATAATGAGAGATGTGACAATGAAGGACCTAGACTTGCAAGGTATGCAGTCTATGCAGTGGCTTATCAGATTGGCCGACTAAAGTAGAATCAATCCTTTGGGCATTCTCCCATATGTGAAGACAACCCTTGCACATGAAGAGATTATTGACTGACCTATCTCGTGGTAAAACCAAATTCCTATGGGACCTCATACCCTTTGCTTTGCTATGAAGACCATGGCTTTTTGAAGCAAGGGCGCGGATGGATTGGTTCAAAGGAACCCTTACCCTAGGCAGAGGACCCAACAAGGTGGTGTTGAAGTTGTATAGATCACAAAAAGGTAATGGATCTACTTCCATCAAAGTCTTAAGAGACTCTTCCAATGAAGTAATAAATGGTACATCTGGAGATGAAGAAGCCATCAAATAGATCTTTCCCAAGAAAACATAGGCACAGTTTCTAGTAGTGGGCACTATAAGCCAACTTCCAGAAGAAGCAAAGTATTTTTCAATGGGTGAATACCTCTTGCTGCCTAAACCTAAATTGATTTCAGAACTCACCTTTGACAACAAGATAAAAGCATGGATGTATTGTTCACCCTATTACATGGTTGTAGTAGAGATAGAGCTAGAAGTAGAGATAGAGATAGAGCCAAAAGTGTAATATATTAAATAAATTAAAGGGAAATTATTATTTCCGCCCTCATGGCGGCGCATGTGCTGTGCCGGACGCCGCGAAAGCTACGTGTATCTATTTGGAATAGAGGGGAGAGGGGGCCAGTAAGCTCCTCGCTGGAGCTTGCTCAGGGCCCTCTCCATGCTTACTGACAGGCAAGGGGGGGAGGATTCCCTCCCCTCCCCTATATAAAGAGGAGAGGGCCGTAGTTGTGGAGTAGGAAGGAGGCAGAGATAATCGGGAGCTTCCGTTTGAGAAAAGGAGGAAGCCAGGGTGCTGCCAGGCCAAGGGAGGGGTGGGAGGTGACAGAAAGAAATGACTGCACCAGGCCGTGCTTAGTCAGAGCTGGAGGCCGTTGAGTGTCGGGCTGCACCAGCTACCACTGATTGGAGAAGCTACCGCCTGAAGAGACTGAGCCACCGTTGCCATTGTCAGGCGCCACCAAGTTGCAAATCGATTGGTCTACGTCCACGTAGGTACTCCACGCCCCCAGAAGCTTCTCAGAAGCTTCTTGAGAAGCTTCTAAGGGCTCTTCCAAGCCCCCCTTCCCTTGGAGGTTTCCTGCACAAAAATTTCTCACAACAATCATTTAAGCCCCCTTCCTATACCTTCAAATTTTCCCCTCTCCCGGTTTTATCTTCTTAAAGGCCCTTTCACTCCCTGTGCTAATCTATAAACCCCGTGTATTACCTTCATCTTTTCCCCCCTGGACCCCAATTCAAACCATCATCATGGGCCCCGGTTGTTGTTCCGTGAGGAGTAGAGACGAATAAGGTGGAAGAAGATAAAGAAGGTAAGAAAGAAGGAATAGAGGGAGGAAGAACGGTAAAAATGAAGGAAAAAAGAGGAGTGAAGAAGGAGGAGTAGGGAAGGAGAAGAAAAAAGTAGAGGAAGTGCAAGGAAAGAGTAATTTCCTTCTATACCTTTTACCCCAAGCCCAAAGCTCTCCAAGGGTTCATGTGGATGCAAAACCACACTCACCCCTAAACTTTTTGCCAAGTATAGACCCTATAGGGCCTCCATACGCTTTGTAAATCTTTCCCTCTCCGAAGAATCTAAGAATCTAAAGGTCCTATCATTCCTTCTCGTGATCAACCGTTTTAACAACACCTTGCCCCGAAAGAGAGACGGTGGAAATCCAGAAGAAGGAGTAAAAGCTACCTTCACATTCGAACTACGATGCCGCCTAAGAAAGTCCAAGGAGTAGTTGCGGGAGGTTCATCTCTCGGTATCCATGTGGATATCTCACCCCAAAACCAGGTTTTTCTTCTTGGCTTTAATTCGGTTTTAAGTCAATCATGCAAAGAGAAATTGTTAGGGATAGGATATATTTGTCCGAGTTATTAGTAATAAAGGAGTTTAGCTTAATTGAATGAATGATAATGTATAGAACATAGTTTCCTTCGAATAGCATCATGCATTATAAATTACGAGCAAGATTATCTATTTACTATAGTAGTATATTTTAGATAAATCCTGAAGGTATAGAAATTGTATCTTGCACCATTAGTCCTATTCCTTTTTGCAACGAATCATTGAAAATGATTAAATTCATGAAATGTTCTTTTCGTTGCTCAAATTACTAGGAATTCATTATTGCTAATTGCACATCTTAGCAAGGGAAATGATTGTTAATTGTATGAGTTCGTCTGCAAGGAAAAAAAGGATGATTAAATTGAATTGTACCGACTGAAAAATCAATTGTCACAAGGATAACAAAACCGTGACGAGGTGATCAATATTACCTTCCGAAAGATAACCAAACCAATCTAAACTTAGAAATACCATGCCCGAAAAAAATAGGCCTTGGAAATGATTTAAAGACCAAAGAAACGTTTATACCTTAAGCACTTGACTACTTTCCTTATTGTAGGGTCAATAAATTAGTAAAGATAAAGAACTAGGGTATGTCCCTGAGGTTCTTAAAAAAGAGACCTAGGTCCGAGCTTAAAGGATCTAAAACGGATTATTCCATCGCAGGACTTGCGCAGTAAGTACAAAATCATTTAGTCTTGTGATTGATTCACAAGGAGAAAGGGTAAATACCCTCAACAAGGATGGCAGATCCCTATGCAAGTTATCTTGCAAAAGGACATATTTTTGGATATCCTTCTAAATAAGGAAAGTTGTAAACCGGAAACTAGAGTATCTAAGGAACTTTAGGGTTGACCAAGTTGGGTTAATAAGGTACGCCCTACACCGGAATTTAAAGGATCTTGCCAATTTACAAGACACCTTGGGAACGAGTGCTGATACACTCAAAAGGAAAGAACACTTCCTTAGCAGTTTGCCAAACAACACAGTTGATTAATGGAAATGTTTGTGCTTACTAGAGATTTTAGAGCTCTGTTTGAATTATGAATTACAAATTAAATGAATACCTATACTTTAGGTTAAAGGCCTGAAGAGAGAGGCAGTTTCAGTTACCCCCAACTGCCTGCCTAACCCTAACCAAGGGGGTTGTTGACCGCACCGGGAACGTGGACCGAACCCGCCGCGAGAGGTCTCTCCGTTGAGCTCTACTTGGAGCAGGAGGACGCCTGGGTGCCAGGGGGGCTCTGGCCGTAAATCCCTCACCTTTCGGGTCCTGCGCAAGAGGCTAACATGACTCGGGATTGAATCTCGAGGCCCGCATACTAGTTTACAGGCGAAAGCTTGGAATAGTGATCCTTGCGAACTACTGGATAGCATTCGGGCAGATTATGGACAAGCCTACGGGCGGAACCCATTGTATTTCAAACATAAAATGATGAAATGTTAATAAAAAAACTTGCTTGATATTGTTTTTCTATGTCACGTGATAAGATTACGTGAAAGAACCAGTGCTTAATGGTTTAATTAAAGAAGCTGATTATATGTCAAATCAATGTGTTAGATAATTACATAACTAAAAACAAACTGAGGAAAGTGCGGAGGATGGGCCATGGGTCCGTCCTACGGTTGGGTGGTTCCAATTAGCCGGGAACTTTTCTCAAAGAACAGCAAGATGATCATCAAAGAAAATGAATAATGAAAGCAATGACCTAGAGTTATGTCTTACCCGATTTACGCTGTTTTAGGGGAATGGAATGGGACTATGCCTTATGGCAGAGAGGTTGAGCTTTGCATCCCTCTCGTTTCCCATTCTCCTTGAACCAAGTGCAACGTGAATCCGCTTCGAACTTGGCGTTTCTGCGTAAAGTAGTTTGCTCAGGTCCGACGCTAGTTGCTGTTAGTTAATGACCAGTCAGGAAAACCCTAATTCCGGTCGATCCTAAGTGGGAACGGCCAGAATACTTCCGCTACGTGGCAGACGCGGGAAGACCTAGATCGCAAATCCCATAACATTCCATGGGATTGCCGGGCGGAGCCTTCTAGACATCCTTTCCGATGGACTGCTAAGACATGTCCTGGATGATACTAAGGGGACACGTTACAGTTGGTATCAGAGCCGACCAGTCACGAAATTGCTATTATAAAGTCTCAAAAAAATGAAATAAAGAAATTGTTGCTGTCCAAACATTTCCTTACCTTCAATACTGTCTTGTAGAGTTACGAAGCATGGAACAAGTTTTTGGTATTTTGGGTCATGTTTATGACTGCAATGCATTCTCCGCTTTACAGACAAAGAATTGGGATGATGAACATCCTGGAGCAGATTTTTAATCCATCACCTTTGTACATAGAACGAAGATGGACGGGGTCTTCAGGAATCTACTATATAGCTGCCCACCGGTTTGCTTATCTACAGACCAACCTAAAGAGGATCAAGTGGTTGGAAGACTTGAAAGTCGTGAAGCTGTTCGTTTTTGTGGAAGCTCACGTAAATTCGACTTTACATATTTAAGGTCGGAGGGTTGAGATGAACTCATATGTATATGAGGAAGTAACCCGTGTAATCCGAGCCGACAGGATTAAAGTGTTGGGCTGCCATGAGAAGTATGGATTCCAACGGAAAGGGTATCCTGGACTTCCAATGACTTATCGATTCCTAAAGTTCCATGATCCAAAACCCTACTATTACTCAGTTCCTGTAGACAAAAGCAATGCAACGTTATTCTCCCCAAACTGAATGCAACAATTGGATTATCATTACATGAAACGTTGTATTCGAAAAGGCTATGCCCATGTAAATACAAATAAAGACTTCTTTTTATCAATATATGGCTGTGCATAAGAGTTGTTAAGAAGCTAAGTAGCTACATTGTTTATGAGATGACTGAACTAAAAATGAAATATAAGCTAACATCGATTATCATATAATAACGTTAAGAAAACCTTTATCCAAGCACAACCCCAGGTACAGGTTCCAAATTCGCCTCCTACAACAAGTACTTTTGAGATCCAGGAGAAGAAGTTCCTCCTCAAGCAAATAAAGCCACCTGAGTTTGACAAGAGAGGCAGATTTGTCCAGGCTGATGCTGAAATTTGGATTGAATCCATGGAGGATTACTTCGAAGCAGCTGGTACTGCACCTACCAATCAGGCTATGCTCGCCAAGTTAAAGCTCACCAACGAAGCTAGACTTTGGTGGAAGCAATGGTGCAAGGATCAAGGGATTTCAAAGGGATCCATTACCTGGGAGAAGTTGAAGAAAGCTGTATAGGGAAGATACTTACCACCTGCATATCGCACACAGAAAATGAATGAGTTCTACGAGCTAAAACAGCTAGGACTCACTCTTGACGCATACTACTCTAAATTCCTCTCACTTTTAAAGTATGCGCCACAGATGGACATGATGCAGCAGGTGTCCAAATTTTGTGCGGGCTTAAATCCACCAGTAAATACCCGTCTCGAATCTATGCGTCCATCAGATCTTCAGGATGCACTCATACGAGCGGCACCTATAATTCAGGAGATGCAATCTAGACCAAGGGGTAACAAAACTTGGTCTTATAGTGACCCGAACAAAGGAGCATTCAGACCTCAAATGAAGAGAGTTCAAGGTCATAATCAGGGACAAAGAAAGAAAGCAAGGACAAATAAAGTCAACAACTTTGTTCCTACTCAAAGTAATGGGCCGAAACCTCCGTTGTTTCCACTGCAATGAACCCGGTCGCTTCAAGAGGCAATGTCCCAAGCTCAACAGAGGACATCGCCAAATGCCTTTCCGAGGAGCAGGCCGCGGTCAAGGAGCCATCACCCGTGGAAGAGGAAGAACTGCTTGCATTGCCAATAGGCAAAGATGCGAAGAAGAAGAAGAGGAAGATTCGACTATGGAAGCAGAATTCGAAAGAGTGACAGTCCATGCCGCTTTACACAAGAAAGGGCCGAATCGCCAATTCTCGATGATTTAGACACCGTCGGACTATCAAGATAAACGTTTCAAAACCTTGATTGATTGTGGCAGTACACATTCCTTTATCTCACCAGCATGTGCAAAAAGATTAGGAATAGCCACAGTAGAAGCACCTACCCTGCTTGTGGAATTGGCAAATGGTCGTGAGGTAACTTGTACCAGGCAAACTGCTAAGGTGGAATTCTTTCTAGGAGGAAAGAAGACTTCAGTCAAATTCAGAGTCATGAATTTAGATATCCATGAGTGTCTACTCCGGATGGATTGGCTTAAGCCCAACGACGCCCACATTCACTGTGGAAAGGGTCAAGTTTCCTTTCAAAACTCTGAAAGGGAATTTGACACAACTCAAGGTGAGGTAGGAGTTCCAAGAATCCAATTGGCCAAAGTATCTCGGATCATAAAAGGAGTCAAAAAAGGATTACCCATTTACTTGATCAAACTCAACATGTTAGATAAAAAACAAGAGTCTCATGAAGGACCTTCTTAGCTAAAGGAATATGCTGACATATTCCCTAAAGAGTTGACCGAACTTTCGCCTCAAAGAGAAGTGGATCATGAGATTAGGTTAGTGCCTGGAGCTGCACCAATTGCAAAGAGACCTTATAGAATCTCCATACTAGAAGCAATTGAGTTGAAGGAACAACTCAAGCAACTGTTAGATCAGGATTACATCCGCCCTAGCAATTCACCGTGGGGAGCTCCAGTACTATTCGAGAAAAAGAAAGATGGGACACTTCAACTATGTATTGATTACCGAGGGTTAAATCAATCAACAGTCAAGAACAAGTATCATATTCCTAGAATAGATGATCTTCTTGATCGTCTTCAGGGTGCAAAGATCTTCTCCAAGATTGATCTCAGGTCAGGTTACTATCAGATAAGGATCAAGGAAGATGATATTCCAAAGACGGCCTTCAATACAAGATATGGGAACTTTGAGTTCCTGGTTATGTCATTCGGGCTTACAAATGCACCTGCCACCTTCAATAGATTAATGCATGATATTTTTAGACCATATCTTGATGATTTTGTGCTTGTCTTTTCGATGACACTTTAGTCTATTCTAAACAGGAAGATGATCATGAACCTCAACTTCGGATTGTCCTTGAGACAATGAGGTCACATAAGCTGTATGCAAAAATGAAGAAGTGTGCATTCTTCAAGCGTCAGATTGAATATCTGGGATTCATAGTGTCATCAGAAGAAATATCAGTAGACCCAGCCAAGGTCAAAGATGTGCTTGAATGGCCAATATCAGTATCCGTCAAAGAGATACGTAGCTTTCTGGGATTGACAGGATGGTATAGGGTCTTCATCAAAAACTATGATTTGATTACAACACCTCTTACAGACTTACTAAAGAGGCAAACTTCCATTACATGGTCAACTTTCGAACAAAATAGCTTCGACAAATTGAAGCAAAGTTTGGTATCAGCACCTATTCTAAAACTTCCTGACCTCAATAAGGAGTTCGAGGTAGTAACTGATGCTAGCATTCTTGCCTTGGGGTGTGTACTTATGCACGAACGTCATGTTGGGGGTAAAGGCGCCTCCGCAGTGCCGCCCCGTGTATTACTACACTGACAGTACCCGCCACTGCACACTGCAGGTGGCGGGCGCCCGTCACGTCAATTTATTCTTTATTCTTTTAGTGACAGTTTGAATAAAGGAATGCTACACTGACAGTACCCGCCGCCACTGCACACTGCAGGTAGCGGGCGCCCGTCACGTCACTTTATTCTTTATTCTTTTAGTGACAGTTTGAATAAAGGAAGGCCCGGTCACACATTGTGACCGTTGGAGTTCCCATTTCTTGTCTCTCTCTTTCTTGCTCTTGCTCTCTCGCCATAGCTTGCGTGCAAGCTTCGATCCTTCTCACCTTTCAACTAGTATCAGAGCTTGGCATTCTCTTGCTCGAGCTCGACTCAATGCTTCCCGACCTTTGCATCGACTCACTTCACGCATTGGGTCTCCATCCCAGCAGCCATAGCCGACCTCTCGAGCTCCCGACTCTCCCCGGCTTCCCGAGCTCCATCCCGGCCTTCTTGAGCTTCATCAGGGCCTTGCCCTTGAGGTATTGCTTCAGCATTTGCAGGAATTTGAGTGTATTCTCAGTTTGAAATAGGACAGGAACAAAGGGCAGCCACTCTTCTTGAGCTCCATAGCTCATATCTTTCCTCCCCTTTGCATTGGGCCTTAATAGCTTGGTATGTGCCTACCTTGGGCCATCATTGAGCCCCCCCACACTCAACATTCAGCCACGTTGATCAGCAGCCATTTTCCAGCAACTCACGTTGATTTCAGCGCATCTATTCAGCCCTCCCCTCCTCACGTGTTGAAGCTGCAGCCACTTGATCTTCATCAAGCCCTTGTGTGTGGCCTATTGGGGCTTATTTTGGAGCCCCCCAACCATCATAACTCCACGTGATTGGCAGCAGCACTCCAGGCCTCAACACGCTGAATGTGGCGCCCATTTTCAGACTTTGACCTCCACGTTTTACAGCTGAATGCTTTATTTCTCATGGAGCACTCATCATTGGCCTATTTGGAGGGCATTTGAGCCATTTTTTGGATGTCATTTTGATGCTTTGGCTTGACATTGAGGTTGGGAGCTGATCATTCTCAGTTTTGAAACTGTCATTCACTGCATAACAGTGCTGGAAACAGGCAGCACCCTTGACACTGACATTTGTTGCTTATGCCTCATTCCATTGGAGCTATTTGATGCCCGTATGCGGTCTACTTCCTACCCGGATGTATTGGGGATGTATGCATTTGGTATGACCATGATTTTGGCTTGAATTCGGGGCTAAAATCTACTGTTTAAAATAGTAAATACATGTTGGAATAACAGTGGGCTGAATGTACTTTACATGCTTTGGTTCGTGATATATGCTATTTGGTTCGTGTATGCCATACCGACATTTGGAGCTTGGATTTGGATGTATTTGAGCATTCCCGGCTTACTTGATCACTGATCTCGGTTCCTATTTGGATGTCATTGAGTTGACCAAGAGCTTATTTAGGCTTATGTATTACTTCATGGTTAATACGACCGGTGTTTCATGTATGTCATGCTCTCTTGGATGCACTTGATGCATTGACAGGGTCACTTATCACTGGTGCTTTCTCTTGGGTTGTTTGAGCTTCTGAGCTCGCTTTGTACGCCTTTTGTGCCAGTGGGAGCATTTTACATGCTTGCTTGACCTTTGACAGTTGCATGCTATTGGAGCACTTACATGTATTTGGAGCAGTTTATGTCTTGAGCAGCTACATACGCATTGAGACTTTGGGATCATACTCCGATCTTTATGGATATGCATTGATGTACTCTTGGTTCACAGGATGCTTATGAGCTAAGTCTCATATTTGGATCTTTCTCTTTGAGCAGACACCTATTTGTGTCAAGTTTTGGCAGTTACAGAAACACTTTGCCTAGAGTGTCTGGGGGTGTGCCTTTCACTGGCAGATGTTATTTTGGCATGCTTCGGTGTTGAGCTCATGTTCTTTTCACTGTCATTGACCTTGCTTATGTCCGTTTCATGCCGGCTTTGGACCTAGCATTGTTTGCTTGACATTGGATCCTATTTTGGGACAGTTTGCTCTCTAGACTGCATACCTGCAATTTATTACAACAACCAGTTATTGGTGGACTGAGCAGTATTTTTTATGCTGAAATATCCTGATTTGGTGTGCTGCACCTAGTACTAGGTGGCAGCATCTTTTGGCACACTTTTCTCGCCATTTGAAGCTCATTTCAGTGGATTTTGGGCATTTTCTGCAATAAAACAGCCAGCAGTTTTACATTGTCTGTGCATTTCCAGCCTGCATTATGGCATCCTCTTCCACTGATAATGACATATTTAACATCACAAAGTTGGATGGTACTAAGTACTCTTATTGGAAGAGTCAAATTTGGCAGGTCTTGGTACAGAAATCTCAGATTAAGCCACTTCGGTTGAGTGGAGAGCAACCTGGACAATGACGACTGGCTTGAACTTGATGAGCTATGCAAGTCCACGATTGTATTGTCTCTCACTGAACAGGTACATTATAATGTATTTGAGGAAGCACAGAGTGCATGGGATCTATGGAATAAGATCAAGAATCTTTATGATAAGAAAAGTCCGGCGAGTCAGATGTACTGGTTGAAGCAGCTTATGGATCTGCGCATGAAGGATAATGCGACTATGTCTGCTCACTTGAGCCAGTTCCATACTATACTGAAGAACCTGACTTCGCAGGATATCACCTTTGGAGAGGAAGTAACTCCTCTTTTCTTGCTTGGGACTCTGAATGAGTCATGGGATGTATTCCGCACTGCCCTATGTGCCTCTAGTGCTACTCTGAAACTGAATGATGTTGAGAGTGCTCTTCTGTAGGAAGAGGTTAATCGCAAAAACTTGGATGCCTCTCATGTTTCACATGCTTTGACAGTTAGAGGCAGGAATGACAGGAATGATCGTGGTAATAACCGTGGCCGTGACTCGCAGAAGGGTCGGTCTAAATCTCGTGGAAAGTCGCGTAGTAAGTCGCGTGGGCGCAATGCTAATGTCACTTGTCATCATTGTGGGAAAAAGGGCCATATCAGACCACAGTGTCATGAGTTGCGCAATGAGAAGCGCAAGGATAAGGGCAAAGAGAAAGTGCAGGAGAAGTCCTCTGATCGCAGCATAGTACCTGCGAAGTCCAGCGTCAAGATTGAAGAAATTAATGTCATGCAGACCAAGGATTCCGATGGTAGTGATGAGTTCATATTTACAGCTAGTTCTTCTGATGCTTCACACTTGACTGATACACCTAGTATGTATGCACAGTGCTGGTTATTGGATTCAGGTGCTTCCTTCCATGTGACGCCTTACCGTGAGTGGTTTCACTCTTACCGTACTGTATCTGGATCAGTCAGACTTGGAGATGACAGGTCTCTTGATATTGTGGGTTGTGGTGATATTCAGTTGCAGTTTTCCACTGGCAGTTCATTTTTGCTTGGGGATGTACGTCATGTACCTACGCTTACGCACAGTCTTATGTCTGCAGGACAGCTGGATGATGTAGGATTTCATGTATGTTTTGGGGATTCTGCCTGGAAGGTTACTCCTGGCAGACTTGTGCTTGCTAGAGGCGCCAAGGCTGGCAGCCTCTATCCTCTTGTTGTATCTGGGTCCTCAGTTGACCATGTTTTGGCAGTGGGTTCTATCCCACATGTATCACTTTGGCATGCTCGTTTAGGGCACATGTCTTTGAAGGGAATGAAAATGTTATCTGGTTTGCAGTATCTTCCGCCTTTGGATTATGCATGTTTTGACTCGTGTGATCATTGTCTTTATGGTAAGCAGAATAGGTCTACGCATAAGAAATCGAGTAGGCCATGCATGAGTGAGCCCTTGGCATTGGTGCATTCCGATGTTTGTGGGCCTATGCCTTGCATGTCTATGGGTGGCACGAAGTACTTCGTTACCTTCATTGATGATTTTTCTAGGAAAGTGTGGGCTTATCCCATAAAGCAGAAGTCCAATGTCTTGGCAGTTTTTCAGAGATGGCTTGCTCTTGTTGAGAACCAGACTGGATATAGGCTGAAATGCCTTAGGACAGATAATGGGGGAGAATATGTCTCGCATGATTTTGAGCAGTTTTGTGATGACAGGGGTATTAAGCGTCAGTTAACCGCCCCTTACACCCCACCCCAGAATGGTTTGGCTGAGCGCATGAACATGACTATTCAGGAGCGTGTGCGCTCTATGCTTAGCCATGCATGCCTACCCCAGAGTTTTTGGGCTGAGGCAGTTAGTACGGCAGTGCATGTTATAAACCGATCGCCTTCCAGTGGATTGGATTTCCAGGTTACAGAGGAAGTTTGGGCTGGTAAGCCACCTCTTATGCACATCTCTGTGTCTTTGGATGTGAGGCATTCTGCCATGTGCCCAAGGACAAGAGGAGTAAATTGGATCCAAAGAGCATTAAATGCATATTCCTTGGCTATGGTGAGTCAGGAGAGATGGGCTATCGCCTATGGGATCCGCAAGCGTGGAAAATAGTACGCAGCCATGATATCATCTTCCATGAAGACAAGATGCACAGGCAGCCTGAGAAGGTGGTTGAGATCCACAGAGTGGTCTTTCAGGAGGAGCCTAGAGCTCCAGCACAGCCAGTAGTACAGCCTGCAGCAGTTCCTCCACAGGGCCAGGGTGTTGGACAGGCAGTTAGACAGGAAGCAGAGCCTGCGGTGAGACGGTCTGCTAGAGACAGACGTCCACCTGACAGATTTCAGCCCTCTATGCATTATGTTTTGGTTATAGATGCAGGAGAGCCTTTCACTTATGATGAGGCTATGCGCAGGGGTGACATTCACTCCTGGGAGAGGACTATGCAGTTTGAGATAGACTCCCTGCATAAGAATGAGACTTGGGATTTGGTTGCCATGCCTAAGGGCAAGAAGGCTTTGCCATGCAAGTGGGTGTACAAGCTGAAAAGTACCCCTGGACACCCCAAGATGGCATACAAGGCTAGATTGGTAGCAAAGGGTTTTAAGCAGGAACATGGTGTGGACTTTGATGAGGTCTTCTCTCCTGTGGTTAAGATGACCACCCTGCGCTTAGTCTTGGCTTTGGCTGCACAACTTGACTTAGATCTATATCAGATGGATGTCAAGACGGCTTTTCTACATGGGGACTTGCATGATGAGATCTATATGGATCAGCCTAAGGGCTTTGCAGAACCTGGCAGGGAGCACCTAGTGTGCAAGTTGAAGAAGAGCTTGTATGGCTTGAAGCAGGCACCTAGGGAATGGTATCATAAGTTTGATGCCTTTATGCAGTCACAGGGCTACAGCAGGAGTGTTATGGATCCGTGTCTTTACACGAAGAAAGCCCGTGATGGCAGTTTGCTTATCTTGGTACTCTATGTTGATGATATGCTGATAGCAGGGAAAGCTCATGATGAGCTAGATGCTCTTAAATCTCAGCTGAAGAAGAGCTTTGAGATGAAGGATTTGGGACATGCCTCACATATACTTGGGATGCGCATTAAGCGCGATAGGAATCAGGGGCTTTTGTATCTCTCACAGCGGGAGTACATTCATAAAGTCCTTGAGCGCTTCCGCATGCAGGACGTAAAGCCTATTGGCTGTCCATTACCTTCTTATGTGAAGGTATCACAGGCCAATTGTCCACAGACAGATGAGCAGAGGGCCGAGATGGCCAAGATCCCTTATGCTTTAGCCGTGGGCAGTTTGATGTATGCCATGATAGCCACTCGTCCAGATATTGCGCATGCAGTTGGTGTTGTGGCACGCTATATGGCTACACCTGGCAGCAGACATTGGGATGCCGTGAAGGGTATCATGAGGTACCTGAAGGGCACAGCAAATATGTGTATTTGCTATGGCAGCCAGGATATAGGGGTCATGGGGTACACTGACTCCGATTATGCAGGACATGCAGATAGTAGGAAGTCCACTTCTGGCTATGTATTCACCTATGCTAGAGGGGCTGTCTCTTGGATGTCCAGGGTTCAAAAGTGTACGGCTTTGTCTACCACTGAGGCCGAGTATGTTGCAGCCACTGAGGCTTGCAAGGAGGCCATATGGTTAGGCCGTCTAGTTGGCTGACCTTGGGATTGATGCTACACCTACACTGCATTCGGATTCTATGAGTGCCATTCAGTTGGCTAAGAATCCGGTCTTCCATGCGAAGAGGAAACACATTGAGGTGAGATATCACTTCATACGTGGTGTCGTGGAGGACAGGTCTGTTGACCTTGTCAAGATCTCCACTAACGAGAATCCTACAGATCTGCTCACGAAGAGCCTCACTACTGAGCGCTTTGCCTTCCTCAAGAGGTTGATGGGCGTTGGATGAGATGTCGCATTTCCTCATCCCTTGTACCTATGTACATTTGTACTGTCTTTTCTTTTTTCTTTTCTCTCTCACTAGGGCAGATTCGCCTTTAAGTGGGAGGTTGTTGGGGGTAAAGGCGCCTCCACCGTGTCGCCCCGTGTATTACTACACTAATAGTACCCGCCACTACACACTGTAGGTGGCGGGCGCCCGTCACGTCACTTTATTTGTTATTCTTTTAGTGATAGTTTGAATAAAGGAAGGCTACACTGACAGTACCCGCCACTGCACACTGTAGGTGGTGGGCGCCCGTCACGTCACTTTATTCTTTATTCTTTTAGTGACAGTCTGAATAAAGGAAGGCCCGGTCACACATTCTGACCGTTGGAGTTCCCATTTCTTGTCTCTCTCTTTCTTGCTCTTGCTCTCCCGCCATGGCTCGCGTGCAAGCTTCAATCCTTCTCACCTTTCATGTCATCCAGTAGCATACTCTTCAAGGAAATTGAAGAGTCATGAAAAGAATTATGCCACGCATGATTTGGAATTACTAGCTGTCATCCATGCTCTAAAGCTTTGGAGACACTACCTGTTGGGTAACAAGTTTACTCTAGTAACCGATCATAAGAGTCTCAAATGGATTTTTACCCAGAACGAGCTCAACATGAGGCAACGTCGGTGGATTGAAGTATTGGAGGAATATGATTTTGAAATCAAGTACCGACCAGGGAAGGAGAATGTAGTTGCCGATGCACTCAATCGCAAGGCATTCCTAAATTTCCTCATCTTGCAGAATCCATCAACGGCTAGATCTCTGGCTACAAAAGTATCTATGCCAAATAACCCTATACTTGAACTAGCCAGAGAGGAAGCATGCCATGATTTGGCCTACCAAACAATGCTAAAGGAAATATCTACCAAGGTGCAAAATCAAAAGTTGCAAGCTAAGTATCAGGAATTTTCCATTGATAATGGACTTGTCTACTACAGAACAAGGCTGTGTATACCAGCAAGCCAGTCACTTAAGCAGAAGATAATATGGGAAGCTCATGATTCCCCTTTCGCAAGACATCCTGGCTATGCTAAGACTCTTAATGCAGTTAGAAAAAGCTACCATTGGGAGAGGCTTAAAGGTGACATTGTCAAATATGTCACTGAGTGTTTGTCTTGCCAACGTATCAAAGCCGAACATGTCATGATGCCAGGGAAACTGCAACCCCTTGACATTCCTCAAATGAAATGGGAATTCATCAGTATGGATTTTGTTGTAGGCTTACCCCAAGTCCAGGGAGGATACAATTCCATTATGGTTGTGGTTGACATGCTTATCAAGGTTGCACACCTGATTCCAGTAAAGACAAACTATAAAGCCTCCGACATTGCAAGATTGTTTATCAAAGAGATATTCAGGCTACATGGGTTACCTAGAAGAATCATTAGCGATCGAGATTCTCTCTTCACATCACACTTCTGGAGAGCTATCTTTGAAGCTATTGGGACTCAACTCTGTTTTAGCACCACCTACCATCCCCAAACGGATGGCCAAACAGAGCAAGTAAATCAAATCATCGAAGATATGCTTAGGGCATACTGCTGTCGAGAGCCGAAGAGGTGGATTCAATACTTGCCATTAGTTGAATTTGCCTACAATGCTTCTTACCAGCAGAGCATTCAGATGACCCCTTATCAAACATTATATGGTCATGATTGTCGAAGTCCTCTAAACTTTTCTGATCCAACCCTAAGGGTTGAAGCGTCAAGGCAGATGTTGGAAGAGATCGATGATCAAATAAAGTCAATAAGACAAGACATACAAGCGGCCAAGGATAGACAAAAGGCATACGCAGATTTGAAACACCAAGAAAGAGTCTTCGAAGAAGGAGACATGGTCTTCATTCGTGTATGCCCTAAAAAGAGTTCTCTATCCCTAGGAGAGTGCAAGAAGCTAAGTCCAAGGTATTGTGGGCCGTACAAAATCCTCAAATGCCTAGGACCCAATGCTTTTAGATTGCAACTCCCTGAGAACCTAAAGATTCACAATGTATTCCATATCAGCCTATTGAAAAAATATGTACCCAACCCTAACCATGTACTTGATGACCAACAAATTGTAATGCCTAGTCAAGGAGTCCTTGAACTAAGGCCGGATAGGATCTTAGATGTTAAGGAGAGACAGTTAAGATCTAGAACCTTGAGAGAATGCCTCGTCCAGTGGAAAGATTATCCCGAGGAGGATGCCACTTGGGTAGATAAAGGCACTCTCAACCATCAATATCCCCAGTTTATCTCGAGATGAGGACATCTCGATTCTTCTAAGGGGGAGAGAATGTAATATATTAAATAAATTAAAGGAAAAAAAATTCCGCCCTCATGGCAACGCATGTGCTGTGCCGGACGCCGCGAAAGCTACGTGTATCGATTTGGAATAGAGGGGGGGGGCAACAAGCTCCTCACTGGAGCTTGCTCAGGGCCCTCTCCATGCTTACTGACAGGCAAGGGAGGGAGGATTCCCTCCCCTCCCCTATATAAAGAGGAGAGGGCCATAGTTGTGGAGTAGGAAGGAGACGGTGATAATCGAGAGCTGCCATTTGAGAAAAGGAGAAAGCCAGGGTGCTGCCAGGCCAAGGAAGGGGTGGGAAGGTGACAGAAAGAAATGACTGCGCTAGGCCATGCTTAGTCAGAGCTAGAGGCCGTTGAGTGTCGGGCTGCACCAGCTACCACTAATTGGAGAAGCTGCCGCCTGAAGAGACTGAGCCACCGTTGCCATCGTCAGGCGCGCCACCAAGTTGCAAATCGATTGGTCTATGTCCACGTAGGTACTCCACACCCCTAGAAGCTTCTCATAAGCTTCTTAAGAAGCTTCTAAGGGCTCTTCCAAGCCCCCCTTCCCTTGGAGGTTTCCCGCACAAAAATTTCTCACAACAATCATTTAAGCCCCCTTCTTATACCTTCAAATTTTCCCCTCTCCCGGGTTTATCTTCTTAAAGGCCCTTTCACTCCCTGTGCTAACCTATAAACCCCTTGTATTACCTTCATCTTTCCCCCCCTGGACCCCAATTCAAACCATCATCATGGGCCCCGGTTGTTGTTCCGTGAGGAGTAGAGAGGAATAAGGTGGAAGAAGATAAAGAAGGTAAGAAAGAAGGAATAGAGGGAGGAAGAAGGGTAAAAAGGAAGGAAAAAATAGGAGTGAAGGAGGAGGAGTAGGGAAGGAGAAGAAAAAAGTAGAGGAAGTGTAAGGAAAGTGATGGACCTAAAAATGGGCCGGCACTGGCTCATGCACTAGCCGGGCCTCGTCACTACGCACAAGACAACCCCTCCGCCTCGCGGCCAGGAGCGTCTATCAAAATCTCTGCCTTCCTAAACATTGCGTTTATAATACGTTGTAGTCCAACTGATCCTAACCCAATATTACTCCTCAGAGGGAGTCCCTTTCACATAGCCAAAAGGCTCGAATCACATACACATGGGTTCCTCCTACGGCTGAATGCCGTCAACCCTCTGCGACTCTCCTACACCTTGGGGATTGGCCCCTCAGTGCGTCGCTCAACGAATAGACACATCGCACAAAAGTCGCTCAAGGTACCAAATAAGCATATACAGGAATGTACCATTGTCCTCACTTCTCTTTTCCCTAGACCCCACGACTAGCCTATGGCTTAGGGTGTCCTGTCTCTCACTCAACGTGGGTCAAGATCCTAATGAAAACAATTGTTGTGCATCCATGATTTCTGATACCTTTTAACATTTCCATGATTTATTCATATTGTGGATGCTAAGTGCCCAAACAATTATGAAATCAATATTGTGCACATGTGGAAAACATCATTTCAATGATTTTCAACTACCGTTCTTATGCGGCGTTGCACGAACCTAGCACCAAGGAAACCCTCCTGCTACTAGGCTCTTATTTTATAATTATTCATCGACCTATATAGCATGCAAACAAATACAGCAATCTTTTCGTCATTTGACTCCACATTTAGACACACTCTAACCATTCTACCCTCCCATCGATCAAATGCTGCATTGTGGTATAGATTTATAGGACATTTTGCCATCATTTTATGTGAAAAAACGAAAAGAGACACACTAGAACAAGAAAGTGGGGTTGAACTGAGGCAAATCCTCATGCTTTAGTCCCCACAAACATTCACAAACATTGTTCTTAATTTTCACTAATTTTCTGCACCCAAAATGCATTTTTCCCCTATTTTTAGTGACTTTTCTCTATTTTCCTTGTATTTTTCCTTATTTTCTGCATTATTTAATTACTGAAAATTCAAAATAGGTTATGGGCTGTGGCCCTTAGTTCCTTCTTGCAGCAAAATTGAAAATTTAGTTGGTGTTCCTATTCATTTCTCCATTTTTATGCCCAAAAACATCATTTTCTCTTGATTTTCCATATTTTACGTGTTTTAGTATATTATTTTGAACCACAAGATGCATATTTTTTGATTTTCTGATTATGATCAACAAGTATTCATGGAAAACAACAACATAAACAATTTTTAGCCCACATGAACAACATTTTATCAATCAAAAGCCATGAAATCTCAAATTTCCTTTGAAAATTTTGAATTACCGCTTATTTGTATGTTTCGGGTTTCATGTCCATGGCTGCAAATCTGAAAATCAGCAGCACTTCATGCTCAGCATGATCATAAATCACCATTTCCAGCCCGTGGAGCAATCTGATCCATGCTGGACAAGCCTCCATCATTCTTTCTTCTTTCCTTCTTCTTCCCACATGAACTCCCTCTTAGAGGAGAGAGAGGGAGGAGAGAGAAAGACTGATTTTCTCTCTCCCTCTACAGGCTGCCATTGAATGCATGGAGGGGAGCGATGTGGAGCGGAGATCGAATGTGGAAGCCGGGGAGAGTTGGTTTCATGGCTTCTTTACAAGCTTGCATCTTGATTTTGGTGAGGGGGCGCCTGTTTTTTTTTACGCTGAAAAACAGCCGCCGCCCCCCCTCCATCACGAATTTTGGAGAAGGGGGGGTCCCAAAGGGCACCCCCCACTAGCCACACCCTTTGAGATTTCAACTTTGGCCCCTTTTTGGGCACCCCGGCCGGTTTTGGGCCAACTTCCTCATACGAGCTCCAATTGACGTGCTATAAATTTCTGGGCGTCTGTCTCGGCATCCCGGACATGCCTGCAGCTCCCGTATCCCGTCCCAACTAACAAAAAAATTACTAAAAATCGGAACGTGTCACTTGGGCGCCCGTCGACTGCTTGTCGCTTAAAATCGTCCTAGATTGAGCCGTCGCCTTTGACGGTGAATATTTTTCCCTTGATATTCATACTTTTTAGCTATTTTTAAGCACTTCTCGTCCCCTAAATTCCGCTCTCAGAAAGAGAGTAATTTCCTTCTATACCTTTTATCCCAAGCCCAAAGCTCTCCAAGGGTTCATGTGGTTGCAAAACCACACTCACCCATAAACTTTTTGACAAGTATAGACCCTATAGGGCCTTCATAGGCTTTGTAAATCTTTCCCTCTCCGAAGAATCTAAGAATCTAAAGGTCCTATCATTCCTTCTCGTGATCAACCGTTTTAACAACACCTTGCCCCGAAAGAGAGACGGTGAAAATCCAGAAGGAGTAAAAGCTACCTTCACATTTGAATTACGATGCCGCCTAAGAAAGTCCAAGGAGTAGCTGCGGGAGATTCATCTCCCGGTATCCATGTGGATATCTCACCCCAAAACCAGGTTTTTCTTCTTGGCTTTAATTCGGTTTTAAGTCAATCATGCAAAGAGAAATTGTTAGGGATAGGATATATTTGTCCGAGTTATTAGTAATAAAGGAGTTTAGCTTAATTGAATGAATGATAATGTATAGAACACAGTTTCCTTCGAATAGCATCATGCATTATAAATTACGAGCAAGATTATCTATTTACTATAGTAGTATATTTTAGATAAATCCTGAAGGTATAGAAATTGTATCTTGCACCATTAGTCCTATTCCTTTTTGCAACGAATCATTGAAAATGATTAAATTCATAAAATGTTCTTTTCGTTGCTCAAATTACTAGGAATTCATTATTGCTAATTGCACATCTTAGCAAGGGAAATGATTGTTAATTGCATGAGTTCGTCTGCAAGGAAAAAAAGGATGATTAAATTGAATTGTACCGACTGAAAAATCAATTGTCACAAGGATAACAAAACCGTGACGAGGTGATCAATATTACCTTCCGAAAGATAACCAAACCAATCTAAACTTAGAAATACCATGCCCGAAAAAAATAGGCCTTGGAAATGATTTAAAGACCAAAGAAACGTTTATACCTTAAGCACTTGACTACTTTCCTTATTGTAGGGTCAATAAATTAGTAAAGATAAAGAACTAGGGTATGTCCCTGAGGTTCTTAAAAAAGAGACCTAGGTCCGACATACGTCCTTAAAGGATCTAAAACGGATTATTCCATTGCAGGACTTGCACAGCAAGTACGAAATCATTTAGTCTTGTGATTGATTCACAAGGAGAAAGGGTAAATACCCTCAACAAGGATGGCAGATCCCTATGCAAGTTATCTTGCAAAAGGACGTATTTTTGGATATCCTTCTAAATAAGGAAAGTTGTAAACGGAAAACTAGAGTATCTAAGGAACTTTAGGGTTGACCAAGTTGGGTTAATAAGGTACGCCCTACACTGGAATATAAAGGATCTTGCCAATTTACAAGACACCTTGGGAACGAGTGCTGATACACTCAAAAGGAAAGAACACTTCCTTAGCAGTTTGCCAAACAACACAGTTGATTAATGGAAATGTTTGTGCTTACTAGAGATTTTAGAGCTCTGTTTGAATTATGAATTACAAATTAAATGAATACCTATACTTTAGGTTAAAGGCCTGAAGAGAGAGGCAGTTTCAGTTACCCCCAACTGCCTGCCTAACCCTAACCAAGGGGGTTGTTGACCGCACCGGGAACGTGGACCGAACCCGCCGCGAGAGGTCTCTCCGTTGAGCTCTACTTGGAGCAGGAGGACGCCTGGGTGCCAGGGGGGCTCTGGCCGTAAATCCCTCACCTTTCGGGTCCTGCGCAAGAGGCTAACATGACTCGGGATTGAATCTCGAGGCCCGCATACTAGTTTACAGGCGAAAGCTTGGAATAGTGATCCTTGCGAACTACTGGATAGCATTCGGGCAGATTATGGACAAGCCTACGGGCGGAACCCATTGTATTTCAAACATAAAATGATGAAATGTTAATAAAAAAACTTGCTTGATATTGTTTTTCTATGTCACGTGATAAGATTACGTGAAAGAACCAGTGCTTAATGGTTTAATTAAAGAAGCTGATTGGTATATGTCAAATCAATGTGTTAGATAATTACATAACTAAAAGAAACCGAGGAAAGTGCGGAGGATGGGCCATGGGTCCGTCCTACGGTTGAGTGGTCCCGGTTAGCCGGGAACTTTTCTCAAAGAACAGCAAGATGATCGTCAAAGAAAACGAATAACGGAAGCAATGACCTAGAGTTATGTCTTACCCGATTTACGTTGTTTTAGGGAAAGGAAATGGGACTATGCCTTATGGCAAAGAGGTTGAGCTTTGCATCCCTCTCGTTTCCCATTCTCCTTGAACCAAGTGCAACGTGAATCCGCTTCGGACCTAGCGTTTCTGCGTAAAGTAGTTCGTTCGGGTCCGACGCTAGTTGTTGCTGTTAGTTAATGACCAGTCAGACAAATCCTAAATCCGGTCGATCCTAAGTGGGAACAGCCAGAATACTTCCGCTATGTGGCAGACGCAGGAAGACCTAGATCGTAAATCTTGTAACATTCCATGGGAGTGCCGGGCAGAGCTTTCTAGACATCCTTTCCAATGGACTGCTAAGATGTGTCCTGGATGATACTAAGGGGACACGTTACAAAAAGCAAAGACAGAGATAGAGATAGAAACAAAAGCAAAGATAGATGCAAAAGCAAAGGCAAAGATATAATAGAGAGTTTGTTCCTCTCTTACAAAGCTCCTACAAAGGCTAAAATAGAGTCTTAAGAGGACAAAGATGACAGTGTAGAAGAAGACTATGAAAGCAGGCTGGAAGAATCTATCCTACCTACAAAAGGTGTAGACGAGAAAGAAGTTCCAAAGGTTATAGAAGTATAAGCACCCATGCAATTAGATAGAATGACTCTGGTACCCTTTGGACTGATTAATGAGTTGCATCAGATACAAAATATCCATAAGGAATGGATTAATCGGAATAAGCCTTCCTTCAATAGTAGCTTTTGTCACCCAAAGTTACCCTTCTCAAGAGAGGATGATGACGATGCACCTTGCCAACAACTATTAGTTCAGCAACCCCGAAACAAAACTCCCGAGGTTCCTGTTATGTAACGTTCTTGGATGCATCCTTAGAAGATGAATCTTCGAGTCAAGAGATAAATAAACGTCCTATAAAACTTGAAATAGCCCTAATATCATTTCAACATCCCAAGGAGAGAGCTAAGTCTCCATTGAAAAAAGAAGTCAGTTCCAATGGAGCATCGGAGGAGGAGATCACTCCCTTGAAGGAGTTAGATCTACACCCAGAAGCAGTCCTCCATGGGACATGTATCCAAGAAGTGGAAGGTGAAAAGCAATTAACTTTCTTGGATACTAATGGTATGGAACGTCACATGAAGGTGAGTATCAGTTTTCTAGAAGAAGAATTGTCAGTCTTGCATGACCTCTTGAAAGAGAATTTGGACATGTTTGCATGGTCATTACAAAGATTTGAAGAGGATTGATTCCATGGTGTGTCAAAACCACATCAACCTAGATCCTGATGCCAAGCCTATGAGGCAAAGATAGAGGCGCATGAATCCAAATTACTCTACCCTTGTGAAAGCTAAACTACTAAAGATCCTTGAAGTTGAGTTTATATATCCAGTGGCTAATAGTAAATGGGTTTTTCCCATCATGGTAGTATCCAAGAAGAAGGGAAAACTACAAATATGTGTGGCTAATAGTGAATGGGTTTTTCACAAACCAAGTGTTGGTGGACATAGTGGCAAGCCACAAGCTTTATTCCCTCTTGGATGGATTCAGTGGATACAACCAAGTCCAGATCGTAGAAGAAGATCAATTCAAGATAACCTTCACAACAGAATGGGAAACTTATACTTACATAGTGATGCCGTTTGCACTCTATGACGCTCCTGCTACATTCTAACAAGTGATGATGGCTGCATTCCAAAATGATCTACATGACATCATTAAGGTATAGCTAGATAACTTATGTGTCTACCACATCATCTCTACACAGGGGATAGCAACAAACCTTGCCAAGATTGAGAAGATTGCAGCTTTAATAGTCACAACCAACCTCAAATAATTGAGGGGATTCCTTGGCCATGTGGGCTATTACATAGAAGGTTCATTGCGCACATTGGGATAAAGAAAGCCCCCTTGCATAAGTTCCTGATGAGGAAAGATACTCACTTTATGTGAACTACTGATTGTGATGAAGTGTTCAACACCCTAAAGCAGTGTCTGATTAAAGCACCCATCTTGTACCCTCATGATTGGATGAAGGAGTTCCATGTGCATACTGATGCATCAGTTGAAGGCCTAGGCATCATCCTATGCCAAAAGGGCTCCTCAAAATTAGATCAACCAATTTATCATGCCAGCCGAAAAGTAATCGATAGATAAAGAAACTACACAGTGATGGAGCTCGAGTTCCTAGCAATGGTGTTTGCCTTGGAGAAGTTTCGACACTACCTACTATCAACTCACTTCAAATTCAATGTGAATCATGAGGCCTTGTCCTTCTTGATGAACAAAGCGGATGTGAAGGGAAGAATGATGAGATGGCTCCTTCTGTTTTAGGAGTTTGACTTTGGAGTGATTACCAAACCCATTCGTTCCCATATCCTAGCTAATCATCTGTCACAAATCCCTAAGACCGATGAAGAAGAGTAAGATGACCTAGACCTTTTTTATGCTTTCCTTTTTCTAGTCAAAACTATAACCCCATGGTATGCAAACATAGCCAACCTCTTGGAAATGTAATAATATCCCCCTGGTATCTCCAACCATGAGAAGAAGAAACTCCTACTGGAATTAGCCCCCTACACTCTCTTAGGTGGCGCTTTGTACAAGAAAGGCAAAGACAAAGTCCTATGAATATGTGTTGCCATAGATGAGATTGGAATAGTGCTGAAATCATATCATAACAAGCCGTGTAGAGGACATTTTGCAAGAGAAGTGATAGCCATGAAGGCATTGCTCACAGGATATTGGTGGCCGACCCTCCATAAGGATTCTTATGACTATTGCAAATGTTATGATGCTTATTAGAGAATGGGAAAGCCTACCAAATCTAGCGCTATGCCACTATAACCCATCCATCCTCTAAAGACATTTGAAAAATGGAAAATTAACTTCATTGGCCCCATTGATCTGCCAACTAGAAGGAAGTAGAATAGATACATCTTGGTATGTACAGACTATGTGATAAAGTGGTGTGAAGCCAAAGCTCTCAAGCAAGATGATGGCAACAACATGGCCATGTTTCTATCCGAGAACATCATCACCCATTTCGGCAGTCCCCTAGAGCTTGTAATAAGTGACAGAGGTACTCACTTCCTTAATAAGATTATGGAAGAATTGACAGAGCTATACAAGATCTGCCATTGTAAGTCCACACCCTATTACCCCAAAGCCAATGGCTAAGTTTAAGTTACCAATCACATCCTTTGCTTAATCTTGACAAGGATAATTGATGCACATCGTCATGATTGGGATTCTCAACTTATAGAGGCCCTCTGAGCATACAAAACCTCCCATAAGGCTGCTATAGCTTAGACCCCTTTCCAGCTAGTGTACGGTACAAAGGCAGTCTTTCCTATTGAACTGGAGTTGCCTTCTTTGCGTGTGGAAGAACACCTAGGAGATGAGGAGTCCCTACAATGCTGTCTCTTGCACTTGGAATGTCTAGATGAGACTCGTAGGATAGCCCTACAGTGCATGGAAGCCATGTAAGCTCAAAGAAAGGCCTATCATGACAGTGTCATCAAACAGAAGGAGTTTAAGGAAGGTGACTTAGTTCTTGCTTACGACTCTTGATTCGGAAAGTTTACATAAAAGCTTCAATAGCGTTGGATGGGCTCCTATAAGGTACTTGCCCTCAACCCTAATGGCTCTATCCAAGTGAAAATAGTCAATGCTTCTGATGATCCCTTCCTGATTAATAGATATTGCCTCAAGAAGCATTGCCCTCCATGGGAATCCTGAATCTCACATGAACCAAATAAATATGCAAATAATGAAAATGTAATAAACCAAATAATATGCACATCTTTGAAGCTTGAGGTAGGTTTCATAGCACTATTGATGTCAGATTTTATCTTCGACTTACATACTCCTAACAACTCCAAGCTACCAATCAACCATTCATAACTAGATAATGGTAGCAATGGAACATGGTGCAATCTCTAACTTTCTACTATATACAATGAATTATAAAAAAAGATATTTTGAGTTGCAAGTTGACTTGCAGAGTTATTATCATAGATCAAAGCACATATGTCTTCATGTCAAACATGTATATTGCTGCTCAAATATTCCACATCCTATCATTCATGCAGAGTCAATGAATATAGAGCTGTCAGTAAAACACATTTGAATTAGAACATTGCAAAGATTATACAAAACAACTCTGATGCAAAAGAATAAACAATGATAAAATTTAGAAACTTACACTTTTGTTTATATTTTTCAATGTAGTTCTTGTCATGCACACAGATTCGTTTATGCATATAAACGAGTTGGATCAATACTTTTATTATTGTACTTATCCCATTAAATACTATTTTGAACTCTAAATTCTACCTTTCCAATGTTTGTTGGGGCCTACAACATCCTTACGTTTGACCTTGAAACTTCATCGAGTACTTGGATACATCAAAATCCAATCCAACTTATAGTATTTATCACAAATCCAATTAGTGCTACTATATTTCCTATTGAAGACCTCCATTACAAGTATGTTACTGATGTTTTTTCTCTATGAGGACATCTATATTAACCAAATACAAAAGTTACTTATCAGCAAGTTTTTATGTGCTTTTATTATTGCATGTAAGTGAATTTGTCCATATATAGAATCATTAGTATAATAATATTTTCATCCACAAGCATCCCTTTATCATTTCACATATACAATTCTAATATTATCTAATGTTATGAGACTGCAGTACTAATGCTATCTCATGCTATTCCATGGTTTTAGAATCTAAATAAAATTATCCTAATGAGATAAAAAACTAACAAAATCTTTTCTTATTTATAGCATTTTGATTGTGGACTTCTAAATATAAAAATGATTAACGTTGCAAACTTAATGTTCAAATTTATACTAGATATTTCTTCCCATAGATCCTAACTAGATGTCAACAACAATAATTCATAAAAAATACTTACATATGGAACAAAATTTTACATTTAATTACTGTAGAGAGCAATGTGCTTGAGAAACTTTGTAGCCCTCAATCCTAAGTTTGTTTTAAAAAAAGTCGATTTCTAGACAATAGGTATATCTCGCTAAGATGAAGGCCTAGGATACAATAGCAAAAGGTAATTTAACTCAAAATATGCATAATTTGCAAATGTTTTCTCCATCATCTCAACAGAAGAGGGAGAGGGAGGGAGAGGAAAGAGAGAGAGAGGAAAATAACATTAAGCGTAATAGGAAAAGAGAAAGAGAAGGAGAGAGGGAGGGAGGGAGAGGAAATGAGAGAGAGAGAGGAAGAGAAAAAAGAAAATGAGGAAGTAGTAGTAGTTTTTTCTTTTTTTCTTGTTTATTGTTATTGTAGTAGTAGTTGTTGTCATTGTTGTTTTTTTGTCTTTTCTTGTTTATTATAGTGGTAGTGGTAGTCGCGGTCATAGACATAGTCGTGGTCGTAGTCATAGTCGTGGTCATGGTTGTTGTTGTAGTAGTAATAATTTCTTTTGTTTTCTTGTTTATTGTTGTCTAGTTTTCTTATTTGGTGTTGTTGTCGTAGTAGTGGTAGTGATAGTCATGGTCGTGGTCGTGGTCATAGTCATAGTAGTGGTTTTTTTGTTTGTTGTTATTGTAGTAGTAGTAGTAATAGTTTTTTTTGTTTTCTCATTTATTATTGTCTAGTTTTCTTATTTGTTGTTGTTGTAGTAGTGGTAGTAATAGTAAATTTTTTTTCTTGGTAGTAGTAGTAGTAGTGGTGGTGGTGGTAGTAGTGGTGGTGGTAGTGGTGGTGGTGGTGGTGGTGGTGGTGGTGGTGGTGGTAGTGGTAGTGGTAGTGGTAGTAGTAGATATGTTTTGTCAAAGAAAATAAGAGAGGAGGGGGAGGAATAGAAAAATAAAGAAGGAACGAGAGAGAGGGAATAAACATACAACATAATAAAAAAAGAGAAAAAGAGAGAGAGATGGAAGGAGAGGAGATAATGAATGGATAAAAAACAAAGAGAGAGTAGTGGGGAGGTACAGTGCAATACCACGAGACGGAAAATACTCCGACATACGTTAATTTGTGGGTGGGTGGGTGGAGACTTTACATACATTAATTTTTGTTGAGTTACAAGATAAAAAATCCATTCTCAAACAATTTAAGAAAGAAAAAAAGAATGATAACAAAAACAAATTGTTTGTCGTAACATAGACAAAATGGAAAACGATGAAGGTCTTGATGTTTAAGATCGTGAGGCGTATCTTAATCAGCGTGTCCCATGTCCTTGATCTCAATGTAAGTAGGGAAGGAGACCAAAACGTCGATTGTTTATAGAACATGTACGACACTTTGGCGAGTTTCAATCTGATATCATTGATTAGACAATCTTGGATTTTCAGCAAACGGTAAGATTGGGTGTGGCTAGCAAATTTTCTATCCAAGGAGGTGACGTCTCGTCCTAAGGAGGAGTGTACCCTTTGTAGCCAATTAGAAGAGTTCGTGCACGTGTGATGGATGGAGTGCTTGAGCTAATCCACCACTTGGAAGGTACTACCTAATCTATACCATCAATACTAGAGGAGACAAACATCCTTCGAGACTTACCTACAATTTTGGATTCTGAGATGGAGGCAATGATTGATGCATTGATTCCCATGGATGTCGAGACTTCTGATCTACTTAGAGAGGAAGCATCCATACCATTATATGATGGGCGCTGAGTATCTCGCCTGAAGAAACTGCTTGCACTCCTAAGTGTGCAATTAAAATACGGGTGGAGCGATGCGAGTGCGACCGAGTTGATTAGGTACCTTGTACGTACGCTTCGTTGATTTCTTTTTGGTACTATCATTAAAAAAATTTATGCTTTTTCAAGGTGTTTTATAATTTTTTTCAGATTACTGAAGTATCATATATTACCACTTATAAATACCATGCTTGAGTGTTGTGATGATGCACGACATGTTTTACGAAAGCTTGGCATGGACTACAACAATACCCATACATGTATCAACGATTACATATTATTTCGAGGAGAATACGAGACTATGGAGACATGTCCAAAGTGTGGTTCTCACAGGTATTGACAAGACTTGCAATGAAAAACCATACCTCAAAAAGCTCTTAGATACTTTCCGCTTATCCCCTGCATAAACCACATGTTTTGTACGTCCGACATGGTGAGCTTGACAACGTGGCATGCGTAGAATATGTCCACAGATGGAGTTCAATGAATATCAGCGGATTCACGTGCATGGAGCCACATTGACTCTACCTTCCCAAGCTTTGCCCAAGAGCCAATGAATCTTTGGCTCGGTCTTGCAATGGATAGCGTGAACCCATTTGGTCTGTGCTCAACTTCTTACAGTGTGTGGCCTATAGTCCTTGTCAACTACAATATCTCTCCATGGCTTTCTACGAAGAAATGACATCTCATCCTTAGCTTACTCGTCCCCGGTCGCTATAAAGTAAAAAATATGGACGTGTATCTTCATCCGTTAGTCGATGAGCTTAAGATTTTGTGGGAGGAGGGGGTCACCGTGCAAGATATGAGCAAGCGCGATGGTCGCCTATTTGGCAATATTCGAGCCATTCTCACGTGGACCAAGCATGAATTTTCGGGATTCGAAGAGTGCTCAGGTAAATAGGCTTTCGTTCTCATTGGTAATATGTTATCATAGCTCGTTCAAGTTTGTATTCACTGAATAGAGGTGCTGGGATAGATCTGGTTACCTCAGGTTATCATGCATGTCCATTGTACGGGCCACAATTAGACTCCCAAAGGTCACAAACCATGAAGAAGATGGTATATCAAGGATACGCTGCTTTCTTGCCAGAGGGTCATGAACTCTGGGAAGGTTTTCTTGGATGACCTCCAACACGTATGAATGCCCAAAGCTGGTACGAGCTGAAAATGGTCCACGTGGAGTCACATCCAAACGGAATGCGACGGTTCTCAGTTTTCTACGAGTTGCCATATTGGACCCACTTATAGATCAACCATTTGTTGGATCCCATGCATATTTTCAAGAATGTGGACAACTTGCTATGGAACCACATCACAAGAAAGAGAGACACTATAGGGGCATAAATGGATTTGAAGAAGATAGGTAAGATGGAGGCACTTTGGCCACAGTCGAGTGCTGATGGTTGTGTGCAACTATCTCGTGCTGCTTGGGTTATGTCCACAAAAGAAGAGCGCATTGTGAAGCAAATAATCAAGTCTATTTGCACTTCGATGGGTATGATGTGTTCTCTTAAGTCTGCATTTTCTAAAGACGATCAATTATTAGGGCTAAAATCCCATGATTGGTATAAGATATGTCAGGTTTATTCTACGAATGGATTGTAAGTGGCCTGCGTATTTTACTATTTGGAGTGTAGTCATTGTTCATAATGCTTTCTCACTTGTGACAGTTTGTACTATCGATCACAATCGCAGGATGCCTTACTCCAGAAATACGCGGAGCCATTTACAAGTTGTCGACTTTAGTGCAATGGATCTCACAGAAGGAGATTAAGACATCCTCTATTGAATCCACGATGCGGGGAGCAGTGGGAGATAGTTTGTCTTTTTAAGAAATACCTACCTACGAGCATGCTTACGATACAAATCCACCTTCTTGTGGATCTTGTAGATAAAGTGGAGATTGCTGGATCCGTTCATATGTGATGGATGTTCTTCTTGGAGCGCTTCATGAAAACCTTGAAAGGCTTTGTCTGACAACAAGCTCGGTCAGCAAGCTATGAAAGATGGAGAGGAGATACTGCGGTTTATGTCAATATGATGGTTGCATGGAGCTTTGACCACAACATCTCGCAAAGGAATAGAGGTCTCAATTCAGGAGTAAGAATTCTCGAGGAGATGTAATCCAAAGGTGATGACGTGTTTAGGATTTGTCATATCTACATTTTATATGTGACAACTAATTGAGTGTTTCAATGTACAGTACAAAATATATAGTGCAGCATGGTTGCATGGACAACATTTTTGTGTGGAGCGTATTGACAAAATGTGCTCCACAACAGATTGTGGTATCATAGCAAGGTTCGAGCAAGAGAGCCGACGACGAGTAACAAATCCAATCACGGTTATAAATGAGATGGAATATTTTGGAAACTTGCAAAGTATTGTTACGGTGGATTACATAGCTTCTCCATGATACTATTCGATGTGCAGTTGTTCAAAGTGGTACTTGAAGGAGCTGGAGCAACAGTTCGACGAGGTTCATCTCGATTTCTCGAAATAGATTCTATAAAAAAATGGACGGATTTGTGTGACACATTTGTGTTGTCGATCCATTGTGAACAGGTGTATGAACTCATTTGTTTGTTAATTGTATTATGACATGATACATGTTACAATAGTTAAATCTCTCTTATACGTGTTTGTGAATATGTAATCTTCTATGCAAACCTCCGACAACCTCGATGGTGGTATGTTATACCTTTAGCTCCCCAAGTGTGAGAATATATAATCAAAGCGATATTTCGAGCATAGATAATGACAATATGCAAATAGAGGGGTCAATATTGCAAGGGATGGAGGCCACTAAAATCTTAGAGTATGTAGAGGAGCCAGCATCGGGTAACAATGATAGAAATACATGAATTCAAGAATTCTTTGAGAACAAGGTTGACTCATCCTTTTGTGGTGACATGTCTATCGACCTTCTAGTTTATGCTGAGTTGTGTCAGGAGATTGACATGGGACCATAAGATACTATTGAGATATCGAGCTCCACTCGTAATACGCTAGGGTGACCATTGTGTATTTATGTCACCGACTTGTCAGTTGCATATGCGGTTGGTACACCGCCCATGAGTAATAGCTACATGACAGCTATCCTTATCTACTCTAGTTCGTGGCTCAGTTAGTATGCCACCTTAGTTAGTTGAGTTTGGTTTGAGACCCATATATAGGGTTCTTCTATTTCTTTGTAAGAGAGTTCTTTTGGCTTACACAACTAAGAAGAGGAAAACTGTTTTCAGCCTCCACCTCTGTGTGTATTCCCCCATTGTGCAAGCAATAAAGCTACAAGTGAGACTCCTTCCTTCTCTCCCACAATCTTGACATGGTATCAGAGCCTTGTTCGTGGTAAGGAGCTCAAGAAAGTAAGCCAAGCTCGCGGTGTTCTGGTAAGAGCAGTATTGCTTTCATTTTCTGTTTTGGGAGCAGATCTCTGCAGGTAGCACAGTCGGAAATTGCAGGAGTGCATTGTCTCAGGTTGAGACGCCCTTCGCGGTGAAGCAAGAGGGCAGTATATGCTGCGGGCATGGGCTTTAGCCCTCGGCGACTTTGTTTTTTTGATTTGAGGCCATTTCGGGGCCTGTTTTGGAGGCGGAAGTTTTCTGCACGCACTCAGGAAAAGGCCCAGTTTTATGCTGTGCGACCACTGTTCTACATGTCGGTGAAAAGTTAGCACAGAAATTGCATCGTATGCTTATGTGCAGAGACATTGGGAGTTACAGAATCATCCTTGGTTCATGTTTATGCAAAATCGTCACTAGGAAGTGAGTGTGTGGTCAAATACCACTTTCGCCAGTTTTGCAGATTTGCCCTTGTGAGGGTGAAGCTGTGTTTTTTGCAGTGACAGAATTTTTTTCAGTTTTTTGTAATGGCGTCTGATTCTCTTTCACAGATTGTCACTGAAAAGCTTGACAAGAACAACTTCCAAGCATGGAAGTTTAGAATGACGAATTTCCTTATGGGAAAAGGATATTGGGAATTTGCTGCATGAAATGAAGAAAAACCAGTTCTTCTTGATGTTCCCAATCAACAGCAAATGCAGGCATTTAAAGCATGGCATGAGAGAGCCAGGAAAGTTATGTATTGACTGTCTATCAGCATTTCAGACTCTATGATTGTGCATATTCAGGATGCAAGTACGCCAAAGGAGGCATGGGATACTTTGTCAAAAATGTATATCACAAATACGCAAGCCAGGAAAATGCAGCTCAAGCAAGAGTTGTATAATGTGCAAAGAGAAAATATGAGCATAAATGACTACCACATGAAGGTGAAGAAGATTGCAGATGCACTTGCTTCCATCGGGTCGCCAGTGGAAGATGATGATTTAGTTTCTGTGACCTTGAATGGTCTAGGAAAGGATTATGCACAGTTTCGGACATCCATTTCAGTTCGTGAAAGATTTCCTGATTTTGAGGAGCAGATTGCTCTTCTAATTTCTGAGGAGCAAAGAAATGGTGGTGCATCTTCTTCAGGAGGAACTTCAAAAGAAGTTTTCTACTCAAATGCTGGAAGAGGTAGAGGCAGAGGTAGAGGAGGCCAATTTGGAGGCCGTGGTAGAAATCAAAATATGTAGCAAACTCAAGAAAACCAGTCCTATGGAGGAGGACGTGGTAACTCTAGAGGCAGGGGGAGCCAAAGAGGTGGTGGATGACAGATGCCAAAATGCAAACATCAATGTTGAATGCTACTACTGTGGTAAAATGGGTCATATGGCTAAAGACTGCTATAAAAAGCAGAATGACATCATGAATGGAAAATTACAACAAGGAAATTATGCATCTTCTAGTAGACAGGGTGATGACAGAAATAAGCACTTGTTTATGGTGCAGCACATTAACAATTCTGTGACAAGTGCAGAAGAAAGCAATGATGTATGGTATGTTGACTCAGGTGCATCCAACCACATGACAGGTCATGCAGAATGGATGTAGGATGCAATGAAAATGGAAAAAGCAGGATTTGTAGAGACTGTTGATGATACTGTACATCCTATTGTGCAGATTGGAAAAATTTTCTTCTCTATGCAGGATGTGAAAAAGAAATACCTGTCGGATGTATTTCATGTTTCGAATATCACCAAGAATCTGGTTTCTGTTGGTCAAATGGTTGAGCAGGGCTTGCAGGTCAGATTTAATCCTCATGGATAGTTTGTTGAGGATATGAAAAATAAAGGTCGCTTGATAGCAAAAGGAAAGAAGAAGGGCAGAATGTTTACGTTGGATGTAGGCATGTCTGAATTGAGTGCATCAATGTTTGCTCATGGGACTGGTGTAGTTGCAGATATTGATATCTGGCATAAACGCATTGGTCATGTTAATGTACAGTAACTTAAATCAATGCAGGCCCAAAATATTGTTGCAGAATTGCCAAAATTTAAGGTTGCAGAAATGCATAAGGTATGTGAAGCCTGTCAGTTTGGAAAACAGGCAAGGAAACCATTTCCTAGACATGTTCAAGATAGTGAGAAGCCATTGGAATTAATCCACTCTGATGTGTGGACAACTAAAGCTGCATCTCTTGGAGGCTGTCATTATTTTGTCAGTTTTATTGATGACTATAGCAAAAAAGTTTGGGTGTATTTTATGAAAAAGTAAAGTAAAGTTTTTGGGCATTTCAAAACTCTTAAAGCTATGGTTCAAAAATAAACAGACCTGCAAATAAAATGCCTAAGGTTAGATGGAGGGGGAGAGTACCTCTCAAATGAGTTTGCAAGGTTCCTGCAAGAGCATGGCATAAAGCAGCAATATTCATGCAGTCATATCCCACAACAAAATGGAGTTGCAGAAAGGAAAAACATGCATATTGGAGAGGTATCTCGTGCCATGCTCAATGAAAAAGACTTGCCAGATTTTTATTGGGTTGAAGCAGTTGCTACGGCAGTCTATATAATGAACATGACTCCCACTGTAGCAATACATGGGATGACTCCAGAGGAGAGGTATACTGGTAGAAAACCAGATATTTGTCATTTCAAAATTTTTGGTTGCATTGCCTATGTACATGTGCCAGATGAGTTGAGATCTAAGTTGGATTCAAAAGCTGAGAAGTGCATCTTTATTGGTTATTCTCTGCAGCAAAAAGGGTATAGATGCTATAACCCTTCTACTCGTAAGTTTACAGTGAATAGAGATGTTTTTGATGAGATGAGTAGCTGGTATAAACCAGTAAATGTGATTGATGATGTAGATGCACAAAATGGTAATGCTGCACAGAATTCACAGCAGCAGTCACAAAATATTAGTGGATCTGGAGCGTCCTCTAGCAGTGGTTCACATTCTTCACCATGGATAGGCAGATTGAGATCAGGAGAATCTTCTCAAAGCAATGCAGATAGTGGTATTCAGGTATCACGAAAAGGAAAAGAGAAGGTAGATCAGTCCATGTTTGATGTGAATGCAGGTCACTCTTATGTGGATGGTGAATCTAGTGGCTCAAAACATAGCATTGATGATGAGTTGGGTATTCCTTCTATTGTTACACATGAAGTAAGGGAGACCAGGGATGTTTTGAGAGCACCTGAGAGTGAACCTACGTTGCGCAGGTCTACTAGAGCTAGGTATCCTATGGATATGCTGAAATATGATGGATTTACAGCCATTCACTATGCATATATGGTCAATGTGATACAGGAACCAGAACCCAATTCTTTTGAGCAGGCCATGGAAAAAGAAAAATGGGAGAAAGCCATGGATGAAGAAATGGATGCCTTGGAAGCAAATGCTACATGGGAATTGATACCTTTGCCTAAAGGTAAGAATGCAATTGGTTGTAAGTGGGTTTATAAGGTGAAGCACAATGCAGATGGTTCTGTGAACAGATACAAGGCAAGATTAGTAGTCAAGGGGTATGCACAAACATATGGCATTGACTATGAAGAAACATTCAGTCCGGTTGCAAGGATGGCAACTGTAAGAGCAGTCATTGCTATGGCTGCATCAAAGGGATGGTCTTTACACCAGATGGATGTAAATAATGCCTTCTTGCATGGTGATTTGCAAGGAGAGGTCTATATGGAGCAGCCATTAGGTTATGTGCATGCTGTTCATCCTGAGTTTGTTTGTAGGTTGAAGAAAGCCTTGTATGGCTTGAATCAAGCACCTAGAGCATGGTCTGACAAGATAGGACAATATCTTGTCACTATTGGCTTTCAGATTTCCAAGGCAGATTTCTCACTTTATGTGAGAAAAACAGAGAAAGGTATCATGCTACTTGTCATTTATATTGATGATTTGATTATGACAGGTGATAGTGATGAAGATATCCTTCATGTGAAAATGCTATTGAAGCAGAAGTTTGAGATAAAGGATTTGGGAGAGCTGCGTTATTTCTTGGGCATTGAGGTGATTAGATCACCAAGTGGGATACAGCTCTTGCAGAGGCAATATGGATTGGACATGCTGTCCAAATATGGGATGACAGGCTTTAAGCATACTTCAGTTCCTTTGGAGCAGAATGTGAAGCTGAGCACAGATGCATGTGAGCTTCTGGAAGACCGTACTATGTACAGATGCATAGTAGGAAGTTTGATTTATATGACTATTACCAGGCCAGATTTGAGCTATGCTGTTGGATTGGTAAGTTAGTTTATGCAGGCTCCAAGGAAACCGCATTTGGATGCTAGACGCATACTCAGGTATGTGAAGTCCACATTGCAGTATGGACTATTTTATGAGACTGGGGATCAGATACAGTTGCATGGATACACTGATGCTGATTGGGCTGGTAGCATTTTTGATAGACGATCTACCAGTGGATATGTATTCTCTTTTGGGAGTGCTGCAGTCACTTGGAGCAGCAAGAAACAGCCTACAGTTGCCTTGTCGAGCACAGAGGCTGAGTACAGGGGTGCAGCAATGGCTGCATGTGAGGTAGCTTGGTTGCATAAGCTACTTTATGATATGCATCAGTCTACAGATGGGCCAATTATCATTTATTGTGACAACATGAGTAGTATACACTTGGCAAATAACCCAGTCTATCATGCTAGAACAAAGCACATTGAGGTGCATTATCACTATGTGCGGGAGAGGGCTTTACTAGGTCTTATTGATCTAGTTTATGTCAGCACAGAGGATCAAGTAGCTGACATATTCACGAAGGCATTGGGCGTAGAGAAGCTGCGCAAGTTCAAAGACCTGCTTGGTGTGCAGGAATTGGGATTGAGCTCGAGGGGAAGTGTTGAGATATCGAGCTCCACTCGTGATACGCTAGGGTAACCGTTGTGTATTTATGTCACCGACTTGTCAATTGCATATGCGGTTGGTACACCGCCCATGAGTAATAGCTACATGAGAGCTATCCTTATCTACTCTAGTTCGTGGCTCAGTTAGTATGCCACCTTAGTTAGTTGAGTTTGGTTTGAGACCCATATATATGGTTCTTCTATTTCTTTGTAAGAGAGTTCTTTTGGCTTACACAACTAAGAAGAGGAAAACTGTTTTCAGTCTCTACCTCTGTGTGTATTCCCTCATTGTGCAAGCAAGAAAGCTACAAGTGAGACTCCTTCCTTCTCTCCCACAATCTTGACAGATACTTCATACTTAGAGCATCCACTTACTCAATCCGTTAACTAATCGCTTATAAGGGTACATAATATATGCATTTTAAGTAAGATCATTTAAAAAAAAAATTATATTATCATGATTTGTATGATTTAAATTGATTATGCTAACATCATTTTTTGTCTATGTAGGTGACCTTTGTGGATATTTAGATCATCAGGATGAGTCAAGGGATGAGCGATGAGGAGTTGCAGGATATCTTCACATGCATGTCTCCAGATCAGATGGCGAGATTTAGAGACGTGGCAGACCAAGAGCTGTCTCGGACGGGCCGCTCTATTAGATCTACGTTGGCACGATTAGACGCTTCACTTTCGAGCAGACGAGGTCGACGCTCCAGACTTGGACCAGATGGAGAGAGTGCTTCAGGGTCAGGGGGTGCTGCAAAGATATGGATGCAGTGAGCCCACGGTCGGCTTGGGATACATGTGCTACTCCTTCTCGCTTTCATGCTCAGGGGGTTCACTCATGAATATATGTATATATAACATGAGTTCAAAATAAGGGATTTTTAAAATAGCATTTTTATACATTTTTTAAGTACAGAAGGGTGTCATATAAAGGGGTTACTAGAGATTGAATAGAAAAGGGTTGTTTTTTATTCAAGGAAAATTCATAGATTAGGATATTTATAAATATGCCATGAATGCACATTATATAGAGAATATATATATAGTGAACCCACCGAGGCAGTATGGCACCCATGGAAATTTTGGTCAAGGCATGTATGGGCATTCTCACGGACATTATGAGTACCATGACCATTTGCATGCACCTACTTATGGTCAACATGCATATGATGATTGTGAATATTTTCAGTAGCATGCATATGGAGATTCTTATGCAATGTAGCAGTAGCAAGCTAGTGATTATGACTAGCATCTTGTCGATACCTATGCTCATGGACTTGCCACTCATCATATTTATGGTTAGCCTAGGTTTCAAGGACCCCATTGTAGTCATGTTGGACAGCCATCATGAAATCTTAGGCAACATGTTTATGGGCAACAATATGACCAAAGTTTTGGTAATAGTCAGGAGCAAATAGATGTACATAAGTAGCAGGGCTATTATCACCATATGCAGTATGGACAGCATGAGTATCATTATGAGCAACAGCCACTTTGGTATGACCCTCCATATGGACAGCATGAGCATTATGGTCATGGGCAGCCATCTGTTGTACATGAGCAACAAGATGACTATGAGCAGCATGTCAAAACTATTACTGAGCTGACCAATGGTGATGAGCATGTGTGTAGATTGCTATTTAAGGCTAAACGCATTAGACATCTTACTAGTGATACGATACAGTAACTGCATGCTGCGAGCTTATGCTATCGATGTGCTAAGCCGATATCTTAGGATCATCAAGACAAATGTAGAGCACAGAATGCAAAACTCCTATTTGTATTTGAATATAATTACGCCAAGGATAGACAGATCTTGCTAAAGACCATTTTGATTTGGGTCCAAAGCAAAACCAACTTTCATTCAAGAAAGAAGATCATGTAGATCTTCAAGATCATGCTCATATTACAGATCAAGAAAACATGTCCTTTCAGGAGACCCTTTAGTCTATACACATGTCACATATAAGGGTAGATGGAGTACACTTTTCATGCAACCCCATGTGTTATTTACAGCATCCAAGCATAGACCGAGCTTAATCATATGATAATTATAGCAGACTCAATGCAATAGCTAGTAGTATTGATCATTCTAGCTTTACTTGTGGATGGTAACCCAATGCACGGAAAGGATAACCACTTTCCATTTGACCTCGGTGGTAGTGCAGAGAACCACGCTTGCATGGATGACATGTATGCTGGTGATGCTTACCATGCAGGTTATCCATTTGATCTCGGTGGTTAAAAAAAGCTCTATCTACATCAGCACTCCCCCGGTGCAGTCCCCTCACCTTGAGGTGGCAACCTTGGCTGAAGGACAACTCGATCTGGACCTATTTTGTAATAGACAGCCATCTGTTTTCAAGCATTTTTGGGCCTGCATTAATTGCGCCCATGCATGATCTACATGGATGACTGAAAGTACGCTCAATGAGCTTCGTTTTGACATGCAGAACATCTCGTTTGGAGTTGCCCATGGCAAGTTATGATCAGTTTTCCACTACAAGCATGTTTGGGATAGCATGATTGGGCCTATTTTGCAGTAGACAACCATCTATTTTTTAATAATTTTGGGCCTGCATTAATTGCACCCATGCATGACCTACTTGGGCTGAAAGTATGCTCTTGCTTCAGTGTCAGTTCTTGCTACCTCTAGAAGTGAACTCCCTGCCCTTTCATGGCAGTTCTAGAGAGCGTGGCTCATGTGGTTGCTGTGGAGGCACAGACATAGTATCTCTGTGTTGTCGTTCTGCGGGAGTTATGCTACCTCCGGGATTTATCACACCTGTGGGGATGTGTACTCCAGTCACTCCGGGGAGCTGTCCATAGGTGGCACCCCTATGGGTGCTACTCCGATAGATACTACCCTGGTCGGTACACCAGATGTACAGTGGTCTCTTGGATATGCCCAAGAGCATGGTCGCAAGTGGGAGAGGACCCATCTTAGGCATACCCCAGAGGGGTATGCCTACCTTGTAGATGATAGGTCAGAAGCCATAATCATGAATGATAAGGAGAGGAGGGTGATGTCTCACATGAGAGAGTTATGCCAACAAGTTTTTCGGCATGTCTTGGATCATTGGAAATACATACCAAAGGGGAGCAAGGACTACATAGTAGTATCCTTGCATGAGAAGTTTCCAGTACCAACAACAAGAGATAGGTTTTCTACGGGCTGGATGATGGAGTGCATGCGTGCATATATGTTACACAGACGATCAGACGCACGCAAGGCACTCAAGAGTGGGGCTGCAAAGCCCGAGTGATTAAACATGGACAACTGGTGCTGATTGAGGGAGGAGGCTATAGATTCTCCAAGACTTTGGGGATAGCAGCGTGAGGCGGCGAGGACATGACTAGAGGCTGGAGTGATCCATTATCTTGGGAGTGGTAGCCACAAGACATATCTGGAGGACTTTGTAAGTTTTTCTTTTGTTTTGGTTACATATTTTTTTGCAATATCATTTGTATTGACAATCGTGTTTCTAATAGTTTGTATTTTATTTCCTTTGCAACTCCATTACAAATCGCGATCCGACTGGCCTTGAGACTCGATATGCAGAGAGGCACGGTCTCACTGCACTGATCGATCAATTATATGGATGCAGCAGCCCTGTAAGTCACTTATCTTTTTTGTCTGTAGTTACCATGTTTAATTAGAATGCATTATTGTATGGTGGATTGATGTGTCATTTTTTTTTTTACAGAGTCTGTTCGATGCTCCTTTGCGGCGGGATGAGCTTTCGAATGGCGAGGATCTATAGCTTGCCCTTGGATCCCTGGAGCTCACACACCCTTCTTTTTTGGTCACGTGATCTGTATAGACATTTTCTATGTAGTAGTGATATCTTGCCATGATTGTACCAGTCGCATTCATTATGCGATCATGTATTTATTTCATGTATCATTGTTATGATTTAAGTACACTTTGTCTTTATTCACACAAGCATTGTACACAGTGCAGAAACTATTTTGTATGGCCCAAATAAAGCACATAGTGCTATAAGCTGTCACAAATTTTTTTTTCCTTGTTAGCATCGTTATTAGCGTTGCAAATTTATCTGCACGCATCATTATTGGTATCGTTATTAGCGTCACAAAGCGTTGTTATCAGCATCGTTATTTACGTCGGTATTAGCATCGTAAATGCGACATTGATATCGACACAAATAGCAATGCTGATAACGATGCTAATACCGACTGTTTTATGGCATCGCCAATAACAATGTTTTTTGCGATGACGGGAGAAACTTTATTTACATTTTCATCTCTTTTAACGTCGGTATAAGGCCTATATCTTGTAACACATGCAAACATTGATGATGGAGCACCTGGTTAGATGGGTCCACACATCTACACTTAGCTCGTCTCGATGGTCATTATGACTCTCACATGGCCACTAACTCATTACTTATTATATTCTAGTTGTTACACCTATTTACAACTGGCATAGTTATAGCGCCAGTCGACTAGTGTAGTCGGTTATGAATTGTTTAACTTAGTAGGCCACTTTTCTTTATGTTGTATCTTATCTATACTTTGTGTACATTGTAAAAGTGTGTGGAAGAAGAAGAAAAAATAAGCAAGAAAACGTTTTAGCCTCCATCTCTCTTCTTGTCTCTTGAGTGAGCTTCTCCTTGTGCATTCTGTGTGTGTTCGATGCAACATGTTGAGCAAGTCTCCCCACCACGCGATTCTTGACATGGTATCAGAGCCGCGCCACTGAGAGGCTGATTTCGAAGGCTAAAGTGAAAAAGAAGAAGCAAGGTTTGAGCAAGCAAGCCACGGGCAAGAAGCTCTCCCATCCTTCCACTCTTTCTCTTGGATAGTGCCTGTGGAGGCACCGAAAGCAAAGCAGAGCAAGAATCTTAGAGTAAAAATCTCCGTTTTAGAGCCGCAAGGTTGCGGACAATACTTTGAAGGTACACTGTGATTTCAACTATTTTGACCGAAAGTGTGTGCACAGGTTACAGATTGTGAATCTGTAATTCTTCAAGTATTTGCAAGAAGCAAACATAAGGTCTATCTGCAAACAGGTTGCAAATTGCATGTGTTATTGAGCAGACAATGAAAAAGGTTGTCTGGTGTATTGTTGTGCACTACAAGTCGAGGGTTGCAGAAGATTTGCTTGCTGTTTGGTATTAGTTTTATGATAATGGTAGAGAACAGTGGAAGCCGCATCATTGAGAAGCTTGACAAGAACAACTACCCTTCATGGAAGTTCCGTGTCACAAACTTCCTTATTGGAAAAGGCCTCTACGAGTTTGTTTCAGGTAAAGAAAATGAGCCGGAGGTGAGTGATCCTCCAACTGCAGAAGAGACAAAGGCACGGAAGAAATGAAATGCAAAAGACAAGAAGGTTATGTATTGGCTGTCTTCTGCAGTAATTGACAATAATATGCTGCGACATATTAGAAATGAAGAGAATTCATATGCAGCTTGGACCATACTTGAAATTATATTTTTCGTAAATACAAAGGCACGAAAGATTCAACTCAAGCAAGAGTTGAATACATTGAAGAAAGGGAAGATGTCTATCAATGAGTATGCACTGAAGGTAAGGAGCATTGGAGATGCATTGGCAGCGATTGATGCAATGCCCGATGATGATGATTTGGTATCGTCTATCTTGGGTGGACTTAACAATGAAAAGGCTTGGAAGTCTTTTGTAACTTTTGTATATGTCAGAAAGCCATTTTCAGATTTCGATGAGTTGGTCTTCCTTATGATCAACTGAAGAGATCAACATGCAGAGTGAGACATCTGAAAGAAGTGGTGAACAGGTCCAAGCTTTCTACTCCAGTTCAGGAAGGGGACGTGGCAGGTTCTCTTCAAGAGGCCGTGGTACAGGACATGGTAGTGACAACCAGCAAAACAGATTGAATCAGCAATTTAGCGATATACAGCTTTCAGGAGGTTGTGGTAACTTTAGAGGCAAGGGAAGCTTTAGACGAAGAGGTGGATGGTAGAATAGAGGTTCTAACAACTCAGGTATTATGTGTCACTACTGTGGCAAAACAGGTCATATTGTAGCCCAATGTTACACTAAGAAAGATGATATTCGCAATGGTAAGTTGCAGCAAGGAAACTATGCATCGTCTTCATGACAGAATGAAGACAAAAATGAACGTATGTTTGTTATGCAACATATGCTGAATGCTATTACAGGAAAGGGAACACATGATATTTGATATGTTGATTCAAGTGTATCCAATCATAGCCATCCAGAATAGTTTGGAGAGATGCAGGATTTGCAAAATGCAAGTTATGTGCAGACGGGTGATGATTCATGCCACCCAATTTCACACATTGAAAAAGTTCCCTTGTTCTTGCATGATGGTAAGACAAAGAGTCTTTCAAATGTATTGTCAAGATTGTGGGAGAGGAGGGAGTCTCACTTGTAGCTTTCTTGCTTGCACAATGGGAGAATACACACAAAGGTGGAGGCTGAAAACAGTTTTCCTCTTCTTAGTTGTGTAAGCCAAAAAGAACTCAGATACAAAGAAATAGAAGAACCCTATATATGGGTCTCAAACCAAACTCAACTAACTAAGGTGGCATACTAAATGAGCCACGAACTGCAACTGACACGTCGGTGACATCAGTGCACAACGGTTACCCTGGCATATCACGAGTGGAGCTCGATATCTCAACACTCCCTCTCTAGCTTAATCCCAATTCATGTACACCAAGCAGGTCTCTAAACTTGCCCAACTTCTCTACGCCCAATGCCTTTGTGAATATGTCAGCTACCTGATACTCTGTGCTGACATAAACTAGATCAATAAGACCTAGTAAAACCCTCTCCCGCACATAGTGATAACGCACCTCAATGTGCTTTGTTCTAGCATGATAGACTGGGTTATTTGCCAAGTGTATACTACTCATGTTGTCACAATAAATGACAACTGACCCATCTGTAGACTGATGCATATCATAAAGTAGCTTATGCAACCAAGCTACCTCACATGCAGCCATTGCTGCACCCCTATACTCAGTCTCTGTGCTCGACAAGGCAATTGTAGGCTGTTTCTTACTGCTCCAAGTGACTACAGTACTCCCAAAAGAGAACACATATCCACTGGTAGATCGTCTATCAGAAATACTACCAGCCCAATCAGCATCAGTGTATCCATGCAACTATATCTGAACCCCAGTCTCATAAAGTAGTCCATACTGCAAAGTGGACTTAAGATACCTGAGTATGCGTCTAGCCGCATCCAAATGCGATTTCCTTGGAGCCTACATAAATTGACTTACCAGTCCAACAGCATAGCTCAAATCTGACTTGGTAATAGTCATATAAATCAAGCTTCCTACTATGCGTCTGTACATAGTAGGGTCTTTCAGAAGCTCACCTGCATCTGCGCTGAGCTTCACATTCTGCTCCAAAGGAACTGAAATAGGCTTACAGCCTATCATACCATATTTAGACAGCATATCCAATTCATATTGCCTTTGCAAGAGCTGTATCCCACTTGGTGATCTAATCACCTCAATGCCCAAGAAATAACGCAGCTCTCCCAAATCCTTCATCTCAAACTTCTGCTTCAATAGCATTTTCACATAAAGGATATCTTCATCACTGTCACCTGTCATAATCAAATCATCAATATAAATGACAAGTAGAATAATACATTTCTCTGTTTTTCTCACATAAAGTGAGAAGTCTGCCTTGGAAATCTAAAAGCCAATAGTGACAAGATATTGTCTTATCTTGTCAGACCATACTCTAGGTGCTTGCTTCAAGCCATACAATGCTTTCTTCAACCTGCAAACAAACTCAGGATGAACAGCATGCACATAACCTAGTGGCTGCTCCATATAAACCTCTTCTTGCAAATCACCATGCAAGAAGACATTCTTTACATCCATCTGATATAAAGACCATTCCTTTGATGCAGCCATAGCAATGACTGCTCTTACGGTTGCCATCCTTGCAACCGAACTGAATGTTTCTTCATAATCAATGCCATATATTTGTGCATACCCCTTGACTACTAATCTTGCCTTGTAGCTGTTCACAGAACCATCTGCATTGTGCTTCACCTTATAAACCCACTTACAACCAATTGCATTCTTACCTTTAGGCAAAGGTACCAATTCCCATGTAGCATTTGCTTTCAAGGCATCCATTTTTTCATCCATGGCTTTCTCCTATTTTTCTTTTCCCATGGCTTACTCAAAGGAAGTGGGTTCTGCTTCATGTATCACTTTGATCATATATGCATAGTGAATGGCTGTAAATCCATCATATTTCAACATATCCACAAGATACCTAGCTCTGGTAGACCTGCGCAAAGTAGGTTCACTCCCAGGTGCTCTCAAAACATCCCTGGTCTTTCTTACTCCATGTGTAACAATAGAAGGAATACCCAACTCATCATCAATGCTATGTTCTGAGCCACTAGATTCACCATCCACATAAGAGTGACCTGCATTTACATCAAACATGGGTTGATTTACCTTCGCTTTTCCTTTTCATGATACCTGAATACCACTATCTGCATTGCTTTGAGAATATTCTCCTGATCTCAATCTGCTTGTCCATGGCGAAGAATGTGAACCACTGCTAGAGGACGCTCCAGGTCCACTAATATTTTGTGACTGCTGCTGTGAATTCTGTGCAGCATTACCATTTTGTGCATCTACATCATCAATCACATTTACTGGTTTATACCAGCTACTCATCTCATCAAAAACATCTCTACTCACTGTAAACTTACGAGTAGAAGGGTTATAGCATCTATACCCTTTTTGCTGCAGAGAATAACCAATAAAGATGCACTTCTCAGCTTTTGGATCCAACTTGGATCTCAACTCATCTGGCACATGAACATAGGCAATGCAACAAAAAATCTTCAAATGAGAAATATCTGGTTTCCTACCAGTATACCTCTCCTCTGGAGTCATCCTATGTATTGTTGCAGTGGGAGTCATGTTCATTATATAGACTACCGTAGCAACTGCTTCAGCCCAGTAAAAATCTGGCAAGTCTTTTTCATTGAGCATGGCACGAGATACCTCTCCAATATGTCTGTTTTTCCTTTCTGCAATTCCATTTTGTTGTGGGATATGAATGCATGAATATTGCTGCTTTATGCCATGCTCTTGCAGGAACCTTGCAAACTCATTTGAAAGGTACTCTCCCCCTCCATCTAACCTTAGGCATTTTATTTGCAGGCCTGTTTCTTTTTCAACCATAGCTTTAAGACTTTTGAAATGCCCAAAAACTTCACTTTTCTTTTCCATAAAATACACCCAAACTTTTCTGCTATAGTCATCAATAAAACTGACAAAATAATGACAGCCTCCAAGAGATGCAGCTTTAGTAGTCCACACATCAGAGTGGATTAATTCCAATGGCTTCTTACTCTCTTGAACATGTCTAGGAAATGGTTTCCTTGCTTGTTTTCCAAACTGATAGGCTTCACATACCTTATGCATTTCTGCAACCTTGAATTTTGGCAATCCTGCAACAATATTTTGGGCCTGCATTGATTTAGGTCGCTGTACATTAACATGACCAATGCGTTTATGCCAGATATCAATATCTGCAACTACACTGGTCCCATGTGCAAACATTGCTGCACTCAATTCGGGCATGCCTGCATCCAATGTAAACATTCTGCCCTTCTTTCCTTTTGCTATCAAGCGACCTTTATTTTTCATATCCTCAACAAAGCATCCATGAGGATTAAATCTAACCTGCAAGCCTTGCTCAACCATTTGACCAACAAAAACCAGATTCTTGGTGATATTCAGGACATGAAATACATCGAACATGTATTTCTTTTTCCCATCCTGCATAGACAAAGGAATTTTCCCAATCTGCACAATAGGATGTGCAGTATCATCACCAGTCTCCACAAATCCTGATTTTTTCATTTTCCTTACATCCTCCATCCATTCTGCATGACATGTCATGTGGTTTGATGCACTTGAGTCAACATACCACACATCATTGCTTTCTTCTACACTTGTCACAGAATTGTTCATGTGCTGCACCATAAACAAATGCTCATTTCTATCATCACCCTGTCTACTAGAGTATGCATAATTCCCTTGTTGCAATTTTTCATTCATGATTTCATTCTACTTTTTATAGCAGTCTTTATCCATATGACCCATTTTACCACAATAGTAGCATTCAACATTGCTGTTTACATTTTGGCCTCTTTACCATCCACCACGACCTCTTTGGCTCCCCCTGCCTCTAGAGTTACCACGTCCTCCTCCATAGGACTGGTTTTCTTGAGTTTGCTACATATTCTGATTTCTACCACGGCCTCCAAATCGGCCTCCTCTACCTCTGTCTCTACCTCTTCCAGCATTTTAGTAGAAGACAGCTTCTTTTGAAGTTCCTCCTGAAGAAGATGCACCACCATTTCTCTGCTCCTCAGAAATTAGAAGAGCAATCAACTCCTCAAAATCAGGAAATCTTTCAGGGACGGAAATAGATGTTCGAAACTGTGCATAATCCTTTCCTAGACCATTCAAGGTCACAGAAACTAAATCATTTTTCACTGGCGACCCAATGGAAGCAAGTGCATCTGCAATCTTCTTCACCTTCATGTGGTAGTCATTGACGCTCATATTTTCTCTTTGCACATTATGCAACTCTTTCTTGAGCTGCATTTTCTTGGCTTGCGTATTTGTGCTATACATTTTTGACAAAGTATCCCATGCCTCCTTTGGCATATTTACATCCTGAATATGCACAATCATAGAGTCTGAAATACTGATAGACAGCTAGTACATAACTTTCCTGGCTCTTATGCCATGCTTTGAATGCCTGCATTTGCTGTTGATTGGGAACATCAGAAAGAACTGGTTCTTCTTCATTTCCTGCAACAAATTCCCAATATCCTTTTCCCGTAAGGAAATTCGTCATTCTAAACTTCAATGCTTGAAAGTTGTTCTTGTCAAGCTTTTCAGTTACAATCTGTGAAAAAGAATCAGACGCCATTACAGAATACTGCAAAAAATTCTGTCACTACAAAGAACACAGCTTCAGCCTCACAAGGACAAATCTGCAAAACTGATGAAAGTGGTATTTAACCACACAGTCGCTTCCTAGTGACGATTTTGCATCAACAAGCAACAAGAATGATTCTCCAACTCCCAATGTCTTTGCGTACAGGCATACGATGCAATTTCTACAGCAATTTTTCACCGACCTGTAGAACAGTGGTCGCACAGCATAAAACTGGGCTTTTTTCTGAGTGCATGCAAAAAACTTTTGCCTCCAAAATAGTCCCCGAAATGGCCTCAAACCAAAAAAGCAGGGTCGCCCGCAACATATACTGCCCTTTTGCTTCATCGCGAAGGGTGTCTCAATCTGAAACAATGCACTCTTGCAATTTTCGGTCGTTTTGCAGACGGAAGTTTTCTACACGCACTCAGGAAAATGCTCAGTTTTATGCTGTGCAGTCACTGTTCTACAGGTCGGTGAAAAGTTACTGTAGAAATTGCATCGTATGCTTGTGCGCAGAGACATTGGGAGTTTCAGAATCATCCTTGGTTCCTGTTTATGCAAAATCGTCACTAGGAAGTGACTCTGTGGTCAAATACCACTTTCGCCAGTTTTGCAGATTTGCCCTTGTGAGGGTGAAGCTGTGTTTTTTTGCAATGACAGAATTTCTTGCAGTATTCTGTAATGGCGTCTGATTCTCTTTCATAGATTGTCACTGAAAAACTTGACAAGAACAACTTCCAGGCATGGAAGTTTAGAATGACGAATTTCCTTATGGAAAAAGGATATTGGGAATTTGTTGCAGGAAATGAAGAAGAACCAGTTCTTCCTGATATTCCCAATCAACAACAAATGCAGGCATTTAAAACATGGCATGAGAGAGCCAGGAAAGTTATGTACTGGCTGTCTATCAGCATTTCAGACTCTATGATTGTGCATATTCAGGATGCAAGTACGCCAAAGGAGGCATGGGATACTTTGTCAAAAATGTATAGCACAAATACGCAAGCCAAGAAAATGCAGCTCAAGCAAGAGTTGCACAATATGCAAAGAGAAAATATGAGCATCAACGACTACCACATGAAGGTGAAGAAGATTGCAGATGCACTTGCTTCCATTGGGTCGCCAGTGCAAGATGATGATTTAGTTTCCGTGACCTTGAATGGTCTAGGAAAGGATTATGCACAGTTTCGAACATCCATTTCAGTTCGTGAAAGATTTCCTAATTTTGAGGAGTTGATTGCTCTTCTAATTTTTGAGGAGCAGAGAAATGGTGGTGCATCTTCTTCAGGAGGAACTTCAAAAGAAGCTGTCTTCTACTCAAATGCTGGAAGAGGTAGAGGCAGAGGTAGAGGAGGCCGATTTGGAGGCCGTGGTAGAAATCAGAATATGCAGCAAACTCAAGAAAACCAGTCCTATGGAGGAGGACGTGGTAACTCTAGAGGCAGGGGGAGCCAAAGAGGTCGTGGTGGATGGCAAAGAGGTCAAAATGCAAACAGTAATGTTGAATGCTACTACTGTGGTAAAATGGGTCATATGGCTAAAGACTGCTATAAAAAGCAGAATGACATCATGAATAGAAAACTGCAACAAGGGAATTATGCATCTTCTAGTATATGGATCAAGCAGCAGGTTATGAAGATTTAGAGCATCCCACGTATGTGTGCAGGTTGAAGAAGGCCCTCTATGGGCTCAAGCAAGCACCTAGAGCATAGTCTGACAAGATCAAAGAGTATCTTGTCAATATTGGCTTTTATGTTTTTGATGCTGATCACTCACTTTATGTGAGAAAGAGAGATGCATGTTTGGTCATCATAGTCATCTATGTGGATGACTTGATTATTACACGTGATAGTGATAGTGGAATTGGTGAAGTCAAGGATTTTTTTAAGAAGAAGTTTGAGATGAAGGATTTAGGTGAGCTAAGGTACTTCCTTGGCATTGAGGTGATCAAATGTGATGATGGTATATGGCTGTCCCAAAGACAGTATGGCTTGGATATGTTGTCTAAGTATGGTATGATAGCATGCAAACCACTTTTAATTTCATTGGAGCAGAATGTAAAGTTGAGTGCTGATGTTGGGAATGAGATAGAAGACCCTACTGTGTTCAGGAGGATAGTGGGGAGTTTGATCTACATGACCATTACAAGGCCAGACTTGAGCTACGATGTTGGTCTTGTGAGTCAGCTTATGCAAGTACCTAGAAAGCCACATTTGGATGCAGTCAGACGCATATTGAGATATGTGAAGTCCACATTACATTATGGATTTTTTATGAGGCAGGTACAGATGTACAGGTGTTTGGATACATAGATGCAGATTGGGCTGGTAGTATGTCTGATAGAAGATCTACCAGCGGATACATGTTCTCTCTTGGTAGTGCACCAGTTGCTTGGAGCAGCAAAAAGCAATCTACAGTTGCTTTGTCGAGTACAGAGGTTGACTATAGAGGTGTTGCTGTTGTAGTATGTGAGGTATTATGGCTACAAAAGTTAATGGCTGATTTGGATGTGCAGGTGGAAGGTCGAGTTGTCATTTATTGTGACAACATGAGCAGTATACAGTTGGCTAGGAACCCTGTGTTCCATGCCAGGACAAAATATATATATTTAGGTACTCTACCACTTTGTGAGAGAGAAGGTACGAGTAGGTGAGATTGACTTGGTATACATCAGCACACAGGATCAGGTAGCTGACATCTTCACAAAGGCATTGGGTACAGAGAAGTTTCAACAGTTTCGAAGCTTACTTGGAGTTGCAGAGATGCAGTTGAGCTTGAGGGGGAATGTTGAGATGACAAGCTCAACACATGCGGACATTGATGATGGACCAAATTGTTCGAGAAGGGATTTCTTATCTTGTAACTCAGCAAAAATTAACGTATGTAAAGTCTCCACCCACCCACCCACAAATTAATGTATGTCGGAGTATTTTCCATCTCGTGGTATTGCATCGAACCTCGCCACTACTCTCTCTTTTTTTTTATCCATTCAGTATCTCCTCTCCTTCCATCTCTCTTTTTCTCTTTTTTTATTATGTTGTATATTGTATGTTTATTCCCTCTCTCTCGTTCCTTCTTTCTTTTTCTATTCCTCCCCCTCTTCTCTCATTCTCTTTAACAAAACATATCTCTCTACTACTACCACTACTACCACCACCACCACCACCACTACTACTAACAAGAAAAAAAAACTACTATTACTACCACTACTACAACAACAATAACAACAAATAAGAAAACTAGACAATAATAAATAAGAAAAAAAACTATTACTACTAGTACTACAATAACAACAACAACAAATAAGAAAACTACTACTATGACTACGACTATGACCACGACCATGACTACTACTACCACTACCACTATAATAAACAAGAAAAGAAGAAAAAACTATTACTACTATCACTACTATGACAACAACACCAAATAAGAAAACTAGACAATAATAAACAAGAAAATAAAAAAAATTATTACTACAACAACAACCATGACCACGACTACGACTACGATCATGACCACGACCACGACCACGACCATGACTATGTCTACGACCGCGACTACCACTACCACTATAATAAATAAGAAAAGAAGAAAAAACAACGACGACAAAACAACAACTACTACTACTACAATAACAATAAACAAGAAAAGAAGAAAAAACTACTACTACTTCCTCATTTTCTTTTCTCTCTTCCTCTCCCTCTCTTATTTCCTCTCCCTCCCTCTCATTCTCCTTATCTTTCTCTCTTTCCCTATTATGCTTAATGTTATTTCCCTCTCTCTCTCATTTCTCTCCATCCCTCTCCCTCTTCTGTTGAGATGACAAGCTCAACACATGCGGACATTGATGATGGACCACCTGGTTAGATGGGTCCACACGTCCACACTTAGCATGTTGGTGGTCATTTTGAATCTCACATGGCCACTGACTCATTACTTATTATATTCAAGTTATTACACCTATTTACAGCTGGCATAGTTATAGCGCCAGTCGACTAGTGTAGTCAGTTATGCATTGTTTGACTTAGTAGGCCACTTTCCTTTATGTTGTATCTTATCTATACTTTGTGTACATTATAAAAGTGTGTGGAAGAAGAAGAAGAAATCAGCAAGAAAACGTTTTGGCCTCCATCTCTCTTCTTGTCTCTTGAGTGAGCTTCTCCTTGTGCATTCTGTGTGTGTTCGACACAGCATCTTGAGCAAGTCTCCCCACCACGCGATTCTTGACATGGTATCAGAGCTGTGGCACTGAGAGAGGCTGATTTCGAAGGCTGAAGTGAAGGAGAAGAAGCAAGGTTCAAGCAAGCAAGCCACGGGTAAGAAGCTCTCACATCCTTCCACTCTTTCTCTTGGATAGTGTCTGTGGAGGCACCGAAAGCATGGCAGAGAAAAAATCTCAGATTGCGGACAGCAGTTTCAGGATACACTACTGTCAAAGCTTTCTACTCCAGTTCAGGAAGGGGACGTGACAGGTTCTCTTCAAGAGGCCATGGTACAGGACGTGGTAGTAATAACCAGCAAAACAGATTGAATCGGCAATTTGACGATATGCAGGTTTCAAGAGGTCATGGTAACTTTAGAGGCAAAGGGAGCTTTAGAGAAAGAGGTGGATGGTAAAACAGAGGTTCTAACAACTCTGGTATTGTGTGTCACTACTGTGGCAAAACAAGTCATATTGCAACTCAATGTTATGCTAAGAAAGATGATATTCACAGTGATAAGTTGCAGTAAGGAAACTAATCATCATCTTCACGATAGAATGAAGACAAAAATGAACGTTTATTTGTTATGCAGCATATGCTGAATGCTGTTACAGGAAAGCGAACACATGATGATGTTTGGTATGTTGATTCAGGTGCATCCAATCAGCCATGCATAATGGTTTGGAAAGATACAGGATTTGCAAAATGTAGGTTATGTGCAGACGGGTGATGATTCATGCCACCCAATTTCACATTGGAAAAGTTCCCTTATCCTTGCATGATGGTAAGACAAAGAGTCTTTCATATGTATTACATGTGCCATCTATTAGAAAGAACTTGGTGTCAGTCGGTCAAATGGTAGAGCAAGGGCTGCAAGTCAGATTTAATGCAAAGGGCTGCTTTGTAGAAGACTTCAATGACAAGTGCAGGTTGGTAGCAAAGGGAAGTAGAGTTAGACGTATGTTTACTCTGGATGCTGGAATTCCTGCTATGAATGCTGCTATGTATGCTAAAGGAAAAGGTGTTGTTGCAAATATTGAAATTTGGCACAAACGCATTGGACATGCAAATATACAAAGGCTGAAATTAATGCAATCCAAAGGGTTGGTTATAAGTTTGCCTACATTTAGAGTTGCACAATTTCATAAGGTATGCGAAGCATGTCAGTTTGGTAAGTAGGCAAGACAACCCTTTTCACATGACAGAGATGTAAGCAAAAATATCCTTAATGTTGTGCATACAGACATTTGGGGGCCTACACAAAATGTATCTCTTGGAGGCAGTTCATACTTTGTCACATTCATTGATGATTGTTCTAGAAAACTATGGGTATATTTTATGAAGGAAAACTGTGAAGCGTTTGAGTACTTTAGAACTTTCAAGGCTGTAGTTGAAAGAGAAACATGCTTGAAAGTAAAGTGCTTGAGATCAAATGGAGGGGGAGAGTACCTCTCGAATGACTTCAGTGGTTTTCTGAGGTCTCATGGGATAAATAGATAGTTCACATGCAGGTATACCCCACAGCAAAATGGGGTTGCAGAAAGGAAAAGCAGGCATATTGCAAAAGTTGCACGTGCATTGATGGCTGAAAAGAATATGCCTAGGCATTTTTTGTATGAGGCTGTTCATTCTGTTGTTTCTATTATGAACAGAACTCCTACAGCTGCAGTTCATGGTATGACCCCCCAAGAATGTTTTATAGGTAAGAAGCCTGATGTCTCACACTTGAAAGTGTTTGGTTGCATTGCGTATGTTCATGTGCCATATGAGTTGCGGAAGAAACTAGATCCAAAGGCTGAAAAGTGTGTCTTTATTGGATACTCTTTAGAAAAGAAAGTGTATCGTTGTTATAACCTTGTCACATATAACTTCAGAGTGAGCAGGGATGTCATCTTTGATGAAATGAGCAGTTGGTATACATCTAGTAGTGATGCATTGGATGATGATGATGATCATGACACTCATATGCAGGCTGAAAAGCAAGAATCACAGACTCTTAGTGGACCACATACGTCATCTGGTAGCCCTTGGTCTAGGAGAGTAAGGAATACCTCTATATCTTCAGATGCATCTAGTAGCACTACAAGTAAAGACAAAGAAAAGAATAAAGTATCAGATGTCATTGATGCAGTTCTTGATGGAGACTCCAGTGGCTCAGAGAGCTTGGATGATGAGCTTGGCATTTCTTTTCTCAGGACACTAGGTGTACAGAGAGCTCATAGTAATGTAAAGGCTCCATTGAGTGATCCGATGGTACGCAGATCTAGCAGGGTCAGATAACCTGTTAAAAGATTTTGTTTCGAAGGTTATGCAGCTCACCATTATTTTTATATGGTAAAACTAGTTGAGGATGTTGATCTCACATATTTTGAGGAGGCTGTTGGTCATGCTCATTGGAATGTAGCAATAGATGAGGAGATGGCTGCATTAGAGGCCAATAATACTTGGAATCTAGTATCATTGCCAAAGGGCAAAAAAGCTATTGGATGCAAGTGGATTTATAAGATTAAGCACAATTCAAATGGTTCTATTAGTAGGTACAAATCTAGGCTAGTTGCAAAACGCTATGCCCAGACATATGGCATAGATTATGAAAAAACCTTCAGTCCACTTGCTAGGATAGCAACTGTCAGATGTGTGATTACTTTGGCAGCAGCCAAAGGTTGGAGGTTACAGCAAATGGATGTGAAGAATGCCTTCTTGCATGGTGATTTGCAGGAAGAAGTGTATATGGATCAAGCAGCAGGTTATGAAGATTTAGAGCGTCCCACGTATGTGTGCAGGTTGAAGAAGGTGCTCTATGGGCTTAAGCAAGCACCTAGAGCATGGTCTGACAAGATCAGAGAGTATCTTGTCAATATTGGCTTTTATGTTTCTGATGCTGATCACTCACTTTATGTGAGAAAGGGAGATGCAGGTTTGGTCATCATAGTCATCTATGTGGATGACTTGATTATTACAGGTGATAGTGATAGTGGAATTGGTGAAGTCAAGGATTTTTTTAAGAAGTTTGAGATGAAGGATTTAGGTGAGCTAAGGTACTTCCTTGTCATTGAGGTGATCAGATGTGATGATGGTATATGGCTGTCCCAAAGACAATATGGCTTGGATATGTTGTCCAAGTATGGTATGACAGCATGCAAACCACTTTCAGTCCCGTTGGAGCAGAATGTCAAGTTGAGTGTTGATGTTGGGGATGAGATAGAAGACCCTACTATGTTCAGAAGGATAGTGGGGAGTTTGATCTACATGACCATTACAAGGCCAGACTTGAGCTACGATGTTGGTCTTGTGAGTCAGCTTATGCAAGTACCTAGAAAGCCACATTTGGATACAGTCAGACGCATATTGAGATATGTGAAGTCCACATTACATCATGGATTTTTTATGAGGCAGGTACAGATGTACAGGTGTTTGGATACACAGATGCAGATTGGGCTGGTAGTATGTCTGATAGAAGATCTACCAGCGGATACATGTTCTCTCTTGGTAGTGCACCAGTTGCTTGGAGCAGCAAAAAGCAATCTACAGTTGCTTTGTCGAGTACAGAGGTTGACTATAGAGGTGCTGCTGTTGTAGCATGTGAGGTAGTATGGCTACAAAAGTTAATGGCTGATTTGGATGTGCAGGTGGAAGGTCCAGTTGTCATTTATTGTGACAACATGAGCTGTATACAGTTGGCTAAGAACCCTGTGTTTCATGCCAAGACAAAACATATTGAGGTATACTACCACTTTGTGAGAGAAGGTGCTAGCAAGTGAGATTGACTTGGTGTATATCAGCACACAGGATCAAGTAGCTGACATCTTCACGAAGGCATTGGATACAGAGAAGCTTCAAAAGTTTCAAAGCTTACTTGGAGTTGCAGAGATGCGGTTGAGCTTGAGGGAAAGTGTTGAGATGACAAGCTCAACACATGCGGACATTGATGATGGACCGCCTGGTTAGATGGGTCCACACGTCTACACTTAGCACGTCGATGGTCATTATGACTCTCACATGGCCACTAACTCATTACTTATTATATTCAGATTGTTACACCTATTTACAGTTGGCATAGTTATAGCACCAGTCGACTAGTGTAGTTGGTTATGCATTGTTAGACTTAGTAGGCCACTTTCATTTATGTTGTATCTTATCTATACTTTGTGTATATTGTAAAAGTGTGTGAAAGAATAAGAAGAAATCAGCAAGAAAACTTTTTGGCCTCCATCTCTCTTCTTGTCTCTTGAGTGAGCTTCTCCTTGTGCATTTTGTGTGTGTTTAGCGCAGTATCTTGAGCAAGTCTCCCCACCACGCGATTCTTGACATCTTCCTCTCCCTCCCTCACCCTCTCCCTCTCTTTCTCTCTTTCTCTATTATGTTTAATGTTTTTTCTCTTATCTCCTCTCCCTCTCTCTCTTCCTCCCTCCCTCTCTCTCTCCCTCTCTTTCCCTATTATGTTTAGTGTTTTTTCTTTCTTCCTCTCCCTCTCTCTTTCCCTATTATATTTAATGTTTTCCTCTCTTTCGTCTTCCTTCCTCTCCCTCTTCCTCTCCCTCTCTCATTTCCTCTCCCTCCCTCACCCTCACCCTCTCTTTCTCTCTTTCCCTATTATGTTTAATATTTTTTCTCTCTTTCTCTCCCTCTCTCATTTCCTCTCCCTCCCTCCCCCTCTCCCTCTCCCTCTCCCTCTCTTTCTCTCTTTCCCTATTATGTTTAATGTTATTTCTCTCTCCTCTCCCTCTCTCATTTCCTTTTTTCTCTTCCTCTCTCTCTCTCATTTCCTCTCCCTCTGTCACCCTCACCTTCTCGCATTTCATTTTCTCTCTTCCTCTCCCTCTCTCTCCCTCTCCCTCTCTTTCTCTCTTTCCTATTATATTTAATATTTTTTCCCTCTTTCTCTCGTTCCTTCTTTCCTTTTCTCTCTTCCTCTCCCTCTCTCATTTCCTCTCCCTCCCTCACCCTCTCCCTCTTTTTCTATCTTTCCCTATTATGTTTAATGTTTTTTCTCTCTTCCTCTCCCTCCCTCATTTCCTTTTCTCTCTTCCTCTTCCTCCATTTCCTCTTCCTCCCTCTCCCTCTCTTTCTCCCTTTCCCTATTATGTTTAATGTTTTTTCCTATTATGTTTAATGTTTTTTCTCTTCCTCTCCCTCCCTCTCCCTTTCCCTTTCTTTTTCTATTTCTGTATTATGTTTAATGTTTCCCTCTCTTTCCTCTCCCTCCCTCTCCCTCTCTTTCTCTCTTTCCCTATTATGTTTAATGTTTCCCTCTCTTCCTCTCCCTCTTATTTCCTCTCCCTCCCTCTCCCTCTTCCTCTCCCTCCCTCTCCTCTCCCTCTCTTTCTCTCTCATTTCCTCTCCCTCTCTCAATACATATGAATTTTAACCAAAACAAGTAAAAGAGAAAGAGAAAACACAAAAAAAGCAAGAAGACACACATAAAGATAGACTGATTGAAGAGTAACGGGAGCTTAATATTCTAACATGTACAAGATGTACCAAGTAAAAGTACAAGGAAGATGTTACATTTTTCAAAAGACTAAAAATTTTCTTTGTATTGAACTAACGGAACCTTTGACGAATAAACTCGGACACTACTTCGTATTTTAAAAAAAGGGTCTTGAAGTGTAATTGATAAAAGAATACTTTTTGTAATAAAGCTAACAAATATTTTTTTAAAAACTTATCACAGGTAGAGATCCACAATCCCCATCGAGAAAAGAAACAGACCATCAAGGGAGTTGTTCTCAAAAATAGAATTCATGTCTAGATTCAATCCGAATTAGATCCGGAAGGAGGGTAATTCTGAGAGCATTATTGGAAGGTATTGCCACTTATGCTAAAGTTTTGCCTTAATATTATTATTTTAGAAAAGAAAATATTTGTTTAAATTTTATGTACAATACATTCGAAATAAGATATTTATGATTGTAAGTTAGGTGCTAATCTTACCTAAAATCATCAGGCTAAAAGATGGATAATCAGGTATAGACCACCGAGATTGAGGTGGTATTCTTTGATGGTGCTAGACCTCCCCAAGGCCAGTATGGATAAAACCTACTCCAAGTGTTTTTTTTTTTTTTGCTTTCGCGTTAGCAATTTTAGACCAATCATGGCATGAAATGTCTTATTATAGGAAACTCTAGTTGGCATGAGGAGGTGAGAATACCAAGGGGCTCTTGTCATAAACTCCTTAAACTCTTACAAATTTCCAACTACCCTTCAAATTCTAGATAGTATCCTGAAAGTTCCAATACTAGTTTAGGATTTAAACTTGAAGAGAATAATACCTTCGAGTTGACATCATATCTAGCTAGAACAGAAAACATTGTAAAAAGTTATTTTCTTAAAGGAACTATTGAGAAGGAATTGCTTTACTCTGTCTTTGTGTCGTGAAATAAAGGCATGTAACGAATTTGTATCAGGAGATAATCAAAGAAGCTATTTTTATACATTGAATCTAAGGTGGTAGGTAATTAGGTAATTAAAAATACTCTCTTGAGAAAAGTGGAAGGATGGACCCCCGATGGATCCAGACCTATGGTTGGGTAGACTTGGTGAGCTCCGAGCTTTTCTAAAAAGGAATAAAAATTACATTTTTAATAGATAAATGTATGACCATTAGATATCAGAAGGCCTTGATAGCTGTGAGAAATGCGGAATCTAGAGCATGGCAAAACCGGAAGCTATGGAGGATGAAGAAATAAGTGTAGACTCATGATGGAAAGGACACTATTTGTTACACAAGTGAATTAGGTTCCAAGATTGAGACTTGGACTCATAAACACAATCTTGTATATGTGGAAAATGACATTGACACTTTACTGAAATGAAAAGAGTACTATCATTTGCATTAAGAAAGGAAGCAAGTACAATGCTTTATAGGAAAGTAGGAAACTGCAGTAAGCACCATTGTGCATATGGGATAAGTTAGCCTGCATGTCCTTGACCCTGAGACTCCATACAAAGAGGCTGTTTGAGTGTGATTGCTGATTCTCAACACCCCTCCTCAATCACAACTAGTAAAGGCACAAAGTGTGTAGAGGCTGTAATGAGAACCACCTGCAAAGTGTGGGCATACCACAGACATGGCAAAACACCAGAGGCTGTCGCAGAAAAAGCTAAGTGTGGGTACCATAAACATGGTGGACATCCAGAGGCTGTAACAGGGGCCTCACAAAGTGTACAGGGATTGTAATGCCAAGTTACATAAGGAGTTTACAAAGCTTATGGCAGGAAACATTAGGGCAAGGAAAATACAAGGCTATTAAAACAGTCTATCAGAATTATGAGAGTACAAGGACTGATGAGTCTTGTCCTTCCGATCCTGGTAGTCTTCATCTTCATCTTCTTCCTTTGCTTCATTTTCTTCTTCTTCTTTGACTGCGACTAGATAGGCCTTTTGGGATCTCTTTCTTGCGTGGCAGAACTTCTTGGTGTGTCCGGTCCTTTTGCAGAAGTCACAGAAGAGCTGATCCTTCTTGCCTTTGTACCTGTTGCCAACATATAATGCATGCTCATCTCTAGAGGTACTTGGTTCTTCTTTAGTTTTTAGCTTCTTTTCTTCTTCTAACAGTGATGGCTGGATATCAACAAGTTCAGGATTTGGCATGTTGATTAAAGTTGTTGATACATTATTATATTCAGGAGGCAAGCTCTTAAGTAAAACACCGATGCAAACATCTTCATCCATTTTAATGTTGATTCCTGCAAGTTGGGTTAGGAGTCCTTCCATGTAATTAAGATGTGTGGCAAGTGATGTGTGGACTTCATTTCAAGCCTGAAGAACTCAATTAGGAGACCATACTTTGATGATTTAGATTGTGCACCGAACAAGGTGTCAAGTCTTTTCCATGTATCCTGTGAGGTCTCACAGTTATCCACATGATGGATATAAATGTCGTCTAGCTCCAATTTGATAATGGCGTGAGCTCTGTCATCATTCTTTTGCCAAGTAGTTGCAAGGTCCGCGTCCCGAGGTTTCTTCTCTTTGCCATTTGTGATGGCCCAGAGACTCTTCTTCATCAAGATGAGCTTGATGCAGGTTTGCCAAGTGTGGAATCCGACTCCTTTGAATCGAGCATTTGGAGAGTCTTTGCCCATGTTAGATTTACGGGAACAGTAGCAAATCAACTTCAGACTTTATTAGATTTGAGCAACAGAAGAATTGATTGAGAGACACAATTGCTAAAAAGCACTAACTGAGTGTCAATGAATACCAAATCTGAAAAAGTCTTTTTACTCCAAGTAACTCCAAGTAATCTTCCCCTTCTTGATTTGATGCTGATGCCTTCAGATCTGAGTGACAGTACTTTAACGAACTTCAGAGAGTATTGCTCAGTGATTAAAATCACTGTTGATAACTTCAGTGAGAGAAACAGTGAAAAATGTCAAGATTTTGAAGCTTTTGGCTATGGTGGAATTAGGGTTTCTGAGACAGGGGCCTGGTTTTTTGCTGATTGCAGGAGCTACAGTGGATCATTTTCAAAACTTTTTATATGCCTAGGAAGCTGATTTCATGGGCTACAAAAGCCCTATCATGATGATCAAAATCGTGGTCAGTATGCAGCACGCAGACACGTCGAACAGCAGCAGGCGCATTTCTGACAGGAATCCGCGATTTGCGCAATGCTGAAGCCAGGGAGGAGCAATGTCATCGATTATCGTGCCACGATGAAGCGTCTTGAGCAGAGAAACAACTCTCCAGAAGAAATCGTGGGCTGAAATGGCCTGGTTGAAGAGTTATGGAAGCTCCAAGCAAGGTAGGTCCTGTCTGGCTATGGCAGACACAGAGCAGAGATTGGGGATTTTCACAATGCTGAGCTCCAGATGGTCAATGTCCTAGATTGATGTGATACAGGGAAGCTTTATGAGTTGGAGAATACTTTTCCAAAAGGAAGCTCCAAGAGATTTGACCTGTGGAGTGAGATATAAGCAGTTCAATCTGACAGGGTGCTGCTGGCTATGGCTGCCATGGAAGCTTCAGTGAGAGTAGAGTTGGGAGATGAAGTCATGAGCTGACATTGAGCTAGACTGAGGTTGAAAGGAATCAAGAGAGGCTAGACAAGCAGTGCCATGCCCAACTGGGCTCTGATACCATGTGAGAAATGCGGGATCTAGAGCATGGCAAAACCGGAAGCTATGGAGGATGAAGAAATAAGTGTAGACTCATGATGGAAAGGACACTATTTGTTACACAAGTGAATTAGATTCCAAGATTGAGACTTGGACTCATAAACACAATCTTGTGTATGTGGACAATGACATTGACACTTTACTGAAATGAAAAGAGTACTATCATTTGCATTAAGAAAGGAAGCAAGTACAATGCTTTATAGGAAAGTAGGAAACTGCAGTAAGCACCATTGTGCATATGGGATAAGTTAGCTTGCATGTCCTTGACCCTGAGACTCCATACAAAGAGGCTGTTTGAGTGTGATTGCTGATTCTCAACAATAGCTTGCATTTTGCCAGGGATTACCAAATGCATTTTGCAAGGGAGACTCTGGCGAGCCGCCTAAATAGCAAACTCTGAGGTATTTCATCAAGTCCTGGATGGCATTTTCTAGGACATATCTTGATGGGCTACTAAAAACGTGCCAATGAGAGAGTGGCTCAAGCAAGCATGTCACACACACACACACACACACACATCCTCTTATGAAAAGAAAAAGACTGAACCTACAAACCATGTCTACACTCTATATTAAGCACAAGCTTTGGATGTCTTTCATGGGAAAAGTCTCTAACAATTATAAATTCCTTAAAAACTTTTGAATTAATAGGAACTTCTGTCAATGTTATGCATGAAAACAAGATGGAGCTCGAAAATACGTGATAGATTCAAAAGGCAAGTAATGAAAGGAGAGCCAAATATAATAAGGCCACTAGGCTACCTTTGTCGTGCACATGTAGTAGCTTGCTTACCACCTTGGTACTGAAGGCTAAAGTTCAAGCCTAACGTTTAAGGTTTTCATAAGTCATAAATGGAGCTGAAGTGATCCATAATCAATCCTTTATGAGATAAGTTTTAGCTTATCACTTGTTTGTATTCAAATTGAGTTTAGTTCATCTTTACTATATTATTGAGTTTAGTTTTGAAATGAAAATACTTCAGCTAAATTAAAATACTCTTGAAAACCAAGAAAATTAAGAAATATCATATGAAACAATTAGCTATAGCCATGCCATAGCTAAACTTTGTATTAAACCATAGCACAAGGTTGCCATAGCTAAATTAAATCAAATATACACTACAAGGAAATGGGGCAATAGCGACGCCGATTAGCGACGGCGGATATCAGCGTCGCTATAGGCGTCGCTATTGGTGTCGCAATTGGCGTCGCTATATGCGTCGCTATTTGCGTCGCATTTGCAACGCAAATAGAGACGCTAAATGCGACGCAAATAGCGACGCCGCAGGGAAAAAAAGCGCGGCCGAAACAGAGCGCCGTTTTCATTTTTTTTTCTTTGCCTTTTGAGAGCGAGAGCGAGGGAGAGAGCCAAGGCTTTGTGAGAGAAGAGGAGGAAGAGACTTGCTGCCGCCGCCGCCACCTTCATCGTCGTTGTTTGCGAAGGAGAGGAGGAGCCCTCGTTGCAAAGAGAAGCCGCCCACGCTCGCCATATCTCATTGGTGAGTCTCCCTCTCTCTTTCTTTTACTTGTTGAAGGTTTAAATCGTTCTCTTTTGTTTGTTTAGGAGAGGAAATGAAAGAGAAGGAGAGGAAGAGGGAGAGAGAGGGAGAGAAAGAGAGGGAGAGGGAGAGAAAGAGAGGGAGAGTGCATTCTCTCTCTCTCTCTCCCTTTTGCTTGTTTAATGTTTAAATTACTTTCTTCTTTGCTTGTTTAGGAGAGGAAACGAGAGAGTAAGAGAGAAAGAGAGGGAGAGGGAGAGGGAGAGGGAGAGGGAAAGAAAGAGAAATAGAAATAGAAGGAGAGGGAGAGGGAGGGGGAGAAAATAGGAGAGGGAGAGAAAGAGAAAGAGAGGGAGAAGGAGAGAGAGTGCATTCTCTCTCTCCCTCCCTCTCCCTTTTGCTTGTTTAGGAGAGAAAATGAGAGAGAAAGAGAGTGAGAGGGAGAGGAAGGGGAAGGAAATGAGAGAGGGATAGAAAGAGAAAGAGAGGGAGAGTGCATTGTATCTCTCCCTCTCCCTTTTGCTTGGAGAATGTTTAAATCACTTTATTTTTTGCTTGTTTAGGAAATGAGAGAGAAAGAGAGATAGAGAGGGAGAGGGAGAAAAAGAGAAAGAGAGGGAGAGGGAGAGGGAGAGGGAGAGGGAGAGGGAGGGGGAGGGGGAGGGGAAGGAAATGAGAGAGGAAGAGAAAGAGGGAGGGGGAGGGAGAGGGAGCGAGGGAGAGGGAGGGGGAGGGAGAGGGAGGGGGAGGGAGGAAATGAGAGAGGGAGAGAAAGAGAACGAGAGGGAGAGCGAGAGGGTGAGAGAAAGAGAGGAAGAGAGGGAGAGGGAGAGAAAGAGAGGGAGAGGGAAGGGAAGGAAATTTAAGATAATATACGTATTGATAATGGTATGCAATGTGCTTTGCATACGGCCACGTACTTCATCAAAATGAACCCAAAATTATTGTTATAGAAGAAGAAACCCTTAAATTGAGTATAGGATAATCTCTCAGGTCTTATGACTATGAGTAGAATTGATTGAAATAAATTTTATTACTATAGTTATAAAATTTCATAGATGGCGCGCATTAATTTTAAAATGGATTACTTATACTCAAAGCCGAGATATAACAAAAAATTATCTACCGGGACAAACAAATCGTTGAGCATGATACAAGGCCGAGATATAACATCGGAAAATCTCTCGACTACTATATACAATGCAAGGTTTATGGTCAACTTGCAACTTGACGTACATCTCCATAAAGCTATCCATTTAAGCCTTGTTTGCTGTAATGTAGATAAGATGGCAAACGAAGAAGGTCCTATTGTTCAAGACCACGAGTCGTATCTTAATCAGCGTGTCCCATGTCCTTGCTCTCAATGCAAGTTGGCAATTAGACGAAAACGCCGATTGTTTATAGAACACATACGACGATTTGGCGAGTTTCAATCTGAGATCATTGATCAGGCGATTGCAGACTTTCAGCAAACGGTAATTTGACGTTAGCATTTTTCATGCATTGTACTCTCAAGCTAATTGAAAACCATACACAATAAGATTGGGTCTTGTTGGCAAATTTTGTATCCAGGGGGGTGATGTCTCGACCCAAGGGGGAGTGCACCCTTTGCGGCCAATTAGAAGAGTTCGTGGACGTGCGATGGATGGATTGCAGGAGCCAATCGACCACTCGCAAGGCCCATCTATACCGTCAATGCCAGAGGAGACAGACAACCTTCCCGACTTGCCTATAATCTTGGAGCCTGAGATGGAGGCAATGATCGATGCATTGATTCCCATGGATGTTGAGACATCTGACCCGCTTAGAGAGGAAGCATCCATACCATTATATGATGGGTGCTGAGTATCTCGGTTGAAGACATTGCTTGCACTCTTAAGTGTGCAAGCAAAATACGGTTGGAGCGATACGAGTGTAACTGAGTTATTCAGGTACCTTGCACACAGACTTCATTGTTTTTTTTTTTAAAACAGTATTATTGCAAACATGGATGGATTTTTCAAGGTGTTTTATGATTTTTTCAGGTTATTGAAATATCATATATTGCCACGTGCAAACACCATGCCTGAGTCTCATGATGATGCGCGACATGTTTTACGGAAGCTTGGCATGGACTACAATAACATCCATGCATGTATCAACGACTGCATATTGTTTTGAGATGAATACGAGACTATGGAGACATGCCCAAAGTGTGGTGCTCACAGGTATCGACAGGACTTGCAAGGACAGACCATCCCTCAAAAAGTCCTCAGACACTTTCCGCTCATCCCCCGCATAAACCACATGTTTCGCACGTCTGCCATGGCAAGCTTGACAACATGGCATGTGCAGAATAGGTCCATGGATGGAGTGCAACGAATATCAGCAGATTCGCGCGCATGGAGCCACATTGACTCTACATTCCCAGGCTTTGCGCGAGAGCCAAGGAATCTTCGGCTCGGTCTCGCCATGGATGGTGTGAACCCATTCGGTCTGCACTCGACTTCTTACAGTGTGTGGCCTATAGTGCTTGTCAACTACAACATTCCTCCATGGCTTTCTACGAAGAAAGGACATCTCATCCTTAGCTTGCTCATCCCGGGCCGCTACAAAGTAAAAAATATGGACGTGTATCTTCGTCCATTAGTCGATGAGCTTAAGATTTTGTGGGAGGAAGGGGTCACGGTGCAAGATATGAGCAGGCGCGATGGTCGGCGGTCAGCCAACATTCGAGCCATTCTCATGTGGACGATGCATCACTTTCCGGGATTGGGAGAGTGCTCAGGTGAGCAGACCTTTGTTCTCGCCGGTAATATCTATATTTTATGTCATTCAATCAAGTATTCACTAGGTTGTGGATCACCTTGCAGGTCTCGTTACCTCAGGTTATCATGCATGTCCATTGTGTGGACCACAGTTAGACTCCCGAAGGTCACGAACCATGAAGAAGATGGTACATCAAGGACACGCCGCTTTCTTGTCGGAGGATCATGAACTCAGGGAAGGTTTTCTTGGACGACCTCCAGCACGTATGAACGCTGCAAGCTGGTACGAGCTGAAAATGGTAAACCCGGATTCACATCCAAATGGAATGCGACGGTTCTCAGTTTTCTACGAGTTGCCATATTGGACCCACTTACAGGTCAACCACTTGTTGGATCCCATGCATATTTTCAAAAATGTGGGCAGCTTGCTATGGAACCACATCACAGGAAAGAGAGACACTATAAGGTCACGAATGGATTTAAAGGAGGTAGGTAAGATGGAGGCGCTTTGGCCGCAGTCGAGTGCTGAAGGGGGAGTGCAGCTTCCTCGCGCTCCCTGGGTTTTGTCTACCAAAGAAGAGCGCATTGTGAAGCAAGTAATCAAGTCTATCCGCACTCCGACGGGTATGATGCGTTCTCTCAGGTCCGCATTTTCTAAAGATGACCAGATTTATGGGCTAAAATCCCATGATTGGCATAAGATATGTCAGGTTTGTGAACAGAATGGATTTTAATTAGCGTGGACATTTTGAAATTTGAAAAGTGACCATTATTCTTAATGCTTTCTCATTTGTGACAGTTTGTCCTACCGATCGCGATCGCGGGATGCCTAACTCCAGAAATTCGCGGGGCCATTTACAAGTTGTCGACTTTGGTGCAATGGATCTCACAGAAAGAGATTAAGACGTCCTCTATTGAATCCGCAAGGCGGAGAGCAGTTGAGATGGTCTGTCTCTTTGAGAAATACCTGCCCACTAGCATGCTCACGATACAAGTTCACCTTCTTGTGCATCTTGTGGATGAAGTGAAGATTGCTGGACCTGTCCATACGCGATGGATGTTCTTCCTGGAGCGCTTCATGAAAACCCTGAAAGGCTTTGTGCGACAACGAGCTCGTCCAGAAGGTAGCATGGCGGAAGGTTGGTTGCTGTCAGAGGCGTTAGTGCATATCTCACAATGGCTATCAACGGTGGAACCAGACAATGAAATGCTATGGATGCTGAAGGACGATGACAGGCTGATTGGAGATGTGGTGGTTGGAAATTAGGTAGAAAAAAGAATGGATGCCTCAATGGAAGAGAAGGTGAATCGCTTTTGTATGTTGCACCATGCCTCCATGGAGGCGTGGCTCGCCAAGTACCAGATTGCAAGGCAAGATCGAGAGGAAGCGCGAGCTGAATTCCGACGCAGTATGCGTCACCGACCGATTCGATATCCCGAAGGCATGGAGGAGATGCCGCGGTTTATGTCAACACGATGGTTGTATGGAGCCTTGACTGCAGTATCCAGCGAAGGGACAGAGGTCTCAATGGAGGAGTGGGAGTTCTCGAGGGGATGTAGTCCAAAGGTAATGAGGGGTTTAGAATGTATCGTATCTAAATTTGCTTGCTACATCTAATTTGAGTGTTTCAATATGCAGTACAAAATATATAGTGCAGCGTGGTCGCGCGGACGGCATTTTCGGGTGGAGCGTATTAACAAAATGCGCTCCACAATGGACTGTGGTGTCATGGCAAGGTTTGAGCAAGAGAGCCGACGACGAGCAACGGATCCGAACACGGTTGTGGATGAGATGGAGTATTTTGGGAATTTGCAAAGTATTATTACGGTGGATTACCGTAGCTTCTCCATGATAATATTCGACGTGCAGTGGTTCAAAGTGGTACTTGGAGGAGCTGGCGCAACAGTTCGACGAGGTCCATCTGGATTTCTCGAAATAGATTCCGAAAAAAAATGGATGGATTTTCGCGACACCTTTGTGTTGCCGGCCCATTGTGAACAGGTGCAACTAGGTATTTGCTTGCTAATTGTAATACGACATGGTTTATGTCACAATGGTTTGAAGACGGTTTGTAAGTGTTTGTGAACAGGTAATCTTCTATCCAAATCCCCGACAACCTTGATGGTGGTATGTTATACCTTCAACTCCTTGAGGTGCGAGAGTATATGATCAAATCGATGTTCCAGGCATAGATGAAGAAAATATGCAAATAGAGGGATCGAAATTACAAGGGGTGGAGGCCACCGCAAGCTTGGAGCCCGCATCGGCTAACAATGATGGAAATACAGAAGTCGTAGAATTTTTTGAGAACGAGACAGACTCGTTATTTTGTGGTGACATGTCTATCGACCTTCCAGTGTATGCAGAGTTGTGTCAGGAGATTAACATGGGACCATAGAATACTTCATTCTTGGAGATTTGTATTACTCAATTCGTTGTTTAGATCTTCCATAAAGATAGATAAGATATGCATTTTAAGAGGGATTTTTCAAAAATGATTTTATTAATGTGCTTTGTATAGTTTAAATTGATTATTCTAACATTATTTTTTATCTGTGCAGGTATCGACATTTTCAGGATGAGTCGAGGGATGAGCGATGAGGAGTTTCAGGAGATGATGGCACGTATGTCTCCAGATCAGCTCGAGAGATTTAGAGAGATAGCAGATCAGGAGCTGTCTCGTTCTTCGTCAGGGCGCTCTGCTAGATCAGCTTCGGCGCGATCAGATGCTTCAGCTTCGAGCAGACGATCTCAACGCTCGCGACTTGGGCCAAAGGGAGGGACTGCGACTGCAGGAGGATCAGGGGGGTGCTGCTGTGGAGACATGGACGCGGTGTCTCCGTCTCGTCGTTCAGCTGGAGCTCGGTCACCTCCAGGATTTGTCACACCTGTGGGGACGTCCACTCCAGTTACTCCGACTTTTGCGCAACTGTCGGTAGATGTCACGCCTTTTGGTGGCACTCCTTTTGGTGGCACCCCCTCTGGTGGCACTCCTTTTGGTGGCACCCCTTTGAGTGGCACTCCGAGAGAGGGTACCCCCGTCGGTACACCGGATGTTCAGGGGTCTCTTGGATATGCCCAGGAGCGTGGACGGAGATGGGAGAGGGCCCATACAAGGCACACTCCTAGGGATTATGGATATCTAGTGGATGGCAGGTCAGAAGCCATCATCATGAATGATGAGGAGAGGAGGGTGATGGCTCGCATAAGGGAGTTGTGCCAACAAGTTTTTCGGCACAACGTCCTAGATCATTGGAGGAACATACCGGAGGGGAGCAAGGAGTACATAGTAGCATCCTTGCACGAGGAGTTCCCGGTGCCAGCCGCAGTGGATAGATTCTCTACGGGCTGGATGATGGATTGCATGCATGCATACATGTCACATAGACAATCCGACGCACGCAAGGCAATCAAGAGTGGGGCTCCAAAGCCCGAGTGGTTAGATGCAGACGACTGGCACATACTGAGGGAGGAGGCTACAAATTCGTCAGGACGTTGGAGTCAGCAGCGGGAGGCGGCGAGGGCACGAATCGAGGCCGGATCAGTACATCATCTTGGGAGTGGCGGCCACATGACATATTTGGAGGACTTTGTAAGATTCTCTTTTGTTTTGCTTATTTGTTTTTTTGAGATATTCTTTGTACTGACAATCATGTTTCTAACAGTTAGCATTTTGTTTTCTTTGCAGCACTCCATTACAAATCGCGATCCGCAAGGCCTTGAGACTCGATATGCGGAGAGGCACGGTCTCAGATCATTGATCGACCGATTGTATAGACGCGGCGGCCCAGTAAGTCACTCATCTTTCTTGTCCGTAGTTACCATGAGATATTTGAATGCATTATTGTATGGTGGATTGATATGTTGTTTCTTTTTCTGCAGAATCCGTTTGATGCTTCTTTACAGCGGGAAGAGCTTTCGGGGGACGACGATTTGTAGCTCGCCCTTGGATCCTTAGAGCTCACATACCTTTAGTTTTTAGTCGCCCGATCTATGTAGACATTTTCTATGTATTAGTGATATTGTTTTATGATTGTACCAATCGCATTTTATGCGATATCATGTATTTATTTCATCCATCAGTTTTATGATTTCAGTATATATTCTTTTTGTTTACAAACGCTTTGTATGCAGCAGTGCAGAAACTATTTTGTATGGCTCTCATACAGCACATAGTGCTATATGTGGCAGGGTAGCTTGCTGTCCTGCCACAAAAAAAAAAATTATATGTTACCGTCGCTATTTGCGTCGCAAATTTACTGCACGCATCGCTATTGTCGTCGCTATCAGCGTCGCAAATTCTCTGTAACCGTCGCTATATGCGTCGCTATTTACGTCGCAAATGCGACGCATATAGCGGCGCATATAGCGACGGTTATAGCGACGATTCTATGGCGTCATCAATAACGACGCTTTTTGCGACGACGGGGGCAAATTTTGTTGTTTGTATTTTCGTCGCTTTAAACGTCGCTATAAGGTCTATATCTTGTAGTGATAAGGAGAATCAAGATGATAGGGTGCTATAAGAAATCCGCTTCTTACAATGGTGGGCATTGAGGAGGCATTGAGTATCCACCCTCACTGTTGGTGGAAATGTATGAAACCCTCAAAATCCAAGAGTGGAGAAGTTTACAAATGATTGTGAAAAGATATGTTGCATTGGCACCCTCTGGCCTTTTATACCCTAGCCTAAAATAAGCTAACTAACCAAACTAAAAGGGTATGTAGTTTTTTTTATTACAATCCATCCCTACCAAAAAAATTTATCCTCAAAACTTTGAAGACTCAAATGGAAAATGGATAGTGGAAATGAAGAACTTAGAGTCCATTGCTGAAATAACCTTGTAAAAGCATCATTAGAGGTTCAAACATAGTGGAAATCTAGAATGCTATCTTAAATAGGTTAGCAATAGAAAATTATCTATAATTATGGATAGAAATGAAATATACTTCATAAGGTATCCATCCATACCATCAAAGTTCAAGTGTATGTTGACATGTCAATTATTTTTAGCACATAAATTTATAACATCAAGTTGTCAACTACTCATTTAATTAAGTATATGCTTGAAGAAGCCATGAAAATTGATCCAAATATTAAGCATGTTGCCAAGAAGACTCTTCCATGGGCAAACCTTTCCGCTTAACAAGATATTCTATGACACTACGGTTCCTTAAATCCTTCTCTTTCTTGTTGAAATATTCATTTTGGACTCATAAATGATCAACCCATCCTCATCAAGGGGAGGTATTTCTTCAAGAACTTGAATGTTAAGGCCAATATACTCCTTGAGTTGAGAGACATGAAAGACATTGTGAATGCATGTGATTGAAGGAAAATCAAGTTGATAAGCAAAATCTCCAACTTTCCTTATGATTTGGTATGGACCATAATAGTGATGAGCAAGCTTATTATGTCCTTCCTTTAGAGATATATAATGAGACTTAGGTACCCTCAAGAATACCTATTCTCCCTCTTCATAAGATTTCATAACCTCTTGGGACTTTCTAGTATTTTCCTTGCATTGTTTCATTAAGGCTTCCATCTTTTCTAACTCTTCTTGAGTAAAAGGATTTACTTCATCATGAAACAATGTTGAAGGTACTTGGACCTTATAACCATACAATGCCTCAATGGTAATATGCCTATACTCATGTGATAAGTATTATTGTAATAAAACTACACAAGATTAATCTAATGATCCCATGCATTCTATGTATCATGACAAAAGTATCTCAAATATACCTCTATCAATTTATTGACCCTTTCAATTTGTCCATCTATCTATGGATGAAAGGTGATGCTTGGAGTTAACTTGGTTCCTATGGAAGTAAAAGAGGCTTTTTCAATACTTTCCCATCAATTTTACAATTAGTACGTAAGAAGTGGGCTAATTTGATAGTAAGATGATCAACCACAACAAAAATATTATTCCAATCATGCTTTGTGGTAGGTAGTCTTGTAATGAAGTTCATGCTTATGTCATTCCATTTACTACGTGCAATGGGTAATGGCTGAAGTAGACCACTAGGAAAAAATCTGGAGTCTTTAATCTGTTAGCATGATAAACATTGTATCACATAATCGTTGACATCTTTCCAAAGTCATTTCCAATAAAAATATTTAGAGGTCTTATCAAAGGTCTTAAAAAATCAAGTATTCCCTACCAAAGAGGAAGAATGTATCTTTTGATATATTATTTTCTTAATGATGTTTAAGGAATCAAGTATACTCTCCCTTTGAACCAAAGAAATTCATTTTGCCACTTGAAATTGGAAAATCTAGATTCATCGCCTTACTACAATCTCCTCATTATAATAGTAGTGTGCTCATACAAAAAATATTCTTCCTAAATATCCTGGATCCAATCTTTGTGAAAGTTATTGACACTCATTTGATTCATGGGATACATTAACTTCAACCATAGGTTCCAAAATATGAGGGTCTCTTGACCAATGTGTCTCTTCATTTGTATTACTATTGCCCATAATATTTTCCCCTTGGTTTATTTCCCTCATGGTTGAATTAATGTCTACATGGTACTCAACCAATTCCTCATTCATGTTCTCAAGAACTTCCTTCTTCCTCTTATTTCTTGCTATTAAGATAGGTGCACTAGTAAATAATAGAATGTTAGTAAATGGTTGATATCTTGAGTTTTACTTCTCTAATCCTTTGATGTTTGGCTTCCAACAAAGCTTATAATGTGACGATAAGTAATATTTATTGAAACACCAAGTTGGAAAGAAATAGGGGGTAGATCCAAGTCCAAGTCCAAACAGTAAACCCTATCTTGTTGTCCAAAAGCTATCTATTGTGACCACCTATCTATAAAGAGACCATAACTTTTGACACGCATGTCCGTTTGCCAAACTTTTTGGCTATATAAAAGCTAACTTTATTCTCTTCAAATGGAGAACAAGAAACCTTTCTTAGAATCAATATATCTATTTCCATGCTCAATTCTTTATGGCTATCTAGAATAAAATAATAGCATGTATATGCCTACAAAAGCTTTATTTTAGCTACGTTTTACTAATTATGACCATAGACTATCATGATAGACCTATGATTACTGAAAATAAACATGTACACCCTGCAAGCACCATCCAACCACATGTGTATGACATATAAACCTACATATCTACAATTATTTATGCCAATTGCCATATTTTGCCTAGTTTTAGTACTAATGATCCTTGAGTCTTTTCCACTATTTCCCATGTGGTCCTCCATAGACCACCACCTATGGTGAGTAATAGAATGGTGGAGGTGTACCTAAATGGGCTTTGAAACTTTGAAAGGTATGCAAATTTTCTTTTGGGCTAGGTTGTGAATCCCTATGGAGTCCTAAATAGCAAGGGAGGGTTACCTCTCTTTTATCTTGTTATCTCATCCAGCTTTGACCTTTTCCTCGATCTGTGTGTGTGTGTGTGTGTGTGTGTGTGTGTGTGTGTGTGTGTGTGTGTGGAAGTGCTAGTGTTGTAAAAATCAAGGGTGATATGTATGGTTGAATCAAAATCTTTAGGCATTCAATGATATACAAGAATTTGAAAGATCGATAAATATCAATAAGGGCTAAGAAAGGTTTACCTTCAATAATCAATGACTCACTAAATTACTAAGCTCACTTTTACAATTTCTTGGATTTATCAATGTATAAGATCAAAAAAAGATCAAATATTAGATATTAGTTAATACATAAGTAAAAAAATTCTTAAAATTTTAAATAATAATGTTCTTGAATTCAAAATCAATCATGGGAAGTATTGATAGAAGCAAACAAGATGATATGCCAAATCATCATTCTCATAATGATTGAAAATCAATCTTCAATTATTGGAATCAAAATTTTATCAATCAATGCTGAAAATTACAATCAAGCAATGAAGGTATACTCAACCTAACCATTTCTAATTTCAAGGGTGAAAATCCATCCCATACTGAATTCGAAGAATGGTTTGACAAGCTTGAGATGTATTTTTCTTTGTATCCTAGACTAGAGAATGCCAAATTAAATTTGTAGCCCTACATTTGGAGGGATATGCATACACATGGTGGCGGTATATGTCAAGGATTGGTAATGAATTCTTGACATGGGATCCATTAAAGAGGGCAATGATCGAAGTATTCGTGTCTCCTATTGAGAAAGAGAAGTTAGAGAAGAAGTGGTATGCTCTTGAGCAAAGGGGATTAACGGTTAGAGATTATTCTAACCAATTCCTTAATCTCCCCATGTATGTGGATGGAGTATCCGATAATGCCATGCTGAATAAGTATATATTTGGGCTTGAATCTTCTCTATCCTAAAAAATGGGAGCATTGAAACCATCCTCTTTACAAGCTGCCACACAATTGGCTAAAACGTATGGTAAAAAATATAAGAGTTTTCAGTAAAGAACAGGGAAATATTTTCAGCCAAACCAATCCACTAGCACAGCTGCAAATTTTGGGAAAACGAAGACTGAATTTTAGCAAGGATGAAAGCCAACAAATGCCTACAATAAGATTCCTATATTTCCTTCTATTTATGGATCAAAACATGGCAGTAATTTTAAATTTAATGCTGAAAATAGATAAGATGGAAAGAGAACTGAAATAGGTGGCAAAAACTCAGCTCCAATGGTGCAAGGAAAGCATGTGTCTAATGATAACCTGAAGGACTTGTATGCAAAGGTCTATGCTTCATATGTGGGGAGAAATGGTCTCCCAACCACCACAAGATAAAATGCAAAGCCAAGAATATCAAAGTGAGCATGATCTATGAACAGGAATCGGATGTTAAGACAAATGAAAATAGTCTATCTCAGTTTAAGTGCTTATCTACCCTTAAGGAGATGCATGACCATTATGATGATTGCCATGAAGAATTCTATGATCCTATGGATGTTTTTCCATTCGACCCGGGTGGTTACTACATGGATGATTTGGATTCATTGAAGCTTTGTTCTATCTCCCTTGATGCATGGAATGGTTCCAAAGGGGACAATACATTAGGCCTTGAAGGCTACACTAATGGAAGAATTGCTCATATTCTTATCAATACCGGGAGTACACATAGCTTCGGAGCTGAAGTTGTATACACAAGAAATTCCTTCATCACTAAGAATCCAAGTGGCAAATGGAGCTTATGAGAGCAGTAATCAAATTTTTTTCAATGTTCCCATCACCTTATCATCATCTTGTACCACTTCAGTGAATCTTATTACCTTGGAGATGGGTCCCATTGATGTCATACTTGGCTGCAATTGGCTGAAAAGTATTGGCAGGTTTACCATGGATTTGAATAGGCTAAAAATGGAATTTCAATGGCATGGACAACAAGTTTCAAGGGATTGAGAAGAAGAAGCTAGAGGTGATCAGCACCAAGAATTACCTTGTCAGGAATCTCCCAGTTTAGAGATGAAAGACTTGGCAATGGCAAATCTTCGATATTCCCATACCTATCCGCTTTAGAGGGAACCACATACTGTGCATAATATATAAAAACCTTGCATTCACTAAAAAAAGACAGTTTGATTGGCATAAATAATGTCTGCCAATACCTTATGAATGGCATGGAAAGTCCCACTTAGGCTTTCCATAGGTTACCATTCAATACTTGTTGACGGAAAGATATCTACAATGACGAACCGTTTGTTAGAACTTGCATAAATGGAAAAGAATTATATACGTTATTCAACTAATAACTTACAATGTGTTTGTTGGGGAACACGTTCGTTTGGAGGCAAGTGCATATCCTTGGCCATGTAAACATGTTGCACCTTGACAAACCAGCCTTCGGGCATAATTTTGAAGGCAATGATACGCCCCTTCCAGTGATGTTTTATATCATCTCGTTTTCTTCTTTTCACCTTATGAGAGCCCTTGCAAGATGGCAGCATGGTAACCCAATCGTTTACAGCAAAGGTTTTGGGCTCAAATTTTCCATCTGCTCCCTGGCTATAGACTGTGCAAGAGTGTATTAAACGAGAAGGGCGCGTGGAGGAAGCCATGAAAAGAATGAAAGCGCAGAGAAAGAAGCTCAAAGAGGGGTGAATGAACTAAAAAGTAGCGCCAAGAACACAAATGAGTATGTATTGGGCGCCAAAAACAATATTAAAAGATCTCTCAACTTTCAAAAAACTCATTATTAATTTCACCACATCTCTGTCACGTATTTTGTAAGATTTGTAAGTAAATAACGTCTTTGGGACTCCAAAACATGTCAGACTTTAGGGGTTTTGGCTAAAAAAGAAGAGAGAATCACGAAATGGACTCCACTATCTCTAAAAAAGAGGAGACAAGAATACCATATTCTTGCACACGTGGCGAACTCTCTTTGGCCCTTTCCTTAATCCCGTGATTAACAAAAGTGCATTTTTTGAAGTGTTTTTTGCCCTAATGCTGCATAGCAGCCTTCCATGATGGATCTGCAAGTGCTTCTTCTACGTCAGTTGGCTCCTTTACTTCTCTCATAATCTCAACCATCAAGGCCATATTGACTATGTGAGCAGAAGCCCTCCTTTGCTCCTCTATTCTCTGAGACCTCCTTGGTCCGTCTGCCTTCTCCTCAACAGATACAGGCATAGGATTATTGTGGTCATAGAGCTCCTTCACCCAGCACGGCAATGGCTTTTCCGGTGGGGTGATGTCAGGTTGATGAACTTTTTCCTCATCATCTGAAGATGATGCTTCCTCCTCCTTAAGGATAGGGATAGCTCTCAGGACAAGTTCATAGTGGACTACTTCTTCGCTTGATGATAAAGTGGAATAACTTGCCTTCTCCTCCTCCACTGTATGTGGCCCCTCCTTGAACACCATATCATGGCTCGCGATGATCTTCTTTGCCTCTTAGTCATATAATTTGTAAGCCTTCTGCTCATCATTATAACCCAAGAAGATACATTTTCTGCTTTTTGGTTTTAACTTGTTTCTCTTCTCATCTGGAACATGTGCATAACATTCACATCCAAAAATTCTGAAATGTGAGACAGATGGTTTCTTACCAGTGTAAGCCTCATAAGGTGTTTTTCCCTTGAGAGCCTTTGTGTAGCTCCGATTTAGAATGTAGACTACAGTATTAACAGCTTCAGCCCAAAAATGGTTAGGCAATCCCTTACCCTTTAGCATACATCTTTCCATCTCCACAATGGTGCGATTCATGCGTTCCACAACACCATTCTGCTGAAGTGTGTGAGGCGTCGTCAATTGACGCTTGATCCCTTTGCTCTTGCAAAAGCCTTCAAACTCCTTTGAGTTGAACTCACAACCACCATCTGTTCTAAATTTCTTCACACTTTTCCCTGTTTCATTCTCAACAAGTTTTAGCCATTCTTTAAACTTACCAAAAGCTTGAGCCTTATCACGAAGGAAGTACACCCCACATCTTCCTACTGTAGTCGTCGACAATCAACATAAAATAAGAAGATCCCCCCAAGGCCTGTGTAGACATCTTACCACACAAGTTAGCATGCACCAACTCTAGAGGAGCTTGTGCTCTATTCTTGCTTTCTTGTGGAAATGCCTTTCTCTGTTGCTTGCCCATCATACAAGCTTCACATGGTTCCTTCAATTCAATTATTGTAGGTAGGTGAGCAACCATACCTTGCTTTTGCATCTCCTTCAACACTGCAAATCCGATGTGTCCAAACCTTTCATGCCAAAGCTTACTTGTGCCCACTCCAGCAGTGGCTGTAAGAGCACTTAGATCATATAGGTTGTTCCTTCTTTCTCCTTTGCCAACAATTGTGCCAGCACTATCAAGAATTTCTGCACCTGTCTTCTTGAACCTCACTTCATGACCAAGATCAGTTATGGCTGCAAAAGATTTCTCTTGATTTTGGAAACATACAACACATTTGAAAGCTTTTTGACTTCACCATTTGCAACAACAAAAGAAATAGTACGTGTGCCCACAGCAGGGCATTTAGCATCATTTCCAACCATCATAGTGATGGATTCTTGTAGAGGCTGCATAGAACTGTATAGACCTTTCTTGTTGGTCATGTGGCGAGAGGCCCCACTATCCAACACCCATGGGTCAATGGTAGATTCTTTTTGCGCCGAGGAGCACACTTCCTCAATGGTCGCCATGAATAATTCCAACTCTGCTTCAGCCGTATTGGCTGTCTCCTTCCCTTTACTTTTAAGGGTACCATTCTTTTCATCTGCCTTCTTGACACGACAATTTGCAATTGCATGTCCTTTCTTCTTGCAGTAGAAGCACTCTCCTTGAAACTTCTTCTTGCCGCCCTTCTTCTTTTTGTCACCATCATTTTTTGTGGAGGAACCACCTTTGCCTTTTGCATTGGCAGAGAATGCAGCATCTCCATTGTTGCTTACTTCTCGAGCTTTCAGCCTCAACTCCTCCTCCATCAATAATGCACAAAACTCCTCAAAAGTCAAAGCTTGAGGTCTCACCTGAGTATTAAGGGCAGTTACTAGTCCATCAAACTTTTGTGGACAAGTCCGAAGACACCTCCGAGCTAGCTCTTCGCTAGTCTTTTGTATCCCAACGCTAGCCATCTAGTCGCGCAGATTCTTAATCCGAGTGATGAATACTTCAACCGTCTCTCCTTCAGCAAACTTCTCCCCTGCTAGTTGATTCTCCAAGTTTTGAATCCTTGTTTGGTTTCGTGTTTCATACTGACTTCTTAGTACATTCCAAGCCTCTGACGCTTTGGTTATATGCTGAATCAAAGTCAGAACACTGTCAGAACAACTTGTAACTAAGGCACACAATGCATCTGCATTCCTTCGTTTCCAAGCTCGTAGAAGATCCGCATTCGAAGGAATCTTCACACTAGGATTTGATGGGTCGGGGCTAGGCTGTGGTTGTGTGTCAGTCCCCAGCACAGTCTCCAGAAGCTCATAAGAATCAAGGATAGTTGTAATTTTGAATTTCCATAAGGTGTAGTTTGTACCATCTAACTTGCCTTTGCTGAAGGTTGGTGGATGAATCCTCGGTGTTTGAATAGCCGGTACAGCAACACCACCTCCTACACCGCTTCCTGATACGCAAGAACCGCTTCCGAAAGTCGACATAGTTTCTCTTTGCTATTGAAGCCTTTGCCTCTTGCACACTCTCTGATCTCTAGAGCCCCCTGGGCTCTGATACCATGTAAAATATTACACGGCGCAGCGAACAGAATCTGAGAAAGAGATAGAGAGTACACAACAGATAAGAGGAGAATAAGTAAATTCTTTAACTCCAAACTAATACAAAGATGGCTCTGTCCACCCGTGCGCTTCCACTGTGTGAAGCTTAGATGGCGATCTAGACAGAAGATAGGTGAAGAGCTTAAGGCTAGCTGGAATAACTCTGACTGGTTGAAAGATGAGAGATCGATGGCTGTGAAGGGGTTTAGCTTTTATAGCCTGCGAAGGCCGTGAGGTTGGCCTGACCGACCTACCATATAAGCCTCCATTAGTCGACCAAGGAATATTCCCTTTACCATCGGGCCGAGAGCTCTGCCCCAGGATCCCTGTCAGGGGGGCCGCTGGCCCCCCTAGGACCCCCCAGCCAGGGGCCGCTTCCGCGTCCCCCAGACCCCACAATAGGGGCCCCTTTTAACTCCCTTACTCCGCAACTCGATGCAATGCACCTCAAGTTGCTACCAGCTTAACCACTTCGTCTAACCCAAAGATTAGACCCACAACGGTTACCTTTTTGCCATCCGGTCACATAGACCTCATCTGATATACAAGTCAAGACTCAACCAATGTCCGAGCTCACATTTGGCTTCTCCTCATAATGGGGGCCTTACAACTTTGAGCATCATGGATCATTGGTAGCACCTAATGAGGGAGGGACATTGATCATATCTAACAAAAATCTATATGGCTTAATTATAGTTTAATATTAGCATGAAATTTCCATGCAATTTAATGGTTTCTAAGTGTAATTTTAATTGATCACCTAATATGAATGCGATGAACAAAATTTTCCTAGGACGCTCATTATCTCGAAACGTACTCAATTAAGTTGTGATAATTAACGTAAGCATTCTTTTCTCCCAATTTCTTTTCCCTAATACAATGGGGTGCATCTAATTCATAAGAGATGCGTTTTTCATAGTTGCAATCCCTTGGTTCGCGGTCTTGTTGGTTGTGGTGGAAATTTCAGAGTTTGGAGAGATCTTTCGCTTAAGGGCCATCATCGGCAAGTGGATTCAAGAAGTAAAGAAGGAGGAATGGATTTGAGATGGAAGATGCAAAAGAAGATAGATTAGTCAAAGACCAACAGAGAGGTATAAAGGAAGAGTGATAGGTTGAGAGAGAGAGAGAGAGAGAGAAAGAGAGGTTGAAAGAGATAGAGAGTGAGAGAGATGGGAGAAGTACGGCATACTAAGAGACCATCTCCAAAGACTTATCTAACCATCATCTCTAAAGGTGTGGCATTCCTCCCCCCCCGTGACCCCCCCGTGGCTCCCATAGGAACTCATCCCCCTTTAATTTTTGACAAAAAATTTTCTCTCCCCCTATCATGTGCATGGCGGGGAGAGAGAGTGTGTGTGTGTATGATGTGTTGAAGATGGGGGGCATTCAACCCCCCACGTGGCGGGTGGCACCTCCTTGCAACCTCCCCCCCTCCACTTATATAACGCAGCATTCCCCTCCCTCTCGTGGCAGCACAGAGCAGCCCCCTCCTCCCTCGCATTCACAAGCGTCCCCCCCGTGCTGGTATGCAGTCACATCCCCCCTCTACGTCTCTACGGCCGCATCAGGCTCTCGTCCGCAGGCAACAAGCTTCCCCCCCCATCGGGTTATCAAGAAGCGCCACCCCCTGCCCCTCGTGACATCAGCACCACCCTTTTTTTGTCAACTGCAACGAAACCCCCCTCCCCCCCCCCCCCCCCCCCCCGGTTACCACTGTGAAGGATAGAAGGGAGGAAGAGAGGGAGAGGGAGAGAGAAGAGAAGAAGAAGGAGAAGAGGAGAGAGAGGAAGAAGGAGAAAAGAGAGAAGAGAAGAAGAAAGAGAAGGAGAAGAAGAAGAAGAGAAGAGGAAGAAGAGGGAAGAGAGAAAGGAGGGAGAGAGTGAAGAGGGAGAGAGAAGAAGAGAAGAAAAGAAGAAGGAAGGAAGAGAGAGAAGAGGGAGAGAAAGAGGGAGGAAGAGAAGAAGGAGAAGAGAGAAGAGAGAGAAGAGGAAGGAGAGAGAGAAGAGGAAGAAGGGAGAGAAGTGGGAGAAGAGAGAGTAGTAGAAGAAGAGGAGGGAAGGAGAGAGAGTAGAGAGATAAGAGGGAAGGAAAAGAGGGAGAAGGAGAGAGAGTAGTGAAATAAGAGAGAACGAAAAGAAGAGGAGGAGAGAGAGAGAAGAAGAGAAGGAGAGGGAGAGAGAACAGGGGAGTAGGAGAAGAAGAAGAAGAGGAAAGAGAGAAAGAAAGGAGAGAAGAAAAAGAAGAAGAAGAGAGAGAAAGAGAGTAACTACCACAAGTCACCAAACGAACCCCCTCCAACGGTCTTTCCCAACCAATATCTACCCGAAACCCGTCAAGGACCACACTGCCCAATCTCTACGAGATGAATGGCTCCCAAGAAGAAAGTCGCGCGAAGCGTAGGCGTCCAAGCCACCGGTAATGCTGGAGGGACGATCGGAACGACCAACGCAGTGCACACAAATCAAACCCAGGTTTACACACATGAAATGATAGGTTTTTTCCAATATTTCACATAAAATAATAGGCTTCCATCCAATCTAGTACATGAACAGTTATTTAAGATTCATGGTTCGCGCCCGTGATTTCAATAAACACATGAAATGATAGCTCCCATTCTTAGCATGCAAATGCACAGTTGCATGGAAAATTTAGGATTTCATGTACTTAAGCCACACAAATATGTGCATAGTGAGATTAAAAAAGTCATCGACTAAATGTGAAGGGAGTTAAGGATCGTAGATTGTGTCAGTTTATTAAACGGCCCTTGTGCACGGAAGATGAGTTTGATGGTAAAATTCTGCATAGCATCGCACTAAGAGAGGATGGAAAGAATGTATGACAAGTCTTGCAATATATTTAATGCGTTTTAAAGATTACCAATTATGTTAAAAGACGTGCAAGGAATCGAGAATTCACAACTTGAAACCCTAGGGTAAAACCCAAGGGGAAGAGGGATTCAAAAGAAGTTGAGTGATTAAACACACGTGCTTGTGAGTTGTTTTTAAGGATCTTGTCTTAGATTATTGGAAGTGGATATCCCCCAGGATTTAAGCTAGGCTAGTAAGCTGACTCTAAATGGAATGTTGATCAAGGCTTGTGCTTGGTTGTTTTGAAAATGATATTTCTAAGTGAATTGACTAGTTGCCTTGGTAAGAGGAGATCCTACTAAGGACAAGTGGTTTATAAGAAAAGTGACTGCTTGATGTAGAAAATGATATTTTCTTGATTGGAAATAAAAGGGATGTTTCCTTAGTAATTGTTTGTAAGCTGGGTGCTTCAGCTGATTGATTCCCTAAAGGAATAATTAAGAAAAGATGGCACTAGCTACCCCCCGCGAACCGCCAAACCCTAACCAAGGGGATTGTGATTCCGCGCCGGGAATGTGGACCGAAACTGCCGCGAGAGGTCTCTCCGTGGAAATTACTTGGCGTAGGAGGACTCTTGGGTGCCCGTGGGGGCTCTAGCTATAAATCCCAATGCCTCCGGGCCCTACACAAGTGTTCTATGTGACTCGAGATGGGATCTCGAGGCCTTGATACTAGTTACAAGGAGGAATATTGGGAGAATAAACCATCAGGTTTTATTACCGCGAGACAAGGATTTTTCTACGGAGGCAGAAAGTACACTTAATTCTCCTGTATGGGCAGGAGGCAAACATTAGTCTTAAGATAAGTTAAGGAAGTGTTTGATCTTGTTTTATCTTGTCTTCGTGTCAGTGTCCTAAATTACGTAAAGGAACTTGTGACTGACGGGTTAATTAAGGAAGCTGCTTTTATGTGTCAAACATAACGTGGTAGGTAATTAGATAACTAAAACAACCCCCGAGCGAAGCCCGGTGGATGTGACCAATGGGTCTATCCTATGGAAGGGTGGTCTCAGTTAGCCGAGAGCTTTCCTCAAAAGGAAATGTTAACGAGGAATGTTAGGGAAGGACAGACGATGACCTTACATAATGTTGGTTAGAATCGTGATTCATACTGTTTTAGGGGACCGGAATGGGACTATGCCGTAATATTTCCGCACGAAATATTAATAAATTTTGACCACTACACGCCCAATGCAAGAGTAGCTTAAATTAATCTCCCCACGACTAGAAGAACCCTGGGCTAAATGCTCCACCCTCGCGCGTTAATAAACTCCACATGTATGGTGCATAAGAGGCCGCGGCTTGAAGATCGCAAGGCCGCACGAGAACACCCTTTACAGGAAAGACAAAACGATAATTGTTAAAACTTTTGCAATTTCTTTTTAATTATTAACCCCTCCCCTCAGCCGATGCATGGCAGGGGGAGAGGGAGTGTGAGAGGAGTGGTGTAGTGGTGGAGTGCATGGGGGAGGGAGGAGGCATGTAAAGCCACGTGGGTGGCTATCTCCCCCCCCCCCCCCCCCCTCCTATAAGACCTTCCCCCTTGAGCTTGGGAGGGAGGCAAGAAGGAGGAGAGAGAGAAGGTCGTGAAGCCCCTGTAGCTGCCACTCGATGGCCGCCATCGCCAAGAATGCCGCCTGCTCTGCTGCTCTGTGCCACGCTGCGCCACGGCAACGGCCATCATCATCATCATACTCCTCGTTGTCATCACCCTGCCAGTCATACTCTCCTCCAATCATTTCTTTCCCCCCCTCCACGTCGTTCTGTTCCAAATAGAAGCTTCTTGGAAGCTTCTTTAGAAGATTCTAACAAGGCTTTCATAAGCCTTGTACACACGGCATTTCCCGGATTTCTTAAAACCATGTCTTGCAACAGAAATTCCTACGCGAGGGGGAGTAGGTGAGTTTTGAGACTGATTTGCCAAAGGCTAGAGGAAGTTCGGAGATCGCAAAAAGGCAATAACAAGTTTGTGGAGTCAAGAATCTATGTCATCGATGGCCCCCAAACAAAAGACACGAGGTGCACACGCGAGAGCCTCCAACCCAAGTATACGCATGGACATCCCTACGAGTCCTCATGTCCAGGTTCTAATTGTTTTCTCGCATGAAATGGATACGTTAAGCATGATGGTTTTTAGGAAAGTTTAAATGCATTTATCCATTCGTTTTACAAAGTTTAGTGCATGCCAATTAATTGAATTGCTTGCACTTCCGTCAACAAGGGTAGTTGCAATCCCCTTGAATGTATAATGCATAAATTAGAAGAAGGATCGTGCTAAGAAGGATAGAGTTTTGTCGCATGTTGCACTTAGGATTTAAATTCATAAACGTGATTCGTATAGAAGATCTTCTTAGATGCCATTGAATATTGTCCAAAGAATTGCATTGCATGAAAAGAAAACCATGAACATACATGTTGCATGCAAGGATGCTATCATTTTAAGTCGGGTTAAATGCTATAGGATGGATTAAGTCAATAAATAGTCCTATGACATTCACTCATGCATGAACTTCTTTATCGAAGTTGTTTTAGAAAAAGATGCATTTTATATTAAATCATGATGTTGGCTTAGTATGGTTAGGGTTGGGTTGGGTCAAGAGGACTCCCAAACCCTAAAGCTTGACCAAACGTATTTCTTGACCAAGAAACGCCATTGATGGGAGATTGATTCCACAAGCTAGGTGCGACACTTGTCTTGTACAACAAGTTGCAACGTCACATGGCTTTGTGTTTAAGTCATAAGATAGATTTTCCACTCTTTAGAACAAGGGTTGGTAGGTTCTAAGTACAACCTAATTTGCAAGAGGATGAGTAGTCATCCTGCTACATCACCTTCTGTGAGGCTGAGTTGCCAAGATTGCCTAGTAAGCAATTGACAAATCAAGTTAGAGTGACAAGGTTGCTCGGATCTACTGTTTTAATTTAAGGAACCTAAGGTGTTGGCTAATTTGGGTTAACAGGGTATAAACCCTAACCCAAGGATAAAAGGGTAAACAAATAACAAACCCTTGGGGATCTTGCCAAGTCACAATTGACCCCGGATCGAATGTTGGATGCATTCGAAGAGAAGGAATATACCTTAGCAGTTGGCCAAACAAACGACCACTGGATTGATTGTGTTTGTACAATTAGGAGCACTATTTGTACTTCTTTGCTCAATGAACTAAAGATGGAAAAATAATTAATGCTTCAAGTTGAAGTCCTCGAGGGAGAGGTAGCATCAGTTACCCCCGACTGTCTGCCTGACCCTATCCAAGGGGGTTGTTAGCCGTGCTGGGTATCTAGACCAAACACACCACGAGAGGTCTCTCCGTGGGTGCTACTTGGAGCAGGAGGGCGCTTGGGTGCCAGGGGGCTCTGGCCGTAAATCATTGCCTCCAGGTCTTGCACAAGAGGCCGATGTGACTCGGGATTAGATCTCGAGGACCGCATACTAGTCTACGGACGGAAACTTGAATTAGTAATCCCTGTGGATTGCTGGATTGCCTTCAAGCAGATTATGGAATAGCCTTTGGGCTGGATTATGTGATGTATTCCAAAGATAAATATGATCAATTGTTGAAAAGGAACTTGCTTGACATTGTTTTCCTATGTCAGTGCCTAAGTTACATGAAGGAATCAATGATTAATTGGCTAATTAAGGAAGCTGTTTTTGCATGTCAAACTAAATGTGGTAGGTAATTAGACAACTAAAGCAACCCTGAGGAAAGTGTGGTGCATGTGGCCATGGGTCCGTCCTACGGAAGGGTGGTCCCGGTTGGCCAGGAACTTTTCTCGAAGGAATTTGACAGCAAGGAAGGATGACCTAGAATCTAGGATACTAGAGTCCCGATTTATGTTGTTTTAGGGGAATGGAATGGGACTATGCCTTACGGGAAGAGAGCTCAAGCTTTGCATCCCTCTCGTTTCCCATTCTCCTTGAACCAAGTGCAACATGGATCCGCTTCGACCCTGACGTTTCTGCGTAAAGTAGTTCCGCATGGGGTTCGACGCTGGCTACCGTTCTAGGAATTTGACCACAAGGAAAACCCTGATTCAGGTCGATCCTAAGTGAGAACGGTCGGAATGCTTCCTCTTCGTGGCAGACTTGGGAAAACCTAGATCGCAAATCCCATGACATTCCGTGGTAGTGCCAAGCGGTGCTTTCTAGACTCTCTTCCCAATGGGCTACTAAGATGTGTCCTAAGAGTGAACAAGTGGACACATTACACTTGGTATCAAAGCGAACCAACAAGGATTTAATATTTTCAAGGAAACTTACTGAGGTGAAGTAGAGCAAATGTTACTGTTAAGAACATTTCCTTATTTACTTATCGATGCTGGCTTGCAGATTCGTGAAGCATGGAACAGATTCTTGGTGTTCCAAGTTATGTTTTTGAGTACAATGTATGCTTTGACTTATCGATGGAGACTCGATATGATGAATATCCTAGACCGTATCTACAATCCTTCACCCCTATACATGGAACGGAGATGGATAGGTGATTCAGGAATTTATTATATAGCTGCCCACTAACTTGCGTACCTTCGAACCAACTTGAAGAGAATCAAGTGGATGGAGAATCTAAAGATCGTGAAGCTGTTCATCTTTGTTGAGGCTCACGCAAATGCAACCCTACATGTCGGTGGTCGAAAGGTTAAGCAAAACAAGTATGTGTATGAGGAAGTGACTCGAATAATCCCTACCGACAGAATCAAGGGGGTGGGATGCTATGAAAAGAACGGGTACTAAAGGAAAGGATACCCTAATCTTCCAATGACCTATCGATTCCTAAAAATACATGACCCCAATCCATTCTATTACTCAATTCCCGTAGCTCAATGTAACACAATCTTATTCTCCCCAAATTAATGTATCAGCTTGTTCCATCTTCCCAAAAATAATTGTACTCGAAAGGGCTATGCCCACATGAATTAAATAGACTTTTTTTAATCAATAACTGTCTTGACTGTAAGTATTGATAAAGAAGTTAAGTGATTGGGTCACTTGGCTGAAAGCTGAACTAGACATGTAAAGTAGTGTGAGAAACATTTACAAATTTTTAACACAAAGAATTTCAATGCCCAGGCACAATCTCAAGTGCAGATTCCTAGTCCATCCCCTATGCCAAGTACGACTGTAATTCAAGAGAAGAAGTTCCTTCTCAAGCAAATCAAGCCACCAGAATTTGATGGTAAGAGAAGGACCGTCCAAACTGATGCCGAGGTCTATATCGAATCCATGGAGGATTACCTCGAAGTGACAGGTACTGCACCTGCTAACCAAGCAATGCTTGCCAAATTGAAACTTACCGGCAAAGCAAGACTTTGATGGAAGCAATGGTGCAGAGACCAAGGGATCTCGAAAGGGTCAGTTACTTGGGAGAAGCTAAAAAGAGTTGTGCAAGGAAGATATCTACCACCTGCCTACCACACGCAGAAGATGAACAAGTTCTATGAGCTGAAACAACTTGGTCTATCTCTTGATGCTTACTATTCAAAGTTCGTCTCTCTTTTGAAGTATGTGCCACAAACGGATATGACACAACAAGTGTCAAAGTTTTGTGCTGGATTAAACCCACCTATAAACACCCGCCTCGAATCAATGCGCCCAACAGAGCTTCAGGATGCACTCATTTGAGCTGCACCCATAATACAGGAGATGCAGACCAAGCCAAGAAATAACAAGACTTGGTCTTACAAGAATCAGAACAAGGAAGTGTATAGGTCCCAGGCCAAGAGAGTACAAGGCCAAAATCAGGGACAAAGGAAGAAAGCTAGGGCGAACGCTGCCAACAACTTCCTTCCTATCCAAGGTAATGGCTACAATCTATGTTGCTTCCATTACAACAAGCCTGGTCATTTCAAAAGTCAATCTCCCAAGCTTACTGGAGGACAACGTCAAGGACCATCCCAAGGAACCATCCGTGGCCAAGGAGCCACCACCCGAGGCTAGAGGGAGAACCGCCAATCTTGCCGACAAGGAGTTCGGTGATAAAGAAGATCCAACCATGGAAGCTGACTTTAAGAGGGCAAAAGTTCATATCACTCTTCATAAGAAAGGCCCAAATCGCCAATTCTCAGTGATTCAGACTCCATCGGATTATCAAGGTAAAAGCTTCAAAACCTTGATTGATTGTGGTAGTACACATTCCTTTATTTCACCAGTTTGTGCAAGAAGATTAGGAATAACCACAAAAGGTGCACCTACCTTACTTATGGAATTAGCAAATGGTCGTGAGGTCATTTTTACCACGCAAACTGCTAAGGTGAGATTCCTACTTGGTGGAAGTCGACTTCGGTCTCCTCAAAGGGAAGTTGATCATGAAATCAAGCTAGTGCCAGGAGTTGTACCAATTGCAAGCGAGCATATAGAATGTCCATCCTGGAAGCGATTAAGCTAAAGGAGCAACTCAAGAAACTATTAGATCAAGGCTACATCTATCCTAGTAGTTCACCATGAGGAGCTCCAGTGCTGTTCCAGAAGAAGAAGGATGGAACGCTTCGATTATGCATTGACTACAGAGGGTTGAATCAATCAACCATTAAGAACAAATACCCCATTCCAAGAATAGATGAACTTCTTGACCGTCTTCAAGGTGCGAAGATCTTCTCCAAGATTGATCTCATGTCTGGGTATTATCAGATAAGGATCAAGGAAGAAGATATTCCAAACACGGCATTCAGCACAAGATATGGACACTTTGAGTTCCTAGTCATGTCATTCGGGCTGACAAATGCTCCTGCTACCTTCAACAAGCTAATGCAAGATATCTTTAGGCCATATCTTGATGACTTCATACTCGTCTTCTTCGACGATACCTTAGTCTACTCCAAACAGAAAGAAGATCATGAACCCCAACTTCGCATTGTCCTTGAAACAATAAGAGCACACAAGCTTTATGCCAAGAAGAAGAAGTGTGCATTTTTCAAGCGACAGATTGAATATCTAGGATTCATCGTATCGGCGAAAGGAATCTCAGTGGATTCGGCCAAGGTCAGAGATGCTCTGGAGTGGCCAGCTCCAACAACTGTCAAAGAAGTACATAGTTTTCTTGGATTGACAGGATGGTATAGGGTCTTTATCAAAAACTATACCTTGATTGTAGTGCCTCTGACGGATCTATTGAAGAAGCAGACATCAATTGTATGGTCAACTGCTGAACAATCGAGCTTTGACAAACTAAAGCAAAGCTTGGTATCAACACCTATCCTGAAACTTCTGGACCTTGGTAAGGAGTTTGAAGTGATAACTATTGCTAGCACACTTGCTTTGGGATGTGTGCTTATGCAAGAAGGTCATCTTGTAGCATACTCTTTGAGGAAACTGAAGAGCCATGAGAGGAATTATGCTACCCACAATCTGGAGCTATTAGCTGTCATGCATGCTCTCAAGCTTTGGAGACACTACTTGCTGGGTAACAAGTTTACCCTAGTAACGGATCATAAAAGTCTTAAATGGATTTTTACCCAGAATGAGCTCAACATGAGGCAATGTCGATGGATTGAAGTGCTGGAGGAATATGATTTTGAAATCAAATACCGGCCTGAAAAGGAGAATGTAGTTGCCAATGCACTCGGTCGCAAGGCATTTCTGAATTCTCTGATTTTACAAGATCCACAACCAGATCTCTAGCCACAAAGGTATCCATGCCAAATAACCCAATTCTTGAGCTAGCTAGAGAAGAGGCATGCCATGATCCAACCTATCAGAAATTGCTAAGGGAGATCCCCATCAAGGATCAAGACCCGAAACTACATGCAAAGTATCAAGATTTCTCTATCAATAGTGGACTTTTCTACTATAGAACGAGATTATGTATACCGAAAAGCCAGTCACTCAAGCAGAAGATGCTTTGGGAAGCCCACGACTCCCCTTTTTCAAGACATCCTGGCTATTATTGGGAGAGGCTTAAAAGTGATGTTCTCAAATATGTCAGTGAATATTTGTCTTGTCAATGTATTAAGGCCGAACATATCAAAATGCCAAGAAGATTGCAACCACTTGACATTCTCCAGATGAAATGGAAATTCATTAGTATGGACTTTGTTATTGGCCTGCCCCAAGTTCAAGGAGGATACAACTCCATTATAGTTGTGATGTATATGCTAACCAAGGTTGCACATCTTATCCCTGTTAAGACAAACTATAAAGCCTCAGACATTGCAAGGTTATTTATCAAGGAGATATTCAAACTGCATGGGTTACCCAGAAGAATCATTAGTGATCGTGACTCTCTCTTCACATCACATTTCTGGAAGACTATCTTCGAAGCCATTGGGACTCAACTCTATTTCAGTACAGCTTACCATCCCCAAACCAATGGTCAAACGGAGCGAGTCAACCAAGTCATTGAGGATATGCTAAGGGCACACTGCTGCCGTGAACCCAAAAAGTGGATTCAATATTTGCCACTGGTTGAGTTTGCCTACAATGCTTCTTACCAACAAAGCATTTAGATGACCCCTTTTCAAGCATTGTATGGGCATGACTGTCATAGTCCTTTGAGCTTTTCGAATCCAACCTTAAGGGTTGAAGCCCCAAAGAAGATGTTGGAAGATATGGATGACCAAATCAAGTCAATAAGACAGGACATCCAAGCCGCCAAGGATAGACAAAAGGCTTACGCGGATTTGAAACGTCAAGACAGATCCTTCGCTGAAGGAGATATGGTCTTCATTCACGTACGTCCAAAGAAGAGTTCCCTATCCTTGGGTGAATGCAAAAAGCTAAGTCCAAGGTATTGCGGACCCTACAAGATTCTCAAGTGCCTAGGGCCTAATGCTTACAGACTTCAACTCCCTGAGAACCTAAAAGTTCATAATGTATTCCATATCAGTCTACTAAAGAAGTATGTACCTAACCCTAGTCATGTGTCTGATGATCAACAAGTTGTAATGCCTAGCCAAGGAGTCCTTGAGCTACGGCCTGACAGGATCCTAGATGTTAGGGAGAGACATTTGAGATCCAGAACCTTTAGAGAATACCTCGTCCAGTGGAAAGATTATCCCGAAGAGGATGCCACTTCAATGGATGAAAGTACTCTCAACCAACAATACCCCCAGCTCTTCTTGAGATGAGAACACCTCTATTCCTCTAAGGGGGAGAGAATGTAATATTTCTGCAAATATTAATGAATTTTAACCACTATATGCCCCGCATAAGAGCATCTTAAATTAATCTCCCCGCAACTAGAAGAACCCTGGGCTAAATGCTCCACCCTCGCGCGTTAATAAACTCCACCCATATGGTGCATAAGAGGCCGCGGCTTGAAGATTGCAAGGCCGCACGAGAACACCCTTTACAGGAAAGACAAAAGGATAATGGTTAAAAATTTTGCAATTTTTTTTTACTATTAACCCCTCTCCTGAGCTGATGCATGGCAGAGGGAGAGGGAGTGTGAGAAAAGTGGTGTAGTGGTGGAGTGCATGGGGGAGGGAGGAGGCATGTGAAGCCACGTGGGTGGCTATCTCCCCCTCCCCTATCCTATAAGACCTCCCCCCTGGAGCTTGGGAGGGAGGCAAGGAGGAGAGAGAGAAGGTCGTGAAGCCCTTGTAGCTCCCGCCCATGCCGTGCTAGCCGCCATCGCCAAGAATGATGCCTGCTGCTGCTCTCTGCCAAGCTGCACCATGATTGTTTTCTTTTGTCAGTGCCTAAGTTACGTGAAGAAATCAGTGATTAATTGGCTAATTAAGGAAGCTATTTTTGAGTGCAAACTAAATGTGGTAGGTAATTAGACAACTAAAGCAACCCTGAGGAAAGTGCGTGCATGTGGCCATGGGTCCATGCTACGGAAGGGTGATCCTGATTGGCCGCAAACTTTTCTCAAAGGAATTTGACAGCAATGAACCATGACCTAGAATCTAGGATACTAGAGTCCCGATTTATGCCGTTTTAGGGGAACGGAATGGGACTATGCCTTACAGGAAGAGAGGTCGAGCTTTAAATCCCTCTCATTTCCCATTATCCTTGAACCAAGTGCAGCATGGATCCGCTTCGACCTTGATGTTTCTGTATAAAGTAGTTTGCCTGGGATTCGACGCTAGCTATCGTTCTAGGAATTTGACCACTAGGAAAACCCTAATTCAGGTCGGTCCTAAGTGGGAACGGCTGGAATGCTTCCGCTTCGTGGCAGACTCAGAAAGACCTAGATCGCAAGCCCCGTGACATTTCGTGGGAGTGCCGGGCGACGCTTTCTAGACTCTCTTCTTGATGGGCTGCTAAGATGTGTCTTACGATTGAACAGGTGGACACGTTATATATGCCCTACAGGCAGAGAGGTCGAGTGATGCATCCCTCTCGTTTTCCATTCTCTTTGAACCAAGTGCAGTATAAGTCTGCTTGGGTCCAATTGTATCTACGCAAAGTGGAGCCGCTGTAGACCAATACTAGAAGCCTGTTAGGAAGACTCGACTGCTAGAAACCCGGACTTCAGGTCGATCCTAGTGGGAATGGCCAGATAAGTTCCGTTGCGGACTCGAGAGACCCTAGTTGGCAAACCCTGTGTCATTCCTTGGGAGTGTCGGGTGCCGTCTTCTAGATTGATCTCTCGATGGGCTGCTAAGACGTGCCCCACGATTTGAGGGGCGGACACATTACAGTTGGTATCAGAGCAAAACTTCTTAATGATGCATGATTGATTAATGTTCAGATCATAGACATAACCTAAATAACCTAAGTGGTATGGCTTGACTATCAGGCACCTTTTGCACCTACGAATGTTAACACGCAAGAGAAGAAGTTCCTTCTCAAGCAAATTAGGCCACTCGAGTTTGATGGCAAGGGAAGGACTGTTCAAGCGGACGCCGAGATCTGGATTGAGTCCATGGAGGACTATTTTGAGGCAGCAGGAACTGCACCTGCTAACCAAGCCATGCTCACTAAACTTAAACTTACAGGCAAAGCGAGACTTTGGTGGAAATAGTGGTGTAGAGAACAAGCAATCTCGGAGGGGACAGTCACTTGGAACAAGCTTAAGGAAGCTGTGCGAGGGAGGTATCTGCCACCTACCTACTGCACACAAAAGATGAATGAATTCTACAACTTAAAGTAGTTAGGATTATCCCTTGAAGCATATTATTCAAAGTTTGTTTCACTCCTAAAGTATGCACCCCCAATGGATATGACACAACAGGTGTCGAAGTTCTGCTAGGTTGAATCCACCCATAAACACTCGATTGGAATCAATGCACCCAATAGACTTGCAAGACGCATTACTTCGAGCGAATCCAATCGTCCAAGAGCTTAAATCAGGCAACTATGATATAGATGACTCATGGGATCAAGACAAGAGGTGCCACAAGTGCAGTGAGATAGGACACATCCATAAGAGATGTCCCAACCGCCAATGTTTCCACTGCAATGAACTAGGACACATCCAAATAGATTGAACCCTGAGAATCAGGAACGTGCAGTCAAACGAAGCCGTTTACACTCTGCTTTTGGCACATATTATGAACCACATGATGATGAAGGCTTGGAGCCTTTTGTAACCTTTGAGGATGACTAGATATCCTAAGAAGATCCTCTTGAGGTAATAAGTCTTGTACTTTGAATAAATCCTATTGAACCCTATGAGTTGTGATAAGTTTTTATTTTAATAATTTGAGTAATCAAAGTAGCACAGCGGAAGCGTGATGGGCCCTAACCCATAGGCTCTAAGGCCCAGTAATGCTCGTCTCCCCCAGGTCTTTTCGAGATGAGGACATCTTGATTCCTCTAAGGGGGAGAGGATGTGACATTTCTCCTTCCCCCCCCCTGTGATCCCCCCGTGGCCCCCATAGAAACTCACCCCCCTTTAATTTTTGACAAATTTTCTTATCTCTCCCCCTGCCGTGTGCATGGCGGGGAGAGTGTGTGTGTGTGTGTGATGTGTGAAAGATGGGGGGCATGCAGCCCCCCAGGTGGCAGGTGGCACCTCCTTGCCACCTCCCCACCCTCCACTTATATTTCGCAGCGTTCCCCCCCGATGGTAGCACAAAGCGGCCCCCTCCTCCCTCGCATTCACAAGCATCCCCCTATGCTCGTATGCAGTCGCACCCCCCCTCTGTATCTACAGCACAGCAGTAGACTCTCGTCCGCAGGCAACAAGCTTCCCCCCCCCCCTCGTCGTCAGAATTTCCCCCCCCCACCGGGTTATCAGCAGGCGCCACCCCCTACCCACGTGACATCAACACCCCCCCCCTTTTTTCTTCGACTGCAACAACCCCCTGCCGTGACCAGTGTGAAGGATAGAAGGGAGGAAGAGAGGCAGAGGGAGAGAGAAGAGAAGAAGAAGGAGAAGAGGAGGGAGAGGAAGAAGGAGAGAAGAGAGAAGAGAGAGAAGAGAAGAAGAAGGAGAAGAGGAGGGAGAGGAAGAATGAGAAAAGAGAGAAGAGAGAGGAGAGAGGAGAGAATAAGAAAGAGAAGGAGAAAAAAAAGAAGATAAGAGGGAGAAGAGGGAAGTGATAAAGGAGAAAGAGAGTGAAGAGGGAGAGAGAGAAGAAGAGAAGAAAAGAAGAAGGGAGGAAGAGAGAGAAGAGGGAGAGAAAGAGGGAGGAAGAGAAGGAGAAGAGGGAAGAGAGAGAAGAGGAAGGAGAGAGAGAAGAGAGAGAAGAGAGAGAACGGAAAGAAGGGAGAGAAGTGGGAGAAGAGAGAGTAGTAGAAGAAGAGAAGAAGAGAAGGAGAGAGAGAGTAGAGAGATAAGAGGGAAGGAAAAGAGTAAGGAGAGAGAGTAGTGAAATAAGAGAGAAGGAAAAGAAAAGGAGAGAGAGAAGAAGAGGAGAGGGAGAGAGAATAGGGGAGTAGGAGAAGAGGAAGAAGAGAGTAGGAGGGAAGAAGAAGAGGAGAGAGAGAAAGAAAGAAGGAGAGGAGAAAAAGAAGAAAAAGAGAGAGAAAGAGAGGAACCACCACAAGTCACCCAACAAATCCCGTTCAGCGGTCTTTCGCAACCAAACATATCTACCCGAAACCCGTCAACTGCCCAATCTCCGCAAGGTGAATGGCTCCCAAGAATAAAGTCGCGGGAAGCGTAGGCATCCAAGCCACCGGTAATGTTGGAGGGACGAGCGGAACGACCAACGCAGCGCACACAAATCAAGCCCAGGTTTACACACATTAAATGATAGGTTTTTTCCAATATTTCACATAAAATAATAGGCTTTCACCCAATCTAGTACATGAACAGTTATCTAAGATTCATGGTTCGCGCCCGTGATTTCAATAAACACATGAAATGATAGCTCCCGTTCTTAGCATGCAAATGCACAGTTGCATGGAAAATTTAGGCTTTCATGTACTTAAGCCACACAAATACGTGCATAGTAAGATTAAAAAAGTCATCAACTAAATGTGAAGGGAGTTAAGGATCATAGATTGTGTCAGTTTATTAAACGACCCTTGTGCACGGAAGATGAGTTTGATGGCAAAATTCTACATAGCATCGCACTAAGAGAGGATGGAAAGAATGTATGACAAGTCTTGCAATATATTTAATGTGTTTTAAAGATTACCAATTATGTTAAAAGACGTGCAAGGAATCGAGAATTCACAACTTGGAACCCTAGGGTAAAACCCAAGGGGAAGAGGGATTCAAAAGAATTTGAGTGATTAAACACACGTGCTTGTGAGTTGTTTTTAAGGATCTTGTCGTAGATTATTGGAAGTGGATATCCTCCAGGATTTAAGCTAGGCTAGTAAGCTAACTCTAAATGTAATGTTGATCAAGGCTTATGCTTGGTTGTTTTGAAAAGGATATTTCTAAGTGAATTGACTAGTTGCCTTGATAAGAGGAGATCCTACTAAAACAAGTGGTTTATAAGCAAAGTGATTGCTTGATGTGGAAAATGATATTTTCTTGATTGAAAATGAAAGGGATGTTTCCTTAGTAATTGTTTGTAAGCTGGGTGCTTCAGCTGTGATTGATTCCCTAAAGGAATAATTAAGGAAAGATGGTGCTAGCTACCCCCCGCGAACCGCTAAACCCTAACCAAGGGGGTTGTTATTCCGCACCAGGAATGTGGACCGAACCTACCGCGAGAGGTCTCTCCGTGGAAATTACTTGACATAGAAGGACTCTTGGGTGCCAGTGGGGGCTCTGGCCGTAAATCCCAATGCGTCCAGGCCCTACACAAGTGTTCTACGTGACTCGAGATGGGATCTCGAGGCCTTGATACTAGTTACAAGGCAGAATCTTGGGAGGATAAACCTTCGGGTTTTATTGCCGGGAGACGGAAGGATCTTTTTGCAGAGGCAGAAAGGAACACTTAATTCTCCTTTATAGGCAGGAGGCAAACATTAATCTTAAGATAAGTTAAGGAAGTGTTTTATCTTATTTTATCTTGTCTTTATGTCAATGTCCTAAATTACATAAAGGAACCTGTGACTAACGGGTTAATTAAGGAAGCTGCTTTTATGTGTCAAACATAATGTGGTAGGTAATTAGATAACTAAAACAACCCCCGAGGGAAGCGTGGTGGATGTGACCAATGGGTCTATCCTACGGAAGGGTGGTCTCGGTTAGCCGAGAGCTTTCCTCAAAAGGAAATGTTAACGAGAAATGTTAGGGAAGGACGGACGATGACATTAGACAATGTTGGTTAAAATCGTGATTCATATCTTTTTAGGGGACCATAATGGGACTATGCCCTAAGGGCAGAGAGGTCGAGCAATGCATCCCTCTCATTTCCCATTCTCTTTGAACCAAGTGCGGTATGAGTTTGCTTAGGTCTTGTTGTATCTACGCAAAGTGGAGCGGCTGTAGACCAATGCTAGAAGGCTATTAAGAAGACTCCACTGCTAGGAACCCGGACTTTAGGTCGATCCTAGTGGGAACGGTCGGATAAGTTCCATTGCGGGGTGGACTCAAGAGACCCTAGTTAGCAAACCCCGTGTCATTAGTTGGAAGTGTCGGGTGGCATCTTCTAGATTGATCTCTCGATGGGCTGCTAAGACGTGGCCAGCGATTTGAGGGGCGGGCACGTTACAAAAGGCTTGTTGTACCACTTTCTCTCTAAGGTATCCCATCTATCTCTTATACTCTCAATAGCATCAAATATTTCTCACCCGATACATCCTCAAGAAACCCTTCTCTAAAAGAGCCCATCTCCCTCATGAGATTGAAAGTTCTTTTACCTCCTTTACTTGATCTTGTGGAGACCTCAATTATCTCACATTCCATCTCTCATAACTCCTAAAGAAGATCTATCTTTATACTCAAGGAGAGAGTCCAACATGACAAATTGACATGCTCATGGCTTCAATATTGTTAAAGAGAATAAGAAGCTAGATGTGCTACAAGTTCTAGAGTTTTTGAATGATGATGGCCCTGAAGAAAAGAAACACAAGAGCAAGATAAGAGGTTGCACGTGTGGACAATATTGCACCAAGGCAACCCCAGGTTTCCTTCATTGTAATTATGACATAGTTTAATCAAAAGTTTGTTGTTGATTTCAGTTAATTCAAACATACTGCATTACAACCTCCAGTTTAGACACCTTATGGTGCTTCATAGCTCGATAGATGGATCCTAAATTCACGATACCCTACGTAATTATAAATTGCACCACTTTTTGAGGGCTAGATCCAAAGGAAAAAGGAGATATATGACTATTCAAGACCTTGCTTCAAGAAGGAAAACAACTCTACATTTCCTTGAAAAGACTAAATATAAGACTAGATTCCTAAATCATAACGCTATAACCTTGAAGTATGGGACAAGCCTAAGAAGGAACCTAGTGATCCCTATGTTAAATACTAAAAACAAATATAGATGCCTTGTAATGTTCCAAGAAAGTTTTCATGCATGATAAATTATTACATTTTTTGAGTAAAAGTTATTATATACAACAAGGACTTAATATATGCTACCTTAACTTGCAACTTATGTATTAAAGGGGGGTTATACATAAATTCTTATGTGGTTGCCTTCCTTGAAAGATTAGGTTTGAATAAACTTGGTTGTATGTTGTGGAATCATTAAATTGTTTGATTGTTAGTATGGAAAATGACTAATTTCCTAGTTTAAGTTAGGCCCGGTTGCCTTGATTCTGCTTTCATTAAAACTAACTCGTATATGAACCAGTGTCATGGGAGAGGTGAGCTAATGAACCCTATCTCTCATCATATTCCCTCACCAAAATCAAGTTTCATCTTGGAATCTAGGACCAACTTCAGTAAGGAGAGACTCTATAGGGGGGTTGACTATACTCTTGAGGCATTTGCAGGGTTTCTACTCTATCCTGGTCTACTATCAAGCATACAATGGAAATTATAACCAAAGCCCCATTGATTCTCCCCTTCTTTATGTTTTGCTCTCTTTGTATCTCTCTCTCTCTCTCTCTCTCTCTCTCTCTCTCTCTCTCTCTCTCTCTCTCTCTCTCTCTCTCTCTCTCTCTCTCTCTCTCTCTCTCTCTCTCTCTCTCTCTCTCTCTCTCTCTCTCTCTCTCTCTCTCTCTCTCTCTCTCCTTATTTTTCTTTTCCTCTCTCTTTCAAAAGGGTGGATCAGTGGATTGTGTCTATGGGACTTAGACATGGTATCTGGGGACTTTGGATATGGGTCCCAACGTAAGGGATGAAACGTTGGATTGGCATTTGCATATTAAAGAAGGTGTGGATAAATATATTATTATCATTATTTTCCTAAGGATTGTTTGATCTTGTCTATGCCTTTGTACCTAGATTACATGAAAAAACATGGTGTTAACATGTAATTAAGGAAGCTATTGTTATATCTCAAATTAAATAATCTAGCTAATTTAATAATTAAGAAACTGTCTTAAGAATGAAAGTAGGAGGGCAATGAATCCAATCTATGGCAAGGATGGACAGATCCAATCTATGGCAAGGTGGCCTTGGTGAACTAAGAGTTTCCATTAAAAGTCATTAGACTTAAGATGTTTTAGAAAAGAGCTGGATGAAAACTATCTTAGGAAATATTATAGAGCCCAACCTCGTGTTGTTTTAGGGGGGATCACTTTTCCGTATAGGTAGAGGGTCAACACACTAGCTCCCCCTCATTTCTCCCCATCTTTGAACCAAGTGCAACATAGATCCACCTTAGTTCAAGTTGATTTCTACAAGCAACTACCCATGGCCAATGCTAGATAAGCTATTAGGTAACTCTAGTATTGTTTAAGAACCTCATTTTGAGGTCAATCTTTCTTGAAATGGGGTGGATTTTCCCTTATGAAGTAGACTCAAGTGATCCTAAAGAGTGAAGTCCATGATATTCCAATGAAGTTTTGGATAGAATTGTCTAGGCTTGTCTCTTGATGGGCTACCAAAATTGTGCCATCACGTGAGCCTTTGATGGCAGGTTATACATAGTATCAAAAGAAAATGTTATTAGTAGATGAGTAAACAACTTTGCATGTGTTTGCCTAATGATTTGACTTAAAAATTCAAGAATAAAAAAATAAATGTTCTAAATAATATCATCTTGTATTCCCAAGCACCTTCTACAAACAGTTAATAATGAGCTCCAAGAAAAGAAAATCCTCTTGAAGCAAATCAAATCATCTAAATTCATGAGAGGGAACCAACATTAACACTGATATAGGAGGCTTGATCAAGACTCTTGAAGATTGTTTTGATGCAATAAGAATAATTTCAACTAACAAGGACACAATCACAAAGTTACCAAGCAATGACTCACTACTGACTTACCCTTATACAATGGATTTTTTAATGATTTAAGTGGCTCAGTCGAGAAACAACAACTCAATTAGTTAAGGTAAGAAAAAGCAATAATCTTGAATGATTTTCAGCATGAATTTACCCATTCCAATGCAATGAGAATGAAGTAAAATGACTTGACGAATTGGACAGTAAACAAGCATCAATTTTATCTCCTAATGCCTACTTGAGCTCTTGCATTCTCTCAAGCAATCGGTTATGGCTCAACAAGAGGATGAACTTGAGAGAATAAGAGTTCAAGAACTATGTACCTTATGATGCTTGATGAAGATGCTAATTGAACAATGATTCAGCCCTTCTTGAGTGCTCCAATGATGGATCAGTCAACATCAAAATTGATGCATTGACAAAGATCCAGAGAAGTGGTTGATTTGAAGGTACGTAGGTATGAGCACAACAGCCATTGACGATGGAATAGAGCCATTGAAACAATTTTGTTGTAAGCTCAGTCTTCGTAGGTCACTCAAATTCTCGAGCTTTGTAAAGTGGCCAGTTCAACCAAAGATTCGAGTGTTGCTTGTAGCTTTATGTAGAGCCCTAATCTGCTCATCCTTAAAAGGGTCACATGCATAAAAACAGAAGTCTCTGCTTTAGCACCTATCAAACAGCCACATACAAAGCTTCTTGGTGTATCGGTGCAAGCACGAAGTGACGGATCTTTGACACAATCATCTGGGGCCTTCCAAGAATTCATCTAAGAGAAATTTCTAAGTCCTTTTCAGATTGCATTTCTAAAGAAATTCACATTTCAGCTACTCATATGGCAAATAATCTTTCCTTCACCTTGCCCGCAGAAAACCATTGCATGTTGCAAAGATCGCTGTTGGGTGCTGATGTTAATGGCACAATGGTGCCCGTGCCTAATTTACTTTGGCACCTCTAGATCCTATACCAGATCTTTCCACTGTGCATTAGTGGTCAAGGTGCAAAATGCAAATCCCGTGAACATTGCTCAAATTCTTTCTTCCTTCCACTACCTTCGACTTTGCTTTACCAAAGACTCTTGCTGAGAGCCATGGACAGTAATGAAGGTGTGTCCTAATCGTGTTTAAGGAGGGTTGAAGAGACTGAGGTATCCAAGCTACGAGAGGGGATTTTTATCCAAGAGATCAGGATCAACAACCTGGCAAATGAGGCGTGCCTAGACAAGGAGACTCTTGATGACCAAGAAGTCGTTGATGCACTTCACAAGATCCGGTTTGAGAGCTTGACTAACAAGAGCAAGCTTGACTCTCAGCCGAAGCTATAGGAAATCTGATGGGGAGCATGATACAAATGATGAAAGGAAAGGTAAAACCAAGATTGGGGCCCTCAAGGCTATGGCCATGAGCAACTCCAAAAAATTGAGAAACTGTTTAAAGTGAAGGCGCAGAAAGTCATTTACCACAATCTCAATCAAGGATACTAGAGATGAACAGGAATAGATAGCAGTTGAAAGCTTTAGACAAGTTCTTTTGGCAAAAAATTTACTTCTAGCAAGGCATGATGACTACCACGTTCTTCTTAGGTTTCTCAAAGCACGTGAGAGAGGAAGTCCTCCTTCCCCATTTGCATCTCCGCAGAAGTCCAAGTCATGTGCCCCTGCTCATTTAGGTTTACTATCCATGGAAATTGAAAACAGTCCTACTCTCAAGAAAAGGCATCACATTAGGTGATGTGCTGCTTGTTTTGCTTCTTGATAGCTTCATGGAGCACTTCTTGGAGGCGGGCTTTCACACGCTTGCTCTTGAAGATTTAGTCAAGAAGAATAGTCTCACTGGAGCTTCAAGAAATGATGTAAAAGCTTCCTTATGATCGTCTTCATCCACCACTAAAATGGTATATGACTTGTAGCTCTTGATGCTTAGAGGCTCTCAATGCCGTTTATTCTAGAAGAGCAGATGGATTCATGGAGTAGAGCGGAGGTAATGGGCTGATCTCCTCCATGGAAGCTTGAGAGAAGCTTGAAAAGAAAGAGAGAGAAATACTCTCCCTAAAAAGTAATAGTAACTACACCCTCCTCTACTCCTGTTACCATTGTTTTTGGAAAATACCTTCAGAAAATGGCCTAAAATGACCAACGAATTGCTAACTTCAGCCTTCCTACCACCAAACTTGGTCCAAGACTCCATTAATGTAGACATGCAATCCTTGTTGTGGTCCAGAAGTCCTTAGTAACTCCACTGCTGCTCCATGTCATGTTTGTACCTATGTACATGTGACTCGTAGATCTGTGTAACAAAAAAAAAGATAACTGAATGGAATGTTGGCCAATTGGATCAAGAACCTATGGCTCTGATACCAATTTTCAAGGAGAGGACTAGGGAGAGAGAAAGAGGAGAGAGAAGATTGCAGAAGAGAGAGAAGTGCAAAAGAGAAAGAGAGAGTGACAAGGAGAGAGAAAGGCTAGAAATGAAGAGAGAAAGATAGGAAGATACCTACTACACTGGCGGTATATAAGATGTAAGAGACTTAACATTTCACCATCAGATTATAATACCCTACAAGAATAAAATAATGGGAAAAATATACATGCTACGCTAGTGGTATATAAGATGTAAGGAACTTAACATTTCACCATCAGATTATAATAATACAAGTCTCCTTCATCTTCTCCCTCTCTCCAGCTTTCATGGCTATCTTCTCTCTCTTCTTGTCTTTCTCTCTTCATTTCTACTATTTCTCTCTCCTCGTCACTCTCTTTCTCTCTCTTCTGCACTTCTTATTCTCTCTCTTCTACAGTATTCTCTCTCCTCTTTCTCTCTCCTAGTCCTCTCCTTAACACTATGTCAACCAAATAAAGATTACATACTTCCACCCGATGGTTTGCTTTATCCATATCCATTCCTCAAGCAAAGTTAATTAACATAAGTATGCATTTTATCACCCGATTTCCTAGTATGAGGTGTGGGTGGAATAGCACTTTTATGGTTATTGACTATTAATTAAACTAGCCCATATCATCCCAGTAAAGGTCTAATTTTCTGCAAGACAAGTTGCTAATCAATGATGTCATGAAATATATTTTTTGATCATGATATCAAGTTCATGGGGAACTTTTGAAGTTTATTCACTTCTACAGGGACAATTTTGACTCTTAGTATGGCCTATCACACCCAAATAGATAGGCAAATGAGCATGTCAATAAGTGGTTGGAAGTCTACATTTGACACTTTTGTCATGATAATCAAGCCTCATGGAATCAGTGACTACACCTTGCTAAATTTTATTACAACAACACACATCATACAAGCATTGGCATGTTTCCATTTGAAATACTTTATGGATACAAAGTGTAAATACCCTTTGCCCTTTTCCATAAAGATGTGAATCCACAAGCCAAGGCCAAACTTGAGAAGATGGAAGCATTGATGACCCAATGCAAGGAAAACATTTGCAAAGCACAAGATATCATGAAGGCTTATGCGGATGACAAAAGAAGATAGTTTGGGTCTTCTTAAAAGTGTCTAAGTCTAGGTAAGCTTCTTTGAAAGGAGGACATAACAAGTTGGCTCGTAGCTTTAACGAGCAATATCAAATCCTTAAGTGAGTTGGCAAGCTTGCATACCAACTCAAGTCACCTTAATGCGAATCCACGATCTCTTACATATTTCACAACTAAAGAAGTATATGGGTCTAGCAATTCAAGCTTTAGAGGAGTTACCTCCTATAGATGAAGAGCGGTCTCATTATCTATGAGCTCGTGAAGGTCATTGGAAAGAGAGAAATTTTTTTGAAAAATCAATCAGTGCTAGAATGCCTTATCAAATGGTGGGGCTTACCTATGGAAGAGTCTTTTTGCAACCATCATTATATCTTAACTCTATTCCTTGGCTTTTGCAAGAGGAACAGTGAATTCTTGAACAAGGCAACTTACTATATAAAATTTCTATCATTTAAAAAATTATCACAACTTGGTCAAAATGCAACTTTTATGATTGACAAAGGTATTGTGTAGCATCTACTTTAATATGACACTTCATTTGTTGAAATCAGTCATGTTTGCCAAAAGTTATGGTAATTTTTCCTATGACAACCTTATTTGGACAATTGGAGCAGCACATAGATGTTCACTCACTTGTACTTCATTGATTCAAGAGGATCTTCTTTAGCATGAGGACTTCTATTTCAATGCAGATCCACATCATTAAAAGCTCTCTTTGTAAACTCCCATTGTAATTCTTTTCACAATCACAAGCTCTAAGGACAAAGCTTATTTAGGCTAGGTAGGCTTGTAATAAAGCACAAAGTGCATATACTTGTAACCTTAGATTGAGTGAGGAGTATAAGTCGTACAGCTAGGGCTCAGAGCATAAAGTAAGTGCATATACTTGTAACCTTAACATGAGTGAGGAGTTTTAAGTCTTAGAGCTAGGGCTTAGTGTAAAAGCTTGAGATATAAACATGTACATATCTTTGATTAATCAAACTATCATTGACTCTAAGCTTGGACCCCCACTCTATCTAGAGGTGTCTTTTACTTCACCATAGCAAGAGGTGGGTATCTTACTAGTTTCCATCTATTTTTCCATTGTATTTCTTTTATACGATAATGAGATTCAAAGTTATGCTCACCTTGGCTACAACTATTTCAAGGTTCCTTAGTGCACTTTGAATATTTTTTTGTTATAAGAACTACCTTCTTTATAGTCTACTTAGCCCATGTTCAAAGAAGATCAAGGCCTACTTTTATCTCTTCAGTCTCTGCAACTGTTCCAACTTCTAGGGATTTGTATGATCTTATTGAAATTAATTTAGGAAGGTGATCTCAGATTCGCATAGGTATGCCATTCTTCCTCCTTCTCAAACTAGATTGTGGCTCTTTTTAGCATTGTAGTTTGAGACACCACCACTGTCATAGCTTTCAACATACCCAATTACATAAATATATGTACGGTATTCAATTAATAGCATACATAATCTCTATGTATCAAGATCAATCTTGTTCATTCATGAGAATAGCCTAAGTCATAATTAGCCTACGTAGACATATGGAACCCTTCATGTACCTTCATGCATCAAACTTTGCATTCAGGATAGCAGAGACCCATAAAAACTTCAATTCAGCCCATTAAATCACTTCTTTCAAGTCATAACAAGTATTTAGATATGGAAAGAAGGAATATAGTAGTAGCATTGCCATTGTTTTTTGTTTCTTGTACAATAGCATGCCTAATTTTATCTTGATCTCTCTTCCTGGATTCCATGACATCAAGAAGCATACCTATATATCCTATAGCCCCTTTAAATTTTAAAGAAACGCCCTCCCATATTCTTTGATATCCCCTAAGATTTAACATAATAGAACTTTGTGCCTTTCTGCCATGTAGAACACTTATAAGAGACGTCCTATAATGTGTCATATTGGCTTGCCAACTCATGTCAGGAACATAATGTCTCATATATTGTATAGAGTTCAAATACTTGTGTAGATAGTATTTCCCATTGTTTTCATTCATTAGACCTATAGCCACATGGCATGGCTTGCTAAGTAAGATCTACCTACCTCAAATAAGTTAACATATAAGCACCCTCAAACTATCAAGTATGAGCATTTCGATCCTACATCACAGTGGCATGAAATTTGAGAAAAATAACCCTAGTCACCATCAACGGGAAAGGAAGAGAGAGTGCCTAAAAATGCAAAATAAGGAGAAGCACTACCATACCCAAGGATGAAAATGAGCATCTACGGAGCTTTCTTGATGTCAAGGATGCAATTGGAAAATTCCAAACTGACTTGGGGCCTTGGATGTTGCTAGCGTGACTGCAACGACCAAGCTTGCCCAAAACAGCCATTAAAATCTCAAGCCCGGCGACTGCCAGTGCTACCAAAATGCAGTCGAAGGGGTGTTCCAAGCTCCTATGATGCCAAACATGGTTTCCCATACCTTTGACAATATCAATAGCATATGGGGTTTTTCTAGTAGCTTGCCATTTCTCCTCGCATCAATGCATCTAGCACATGTCCATCTAGTATTAAACTAGGTCTCCTCTTCACTCGTAGTAGCCTTGCGTCCATGTTCACTTGAACTTGGCTCATCCTCTTCACTTGAATTGGACTTGACTTCTTTTTGTGGCACAGGTTGCTCATGTAGTATCTTCACTTGACTTCACATAGGTCGTCTCTTGACAAATTTTATAAAGGATGAAAATCTATTGATGGCTAGTCCATTGTAGACCAATAGTAAGCTCTTTAGGTGATTCTTTAGATCTTTCATAGGAAAATATGTTCTCTATGTATGCATGACATGTTCTCTATGTACGCATGACAAGAGAGGATTGAGAGTAATTTATAGTACATAATCATATCCCTAGAAGGCATCGTGTTCCTACATAGAAAGGACAAGGAAATCAATGTCATGATAATATTGATTTTTCTCAGAGTTGTGGTCCTCATGTTGCACTAGATCATCATATTACTAATGATGTTTAGGCTGCCTCAAAATAAACTAGAGGCTATGGCATGCATATAGCCACTCTCAACGTGTCAAATAACATTAGGGGAGTTTTGAGGTCTCAAAAATGCGCTATAATAAGTGCTAGCGAGAGAAAATATTTGAAAATAAAAAATTTATTTCATGGTTTTTTAATAATCTATTTTGTGATAAGTAAGCATATCTAAAATCGTAAAATGTCATTACCATATCATTATTGTGGCCTATATCAAATTTAGAAATCTAGACCTCCATAAAGATGATAGGGATTGGCTCAATAGTGATTGACCTTTTATCATAAAAGTGATAATAAATACTTAATTTGAAAATTTTCAACCTCCATCCTCATTTTCTTATTCCTTTCTCCTTCTTCTTGCTAGTTTCTTCCATGTTCTTCTTCTTTTCTGAATTCATATAGCTTTTTGATCTTGATCTTCAATCACATTCTTAGCTAGATCAATCATCTAATAATCTTTATATTTCTAACAAAAACTCTTTATTATCTTTGTATTTAGTTAAAATATGAGTATGAATTGATCATTAAAAGAGAAAAAATCAACATTGTTTTAGAGTACTTCATGAAGCATGAATTGAGATTTGAAGGAAAAAAAAACTTGATCTTTGCTTGGATTGAAGACTATATCCTGAAGCTCCCATAAACAATAGCACATCTTCTTTCTACAAAAGCTCTTCATTGATAAGTTATATTAGTTATGGTTATAATTATTGTTTAGGATATAACTAAATCTTGTTGTAGAGAAAGATATTCTAAGATTGAAGAATCACTTATTAACAAAACATAGAGATGACTTATCGCATGGTGAAAGTAAGTTAACCTAGTATACTTTTTGTGTTTATTAGCATTAACATATTAAGAAAATGGGTGTATGATAGAATTTTTACAAATCAAATCATAAAATTTCACAAATTATACACCAGGATTTCCTATTTGAAGAGTTTTCCAATGATATTTTAGATAATATTTAGATTTGGCTAATTCACATGCCAAATCTGTGCTAGTTAGTATGTCCATGGACATACTATTTGATAAAGGTTAACCTACTTTCAATGAGATTCCACCTGATAATAAGAGTTATCTTAAAAGCATTGGTAACTTGAATTAGTGTAATGCACACAATTTTCAATTGCAAGACTCTCTATATGCCTAGAATAATCTTCCCTATAAATTTGATGCTTGTCAATAAGATCCTCTAGAAGCTCTTGAAGGTTGAAAGGAACATTCAACTTTACCTTCATATACTTGAACTCTGATAAATTTTCTACATTGTCAACAAAAGATCCATTCATTAATGAGGTTTTAGCTAGTAATAAGAGTTATCTTGGAAACACTTTGCTTGAATTAGTGTAATAAACATAACTATCAATTGTAAGGCTCTATACATATATAACATAATCTTCCATAAAACTTGAAGCTTGTTAGTAAGATCTTCCACAAGCTCTTGAAGGTTGAAAGGAAAATTTAACATTACCTTGATATTCTTGAGTTGAGATGAATTTATTTCTTTGTGAAAAAGTCAAAAATCTTACAATTACTTATCTCCTCAATTGATTTATTCCTTTAGAGGATAGCCTCTTTTTTGTCATTTTTTATCACAAATACTTACATGTGCTTTATCTCTGCCCAATACAAAAACCCATACAAAAAGTAAGGCTATTGTGAGAAACGTGAATTTCTCAAAGATAAACTATAGAGTTATAAACTAAAATCGCATCTCACAAGAGAAGGGAGAAAAAGTTAGACTATTTGTAAGAAACACAAATTTCTTGGAGATAAACAATAGAGTCATGAACTAAAATGGCATTTCATAAGGTAAGGGAGAAAATGTTAGACTATTGTAAAAAACACGAATTTCTTTGAGACAAACTACAAAGTCATGAACTAAAATTACATTTCATTAGACAAGGGAGAAAAACTAGATTTCAAGTATTAAATGGATTAAATCAAGGAACATTCAACATTGCCTTGATATCCTTGAACTTGGATGAATTTTTTTCTTTGTGAAGAAAGTCAAAAAACATATAATTACTTATCTCTTCAATCAATTCATTCTTTTTTAGGATAGCCTCTTTTTTGTCAATTCTTATAAAAAATACTTACATGTGCTTTGTCTATATCCAAAACAAAAATCTATACAAAAGTTAAGACTATTGTAAGAGATGTGAATTTCTTGGAGATAGACTACATACTACATGAACAAAAACTGCATTTCATAAGACAATAAAGAAAAAGCTAGATTGTTTATAAGAAACATGAATTTCTTGGAGATCGACTACGGATTCATGAACTATAATCACATTTCATAAAACAAAGGGAGAAAAAGCTAAATTATTGTAAGAAACGTGAATTTCTTGGAGACAAACTTTAGAGTCTTAAACTAAAATTGTATTTCATAAGATAAGGGAGAAAAACTAGTTTTCAAGTATGAAATGAATCAAATCTTGTTATAAGACATGAACAATATAAATGTACACTACCATTTGGGACAACTATACTTTGTATTTCATAAAATAACCAAGTTTTTATGAATCTAAAGATTTCAAAAATATTTTCATGAGAAGTTTCTCAATAGTTTCAAATACACAATGTAGTAAAACACATATTCTTGTAGTTCAATATGTAAATATTTATCCTAATCCATCTAGAAAATTAGTAAAATTCATCTCATAATATCTCATTGGAGGAAATATGCACATTTAAGAGGATATATTACCTATAGCTCTAAGGTCTTGAGTGTGTGCACATAGTTATATTCTTTGAGTGTTTGAAGAAATGAGTTAAGAACTGGTTTACAAAGGGACTCAAAAATTTTAAAAATTGAGCCATTTTGGCCTTGAAAAGTGTGCACCTTTTTTTTAAATGTTATTTTTTCAAAATATAGGACTATTGACCACCTTTTGAGAAGTCCTATTATATTAAAGAGATCTCTATTTCAAATAAGACATTTACAAGGATATAGTTCATTGAATTCCAACTTATTTTTCATGAGAAAAAGTCTACTTTTGGTAAGTGCATACCTCTTGAAAGATATCAACCACTAGGACAAGCCAAGATCTTTGGATCCAACCTCCATCTCCTAGCCTTTTATAAAACTTTGATATTAAATATTGCTAAATGAATTGTTACTATCATGAAGCAAACTGGAGAGAGAGAAAGAGGAGAGAGAAAACTATAGAAGAGAGATGAAGTACAAAAGTGAGAAAGAGTGACGAGGAGAGAGAAAGACTAGAATAGGAGAGAAAGATAGAAAAGAGGAAGAAGCCATTGAAGCTGAGAACAAGGTAATGAGGAGAAGGATGGTAATGTATTAATGTGTCAAAAATATGAGAAAATTTACATGTCCCCTCCTTTTATACCTATGTCAATGTAACATGGTATCATTATTATTTATACACTAAATCACTATTATTCCCAGCTTCTTACAATCCATCCCGTCCCAAGGGTTTTTACTCTCAAAAACAAATTTACAAAGTTTGAAAAAGGATGGATAGAACAGAGTACTACTCTATTTGCAGCTTTACAAATGAGAAAATGAATGAAAGATGATAGACATATGGACTGAAATGAAGGAATGGAAATAGGCTTTAGCTATATACATGATCAAGAATGCTTCAAAAGTACTTGAATGCTTAAAGTCTTTAATTGATGAACTCAAAATGAAGTAGACATCTTGCTGTATAAACAAACCTTGCTTAACCAAATTTGCCATAACTTTTGGTAGAAGTATCCAAATGAAGCGGGCCACATGTCAAAAACATAGCTCTTGAAAAGTACTTTGACTCTATGTAAGTGCCATAATTTTAAAAATTATAAAGAATAAAAACTATTCTAAAATAGTATATTGTCAAGTCTCTGTCTAATGGACCATAACTGGCTTCATAGTCAGTAAGCTTCAGCCCCATCAATCTGTCCCTTAGGTCAAGAAACTGATCTAATATGGAATCAAGCATCCAAGAAGCTTCTTCAGGTGGTAAACCTCTCCATTTGATCAAATATTCAATGATGGAATGAGATCAAAGCTTCTTCTGACGTGGACTTATGACAACCTCTAGGATGTACTAAATAAGACCTTCTTCATCAATAGATGGCAGCTCATCAATTGCATCAATAGGATCACCATAGAAAGGCTTGAGCTGAGTAACATGGAATACATTATGAATATTAGTGAAAGAGAACAGCTCCAATCTATATGCCAAGTCTCCAATGCGCTTCAAGATCTGGTAGGGGCCATAAAATTTGCGATCAAGCTTGTTACTGGATTTGGCTTTCAAAGTAGAATACTGAAACTTAGGCACCTTCAACAAAACCAATTCTCCTTCTTGGAACTCTAAAGGTTTCCTCTTCTCATCTGCATACATATTCATTCGGTCTTGGGATTTCCTAAGATTAAACTTACATTGCACTGAAGAAGGGTCTGCATTCTTTCCAATTCTTCTTTCCCATGAGGATTGATTCTTTCATGAAAGATGACTGTGGGTAAGGGCACCTTATAGCCATACATAGCCTCAAAGGGAAAATCCCAATACTAGCATGAGTGGAGTTATTGTAGGCAAACTCAACCAAGTGTAACCAAGAATCCCATGAATTTTAGACATCATAACAAAAATGGCGAAGATAAGTCTCCAACCATTTATTTACCTTTTTTGTCTGTCCATTAGTTTGAGGATGATAGGCCAAAGAGAGAGCCAATTTAGTACCCACGGATGTGAATACCGCCTACCAAAAGTTACTCATGAACTTTGAATCTCTATCATGAACAATCACCTCCTGCGATAATCCATGTAGTCTAAAAATTTACTCCATAAACTAGCTAGCTACTTGAGTAGTAAATTGGGTCTTGGTTGGAATGAAATGGGCCACCTTGGTGAGTCTATCCACCACCACATATATACTATTTCATCTCTTTTTTGTAGTAGGTAAGCTAATAATGAAGTCCATTGTAATGTGCATTCATTTGCCTATAGGAATGGGTAATTGCTGCGACAAACAACCTAGATACAAATGTTGTCCTTATTCTACTGCTAACAAGGCATGCACTTCATGACAAAGTCTTTGATATCTTTCCACTATCATTTCCAATAGAAGCTTTTATTGATCCTATCATAGGTTTTGGAAACTCCAAGGTGTCCAACTAAAGGTAAAGAATGCAACTCCTCCATGATTTTTCGTGCAAAAGAAGAAGTAAAGGAAATGACAATCTTGCCATTTAACCAAATTAGGCCATTTTGAAGCTGATAATGTGAGTTATCTTCCATGAGACCTTGCTATAATTTATGAAAAATATAATTGAGCTCTTCATCCAAAAGATAAGCATCTTGTAATTCTTTAATCTAGTCACTATGTAGCTCAATCAGTGCTGAAACTTTGCAAGCCCACATACAAGAAAGAGAATCAACCACTACATTGTCGTTGCCCCTCATATGAGTGATATAAAAATCATAATTTTGTAGTGTAGCTACCCACCTATGCTGCTTGGAAGTTATATTGGACTGAGTGAGAAAATACTTAAAGACCCCATGATCACTTTGAACTCTGAAGTCACTACCATACAAATAATGGTCCCATTTCTTTATTGCATGCAAGATAGCCAACATCTCTTGTTCATAAACATTCATAGCCATTTTCTTATATGTAAGCTTACAACTTTCAAAGGCAATCACTCCATGCTCTTATAACAAAACATCCCCAATGCCTCGGCCACACGCATCACACTATATGGTAAACTCCTTCGAAAAATCCAAGCATACTAGAATAGAAGCAAAAGTAAGAAGTTTCTTTAATTGATTGAAGCTATTATCTGCAAGAGCATCCCAAAAGAAAGCTGTCTTGATTTCATCACTCTTTCGCATACGAATCTAATCATACCTTGACCTCAAGTCAATCTTCGTAAAGAATCTAGCCCCCTTGAGCTCATCAAGCAAGTCATCAATCCTGGGTATTGGATACCTATTCTTCATTGTGATCTTGTTAAAATCCATGTAGTCAATATACATCCTAAAAGATCCATCTTTCTTTTTAACTAGCAAGACTAGAGATGCATAGCGTGAAGAACTAGATTCAATGAATCCCATTTCAAGAAGCTCCTTGATTTTCTTGCCTACTTCTTCCCACTCACACTTGGACAATCTATAGGGTGGCCTATTGATTGGTTTTGAGTTGGGCTCCAAATCAATGGGGTGATCTACCGCTCTCTTGGGAGGCAATGAAGTAGGCACTTTAAACAAATCCATATACTCCTCAAGAAGAGCTTTCAAGCCTGGGTGACTTACTGAATTTGTGGACTGATCTTCAACCTCTTTATTCAACTGCAAGTCAAATATATGTGAGCATCTCTTTTACTCGTTTTTGAGTTGTTGTGAATGGTGATAAGCTAAAAATCTAATTTATTAGGAATTCCTCGTAAATGGATGAGCTGTCCACCATCAAAGATAAACTCCATATACAGCTATGAGAAATCCATAGTGATTTTACTTAATGTCATCAATCAATCACAACCAAGTACAATATCTTTTGTTATCATGTTTACTTTTGCTTCATAATTTCCAAGGTTATCATGTTTACTTTTGCTTCATAATTTTCAACCAGCTATAAAGAAAACTGTGGGTATATTTGAGTGTTGATTTCTTCACTATTGGCCACCTCAACTCTTATGGGCTGCTCTAAGTTAGTGGAAAGACAATTCATCTTGTCCATAATGGACTTATTTACAAAACTATATGTACTACCACTATCTATCAGGATGGACACATCCTTCCCATGAATGTTATCCTTCATACAAAGTGTATTATGAATCTTAGAACCTGTCCAAGCATCCATGGAAATGGTACAACTAGTGGCAACAAGTGGCTCATCATAAATCCCTCCTGGGTTGAAAGGAACACTCCCACTTGGAACAAAAGGTAAAGAGATCGGATCATAAAAATATTCTTGCTTAACTTCTTCCTCAAGATCATCATTTTCAACAGCAGTAGGTACAATTGCATTGGCCTCTTCAATGTCATCTTCACAATCCTCAAAGACTAACATACTATGAACCTTGGTTTTTGCATTTTTGTATATACACTTTGTGGCATGATCAAGTATATACTTTTTCCCACATTTGAAACATAAGATTTTTTTATTTCTTTCTTTGTAGAGGTCCATAGGAATAGACTTTGGATTCATATTGATTGAAACAGATTTAGGTTTGTTGTTCCCTTTTTTGAAATCAACTCTTGGATTGTTTGCTGTACTCAAAAAGACGAAAAAAATTACATGTCCCCTCCTTTTATACCTATGTCATGGTATCACTATTATTTACACACTAAATCACTATTCTTCCCAGCTTCTTACAATTACCTAGGGTTTCAAACCTGGTAAGCCTTACTTTCTTAAAAAATGGATAGCTACTAGTGATATTAATAATTAGTTAGCTAGTTGACTTGAGAAATAGAATTTTGGGGGATCTATGCATGCTATGGGCTAAAAAATCATGTTTTTAAAGCCAAGAACTGAAGCATATAATCTTGTGTTCTTTTTTACCATTTACTAATGAAATGCGAATACGATGGCTTGTACTACTTTTCCTTGTTAGTACTTTGCTTTTCATAAGACATACCATAGGATTAAAGCATTAAAGCATCTACTTTTGTATCTTTCTTCACCATTATCTTCTAATTTTGTATCATCTTTACCATTGTCTTATGAAATTCAAGTATGATGACTTATACTACTTTTTCTTCTTAGTATTTTGATTTTCATAAGACACAATATAGGATTGAAGCATCTAATTTTGTGTCCTTCTTCATCAATGTCTTATAAAATGTGAATATGATGGTCTATACTACTTTTACTACTTTAGTATATCGTATTTCAAAAGACATGTTGTCCTCCTCCATCAGTATCTTATGAAACATGAATATGGCAGCTTGCACTAGTATTGCTTCTTTAGTATTTCACATTTCATAAGACACCACTATCTTATGACATGCGTATATGGTAGCTTGCACCACTTTTGTTTCTTTAGTATTTTACATTTCATGAGGCTCATTGTCCTTTTTCACCACCATTACCTTATAAAATGTGAATGTGGTAGCATGCACCACTTTTTCTTCTTTAGTATTTCGTGTTTCATAAACACATTGTAAAACTATAGAAAAGCTCAACTAGGTTATGCTTACAATCATTTTTAAGGTTTTTGGGTTTTATGAGCTGAAATTTGGGATCAAAATCACCAAATTCTTAAGTCTTGAGTATTTTGATATGGATGTAAAATTGTAATTCAATAATGGAACACTATAGATCCAAACTATTTTCTCCATCATTAACATTGGATTTTTACAAAGCAATTAATGAAAATGGATCTAGTAACACCTTGTAACGTTTGTAAATTGCTTTATAAATCATTATTACCATGGTAAGGACAAAATCAGCTACTAAGAGATAAAGTGTAATCCTAGATAACTATCTTAGAAGATTCATTAGGCCTTAAAGCTAGTTAAGCTTTCTAGGCCAAGCAATGTTATTGCATTAATTATTTAAAGAAATCCCACCAAAATGTCAAGGTGTAGTACATTGATTCAAGGCTTGTCTCTGTCAAGATTGTGGGAGAGAAGGAAGGAGTCTCACTTGTAGCTTTCTTGCTTGCACAATGGAGGAATACACACAAAGGTGGAGACTAAAAACAGTTTTCCTCTTCTTAGTTGTGTAAGCCAAAAGAACTCTAGTACATATAAATAGAAAAACCCTATATATGGGTCTCAAACCAAACTCAACTAACTAAGGTGGCATACTAACTGAGCCACGAACTAGAGTAGATAAGGATAGCTATCATCTAGCTATTATTCATGGGCGATGTACCAACCGCATCTGCAAAACTGACAAGTCGGTGACATAAATGCACAACGGTCACCCTGGCATATCACGAGTGGAGCTCGATATCTCAACACTCCCCCTCGAGCTCAATTCCAATTCCTGCACACCAAGCAGGTCTCTAAACTTGCACAGCTTCTCTGCACCCAATGCCTTCGTGAATATGTCAGCTACCTGATCCTCTGTGCTGACATAAACTAGATCAATAAGATCTAGTAAAACCCTCTCCCGCACATAGTGATAATGCACCTCAATGTGCTTTGTTCTAACATGATAGACTGGGTTATTTGCCAAGTGTATACTACTCATTTTGTCACAATAAATGACAACTGGCCCATCTGTAGATTGATACATATCATAAAGTAGCTTATGCAACCAAGCTACCTCACATGCAGCCATTGCTGCACCCCTGTACTCAGCCTCTGTGCTCGACAAGGCAATTATAGGCTGTTTCTTGCTACTCCAAGTGACTGCAGCACTCCCAAAAGAGAACACATATCCACTGGTAGATTGTCTATCAGAAATACTACCATCCCAATCAACATCAGTGTATCCATGCAACTGTATCTGAACCCCAGTCTCATAAAATAGTCCATACTACAATGTGGACTTCACATACCTGAGTATGCGTCTAGCCGCATCCAAATGCGGTTTCCTTGGAGCCTGCATAAACTAACTTACCAATCCAACAGCATAGCTCAAATCTGGCCTGGTAATAGTTATATAAATCAAACTTCCTACTATGCATCTGTACATAGTAGGGTCTTCTAGAAGCTCACCTGCATCTACGCTCAGCTTCACGTTCTGCTCCAAAGGAAGTGAAATTGCCTTACAGCCTGTCATCCCATATTTGGACAGCATGTCGAATCCATACTGCCTCTGCAAGAGCCGTATCCCACTTGGTGATCTAATCACCTCAATGCCCAAGAAATAACGCAGCTCTCCCAAATCCTTCATCTCAAACTTCTGCTTCGATAGTATTTTCACATGAAAGATATCTTCATCATTGTCACTTGTCATAATCAAATCATCAACATTAACGACAAGTAGCATAATACCTTTCTCTGTTTTTCTCACATAAAGTGAGAAATCTGCCTTGGAAATTTGAAAGCCAATAGTGACAAGATACTGTCATATCTTGTCAAACCATGCTTTAGATACTTGCTTCAAGCCATACAAGGCTTTCTTCAACCTGCAAACAAACTCAGGATGAACAGTATGCACATAACCTGGTGGTTGCTCCATATAAACCTCTTCTTGTAAATCACCATGCAAGAATGCATTCTTTACATCCATCTGATGTAAAGACCATCTCTTTGATGCAACCATAGCAATAACTGCTCTTACGATTTCCATCCTTGCAACCGGACTGAATGTTTCTTCATAATCAATGCCATATGTTTGTGCATACCCCTTGACTACTAATCTTGCCTTGTATCTGTTCACAGAACCATCTGCATTGTGCTTCACCTTATAAACCCACTTACAGCCAATTGCATTCTTACCTTTAGGCAAAGGTACCAATTCCCATGTAGCATTTGCCCTCCAAGGCATCCATTTCTTCATCCATGGCTTTCTCCCATTTTTCTTTTCCCATGGCTTGCTTAAAAGAAGTGGGTTCTGGTTCCTGTATCACTTTGACCATATATGCATAGTGAATGGCTGTAAATCCATCATATTTCAGCCTATCCACAGGATATCTAGCTCTGGTAGACTTGCGCAAAGTAGGTTCACTCCCAGGTGCTCTCAAAACATCCCTGATCTTCCTTACTCCAGGTGTAACAATAGAAGGAATACCCAACTCATCATCAATGCTTTGTTCTGAGCCACTGGATTCACCATCCACATAAGAGTGACCTGCATTCACATCAAACATGGGTTGATCTACCTTCTCTTTTCCTTTTCGTGATACCTGAATACCACTATCTGCATTGCTTTGAGAAGATTCTCCTTATCTCAATCTGCATGTCCATGGCGAAAAATGTGAACCACTGCTAGAGGACGCTCCAAGTCCACTAATATCTTGTGACTGCTACTGTGAATTTTGTGCAGCATTACCATTTTGTGCATCTACATCATCAATCACATTTACTGGTTTATACCAGCTACTCATCTCATCATCTCTGCTCACTGTAAACTTACGAGTAGAAGGGTTATAGCATCTATACCCTTTTTGCTGCAGAGAGTAACCAATAAAGATGCACTTCTCAGCTTTTGAATCCAACTTGGATCTCAACTCATCTGGCACATGAACATAGGCAATGCAACCAAAAATCTTCAAATAAGACATATCTGATTTTCTACCGGTATACCTCTCCTCTGGAGTCATCCCATGTATTGCTGCAGTGGAAGTCATGTTCATTATGTAGACTACTGTAGCAACTGCTTCAACCCAGTAAAAATCTGACAAGTCTTTTTCGTTGAGCATGGCACGAGATACCTCTTCAATATGCATGTTTTTCCTTTCTGCAATTCCATTTTGTTGTAGGGTATGACTGCATGAATATTGCTGCTTTATGCCATGCTCCTGCAGGAAACCTTGCAAACTCATTTAAGAGGTACTCTCTCCCTCCATCTGACCTTAGGTATTTTATTTGCAGGCCTATTTCTTTTTCAACGATACATTTAAGAGTTTTGAAATGCCCAAAAACTTCACTTTTCTTTTTCATAAAATACACCCAAACTTTTCTGCTATAGTCATCAATAAAACTAATAAAATAATGACAGCCTCCAAGACATGCAGCTTTAGTAGTCTATACATCAGAGTGGATTAATTCCAATGGCTTCTTACTCTCTTGAACATGTCTAGAAAATGGTTTCCTTGCATGTTTTCCGAATTGGCAAGCTTCACATACCTTATGCATTTCTGCAACCTTGAATTTAAGCAATCCTGCAACAATATTTTGGACTTGCATTAAATTAAGTCGCTGTACATTAACATGACCAATGCGTTTATGCCAAATATCAATATCTGCAACTACACCGGTCCCATGTGCAAATATTGCTGCACTCAATTCAGACATGTCTGCATCCAACGTAAACATTATTTCATTTTACTATCAAGCGACCTTTATTTTTTATATCCTCAACAAAGCATCAATGAGAGTTAAATCTGACCTGCAAGCCCTGCTCAACCATTTGACCAACAGAAACTAGGTTCTTGGTGATATTCGGGATATAAAATACATCCGATAGGTATTTCTTTTTCCCATCCTGCATAGACAAATGAATTTTTCCAATTTGCACAATAGGATGTGCAGTATCATCACCAGTCTCCACAAATCCTGGTTTTTCCATTTTCCTTGCATTCTGCATCCATTCTGCATGACATGTCATGTGGTTTGATGCGCCTGAGTCAACATACCACACATCGTTTCTTTTTTCTGCACTTGTCACAGAATTGGTCATGTGCTGCACCATAAAATGCTCATTTCTGTCATCACCCTGTCTACTAGAAGATGCATAATTCCCTTGTTGCAATTTTTCATTCATGATGTCATTCTGCTTTTTATAGCAGTCTTTAGCCATATGACCCATTTTACCACAGTAGCAGCATTCAATATTGCTGTTTACATTTTAGCCTCTTTGCCATCTACCATGACCTCTTTGGCTTCCCCTGCCTCTAGAGTTACCACGTCCTCCTCCATAGGATTGGTTTTCTTGCTGCATATTCTAATTTCTACCACGACCTCCAAATCGGCCTCCTCTACCTCTGCCTCTATCTCTTCCAGCATTTGAGTAAAAGTCAGCTTCTTTTGAAGTTCCTCCTGAAGAAGATGCACCACCATTTCTCTGCTCCTCAGAAATTAGAAGAGCAATCAACTCCTCAAAATCAGAAAATCTTTCACGGACGGAAATGGATGTTCGAAACTGTGCATAATCCTTTCCTAGACCATTCAAGGTCACAGAAACTAAATCATCATCTTCCACTGGCGACCCAATGAAAGCAAGTGCATCTGCAATTTTCTTCACCTTCATGTGATAGTCATTAATACTTATATTTTCTCTTTGCACATTATGCAACTCTTGCTTGAGCTGCATTTTCCTGGCTTGCGTATTTGTGCTATACATTTTTGACAAAGTATCCCATGCCTCCTTTGACGTACTTGCATCTTGAATATACACAATCATAGAGTCTGAAATGCTGATAGACAGCCAATACATAACTTTTCTGACTCTCTCATGCCATGCTTTAAATGCCTGCATTTGCTATTGATTGAAAATATAAGGAAAAACTGGTTCTTCTTCATTTCCTGCAACAAATTTTCAATATCCTTTTTCCATAAGAAAATTCGTCATTCTAAACTTCCATGCTTGAAAGTTGTTCTTGTCAAGCTTTTCAGTGACAATCTATGAAAGAGAATCAGATGCCATTACAGAACACTGCAAAAAATTCTGTCACTGTAAAGAACACAGCTTCAGCCTTACAAGGAAAAATTTGCAAAACTGACGAAAGTTGTATTTGACCACACAGTCACTTCCTAGTGACGATTTTGTATCAACAGGTAACAAGGATGATTCTCTAACTCCCAATGTCTCTGCGCACAGGCATACGATACAATTTCTACAGTAACTTTTCACGACCTATAGAACAGTGGTCACACAGCATAAAACTGGGCCTTTTCTTAAGTGCGTGCAGAAAACTTCCGCCTCCAAAACAAGCCCCAAAATTGCCTCAAATAAAAAAAAACAGGGTCACCAAGAGCTAAAGCCTTTTCCGCAGCATATACTGCCCTCTTGCTTCAATGTGAAGGGCGTCTCAACCTGAGACAATGCACTCTTGTACTTCTCGGCTGTGCTACTTGCAGAGACTTGCTCCCGAAACAGAAGAATGAAAGCAACACTGGTCCTCTTACTAGAATACCGCGAACTTGGCTTGCTTTCTTGAGCTCCTTACCACGAACAAGCCTCTGATACCATGTCAAGATTGTGGGAGAGAAGGAATGAGTCTCACTTGTAGCTTTCTTGCTTGCACAATGGGAGAATACACACAAAGGTGGAGGCTAAAAACAGTTTTCTTCTTCTTAGTTGTGTAAGCCAAAAGAACTCTAGTACATAGAAATAGAAAAACCCTATATATGGATCTCAAACCAAACTCAACTAACTAAGGTGGCATACTATAACTGAGCCACGAACTAAAGTAAATAAGGATAGCTGTCATCTAGTTATTATTCATGGGCGGTGTTGTACCAACTGCATCTGCAACTGACAAATCGATGACATAAATGCACAACGGTCACCCTGGCATATCACGAGTGGAGCTCAATATCTCAACAGTCTCAACATTTGAACTTTTGCTACTTATAAAATCATTTAGATTTTTTTATTTTTGCTATTAAAGCATATGGTTATCGATTATATCTAATCACAAGAGAAAGATAATCAAGGCAAGAACATAGTTTAAAAAGTATTAAAAATGATGTTGACTAAAGAGAGGAGACCATGAAGAGTGTGAAAATGGACAAGGAATAAGATCTTTCCAAAACCATAACAAATTGAAGGCATATTCTCAACACCTATCATAACTAACGCATCAAAGAAAGCTTAAAGGACTTCGAAAAATGATGTCTCTTCTAAGAAAAGTCCTTATAAAAGACAATAGCTTTTCTACATTGCCTCATAAATGCTTTTGTATGTAATCATAATGAAAGTAAATAGATTTTCTTTAATATCAATACTTGAAAATGTGTTAAAAGTAAAGAGCGATTTCCTTCATATATCTTTGTATGGTATACTATTCTTCTCCTATTCAATATTTGCAAAACTTTTTAACACAAATTTTTACCATTAAAAAAATTGAATCAAATATGAATCAATTTTTCATCATTTAAAATTAATTAAACATTGGTATGAATGTGATCTAAGAGCTTGGGCACCATTAAACATCAAATTTCTCCATCCATGGCTAAGAGAGAGAGAGAGAGAGGGGGGGAGGGGAGATAAGGGAGAAAGAAAAGGAGAGAAAAACAATCCAAATAAGGAGGAAAAAAGACGAGCAAGAAGTTTAAAGTACCCAACCTTTTGTGATTTGAACAAAGATTTAAATTTATTATTATGCAATCACAATCATGTAAGTGATGCGAAGTAGGTGAGACCCTATGTTATTGATAAGAAGGCTCACATAACTACAATACAATGGATAAACAATAAATATTTAAAGAGAATTCGTAACCATGAATATTTATATTTTTTAAATATTTTTTTATTTTTTAAAAATAGAAATTATGTTACAAAGACTTACCTCCTATTGGTGTAGAGCACTCTCTCTCTACATCCCAAAAGGTATTTTCGAGACCTCAAAACTCTCCTAATGCCTCCCACTATGCATCATTGAATGTAACACATCCAACAGGTGTTTTAAGTGTGATTGATTCAAAATGTGTTTTACATCAAGTATTGAGTCTTCTTAGTGTTGATTCTATAGTGTGTATCTTGAAGATGTTTAACATTATCACATTTCAAGTTGGAAAATAAACAAACTTATCTATTTTTTATCCCCTATTCTAGGGTGGCTTGTTTCTTGTAGGTAAGAGATTTGAAGGAATTCTATTATGTCATGATTCTCTAACATGAGAAGTAAAGGTTTCCAATAATCAATGTAAAAAAATATTAATTCTCAAATTATCTAAAAAATTTAATAGCCAAATGTTAGTTATTTGTCCATGTAGTTCACACCAAAGTGCCACAATACTTGACCTAAAATTTTCTAAATTGAGTATATATATATTTATAATACTATAAATTATCCATTCTATTTTGAGATTTCTATGATAGTTTCTAAATGTAGGTTTTGGAAGAGTATGTTGCTCTATACTAGTATTCCCCATTCAAAAGAAACCAACAAAAACTTATGTATACTCCTCAAATTCTTCACAAAACAAAGAAAAAGACAAATGAGATAAGTAATGCCTACAATTAAAGCATATATAGAGAAAGGATCAATAGCAAATAAGAGTTAAAAGCCAAAAACCCTATAAAAGGGAGCTTACAAGAAAACGTAGAAGGAAATCCCCAAAGAAGAACCTAGGTGACAAAACCAAACATCTCCAAGAAGTACCCTAATGAAGACACTAGTAGACATAGGTTGAGACATGTTTTGATAGATAAGCATGAAGAGGTACAAGTGTCTCTTAGTGTTTCCATCTAGATGCAATAGTCTAAAAGAAAATGAGAATTTTTAAGTGAGCATATTCAAATTATTGGTTTAAGTACATGATGATTTGAATGCCTTGTACTTATATAGCACAATGTTTGAACTTTGTACCTGTAATATATGCTACTTAAGCATTGTAAATCTTAGCCTCTCTCTAGTGAGTTGTGCAATCATGAAAAAAATAGTAAGGCACCTTTTTTGGGAATGACAAGAGATACAAGGAGCTTGGAGACAACTGCTACTACAAACTTGGATCATAAGAGCAAGCTTCATTGAGCAAATTGATGTCAAGATGGTGTTGTTTGGTGACCAAGGTAACAAAGATAATCAAACAATGAAAATGTGGAAAGTAGTTAGAGCAGTGACTCTCTAAGAGATATGGAGAATGAGAAATGAGAAAGTCTGGTAAAAATAGAAAAACTTTAGGCCCTAATGTTCAATGAGCTAGGCTCGAGCGAGAAGTCTTGGTAATGCTTAAAGGTTGTTAGACCACAAAGAAGGTTTTTAGAGTATTTTAGAGCCTTGTTAATGATGTAGGACTGACGTTTTGAAATTGGCCCCCTTTTTTCCCAATATTGATAATAATATCATTCTACCAATGCATTATTTATAAAACAAAGCATTGTAGATCATGTATTTAAAAGGATACAACATTTGTTAACAATACTTTTTGTAACATGAAGCAATATCTAATATTAAGAACATGTTTCCTACTTACAATAATCCTACATAATTGAAAGCATTTTCTTTACAAGACATTGTAATTGTAACTTCTAAGAATATATAAAACCATTTATGGTATAGATTTGATGAATGTCAATTATTGACCACACAATACTTTTTTGCCACTATCCGGGTAGCTATAAGGAGGGCCATAATTCCAAACAAGGTCCACAAATTGTGTATAAAACTTTGATGTGGGATGGTAAGCATCCCAATAAAGGTGGTCTTGAACATTGTCGCAGACTGGGAATCTTGGAAAACAATTGAGAAAACCTCCGAATTTACCAATTCCACAACAAGCTTGATTGGTGATAGAAAACCCTATGGATAACCAATTTTATAGAGTTAGTGCTATGAGGGAAGACCAAACCATATAATGAAATTTAAGAATGCATGACTTTACAAGTGCATCCATCAATTTTCACATGCCATGACTTGATTAATCAAAGGGGGTGCACACACCAAAAGTTGTAAATGCATACACACACCTATTCAAAAGAATTGTCTATCTATATTGTGTGTGTACCTATACATGAGCAAGAAATTGATTAATCAAAGGGGGTGTACACACCAAAAGTTGTAAATGCATACACACACCTATTCAAAAGAATTGTCTATCTATATTGTGTGTGTACCTATACATGAGCAAGAAATTGCTCACATGCATTTTTGTTATTGTAGATATTTATTTATCAATGTGTGTTTGTATGTATTCATCATGTATGCATGTATATATTGGTATTCAATTTGGCTAAAAGTTCGAAAACATCCTTATCTTATATGCATGTATAATGCATGTATGCATATTGAGATAAATGGGAGATTTCATGTGTAAAGAAACATGAGTTACCATGAGCATTTGGGTTTGCAATGACATTTAATATAGGGGTATATAGATTGTTGTAAATGATCTTTAAGTTTGGTAGCTTTGTTGGGAGGTTTAGAAATTGAGGCCTCAAGTGGTCATTGAAATCCACTACTAACTGATTCAATGAATCCACACATGTTCCATTGGACTTATATGCTCGCAATTGTGATGGGGAGCACCCCAAGGGTCCAAGACTAGCCAACCCAATCTTCCTTGCTCCCAAGTTGTAAAGAGCCTACACATAATTAAATAAAAAGATTCTCCATCAATACAAGCATTAAAGCCAATAGCATTATACTTATTTCAACCTCATGTTCAATATAGAGTTTCCAACATTAAAACTAAAGTTTATTACTTTCCTTGAGTAACTATATTTCATGATTATTTTTGCTAATTTTTCGCTAATTTGTGACATTTATGCAAACTTTTCACCTTATCCCATAAAATTGAACACAACAGACTTAACTTAAGCTCTTTAGTTAGTTTTTCTCAATCTAGTATCCATGCAATAGCATGGGAGCTTGTAATGTGCAAAATGAATACACATGTATTGAGTTGAGGGGCTACCAAGTCTCTTCATATTGTATATGGCTAAATAATGACTCATAGAGGCAAGGGAGCATAGATCTCTCTTATCACATGTTTCCACTAGATTTAGTTTTTTTAATCCATTTACTAGTTCATGTATATAGGTTGAGGTTGTATTTGCTCACCCCTATGATAAAGGTTAGACATCATGGGGTCTATGCTTGAAAAAATTTTTAAAAACCAAAGGTAAAACATATTTATCTTAAGAAATACAAAGGTATTACTTAGTTAATCTCAAGAAATTCAAAAGCATCTTTGTCAAAAGTCAGGGTAGAACTTAAAGTTAGCACTGTCAAACTTAGACTTTGAAGGTGGACCCACGTTTTCCTCAAGCACTATATGGATGGACATTCATGCTTGTGTGAATGATCAAAGATTAGAAACATTATCGATCAAGTAATGAAAGATCCATGGACATCATAATGAATTCTAGGCTTACAATTACAAGGGCACCTCCATTGACAAGATAATTATAAGGACCAACTAAAGAACAACAATTATGAACATAAAAAACAACATTTAAATGTAAAGAAGGATCATATTTTCAATTATGTAATTTTGCAAATCTCTTCATGTGATCTTTCTTGTTGGATTTACTATATAATACTATATTCTTCCATTCAAAAACAAAATATTGCATTGAATATGCTTTCGACACACTAGTTATTTTATTAATCTCTTCAATGGTAGTGAAACATGTAGGTAACTATTTCCATCAACTTTTCATATTGTTATTTCTTCGAAGTCCTCCACTAGCCCACTTCCATTCTATCAATAGTCTAATACAAAATTATTGTGGATGTAATTAATTCCTATTAAAATCAAGTTTCTCTCGCCAAAGTGCTATACAATTATCAATATGGATTTATTCATGGTAAACATTGTTGGAGAGACAATGAAAGTTTGATAAACAAGTGTATGAACAAAGCTTACAAGGTGAGGTGACACTTTATCAATACCTCACTTGAGGCTATTCAACACTTTCTTCACTAAGATAGTTTCAAGGCTTTCCAACAACGCCTTGACTTTAATAAGTATCAACATCATTACCTCTCATAACTTTCAACTTAGAAGATCTATGAGATGTGTGTCCCCTAGCTCCCCTACTCCTTCCTATGATTAGTGATCTAATACTAAGAATGATTGAACTAGAAAATTTAGCAAGGTATGTTGAAAGGGTTACCATAACCAAATGGTGCAACCTTGTACACCCAATTGTTAAATGACATAATAATAACTCCAACATTCTAGTTGCTAAGGTGGGAAACCTTGACAATCTAATATAGGTCTACAAGCTCTTTCCCTTCATCCCTAACCTATTATTAGCAACAAGAAAACTAAAGTTCTCTCTCTATCCTAGCAAGGCGAGGATCAATGGATGATGCAACACAAATTTAAGTTATTGGAACATGGGCATGATTTTAGGTACGTGGGGTACCTGATGTAGGTTGCTCTAGCCCTAAATCAAAAGTTTCCATGGAAATTGTGGTGGATGACAAGCAAAAGTATGAAAGTATTCCTGTAGGCCGTAGTGAGAGACTTGTGATTCTAAACATAATGATCATCCTAGCAATCTCCTTTGTAGCAACAATTTGTACATGCACCAACACAAACTATAGTTATCTTGAGAAAAGGTTAAGAGTTTCGCTATGAGTTCCAAGGATCTAAGAGATGGTATGCAATAGCCTTAGACTCCCTTTGCAAAAGAAAAACCAATGGTGCCCTAAGATTGGAGTCACAAGGGGACCAAGCATCATCTAAACTATGTTTTAGACTTCACAATAGACTATAGATGAAGCTCCCCTAGGCTACTACCATGAGATGTTGGATGGAAAAAGCAAAGTCAACAAAAAAAAAAGATGAAATAAGATATAATAAAAAGTAGATATAATGGATGCCCAAGCAAAGTATAATATACATCCCAAGTGAGGGTGAGAGAAAGTTGGTGGGGAAGGCCTTAAAGGACAAATAAATCTTCATCTACCACCTAAACTATCAAGGATGGATGGATCATGGGATCTAAAGTACTTGATATCTACAAAAGGAAAGAAATCACATCGCCTAAAAAGCCATAAAATTTTTCAGTAGAGAAAAGGTGACCAATAAGGTATCTGCTGAGTCGAAGTCACTATTTCCTATAACTTAAAGTTGTAGAAGTTTAGGATGAAGCGAATGTGGGCAAGTAACCCACCAACTAAAGTAAATCAAGCTTGTTGCTCGAGGAGTCAATACAAATGCCCTAGTAACATGAAGCCTTGCTAAAGTGTAACCTTTTCTTGTTGTCAGTACTGCCCCAATGTAATAGTGGTTAGCGAATGTAGGCTAATTTTGAGGGAGAAAATACCGTTGGCCCTGGACTATCTATAACTTGGTAAACATATATTCATTCATTTCTATTTTAAGGGCTTGATTCTAGTCCTGGTCAAGATTGGAGTTAGCTCAAAGAGCTGCATGGTGCGTTTCTAACGACAAAAGGTTTAAGTCTAAGGTCTAGCCTCGACGTGTTTAGTACAAAACTTACAGAGAACGTTTCTAACGAGAACGAAAAGAGTTGAGGTCTAACCTCGGCGTGTGAGAGCAGCTTAGAGATGAGAATATCTCTGAACTGCGACTGTGTGTAGAGGCGGGGCAATGGCGAGGCAGGGAAGAAGTAGGTGTTGAGCCAGTCGTTGGAGCCGGTGACGACGTAGAAGAGGGACTGAGCGAAAAGATCATCTGCAGCAGCAGGGCCGATGAGCTCCACAATCTCCTGCTTCACAGAGGCGAGCTGCTGGATTTGCTGGTCGAGGCTGGAGACGCGGCCCTGAAACTCAATACAAGGGTTTAGTGTCTAAGCCGACATACGCACTGCGCGAGCGACCGAGAGAGAGAGAGAGGTTTCCTTACAAAGTTGCTGCCCGTGTAGGGTTGGATGCCGGATGCTCCAGAGGCGAAGTTGACGCCTTGAAGAAGCTTAGAGCCTTTGGTGGAAGGGTCTTCATAGATGGGCGCGAGAGGCAGGCCGAGTTTGAAACCTGCAGAGCATCGATCATTTCATAATTACGAGTGAGAGAGATAGAGACGGAGTCAGTGAGTGAGTGTGTGTGTTTTCAATCGATATGGTATTTGCATTAACAAATCATGAGTGCTACCGTATCAATCATGGCTCCGCTGCATTAAACGGGGAGAGAGAAAGAGAGACAGGAGAGAAAGAGAGATTCCATTCCCGGAGCAATTCCCACTGCCGTATTTACTGAGAGCTTTACTGCCATACCGAGGCGTACTTGGGAAGAACCCTACTGCCGTACTGAGAACTCCGCCACCTTGTTTACTGAAGCCTCTCCTGCCATACCTGTACGGACAGCGAGAGTACTAGGATGCACCACTGCCTTGTATTACAGAGACGGACAGAAAGGGACTGTAGAGATTCTACGTTAACTCTGAATCTTGGATACTCCACTGTCCGGCAACCCTAGAAAAAGGAGCTCCCCACACATCACTATTACAGAGATCTAGGCGGTCACAGCTGCTGCACTGAGAGAGAGAGAGAGAGAGAGAGAGAGAGAGTGTGTGTGTGTGTGTGTGTGTGTGTGTGTGTTAGCTGGTTCACTTGGGTAGTCACGACTCAGCTGTATACTTACGCGCACAGACAGAGAGAGAGAGAGAGAAGGGGGGGGGAGGATTACTCAGATAGTCCATCGCAGTGTAGCCGTTGGCAAACCTGCCCGTAGCCACCCCCCCAGGGTAGTTCATGCCATACGGGTGGTAGTTTGCCTTGGCTAGCGACCTGAAATGGTTGTTGTTCCCTGCATCCGCCAACGAGTCCCCCAACACGAACAGCGCAGGCACCACAGGAGGCCGACTCCCATTAATGTTGTTTCTATATAATGCCTCTCTCATCTCATGCCTCTGTAAGTCGCGCTCTTTATGGATATCACTCCTCGCCTCGCCATCTGCAGCTGCAGCGGCAGTACAGTTGATGAAGCAGCCCCGCCATGTCGACAAAACGAACAGAGTTATCATCACGCGACTACAAGTTGCCATTCTCTCTCCCTCTCTCCTCTCTCTGTACATGGACCAAAAGCACATAAATAGCCACAAGCTTCCTATATATCTCGAGGTTCTTTTAGTAGCGCCTGGCGATGAGACATGTCACATGACTCGATGCCTGTATCTACCACCCTGTAATGATGATTGCATGTTGTTGCGCCAACCCCTGACTCCAGAGTCCAGAGAGAGTCCGCAGAACGGTGCGCCGTGCGCCCGAGAGGTCTCTTCAGATGGACCTTTCTCGCAACTTGCCTCGCCCGCGCAGACAGCAGCATTGAATTCCTGAATGATCTCCATTCGGCCTTTTATGGCGCCTGATGCCCCGCTGCTGCAGGTAATAGATAGGTAGAAAGCATCGTAGGCTGTAGCATGATAGCATGTTCAACGTCCCCATCCCATCCATCATACATGGCGCATAATTATCGGCTTATCTGATCGTCCAATGAATGGTGCGGTTCCCATTCTACATGCTTCCCCCGCCCATCAACCACATGGACTTAGAGCTTCGTATTCGAAAATCATCATAAAAGTACACATTTGTGGAGCTGTCTATTAAAAATTTACACATGTCAGAGGACTTATCTCCCCGAATCCCGGCCTCCATCGGAAATGCTCACAAGTCACCGGTGATTTTGATATATTTTTAGTTATCAAATTGGGAAAAACCGGAGCGAGAGCTGTCCTCTTTCCCATTGGTTGGGATCGATCTCACAAAAAATTTATAAAAATCGAAGGTAGACCATAGTAATATCTTTATCTCAAGATATTCAGAGTATTTCTACCTTTATCTCAAGAAATTCAGAGGCATTTTGTCAAAAGTCAAGGTAAAACTTTGAACATTGAAATTTGGCGCTGCCAAACTCAAATTTTGAAGGTGCGCTTACACTACACCTAGGCTTTCTTCAAGCACGCATATTCCTCACACAAGCCTTACCGAATGCGAGCATATCCCCCACACAAGTCTTACCGATTGGGTCAATCATTTCAAATGAAATACACATAGTCAACAATGTGTATTACTATGTAAGAAAGAATTCACAATCATACTGCAAACAAAACAAAGGTGCACTATAGTGTGCAAGAGCATTACCTTTTTTATTTGTTCTACTACTTGTTTTTATTTGCATGAGAGAGAGAGAGAGAGAAAGTGATCAAAAAATGTTTTTGTATAATAAACTATTGAAATTTCTTGTGATCCCCAATTGCTTAATTGGTCTTAAGTATCATACATGAGAATAGAGGGATACATGTAGATCATGTGTGCGAACTATAATTGGCTTTTCTTATCTACTTGCATACATTGACCGACCTAAATTGTATTGAGTTACTCACAAATTGTCACTAGTTTGTGCATAAATCCTTATGTATAAGCAAGCGTATAAAAATGCATATACTTCCTTTCATTGTTTGCTTCTAGAGGGAGGGAGTGAGAGAGGAAATGAGAAAGATTGACTTTTAGCCAATATTGTTCTCTCTTCGATGAGCTACTACAAGGAATCATGACTAGGGTTCTGGTGATGTTAATGTTATTACTCTATTTCATTTCATCAAGACTGTCAACTTAAGCATTACATTGTAGTAATTCTCTGTGTGTGTGTGTGGGGGACGGGGGGGGGGGGGGGGCATCACATTGTTATCTATAACTATATCTTCAGATATAGGTGTGTTCATGCTTGTGTGTGTGTGTGCGTCTATGTATTCTCTCTCTTAGTGTAGTTGTTTTGATTGCAAGTAAAAGCGTTGTTACTCATTTTTAAATTTTCATTGTTATGTTGAATTTGCACCGCATGGATCAGATGTGCTCATTTCTTTGTCTCATAATCAGTATTGGTTTTCTGGAAACATCTCTCTCTCTCTCTCTCTCTCTCTCTCTCTCTCTCTCTCTCTCTCTCTCTCTCTCTCTCTCTCTCTCTCTCTCTCTCTCTCTCTCTCTCTCTCTCTCTCTCCCCATGAACATCATATCATTAGCTTTATGCATGTATGGTTATGCATGTTTCATCATGTTTGCATGTGATACACACACACACACACACACACACTCTCTCTCTCTCTCTCTCTCTCTCTCTCTCTCTCTCTCTCTCTCTCTCTCTCTCTCTCTCTCTCTCTCTCTCTCTCTCTCTCTCTCTCTCTCTCTCTCTAGAGTCTATACACTATATTGTATTCATAAGCTATGTATTGTTTATTTCTTTATATAGTTAGTTATAGTATTAGATCACTGCTCTTTTTGGGACTTGGAAAAAGTTCCTTGACTTTCAAATGTAACATTGTCTCATAAGCTAATTTGTCCTTTTGTAGACATCAATATATCTTTGGTATTACATGTTTGCATGCGACGTATAAATGCTCTATGTGTGTGTGCATGTGTGTGTGTGTGTGTGTGTGTGTGTGTGTGTGTGTGTGTGTGTGTGTGTGTGTGTGTGTGTGTGTGTGAGAGACCCTACAAGGGAATATAGTCATAGTGATGAACAATAGTGATGCTTCTTTATGGCATTGCTATTTCATCGTCACTATGGCCAATAGAAGAAGTGCCAATGTTATAATTCTTATGTGTATCACATATAGTGACAATAATACCATTGTTCATTTCCACTACAAGAATATTCATGAATAGCGACAGGCAATTCTGACGCAAATTAGCAGCATCGCTATTTGCAAATGCGACATAAATAGCAACGGTACTCATACAAAAAAAAGGGAAAGAACCCGAGCACGACATTTTACCCTGACGAGTGAAAGAGAGAGCGAAATAGATCTTGCATTTGGGAGGGAGAGGGAGAGAAAGAGAGAAAGAGAGAGAAGGAGAGCTTCTCACCGCCACCACTGTCGTTTGCGAAGAAGAGGAACAAGTGCACGAAGGGCAAAGAGGAGCCGCTGTCGCGAAGAGAAGATGAAGAATCCATCCTCGGGCCTTTGTAAAGAGTGCATTACTCCCTCTTGGTTTGTTCTTGTTCTTTCTCCTTTTCTTTTGTTTGTTTTTGTAGAGAATGAGGTGCATTGAGGGAGAAATAAAAGAAATGAGAGAGGGAGAAGAAGAAAGGAAAAGAAAGAAAGAACGAGAGAGAGAGAGAGAGAGAGGCGATAAACATGAAACATAATAAAGAAAGAGAGAAATAGAGAGAGAGAGAGAGAAGGGAGGGAGAGAGGAGACTGAATGGGACAATATGAGGGGGTAGAGAAAAACGATGAGAGTGTTTATTCTTGTTATTTAATTTTTTCTTTTTTTATTTGTTTTTTTTTAACAATGATGTGCATTGAGACAGAAAGAGAGGAAATGAGAGAGGAAGAAGAAGAAAGAAAAAGGAAGAAAGAACGAGAGTGAGAGAGAATAAACATGAAAAATATAATAAAGAAAGAGAGAAATAGAGAGAGAGAGAGAGAGGGAGCGAGAGAGAAGAATGAATGAGAAAACACGAGGGGATAGAGAAAAATAAAGAGAGGGTTTGTTCTTGTTCTTTATATTTTTTTTCTTGTTTTTTGTTTTTACAATAATATGCATTGAGGGAGAAAGAGAGAAAATGAGATAAGAAATGAGAGAGGGTGGAGAATGTGGTGCATTGAGGAAGAACGATAGGAAACAAGAGAGGAAGAAGAAGAAAGAAAAAGGAAGAGAGAACGAGAGAAAAATAGAATAAACATGAAAGATAACAAAGAAATGGGGAAAGAGAGAGAGAGAGAGAGAGGAGAATGAGTGAGAAAACATAAAGGGGTGGAGAGAAACAAAGAAATGGGCAACAAAGAAAGGGAGAGAGAGAAAGAAAGATAGGAAATAAGAGACAAAGAATAAAAAAGAAAGAGAAAGAGAGAAATGGTCGTCACGTCTGCTGTACTCTCGTGTTCTAAAACTGTTGAGCAATATATGAAAGGTGGGATGGTGGCTGTAGTAGTAGTAGTAGTAGTAGTAGTAGTAGTAGAGAGAGAGAGAAAGAGAGAAAGGTTTTGTTAAATGTGCACCTTGAGTGTGTTTGACACTTTGGAAAGGCACGAAAGGCGCGGAAGATCAAATGGAAAACGGTGAAGGTCATGATTTTCAAGATCGTGAGGCGTATCTTAATCAACGTGTCCCATGTCCTTGCTCTCAATGCAAGCTAGCAATTAGACAAAAATGTCAATTGTCTATAGAACATGTATGACTCTGCGGTGAGTTTCAATCAGAGATCATTGATCAGGCGATCTCAGACTTTGAGCAAAAGGTAAGAAAAGTGAATATCATATACAAAAACATTGGATGTGGCCGTAAAATTTATTACAAGGAGGTGACGTCTCATCCCAAGGAGAAGTGTACCTATTGCGGCCAGTTAGAAGAGTTCGTGGGTGTCCAATGGATGGAGTGTCTTAGCCAATCCACTACTTGGAAGGCACTACCCAGTCTATATCATCAATACCAGAGGAGATAGACAGCCTTTTAAACTTTCCTACAAACTTGGAGCTTGAGATGGAGGCAATGATCGAAGCATTGATGCCCATGGATGCCGAATATCTGATCTGCTTAGAGAGAAAGCATCCATACCATTATATAATGGGTGTCAAGTATCTCACCTAAATACGCTACTTGCACTCCTAAGTATGCAATCAAAATACGAGTGGAGTGATGCGAGTGTGATCGATTTGTTCAGGTGCCTTCTATGTACCTTTCATTGAACCATCATAAAAAACAATTGTGCTTTTTCAAGGTGTTTTATGATTTCTTTTACGGCTGCTAAAGTATTATATATTACCACTTGCAAATACCATACATGAGTCTTGTGATGATGCACGACACGTTTTATGAAAGCTTGGCATGGACAATGGAGACATGTCCAAAGTTTGTGTGCTATTTCGAGGAGAGTACGAGACAATGGAGACATGTCCAAAGTTTGGTGCTCACAGGTATCGACAGCACAAGGGACTTTTAATCAATCCCTGTACAGGAAATCTTGTGAAATGTAGAAAATGTTGCAATACTTCCTATGTGTGTATGCAAGTATTTCCTATATACAACTAGAAAATCACATTTCCCACATCTAATAGTAGGGAATTAAAGGTCAATATAGACTATTTCCTACCTTCTTTTAAAATTCCCTATGTAAGAGTACACATTAATGTAATTCCCTACTTCTCCTTGTAGGGAATCATAGATCACTATGAAGATTTCCTATGTTATCTCTAAATTCCCTATATAACAGAATTATGAAAGAGTGCAATTTCCTAATTGTAATAGTAGGAAACTATAAGTACATAGAGAATTTCCTACATTCTCTCAAAAATCTATGTATAGGAGATTATAAGAAATTCAAGCTTTGATCTAGCTCATAAACACAAATCAAAATTAATGAAATTGGAAGTAACCATATGAAGGTGATCCTAGATTTTCTAACCTCCCCTACACACACATTTAACACACGTGCCTACATGTACATGTACACACATACATGCAAAACACATGTGCACATAGACACACACACACATGCAAGCCTCTTTAGTTTTAGTCAAAAGGCCATATCTAAATATAGTCATGGGCTTGCTTATCCTAGCATTAAATGTTGGAAATGACAACCATGTTGTAGAAAAATGAGGCCTCAAACCAAGTAGTTACATACCTATTTTATGCAACATTACTCTCTTTTCTCTAACTTTTTTCGGTGATATAACCATTTAATGCCTATGTTTTGATATTTTATGTAGACATAGAATATTGTATAATGGCATACATGGCAATGTTTGGATTAAAAACCTTATAGGTCTTCATGTACGCCTTACATAAATTGTTCTACAAATCATGGTTATAAGAACAATAGCAAAATACTCATCCTTGCAAGCTTGGACATGCCAATGTAAATATAATATTGGTCTAGCACTCTATGACCCTTGGATGAGAAACCATCAAGATTTTGAATGGTTATAGTGTTTGGACTAATGACCTAGATGGTTGAAATGGTCCAACTTTTTTGAGATATCCTATCACTCTTGTTAGAAGAAAATGTTGGTATTTGTATAACTTCTTTAAATGAGCAAGATGGTGCTTGCCTTTGACTGCCATAGTGAAACAAGTGTCCAATGAGCCATAATCTTCCTGTAGTAGTTCTTAAAATAGCAAGATACATATGTTGTATACTCTAGATAACTCAAAAACCTTGGGATCTCCTAGTAAGGCCCCTTATGGACTAACTTTTAGAGGTCCCTAGAAAGGAGGAGTTAGATTGTATGACTATCACAACCATAAAAAAGAAAAATACAAAATACAAAGCAACATAGTTCAACAACCCATTGCGATGGCTTGGTTGGTAGTCATTGTGATAGAGCAATTTTCTAAATGAATGTAAGGATGGCACTATAAGCTTGGGTGGAGCTGTAGCCATAAATAAGAACTCCACTTTTTCTTCTTTATCACAACTCATTCAACAGTGACGATGCTAGCAAACATCCATTTTTTGAGGTAATTCGTAAGGAACCTAAGCATATAAATTAAGACAAAAGTTTTTGCCATTTGGATCAATGCTCAGAATGACTAAGGGCCATTTCATATTCATTCGGGGACAAATGTGTGCAACATAGCCATTAATTGAGGTTGCAATTATCCAATGGGGGATAGAACTATCTTAGTGTTGCTAAATTTGACACGCACGAGGCGAGTGGATAGTTTTCTATAGTACACAAAAAGGAGTGGCTAGCCATTGCCACCAATCAAATGCATGCAAGCATCCAAACAAATTTGAAAGCAAGAGCACCCAAATCATGTTTGATCTGCCTTTCATTTATTTTGATTTATGCATTCTAATGTGTTTGTTCGTTTGGATATCTATGAAACCTTCCTAAGCCAACAATGTTTCTCAAGGTGATCAAGTCCACAAGTCAACTTTGGCTCTTTACATGTGTAGCCTAGTATGTCTAACCAACAAAGCACCATTTCAAGTCTATTTCATAACCTAGTACATCTAGCCAAGATTAGACAGAGCACCGTTCCAAGTCTATTCATAAATCACACTTGTTGGCTTGTGGGGGCTAAAATCTTGTTTAACCTACAATTATCAAAAGTACAATCCAATTTGGTGAAAGAGGAGGATACATCTAACACAATATAGTTATCAAGGATACCATAGAGAAAATTGAATTACACCAATCAAAATACATCACAGAGAGAAAAAGTGGATTTGTGTGAAATAGGAACAAATTTTGATTCTAGTTATGGAACTTGAGCTTTTGGATGACTTGTGCGTATGTGGTTTCTGAAGTGTGCCTCAATCGCGTCAATATTATAGTGTTAGGAGCTGAAAATGAATCCCATTGGGTTTCATGTGCTAATGGAGCCCTAAAAGGCATTTGTTGTTATTAAAGGTAGATTATGTGCTCTCGGATCCACTTTATTTTTCTAGCAAAAAAGGACATGAGAAGTGGGCAATTTTATTGGTATAGTTGCTCTTGATCTGCATCTAATATATTCAACAATAAATTTTTTGCATGTCTTTATATTGATATGTAGATAGCTAAGGTATATATTTTTTATTTGAACCTTCAACAAATGTTCAACCTCCTTCTAGTTGTATGATAATTCCACTATGCATCATCAAGCTAGAGGCGACTAAAAAAGACAAACAAGGGGGCCTATTCCTAGATAAGACACGAACAGATTGTGGTGGGTCCATGAGAACCTTGAGTAGGGGCTATTACTATCTTTCAAGGGAGGCAAATGATATTCTGGACTCGCATTGAGAAGAAGACCATGGTGAAGAAGGTGACAAAACTATGAAAAGAGGTTGATACAAATAGAGCTAGTAGTTGCAGCAAATCATTAATAGAAGGATGGACAATGTCTTCTGAAAGCAAGACAAATAGAGTATTGCAGTAGGCTGAACCTGATTGGGCTTCTCTTGCATTGTACAACCTCACATGCAAGTATTTATTTCTACCATAAGGGAAACTCTTTAAAAATACATGCAAACCATCATCCACAAGTAGAGAGCAAACACAATGTAAGCATAAAGATGATCTATTCTACCTTGCTCCATGTCATGTTTGGTGATAGCCACTTGAAATCTAACCCAATGGTATTCATTCCATATTTCCCTTGCTAGCATGTGTAGTCCTTATATCTAATCCACAAAGCCATTTGTTAAAACACTTGGTATTGAAGGCTAAGTTTTAAACCTAAAGTCTAAAGAAAGTTTAAAGTTTTTGTATGTGAAAGTTCCCATATAGGCTATATCTTGAGCCAAATGAATTAAAATAATCAACGCTTTAGCTTATCACTCGTTTGCATATAAAGCAGAGCATATAGGCTCGACCTCTCAATAGAGCATATAAAACATGAATGAAGGGATAAGCCAAAAGGGGAAAACAAAATTTTCACTTTGTTTCTACTAGGTATAGATTGGAATGAATGACGAGCATACTAGAGAAATGATTTCGCAAATATTTGGTGGACATATATGGTCGACGGACATTGGTGCACCCTGATGTGCATAAAGAGAGAAATTTCTTCCCACGGATCCATATGGTGAGTTCCAACACAAATTTATTTATCTGTTGTTGCTATAAACATCAATTGACCTTGGCATTACTGTGCAATATATTGACATGGCTTGAGGATGCTAGAAGGTTGCTGCTACTACATTGCCTATTGCATTAACCAGTGGCCATACATTTGGGGCTCACATATGGAGGAACACGATCTTAGATGTTTCTTTTGGATCAAATGATGTATGGTGTATCACCACCATCCTTGCTTCTTTCAAGTTGCAAATGGCAGGTTCCATGGTAGTAAAATGGGAAATTTTATTATGTTTGGAAGATAGGGAGGAGATTGTTCTAGTAGAAGGATAGAAGAGGACCATAAGTCATCTTCAAGCAAAACAACTCGTGTTATCCATTTGCAGGCACATTTGACAGATTTCCAACATGTAAGTGGACTTAAGATCTTTTTTCTTTGTGCACGAATTTTCAATTAGTGATACCTATTGTTGAATGCACTATTCAAGGTAGCAATTCAGAGTAAATTTTCAAACAGTGATACACCTGGATATGGGGCTTACAAAATAAGGCTGGTAATCAATATGTCCTAGACCTAGACATGGTCTTGGGGATATTCATGTGGTGAGCAATAGAGCAACAACTTGCAACTTGCAAATTTGTAGATAGATATTAGCAACAACTTATGAGTCTGTAGAAAATTCAATAGAAATTTGTTAGCATTGTAGTGGGAGATGTGCATGAGTACACTTCAACCAGAAAATTCAATCTATAGATAGACCGTACATATAGACTTTATAACACGGCAGGTAGGTGGGAGCTGTAAAATGAGGCATGAACATCCCCCTTCCCTGAGATTACAACCATGAACTTGGTTTACATGTTTCAAGATTTGTTAAGAGTGGTTGACTTACCCACCACTAGTTTATCCATGACTATTAGACTTTGTAGGGTAGTTGCTAGTCTCATGCTTTAAACATGGTAGTGTTTGAAGAAGCCAGTAGGTTAACATGGTAGGGCCTTATGAAGGATGGTTTAGCCTAAAGAAACATGCATACGTGGCTATGGAGTGAGCATCAACAAAAAACAAGTCTGCATCGGGTCTGGTTTGGACTTGTTTGTAGAAGCAATAAGAAAACAAGTTTGCAAGAGGCACGAGTCATCTAGCCACACCGACAACACCAACGTGCCATAGTGGCAAACTCTGTGGTCGCAACAGAAGATGGCTATCTAGAGTAAGAGGCATTAGAGGATGACGAGGCACCACTGTGATTGTTGATTTGTCAAGGTTGTATGCCCAGCTACACCGTCCGCAGTAATTCGATTCCAAGGCCTGATAAGGATTTGGCCAAAATAGTGGAATCATCCGATGCGGCCACCAAGACAGACATAGCTAGGTCTATGACAACTACAGCTAGCTCCATCACACGTGGGGATATGACATCCACATGCAAAGAAATTCACCAGCAATGGATCCAACATGCGATGTCGAACCCGATAGCATGTCCAATTCGGGGGATGGGAGGGTTATAGCTCACGCAAAATTCATGTCCAAAAGGGTCTTTGTGTATAGATGAGAGAGAAGTCATGTGGCTCCCGCTCATCTTTCACAATGTGCTACTATGCTTCTTCCATGCGGTCCTCGAGGAGAATGTGCACGGGAAGATCGCCATCATAACCGGGCTTCATTTGGCATCGACGAGATATGATCAACAACTTGTATTTTATTGAATTTCTGTGATAGCTAGATAACTTTTAGTAGTTTGGTATTCTCATGACTGATCTACCATATGGTGAAAGGAAGATAAATACAATCACTCACATTGCCAATGGGATAACATCAATTCTAGTAGGGATGAATCACATATACAACAGTAAATTGTACAAGGCTTGGCTTACAACAGTAAATTGTATAGGCGATCTTTTAGATGAGGAAGAAGACTACAAGACTTTCCTTGTGGAAGCTTGAAGGTGGGAAATGCAGAAGACCTGAAATCCATGAGGAGTAGCATAGCAAATACAGGTATGAAAAAACCTATATATCAAGGAGGAGCCCAAACAGGCGGTGCCTAGCACTCACATTGAGTAGAAAACTAAGAACATAGGGCACAGAAAGAAGGTGATGCTGAGGAGTCAGGACAGTTGGAAACTGGCTAGTAAAATGAAGGGCTACATCAAGCAACATCAAGCACTTGGGCATGGCTTTCATCAAAGGTGCCATTGGTAATGTTTAAGCACATGTACTAATTACCAGTCATTTTTGCCTTCCAGCTTGTAAGATGTTTGTAGAATGCTACCTTAAGATGATCAAATATGAAATGCCAAAGGATCGTGACACAAAGGAAGTAACCACAAATGCTCAGATGAGAGTTTTAAGAAACATGTTTTTTTTAGTAGTGGATCAAATTTGAAGAGATGCAAAATCTAGTTTATTCTTACAAGGACACATTTTGTAGTCAAATGTCTACATGCATCAAAAGTGGTGGTTCTGCTGGTCTACTTGAAAGAGGTAAAGAAAGAGATCATTAGCTCCATTTATGAAGGCAAACTGCAACAACTACTTGAAGGAAGAGAGAAGACATTCAGCTTGCATTTTTTTACAAATGAAGACAACTTGTAACCAGGTTGGGATTGCCAGGTACTTTCCTGCTTAGGGGTGGTCTACTATTTTTTTTTTACTGAGTATGTTTGCTCCAATCATGCATTGAATTGTGTTTGAAAATTTAGAGCATATCTTTCATCTCTCAATATTAGGTGGTAAACTTCATATAGCTCATGAAGTGATTTGAGAAAGCTTTTATGCTATATATAGTATGGTTTGTTGGCTACATGTTGGTAGGGCCTTTCCCCACTATTTTGGAGCTTGTGGTAGCATATGAGCAATTGAGAAGGGCATATAAGTACATGTCCATACTAAATTCTTATGCTAAGAAAATTGAACTTCACAGGGGTAGCAAATTTCTTGTTGACATTCTCATATATATTGGTTTTTCTAGGAAAGAAACATTTACATAGGAAACAACTTAAGAATATGTGTGCCAAATATGATTCACTTGCAAACACAAAAGAGATTTGGAGTATGGCGTCATGAAATGCTTGAATTGCACGATATATACAATATGGGTGTGGACAACAAGCCTTGACATATTATGAATAGATGCAACTTGAGGGTTTCTTCACCTTTGCTTGTTCCTTGATAGCTTGTGGTGCAAGGAAAAGGATATTATTGATGGCATTGCATTGGTTGATAGGTATGAAAAATGTGCTTTACTTGTAGTAGCACAATAATTTTTTGACCAACTTCTAGTCTAAGAGGTGGTTTTATGGAGTTGCCTAATAGCAGGATATGCAGCACATGGGCATGATAAGAAAGTACTAAACTATTATGAAAGAACGTGATATGAGGGCTTTCCAAATACTAATAGCCATTGGTTGTATCAAAGTTGTAGTTGAGGGACAAGAAATGCATTTTGAGATTGCTAAACAATGGTTTCTAAAATAAGGTATCCTAGCTGGCAATGCATTGTTAAACATGTATGCAAAAAGCAGGCTGCTTACAAAAGTGTAAGAGGTGTTTGAGAAGCATAGTTTGGAGTCTATTCTCATGGAATGTACCAGTTATAGAATATGAACACAATGGGTATGGTGAGTAAGCGTTGAATCTTTTTGAATAGATGAAAGTGAAAGTGTTTTATGTTGACTTAGTCACTTTGGTTGCATCTTGAAGACATATTGGCATACATCCAAAATCTTGATATGAATTCACAAATTTTTCCATTTTGGTTATATCCATCTACAAGTGTGTATCCTAATCATGGGATAATCTTTTTGCTATTGTCTTGACGGGTGCTACAATGGTGAGAAGAGTTGGTGCAACATTGATTCTGAATTGTAGGGTAGGCACTACATGTGCTATCTAAGTATTTCTTAGTGCTCACGTGAAGTATAGGAGTGTTAGAAACATCCTATTGATGTGTAGGAACTCAAAGATCAATGGTTCTAGTATGGGCCAGTAGTATTTAAGCATTCAAGGTCTAAAAGCATGTATTGAGGCTGATGTTAGGGAAAATTGTATTGGAGGCTTGCTATGTCAAGGAAGCAAGATATTCTTCTAGACAGGTACGCTTTAATATTTTTCATTGCATGATATTTTCAAGCTTGGAGGCAATGGAGTGAGAACAGAGGAATAATGCATAACTTTCCCCTTTTCTTCACAGATATGGATTCTATAGTTGCATGTATATATATTGCAAGGCATAATAGTTGTTTCATATTTGGTTTACGTTTATTGCACTACTCAACTAGTAAAAGATGTTGTGGATTAGTTCATGAATTGCATGAGCATATCATTCTCTTAGGAGCACAAGGGTCAAGAAGGTACCCATACAATGGACAATAGTGTGAAGAATGGGCTTCTTATATATCATCATGCTTAGATATAGTGAGAGGGTGTTGGGGTGACTATAGACTTGTATCTTATCAACTGAGGGGTGAGGACAAGGATTTTGTTTTCTATTTATGGCTCTCGTTCTTGTGTGGTGGTACATATATAATGTAAATTTTTATGTTTTTTTTATGCATTTAGGAGGCCAGATAGGCTATGCTTAAGGAGGGTCGAGAATTGGGTCCACACAGAACAGATTAAGAACTACAGGAAGATGCCATGATTTGGCCCTTCTCATTGACAGGTTTTACCATGTGATGCCATGATCATTGCTCATTGATGTAGATTATTACCATGTCAGTCTGAGAAATCAAAGATCAGAAGTTGATCCACTCCTAGGTCAAATATTTCCTGCCTACTTTTGAGTTGTTTAAGTACTGGTGAGCCACATAACCTATGGCAATCATTTTTTAAGCTTGTCCCTCTCAGCAGTTGGCAAGGAGTCATCATCAAGTACGAGTGCAGACCTTAACCTTTGAAAATCTATCATGCATGGTATGACAACATACAAGAAGCATATGGATACCAAGCCAATTAGGAGAGAAGCATAGATCTTCCAGGGTAGATAGGGGCTCTGTTTATGACAACTTATAGGATGCATCGTCTACAAATAAGGAGGCAGCAGAAGAAAAGAAAGATATCCAATAGAAGCAAAAATTGGGGGCTCTCAAAAGTCTTATTGCTTCAAAATTTTTCACAAACTGCAGGCTAAAAAATTTGAGCATGGTGGGACATCAGTCAAGGATCATCATACACCGCAGAGCTCTTTGGACTCCCAGTCTGGTGGAACTTATTGTTCAAGTCCAAAAGCTTCGGAGAGGTATGATGTTTCATTGGACCTTTCTATTTTCCTTTCCATTTAAGTTTAAATACTGTTTAAAAACAAGTTAAGATGTTTGGTTATTATCACCCTATCATTGCCATGAGAACTTGGTGCTATTTGAGCTGTTGCTGGTCATGACACTACTATTGAAGGTTGTTGAGTATTGCTTCTTACAGCCAAGGACATTTTGCTGTCATCAATTGATGTGCTATTGTTGATGCCCCTCTAAAGGCTTTTCATACCTGTACTTTATAGCCAAATGAATCCAAGATTTATTGGTGTCAAAATTTGGAGATGAGAGCTAGGGAACAATTGGCTGCGCAAGTAGTAATCGAAAGGAAAATTGGTTTGCCCAAAATCAAGTCTCTTAGAGGTTATAATGCTTGCCTTTTTGTGTCAAGATAGTGGTTTAAATGCCATGGGGTTCTACTCCATAGTTGCGTGGGTCCTAAGTATGGACTGATAGCATGGCAGGCTGCATGAGTTCGCATTCTTGATATTTAGAAAGCTTTTGTCCAATTATGCTAATTAAGGGGTTGAGATTTCCCCGACTCTAGCTCTTGTTTGAATCCAATAAAAGTTGTACAGATTAATGTTGCTTGCAACTTACCCGGGCATCTATTTGATGTTGAGTAGTTTCTATCTGATGTTGACACTTGCAGAACAACTTGTGGACTCAATGTGTCCATGGCAAGGCCAGATGGTCATGTAATAGGAGCAACACTTGCGAGTCCATTAAGAGTACCAAGTTCAACTTAGGTAGTGATTGGAACTTTTTTTTTAAATGAAAAGGTATTGTTCAAGCTTACTGATAAATCACAGCTCTGTGAGCTACTATAGAACATGGCTATTATGTTTGTCATGGTTCCTTCAATTTTGTACTATTGTTATTGAGTTGCAATATTTTAAGGGATTGCCTTGAACATCAAGCACTTGCAGCTGCTAAAGATGTAGCAAAAGGAGTAGCTAAATTACAACAGAGCATCACAGAATGACTCAAGCTTGATGTAGAAGATAGCATCCTAAAAGACAAGGATGTTGATGAATCTGCAGAAATCACGGGATCAAAATCTCCCATGTAGAAATCACATGATTAGAGCTGTTTGGATCTGATCAATAGCCCATAAGCACTAAATGACACTAGAGCAGCCTCAAGCACTAGAAAATGCAGCATTGAACAGGCACTGGGAGTCCGGGAGTCTCAAAACTCCCTCTGGAGTTCATCTTAGGCCTTATTTTTGCCTTTCTAGCCAGCCATCTGGATGCAGTCCACAGGACTTGCTGTTAGTAAAAGGGGTATAACTTTTTGTAGGGAACTTCGATTGATGAGATATTTGGCTTAGGTTGGAGGGGACAAAGTCCTCTTTGAGATGAGCTATTAACCTTTGTGAAAAAAAAAAGATCAAAACTTTTTGCAATGGAATTAATGTGCCTGTCCTAGAGCAGCCTACACCCTATCCACAGTGACCCTAGTGCACAAAAATGGGCATAACTTTCAAAGTGTAGCTCCAATTGGAGAGATTTTTTATTCGAACCAGAGGGGACAAAGCCATCTTCAAGGAGAGCTATAGGTCTCACTCCTAGATTCAAAAGAGAAATTTCTGCAATAGGATCTTCTTGACTGTCCTATAGGATTATGACCAAAAATACTACCTGGCTCTTATTGCAAAAGCCTTATATGGATGGGGCATAGTTAGATAGGCTTGATCAACAACATAAATAGCATATTGAGCATATTGAGAATTATCCCAAGCATCATTGCATACCCATCTTATCTGCCATCAATACATAAGTGAATTCACCGCCATACATCCCTTCCGACAGCATGTACTTCAAGTGTTATATATGGATGCCATTTAGCATTGAGGGGGTTATCGAGAGGGAATCATTACATCAGGGAAAATGGAGATCATGGGGAAGTACTTGAACTTGCATACAAGTATCGGTAGGCTTCGGATCACCAGGAGGTGGGCAAAGTTCCCCACGGGCCGGGTTGTGCACCCCTTCAGGGTCTTAAGTGGTAAGGAAGGGTCGCCTCTCTTTTGTCTTACCACCTCACCTGGCATCAGTTCTTTTCCTCAGTTGGAGTATATATGGCAGACATTTTAATTAAGCCATCAGCATCATGAGATGCATTGGAAAGGAGACATTGGGCCTTTTCATGAGATGCAAGGAATGGACAAGGGTTGGGGTAGGGGTTACCTTGGCAGTCCAATGACTCATTGGCTGCTACTTACCCAATTTACAATGGCTATTATTCACTTTGATGCTTATCCTAGGCACAAGACAAAATGGGGGGTTAATGTCAGCTAATACAATGAATTTTTAAGATTAGATTGTTGAGATATCGAGCTCCACTCGTGATACTACAGGGTGACCGTTGTGTATTTATGTCACCGACTTGTTAGTTGCAGACGCGGTTGGTACATCGCCCATGAATAATAGCTACATGATAGCTATCCTTATCTACTCTAGTTTGTGGCTTAGTTAGTATGCCACCTTAGTTAGTTGAGTTTGGTTTGAGACCCATATATAGGGTTCTTCTATTTCTTTGTACTTGAGTTCTTTTGGCTTACACAACTAAGAAGAGGAAAACTGTTTTCAACCTCCACCTCTGGTTGTATTCCCCCATTGTGCAAGCAAGAAAGCTACAAGTGAGACTCCTTCCTTCTCTCCCACAATCTTGACATGGTATCAAAGCCTTGTTCGTGGTAAGGAGCTGAAGAAAGCAAGCCAAGCTCGCGGTGTTCTGGTAAGAGGAGTAGTGTTGCTTTCATTTTCTGTTTTGGGAGCAGATCTCTACAGGTAGCATAGTCGGAAATTGCAAGAGTGCATTGTCTCAGGTTGAGACGCCCTTCGCGGTGAAGCAAGAGGGTAGTATATGCTGCGGGATGGGGCTTTAGCTCTCCGTGACCTTTTTTTTAAATTTGAGGCCATTTCGGGGCCTGTTTTGGAGGTGGAAGTTTTCTGCACGCACTCAAGAAAAGGCCCAGTTTTATGCTGTGCAGCCACTGTTCTACAGGTCGGTGAAAAGTTACTATAGAAATTGCATCGTATGCTTGTGCGCAGAGACATTGGGAGTTACAGAATCATCCCTGTTGCCTGTTGATGCAAAATCGTCATTAGGAAGTGACTGTGTGGTCAAATACCACTTTCGCCAGTTTTGCAGATTTTCCCTTGTGAGGGTAAAGCTGTGTTTTTTTGCAGTGACAGAATTTTTTGCAGTGTTCTATAATGGCATCTGATTCTCTTTCACAGATTGTCACTGAAAAGCTTGACAAGAACAACTTCCAAGCATGGAAGTTTAGAATGACGAATTTTCTTATGGGAAAAGGATATTGGGAATTTGTTGCAGGAAATGAAGAAGAACCAGTTCTTCTAGATGTTCCAATCAACAGCAAATGCAGGCATTTAAAGCATGGCATGAGAGAGCCAGGAAAGTTATGTACTGGCTGTCTATCAGCATTTCAGACTCTATGATTGTGCATATTCAGGATGTAAGTACGCCAAAGGAGGCATGGGACACTTTGTCAAAAATGTATAGCACAAATACGCAAGCCAGGAAAATGCAGCTCAAGCAAGAGTTGCATAATGTGCAAAGAGAAAGTATGAGCATCAATGACTACCACATGAAGGTGAAGAAGATTGCAGATGCACTTACTTCCATTGGGTCGCCAGTGGAAGATGATGATTTAGTTTCTGTGACCTTGAATGGTCTAGGAAAGGATTATGCACAGTTTCGGACATCCATTTCAGTTCGTGAAAGATTTTCTGATTTTGAGGAGTTGATTGCTCTTCTAATTTCTGAGGAACAGAGAAATGGTGGTGCATCTTCTTCAGGAGGAACTTCAAAAGAAGTTGTTTTCTACTCAAATGCTGGAAGAGGTAGAGGCAGAGGTAGAGGAGGCCGATTTGGAGGCCATGGCAGAAATCAGAATATGCAGCAAACTCAAGAAAACTAGTCCTATGGAGGAGGACGTGGTAACTCTAGAGGCAGGGGGAGCCAAAGAGATCGTGGTGGATGGCAAAGAGGCCAAAATGCAAACAGTAATGTTGAATGCTACTACTGTGGTAAAATGGGTCATATGGCTAAAGACTGCTATAAAAAGCAGAATGACATGATGAATGGAAAAACTGCAACAAGGGAATTATGCATCTTCTAGTAGATAGGGTGATGATAAAAATGAGCACTTGTTTATGGTGCAGCACATGAACAATTCTATGACAAGTGCAGAAGAAAGCAATGATGTATGGTATGTTGACTCAGGTGCATCAAACCACATGACAGGTCATGCAGAATGGATGGAGGATGCAAGAAAAATGGAAAAACCAGGATTTCTGGAGACTGGTGATGATACTGCACATCCTATTGTGCAGATTGGAAAAATTCCTTTGTCTATGCAGGATGGGAAAAAGAAATACCTGTCCGATGTATTTCATGTCCCGAATATCACCAAGAATCTGGTTTCTGTTGGTCAAATGGTTGAGCAGGGCTTGCAGGTCAGATTTAATCCTCATGGATGCTTTGTTGAGGATATGAAAAATAAAGGTCACTTGATAGCAAAAGGAAAGAAGAAGGGTAGAATGTTTACGTTGGATGCAGACATGCCTGAATTGAGTGCAGCAATGTTTGCACATGGGACCGGTGTAGTTGCAGATATTGATATCTGGCATAAACGCATTGGTCATGTTAATGTACAGTGACTTAAATCAATGCAGGCCCAAAATATTGTTGCAGGATTGCCTAAATTCAAGGTTTCCGAAATGCATAAGGTATGTGAAGCCTGTCAATTTGGAAAACAGGCAAGGAAACCATTTCCTAGACATGTTCAAGAGAGTAAGAAGCCATTGGAATTAACCCACTCTGATGTGTGGACTACTAAAGCTGCATCTCTTGGAGGATGTCATTATTTTGTCACTTTTATTGATGACTATAGCAGAAAAGTTTGGGTGTATTTTATGAAAAAGAAAAGTGAAGTTTTTGGGCATTTCAAAACTCTTAAAGCGATGGTTGAAAAAGAAACAGGCCTGCAGATAAAATGCCTAAGGTTAGATGGAGGGGGAGAGTACCTCTCAAATGAGTTTGCAAGGTTCCTGCAGGAGCATGGCATAAAGCAGCAATATTCATGCAGTCATACCCCACAACAAAATGGAATTGCAGAAAGAAAAAACAGGTATATTGGAGAGGTATCTCGTGCCATGCTCAATGAAAAAGACTTGCCAGATTTTTATTGGGCTGAAGAAGTTGCTACAGCAATCTACATAATGAACATGACTCCCACTGCAGCAATACATGGAATGACTCCAGAGGAGAGGTATACTAGTAGGAAACCAGATATTTCTCATTTGAAAATTTTTGGTTGCATTGCCTATGTACATGTGCCAGATGAGTTGAGATCCAAGTTGGATCCAAAAGCTGAGAAGTGCATATTTATTGGTTACTCTCTGTAGCAAAAAGGATATAGATGCTATAACCCTTCTACTCGTAAGTTTACAGTAAGTAGAGATGTTGTTTTTGATGAGATGAGTAGCTGGTATAAACTAGTAAATGTGATTGATGATGTAGATGCACAAAATGGTAATGCTGCACAGAATTCACAACAGCAGTCACAAAATATTAGTGGACCTAGAGCGTCCTCTAGTAATGGTTCATATTCTTCGCCATGGACAGGCAGATTGAGATCAGGAGAATCTTCTCAAAGCAATGCAGATAGTGGTATGCAGGTATCACGAAAAGGAAAAGAGAAGGTTGATCAGCCCATGTTTGATGTGAATGCAGGTCACTCTTATGTGGATGGTGAATCCAGTGGCTCAGAACAGAGCATTGATGATGAGTTGGTATTCCTTCTATTGTTACACTTGGAGTAAGGAAGACCAGGGATGTTTTGAGAGTACCTGGGAGTGAACCTACTTTGCGCAGGTCTACGAGAGCTAGGTATCCTGTGGATAGGCTGAAATATGATGGATTTACAGCCATTCACTATGCATATATGGTTAAAGTGATACAGGAACCAGAACCCACTTCTTTTGAGCAAGCCATGGGAAAAGAAAAATGGGAGAAAGCCATGGATGAAGAAATGGATGCCTTGGAAGCAAATGCTACATGGGAATTGGTACCTTTGCCTAAAGGTAAAAATGCAATCGGCTGTAAGTGGGTTTATAAGGTGAAGCACAATGCAGATGCTTCTGTGAACAGATACAAGGCAAGATTAGTAGTCAAGGGGTATGCACAAACATATGGCATTGACTATAAAGAAACATTCAGTCTGGTTGCAAGGATGGCAACCGTAAGAGCAGTCATTGCTATGGCTGCATCAAAGGGATGGTCTTTACATCAGATGGATGTAAAGAATGCCTTCTTGCATGGTGATTTGCAAGAAGAGGTCTATATGGAGCAGCCACCAGGTTATGTGCATGTTGTTCATCCTGAGTTTGTTTGCAGGTTGAAGAAAGCCTTGTATGGCTTGAAGCAAGCACCTAGAGCGTGGTCTGACAAGATAGGACAGTATCTTGTCACTATTGGCTTTCAGATTTCCAAGGCAGATTTCTCACTTTATGTGAGAAAAACAGAGAAAGGAATTATGCTACTTGTCATTTATGTTGATGATTTGATTATGACAGGTGACAGTGATGAAGATATCCTTCATGTGAAAATGCTATTGAAGCAGAAGTTTGAGATGAAGGATTTGGGAGAGCTGCGTTATTTCTTGGGCATTGAGGTGATTGGATCACCAAGTGGGATACAGCTCTTGCAGAGACAGTATGGATTGGACATGCTATCCAAATATGGGATGACAGGCTGTAAGCCTATTTCAGTTCCTTTGGAGCAGAATGTGAAGCTGAGCACAGATGCAGGTGGGCTTTTAGAAGACCCTACTATGTACAGACGCATAGTAGGAAGTTTGATTTATATGACTATTACCAGGCCAGATTTGAGCTATGCTGTTGGATTGGTAAGTCAGTTTATGCATGCTCCAAGGAAACCACATTTGGATGTGGCTAGACGCATACTCAGGTATGTGAAGTCCACATTGCAGTATTGACTATTTTATGAGACTGGGGTTCAGATACAATTGCATGGATACACTGATGTTGATTGGGCTGGTAGTATTTCTGATAGACGATCTACCAGTGGATATGTGTTCTCTTTTGGGAGTGCTGCAGTCACTTGGAGTAGCAAGAAATAGCCTACAGTTGCCTTGTCGAGCACAGAGGCTGAGTACAGGGGTGTAGCAATGGCTGCATGTGAGGTAGCTTGGTTGCATAAGCTACTTTATGATATGCATCAGTCTACAGATGGGCCAGTTGTCATTTATTGTGACAACATGAGTAGTATACACTTGGCAAATAACTCAGTCTATCATGCTAGAACAAAGCACATTGAGGTGCATTATCACTATGTGCGAGAGAGGGTTTTAGTAGGTCTTATTGATCTAGTTTATGTCAGCACAGAGGATCAGGTAGCTGACATATTCACGAAGGCATTGGGCGCAAAGAAGCTGCGCAAGTTCAGAGATCTGCTTGGTGTGCAGGAATTGGGATTGAGCTCGAGGGGGAGTGTTGAGATATCGAGCTCCACTCGTGATACGCCAAGGTGACCGTTGTGTATTTATGTCTCCGACTTGTCAGTTGCAGACACGGTTGGTACATCGCCCATGAATAATAGCTACATGTTAGCTATCCTTATCTACTCTAGTTCGTGGCTCAGTTAGTATGCCACCTTAGTTAGTTGAGTTTGGTTTGAGACCCATATATAGGGTTCTTCTATTTCTTTGTACTTGAGTTCTTTTGGCTTACACAACTAAGAAGAGGAAAACTGTTTTCAGCCTCCACCTCTGGTTGTATTCCCCCATTGTGCAAGCAAGAAAGCTACAAGTGAGACTCATTCCTTCTCTCCCACAATCTTGACATAGATATTATGCATGCATATAGAGGCAATTGAGCTATTGAGCATATGCAATCTTGAATCTCTCCAACAAGGGATTAAGCTCAGCAAGTGGCTAAATTTGAGAGATTAAGATCAGATTGACATATCTCTTCAATGCTTCGGGAGACCATTGAATCATAGCCATGATGCCCGTTTGCTCCATTAATCAAGCTCGGTTGGTTGGGGCATCCCCATGGGAGTGGAGCCCCAAGAGGAACACCAAGGAAAAGGGAATTCTCTTGTAAGAAAATCTATCTTGTAACACCAACAAGCTTTTTTATTAGGTTTTATATGATCACAATGAAGAAAAGAACACCAGTAATCACTCTCAATAATCTTTCTTAGGTCGTGGATACCCCTCCCAAGAGGTATGTCTGATATGAAGAGTCACCAGAGCCACTACAGTGTCCTTTCATAGCTCACCACTGTCACTTCACTTCAGTCTTTACTTGAGTCTTCAGCAGCTACTTCTTTCACTTATTTTAGCTCTTTTGCACTTGTATTCACCTCTTTTCAAGTCTAGAAAACTTTTCCAAGCTACACATACACCCATCAGAACACATACAGAAGCATACAGAACAGTCACAGTACAGTACCAGAACAGCTACAGTACAGTTACAGTACAGAGACAGAAGCTCTACAGAAGACCTACAGAAGGTTACAGAAGGTCACAAAAACCTCATAACCCATACTCAAACCATTCCAAACTCTCAAAAACTATTTAATAAGCTTTCACAAGATCTTAATCTTCATCAATCATCAATCCATGCTTCATACAGAAGACAATCAAAACACAATAGAAGCTATACAAAAGGTATACATAACCAATCGGAACCTGTCAGAACATCATCAGAACCTCATATCTCCACTAATAAACATCATGAACTTCCAAAACATAATCAATATCATCCAAAACACTCTCAAAACACTTCCAAACCAATCATTCATCTCATAAAATCAACCATTCAGCTCTCAAAAACAACAAAAATCAGCCAAAAAACAAGTCATTTCAACACTCAACATATCCCCACACTTAATAAGGAAGCGTCCTCGCGACCCAAGAAAAAGGGAATACGAGTTCATTCAAGAGCTCAACTTTGATCTTCAATAAATCTTCAAAAACAATCCATCCAACCACGACCCTAACTTATAACCTATATCTGATATAAAAATACAACGAAAGGAAAATCCTTTATACATTAACACTTCTTATTAAACTAGAAATCACAACAAACTTTGTAAAGGATATAAGAGTTTTCTTCTTCTTCTTCTGCATCAACATATTTAATTATCCAACCACGACCCCATCACCACAATTCTCCAAAATGTAGCTCGCACGAAAGTCAATCGAATAGGAAACCACCACGATCTTATTACATAAAGTAACCCACAACACAAACACTGCACACAACACAACCATCTGAATGACTCCTCCAAAAAAAGAGAGTTTTATCATTAAAAATCATCCACCATACATTGGAAAGGTATCAATGAAGATGATCCCTCTTGAAAGATTGGTGATTTCGGAAACGATTCATAGACAAGGATTCATCTACAAATGTATTGGGAGGATTATGAAAAAACTGAAGGCAGCACATCCTTTCCAACAGGACAAGGTATCTGCTAGTCAAACACATGGCATGAAAATACAATATATCCAGCTGCTGGGAATCAATGCTCACATTGACATTCATGCACAACTTTGGAATAGGCTTTGAATCATTATGAGAATGCCTATGCATATACACCAGATACCAAGCAAAATGAGCAGTTAAGCGCACAGAAGGATCCAGAGACTGTGAATACTGCTGAGCAAAATGAATATAGTTCTGGTATGCTTGACTAGCAGCTGTCCATTCTCCTGGAATTATTGGCTAGTTTATCTGAGGTCCTGTAAGGGAATCATTCGAGCTCCATCCCCTTCTTCTAGAAATCTGATGATCAAACCCGTCATAGTCACTAACCAACTGAGGTGGTTGAGATATAGAAGTGGCAGGAGATGGAAGTGGAATAAGGAAAAGTGGATGAAGAGATGGGTGGGCAAAATCATAAAAGGAAGAATAATTTAAAGAAGGAGTGGTTGAAAATTGTAGGGAATCACTTAGGAAGGGTATTAACTGATAAATAGGAAAGGTAGAAGGTACATGAATGGATGGAGAAGGACATGGTGGAGAAGGGGAAAATACTCTATCCTCGATAAAAGAACAATATGTAAATATGGAAATTTGAGGAAAAGATTGAGGTTGGAAAAGAAGGGGTAAGATAGTTGTGGAATTGATTTAATAGAGGGCAAGATATATATCATAACGGTGAGCCATTTGTTGGTAATACAATAGGGTAGGAACAGAAGGTCCTAAGATAGATCTTCTCTGATAGGCATCAAAAAAGGTAGAATCAAATGGATTATGTTTGGAAAGATAAGCTAAGAGATCCACCCTCAGTTGATTAGTGCTCTGGACATAGGTAGGGGCTGTGTTCTGTCTTTGATTCAGGACTACAGAATCAATCATGGTATGCCAGGAATTATCAGGGCAAGTAGCCACTTTGGAGGAGTAACTTTGAAACATGTCATCTATCCGCAACTCCAAATGGTTGACATACAAAACAGCTTGTAAAACCACATCTCCCACATACCAAGTCATATCCACTTCATTCGGAATCAACAAGTCTCCTCGTAGATACATATATGACATCAATATGGTATCGATCATGACAGAATCTTCAAACACCATACGGACCACCTCTGTCAGCAACTCAGTAGACCAAGCCCCACTCCAACCATCCTCTAGAAGAGGAAGATCCATCGTGGAAAGCTTCATGTAGAATGCCAACTTCTGTAATTGATAGTGAACAAAGAAAGAATGGTTCGGAGGAACATATTCCTGGAATTGCTCAAATGTAGACCATAACAAGTCCATCCTAAACTGCAATCTTTTCACTTTATCTTGGAAGAGAGGACACAAGGTAGCCTGTCTTTGAAGAGCTGCCAAGTCCTGCTGTGAGAGAGAAGGGATCAAGGGAACATGAGGTCTTGGAGGAATAGACAATGACTTTGCCAGTTGATCTTGCAACTGCTTGATTTGGAAAGCTTGTGATTCCACTGTGTCATTAGCAGTCTGTAAGGCTGAACGTTTGACATCTAAAAGAGTTTGAAACTCTTATGCTTCTTTGGACATCCTCTCCTTCTCCTTTGAGAGGCTAGTAACCTTTGATTGAGCCTCTGTTAAAACTGAATCTTCAAAGAAGATATCTCATCTCTTTGGGTTGCAACCAGTTGGGTTTGTTGCTCCATCTGCTTAAATAAATCTGCTAGGGTATCCTTAGCAGACGCTAACTTGGATGTTGCCTTATGCAACTAGTCCTTAGACTACATCAGTTCTTCATAAAAGCAAGCTATAGCTGTTGAACACATGCTATCACTGACAATTCAATGGAACTCTGAATGTCTTTACATAGGAAAGTAATGGCATCTCCCGAGACTAGACTGTTCAGTGAGGGAACTGATATATCCAATGAACCTTCTCGATGTGCTCTGAATAGGTTATTACATGTGAGATAACCAGGGAGATCACTGCAAGAGGTAGCAAGAATGGGCACTGAAGGAAGAACTGAAGGAGCTTTATCTGCTACCCGCTTCAAGCGTTTGTGCTGTATGACCAGGGGAGGCGGAGAATCCAAATCTTCTATATCAATTGGTTCTGACTCATCTGAAGGTGGAGGAGGAGGTACGGGATCAGATGGAGGAGGTGGAGGCACACTCTTCTGTAAACCTGAGTAGGTTAAGAAGGCAGACAAGTATGATCCATAGGTGACATTGGTAACATTGCCCCTGGTGACTTTGACGAAATGTTGATCCATCTTAGTGAGTAGGTAAGTGCTCCAATCAATAGCTACTCCTTTTAACACCATTCTTGAAGCTGTAAAAAGCTCTTTGGACAAGTAATGGGATGGCGTTTTTGTAGGCATAAACCTGTCTTGGAAAAACTGACAGACCAACTTCCACACAGGATCGGTGATCATGGAAAAGGAAACTCCTGAAGAGTTGATTACCTTCTTAACATCCAAAATTTCCCTTGTCTGCTTTTGTAACAACTTCAAAATCTCTTTGTTAGAGAAAAGCTGGCAAGTGGTAACAAAGGGTTCACCTTTGGAGAGAAGAGACAGAGCCTTCTCGAGGCCTCGAGGTGTCAAAGTCATAGAAATACCCTGAACCAATCCCGACTTCTTGCTGTAGGAGGCCAGAAACTCGTCACACATCGATGGATCCTTTGGAGGCAATGGAAAGGAGGTAGCCACAAAAGGTGTGAGCCCCGCCTTCGTGAGAGGCTCAAAAGTGAGTAGGGAAGAGTAATCCCTACTGACTAGTGGGACATACTGGATAGGGGGAGGAGCGTGAGAAGGCGCCATTCAGATGGTTACACACACACCACAAACACAGACAATTAAGGAGAATGCCTGCAAAGCAACAGACAAAAAACCAAGGATAAGATAACAACCAAAACGGTAAAACGTGACTCGACCAACTATCCCCAAGCAAACCACAGCCTAGAAAAAATTCAACATGACCTCGAGACATATGCGACCAAAAGCTTCATGCTATGCAACATGCAAATACCCAAATCCCCGTATCAGGAAATAAAGAAAAACTACACACCGTACCCTTAACCGTATCAAAGAAATTGAACCAAAACATAACCACAACCCACACATATCAAGACCAGAACTTTGATAAACAGTATTGACCATGGAGACAACTCCGAAGACTTCGCATACCCATCCCACGAAACGAGTTCATTAAAAAGGGGAAATAAGTGCAGTGAAGGAGAATTAATTTAATGAAAGGTCCATTTTAATAAATTATTAAGAAATGGGTAAATTTTTATTAAGTGATAAACCTTATCAAGAAAACGACGGTTCCTTCTTAAAATTGTAATTACCAATTATTAGGTTAAAGCGGTGCTTTAATTCGAATCCTGAACTTCGATACCCAGACTGGGTCTCTAAATGCAAGTTCATTTTTAAAAATTAAGGTGATATGGAGCACTTTTTTGCTAGCGCATGCTCTTGTGATGGCTGGTTCATTTTAATTAAAAATATTAAAGTGCCTCTTAAGCGTACTTAGCGCGTGCTAAGTGAACGACAGGTTGATTTTTATTAAAAAATTGTGTGTTTAGTGCGAATGCGCGTGCCATGGTGGTGTGTAGGGTTCATTTTAATAATTAACTGTGAATTTTGGGGTAGCGGAAAAAAATAAAAATATAAAAGGAAAAATACCTGGTAGTGGGTGTATGTGAATGCAAAGAATGCGCTCTCCTCAATCCAAAAATATCTGGATTTATTTTGATATTTTTCAGAGTGTGGTTTGAATGAAAAAGGATTTTTTTAATGAATTTAGGATTTAATGAAGTATTTTTACAACTTAGAAAATATGCCAAAAATAAGAAAAAATATTAATAGAATTTTAAGGAATTTTTTGCAATTAATTTGGAATTTTTTAGCATTTTTAATTAATTTTTTCATTTGTTGGAAATTTTTTTAAAAGAATTTTGAATTTAAAAATGTTTCTGAATTTTTATTTATTTATTTTTTGAAATTTCAGTTTAGAAAAATAGTGCAATTTACTGTAGAAAGATTGGAAAAATTTCAAGATTTTTTTGGTATTTTGTTTGTGAATTTTAGGTGTTTTTTAAATGATTTTTTTAAATGTTTCAATGTTTTTTTAAAAGGTTTTTGGATATTTGAAATTAACAATCCGGGAAAATACACAGAAATAGGCTGCGTGGCAGCTGCGTGTGAACATCCAACTAACGATCTCTCACACATGATCCCGCACACAAACAATCACGAATACGCGAACACAACCACGCTGGCGTGTGTCTGCGTCTCAAGGGAGAACAGGGGTTGGAGGGTGGTGTCTGCGGGTTTCTGCATGACGGGGGGTTAAGGAGGGGTAAGGTACTGCGGGTCTGCTGGGGGTGTGAATATGACTTAGGGAGGGGTTGCGGTGGTGGGGTTTCTGCGGGGGAATAGGGGTTTATGGGGGGTTAGGGTAGGGTTTTGGTGTGCGTGGGTGGGGGTGGGGGTAGGGAATAGGTGTGACTGTGGGGGGGGAAAGGGGGCTTAGATACGGTAAGGGGATTTGTGTGTTTGGGGTGGGAAAGGGGGCTTAGATGGAGGGGTGGGGTGTAGTGTGCTTTGGTGGGAGTGGGGGTAGGTTTGGTGGGGGAAGGGGGGGAAGGGGAGCTTAGGTGGGGGGGTGAGAGGGTTTGACTGGGGGGGACGTGGCAGGGTGAAGGTGAAGTGAGTGATGCGCTGCGGAGATGCAATGTCCGGCGATGAAATGTCAGGTAAAGAGCAAACACGTGAGCAACAACAGCGAGTGAGAGCGAGAGATGCAAGATGTTCTTGGGTACAATTGGAGTGTGTACCACTTTAGGTTTTTAGATAGATATATATGAAAGTACAAGTGTGCTAAGGGTGCGTTCACACCCGTGCACATATAAAAGGCACGATGGCCCTTTATTCCCAACAACCTCCCACCTAAAGGCAATGTGCCTTAAGAGGAGAAAAGAATCAGCTAAGTCTAAGTATGTACAAAGCTGAAATACATATATCTATCCAACTCCCATCATCTGTCGGCAATGAGCAAACCGCTCTGCTGGAAGACCCTTCGTGAGAAGATCTGCAGGATTATCATCTATATGCACTTTGACAAGCTCAATGCTCTTGCTGTCAAGTACATCTCTGATGAAGTGATACTTCACCTGTATGTGCTTCGTCTTTGCATGAAAGACGGGATTCCGTGCTAGCATGATAGCACTCTGACTATCACAATGAAGAACGGATAACTCTGTAATGCCAAGATCTCCCACCAGACGTGAAAGCCATAAAGCCTCCTTGCATGCCTCAGTAGCAGCCACATACTCTGCCTCTGTAGTAGACAATGCAACACACTTCTATAGCCTGGAGATCCAAGAGACTGCTTCTCCTGTGAAGGTAAACCCATACCCAGAAGTGGACTTTCTACAGTCCGCATGACCAGCATAGTCTGCATCCGTAAAGCCAACGACAGATGCCTTCTGCTTTCCAAAGCAGATGCACAAATCACTTGTGCCTTTGAGGTATCTCATAATACCTTTCACTGCTTTCCAATGCTTTTTGCCAGGGTTTGCCATATATCTGCTAACCACTCCCACTGCAAAGGCAATGTCAGGAAGTGTAGCAACCATAGCATACATCAAGCTTCCAACAACTGAAGCATATGGAATCTTGGCCATTTCAGCCTTCTCATCATCAAATATAGGGCTGTCCTCTGCACTGAGTTTCACATATGGAGGCAATGGAACACCAATTGCTTTCCCCCCCTCCATATTGAAACGCTGCAAAACCTTAGAGACATACTCCTGTTGAGATAGAAAGAGTAATCCTTTGGACCTATCTCTAAGTATTCGCATGCCAAGAATGTGATTTGCATCACCAAGATCCTTCATGTCAAAGCTGCCATGAAGACTTTGCTTCAACGAATCCAAGGCATGAGTATCCCTGCCAGCAATCAGCATGTCATCAACATACAGAACCAAGATAATTAGGTTGCCATCTGCGGCCTTCTTGGTGTACGAGTAGTGATCCACTTGACTTCTTTGAAAATCTTGAGACTGCATAAATGTATCAAACTTATGATACCATTCTCTTGGTGCTTGCTTCAGCCCATACAAACTCCGTTTGAGCTTACATACCATCTTCTCTTTGCCTTTAGCCACAAACCCTTCAGGCTGCTGCATATATATGTCTTCATGCAGATTACCATGTAAAAATGCAGTCTTTACATCCATCTGTATGAGATCCATATCTTCAGCTGCAACCAAGCCCAAAATGGTTCTCAATGTAGTCATTTTGACTACAGGAGAGAAGATCTCATCAAAATCAACTCCATGTTCCTGCTTGTACCCCTTAGTAACCAATCTGGCTTTGTACTTTGGCGAGGAACCAGAAGTGACCTTCATCTTATAAACGCATTTGCATGGAAGCGTTTTCTGCCCTTTAGGCAACTGCACCAAGTCCCAAGTGCCGTTTTTCTCAAGAGATTCCATCTCTGACAGCATGGCTTTATACCATTTCTTGCTGTCCTGTCTGTCCATTGCTTCCTTGAAGCATGACGGCTCACCACAGTCAGTGATCATGACATAATCAGCCACATTATTTGCACCAGGAACAAATCTGTCGGGCTGTCTAGTAGCCCTAGACGATCTCCTAACCCAATGATCATTGTTTGCTGGCTGTTCAGCCTGCATATTATCATTTACAGCTTGCTGTCCTGGCATTTCAGCCTACAAATCAACATTAACAGCTTGCTGTCCTGGCTGTTCCTGCACATTTAGTGGCTCATCATTATGGGCAATGGCTGGCTGATCATTTCCAGCATCATTTTCTGCATTCGCAGGTTCATTTACAGCACGTATTTGCCGCTGTACAGCGGGCACATTTTGCTGTCCAAAAGGTACTTCTTCTCGGAATACAACCCTACGAACCTCCTCAGTCTTTTCGGGCTGTTTATGCATGCGACCTTCCCGGAAGATAACATCATTGCTGCGCACTGTTTTCCTTTTCACGGGATCCCACAATCTATACCCCATTTCACCCTCGTCACCATATCCTAGGAATATGCATTTACAGGACTTTGGCTCAAGTTTGCTGCGGTCTTCCTTACGAATGTGCACAAAAGCCTCGCAGCCAAACACTCGTAAATGAGCATAAGAAGGTGCCTTGCCCGACCACGCTTCCTGAGGGACTCCCCCCCCCAAAGACCTGTTTGGTGACCGATTGATCAAGTGAACGGCTGTCATAACAGCCTCTGCCCAAAAACCATGGAGTAATGCAGCATGAGACAGCATAGTACAGACTTTATCCTGTATAGTCCTGTTCATATGCTCTGCAACTCCATTCTGGGGTGGATTATGAGGGGCAGTGAGCTCCCTTTTTATCCCTTTGCTGTCACAAAATGCCTGAAAGGCCTTGGACACATATTCCCCACCATTGTCAGAGTGAAGACACTTAAGTGTCTTATCAGTCTGATTTTCAACCAATGCCAAGAAGTTTTTAAACTTGTCAAGTACTTCATCCTTGCTACGAATGGGGTAAACCCATACCTTCCGTGTAGCATCATCGACAAAGGCGACAAAGTACTTCTTCCCCCCCAAAGACAATCCTGGCATCTGACATACATCTGAATGTACTAACTCTAGAGGTGAAGAATTCAAAGAAAGACATTTCTTATGAGATGTCTACGCATGCTTACCATAGACACAATGATCACAATGCTCAAAATCAGCATAACGGAGACAAGCCAAGTAACCCAAACGAGAAAGAACTTTCATTCCTGTTTGACTCATGTGTCCTAACCGGCCATGCCACAAAGAAACACTTGTCTACTCGGTTACTGCGACAACATGGTCACGCACACTAGATACATGAAGAGGATACAGAGTATCACTCTTTGAACCCCTGGCAATGACTCTAGATCCTGTACTGATATTCCATTTTCCATCGCCAAATGTGGTATGATAACCATCATCATCTAGCTGCCCGGTACTGATTAAGCTCTTCTTGAGCTCAGGTACATGACGAACATTCTGAAGAGTAAAGACAGAACCATGCTGAAACTGAAGCTGCACACTGCCAATGCCTGCAATATCACATGCTGAGTTGTCCCCGAGATGGACAACACCATGTCGACCGCCTGTATAATCGGAAAACCAATCTCTGTAAGGGGTGACATGAAAGGAGGCATGTCATCAGCCGAATTGCCAACCAATGCATGGGCATCAAAACATGAAGACACGAAGAGTACATCGTTCCCACTGTCACTGTCCTGAGTGACTACATTCACCTCTTCGATCTTGATGCTGCTCTTCTTGGGCTGGCTCTCTTTCTTCTCTTCCTTGCTGTCCTTTGTCTTCTTGCCTTTCCCTTTCTCTTTCTTCCACTTGTAATAGTCACGTTTGAAGTGACCCTTCTTGCCACAGTGGTGGCATTCCACATTCTTGCCGCGAGACATGCTGCGACCCTTGCCATCAGATTTTCCCTTCTGCTGTGATCTGCCCCTGGTATGCAAGGCACTAGACGACTTACTTGATGCATTATTTTGCCTATTCATCTCTTCCATAAGCAAAGAGCTTTCCACGTCAGAATACATAAGCATAGCATTCGAGTTACTCAAGGCAGTCCTGAATGTATCCCAACTCTCTGGTAGAGTGCAAAGCAGAAAGGTAGCTTTAAACTTGTCATCAATGATAAACTTCAAAGCAACTAGCTGGCTGAAAATTGAGTTGAATTCACTCAGATGATTTGACATAGTAGCTCCTTCTTTCATCCGCAAATCCATAAGCTTTTTTAGCCAATACACCTTACTAGCTGCACTCTTCTGAGCATACAATTCCTCCAGTCTAGTCCAAATGGCATAGGCAGTGTCCAAACCCTCTATGTTAAACAGCAGAGCATCAGAGACAGATAGCTCAATGGTCGAGCGTGCAAGCTCGTTCAACTCATCCCAGTCATCTTGTTCCACATCTGCGGGCTTTACCCCTTTGGCCTTGATCGGCTTAGCCTGCTTCTTCTGCAACAGGATATTGTAGCATTGCTTTTGCCACACTGCAAAATTATGTGCACCCTCAAGTTTCTTGATGTGCATAAGATGGCTGCTATCGTTGCTGCCAACCATGATTTTCAGTCCAAAATATGACCACAAATTCAGCAAATGCAAGCCCAAACTGTCAAACAAGTGACCAAGGTACAAACAAGTACCAACCAGCAATAAGTACCAGTTAAAAGCAAAAATTTCAGATCTGCAAATCAATTTTCAGAAGCACCAAATGTTGTGCTATAGCACTCCACAACTGATGACAGCTGTTCCAAGGACAAATACATCACATTACATGAGAAGTCCCAAATTTTAGCTGCAATTTCTGCTGTACATGCACCCACGGGCATAAAATTTGGCCCGCACGGTCAAAAGCCCCAAAGTTTTGTGCTCAAAACATCAACCATACATCTGCACTGTCTCTGACATGCATAGAATAGACCAATTTTGCCAAAACGAAGCAATTTTAGCAAAACCCCCAAATTTTTCAAGTGTCGGGCGTCCAAATTGCATGAAATTAAACCCGCATGTACATAAAATGACCAATTTGCGCACAAATTTTGCTCAAACAGCAAAAGCCCCAAATTGCACGGGGTCCAATGTGCATCAATGTCAAGAAATTGGGTCAATTTCAGCCCAATTTTAACATGTACATGAAAAGCCCCAAATTTCGGAGGCAAAATGTCACAAATTCCTGCAATTTTTGAGACAGAATCTCACTGTGTGTCTTGCTCGTGTCAAATCCGGACAAATCCCCAAATTTGTGGCTCAAATCTGCCCAAAACACAGAACTGTGCTTACACGCGCGAACTCCCGTCAGTGGGCAAAGGGGGCAGCTTGCAGTAAACCTTTGAAAATTAAAAAATTTTGCAAGAGAAATTTGACGAAAACTGTCCCGTAACGTGATGACTGCTGTGTTTTGACCTGCTGCCAGCGTTTTGACCTGCAGCCAGCTGCACGTGGCCTGGAAAGTCACGAACTGACCTGGCGTGACCTGCGTGACCAACGCCTGTGCAAAACACGTCACTTGTGACCTGCGCCTGACCTGCACGCTGCTTGGAACTGCACGCCTGACTGCACACTGTCCAAGAACAGTGACGAGCTGACCAGAAAATGACTGACTGACCTGCGCGCAACCTGGGAAATGTCTCCTAGCTGAAAAATGTGACTTGTGGACTGCGAGAAGCACGAACACCTTAACCGAAGCTCTGCACGGACTGCGAGAAGCGCAAACACCTTAGTCGAAGCTCTGATACCAGTTTGAAGTGAGTGATGCGCTGCGGAGATGCAATGTCCGGTGATGAAATGTCAGGTAAAGAGCAAACACGTGAGCAACAGCAGCGAGTGAGAGCGAGAGATGCAAGATGTTCTTGGGTACAATTGGAGTGTGTACCACTTTAGGTTTTTAGATAGATATATATGAAAGTACAAGTGTGCTAAGGGTGCGTTCACACCCGTGCACATATAAAAGGCACGATGGCTCTTTATTCCCAACAGAAGGTGGGCGGTCAACGGGCGCAGGGCAGCGAGCGACCAGGGCACAGGAGCCAAGTGGCAGCACGGCATCAGAGGAGGGGTGCATGGCGACGAAGGCAGGGAGTCAATGGGCGTAGGGCAGCGAGCGACCAGGAGCGGGCGTTGTCAAAGACATCGGCGAGGAGGCGTGCGTTCAGGGCGTCGACAAGGAGACGTGGAAGGCGGGCACGGAGGGTGCCATAGGCGGGCGTCGTCGTCAGCAGGCGCTAGTGTCACGACTGGGAGGAGGAGCGTGCAGGGCATCCAGGCCACGGCGTCGTCGGCAGCAAGCGTTGGCGTCCACAAGGGCGGGAGCAGGGCACACGGTGGCGGCACGGTGCAGATGAGAAGAAGAAGGGGGGCGGATGGCGTGGAGGAGGGAGGGGAGGAGAGGAGAAGAGTAGGGGAAGGAGAAGGAGGAATGAGGAGGAGGAGGGGAAGAAGAGGAAGGAGAGGAGGTGGAGATGGAGGGAGGGGAGGAACACGCAGAGGGAGAGGGATGGGAGAGAGGGAGGGAGGCAGTTGGGGTGGGGAGGTTCGGGGAGAGAGAAGGGTAGGGTGGGATAGGGAAGGGTGTTGGGGCGGGTGCCTAGAGGCGCCCAAGAGTTGGGGGTAAGGTGCCGAGAGGGGAAAGAATGGGTCGGGGGCCCATGCAAGAGAGGCGTACCCCCATCCCGCGCGCGTGCGCGAAGCGGGGTAAAAAAATTTACCGTGACGGGAGCGAAGTAGTGCTCGGAGGGTGGGACGAGGCACGCGGATGCGATCGGGGCACGTGGAGGCGCATAAAATTGAAAACGGGTGCGTTCACGTGTGAGACGAGTCCCGCGAAAACACATAAAAAAAAGAAAAATTAATATCTCCCAATCCGGATGTTAAAACAAAATGTCGTAAAAACAAAAAAATGGCAGGACGGCAGGGGGAAGACAGGAGAAATGTGCAACGGAGGTTCCGGGGGAAAGACAGGGCGTTCACATGCAAAAAATGTAAAAAACGGATTAAAAATGCAATTAAAAATTAATATCGAAAGATCCGTGCATCGAAACGAGGTTCAGGAAAAAGAAAAAATGTGCAGAAAGATGTGCCCGACAATCTTATCATGTCAAAACATAGTTTCGACTGAGATAAGATGCGTTCACATGGAAAAAACCCAAAAAATAGACCCGAAAATGGAATCAGAAATTAATATTGGACGAACCGCTAGCCGGAATGACATGTAGTAAAAAGGAAGAATGTCCGCAGGAAGAGGGTGGCACAGGGTTGTTATGTCAAAACGCAGTTTCGACGGAAGTAGGAGGGGTTCACATGCGAAAAACGAAAACACATTGAAAAATTAATAATAATAAATCCAGAAGTCAAAAGAGGGTGGAGGAAAAAGAGAAAAGGTGTGGGAAGGCATGGTGGACACGGCTGTCAAATCAAATTGGAATTCTGATGCAAATAGGGTAGGTTCACATGAAAAAATGTCAAAAAGACGCACGAAAAAAGTCTTGAAAAACCGCAAAATTAATATTGGACAAACCATGCATCAAAATGACACGGAGTAAAAAGGAAAAATGTCAGGGAGAAAGTTGTTGTCAGGGCTATGATGTCAGATCACCGTTTCGAAGCAAGAAAAGCGCGTGCACATGGGAAAACCAGCTAATGTGCACAAAATGCTTCAAAAATTAATAACTCAAAAACCGTGCATCGGAACAGGGGTAGGTAAAAAGGAAAAATAGTTAGATCAAAGGGAGGAACAGGGTTGTAAAGTTGGATTGGAAGTCTGCTGAACGTAGGGTGCGTTCACATAAAAACACAGCAAAATAAGAGAAAAAGAGAAATGGAGGAGGAACAGCCCCATGGGAGGGTGAAAAATGGACAGGTGAGTGGGAAGGGACCCCATTAGGGTAAAAGCAAGTCATGGCATACATGCATGAGCAGGTTGAGGCATATGCAGAGGGGTATGCAATGTAGACGCATAGGGACCCGTCCCCACACTTAAGACCTTAACTGATAGGGTGAACTGAGCAACAGGGACCTAGGACCACACAACAAACCATCCACTAATGTCCCCACACTTAAAACATGACCGTCATTGAGAAACAAAAGGGGTAGAAAAACTTGGCCCATGTTGTTGAGGATCAAGGTTGATTGTCGATGGCACTTCCACTGTCGTTGTCGACTCAGGAGGTACCAAGGCATCTTCACAGTACACATCCGTCATGGTGGTAGGGACCACGCGGAAGTACCCAGGGAGGTAGCTGGTTGAAGAAATCGTAGGAAATTTGTCGATGATGAGGGATATTACACTCAACTTACAATCACTCATATGGAATGAAAGAACTGTCACTCACCCCATGACTAATATTACTCGAGGAAGAATGATTGAAACCCATATCTCGTACTCGATTTAGAAATTGACAGGGGAATGGTGCAGAGGGAGTATGCCAAGGTGCACAGTTGATGGTGCATTAGTGCGTCCAACCCGTCTGGCAACATAAGTGCAAGGAGGAAGGCAAGGAAGCCTTACAGTGCAGTGTACAGAACAGGGTGATGTGTCATGTGATGACGGCAGAGACCCATCCCATGGGTGCATAGGGAAACGGAAACATACCTGACTCCAAGTATTGTAACGTCCCTCAATCTCACCTCTTGGTAATTGATTGAAGAGACTCTAGTCACACTTAGCCCACCCTCAGTCTCACGCTCTGTTGATAGATACAGGAGGGCAGCCCTTTCCTGAAACCCATTGATGTAATCCTCACAGTCACTTGTGCAAAGGTTGTATGCCTTGTGCGCATTTGATGGTGCAACTATGCATCCCACCTTGTGCTGGCATACGGTGCGAGAAGGAAGGCCAGGGAGACTTATGGTGCAGTGCACAGAAACAAATTGTGCTTTGTGCATTGAGAGGCCCATCCCGTACGTGCAACATTGCATTCACACTTCTCACCTCTCATTTGATTTGAAAGGAAAAGACTGGTCACTCGCCCCACCCTCTGTCTCACTCTCTGTTGATAGTTACAGGGGGCAACCATGCTCACTTCCCCATCCGGTTAGGATGAAAGCTCGCATCACTCGATTGTTTGTCGATGAAGATCGCGTCGTTAGTTTGTTGAAGAGGCGTACCTAGGGAGGTAGCCATCAAATCAAACGTTGTGTTGGATAAGACATGTCGTCTGCTAGAGAACAGTTAGACACTATGCAAAAAGACCTAGGACACAGCGTACCAAGGGAGGCAGCTTCGGAATTGGATCCTGGGGATGTCAATTGATGAATCCACTTTCTGGACCACTGGGTGTTGCCACCTTTTCCACATCCAGCTTCTCGCCCAAGGGTGTTTGCCACCTTTTCTAGGAACGAGGCCTGCTATGACAGGGAATTTCTTCCTTTTCTCCCATAACAGTTTTGTTTTTCATGTTTTTTTCTCTCTTTTCTTTTTCTCCTACTCCTGAGGGTGTTTCCACCTTTTCTCGAAGAATAGGTCGGCATGACAGGGACCTAAGTCCTTTTCTCCCATGACCGATATGTATATATATATATATTCGATTTAAGCAAGGGAATGGTAGAAATACCACTTGTCAGAACCCACCTCGCAACTGCCGCTGGTGGAAAATAGAGGATAAGAGATCAGGGTTGGAAGGTGGGGTTGAGGGGACAGAGGGTTTCATCCACCTCATCAGGAGTGGCTGGAGAACTACTATCAGAAGTAGCATCATAAGAGTGAGAGTGCCACGCCAACGGGGGGAAGGATCAGGTGACTGTGATTGTCAAGATCCCCAAGGAGGAAAGTACTTCTTCAGGCGATATCCATTGATCAGGAAGGGACAAGAGCCGTCATCATGAATGATGAGGGGAGGAGGGTGATGGCTTGTATGAGAGAGTTGTGCCAACAAGTTTTTCGGCGTAACATCTTGGATCATTGGAAGAACATATCTGAGGGGAGGAAGGACTACATAGTCTCATCCTTGCATGAGGAGTTTTCAGTACCCAATATAGTAGATATGTTCTCCACATGTTGGATGATGGAGTGCATGCGTGCGTACATGTCACACATACGATCGGATGCACAAAGGCACTTAAGAGTGGGGCCTCAAAGCTCAAGTGGCTAGACATAGATGACTAGTGCCAACTCAAGGAGGAGGCTACAAATTCTCCAGGACGTTGAAGACAGTAGCGCGAGGTAGTGAGGACATGACAAGAGGAAAGACTAGTCCATCATCTTGGGAGTGGTGGTCATAGGACTTATCTGGAGAACTTTGTAAGTTTTTCTTTTGTTCTTCTCGCTTATTTTTTTACACTATCACTTGTACTGACAATCATATTTCTAACAGTTGTTTTTTATTTTCTTTGTAGCACTCCATTATAAACTACGATTCCATCAGCCTAAAGACTCGATATGTAGAGAGACACAGTCTCACTCCATTGATCGCTAGATTGTATGCACCGGGCGGCCCAGTAAGTCACTTATCTTTCTTGTCTGTAGTTACTAAATTTAATTAAACTGCATTATTGTATGGTGAATTGATGTGTAGTTGTTTCTTTTTTTGCAGATTCCGTTTGATGCTCCTTTGTGGTGGGACAAGCTTTCAGATGGCAAGGATCTATAGCTCGCGCTTGGATCCATGGAGTGCACATCCTCTTCTTGTTTGGTCCTGTGATTTATGTAGGCATTTTATATGTACTATGTTATTATCATCCTTTGTATCTTGCCATGATTCCATTAGTGCTTTTATTAAGTGATCTTGTATTTATTTTATGTATCAGTCTTGTGGATTCAAGTACACTTTGTCTTCATTTTGACGACCATTGTACACCTTACTATATCCCTTTTGTATGGCCCAAATATAGCACATAGTGTTACATGTGGCAAGGCAGCAAGCCACAAATTTTTTTTCTTACACTACAAGATACAGGCCTTATACCGACATTTAAAGCGATGAAGATGTTCATAAAGAAATTGTCCCTGTCATCGTAAAAAACGTTGGTATTAGCGACGCCATAGAACAGTTGGTATCAACGTCGTACGTTGATACCAATGCAAATAACGATGCTTTGTGACGCATGTTGCGACGTTGATAGCGACGCGTTCAGTAAATTTGCGACGTTAATAGCGACGGTAACATGATTTTTTTTTGTGGTAGGGCAGCTTGGCAGCAAGCTGCCCTGCCACAAATAGCACTATGTGCTTTATTTGGGCCATACAAAATAGTTTCAGTAATGTGTACAATGCTCGTGTAAATAAAGGCAAAGTGTACTTGAATCATAACACCGATACATGAAATAAATACATGATCGTGTAATAAAAGTAACTGTACAATCATGGCAAGATACTATTACTACATAGAAAACGCCTACATAAATCACGTGACCAAAACAGAAGAGTATGTGAGCTCCAGGGATTCAAGGGCGAGCTCTATAGATCCTCGCCATCCGAAACCTTGTCCCGTCACAAAGGAGTATCGAATGGACTCTGCAAAAAAAAGAAACAACTACATATTAGTTCACCATATAATAATGCATTTTAATTAAAGTTAGTAACTATGAACAAGAAAGATGAGTGACTTACAGGGCCGTCGTGCCCATATAATCGGTCGATCAATGTAGTGAGACCATGTCTCTTTGCATATTGAGTCTCTAGGCCGGTGGGATCACGGTTTGTAATGAAGTGCTACAAAGAAAACAAAATACAACTATTAGAAAGAAGATTGTCAGTATAAGGGATATTGCAAAAATATTAGCAAGCACAATAAAAGAAAAACTTACAAAGTCTTCTAGATATGTCCTGTGGCCACCACTCCCAAGATGATGGATCACTCCTGCCTCCAGTCGTGCCCTCGCCGCCTCGCGCTGCTGTCTCCAACGTCTTGGAGAATCTATAGCCTCCTCCCTGAGTCGGCGCCAGTCATCTGCGTCTAGCCACTCGGGCTTTAAGGCCCCACTCTTAAGTGCCTTGCGTGCGTCTAATTGTCTATGTGACATGTACGCATGCATGTACTTCATCATCCAGCCTGTGAAAAACCTATCTACTGTGGCATGAATCGAAAAATCCTCATGCAAGGATGCTACTATGTATTCCTTGCTCCCCTCCGGTATGTTCTTCCAATGATCCAAGATGTGCCGAAAAACTTGTTGGCACAACTCTCTCATAGGAGCCATCACCCTCCTCCCCTCATCATTCATGATGATGGCTCGTGTCCTATCATCTACAAGGTATCCATACCCCTCTGGGATATGCCTAAGATGTGTCCTCTTCCACATGCGACCACGCTCTTGGGCATATCCAAGAGACCCATAGGGGGTGCCACCTGCGGATGACTGAGCAAAAGTTGGAGTGACTAGAGTAGACGTACCCATAGGTATGACAAATCCCATAGGTGACGTAACTCTAGTAGAACAACGAGATGGAGACACTGTGTCGGTACCTCCACAACAACCACCTGACCCATGCTCTCTCGAATTGCCACGAGAGCGAGGAGTAGCACCTATATCCCGAGCCGACCGTGGGCTCATTGCATCCAGGTCTCCGTAGTATCTCCCAAAACCACTCCATCCGTCTGGCCCAAGTCTCGAGCTTCGACCTCATTTGTTGGAAACTGAAGCATTAGAGCGCAACAAAGTAGATCTAACAGAACGACCTGATGGTGTCTAAAACAACTCCTAGTCTGCTATATCTTTGAATTGAGCCATCTGATATGGAGACATACACGTGAAGATCTCTTATAGCTCCTCGTCGCTCATCCCTTGACTCATCGTATTGATCTAAATATCCACAAAGGTCACCTGCACAAACAAAAATTTACGTTAGCATAATTAATATAAATCATATAAAGCACGGTAATATAAATCTTTAAAAAATGATCTTACCTAAAATGCATATCTTATGTACCCTTATAAGCGATTCGTCAACGAATTGAGTAGGTGGATGCTCTAAGTATGAAGTACCCTATGGTCCCATGTCAATCTCCTGACACAACTCTGCATACACTGGAAGGTCGATAGACATGTCACCACAAAAGGATGAGTCCACCTCGTTCTCAAAGAATTCTTGGACTCTTGTATTTCCATCATTGTTACCCGATTTTGGCTCCTCTACATGCTCCAACCTTTCGGTGGCCTCCACCCCTTGCAATATTGACCCCTTTATTTGCATATTGTCCTCATCTACACTCGAAACATCGCTTTGATCATATACTCTTGCATTTTAGGGAGCTGAAGGTATGACATATCACCATCGAGGTTGTCGGGGATTTGGATAGAAAATTATCTGTTCAAAATCACGTACAAGAGAGATTTAACTTTTGTGGCATGTACCATGTCGTAATACAATTTAAAAAAACATGAGTTCATGCACATGTTCACAATGGACCGGCAACACAAACGGGTCGCGCAAATCCGTCCATTTTTTTTCAAAATCTATTTCGAGAAATCCAGATGGACCTCATCAAACTGTTGCTCCAGCTCCTTCAAGTACCACTTTGAACCACTGCACATTGAATAGGATCATGGAGAAGCTATGGTAATCCATCGTGATAATGCTTTGCAAGTTTCCAAAATACTCCATCTCATCTATAATCGTGTTTGGATCCATTGCTCGTTGTCGACTCTCTTTCTCGAACTTTGCCATGATACTACAATTTGTTGTGGAGCACATTTTGTCAATACGCTCCACGCAAAAATGTCGTCCGCATGACCACGCCGCACTATATATTTTGTAATGTGCATTGAAACATTCAATTAGTTGTCACATATGAAATATAGATACGACAAACCCTAAACACATCATCACCTTTGGACTACATCCCCTCAAGAATTCTCACTCCTCAGTTGAGACCTCTGCCCCTTCGCGAGACGTTGCGGTCAAAGCTCCATGCAACCATTGCATTGATATAAACCATGGCATCTCCTCCATGCCCTCGAGTTATTGAATCGGTCGATGGCGTGTACTATGTTAAAATTCAAATCACGCTTTTTCCCGATCTTTCCTAGCTTGCTGGTACCTAGTGAGCCACGTCTCCATGGAGGTATGGTGCAACATACAAAAGCGATTCACTTTCTCCTCCATTGGAGCATCCATTATTTTTTCTACCCCATTTCCAGCCACCACATCTCCGGTCAGCCTATTATCGTCCTTCAGCGAGACCATAGCATACTGTTGTTTGAATCCACCATTGGTAGCCATTGTGAAATATGCACTAATGCCTCAGACACCAACCAACCTTCAGCCATGCTACCTTCTGGCCGAGCTCGTTATCGCAAAGCCTTTCAGGGTTTTCATGAAGCGCTCCAAGAAGAACATCCATCACGTATGGACAAGTCCAACAATCTCCACTTCATCTATAAGATGCACAAGAATGTGGATTCGTATCGTGAGCATGCTGGTAGGCAGGTATTTCTCAAAGAGATAGACTATCTCCACTGCTCCCCACCTTGTGGATTCAATAGAGGACGTCTTAATCTCCTTCTGTGAGATCCATTGTACTAAAGTTGACAACCTGTAAACCGCCCCACATATTTCTGGAGTAAGGCATCCTACGATCGTGATCAGTAGTACAAAGTGCTACAAACGAGAAAGCATTATGAACAACGACTATACTCCAAATAGCAAAATGCACATGCCACTTACAATCTATTCATAGTATTAACCATATATATCTTATGCCAATCATGGGATTTAAGCCCTGATAATTGGTTGTCTTTAGAAAATGCGGACCTAAGAGAACACATCATACTTATTGGAGTGCAGATAGACTTGACTATTTGCTTCACAATGTGCTCTTTTTTAGTGGACAAAACCCAAGGAGCGCGAGATAGCTGCAAGCAACCATCAGCACTCGACGTCGATTGCGGCTAAAGCGCCTCCATCTTCCCTACCTCCTTCAAATCCATTCGTGCCCCTATAGTGTCTCTCTTTCCTGTGATGTGGTCCCATAGTAAGCTGCCCACATTCTTAAAAATATACATGGGATCCAACAAGTGGTTGATCTGTAAGCGGGTCTAATACGACAACTCGTAGAAAACTGAGAACTATCACATTCCGTTTGGATGTGATTCTGTGTGGACCATTTTTAGCTCGTACTAGCTTGGAGCCCCTAGAGGAACACCAAGGAAAAGGGAATTCTCTTGCAAGAAAATCTATCTTGTAACATCAACAAGCTTGTTTATCATGTTTCATATGATCACAATGAAGAAAAGAACACCAGGCACAACAAATCTTCATGCAGCATCATGTAGATCTCCCACGGTTTTTAATAGAATCAACCATATTCTTCAATATCTTCACAAAATCCATCAATAGAACAAAGAAAGCAAAGTAATACACCATCTTTGAATGGAAATACATCACATAGTATTCATCTTCAATATCTTCATAGTCTTCTCTCTCAATCTCTCATATACAATCACTCTGTTTGAGTAGAATTGGCTATCTCTGACTCTCTCTCTCTCTCTCCATCAATAATACATCATATCCTCACTACAATCTCTAAAAATCACTCTCAATAATCCTTATTAGGTCGTGGATACCCCTCCCAAGAGGTATGTCTGATATGAAGAGTCACCAGAGCCACTACAGTGTCCTTTCATAGCTCACTACTGTCACTTCACTCTAGTCTTCACTTGAGTCTTTGGCAGCTACTTCTTCCACTTGTTTCAACTCTTTTGCACTTGTATTCACCTCTTTCCAAGGCTAGAAAACTTTCCCAAGCTACACTCTCATCCATCAGAACACATACAGAAGCATACAGAACAGTCACAGAACAGTACCAGAACAGCTACAGTACAGAACAGAACAGAACAGAACAGAACAGAACAGAAACAGAGGCTCTACAGAAGACCTATAGAAGGTTACAGAAGGTCATCAAAACCTCATAACTCATTCTCAAACCATTCAAAACTCTCACAAACCATTCAATAAACTTTCACAAGATCTCAATCTTCATCAATCAATACTCCATCCCTCCTTACAGAAGACAATCAGAACAAAACAGACCAAAACAGAGCAAAACAGAAGGTATACATAACCTATTAGAACCTATCAGAACATCATAGAACCACCAACAAACATCATGAACTTCCAAAACACCATCATTATCCTCCAAAACACTCTCAAACCACTTCCAAATCAATCAATCATCTCATAAAATCAACCATTCATCTCTCAAAAACAACAAAAATCAGCCAAAAAACAAGTCATTTCAACACTCAACATATCTCCACACTTAATAAGGAAGCGTCCTCGCGACCCAGGAAAAAGGGAATACAAGTTCAGGGAAAAGCTCAACTTTGATCGTCAATATCTCCTAAAAAAGAATCCATCCACCACGACCCCAACTTATAACCTGGTTCTAATATAAAAATACAACGAAAAGAAAACCCTTTATACATTAACACCTCTTAGTAAACTAAAAATCACAACAAATTTATAAAGGATATAAAAGTTTGTTTCTTCTTCATCTGCATCTGCTTCAATTCTCCAACCACGAACCCAGCACCACAAATCTCCAAAATGTAGCTCGTACACGAAATCCAATAGGAAACCACCACGTTCGTTTGACATAAATGAACTCACAATACAAACACTAATACACAACACAACCATCTGAATGACTCCTTCAAAAAGAAAGATTTTCATTAAAAAGCATCTACCATACATTGAAAAGGTATCAATGAAGATGATCCCTCTTAAAAGATTGATGTTGTCGGAAACGATCCATAGATAAGGATTCATCTACAAAGTTTTTGGGAGGATTTTGAAAAAATTGGAGACAGCACATCCTTTCCAACAGGACCAGGTATCTGCTAGGCAAACAGAGGGCATGAAAATATAATATATCCAACTGTTGGGAATCAATGCTTACATTGACATTCATGCACAACTTTGGAATAGGCTTGGAATCATTATGAGAGTGCCTATGCATATACGCTAGGTACCAAGCAAAGTGAGCAGTTAATCTCACTGAGGGATCTGCAGACTGTGAATACTACTGGGCAAAATGAACATAGTTCTGATAAGCTTGACTGGAAGCTGTCCATTCTCCTGGAATTACTGGCCAATTGATCTACGGTCCTGTAAGGCAATCATCCGAACTCCATCCCCTTCTTCTGGAAATCTGATTATCAAACCCGTCATAGTCACTAACCAACTGAGGTGGTTGAGATATAGAAGTGTTAGGAGAGGGTAGTGGAATAAGGAAAAGTGGATGAAGGGAGGGATAGGAAAAATCATAAAAAGAAGAAAAGGTTAAAGAAGGAGTGGCAGAAATTTGTAAGGAATCACTAAGGAACGGTGTTAACTGATAAATAGGAAATGTGGAGGGTACATTAATAGACGGAGAAGGACAGGGCGAAGAAGGGGAAAATACCCTATCCTCAATAAAGGAACAGTAAGTAAAAATAGGAATTTGAGGGAAAGATGAAGGTTGGAAAAGAAGGGGTAAAATTATTGTGGAATTAGATTGACAAAGGGAAAGATATATAGCATAGCGGTGAGCCATTTGTTGGTAATAGAGGAGGGTAGGAACATAAGGTCGTAAGAGAGATCGTCGATGATAGGCATCAAAGAAGGTAGCATCAAACGGATTATGCTTTGAAAGATAGGCTAAGAGATCCATCCTCAGTTGATTAGTACTCTGGGCAAAGGTAGGAGCTGTGTTTTGTCTTTGATTTAGGACCACCAAATCAATCATGGGATGCCACGAATTATCATGACAATCAGCCACTTTGGAGGAATAACTTTGAAACATGTCAGCTATGCGCAACTCCAAATGATTGACATACAAAACAGCCTGTAAGACCACATCCCCCACATACCATGCCATATCCACCTCATCTGGAATTAACAAGTCTCCTCGTAGATACATGTATGACATCAACATGGTGTCTGGCATGACAGAATCTTCAAAGACCATTCTGACTACCTCTGTCAACAACTCAGCAGACCAAACCCCACTCCAGCCATCCTCTGGAAGAGGTAAATCCATCGTGGAAAGCTTCATGTAGAAGACCAACTTCTGTAAGTGGTAGTGGACAAAGAAAGAATGGTCTGGTAAGACATATTCTTGAAACTGCTCAAAGGTAGACCATAACAAATCCATTCGGGACTGCAATCTTTCCACTTTATCTTGGAATAGAGGGCACAAAGTAGCCTGTCTCTGAAGAGCAGCCAAGTCCTGCTGTGAAAGAGAAGGAATCAATGGAACATTAGGGCTTGGAGGAACAGGGCGGGACTTTGCAAGTTGATCTTGCAACTGCTTGATTTGGGAGGCTTGGTTGGCCACTGTGTCATTAGCAATCTGTAAAGCTGAAAGTTTGTCATCTAAGATAGCTTGGAACTCCTTCGCTTCTCTGAACATCCTCTCCTTCTCTTCTGAAAGGCTAGTAACCTGGGATTGAGCCTCGAGTAACTGGGTCTTCAAAGAAGAAATCTCATCGCTTTGGGTGGCAACCAGTTGGGTTTGCTGTTCCATTTGCTTAAATAAATCTGCTAGGGTATCCTTAGCAGAAGCTAACTCTGATGTTGCCTTATGCAACTAGTCCTTAGACTGCATGAGCTCTTCATAAAAGGACGCGTACAGCTGTTGAACACAGGCTGTCACTGACAATTCAATGGAACTTTGAATATCCTTGCAGAGGAAAGGAATTGCATCTCCTGAGACTAGATTGTTCAGGGAGGGAACTGAGATGTCCAATGATCCTTCTCGATGTGCTCTGAACAGGTTATTACAAGTGAGATACCCAGGGAGTTTACTGCCAGAGGTAGTAGGGATAGGTACGGAAGGAAGTACGGAAGGAGCTTTATCCGCTACCCTCTTTAAGCGTTTGCGCTGTATGACCAGGGGAGGCGGAGAATCATCATCCTCTATGTCAATGGGTTCTGACTCATCTGAAGGTGGAGGAGGAGGTACTGGATCTGATGGAGGAGGTGGATGCATAGTCTTCTGTAAACCTGAATAGGTCAAGAAGGCAGACAAATATGATCCATATGTGACATTGGTAACATTACCCCTGGTGACTTTAACGAAATGCTGATCCATTTTAGTGAGGAGGTAAGTGCTCCAATCAATAGCAACTCCTTTCAACACCATCCTGGAAGCTGTGAAAAGCTCTTTGGACAAGTACTGGGATGGCGTTTTGGCAGGCATAAACCTGTCCTGAAGAAACTGACAGATCGTCTTCCATACGGGATCAGTGATCATAGAAAAGGAAACTCCTGAAGAGTTTATCACCTTCTTAACATCGAGGATTTCCCTTGTCTGCTTTTGCAACAGCTTTAGAATCTCTTCATTAGAGAAAAGCTGAAGAGTGGTCACAAAAGGTTCACCTTTGAAGGGTAGAGACAGAGCCTTCCCTAAGCCTCGAGGTGTCAAAGTCATAGAAATTCCCTGGACTCGTCCTGTCTTCTTGCTGTAAGAGGCCAGAAACTCATCACATAACGACAGATCCTCTGGAAGTAGGGGAAAAGGAGTAGCCACAAAAGCAGCAAGTCTCGCCTTCGTGAGAGGCTCAAAAGTAAGTAGGGAAGAGTAATCCCTACTAACTAAGGGGACTTACTGGATAGGGGGAGGAGCATGAGAAGGCGCCATTCAGATGGTTACACACATACCACAAACACAGACAATCAAGGAGAATGCCTGCAAAGCAACATACAAAAAACCAAGGATAAGAGAATAACCAAACAAGAAAACGTGACTCGACCAACTAATCCCAAACAATCCACATCGTAGAAAAAATTCGACATGACCTTGAGACAAATGTGACCGAAAGCTTCATGCGATGCATCAGACAAACACCCAGAACCCCGTATCAGGCAATAAAAGAAAAAAAAATTGCATACCGTACCCGTAACCGTAACAAAGACAATAAACCAAAACAATACCACATCCGACACATATCAATACTACATCAGTGATAAACTAAGACTCGACCAGGAAAATAATTCTAAGGACGGCGCATACCCATCCCACGAAACGGTTCATTAAAAAGGAGAATTAAGTGCAGTGAGGGAGAATTAATTTAATGAAGGGTTCATTTTAATAAATTATTAAGAATGGGTGAATTTTTATTAGGTGATAAACCTTAGCAAGAAAACGGCGGTTCCTTATTATAAATTTAATTACCAATTATTAGGTTAAAACGGTGCTTTTATTCGAATCCCAGACTTCGATACCCGATTGGGTCTCCAAATGCAAGTTCATTGATTACAAATTAAGGTGATGTGGAGCGCTTTTTTGCCAGCGCGTGCTCTTGTGACGGCTGGTTCATTTTAATTAAAAATTAAAGTGCCTCTTTAGCGCACGTAGTGCGTGCTAAGTGAACGGCGGGTTTATTTTAATTAAAAAGTATGTGTGTGTATAGCGCGAATGCGCGTGGAAACTGTGGGTGAATAAAGTGTTCATTTTAATAATTAATTTGTGATTAAGGGGGAAATGAAAAGAAATAAAACACATAAAATAAATACCTGGAAGGGGTGTGTATGTAATGCAGAAATGCGCACGGAAGAGTCTCCCAAAAGAAGTGAATCCAGTAAAGGAAAAGTAAAGATCACTGATGAAACAACAAACATAACACCTTAGCGGATGTGTTGATTTGGTTTTTGTTGGTTTTTTATTTTTTTTAAAGTTGTGATTATTTAGGGTTGAATAAATGGAAAATAATCAAGGAAGGTGAGGGGAATTTTTATAGAATTTTATAGAATTTTTATTAGATTTTTTTACTATTTTTAAATGAACTTTCTACATTTCTTGGCAATTTGGGGGATAAATTAGGAAATGTGTAATTTTCAAAAATTTTAGGGTTGGAATTTTCCAGCGGACAAACTCCCAAAAATTGGCAAAAAGCAAAGGGAATTTTTAACTTTTTTTAAAAATTATTTTGATGGAAAAATTAATGTAGAAATTAATTAAATCACATAAATCATGTTAATCAGATAAGTCAGTTAGAAGTAAGTCAGTTAAGTCTGGTTAGTCTGGGTAAGTCATGTAAGTCACAGGAAGTGAAGTCAAGTTAGGTTAGTCAGGTTGGATAAGTCAGATAAGTCCAGTTAGTAGAAACTAACATAAAGGGGGTTAGGTAACCTAATGTGGGTTAGGGTTAGTGGGATCCTAGTTAGGGTTAGGGTTAGGGTTAGTGGGATCCTAGTTGGGGTTAGGGTTCTAGTTAGGGTTAGGGTTAAGGTTAGTGGGATCCTAGTTAGGGTTAGGGTTAGGGTTCTAGTTAGGGTTAGTTTGTAACTTGAGTTAAGTTAGAGGTTAATTGAAGTTAAGTTAGTTGTTAACCTAACCTAGGTTAGATTTAACTGAACTTAGGTTAGTGTGAACTGAACCAAGGTTAGTGGCTAACCTGGGTGTGGTTAGAGGAGGAGGAGGTGGTTAGAGGAGGAGGAGCTGGTTAGAGGAGGAGGAGCTAGAGGTGGTGGGGGAGGAGGAGAGAGGAGGAAGGTGGGAGGAAAGGAGCAGGAGGAGAGGGAGGGGATGGAGAAGCGGGTGGAGAGGGAGGTGGTTAGAGGGGAAGGGGTTGGGTGGTTGGGGGTGGGTAGGGCCAAGGGGGGTAGGCAGGGCCCAAGGGGGGTGGGCAGGGCAAGGCCAAGGGGGGTGGGTAGGGCCAAGGGGGTAGGGGGTGGGCAAGGCCCAAGGGGGTAGGGGGCGCCCAAGGGGGGGGTAAGGGTGGGAAGGGATGGGCGCGTACCCCCGTTCCGCGCACGTGCGCGGGGCGGGGTAAAAACATTTGCCGTGACGGGATTGAAATGGCGCTGGGATGATGGTACCGGTCATGCGAACACGACCGAGGCATGTGGAAACACGTAAAATCGAAAAAGGGCGCGTTCACGCGCAAAACGGGCGCGCGAATATACGTAAAAATAAATAAAAATTAATAACTCCCAATCCAGACGTCAAAACGAAATAGCGTAAAAACAAAAAGTGGGCAGGACGGCAGGCGAAAGAGAAGAAAAATATACGACAGAGATTCCGGGAGGGGTAAAGGGCGGTTACGTGCAAAAAACACAAAAAACGAACCAAAAAATGCAATTAAAAATTAATATCAAAAAATCCGTGCATCAGAATGAGGTGCAGAAAAAAGAAAAACTGTGCAGAAAGATGTGCCCGATAATCCTATCTCATCAAAACATAATTCTGACGGAGATAAGACACGTTCACATGGAAAAAAACCCAAAAAACAAACCCGAAAATGGGATCGGAAATTAATATCGGACGAAGCGTTCACCGGAATGACATGCAGTAAGAAGGAAAAATGTCCGCAGGAAGGAGTGGTACAGGTTTATCACGTTAAACCGCAGTTCTGGTGGAAGTAGGAAGGGTTCACATGCAAAAACTCCAAAAAAACGCCCGAAAACACATTGAAAAATTAATAAGTAAAAATCCGGAAGTCAAAAAAGGGTGGAGGAAAAAGGAAAAAGGTGGGGGAAGACACAGGGGACACGGCTGTCAAATCAAATTGGAATTTCAATGCAAAGAGGGCAGGTTCACATGGAAAAATGTCAAAAATACACACGAAAAAGGTGTAAAAAACCGGAAAATTAATAATGGACAAACCATGCATCGGAATGACTCGGAGTAAAAAGGAAAAATGTCAGGGGAAAAGTGGTTGTCAGGGCTAGGATGTCAGATCATAGTTCCGAAGCAAGAAAAGCGCGTTCACATGGAAAACCGGCTAAATTGTGCAAAATGCTTCAAAAATTAATAACTCAAAAACCGTGCACCGGAACAGGGGTAGGTGAAAAGGAAAAATGGTCAGGGAAAAGGGAGGAACAGGGCTATTAGGCTGGATTTGGACTTTGGTGAACGTAGGGTACCTTCACAGGACAGGATCGCAAAATCAAGGAATGAAGGAAAACTGGAAGGGAACGGCCCCAAAGGTGGGTGGAACATAACTGGGTGGATGGGAAAGGACCCCATGAGGGTAAAAGCAAGTCATGGCATACATGCATGAGTAGGGTAAGGCATATGCAAAGGGGTATGCAATATAGACGCGTAGGGACGCGTCCCCATACTTAAGACCTTAACGGATAGGGTTAACCGAGCAACAGGGACCTAGGACCACACCACAAACCATCCACTAACGTCCCCACACTTAAAACATGACCATCATGAAGAAACAGAAGGTGTAGAGTTAGAAAAACTTGGCCCGTTTCGTTAAGAATCAAGGTTGAGTGTCGATGGCACGTCCAGTGTGGTTGTCGGCTTCTGGAGGGACCAAGGCATCTTCTCGGCACACGTTCGTCATGGCAGGGACCACGCGGCAGCAGCCAGGGAGGTAGCTGGTGGAAGGAATCGCAGGAAATTTGTTGTTGATGAGGGATACTACACTCAACTCGCAGTCACTCAAATGAAATGAAAGAACAGTCACTCGCCCCATGACTAATATCACTCGAGGAAGAATGATTAAAACCCATATCTCATACCCGGTTGAGGAATCAACAAGGGGGAAATGGTGCAGAAAGAGTATGCCAGGGTGCACAGTTGATGGTGCATTAGTGCGTCCAACCCGTCTGGCATAAGTGCAAGGAGGAAGGCAAGGGAGCCTTACAGTGCAATGTACAGAATAGGGTGGCGTGTCTTGTGATGACGGGAAAGACCCATCCCGTGGGTGCATAGGGAAACGGGAACATACCTGACTCCAAGTGTTGTAACGTTCCTCAATCTCACCTCTCGATATTTGATTGAAGAAACTCCAGTCACACTCAACCCACCCTCTGTCTCACTCTCTGTTGATAGATATAAGAGGGCAGCCTTTTTCTGAAACCCGTTGATGTAATCCTCACAAGCACTTGTGCAAAGGTTGTATGCCTTGTGCGCATTTGATGGTGCAACAATGCATCCCGCCTTGTGCCGGCATACGGTGCAAGAAGGAAGGCCAGGGAGCCTTATGGTGCAGTGCACAGAAACAAATTGTGCTTTGTGCATTGAGAGGCCCATCCCGTGCGTGCAACACTTCATTCACACTTCTCACCTCTCATTTGATTTGAAGGGAAAAGACTGGTCTCTCAGCCCACCCTCTGTCTCACTCTTTGTTGATAGTTACAGAGGGCAACCATACTCACTTCCCCATCCGGTTAGGATGAAAGCTCACATCACTCAATTGTTTGTTGATGAAGATCGCGTCATTTGTTGAAGAGGTGTACCCAGGGAAGTAGCCATTAAATCGAACGTTGTATTGGACAGGAATATGTCGTCTGCTAGAGGACAGTTAGACACTTTGCAGAGAGACCTAGGACACAGCGTACCAAGGGAGGTAGCTTCAGAATTGGATCCTGGGAATAGCAATTAATGAATCCACTTTCTGGACTGCTGGGTGTTACCACATTTTCCACAGCCAGCTTCCCGCCCAAGGGTGTTTACCACCTTTTCTTGGAACGAGGCCTGCTATGACAGGGAATTGCTTCCTTTTCTCTCATAACAGTTTTGTTTGTTTGTTTTCTTTTTTTTCTTCTTCTTTTTCTTGTTTTCCCCTATTCCCGAGGGTGTTTCCACCTTTTCTCGAAGAATAGGTCGGCATGACAGGGACCTAAGTCATTTTCTCCCATAACCGATATGTTTTGTTAAAAATAAAAATAAAAAATTTGAGCAAGGGAATGGTAGAACTACCATTTGTCAGAACCAACCTCGCCACTGTCGCTGGTGGAAAATAGAGGATAAGAGATCAAGGCTGGAGGGTGGAGTTGAGGGGACAGAGGGTTGCGTCCACTTCATTAGGAGTGACTGAAGAACGGCTATCAGAAGTAGCATCATAAGAAGTACAATGCCGCGCCAACGAGGAAAAAGATTAAGTGTCCGTAATTGTCAAGATCCCCAAGGAGGGAAGTACTTCTTCAGGCGATATCCATTGATTAGAAAGGGATCATCAGAGGCGTCAACGGTCTGCACTTGGACAGAACCATTAGGGTTGACAGCAAGTACCTTATAGGGGCCCATCCACCGCTGTTGGAGCTTGCCAGGAAACTTGCCAAAGCATGAATCATAGGCTAGGACCAAATCACCTTCTTTGAACTCCTTGTGCTTGATGAAGCTATCATGGTAAGCCTTACGTCGAGCTTGCGTGGCTTCCATGCACTGTAGAGCCATCCTACGAATTTCGTCCAAACATTCTAGGTGCAGGAGACGGTGTTGCAGTGAATCATCGTCCCCCAAACGCTCTTTAATAGCCACTCTCAAAGAGGGTAATTCCAGTTCAACAGGAAAAACAGCTTCTGTACCATACACCAGTTGGAAGGGTGTCTGTCTTGTTGCTGCTTTATGGGAGGTTCTGTATGCCCAGAGGGCCTCTGGAAGTCGATCGTCCCAATCACGACGATGAGCGGCAATTGTTCTTGTCAGAATCGAGCAGAGGATGCGATTGGTGACTTTGACTTGGCCGTTGGCTCTGGGGTAATAAGGAGTGGACTTGCGATGGCGGATCTTATACAACTCTGTCAACTCCTCCATGACTTTGTTAAGGAAATGAGTACCTCTGTCACTTACCAGCTCTAAGGGACTGCCAAAACGGGTGATGATATTCTCGTACATGAATAGGGCCACGCTGTTACCATCGTCCCGCTTTAGAGCTTTAGCTTCACACCACTTTGTGACATAATCCGTACATACAAGGATGTATCTGTTCTGTTTCCTTCTGGTAGGAGGATCAATTGGACCTACGAAGTCGATGCCCCACTTCTCAAACGGCTTCAAAGGAAGGATAGGTTGCAGTGGCATGGCACTTGTCTTCGTGGGTTTCCCCATTCTTTGACAAGCATCACATCTTTTACAGTAATCATAGGAATCTTTGTGAATGGTAGGCCACCAATAACCTGCTAGCAGAGCCTTCCTGGCTGTAGCTTCTCCTACAAAGTGACCTCCACATGGCTCGTCATGGCAAGTCTTCAGAACAATCCCAATCTCATCTCCTGCAACACATCTTCTGAGCACTTCATCTTTGTCTTTCTTGTACAGTGCACCGCCTAACAGGGTGTAGGGGGCTGATTCTAGCATAAGCTTCTTCCTTTCCCGACTAGAGATACCAGGAGGATACTGTTGGATTGCCAGCAGATTGGCAATGTCTGCATACCAGGGGGTTACAGTTTCTACTAAGAATAGGGAAGCATCAGGGAGGTCTGGATCATCTTGCTCCTCGTCTGCAGTTTGTGGGATACGCGACAGATGATCAGCCAGAACATGGGAACGACCAGGCTTAGTAATCACCTCAAAGTCGAACTCTTGGAATAAAAGGAGCCATCTCATCATTCGTCCTTTCACATCTGCTTTGTTCATCAGGAAGGACAGGGCCTCATGATCCACATAAAATTTAAAGTGGGTAGATAGGAGGTAATGGCGAAACTTTTCCAAGGCAAACACCATTGCCAAGCACTCCAGCTCTGTCACTGTATAGTTCCGTTCCCTATCAGTGACTTTTCGGCTTGCGTAATAGATCGGTTGATCCAACTTCGAGGAGCCCTTTTGGCAGAGGACAGCACCTAAACCTTCAATTGATGCATCCGTGTGTACATGGAACTCTTTCGTCCAATCAGGAGGTTGCAGAATGGGTGCCTCAATCAGACACTGCTCCAGAGTGTGGAAGGCTTTGTCACATTCTTCCATCCAAGTAAACTCTGCATCTTTCCTCAGAAGCTTGTGCAAGGAAGTTGCCTTTGTTGCAAAATGGGCTATAAACCTTCTGTAGTAACCCACATGGCCTAGGAATCCCCTCAACTATTTGAGGTTGGTGGGTGCTGCCAGAGCTGCGATCTTTTCGATTTTTGCAGGGTCTGTTGATATCCCTTGTGCAGAGACAATGTGGCCCAACAGAACTCCAGAAGAGACCCCAAAGATGCATTTGTCGGGGTTGAGGGAAATCCCATACTCCCGGCATCGGTCAAAGCATTGTTCCAGGTGTTCCCAGTGTTCACGGATCAAACTATAGACACAGAAGTCATCTAGATATACCTCAATAAAGTCGTGCAGATGATTTTGAAATGCAGCCATCATGACTCGTTGGAAAGTAGCAGGGGCATTGCAGAGTCCAAATGGCATCACTCGGTAAGCGTAGGTCCCCCATTCTGTGGTGAAGGTTGTTTTGGACTGGTTTTCTTCTGCGATTTGGACTTGGTTGTATCCATTGAATCCATCCAGAAGAGAATAAAGTTCATGTCCTACCACTGTGTCCAACAGTTGGTCTATGAAAGGGATAGGAAAGTGATCCTTCTTCGTCTTGGAATTCAGCTTTCGGAAATCCACACATATTCGCAATTTGCCATTCTTCTTGGGTACAACCACGATGGGTGAAACCCATTCACTATTTGCCACTGGATAGATGAACTCGGCTTCCAGAAGCTTCAGCAGCTCCGCTTTCACCAATGTGGAATAATTCGGATTCATTCGCTTCTGTCGTTGCCGTACTGGCTTGGCATCACGCTCCAAGTCAATATGATGTTGACATATTGTGGGATCAATCCCCTTTAGGTCTTTGTAGGACCACGCAAACACGTCCAAATTTTCTTTCAACAAGTTGTACAAAGTTGACAACTCCTCTTCTGGGAGACTGCTACCCACCTTCAAGTGGCGTTCAGTGCCTTCTGCATCCACAAAGGTTAACTGCCTTTCACATTCTACTTCACGGATGAAGGTCCTGCGGATTGCTTCTGGGTACAGATCCGACTCCTTCAAGGGAGTAGTGTCCTCTTCTGATGTCCCACTAGAACCAATTTCTTCTTTTGGTGGAGACTTAGGTTGCTCCTTAAGATGTTGGAATGGGATTAGAGTTGTTTCGGGTTTGGTTTCAAAATTAATTATCTCTTGGCTTGAAGACTCCTCTTCTGAAGATGACACATCCAGGAACGTCACATAACAGGGACCCTCTGATGCCTGTTGGGTTTGTGGAACTGGTGCTTGTTGGCACGGTGCATCATCATCTTTCTTTGACAAGGATGAGTTAAGACGGCATGAGCCACTGCTAAAAGATGGCTTGTTCTTCTTAATCCATTCCTTAGAAAGGTTTTGCATATGAGAAGATCCATTTACCAGACCAAATGGTACCATCACCATTCTGTCCCATAGCATGAGCTCGTTTGCTTCTGATGCTTCTGGAACTTCTTCCTCAAATGTATCCTCTTCAGGTGGGATAGATTCTTCTGGCTCACTTTCATCACCTTCTTCGTCCATATCATATCCAACCTCTTCTATTTCTGTCTCTGCTTCTGCTTCTGCTTCTGTCTCTGTTTCTGTCTCTGCTTCTGTTTCTGTTTCTGTTTCTGTCTCTGTCTCTGTAGGAGCTCTGTAACAAAAGAACAGATTCTCTGTTTCCTCTCCTGCCTCTGTCTCTGCCTCTACTATGGCCATGTAACAGGGAGAGCAGTACATCCATGCTTCTATCTCACTGTCAGAAGTGATTTCAGAAGTCATTCCTGGTTCAGGCAGGAAGTATTCACCCATTGATAATGGCGTTACATCTTTTGGAAGTCAGCTTACAGTATCCACTGTTAAGGAATGTGCCACTATTTTCTTAGGAAGGATCTGTTTGACAGCATCTTTGTCTGCTGATGTTCCATCTGTAGCCTCATTAGGGGAGTCAGAAGATAATTCCAAGGAGGTGGATCCATGTCCTTTTTGAGAACCATACAGTTTCAGCACCACTTTGTTGGGTCCTCTACCCAAAGTCAAGGATCCTTTGAACCAATCCGCGGGCTTCAAAAAGCCATGGTCTGCCCAGTAACAGAGGATAGGATGTACCATAAGAGTTTGGCTTCACCACAAGATAGGTTAGCCAATAATCTTTTCCAGCCACTGTAGTCTTCACATATGGGAGAATGCCCAAAGGCTTGATTCTACTCTGATCCGCCAGTCTGATGAGCCATTGGGTGGGTTGCACACCTTGTAGGCCTAAATCCTTCATTGTAACATCTATCATAATGTTCACTGATGAACCACCATCAATCAGTGCATTTGCAATAAAGCAGCCTTCTATCCACATGCCAGTCTCTGGAGTACCTGGATCTAGGAAAGCGTTAGCCACATCCACTTCTTTTACAGGCTCTGGAGCCTTGTTGGACTTTGTTGCTATTGAGGGAGCAATCTTTAAACCACGTCTTCTTGTCAGTATACTTTTGAACCTTTTCAGGCAACTGGGAGACAACATCAATAATTGTCGGAATGTGAGGTTTGGTCTAAAGGTATCTAGATCTCTAACTAGATCGTATTCCTTAATAGGATCCACTGGCTTCTCTAACCGGTTAGGGAATGGGGAAACACCATTTTCATTTTCCCTCTTTCTTCCAACAGAGGAATTACAGGAACTTCTTCTGCCACTTGTGGCACTTCCTCCTCTTCTGTCTCCTGGACCTCTGGTCCTGTCTCTGCAACTGTCTCTGTAACTCTCTGTGGCACTGTAGGGCTATGTACGGCACTGTTAGGCTCTGTTCTGTTCTATTCTTCTGGTGGAAGATTGAATTTTACTATTCTGGCAGGAGGGTTATTTTCTTTCTGGACAGGTGGTTCCTTCTGCTTTGCACGCGTGATGGCAGCAACTTCCAATTCCACCAAATTGGAGGTAGGCTCTTGAGCCTTGGCCGGACTGTCAGTAGCACTGTTTTTCACTGGGGCTGGGCTTGGACAGTCCTTTGCAGTGTGGCCTTCTCCTTTGCATCGACTGCATAAGGGCTTGTAATCCACTGACCTTCTGGGATTTGGATAATTTGGTGAGATGTGCCCCTTTTCTCCGCATCTGTAACATTCCACTTCTGATCTCTGACCACCGCCAGACTGTCTTTCTCTGTAACTTTGAGAGGGAAATCTTCTGGGTCCAAAATTAGGACCAAACTCTCTAGGCTTGGGTCCAATATCCTGTGTTATCATTTTGGATTCCAACAAGTTGAATCTTGCATCTTCTTCCTTCCTTCTCCTATCATGCATCTCCTTTAGAGAGCAAATGTCCTCGGTATGGTTCTTCCGCAAACAGTAGGAACAGAAGGCTCCAGGGACGGTTGGTTTTCGTGTACATTCAGTGGCTAAATGGCCTGCTTGATGACACTTACCACACCAAGTGTTTGACCGCATCACATCTCTTCCCGCTCCTGCAACGTTGGATATGCTAGCGGTATTCACTTTCAGCGTCTGTAGTTGCTCTGTAATCACATCCATCAGCTCCTTTTTGATGTTTGCAACTGAGTTGGATAAATAATCCTTCAAGCTTTCTCCTCCTGACGTACTGGCAGGAGGGTTTTGAGGAGTCTCGGTAATCATTGCATAAACGGGTTGGGCTGGTACAGAGGGGTCTATGTTCTGGTTCTGATTCAGAGCTCCTATTTGAACTGTTGGCCGTTGGCTCCAGTTGGTAGGATTCCACTGTTGCTCCTGATTTGGTAGTGAGGAAATTGGTTGGGACCATTGTTGTTGTGGGTGAACTACCATTTGAGGCATGGATTGTGGCCACTATGGATTTGGTGCACTGTACTGTGATACTGGGGACATCTATTGGTAAGGGTAGGGAACAGTCCCTGGAACTGCATTTGGTGGATACATCATTCCTAGCATCAGAGGAGGTAGGACTCCTCTTCCTGTATTCATCGCTAATCTAGCTTCCACTTCATCGTACAGTCTTGCTCCTTCTGTTGCAGCTTGTAGGGTGGCTGGTCTTTGTAGCTCCACAAACTTACGGACTTCTGGTTGTAATCCTCTGAGAAACACCCCCTTCTGAATGCCATCATCTAGATTATGGTTAGTCCATCTCTTCAGGATGGATTCCATTCGTGAGACATAAGCTTCTACTCTTTCTCCAGAGGATTGACTTAGGTTCATAAATTCCTCTCTCATCCGCTCTTCAAAACCTTCATGCCTGAATTTAGTGAGGAAGGCCAACTTCAGGTCGTCCCATGTGCCAAAAGTTCCTGCTGCTTGTCTCTCATACCACTGAAACACCGTGCCCTTGAAAGTGGCGGGGAATATTGCTAACCAATGCTCAGGGGTTCTGGCATTGTTAGCCACACACGCTACCATAAACTCTGCTACATGAAGATCGGGGTCTTCATTGTACTCTCCCTTAAAAACTGGCAATGGGACTACATTCGCTGGTCTGTCATCAATATTTCCAGGACGGATCTGGCTTGGAAGTGGACCTCCAGCAGGAGGAAGGGCTTGATGTGCCATTGGGACTTCTGTAAAGAGTTCCGCAAGGGCGTCAAAGGCGGCTTCTGCTGCTAGCTCGTTCTCAGCCTTGATTTTTACTTTCTCTCTTCTCACATACCTCTGGACTCGTTCTAACGCTTGCCTCTTTATTGCGTCATTCATCAGGGGTGTGGCTCCACTAGGTTGTTAGTGCTCCACAGAGGGTTAACAAAAGGCTTCAATCTCTGGAGAACTCTCTTGCCAACATTTCTTCTACTTCTTTCTTTTCAATGTCCCTGAATTCTGCTTTCATGCCACTGCACAGGGGAAGGTATTCGATTCTGAAGGTGTCAAAATGCATACGTCTGAGCATTGTGGTGGTGCCATCATCATAGTAATGCCAGCTTCTGATGGTTTCAACAGTGTATGTTGTGAAAAACACTCTGTCTACCAACTTTCAGTGGGTTGCTAATTGAACAAACAGAAGATTATTAGTACACCAAGCATCCCATGTATCTTGCTGTTGAGCGTCCACGAACAAATTTCAACTCTTTTCCTTCTTGTCCCTGTGAACCTCTACAGACCAAGACTCCTGAAGCCTCTTCACAATCTCCCACTTGATATTGTCTGGAAACTTCTCAATGAATGCCAAATCTTCCATAGATGGTCATTCTCTCTATTTCTGCTCTTCAATTTGTTCCCAAACAGTTTGCCACCAAGATGCAAGTTTCTGCTGCTTCAATAGGAAGAGGAAACTGTCCACCACATAGAGCATGCATCATGATGGTGATGTGTTTCCGCCATTGTGGGATGAACTTCTTGTGGAAAGTGGCTTTGATTATGAGAAATTCCAACTCTTCAATGGAAGAAGGAACTTTACAAACATCCATTGAATTCTTCTCTTCTTGGCAATGCCATTTCCTTCATTTTCAGCCTCTTTTGGTGCTTGTTGATGGCAAGATTCCCCAGCTGCGCACCAAAAACATGGAGCCCCGAGAGGAACACCAAGGAAAAGGGAATTCTCTTGCAAGAAAATCTATCTTGTAACATCAACAAGCTTGTTTATCATGTTTCATATGATCACAATGAAGAAAAGAACACCAGGCACAACAAATCTTCATGCAGCATCATGTAGATCTCCCACGGTTTTTAATAGAAATCAACCATATTCTTCAATATCTTCACAAAATCCATCAATAGAACAAAGAAAGCAAAGGAATACACCATCTTTGAATGGAAATACATCACATAGTATTCATCTTCAATATCTTCATAGTCTTCTCTCTCAATCTCTCATATACAATCACTCTGTTTGAGTAGAATTGGCTATCTCTGACTCTCTCTCTCTCTCTCTCTATCAATAATACATTATATCCTCACTACAATCTCTCAAAATCACTCTCAATAATCCTTATTAGGTCGTAGATACCCCTCCCAAGAGGTATGTCTGATATGAAGAGTCACCAGAGCCACTACAGTGTCCTTTCATAGCTCACTACTGTCACTTCACTCTAGTCTTCACTTGAGTCTTTGGCAGCTACTTCTTCCACTTGTTTCAACTCTTTTGCACTTGTATTCACCTCTTTCCAAGGCTAGAAAACTTTCCCAAGCTACACTCTCATCCATTAGAACACATACAGAAGCATACAGAACAGTCACAGAACAGTACCAGAACAGCTACAGTACAGAACAGAACAGAACAGAACAGAAACAAAAACAGAGGCTCTACAGAAGACCTACAGAAGGTTACAGAAGGTCATCAAAACCTCATAACTCATTCTCAAACCATTCCAAACTCTCACAAACCATTCAATAAACTTTCACAAGATCTCAATCTTCATCAATCAATACTTCATCCCTCCTTACAGAAGACAATCAGAACAAAACAGAGCAAAACAGAGCAAAACAGAAGGTATACGGAACCTATCAGAACCTATCAGAACATCATAGAACCACCAATAAACATCATGAACTTCCAAAACACCATCATTATCCTCCATAACACTCTCAAACCACTTCCAAATCAATCAATCATCTCATAAAATCAACCATTCAGCTCTCAAAAACAACAAAAATCAGCCAAAAAACAAGTCATTTCAACACTCAACATAGCTTTGGGCATTCATACGTGGTGGAGGTCATCCAAGAAAACCTTCCTTGAGTTCATGACCCTCTGGCAAGAAAGTGGCATGTCTTTGATATACCATCTTCTTCATGATTCTGACCTTCGGGAGTCTAACTATGGCCCACACAATAGACATGCATGATAACTTGAGGTAATTAGACATGTCCCAACACCTCTATCTAGTGAATACAAACCTGAATGAGCTATGATAGATATTACCAATGAGAACGGAAGCTCACTTACCTATGATAGATACACACTGTAAGAAGTTGAGCACAGATCGAATGGGTTCACGCCATCCATAGCAAGATTGAGCCGAAGATTCCTCGGCTCTCAAGCAAAGCCTAGAAAGGTAGAGTCAATGTGGCTCCATGCGCATGAATCCGTTAATATTCATTGAGCTCCATTTGTGGATCTATTCTCGCATGCCACATTGTCAAGTTTGCCATACCAGACGTAGAAACATGTGGTTTATGAGGGGGATAAGTGGAAAGTGTCTAAGAACTTTTTGAGGGATGGTTTGCTCTTGCAAGTCCTGTCGATACCTGTGAGCACCACACTTCGGATATGTCTCCATAGTCTTGTATTCTCCTTGAAACAATATGCAATTGTTGATACATGCATGGATGCTCTTGTAGTCCATGCCAAGCTTTCGTAAAACATGTCACACATCATGACGAGACTCAGACATGGTATTTGCAAGTGATAATATATAATACTTCAGTAACCTAGAAAAAAATCATAAAACACCTTGAAAAAGCACAAATGTTTTTTATGATAGTGTCGAAAAGAAATCAACAAAGTGTATGTAAAAGGTACCTGAACAACTCGATTACACTCACATCACTTCACCCATATTTTTCTTGCACACTAAGGAGTGCAAGCAATGTCTTTAGGCAAGATACTTAGCACCCATTATATAATGGTATGGATGCTTCCTCTCTAAGCATATCAGATGTCTCGACATCCATGGGCATCAATGCATCGATCATTGCCTCCATCTCAGGCTCCAAGATTGTAGGAAAGTCTGGAAGGCTGCATGTCTTCTCTGGTATTTATTGACGGTATAGATTGGGTAGTACCTTCCAAGTGGTGGATTGACTTAGGCACTCCATCCATTGCACGCCCACTAACTCTTCTAAATCACCGCAAAGGGTGCACTCCTCATTGGGACCCTCCTTGGGACGAGACGTCACCTCCCTAGATAGAAAATTTGCTAGCCACACCGAATGTTTTTGTATATGACATTCAATTAGCTTGGGAATTCAATGCATGATTGATATACACTTTTCTTACCGTTTGCTCAAAATCTAAGATCGGTTGATCAATGATCTCTGATTGAAACTCACCGAAGCGTCGTACGTATTCTATCAACATTTTCGTCTAATTGCCATCTTACATTGAGAGCAAAGACATGGGACAAGCTGATTAATATTCGCATCGCGATCTTGAACATCACAACCTTCATCATTTTCCATTTGGTCTACGTTATGACAAACAATTTATTTTTGTTATAATTCTTTTTTTCTTTTTTAAAATTTTTGAGAAGGGATTTCTTCTCTTGTAACTCAACAAAATTAACGTATGTAAAGTCTCCACCCACCCACAAATTAACGTATGTCAGAGTGTTTCCCGTATCATGGTATTGCACCGGACCTCACCGAATCTCGCCACCACCACCACCACTACTAGTACTATTACTACTACTACAAACAAGAAAAGAAGATGTTAAAGAACAAGATCTTACCCTCTCTTTGTTTTTTATCCATTCATTCTCTTATCTCCTTCCATCTCTCTCTCTTTTTCTATTTTTTTATTATGTTGTATGTTTATTCCCTCTCTCTCGTTCCTTCTTTCTTTTTCTCTTCCTCTCCCTCTCTCATTTCCTTTAACAAAACATCTCTCTCTCTCTCTCTACTACCACTACTACCACTTCCACTACAATAAACAAGAAAAGAAGAAAAAACAAAAACAAAAACAACAATAAACAAGAAAAGAAGAAGAAGAAGAAGAAAAACAACAACAACAATAACAACTACTACTACTACTACTACAACTACTACAACAACAACAAATAAGAAAACTAAACAAAAATAAACAAGAAAAGAGAAGAAAAGAAAAAAACAACAACAAGAAACAAGAAAACTACTACTACTACTACTACTGTTGCTGCTACAACCACAACTATGACCACGACTACCATTACCACAACAGCAACAAATAAGAAAATAATAAATTAAACAACGACTACCACAACAACAACAAATAAGAAAAGAAGAAATTAAACAACAACTACTACTACTATGACTACCACAACAACAACAAACAAGAAAATAAGTAATTAAACAACAACTACTACCACTACCACTATGACTACTACCCCTACCGCTACTACTACTACAACTACCACAACAACAAGAAACAAGAAAAAAAGAAAAGAAGAAATAAAACAACAACAATAATAATAACAACAACAATAACTACTACTACCACTACTACTACAAAAAACAAAAAAAGAATAAATTAAAGAACAACTACTACTACAACTACTACTACTACAAATAAGAAAATAAGAAATTAAATAACTACTACTACTACCACCACTATTACTACCACTACAAACAAGTAAATAAGAAATTAAAGAACTACTACTACTACTACAAATAAGAAAAGAAGAAATTAAAGAACATGATCTTATCCTCTCTTTGTTTTTAATTCATTCATTCTCCTCTCTCCTCTCTCCTCTCCCCCTCTCTCTCTCTCTCTCTCTCTCTCTCTCTCTCTCTCTTTCTCTCTTATGTTTAATGTTTTTTTCCTCTCTCTCTCGTTCCTTCTTTCATTTTCTCTCTTCCTCTCCCTCTCTCATTTCCTCTCTTTCTCTCTCAGTACACATGATTTTTAACAAAAACAAGCAAAAGAAAATGAGAAAAAACAAAAACAAAGAAAGAGGGAACAATGCACTCATTGCAAAGGCCCGAGGATGGATTTGGCGCTCCTCTTTGTGACGACGGCTCCTCTTTTCCCTCCGTATACTTCCTCCTCTTTTTCGCAAACGGCGGCGGCGGTAGCGGTGGCGAGAAGCTTTCATTCTCCCTCTTTCTCTCTTTCTCTCTTTCTCTCCTTCTCTCCCTCTCAAACGCAAGATGTAGTTTGCTCTCTCTTTCGTTCATTCACACAAAATGACGTGCTTGGATTTTCGCCTGCATTTTTTCGCCTAAGTACTGTCGCTATTTATGTCGCAAATAGCGACGTCGCTAATTTACGTCGGAAATTGCTGTCGCTATGTGCCTGTATCCTTGTAGTGTTAGTAATCGTCGCTATTAGTGTTGCAAATTTATTGCATGCATCGCTATTAGCATCACAATTTATGTCTCAAATCATTGCTATCAACATCACTATTTGCGTCGCTAATAGCGACGCCGATAGCGACGGTTCTATGGCGTCGCTAATACCGATGTCTTTAGTGACAACGGGGGAAATTTTTTTGGTGAAAATTTTTATTGGTTTGAATGTCAGTATGAGATCTGTATCTTGTAGTGTTCCATAGCCATTCTAATGTGCTTTCCGATACCCATTCCAATGCCAATACTAACAAAAATAACAATAGCATACCTAGTTTAAAAAAAGTGCCAACAAAAATAGAGAGCACATCAATTTTAGCTATACAAAATGAGTGTGAAGAAAGAAAGAAAGAAGTAGAGAACACAAATGAAATGTGAGAGAGAGAGAGAGAGAGAGAGAGAGAGAGAGAGAGAGAGAGAGAGAGAGAGAGAGAGAGAGAGAGAGAGAGAGAGAGAGAGAGAGAGAGAGAGAGAGAGAGAGAGAGAGAGAGAGAGAGAGAGAGAGAGCCATCCACAAAGGAGAAGACAACGACGAAGGAGAAGAAGCAGAAAAGGAGGAGGAAGGCAATAAAGGAGAAGAAAAAGAAGAAGACTTGGAAGGAGTGCTTCTTTGAGTTTTGAGATAAGTCCTTTCATCTTTTCTTACTTTGTTTTTCTTTATGCATTGCACTTAAGAGAGAGAGGAGGAGAACAAGAGGGAAAAGGAGATGGAGAGAGAAAGATGTTTATAAATTTATTTATTTTTTATTTGTTTACTTCGTGCATTGTACTTGTGAGGGAGAGGGAGGGAAAGAGAGGGGGGAAAGAATTGTGGGAGAGAGAGAGAGAGAGAGAGAGAGAGAGAGAGAGAGAGAGAGAGAGAGAGAGAGAGAGAGAGAGAGAGAGCCATCCACAAAGGAGAAGACAACGACGAAGGAGAAGAAGCAGAAAAGGAGGAGGAAGGCAATAAAGGAGAAGAAAAAGAAGAAGACTTGGAAGGAGTGCTTCTTTGAGTTTTGAGATAAGTCCTTTCATCTTTTCTTACTTTGTTTTTCTTTATGCATTGCACTTAAGAGAGAGAGGAGGAGAACAAGAGGGAAAAGGAGATGGAGAGAGAAAGATGTTTATAAATTTATTTATTTTTTATTTGTTTACTTCGTGCATTGTACTTGTGAGGGAGAGGGAGGGAAAGAGAGGGGGGAAAGAATTGTGGGAGAGAGAGAGAGAGAGAGAGAGAGAGAGAGAGAGAGAGAGAGAGAGAGAGAGAGAGAGAGAGAGAGAGAGAGAGAGAGAGAGAGAGAGAGAGAGAGAGAGAAGAGGAAAACAGGAAGGGAGGGAGGGAGAAATAGATATGGAGATAGATAGAGTAGAGTAGTTTATTATCGTCCATGGAAGGCCAAATTATGACCCATGGGACCTTTCCAAATATACAATGATTCTCCTCCCCCATGGTAGGAAAGGATATTTACGGTGAAAGAACAATCTATGCAATGTGGTTCTCTCGAAAGCGTAACATAGGGAGAGAGAGAGAGGGGGAAAGAGAGACAAATAGAGAAATAGAAAGATAGGAAGAGAGGAAGAGAAGTAGAGAGAGAAATAGAGGGAGAGAAATAAAGAGAAAGAGGCAGATTAACAAGATCGATGAGATTGATCAATAGGATCAACCTTAGGAAAACATTAAAGTTAGAATAGAGATTTTGGTTTTCTTACATTCCAAATTTTTTTAACTAAAAATAAAAACACCTACTAGGCTATGAATGGAAACACCCACTTGCTTATCATTAAATTCTAGATTTTTTGCTTAAAAAATTTTAGATTTTTCATTTCTACTTAGTTGAGCATGGGTGACCTGATCATTTAGATATCTTCACTTAGGACTACATTGATATGAAAGGGTTTGGTCCAGCAGTATGCCAACACAAAACCTACCTAAAGAAGGATGTTAAGCCAATCATCTAGAAGAGGTACATAATGAACCCAAACTAAGCAAGTCAAGGAAGAGATTGACAAGTTGTTGAGGGTTGATTTCATCAAGCCGATTAATGAAGTGACATGGTTATCTCCTATTGTTGTGATTCCTAAGAAGAATGGGAATATTAGAGTACGTGTGGACTGTCAAGAATCGCGTGGTGGAGGGGGTTGCTCAAGATGCTGCGCCGAACACACACAGAATGCACAAGGAGAAGCTCACTCAAGAGACAAGAAGAGAGATGGAGGCCAAAACGTTTTCTTGCTGATTTCTTCTTCTTCTTCCACACTCTTTACAATGTACACAAAGTATAGATAAGATACAACATAAAAGGAAAGTGGCCTACTAAGTCAAACAATGCATAACCGACTACACGAGTCGACTGGCGCTATAACTATGCCAGCTGTAAATAGGTGTAACAACCTGAATATAATAAGTAATGAGTCAATGGCCATGTGAGAGTCATAATGACCACCGACATGCTAAGTGTAGACGTGTGGACCCATCTAACCAGGCGGTCCATCATCAATGTCCGCATGTGTTGAGCTTGTCATCTCAACACTCCCCCTCAAGCTCAACTGCAACTTTGCAACTCCAAGTAAGCTTCAAAACTTTTGAAGCTTCTCTGTACCCAAGGCCTTCGTGAAGATGTCAGCTATCTGATCCTGTGTGCTGACATACACCAAGTCAATCTCACCTGCTAGTACCTTCTCTCTCACAAAGTGGTAGTGTACCTCAATATGTTTTGTCCTGGCATGGAACACAGGGTTCCTAGCCAATTGTATACTGCTCATGTTGTCACAATAAATGACAACTGGACCTTCCACCTGGACATCCAAATTAGCCAATAGCTTTTGCAGCCATACTACCTCACATGCTACAATAGCAGCACCTCTATACTCAGCCTCTGTACTCGACAAAGCAACTGTAGATTGCTTTTTGCTGCTCCATGCAACTGCTGCACTACCAAGAGAGAACATGTATCCACTGGTAGATCTTCTATCAGACATACTACCAGCCCAATCTGCATCTGTGTATCCAAACACCTGTACATCTGTACTTGCCTCATAGAAAAGTCCATAATGTAATGTGGACTTCACATATCTCAATATGCGTCTGACTGCATCCAAATGTGGCTTTCTAGGTACTTGCATAAACTGACTCACAAGACCAACAGCATAGCTCAAGTCTGGCCTTGTAATGGTCATGTAGATCAAACTCGCCACTATCCTCCTGAACATAGTAGGGTCTTCTATCTCATCCCCAACATCAGCACTCAGCTTTACATTCTACTCCAACGGGACTGAAAGTGGTTTGCATGCATTCATACCATACTTGGACAACATATCCAAGCCATACTGTCTTTGGAACAGCCATATACCATCATCACATCTGATCACCTCAATGCCAAGGAAGTACCTTAGCTCACCTAAATCCTTCATCTCAAACTTCATCTTCAAACATCCCTTGACTTCAGTAATCCCACTATCACTATCACTTGTAATAATCAAGTCATCCACATAGATGACTATAATGACCAAACTTGCATCTCCCTTTCTCACATAAAGTGAGCGATCAGCATCAGAAACATAAAATCCAATATTGACAAGACACTCTCTGATCTTGTCAGACCATGCTCTAGGTGCTTGCTTGAGCCCATAGAGTGCCTTCTTCAACCTACACACATACGTGGGATGCTCTAAATCTTCATAACCTGCTGGCTGATCCATATACACTTCTTCCTGCAAATCACCATGCAAGAAGGCATTCTTTACATCCATTTGCTGCAACCTCCAACCTTTGGCTGCTGCCAAAGCAATCACACATCTGACAGTTGCCATCCTAGCAACTGGACTGAAGGTTTCATCATAATCTATGCCATATGTCTGGGCATAGCCTTTTGCAACCAGCCTAGCTTTGTACCTGCTAATAGAACCATCTGCATTGTGCTTAATCTTATAAACCCACTTACATCCAATAGCTTTCTTTCCCTTCGGCAATGATACTAGATCCCAAGTCTTATTGGCCTCTAATGCAGCCATCTCCTCATCCATTGCTGCATCCCAATGAGCATGACCAACAGCCTCCTCAAAACATGTGGGCTCAACATCCTCAACTAGTTTCACCATATAAGCATAATGGTGAGCTGCATAACCTTCAAAACCAAATCTTTTAACAGGGTATCTCACCCTGCTAGACCTGCGTACCACTGGATCACTCAATGGAGTCTTTACATTAACGCGTGCTCTCTGCACACCTGGAGTCCTCACTGAAGGAATGCCAAGCTCATCATCCAAGCTCTCTGAGCCACTGGAGTCTCCATCAAGAACTGCATCAATGCCTTCTGACACTTTACTCTTTCCTTTGTCTTTACCTGTAGTGCTACTAGATGCACCTGAAGATGTAGAGCTACTCCTTAGTCTCCCAGACCAAGGACTACCAGATGATGTCTCTGGTCCGCTAAGAGTTTGTGATTCTTGCTTTTCAGCCTACACATGAGTGTCATGATCATCATCATCATCCAATGCATCACCACTAGATGCATACCAACTGCTCATTTCATCAAAGATGACATCCTTGCTCACTCTGAACTTACATGTGACAGGGTTGTAACAGTGATACCCTTTCTGCTCTAAAGAGTATCCAATAAAGACACACTTTTCAGCCTTTGGATCCAGTTTCTTCCGCAACTCATCTGGCACATGAACATACGCAATGCAGCCAAACACTTTCAAGTGTGAAACATCAGGCTTTTTACCTGTAAAACATTCTTCGGGGGTCATACCATGAACTGCAGCTGTGGGAGTTCTGTTCATAATATAAACAGCAGTATGAACAGCCTCAAACAAAAAATGCTTAGGCATATTCTTTTCAGCCATCAAGGCACGTGCAACTTCTGCAATATGCCTGTTTCTCCTTTCTGCAACCCCATTTTGCTGTGGGGTATACCTGCATGTGAACTGTCTCTTTATCCCATGAGACCTCAGAAAATCACTGAACTCATTTGAGAGGTACTCTCCCCCTCCATCTGACCTCAGGCACTTTACTTTCAAGCCTGTTTCTCTTTCAACTGCAGCCTTGAAAGTTCTAAAGTGCTCAAAAGCTTCACTCTTTTCCTTCATAAAATATACCCACAGCTTTCTAGAACAATCATCAATGAATGTGACAAAGTATGAACTGCCTCCAAGAGATACATTTTGTGTAGGCCCCCAAATGTTTGTATGCACAACATCAAGGATATTTCTGCTTACATCTCTGTCATATGAAAAGGGTTGTCTTGCCTGCTTACCAAACTGACATGCTTCACATACTTTTTGAAATTCTGCAACTTTAAAAGTAGGCAAACCTGTAACCAACCCTTTGGACTGCATTAATTTCAGCCTTTGTACATTTGCATGTCCAATGCGTTTGTGCCAAATTTCAATGTCTGCAACAACACCTTTTCCTTTGGCATAGATAGCAGCATTCATAGTAGGAATTCCAGCATCTAGAGTGAACATACGTCCAACTCTACTTCCCTTTGCTACCAACCTGCACTTGTCATTGAAGTCTTCTACAAAGCAGCCCTTTGCATTAAATCTGACTTGCAGCCCTTGCTCTACCATTTGACCGACTGACACCAAGTTCTTTGTAATAGATGGCACATGTAATACATCTGAAAGACTCTTTGTCTTACCATCATGCAAGGACAAGGGAACTTTTCCAATGTGTGAAATTGGGTGGCATGAGTCATCACCCGTCTGCACATAACCTGCATTCTACAAATCCTACATCTCTCCAAACCATTCTGCATGGCTGGTCATATGATTGGATGCACCTGAATCAACATACCAAACATCTTCATGTGTTCCCTTTCCTGTAACAGCATTTAGTATATGTTGCATAACGAACAAACGTTCATTTTTGTCTTCATTCTGTCGTGAAGACGATGCATAGTTTCCTTGCTGCAACTTACCACTGCGGATATAATCTCTCTTAGCATAACATTGGGCTGCAATATGACCTGTTTTGCCACAGTAGTGGCACACAATACCAAAGTTGTTAGAACCTCTGTTCTGCCATCCACCTCTTCCTCTAAAGCTCCCCCTGCCTTTAAAGTTACCACGACCTCCTGAAACCTGCATATCGCCAAATTGCTGATTCAATCTGTTTTGCTGGTTGTCACTACCACGTCCTGTACCACGGCCTCTTGAAGAGAACCTGCCACGTCCCCTTCCTGAACTGGAGTAGAAAGCTTGGACCTGTTCACCACTTCTTTCAGATGTCTCACTCTGCATGTTGATCTCTTCAGTGATCATAAGGGAGACCAACTCATCGAAATCTGAAAATGGCTTTCTGACATATACAGAAGTTACAAAAGACTTCCAAGCCTTTTCATTGTTAAGTCCACCCAAGGTAGACGACACCAAATCATCATCATCGGGCATTGCATCAATCGCTGCCAATGCATCTGCAATGCTTCTTACCTTTAGTGCATACTCATTGATAGACATCTTCCCTTTCTTTAATGTATTCAACTCTTGCTTGAGTTGAATCTTTCGTGCCTTTGTATTTACAGAAAACATACTTTCAAGTATGGTCCAAGCTGCATATGAATTCTTTGCATTTCTAATGTGTCCCAGCATATTATTGTCAATTACTGCAGACAACCAATACATGACCTTTTTATCCTTTGTATTCCATTCCTTCCGTGCCTTTGTCTCTTCTGCAGTTGGAGGATCACTCATCTCCGGTTCCTTTTCTTCACCTGAAACAAACTCATAGAGGCCTTTTCCAATAAGGAAGTTCGTGACACGGAACTTCCATGAAGGGTAGTTGTTCTTGTCGAGCTTCTCAATGATAGGGCTTCCACTGTTCTCTGCCATTATCACAAAATTAATACCAACAGCAAGTAAATCTTCTGCAACCCTGGACCTGTAGTGCACAGCAATACACCAGACAGCCTTTTTAACTGTCTGCTCAACGATACATGCAATCTGCAACCTTTTTGCAGATAAGCCTTGTGTTTACTCACTGGTAAATACCTTTGAACTTACAGATCTGAAATCTGTAACCTGGGCACCCGCGTTCGGTCAATACAGTCGAAGTCACAGTGTACCCCGAAACTGCTGTCCGCAACCTTGCGGCTCTAAAACGGGCCCTGAAACGGCCTCAAATGCCCAAAATAACTGCGGCAAGCCCTAAAGGGCTTTTCTGCAGAATATACAGTGCTCTTCGCGCACACCAAATCTCACTGCAATCTGAGATTTTTGCTCTGCCCTGCTTCCGGTGCCTCCACAAGCACTATCCAAGAGAAGGAGTAGAAGAATGGGAGAGATTCTTACCCGTAGCTTGCTTGCTCGAACCTTGCTTCTTCTCCTTCACTTCAACCTTCGAAATCAGCCTCTCTCAATGGCCGGCTCTGATACCATGTCAAGAATCGCGTGGTGGAGGGGGTTGCTCAAGATGCTGCGCCGAACACACACAGAATGCACAAGGAGAAGCTCACTCAAGAGACAAGAAGAGAGATGGAGGCCAAAACGTTTTCTTGCTGATTTCTTCTTCTTCTTCCACACTCTTTACAATGTACACAAAGTATAGATAGGATACAACATAAAAGGAAAGTGGCCTACTAAGTCAAACAATGCATAACCGACTACACTAGTCGACTGGCGCTATAACTATGCCAGCTGTAAATAGGTGTAACAACCTGAATATAATAAGTAATGAGTCAGTGGCCATGTGAGAGTCATAATGACCACCGACATGCTAAGTGTAGACGTGTGGACCCATCTAACCAGGCGGTCCATCATCAATGTCCGCATGTGTTGAGCTTGTCATCTCAACATGGACTACATGAATTTGAATGTAGCCACAATTTTAGATACTTTCCTAGTACTATTATTGCTCTTTGCTTGATGATGTAGAAAGACATGAGATGTATAGTTTTTTGGATGGATTTTTATGCTATAATTAGATCAGGAGGCATCCATATGATATGGACAAAACTGCTTTCATCATGGAATGGGGAGCCTATGTTAGTACTAAAATGAATTTTGGCCTCAAGAATGGACCCTTTGAGTTCCAAGGAGCTACATAGAAGACATTCAACCCATACTTGAAAACCTTCATGAAAGTATTTATAGATAACTTTTGTGTCTTCGATAAGAAGAATGAGCACTTGAAGCATCTTAGGCTTTGCTTTGAGAGGTGTAAGAAGTTTGGCATGTCCTTAAATCCTTTCAAGTTGACTTTTGCAGAAAAAAAAGGGGGAGCACTCTTGGGCCATATCCTATCAGAAGAAGGTATGGTAGTAAATCCTAGAAAGATAGTAGTAGTAAAAAAGGCCAAAAGCTATGTCAAACGTGCAAGGATTCATGAGATTTTTTGGCAAGGTGAAGTGGCACAATAGATATTTGATGTATTTATCATATATCCATCCTTACCACTTTAATCAAGAGAGGCATGCAATATGTTTGGAGGGAAAATCACGAGTAAACTTTCACTCTACTCAAGAAAATGCTAGTGGTAACTCCAATACTATAGCCTTCTACATGGGACCTATCCTTCCATGTATTTGTTAATGCTTGTAATATAGTTCTAGGAGTTGTGCTTATGTAAGAAAAGCACTTGACTAGTTTAGATCGATATATTATGCAAATAGAAGATTAATGTTAACCCTAATGCAACAAAAAAAGTAAAAATAAAATTAAAAAGACATAGGGCAAAGCGAAAAAGGTGGCCCAACTAAAGAAAAAGGAGGGAAAAAGGCCAAAAGTGCAAGGACAACCTTAAAAGTTCAGGGGGAAAACTCAAAAGAGGAAAGGTGCATTTTAAATATAAAAGTGTATTCTAAATCCTTGTAAAAGAGCACCATGCTCCCTCCTGTGCAATTTGTAAATGTAGACGGGCATGGGTGAAGGCACAATGCAAATAGGAAGGGAATAGGACACGATAACCTAGGCTTAAATGGTTGGGCATGTAAAAAAGGGATGGGTGCCCAAAGGGGATAAGGGTTATGTATAAAAAGGCAAAAAAGTGAATGAAGAAGATCATTCTTGTGTGTAAAACTAGCTCTCTTCTTCTCTTGTTCTTCTTGTTCTTCTTGCTTTTGGTTGAGCTTGTTCTTTCTTGCTTGACCCTCCAGTATCACCTGATTACTTGTTGGGTAATTAGGTGATATTTCATGTGGACCACTAGGATCTTTTGTTCTCGATCAATAAAACTTAGTTAATATGCAAATTGGTTAGATGGATATTATTGTTACAAGAGTTTGACTATAAAGTCATTCACATTATAGGGAAAGAACATCCAATGGTTGATTATCTCAATAGATTGGAAAATGATGACATAGAAGCAAGGGTTCTTGATTACCTACCTGACGCTAAACTCTTTGAAGTTCGAGTTGTACACTTGGGTTCATTTTATGAACAACTACTACATTTCTTGCTAGGAGTTTGTTAGAGAAGGAAGTTGGAACTAAAGAGTAGACAATTTTAGGTTATCATGAATATATTATAGAGAACAGGAGCTGACAATGTATTGAGAAGATGTGTGCATGAGTATGAATAGCTAGAAATCCTTCATGAGGCCCATGAACTATTAGGTGGCCACTTTTCTAGGGAGATTACAAGCAGTAGAAGTTTACTAGTAGGTTCATGGTGGCCTATTGTCTTGAAGGATGCCTACCAATATGGCAAAGAGTGCTTACAATGTTTGAAGGAGGGTCGGCCTCTTAACAGAGATAGGACGCAAGATCATCTTAAATTATTGCTTGAGCCATTTTAAAAATGGAAGATAGATTTTGTTGGGCCTTTCAAGCTGACTACAAAGAGGACAAGTCATCAGTATATTTTGGTTTGCACTGGCTAATGTATAGAATGGGTAGAAGCTCAAGCTTTGAAAGACAATCAGGTCACCTATGTAGCCAAGTTTTTATATTCCAACATCCCCATGCCATCCACAGGCTAATGGGCATAGGTAGAGAGCTCCAACAAGATTCTACTTTATCTTTAAGAAAATAATTTCGGATAATAGAAAGTATTGGGATGGAAAGTTGGACTCTTCATTATGGGCATTCAAGACTGCATACAAGGTTACAATGAGACTTACACCCTTCAAGCTAGTGTATGGCTTAGATGTTGTTGTGCCCATGGAGTTCGTGGTTCCTACCTTGAGAATTGATGTAGAGCACAATCTAAATCTAGAAAGGTTAGTGCAACATAGACTGGAACAACTCTTGAAGCTAGAAGAGGACCGAATGTTAGTTGCCTATGTATCAGGAGGGAGTCACACAGTCTAGAAGGAAAACATGAGTGAATAGGCATATAAAGAAGATCTTTGAAGAGGGGGATTGGGTTGTGGCATATAATTCTAGACTTAGAAAATTTCCTGGTAAACTAAAACTAAGGTATGTTTGACTATTTACCATTTGTAAATATTAAGGTCAAGGAACATTTTTATTGAAGGACTTGAATGGTAATGTCCTTAAATGTATCGTTAAAGTGTTTAGATTGAAAAGAATGGTACATTCATATTATACCCCTATTCATTTGTGGGAGCTCATGCTTGATTGCCAAGACCCATGGACCACTTATTATTTCAAGTATTTCAAGCCAAGTGCAATAGCTATCTCTCACATAGCCGTACATGCTCTCATACTACGAGTGTAGTAAGCTTACCTCCATGCTCAATCGAGTTCCTCCTCCTTCGAGTACTCTGATAGCTTCAAATCCAAGGTGAAAGCTCAATCCTCTAGCTCCAAGATCCATGCTCCATCACTAATCGGGGCGAGACAAGAAGAAGAAGAAGAAGAAGAAGAAGAAGAAGAAGAAGAAGAAGAAGAAGAAGAAGAAGAAGAGAGGAGAAGATGGAGAGCTTCTCCACCACGGTCCCTCACCTTCACACACTTACTCCCTCACACTCAATAAAAAGAAGAAGAAGAGAAGAGGAGAGCTAGTTTTGGCCACACACAAGAATGAACTTCTCTATTCACTTTTTTGGCTTTTATACATGCCCTAATCCCTTTTGGGCTCTCACCTCTTTTTTTACATGATTGGCCATTTTAGCCTAGGTCCTCTTTTCTTATTCCCTTCTATTCATATTGTGGCTTCTACTCTTTACAAATAGCACAGGAGGGAGCCTGGCACTCTTTTACAAAGATTTAGGAGAACCTTTGCATTTTAAAATGTGCCTCTTCCATTTTTACACTTGCCTTGGGTTTTTAAGGTTTCTTTGTGCTTTTGGCATTTTCTTCTCTTATTTTTGCCATCAAGATGCCTTTTTCCACTTTTCCCAGTATTTTAACTTTTTCTTTTGCTTCCTTTTATTTTCTTTTTTCCTTTCTTGCACAGGGGTTAACATTATCTGCCTCCTAGTTGAGTGTCAGTTCCATGGCACTTATGGGCTTTGTTGATGGGGGATCAAATGGTTGAAAGGTTGTCATGGGAGGTTGATGATGGGGCCTTGAGGGGATTGGATGTGGAGAAGAAGCATATCAAAATGGTTGAGGTTGTGGAAGTTGAGAGTAGATTGAGTGGGTGACGGGGCCTCCAAAGTGGATGGGTTATTGCGGTTGGTTGAACTTACCAAAAGGAAAAGAAGGTGCGCTAATGGCTAGGGGGTGTGTCTACCTTTCTATGTAAGTAGCACATTGTGTCCATGCTAGTGGAACTAGGAGTTGCAAGCCTGGGGTGTTGTCCCATACTTGAGGACCTAGTAGTTATAAAGGGGAGGTGCAGTGGGTGTAGCTTAGGGAGAGAGGTCTAACCATAGGTGAGTGTGACCTCCCTAGGTGTGTCCTACCCTTGATGGGCCCTAAGTGTGAAGTGGGTGAACAAGAGGGGCTAGGGGGTTAGGCACGGATAGGCACGGAGCCGGCTGACCAAGGCCACTAGATGCACCTAATTTGAGAACCCCTAGGCGCAATGGTTGTGGCTTTCTAATGTTATAGTGGACTTTATTTTTTCTTTCCCTTTTTCCTCATTTTTTCTTTTCTTCTTTTTTCTTTTTTTTCTTTTTCCTTTCTTTTTATTTTTGGTACAAGTAGGAGGAGACAAGCTAGATGTCATCCTCATGCTCCTTAAGAGCTTCACGAGGAGGGGGCCTAAGGGATTTGCTAAGGAATGTAGGGCTTAGCATGTAGACCTTCTGATTAATCCTTACATTGAGTGGGGTAGTAGAGAGGAAAGGATGTTTACATTTTGAGATTCCTACTATCACTCATACCTTCTAAGAGACTCATGCAGAATGTTAGCAAGAGAGAGTAGCCCTAGCATGAGGCAAGTCATCACCGCACAACTATCTATTCTAGCATTGATATCAAAGTAGAGAAGTGGTAGGCACTCTTCCTATAGTACTAGCTTCTATTTTAATAGGACTTGTAAGAGACGGAGGTAATTACAGGTGGTGAGGAAGGTGGGGTCTGAGCATGATGCTGTGAACACATCTAGGAAGTGAGTGATGGAAGGTTGGAGGTCTTGAGCTCAAAAAATGAGGCACTCTTTAGGGGGGTTGGAGGCATTGACATTATAGATCAAGGGGAAGTCGTACCTGCCATGCTTCCCCTGGTCGAAATCCACACCATGGCACCTTGGGTCAGCCATGTAAGTGGGGTTATTCCTTTCGTATGGAAGAGTATTACAAAAGGCCATCCATACCTTAAAATTATTGTCCCAAATCTTTTGATGCCATTCAGGCTAGGACTCATATCCTTTGACTTTTCTTGGCTCCTCCATCACCTTATCCTCCTAGCACATTAGGCAAGTTCTCTCCTCCACAATGTGGGATTTTGGATTCTCTCATCTTGTCACCGCTTTCCTAGCCTCTCAGAGATCTGTATGGCCCCTTCAACCACTTGTGCAGGTAGCACCTTATTTAGAGTATCAGGGTAGAAGACTTCAAATTGAAATGGTGTGCACCTATTCTCCCATTGCTCCTAGCGATTCAACTCTCGTGCCTAGTTGATTGGTAGTTGTTCCTCAATTTGCAGCATTTGGACATCATGTGTTGCTTGTGGCTTGGCACTAAATTTTCTCCTTGTGAGATCGATCAATTCCCTGTGTTTTCTTTTTTCCTCGATTATTCTTTCCATGGTGACCGTGTCTTCTTCTTGCCCTTCTGCTTCTGTTGATGGAGGTAGGGGTGGGCTCTATTTAGCAAACTGCCCTTTGGGGTTGTCAAGCAGCTCCAAATCAGGGCCTTCCTCCATTGGTGGTTTTGGTTGGGTGGTTGTGGTCGGCTATTCGTGTTGTCCTTGGCCTCCAATTTCCAATTGCTCTAAGTCTTCTCTAGAGAGCCTTGCTTACAAAGCAAAATATACCTTTGTTTCTCTAGACTTGGGCTTGAGCTGGTTCTAGGGGTGTGCTCTTGGATCCCATATTGTCCTTGTGATTTCCAGTTTCTTCTTTAAGCCTTCTATGCCATCCTCATCTCCTGCGTGATTTACATGAAGCACAATAGGAAGGCCTGTTTTTGGACCTCTAGCCCCACCTCTACTATTTCCACCCAGGTCATGATCCTTCCATTTTCTGCTAGATCAAGGCGTTTGGCCAAGTCTTTGACCCTGTGCCAAGGTTTCTCTCTTCCCAAGCCTTGGCCTTCTCCTCCATCTTGCCTCTAACTCAGTTGTAGCTCTTGTGGCAGTGTTGTCACCACCTCTTCTTCTTGTAGTATTTTCTACTCAAGGAGAGTCTCAGGAGTCGGTTCTCTACCTCTAGCAACTTTTTGGTTGACTCCTTGTCCTTTTGTGCCTTGGCCTCCTACAACTCCTTGAGCAACTGTTTATTTTACCTGCTCTCTTTATGATATTGTGCATGAGCTTGAGTCTTCACTCTTTTCACCTCCTCTGTGAGCTCATCCGCGGTCTTCTTCAGTTTCTCAAGGATCTCTTCCATGTCCTTTTGTCCTTGCATGGGACTTGAAAAATCCATTTCCAAGCTCATTTCATCCTCTACTTTCTCCAACTAGAGTTCCTCAGCCTGCTCTTTTATCCTTTGCAAATTGGAGTTCTTGTATGCCTTGTTATTATTTTCTCACATCCACCTCCTTCTTTGCTTCTAATCCTTCTTCATGTCATTCATTTGCCTTTGATAAACAATCATTTGCTTCGTCTTATCGAGTTGATAGGCACTAGTGAATGCCTCTTTTTCAATCTCTAGCTCTACCATATCAACCTTTCTTTCCTCTTTTATATTTTCTAGCTGTTCTTGGAGCTCCTATACATATTCATCATAATTAGCCACTGGTAGCAAGGCTAGTAGCATGGATATTGTTGATGTTTCTACTTTGGGCTTCTTTGGGTCCTTTTTAGATTCACCCTTGAGGCCGACCTTGTTGTCCTTATCACAGGAGCTCCACCACTATGCACTAGGCCTAGTTGCTTTGAGCTCAACAAGTACTACACTCACAACACCATGTTGCTTTGGTCCACTTGGAATTTTGAGGTCTCTTGAGTGGTGGCAAGTGTGCAGTCAAGGTTGGAGAGGGTGGGTGTAGCGAGGCCTTTTCCTTGCCCATCATGATGGGTTATTGAGCCCTCTCTTCTACAGTGGTGCTTGATCCTAATTCTTCCCTTAGGCTTCTCTTTGGTAGCTTGCTCAACTTCTTTTTCTTTGCACCCTTGTTTATTCTTCATCTCCTAGGTTTCCTGTGGAGAAGGAGATTGGAGTTTGCATATGTAGTGGTGATTGAACTAGTGATTCATGGGCAGGGGAGCGCTCTGGAGTCTCTTCCACTACTTTTGGTTTTTCCAGGTCTCCAACGGCCTCTTAGATAATTGCGGTTAGCACACCTCCAAATACTATGCTTGAGGCCTTGGCCAATGGTTTCTTCTGTGACTTCCCTACAATGAAAGCCGAGGACTCCCCGCCTACTGGTCTTACATTTGTGGCTAGTGCTTTTGCTGAAGCTTCAATGGTTTTCTGCACATAACCATTCTAATTCACTTTGTCTAAGGACCTGGCACAGTGAGGCTCTCTTGCAAAGGTACTCCAATCCTACTCATTAAAGCATTGTACCTTTGACGATTGGAGAATAGAGCATAGATTGTCTTTGCATGCAACCTAACCTCAAGGTTTGGAATTTTGGCTAGGCTAACTCCGTTGTTGGTGTGGACTAGGGCCTTGTCCATTCCTAGCATACTATAGGCATCTATTTTAGACTGCCTCTCAACTTTGTTGACCAAGCCCAACTCTCTTTCCACCATTTCGAGGCTCAGTTCAACTTCAACCTTGTGGGTTTCTTCTCCTTATCTCATCGCATTATAGTGTTGTGGTTCCTGTTAGCATCAAAAGTTTGTAGGAATTGCGTGCACTTGCTATAATCCACAACTTGTTTGACTTTCTCTACCTACTTTCTCAAGTTGCATGGTTGACAATCTACTTCACAGCATGTTCTTCCATGGCCACATCTTCCAAGTTCAGAAGAATGTTCTTAAACTTAAACTAGTTGAAGGCCCTTATTTCTACCGTTAGGCCATACTTTGTCTGACATCATAGCTCACACACTAGTTTTCTTGATACCACTCTTTGTGTGACAAGATAAGTAGATAATGAATGCAGGCTATGTAAAGGTGAAATGCTTAAGTCTAGAATGGAAACTTTTGCTTCAAGCAGTCCACACTTTTCAACAAAATTTCCTAAATTTTTCCTTGATCATAAGTTGACCTTCATCCATCTTTTTAGCTTTTAAATTTCAGTTGAGATTTTAAGACATGTCTTCTTTTCCACCTTACCCCCTCTCCCTTGGGAATGATCTAAATCCTTCCTATGATTGGAGGATGAAGGGTTAATGGCATTAAGCACATGTTGCAGTGCTTCACTTTTATATGAGCCAAATGTAGAAGTGTGGGCTATACTCCAAATGAGCACGTTGGTCCATGTCGTGAGGTCAAATGCCTACGTGTGTAACGGACATCAATTAGGAAGTCACTGAAGTTGATCCTACTGGCAATGTGTAGCTCTTCCTCGACAAGGATTTGATCTAAATAGGGATGGGCCATGACATGATCTGCTAAGGGTTGATTGCGAGTGATGGCCAATATTCTCAAGAAGGTAGGAGCTACATAAGTGAGGCCATACTCACAGATTTTGATGGCACGTCTCTCTTCACGGCACTGGTCATAATTGGGTAGCCCTCTTATTTCCCATTGGAGACAGAGACCATACCATTTACATAGAAAGGAAGAGTAAGTGTCGGCTAGCTTTTAAGTTCTTCTAGCTCTTGTTGAGAAATGACAAATGATGTATGCTCTAGGAAGAGATGTCCTGAATCCCATATGCTCAATGAGAAGAGTGGAACAACCCAACTACTATAAAGCATTGTACTTGCAAGATGAGTAATGCAATATGATGGTACTTTTGTCCTTTCAGTTGAGAGTTTGAGTCATTGTCCAACCACACAAGACTGTGTTTATGAGTCCAAGTCTCAATCTTGGAACCTAATTCAATTGTGTGACATTTTATATTCAACTCTATGTCTTCACGAGTTCACTCTATCTCTTCAAGCTACCATAGCCATGCTCTAGATCCATTCTTTTGACATTAACTTTTGGCAGAGACTTTGCTCTTGCTATAGGAGGTGATTAGCCTTCGTTTAATGGACATGAATTTAGATTCTTGCTAGATGCATGGTAGCTTGTGTACATTTGTTGCTAAAGGCTCTTCTAGGAGACCTAAGTCCAACCACTCATAGCTTTGAGCAAGCATAATGAAGGTGGCATCCAAATTTCTAATGCAAGTGACCAAGTCACCCCCCTTGTTCTCAGCTAAATCTGAGGCTTAAGTGAGAATAGGTCGATGCTCATAAGAGTGCCTAAGACCACGAGGGGTTGGGGTTTTATTGGGCTAGATAAATCAACAATTGATGCCTGGTGCATGGATTGATCAGTAGAGCACTCATCAATAACTAGTGTGAAGGGTTGTCTTGGGGCTTTGAGGTTGCACTGCTTTCTGCTTGTGGAACAGCACAGACACTAGGAGTGTTGGGTTGCATCGGTCTAGGGATGGCAGATTACAATTTCGATTGATCCCGTTGAGGCTCTATTGGTTTGGTGGCTTTTAGTTTAATAAACTTCTTAGCTCTAGGAGGATTAGAAGGTTTTGGAGATGGGCTACTAGTTGGCGATTGAAAGGCACGCATGCCACTCATGATATTAGGCAACCAAATCTAGTTGTTGCCTTCATAATAGCCTTGAGCATGCAATAGGGCTTTAGGAACCCATCGCGCCTTAGCTATTCATTTGGTTCTATACCATTGAATTTTTCTCCTAGGCTTAGGGCATGATGTTTGGGAATTATGGGTCCATGCAGGTTGGCTTTTAGGTGGTCGTGATTGTCGTATAGGTACCCATTTGAGTTGTGGCTCAATGGTTTGGACCATGTCTTCTTTGGGTTGTGGTCAGATTGTCCTAGTGGGGTGGAATGAGTCACGACACCCCTTCTTAGACTTTACACAAGGTTCCCCTACCGGTGGCTCTGTGGGCTTAGATGGAGCCATGTTGCCCTTGTTGAAAGCCATCAATATGCGAACACTGCCAATAGCAAGTTGAATGTACTATGAGTTGTAGTCAACATTTCAATGGGCTTCTTATATGTGTGATCCAATAGCAATTTCCTACCAGTGGCCTTAGTGTTAAGTAACACATAGAAGATCATAGGGAGGCTTTTAGACTTGATAGAGACCACTACTTTGCACTTTCCCAGCAGTGGGTAGGACTACCTCCCAACAAACAGGTTGAGCTTAGCATTTGTGAGCTACAACTGGGGTGACCAATGAGAGTCCAATGCTCATGGATAAGGATGTTGAAGTCAGCTCCCTCATATCGATAAGCACATCGAAGGTGTGTATTTTTTGAGTAGTGACTATTATTCGGCAAGTAAGCAGGTGCTACTACTTCCTCATCCATATCCTCGATCTATGCGATAGTGGTGACTCTTAGGTTTACAAGGGGTTGCAACATTGGTAGCTCATGCAACGGATGGGTTGGAGGGTAGTACTTCTTGATGTGACTACCATTGAAGAAGTCTATGCCCTCGCCCTCTAAGGTCTTGACCTCAACATTTTGATTTTGACTAACGTTGTGGTGAAAGGCCCTTATCCTCTAAACTTCATTTTTTGCTTATGGCCCTTCACAAAGTATAGCAACACAAGGTCGCCTTACTCGAGGTCACGCTATTTGACATGCTTGTTAAACCAACTCTTGTGTCATGCTTTTTCATAGATTAGTGCATGGGTAGCTAAGAGCCAAGTCTCAAAAAGGCATTCTAGCTCTACTAGGCATTCCGTCCATGCCTCCTTTCCATCCCATCTCTCTTGTACTGCTACTCTCAAGCTTGGAATGAAAAATTCTACTAGCAGGATCACTTCGGTCCCGTAGGTAATTTTGAAGGGTGTTTTCCCCATTGCCATCTTGTAGGTTGTCCTATAGGCCCATAGTGCTACCATGGGCTTGTTATCCCAATCGCTGCGCAAGGCAGAGACAACTTTAGTTAAGACATTCACTAGGATTTTGTTCATGGCTTCTACCTAATCATTGGCTTGAGGACAGTAAGATGATGATTTCCTATGGATGATTAGGATTGTGGATAGCAAATGAGCAAGTACTTCATTAATGAAGTGTGTGTCTTGGTCACTAATTAGCTCGATGGGATAGCCAAATCGTGAGATCACCTACTCCTAGAGGAACTTAGCCATAGTCCTAGTGTTGTTCTTCTTGGTGGCTTGAGCTTTGGCCCATTTCATGAGATAGTTAGTGGCTACTACAATGTACTTGGCCTGGGAGTACTATGCTGTTGATATGTCCAATGAAGTTGATTCTCCATTTTTCAAAGGATTGTTGTGCTATGAGTGGGGTCAACTCCATCTTATCTTTACAAACACGGACCTTGGTCCTTTGGCACTCGTCACAATGCTTTACAAATTTGGCAACATTGCAGAATAGGATGCATCATAGTTGAGATTGTAGCATCTTGCGGGCCATGGTATCTCCACTGAAGTGCCATCTATCGATTCGAACATGCACTTCACTCAGCACATCATGCATTTTGTGCTCACACATGCATCCTCACAATAAGCCAACCTGTCCCAATCTATAGAGCTAGCCGACAATTAACTAATAGGGATGAATCTTAAGGATAAGACGCTTTAGCTTGGCCTTTTAGATAGGTCTCTCAGGTAATCTATGCTCAAAGATCTGAACTATGTCATTTGCCCAATATGGCGTTAAGTTTGCACTGGACAAGTCTTTTTCACTGGACATGCTAAATAGGTGTGCATTGGGTAGGTCATCTACAATCCTCTATCTAGTGGATTCTCCTATGGTGGCTATGTGGGACATGTGATCAACCATGTAATATTTCTTGCTCTTGCATACAACCACAGAGAAGTTAAACTCTAAAAACAAAAGCAACCATCTAGCTATGCGTCCTATAATGTAGGGTTTATTTACAAGATAAAGCAAAGCTTGATGGCCCACAAAGAAGGTGAAAGGTGTAGCCAAAAGATAATGCTGAAACTTATTTATAGCAAATAATACCATGGTTAGGCCTTTCCTCTCCATCCTGGAGTAGTTCATCTCCGTATGCGTGAGTTGTTTACTAGTAAATCTCACTGGATAGTCAAGATTGTGTTCACCAGGTTGGCACAAAATAGTTCTATGACAAACTTTGATGCATCAGTCTACACATGGAATGTTATGCTCCAATTTGGGGCTTGTAGAATTGGTGAGGTAGTGAGAGCCTTTTTCAATTCCTCATAAGCACGTTGGCACTCCTCTGTCCACTCAAATACGATCAATGACTTGTAAAGTGGTCTAGCAATCGATGCATAGTTCAAGACGAAGCACCGATAGTACCCTTTGTGCCCTAGAAAGTATTGAACTCTGTTAAGACTTCAAGATCTTTTATCTTTAGTATGTGTGTAACCGACACTTTGCCACCTATCATATGTCTAGCTGTATCAGCAAGTGTGGGGCATTAAATAAGTAGGTGACTTTAGGCAGTGTGTGAATGGTCTGTAAGACCTTTAGTGTGTTATATTCACTTCAGTTATGTGTTATGGAATAATGAGAAAAATGAGATGAGAGCACATTGCTCCTCTATGTTACTCCAACCCTTCTCTCTGTCTCTCAACATGGTATCAGAGCCATGAATGGGCTCTGTGGTGGATAGCATTTTGGAAGAAGACTGGAAGACTGAAGGCCAAGGGTTCCTGTGAATAGCAAGCTACCTGCCATTGTTACAAGGTATGTGTTATTTTCCTATGAGCACTAGCCTAGCTATCCAGTGCTTGGAGATACATTGTGGAAGGTACTTGAAGGTCCTAACATGGCAATGCATTTATGGAAGCTTAGTTTGAAGGTTATGCACAGGTACACACACATGGAACAGAGCATGAACTGTTGTAAATAGTGAATATATAGCATACACTGGATCTTGGTTGAAGTATTGAAGCTATCTGACATGCATTCTTGGCTCCATTGAAGTGTAGATACATCTTGGAAGACATATGTATTGTGTCTTATGCATTTGAGTTGCAATTTCTTGGAAAAAACACTCAGATTTGAGAGTGTATGAAAGGCTGAAAATTGTCATAAAACTATGGACAGCAAGCATTCATTGGTCCTAAAGCATTATATAACATTGGTTAACTTCTGTCAAAAGTATGACATGTCATATGTTTGCTGAATGTTTGGAGGACTGAGATAAGCATTGAATGCTCATGAAAGCTAAAGTTTGGAGCTAAAAATAAATGCATTGACACTTTTTTGGCTAGTTATAAATAGGGAATGCATTCTAAGACATTGTATGTTGAGAAGACAACTCGGGTAAGTTACTCATGAATATATGTGTGCATCATGTGGGTTCAAAATAGGATATTTTTAGAATACTATTTTTATACATTTTTCACATATAGAAGGGTATAATATAAAGGAGTTATTTACAAATTGAATAGAAAAGGTTTATGTTTTGTTCATTGAAAATTCATAGATAAGGATACTCATAAATAGGCCTTGAATGCATGTGATGTAGAGGATATGCATATAGTAACTTCCTCGAGGAAGACTAAGTGTCATAGTTATCTGTATGGTCATATATTGACTCCTACATTTGATAGCACATGTATGAAGTACTTTGAGGACATTTTGGAGCTGGATAAACCTAGTTTGACTGAGTATTGGCTGACTACAACCTACAAGCAAGGTATTTAACACTTGTACTTGATGTATATGCACTAAACTGTGCCGACATGATCATGTATGGACTCCTACATGTACTAGCACATGTATGTATGACATGTATACTTATCAATTTTGGCCTTGAAAGAGCTGGTGGTCAATTGACAATCTACAGGTTTTAGACTGCATGTTTGGCTGAGTGGAGTGAGGTTGCATGATACAGAGTTACATCAACTACATGGTCTATGTGTTGACTGATGTACCTACAGGTTATGCCACATGTTTGTGGATGGTCTTGAGAAGTTAATGGGCTGAAATACCCTGATTATAGTAGACATTTTGTTGCACAAAACTAACATAAATAGTCAAAGACTATAGTTGGTCAGTTAGACTTGTTGGCTTGCAGGAAGTCAGGCATTGACTAGCCATTGTCTGTTACAGTATGGCAAATGTAGACATGACCAAAAACTTTACCCAGATAGTGGGGAAAAAGCTTGACAACAATAATTATGCCATATGGAAGTTTTGCATGGAGAACTTCTTGATAGCTAAAGGATATTAGGACTTGGTGACAGGTGTTGAAGCTGAACCTGAAATCCTAGAGAGGAATCCTGTAGCTAATCAAAGACGAGCGCACCAAGCTTGTTTGGAAAGAGCTCGCAGGGTGCTACACTGGTTATCTTTGTGTATCTCAGATGCTATGGTAATGCAGATCATGAACTGAAAGTCACCAGTAGATGCATGGAACATATTGATAAGGTATTATGGCATAACTATGAAGGCCAAGAAGATACAGTTAAAGCAAAAATTCAACAACATGGAGAGAAAAGGTAGATCTATATAGGATTATGTCATACAAATTAAGACTATTGTGGATCAACTAGTATCCATTGGCACATAGGTTGAGGATGAAAACATGGTTGTAGTGACATTAAATGGCTTGGGATCTGAATATAATTCATTTGATACTTCCATATCTGTGCGGGCTGAAATGTCGGATTTCAATGAGCTAGTTGCATTGCTAATTAATGGGAGGAAGTTAAACTTGGCTTGGCTACAGGCTCTATCAGCTCTAAGAGCAAGGATGTTGTCTTTTATTCGCATCAACGCGGTCGTGGCAGTTGTGGTAGAGGTTAGGGTTCTAGTATAGGAGGCTAGCAAAATGTATCTTATGGCAATAATAACCAGCAAGCTTCAAATGCAAGAGGAGGTGGAAATTTCAGAGGCAAGGGGAGATCTAGCCCTAGAGCAGAGGCCCCTAATAGCAGCAGCATCCATCTAACAATCCTAATAAGTATAAGGATTGTCATGACTATGGAAAGTATGGTCATATTGCTAAGGACTATTGGAAGAAGTAGGGCAATCAAAAGGGAAAGCAACATGGACATTATGCATCATCCAGTCAGATAGATGATGCTTTTGGGGATAGACTATTTGCCATGACATATTATGTGAAAGATAGGACTGCTGAGAAGTCTACTAAGGATGCTATTTGGTATATTGATTCGAGGGACATCAAATCATAAGACCCCTCATAGTGACTTTTTTATTGACATGGTGCTTGAGAGGAATGGCTATGTATACACAAGGTATGACATGCAACATAGCATTGAACATAAAGGCAAAGTGCCCTTGTTGGTAATCCATGATGGCAAGAAGAAGAACTTAAATGATGTATTGCATGTCTCGTTAATTACTAAAAATCTATTGTTTGTGGGCCAGATGACTGAGCAAAATTTGTAGGTTAGGTTTAATAAGCATGATTTTTTCATTGAGGAGTTTGGTAATTGCAAATTGATTGCTCGTGGTCATAGGAATGGTAGGATGTTTACTCTTGATGCCCCTTTGCCACGGTTGAAATCGGCCATGTTTGCCCATGGCTCTTTCATAGTTAGAGATTCAAAAATATGGCATAAGAGAGTGGGACATGTTAATATTCAGCAACTACAAATGATGCAGAAGAAATAGCTTGTTATAGGTCTACCCAAGTGTGCCTACATAGATATTGGTCATATTTGTGGTGCTTGTCAATTTGGTAAACAATCAAGGTTGCCATTTGTCAAGAATGTAAGAAATAGTAAGCGATCATTGTAGTTGGTTCACTCTCATGTGTGGGGGCCAACCCATAATGCATCTATGGGAGACTCTAAGTGACATTGATTGATGACTTCAGTCCTCGCTATACTTGGGTTTATATACTGAAAACAAAGGATGAGGTGTTTGGTATTTTTCAACAATTTAAGTAGCAAGTTGAAAATGAATTTGATTGCTATATCTCTTTTTTGAGATTTGACAGTGGTGGGCAGTATGTATCAAATGAATTTGATAGTTTTTTGACTGAAAATGGCATACGTATGCAACTTACATGCAACTACACTCCACAACAGAATGGGGTAGGTGAACGGAAGAATAGGGTCTTAATGGAAGTTGCTCGTGCAATGATGAATGAGAAGAAGATATTGCTCTATTATTGGGCTGAGGTTGTTATGACAGCCATTTATATCTTGAACATGACTCCCACTATAGATATTGCTCTATTATTGGGCTGAGGCTATTATGACAGCCATGTATATCTTGAACATGATTCCCACTGTAGGTATTCATGATATGACACCATTTGAGAAGTTGCATGGCTACAAGCCTGATATCGGTCACATGAAAGTATTTGGCTATCTTGCTTATGTGCACATCCTTGATGAAAAGAGGAAGAAGATAGATCCAAAAGAACATAAGTGTGTCTTTATTGGTTATTTGCAGGAGAAGAAGGCATATCAATGCTATGATCCCTCTACTCATGAGACACTAGTGAGCATAGATGTTATCTTTGATGAGATGGCATCATGGTCCTATTGTACTACCATCGGATATGCCTTCTACACATGTTTCTACAGTTGATTCACAGTAGAGTACTACATTGAAAGGCCCTAGTGGTACGACGGTATCTCCATGGACATGGAGATTGCAAAGCTCTGGCTCACCGTCCATTGACACCACTATGTCAGTGAGGGGGAGATATGATGTGGTGGACAACAAAGGGAAAGAGCAAGCTTCTAATGATACTTCTGGTGTGATGACACCTGATAGGATGACTTTAGGCTATGACTTAATTGACAGTCTAGATAGTGAGCTTGGTATTTTGATTGTGTATACACCTCGCACTAGGCAAAATAGGTATATTTCGCCTCATGATGAGAGAGGGGAATTGAGTAGTGCACCAGAGCTTAGACGCTCGCAGAGAGTTAGGTATCTTGTGGATAGGCTAACTTATAGCGGTTACTCTGTGAAGCATTATGCTTACATGGCAAAAGTGAGGAGGTCAAAGAACTTGCTACATATGCTGAAGAAATGATGGATTAAAATTGGTGCACAGCTATGGATGAGGAAATATCTGCCTTGGCTGAAAATAGAACATGGGATCTTGTACCATTGCTAGAAGGAAAGAAAATCATTAGGTGCAAATGGGTCTACAAGATTAAATGCAAGTCAGATGGCAGTGTGGAGAGGTACAAAGCCAGGTTGGTCGCTAAAGGATATACTTAGTAGTATGGGTTAGACTATGAGGAAATATTCAGCCATGTTGCTAATATGGCAACCATATGAACAGTGATCACATCGGCTGCTGCTAAAGGCTCAAAATTAAAACAAATGGATGTTAAGAATGCATTTCTCAATGGTGATTTAATAGAGGATGTTTATATGGATCAGCCTAGAGGGTATGTACACCCTGATTTTCAGCATTATGTATGCAAGCTGAAAATTGCATTGTATGGGCTGAAATAGGCTCCGAGAGCCTGGCATGCAAGGATCAATAATTACTTGCAAAGTTTGGGATTCACTGTTGGTAGGCCTTATCATAGTCTATTTAAACGAAAAAGACAAGCAAAGGTTTGGTCGTGTTGGTTATCTATGTTGATGATTTGATAATCACAGGTAATGATGACTTGGGGATACAGCATGTTATGCGAATGCTGAAATTTGAACTTGATATGAAAGACTTAGGTGAATTGAAGTATTTCTTGGGTATTGAGGTGATCAAGGCTGGAAATGATTTATAGCTGATGTAGAAACACTATGCCATGGCTGAATGTAAACCACTGGATACACTTCTTGATTAGAATGTCAAGTTGGACATTAGCATTGGAGCTAAAATTGATGATGTGACTATGTACAAGCTGATGGTTGGAAGTCTGATCTACTTGACCATCATCAGGTGTGACTTGAGTTATGCTATTGGGCTCATAAGTGAGTTCATGTTGCTGCAAAAGTCCAAAAAGCCACATTTAGATGCTGTTAAGCGGATTATGAGATACATAAATTCCATCGTAGATTATGACTGTTTTATGTGAAAGCTAAGCCCTTGACACTGGTTGGATACAGAGATGCAGATTGGGAAGGAAGCTCATATGACCATAGATCTACAAGTGGTTATGCCTTTGGATTTGGAAGTGGAATGATCAACTAGAGTAGCAAGAACCAACCTATGGTTGCATTGTCTAGCACTGAGGTAGAGTACAAGGATGTTGCATTGGTAACATGTGAGATTGCATGGCTGCTCAAGCTTATGGCTGATTTGGACATATAGGTGGATGCTCCAGTGACCTTATTATGCGACAATCTCAGTAGTGTACTATTGGCAAAAAATCCAGTTTATCATGCTAGGACTAAACACATTGAGATACACTACAATTTTATTAGAGAGATGGTTCTTGCAGGGAAAGTAGATCTTATGCTTGTGAATATTGATGAATAGGTTGCAAATATCTTTACCAAGTCTTTGGGTAAAGATAAGTTCAATGTTTTCCGACGGCTACTTGGTGTTAAGACTTCAAGCTCTTTTATCTTCAGTATGTGTGTAACTGACACTTATCACTCAGTTGTATCAAAGAGTCTGGGACACTAAATAAGTCGGTGACTTTAGGTTGTGTGTGAATGGTCTTTAGTGTGTTGTATTCACTTCATTTATGTGTTTATGGAATAATGAGGAAAATGATATGAGAGCACACTGCTCCTCTCTGTTGCTCCAACCCTTCTCTCTGTCTCTCAACAAAATCCCTTATAGTTTGTTGGTGGTGGCAAGTTGATAATAACCCTGATTTTGGAGAAGCTAGTGGCAATGCCATTCTTGAACACCACATGCTGTAGGATACATATGTGTTTCACCCAAAACGAGCACTTTAAGGGGTTTAAAGAGAGACTATACAATCTACACCATTCAGAGACTGCACAAAGCTTATCTAGGTGTTCAACCCAACTAGAGTGTATGCATGGGTTGTCAACAAATACTTCTAGTTCTCGCCTAAGCATGTCTTTGAAGATGGCACACATTAGATGTTGAAAGGTGGCAGGTGTGTTAGTTTGTTCAAATGACATGACTATGTAATCAAATACGTTCCCTTTCGTGGCAAATGTCGTCTTGTGTCTATCATTAGGGTGCACCTGCATGAGAAGCCGTCCAGGAAACTATGGGCTTATTTTCCTGGTACTCTCTTGAGCATGTGCTCTGTGTAAGTCAATGGATAGTTGTCTCTCTTAGTTGCAGCATTGAATTTTTTGTAGTTTATGCACACTTGGATTTTTTCGTTCTTTTTTAGGATAATCATGATAGGTGATACCCAATCCGTGTGCTCAATCTCATAGATAAATATGGCCTTCAATAGTTTATCAATCTCTTCCTCGATGGCGTGAGCATGCTTCAGATTGATTGGGTAAGGCCATTGCTTTACTAGTGTTTTATTAGGAGTCATTGGAATGTTATGCGTCACGACTCTTGGATCAACTCCTTTGAGTTCATCTATGAACCAAGCAAACACATACTCTCACAAGAGAGAAACAAGATTAGCCTCCTCTCGCTTGGTCAGATCATCAACTAAAAACATGGGTCGAGGCTTCTCCCCTTCCCTTACTAAGTTGACTTTCTTGACTTTGGCAGGCTCTTCTTGCTTGCATGTCCCTACCTCTTCACTCCCAATAAGATTACTACCCTATCTCCCTTCTTGAATTCAGTAAAGCACTTTGGTAGGTCTTCCGACTTCCTTTGTTGTTCGGCCTCTAACCCCTTTGGTTGTCCTCTCTTTTCCTCCTTTAACTGTCCGTGCCTTAGATGGATCAGAAAGCCCCCCTTGATGCATCTCATTTTAGGTGGTCGGGATCACTCTTAGAGCTTACTTTCGATTAGTTAAACTCACAACCCTTGCTAGTAGAGGAGGAGGGAGTCTCCACTGGCGGTCAGAGCTTTGAGGCTAATTTTGTTCTAAAGATAGGTGTGGCACTAAGCTGGACTAGACCTACTTGCTCATTGTCTATGATGCCTAAGTGATCCAAAAACCAAGTGCAATCACATTCAGTTCTGAAGACTCCTCTTTCAATTCGAAAAGCATTGGCTATCCGTAGGAAGTCTACTCTTATTTGTTCGATCACTTGACTGTCTATGTCATACTCTATTGTCTCAGCCTCTTTCTCACTTTCCTCATTCGAGGAGTAGTGGTCCTCGTATTCGTTGTTCAAATTGTTACATTCTAACTACTCATCATTTTCTAGGTCTCTATTCTCAACCCTCTTTTTATCCGTGATCAGTGCCCAATTGCACATAAGGTTTAGGTCGTGCACCTTGGTCCATTGCCATTTTGGCTCATCCATGAGGACTTGGAGTGGCTTGAGATTGTTGGCCGTTGGGTTACCGACTAGCTCCTTGATCAAGTACTCAAGAATCCCTTGGAGCTCAAGTCTGTTAGAAGGAATATGGAAAGGGACAAGATTTTATCATTTATGCTAGGGCTTTTGGCCATCATGCAAAGTTTCATTGAAGGTGGGGTCTTACCACCCTTCGGTAGTTGGGATGTGGTAGCTTTACATGACTCACTTGCTATCCTTGTAGCCTACTTATAATCCTCTTCTTCATGTAAAAATGGCAAGTCGATGATGGTAGCTAGCACATGCATCCAATCTCTCTCATCTTTATGATAGGAAATATACTTCGTTAATGGCCCATACGAATTCCTAGTCTGTGAGTTTCCCTTCAAGATAGAGGAGATGGCATCCAAGTCAACTAGTGTGGTCTTCTAGGTGTCCATCTCGAGTCTTACTACCTTTGACCTGTTACCTAGGAATATAAGGCCGTTACCCCAGTCTTCAATTACTTGTGCATTTCGCATCCAGGGTCGGTCTAGCAGAATATCATAGTCTATTCCCTTCATAACTATGAAGTTCATTGAGAACTAGACACCCGCTATTTTCAGGGGCTAGTCCTTTAGCACTTTGAATGGCCTAACTTTCATGCCATTAGCCAGCGTGACCTTAAACCTTGCAATCTCCACCAGTGCGGGTTACCTTATGCTTATAGGACTACATGACTAAGCACACTGACTCCCGCCTCTTGTGTCTACAATCCTCTTTCTTGTGACGTCTCCAATGCTACCACTTGTAGGATTGCATGCATCTCTATGCCCTCCTAGAAAGCATTTACATGCAAGGACTTAGGCATTGAATTCAGTGTTAGGCTCGGTATCTATGTGGTTGCATTGTGGTCATGCAAATCAATTGCTCCTGGCTCATTAGATCCCTCTACCCACTGCTTCAACTCTCACCATAATGAGGAACTTTGCCTAAGAAAATCCCCCATTGGCAGAGTCACAGGGGTTGATATCAACATTGTAAGTAGGTTGTTAGTTGCTTGCCTTTCATTATGCTCTACATTCTTTTGCCACTTCTTTTGGGTAGTCTGCCCGCCTGTGGCACCCAGGCTTTGTCTTTGTGGTCCTACATGGGGTGCGGATGTTTCTCTAGATTCTATGTGAGTAGGCAAGACATGTGTGCTCAGACTAGAGAACTCATCAATCTCATCTTCTAAGATGGGCTTGGCATCCTTTAGGTGCTCTTGGGTCTCTCTCACCCACTCCTTGACCTTGTTAACCACTTCCAATTGGTGCGTCAGATCAGGATATTCCCCAACCTTGGCACTCCCCTTCTCCGTTGTCTTAGGAGCAAATGTTTTTGCTTCTATATCTGTGACTTGCTTATCCTTTGGTAGTGTAGTGGCACTATTAGTTGCAACTTTTGTCTCAGCTCTCTTCCTTCTCCTCCTATGACTCATCTTCCCGATGGAGGCTACGTCAAGGTTGCTAGGTCTAGGTAATGAGATACCGACTTTCCTTGTCTGTGCCTTGGTCATGACATTCAATGAGATGGGAATGGCTTCGCCATCAAGTGTCTCAACTCCAAATATCCCCAAAGGTACAGATGGCATGATAGCCAAACTAGTGGATGGTTTCCATCTAGGACACTTGGCATACAAATGAGTGATTCCACACTCAGGTCATCTCAAGTTAGCCTTTTCTTGATTATCTTGCTCTCATTCATGGCAATGAGATGAGATGTGTCATGGGTTGCCACAAGTCCAGCATGCAATTGGCTTTTGGTTTTGACCTTGTAGGCATCTACCCCTTCCCTCGACCTAATGCCATCATTGGTAGTATTGGTCTAAAATCCATTAGAATGGGATTACCCTCTTCATCATAGGAGATGTAAGGGTTTACATATATCTCTTCCTTGTTTGGCTCCTCGACATAATGCACTGGAGCGTCACTTGATGGATGGGTCACAAACGGTCCAGGTGGTCTAGGTATCCGTGTGGGGTTGATATCCATCCTAGGAATAGTTGGCTTTGAATCATTGGGTAGTGCTAGAAGAGCTAGCAGAGCTCTCCTTTCCTAAAGTGGTGGTCTATTCTATAGGTAGTAAGGTTGATTGTATGGCTATGAGTATCACAACTACCTCAACAATCGGGAATGCATTGCATAATGGCCAAACCTAGTGCAATTGGCACAGGGTTTGGATCTAGGATCCATGCACTCAACTGCTAGGTTGTTCCCTCCACAATGCACGCATTATTGTATGTGAGGTTGGCTAGGTCTCCTTATCATCTCTTAGAGCTTGGCCAGCTCTAGCTTTACATCCTCGGGCCAACACACTTTCCTTTCTCTTGAGCACTGTGGCTCAATCTCTTGCTACTGGTCATGGCTCTCTCTAAGGTTCTAGAGGTTGCGCTATCTCTGCTTGTGGTCCTTGAGCTTCTTTGAGGCTTCTCTCTTTGAGTAGATCGTCCACTCATATGGCTTCTTCAAAGACCCTAGCTAGCACATCCCTTTGCAAGTTGTTCTAGTTGCTTACCAAGACCTCGTACCGATTTATCATTTGCTAGATGTTGACTGGGAAGTCTCCCAAGTCGAGATCACCAGGATTGGTGTTGGATCGTGACATTTTGTCAATCTCTTGGCTACTAGAGTGTCGATCAAGCTGATCATCTCAGGTAAGATTGAGTCCCTAGTCATGTCAGCTCCTTTTTCTCTCTAAGAGGCTTGCTTTGAGGCTTAGTTTCCTCGATCGTGCATTCAAGATCTAAGGGTCTTCTCCTATTAGTGTATTTGTTTAGTTTTTCTTATCTTGATGTGAGTTCCTTGTTATTTTAGATAGTTCTCAATTTTAAGTGCACATAGGTGCTTATGTGGTGCTTCCTTTCGTGCGTAGTGCAAAATCAAGCTTTCAATTTTATAGGTGCACTTCAAGTGATTATCTATGCAGTATGTAACTATGATGAAAACAATGTAGTGCAACACACACTTTTCTAGTTTGCTCCTATAGGTGGTGGTCACTCTAACAAGTTTGTTTGGGTCCTTTAAGACATTTCGAATACGTGGTTTGAGAGGTTGTGTTTCTAGTCTTTTCCTAAGCCGCTAAGTCACAATTTTTAGAGTCCAGAGGCTCTATGAGCCTTTTGTTGTGTCTAGAGGCCTATGGGTAAGGTAAGTTACTCATGAATATGTGTGCAACACATGGGTTCAAAATAATATATTTTTAAAATACCATTTTTATACATTTTTTACATACAAAAGGGTGTTATATAAAGGGATTATTTACAGATTGAATAGAAAAGGGTTATGTTTTATTCAGAAACAATTCATAGATAAGGATATTTATAAATAGGGCTTGAATGCACGTGATGTAGAAGATATACATATAATAACTTCACTAAGCCTATGGGAATGTTGCTCATGGGCTCTATTTGGTCTAGAGTATGCTAGTTTTGTTAGCTCTCAAGTTCTGTTTTTTATGTTGAGTTTTAATCATCTGATTCCCAAAATCATACTCTTTGATTCTGGCTCTGTTTGAGTGGTTGACTCAAATGGTCCAAGTCCGAGGGGTCAAGTCAGACTATCTAGGTTCAAGTGCCCGATTTTAGGCAATTTGAGTCCGAGGGTTTGAGTCATATGGTCCGATTGGTAAGCCGAGTAGGATAGTTTGAAGAGTAGTCCAAGTTCGGAGACTCAGACGAACACGGTGTGTTTGAGTGGACAAGTGGTTCGAGTGTTTGAGTATTCTAGTGACTCGAACGAGGGAAGGGTGTTCGAAGGAATGTACAAAAATCAGATGGTTTGATTAGGGAAATCGGACCCTATGGTGCACATTTGATTATAATGACGGGTTACATGATGACAAAAAAGCCAAAAAATTCTACATGCACCTTGCTAATGATTACAACCAAGGTGTTGACATTGATAAAGAAGTATCAAACAATATCTAGAACATACCTGGAGGGCCAAAACATGCTACGAAAAAGATCACCAAGAAAAATCTCCCCTCTTTGCCTGTAGCTCTCTCTCTCTCTCTCTCTCTCTCTCTCTCTCTCTCTCTCTCTCTCTCTCTCTCTCTCTCTGTCTCTCTCTCTCTCTCTCTCTCTCTCTCTCTCTTTCCAAGCTCTCTCTCTCACTCTCAAATGAGCAAATGAGCTCTCTCGTGCCTATTCTTGGTCTATTAAAGCCCTTCTCTACTTATTTTTTATCTTCCCCCTTTCTTCTTTCTAATGCATTACACATTAAAGCTCTTTTTCTCTCCCTTTTTCCTTGTTTGGCATGTTTTCAACAACAGAAACCCTATTGTGTATAACCTTCTTTTTCTTGTTTTTTCTTTATCCTAATGCATTCAAATCACAACCAAATGCCTATACTAATCCAATCAACTCATCTACATCCCAAAAATTAAAAAAATCACTTGCTAAGGAGATCAAATATTTCTTCAAACTCCCTAGCTTCCTACCTATCTACTTCAAGCACCAAATTAGGGAAAACCCTACTTCAATGCTTGATTCAAAGCGTGCAAGTACTCAAAGCTTGAACATATTGGTCGCAACAATGGAACCAAAATATGGAAGCTCACACTCGACTGCCAAGACCCACAGACCTCTTGTTATTTAGCATTTCAAGCCAAGTGAAATGGCTATCTCTCACATAGCCGTACGCACTATCGCACCTATGAGTGTAGTGAGCTTACCTCCATACTCAATTGAGTTCCTCCTCCTTCAAGCACTCCAGTAGCTCCACAATCCAAGGTGCAAGCTCGATCCTCTAGCTCCAAGCTCCATGCTACATCGCCACACACAAGACAAGACAAGACAAGAGAAGAAGAAGAAGAAGAGAGGAGAAGATAGAGAGCTTCTCCACCACGGTCCCTCACCCTCATACACTCACTTCCTCACTTTCTTGCACTCCCTCTCTCAAGCACAAGCTCAAGCAAGCAAAAACAAGAAGAAGAAGAGAAGAGAAGAGCTAGTTTTGGCCACACACAAGAATGAGCTTCTCTATTCACTTTTTGGCTTTTATGTATGCCCTAATCCCTTTTGGGCCCCCACCACTTTTTTCCATGATTGGCCATTTTAGCCTAGGCTCTCTTTTCCTATTCCTTTCTCGACTGTGGATCGAAACTTTGCAGCAGGAGTATGAATTTGAAATTAAGTTCAGACCTAGTAAAGAAAATGTAGTAGCAGATGCCCTTACAAAGATTTAGGGGAGCCTTTTCATTTTAAAATGCACCTCTTTCATTTTTGCACTCGCCTTGGGTTTTTAAGGTGTATTTGTGCTTTTGACCGTTTTTTCTCTTATTTCTGTTTTGGGCCACATTTTTTCACTTTGCCCTGTATTTTAAAATTTTCTTTTGCTTCCTTTTTTTTTCTTTTTCTTTGCCTTTCTTGCACTGGGGTTAACATCATCTCATTATTCCTAGTTGGGGACATCTTTTATCAAAGGACATTTCATTTTATGAAGAGTCACAAGACTATGAGAGTGAAGTGACATTTGGTACAAAGGGAGAAAACTTTTAGTTAGACTTGGACTTGGAAAAGAAAATGAAGCATGAGAGTGCTCATTTCTCCTTCTTGCCATTGCCTATGGAGAATTGCTCTATTGTTGTCACCATGATATGCACAAGAGATCATTTGCATACAAGCTGGCGATGTCTAAATGTGCCATGGCTAACCTCGAGGATGAAGAAGATGCTAATCTGAAAAGCTGACCAGCAAAAGACTAAGCCACTTTAATATGATTTTCAAGCCAACTCCTAAGAGTTGTTGCGCTAAATAGATGTAATTTATCGCTAATTTTTAAGATAACTTTGACTAGTCTTCTAAGTATTTATGACACTATTTTGAAGTGATACAACCAACATTACACTATGTTCTATGAACTAAATAAATCCTCTCAATTCCATTTATGCCATTGTTCATAATAACTCACAGCTGGGTCTCTATATAGACATTAGAATTCTAACCCTAAGCTATCTATGGCTTTCCGACATCTTGCAAGGATGGCTCCTCATAATTTGCTCCTTGCGGTCTTAGCAACCGTTTAGTCAAGAAGTTTCTTTGTTTGACTTTGAAAGAAGTCGTTTCAGGGTATAGATCCATTTGATCCATAAGTACACTATTCAAATTCCTTTTAAATTTTATTTCTCTACCCTTATAACTTAGTTTCCTTTTATTTATTTAAAAAAAAAAGAATACAAAGAAATCAACCTAATGTTTAGAAAACCCATAAGTCTTAATTCCCGTTGAAAACATTGCACCTCTCCATGAAGAATATCTCGACGTTGCACATTTAATATTTAAATAGTTAATTTATTTAAATCTTTAAAAAAAAACATCCTTCCTTAAACTAAATAACAAACGAGGTAAAGGTAATTTCCTTTCCCACTCTTATACATTCACACATAAAGTTCATTTTTAAGCGCAGACTTTTTTCTCCTAATTAATATTTTATTTTATTGGCCCTCCTCTCTTCTCATTAAAATACTCAATAATTGAAATGAACGATCTATAATATTTCTTAGTCAATGTTCAGGCTTACCCTCATGCCACTGGCTTTATGTCTCTGATAAATAAATTTTGAATTACCACATAAAATGTTTTAAATAGTAAGAGTAGTTTTCTTTTGTTTAATTATCTAATAAAGTGTATGACTCATTCAAACCTTCCCCACCTTTTTGTCCCAATGTGAGCTAATAATTGTGCACTAAAAAAATAACTACATATTCTTGTTTTAATAATTAAGTATATAATTTGACTTAATTATTTTATTTTAAATTTTTATTAACTTAGTAAAATCTGATAAACTTTTAGAAAATAAAAATTATATTCCTTTCTATGCTCACAATTTTCAGCTAATTAAAAGTTATTTTATATAATAAAAATTATAATTTTTACTCAATAAAGCTTAATTTTAAAAAAATTTAAATAGTAAATGGATACTTAACATTCTAATGAAATTTATAGATATTATTTTTAGTATTCTAAATATTAAAAAAAACAAATTCAACTAGTAGTTTGATGTGTTTTTCTCATTTTTTAATTTTTCAAAATTTCAAAACAAGGTCTAAAAATCATCTAGAGTACAGAGAACACACAATCAAGTTTATTGCCTAGATAAAAAATATTAAAGATAGTAAATTAACATTTTTTCACATGCTTAATTGATAAAGAAATACAACACTTACTTGGAAATTTAGTGGGTTTGTATTTGCATCTTTGGATGGTCCATGTCTCATAGTCCAGTAAGGAAGTTGATCTACTAGCCTTCCACTCAAGCGTTGCTTTACCGTTGCTCCAACCTTGGCCCTCATATGTTGGTTAAAGTAGATTTTACATGTGAACTAAGCCTTTTGAGATGGTTCTTTTAATTTACCTTTGTTACAAAGGTCAATAACAAAGATAGTTATATGTTTTTCTTTGTTGACTGAACCACAACAGGCCGCTATTACCTGAATTGCTATAGAATGCTATCGCTTTGATCTAGAAATGATTACCTATGCTTATTTTGATACTACACTTTATTTTGAGAGGGATAGAAGCTAAGTCATCATTAGGAGGAAGAAAAGAGGGTATACGTTAATAAAGAAGAGAATAATGACAATAAGAGAATGAGAATGATGATAAGGATACTTCAACCAATGATGATAAGGTTGATTTTGCCTCTATCAATGATCCTTCCATGGCATGAGATGATCATAAGAGGGTCGAAAATGATCAAAAGATGATGATGATGATTTAAAAGAAAAGGTGCTCTTTCTCTCTATGCAGACTAGATTCTCTCCTCCTCTCTCATTAATCCTTGTGACCCAATTGAGACACTTTCCTTCCTCTCCTATTTGTCAATCTCTCTCTCTCTCTCTCTCTCTCTCTCTCTCTCTCTCTCTCTCTCTCTCTCTCTCTCTCTCTCTCTCTCTCTCTCTCTCTCTCTCTCTCTCTCTCTCTCTCTCTCTCTCTCTCTCTCTCTCTCTCTCTCTCATGGCAAGAAAAATCACACCCCTCTCCATCACATAACATCAATTTTCAGCGGCCCCTCTTTGTTTTCATCTTCTTTCTTTTTCCCTAAGGCTAAAACTTTTTAAGTGATTAACCTATATTCAAAAAGCATCTTCCAAAGGGGTCCTCATAATAGTCAATGATATAATCCTTGCACAACTTAATGAGATCTTTCTTGAAGTTCTCCTCCACATATATGCTAACCTTGATAGGTTCAAGCTCTCCTTCCGCGTTCATATTAACTGTTTGCATTTCATCCTCCACCACTCTTGTAGACTTACTCATAGTGTATTCATAGGTTTAGGGTCTCCTTCCACATTCATATTAAATTTTTGCACTTCATCCTCCACCACTCTTGTAGACTTACTCATAGTGTATTCATACATTTTCTTAGTTTGGATTATGGCTTTTTGTCCTTCCTCATCTATTAGAGCTATCCATACACTAGTACTCCCCAATTGGTTAATTTTTAGGTTTCCCTTACTACCCAGATTCAAGATGGCTAGTTTGAGGGTCTTGAACTACCTTAAACTCCTCACTTCCTAACATTACCTGAAATTTTGATTGCTCTTAACCTATAAAAGAACCTTCAGGATGTACTCTTGACCCCAACTTTGATCGATAAGTTGAACAATTTGTTATTTAAGAAGGGAATTTCTAGCAATTCTAGGGTGTCCCTGATATCACTAAATAATGCTATCAACATCTATCTCAAATACGTAACGTGTCTGCTTGTAAATTTTCAGGACATGTCTCAGCAGTCCATCAGAAAGGATGTCTAGAAAGCTCCGTCCGGCACTCCCATGGAATGTCACGGGGTTTGAGATCTAGGATTTTCCATGTCTCCCATGTAGTGAAAGTATTCTGGCCATTCCCACTTAGGACCGACTTGAATCAGGGTTTTCCCTATTGGTCATTTCCTAACAGCAACTAGCGTCGAACCCGAGCGAACTACTTTATGTAGAAACGCTAGGTCTGATGCAGATTCACGCTGCACTTGGTTCAAGGAGAATGGGAAACAAGAGGGATGCAAAGCTCAACCTCTCTGCCATAAGGCATAGTCCCATTCCGTTCCCCTAAAACAGTGTAAATCGGGATCATTATAACTTAAACTCTAGATCAGTGCCCTTTTTCTGTTCGTATCCTTTGAAATGATCTTCTTGCTGTCCATCATGATTGAGAAAAGGTCCTGGCCAACCAGGACCACCCACTTGTAGGACGGACCCCTGGCCACATCCACCACACTTTCCTCAAGTTGTTTTAGTTATCTAATTACCTACCACATTTAGTTGGACATGCATCAAACAGCTTCCTTAATTAGTCAGTTAGGCACTGGTTCCTTCACATAATCATAGCACTTGACATGGAAAAGCAATGTCAAACAAGCTCCTTTTCAACAGCTTATCATATTTATCTTTGGAATACATTTATAACATCCAGCGCCCCGTAGGCTTATCCATAATCCGCCCGAAGGCTATCCAGTAATCCATAGGGATTGCTAATCCAAGATTCTCCCCGTAGACTAGTATGCGGGCCTTGAGATCAAATCCCGAGTCATGTTGGTCTCTTGTGAAGGGCTCGAAAGGCGAGGGATTTACGGCTAGAGCCTCCCCTGGCACCCAACTGACTTCTTGCTCCAAGTAGTGCTCAACAAAGAGACCTCTCACGGTGGGTTCGGTCCACCTTCTCGGTGTAGTTAACAACCCCCTTGGTTAGGGTCAGGCAAGCAGTTGGGGGTAACTGAAGCTGCCTCTCCCTTCAGGCCTTCAACCTGAAGCATTAGATATCTTTTCATCCTTTAATTTCTTTGAGCAAACAAAGCAAAACAGTGCTCTTAAAACTGTTACAAGCACAATCATTTCCATTAGTCGTTATGTTTGGCCAACTGCTAAGGAGCGAATCCTTCTTTCTGAATGCATCTACCACTTGATCCGAGATCAATTGCGACTAAGAAAGATCCCCAAGGTTTGTTTGTTAACCCTATATCCTTGGGTTAGGGCCATACCCTATTAACCCGACTTAATCAATACCTTAAGTTCAAATAGCAGTACATATGTTATTCCAATTTACTTATTGGTCTTTTGCTTCCAAGCAAATATCTAATCCCCATATCTTGGTCACTTTACCCAAGAAAGATACTACATCAGGACGATTATTCATCCTCTTGCAAGATAAACTTGCGTAAGAATCTGCTAATCTCATTTCAAGAAATTGGCCATTCCCTTGTGATCAAATCACAAGATCATGCGACTCTGCAACTTGTTGCACAAGTGTCGCATCACAACTATGGGACTATTTACCCATCGAATGGGTCTTATAACCACGAAATCATGATTAGATATAATAATCCGTTCCTGATTGCATTAGGCCGACATTGTCGGTACTAGGGTTCCAAGTTCAAACCGAGTTTCATCTTTTTAGCGAGAGATCCTTGGGGTAAAAACCCTAGATCATTTCTCGCAAGTATGTCCTATTGTCTCTACATTCCATGAATGTGGGCAAGTCTTTAGGGTAAAGGAGTTTCAATTTTGGCAATAAGAGCGACTAGGTCACGTCCTCAACGTGTTAGTTAGCTCTTTGGGATATGTTGCATTGAATTAACCCTTCCTAAATGAGTCCCTCATGGTTTTTAGGTGTTTAGGTTTAAACCAATTTAACTTGTCTATTCTTGAAGATAATTACGCTACCATTTCTGTAACCACATGATTCATTGCCTAAGTATAAGTTGATTTACAAGCCCTTAACTTTTCGGGTTAAGATCAAAGCATAGGCTAAGTTATAGTATAATTCCAATTGATCATCCTATAACATGCAACAAGATTCATGCTGCTAAGCTTTAGGATTTTATGTTTAAACATGCAGCCTTTTTCTACTTTCATTTCCGAATGAATTTGCTGAACTTACACAACCTTTCGTTGATTTAATTTTTTAGGCCACTTGTCTAGAGTTAAATGTACCCCTAGCAATTTCCTACGGTTGCTAGCAACTTTCTTTAAGAATCATTTCAAAAAAGATGTTCAATAATGCGATATGCGGTTTATTCCTTCCATGCTTAATCGAAGTATACTATCATAATTCCGTTTTGTAAAGATGGACATTAATTAATTTAATTTCATTACTTTGCAATGCATAAAAACCACTTGCTAGAAATGCATAGAAATCTTATGCTCACTTTATTTTGTTCGTTTTATTGAAAAATACTAATGACCGAATCCCTCAAATGTGAGCTATTAGCCAAAGTATTTTCAATCGAAAAAACATGCATCCTCATTCCTCAAATGATCCATGCATAATTGAAATATTACGACGTTAATCAAATTTAGGAAGAACCTAGACTTGTGGTGAAATATCCACATGGATGTTAGGAGACGATCCTCCTATAGTTGCGCCTTGTGCTTTCTTAGGAGCTATCATGAATGTGGCCTTTTCATCTTGGATGCAGATTCATGATGTTGGCCGTCTCCTTTGCACACGAAACTCCCTTTGTGATTCCACCATCCTTCAGAATCAAACCTTAGAGATGGAACTTATAAAAATTTCCTTCCTTTCGTAGAAGCTCCGGGGGTGCAAATTGTCTACACGGAAAGGGGGAAAAGAAAATAGCTTTGTGGTATGAAAAAGGTAGCTTAGAAATCCGGGCTATAAAGACCCCTTTGAAAAGGGTTTATAAAAGTCCCTAGGAAGGGCATTTAAGATAACGTGTGAGGGGGGGAAAATCCACGGGAATTGCTAAAATGGCTATTTGTGTGGGAAGGATTTAAAAGGAACCCGGGTTAAATAGCATTAGGGGAATGCTATGAAAGGCCTTAAAACTGGCTAGGGGAGGGAAAATCCACGAGAAGGGAATTGAGGACTTGTGTGGAAACCTCACTGAAAAGGGGTTAGGTGGAGTTTGCAAGGGAATGGATGGAAAAATCCCGGGGGCAGGGGGGTATAAGAACCACAATAAGGGGGCTTTGGATTCCGGGGGGTTTATTAAACCCACATGAAAAAGGGCTAGGAGGAAGCCCACAAGAAAGAATTTGTGGGGGGGTGCAATATGAAAGGGGGCTTATGACAACCCCCTTAGAAGCTTCAAGAAGCTTCCAAAAAGCACGTGGAGGAAGAAGATGACTCCCTCAGGCGGTGTGTTGGCGGGCAGGAGGCGGACTGCAGCGACGGATCTTCGTCAATCCCTCCTCCCTCTCGGCCAGTAGAGCAGCGCGATGTTTATCCTCTCCTCCTCTCGACGATTGCCGCAACGACGTCAGCCTCCCATTCCCTCCTCTACGGCAGTAATTCCCTCCCCTCCAACTCCCTTGGCCATGGTTCTTATAGGGAGGGGGAGAGGTACCTCCCTCCCTCCACGCGCCATTTTGCATGGCATTCACCTCTCTGCAACCTCCAGCAAGGAGCTTATTCAACCTTGCTATTCCCCTGTCCTCCAGCACAATAGTCGGCTAGGGGAAAAGGGGAATTAAAAAAAATTTGCCATTATTTTATCCTTTTGGTCTCCTAAGAAGAGGTTTATATGAAGAATGCGTTTATTTAGGAATTAGAATTATTACATTCTCTCCCCCTTGGAGGAATCGAGATGTCCTCATCTCGAGATAATATGGGGATATTGATGGTTGAGAGTGCTTTCATCTATCAAAGTGGCATCCTCCTCGGGATAATCTTTCCACTGGACGAGGCATTCACTCAAGGTTCTGGATCTCAGTTGTCTCTCCCTAACATCTAAGATCCTGTCAAGCCTTAGTTCAAGGACTCCTTGACTAGGCATTACAACCTATTGGTCATCAAGTACATGGTTAGGATTAGGTACATACTTCTTCAATTGGTTGATATGGAATACATTATGAACCTTTAGGTTCTCTGGGAGTTGCAGTCTATAAGCATTAGGTCCTAGGCACTTGAGGATCTTGTATGGTCCACAATACCTTGGACTTAGCTTCTTGCAATCTCCTAAGGATAGAGAACTCTTCTTTGGGTGTACGTGAATGAAGACCATGTATCCTTCCTCGAAGATTTTATCTTGACGCTTTAAATCTGCGTATGATTTCTGTCTATCCTTGGCGGCTTGGATGTCCTGTCTTATTGACTTTATTTGGTCATTCATCTCTTCCAACATCTGCCTTGAAGCTTCAACCCTCAAGGTTGGATCTGAGAAGTTTAGGGGACTTCGACAGTCATGACCATACAATGCTTGAAAAGGGGTCATCTGAATGCTTTGTTGGTAAGAAGCATTGTAGGCAAATTCAACCAAAGGCAAGTATTGAATCCACCGTTTTGGCTCACGACAGTAGTGTGCCGTAAGCATATCCTCAATAACTTGATTGATTCGCTTCGTTTGACCATCAGTTTGGGGATGGTAAGCTGTGCTAAAACAGAGTTGAGTCCCAATAGATTCAAAGATAGCTCTCCAGAAGTGTGATGTGAAGAGAGAATCACGATCACTAATGATTCTTCTGGGTAACCCATGTAGCTTGAATATCTCCTTGATAAACAACCTTGCAATGTCTGAGACTTTATAGTTTGTCTTTACTGGAATAAGGTGTGCAACCTTATTAAGCATGTCAACCACAACCATGATGGAGTTGTATCCCCCCTGAACTTGGGGTAGGCCAATAACAAAGTCCATACTGATGAATTCCCATTTCATTTGGGGAATGTCAAGTGGTTGCAACTTCCCTAGCATCTTGACATGTTCGGCTTTGATACGTTGACAAGACAAATACTTAGTGACATATTTGAGCACATCACCTTTAAGACTCTCCCAATAGTATCTCTTCCTAACTGCATTGAGAGTCTTGGCATAGCTTCCCACAATATCTTCTGCTTAAGTGACTGACTTGCCGGTATACATAACCTCGTTCTATAGTAGACAAGTCCACTATTGATAGAGAATTCATGATACTTAGCCTGTAGCTTTTGGTCCTAGTCCTTGATAGAGATTTCCCTTAGCATCTTTTGATAGGCTGGATCATGGTATGCCTCCTCTCTAGCTCGCTCAAGTATTGGATTGTTCGACATGGACACCTTTGTAGCTAGAGATCTAGCTGTTGATGGATTTTGCAAGATTAGAGAATTAAGGAATGCCTTGTGACTGAGTGCATCGGCAACTACATTCTCCTTTCTAGGTTGGTACTTGATTTCAAAGTCATACTCCTCCAGCACTTCAATCCACCGACGTTGCCTCATGTTGAGTTCGTTCTGGGTAAAGATCCACTTGAGACTTTCATGATCAGTCACTAGAGTAAACTTGTTACCCAACAGGTAGTGTCTCCAAAGCTTTAGGTCATGGATGACAGCTAACAATTCTAGATCATGGGTAGCATAATTCTTCTCATGGCTCTTCATTTTCCTTGAAGAGTATGCTACAGGATGACCTTCCTGCATGAGCACACATCCTAAGGCAAGTGTGCTAGCATCAGTTACTACCTCGAACTCCTTACTGAGGTTTGGAAGCTTTAGGATAGGTGCTGATACCAAACTATCAAAGCGAGTTTGTTTGGAAGTTGACCATGCAATGGAAGTTTGCTTCTTCAGTAAGTCCGTCAGAGGTGCTGCAATCAAAGCATAGTTTTTGATGAATACCCTATACCATCCTGTCAATCCAAGAAAACTGTGTATTTCTTTGATAGTTATTGGTATTGGCCATTCTAGCACATCTCTGTACACTGAGATTCCTTCCGCTGATACAATAAATCCCAAATATTCAATCTAACGCTTTAAGAATGCATATTTCTTCATCTTAGCATACAGCTTGTGTGACCTCATTGTCTCAAGGACAATCCAAAGTTGGGGTTCATGATCTTCCTCCTGTTTGGAATAGACTAAAGTGTCGTCGAAGAAGACGAGTACAAAGTCATCGAGATATGGCCTAAAAATATCCTGCATTAACCTGTTGAAGGTGGCAGGCGCATTTGTAAGCCCGAATGACATAACTAGGAACTCAAAGTGCCCATATCTTGTGTTGAAGGCCATCTTTGGGATATCTTCTTCCTTGATCCTTATCTGATAGTAACCAGACTTGAGATCAATCTTGGAGAAGATCTTCGCACCCTGAAGATGATTAAGAAGCTCATCTATTCTAGGAATAGGGTACTTGTTCTTGACAGTTGATTGATTCAACCCTCTGTAATCAATACACAGTTGAAGCGTTCCATCTTTCTTTTTCTGGAGTACGGGAGCTCCCCATGGTGAATTGCTAGGACGGATGTAGACCTAATCTAGCAGTTGCTTGAGTTGTTCCTTCAGCTCAATTGCTTCCAGTATGGACATTCTATAAGGTCTCTTTGCAATTGGCGCAGCTCCTGGTACTAGCTTGATCTCATGATCCACTTCTCTTTGAGGCGGGAGTTCTGTTAACTCCTCAGGAAATACATACGCGTATTCCTTTAGCCATGAAAGTCCTTCATTAAACTCCTGCTTCTGATCTAACTTGTTGAGCTTAATCAAGTAGACAGGTAGTCCCTTTTTGACTCCCTTTATAATATGTGGTGCTTTGGCCAATTGAATTTTTGGCTTCCCAGCTTCCCCTTGAGTTGTGACCAATTCCCCTTCAAAGTTTCAAAAGGAAATTTTGCCCTTTCCACAATGAATGTGGGCATCATTAGGTTTAAGCCAATCCATTCCGAGTAGACACTCATGGATACCTAGGCCCATGACTGTGAATTTGACCGAAGTCGTCTTTTCTCCCAAAAAGAATTCCACCTTAGCAGTTTGCCTGGTACAAGTAACCTCACGACCATTTGCCAATTCCACAAGCAATATAGGTGCTTCTACTATGGCTATTCCTAATCTTTTTGCACAAGATGGTGAGATAAAGGAATGTGTACTACCACAATCAATCAAGGTCTTGAAACCTTTACCTTAATAGTCTGACGGTGTCTGAATCACCGAGAATTGGCAATTCGGCCCTTTCTTGTGAAGAGCGGCATGGACTGATCAACCTCTGCTTCCATGGTCAGATCTTCTTCTTCTTCATATATTTCCCTGTTGGCAACACAGGCAGTTCTTCCTCTGCCTCGAGTAGTGGCTCCCTGACCACGGCCAGTTCCTTGGAAAGGTGCTTGGCGATGTCGTCCTCCAAGCTTCGGACATTGCCTTTTGAAATGATCGGGCTCGTTGTAGTGGAAACAACAAAGGTTTCGGCCATTTCTTTGGGTATGGACAAAGTTGTTGACATTATTAGTCCTTGCTTTCTTTCTTTGTCCTTGATTCTGACCTTGAACTCTCTTCATTTGAGGCCTAAATGCTCCTCTGTTCGGGTCATTATAAGACCAAGTTTTGTTACATCTTGGTCTAGCATGCACCTCCTGAATTATAGAGGCAGCTCGAATGAGTGCGTTCTGAAGATTTGATGGGCTCATAGATTCGAGACGGGTATTCACTGGTGGATTTAAACCAGCACAAAATTTTGACACCTGCTGTGTCATGTCCATCTGTGGTGCATATTTAAGAAGTGAGATGAATTTAGAGTAGTATGGCGTCAAGAGTGAGTCCCAGCTGTTTTAGCTTGTAGAACTCATTCATTTTCTGCGTGCAATATGCAGATGGTAAGTATCTTCCCTGTACGTCTTTCTTCAACTTCTCCCAGGTAATGGATCCTTCCGCGATCCCTTGATCTCTACACCATTACTTCCACCAAATCCTAGCTTCGCCGGTGAGCTTCAGCTTGGCAAGCATAGCCTGGTTGGTGGGTGCAGTACCGACTGCTTCAAAGTAATCCTCCATGGATTCAATCCAAATTTCAGCATTTTCTTGGATGGACCTGCCTCTCTTGTCAAATTCAGGCGGCTTAATCTGCTTGAGAAGAAACTTATTCTCCTGGATTACAACAGTACTTGATGTAGGAGGCGAACTGGGATTCTGTACCTGGGGTTGTGCTTGGATAAAGGTTTCTTAACGTTATTACTTGTTAATCATTATGATTTATATTTCATCTCCCTTTCAGCCATCAACCAAGCAATCTAACCACTTAACTTCTTATCAATTCTCATAAACAAAACATGCATTGATAAAAAGAAGTCTTATTGTATTATATGGGTGTAGCCCTTTTGGAGTACAATATCTCTTGGTATGGCAAAGTGGCTAATACATTTAGTTCGGGGAGAATAGTGTTGTGTTACATTTATCTACGGGAACTGGATAATAGTATGGTTTCGGGTCATGAATCTTCAAGAATTGGTAAGACATCGGAAGATCAGGATATCCTTTCCTTTGGAACCCATTCTTCTCATAGCGCCCCAACAACTTGATCCTGTCGGTGGGGGGGATACACGGGTCACTTCCTCATATACATATGAGTTCAACTCAACCCTTCAACTACGAATATGTAAAGTTAAGTTTGTGTGAGCCTCCACAAAAATGAACAGCTTCACGACTTTCAAGTCTTCCAACCACTTGATCCTCTTTAGGTTGGTCTGAAGGTATGAAAACCGGTGGACAGCTATATAGTAGATTCCTGAGGCACCTGTCCATCTTCGTTCCATGTACAAAGGTGATGGATTATAAATATGCTCTAGGATGTTCATAATCCCAACCCTTTGTTGATAATCCGGGGAATGCATCGCAGTCATAAACATGACTCGGAACACTAAGAACTTGTTCCATGCTTCGTGATTCTGCAAGACAGCATTGAAAGTAAGGAAATGTTTGGAACAACAACATTTGCTTTACTTCTTCTTATAAGATTTCTTAAAACAACTCCTTCGTTGGTTGGCTCTAATACCAACTCTAACGTGTCCACCTGTAATTTTTCAGGACACATCTCAGCAGTCCATTAGAAAGGATGTCTAGAAAGCTTCGTCCGACACTCCCATGGAATGTCACGGGGTTTGCGATCTAGGATTTTCCGCGTCTGCCACATAGTGGAAGTATTCTAGCCGTTCCCACTTACGACCGACCTGAATCAGGGTTTTCCCTATTGATCATTTCCTAATGACAACTAGCGTCGAACCTGAGCGAACTACTTTACGCAAAAACGCCAGGTCCGAAGCAGATTCACGCTGCACTTGGTTCAAGGAGAATGGGAAACAAGAGGGATGCAAAGCTCAACCTCTCTGCCATAAGGCATAGTCCCATTCCGTTTCCCTAAAACAACGTAAATCGGGATCATTATAACTTAGACTCTAGGTCAACGCCCTTTTTCTGTTTGTATCCTTTGAAACGATCTTCTTGCTGTCCATCATGATTGAGAAAATCTCCCGACCAACCGGGACCACCCATCCATAGGACGGACCCGTGGCCACATCCACCGCACTTTCCTCAAGTTGTTTTAGTTATCTAATTACCTACCACATTTAGTTGGACATGCATCAAAAAGCTTCCTTAATTAGTCAGTTAGGCACTGGTTCCTTCACGTAATCATAGCACTTGACATAGAAAAACAATGTCAAACAAGTTCCTTTTCAACAGCTTATCATATTTATCTTTGGAATACATTTATAACATCCAGCCCCACGTAGGCTTATCCATAATCTGCCCGAAGCCTATCTAGCAATCCATAGGGATTACTAATCCAAGATTCCACCCATAGACTAGTATACGGGCCTCGAGATCCAATCCCGAGTCATGTTGGCCTCTTGTGCAGGGCCCGGAAGGTGAGAGATTTATAGCCAGAACCCCCTGGCACCCAAGCGTCCTCCTGCTCCAAGTAGCGCTCAACGGAGAGACCTCTCGCAGCGGGTTCAGTCCACCTTCCCGGCGCGGTTAACAACCCCCTTGGTTAGGGTCACGCAGGTAGTCGGGGGTAATTGAAGTTGCCTCTCCCTTCAGGCCTTCAACCTAAAGCATTAGATATCTTTTCATCCTTTACTTTCTTTGAGCAAACAAAGCAAAACAGTGCTCTTAAAACTGTTACAAGCACAATCATTTCCATTGGTCGTTATTTTTGGCCAACTGCTAAGGAGCGAATCCTTCTTTCCAAATGCATCCAGCACTTGATTCGGGATCAATTGCGACTAGGCAAGATCCCCAGGGTTTGTTTGTTAACCCCATATCCTTGGGTTAGGGCCGTACCCTATTAAACTGACTTAATCAATACCTTAAGTTCAAATAGCAGTACATATGTTATTCCAATTTACTTATTGGTCTTTTGCTTCCAAGCAAATATCTAATCCCCGTATCTTGGTCACTTTACCCAAGAAAGATACTATATCAGGACGATTATTCATCCTCTTGCAAGATAAACTTGCATAAGAATGTGCTAATCTCATTTCGAGGAATTGGCCATTCCCTTGTGATCAAATCACAAGATCATGTGACTCTGCAACTTTTTGCACAAGTGTCACATCAAAACTATGGGACCATTTACCCATCGAATGGGTCTTATAATCACGAAATCATGATTAGATATAACAATCCGTTCCTGATTGCATTAGGCCGACATTGTCAGTCCTAGGGTTTCAAGTTCAAACCGAGTTTCATCTTTTTAGCGAGAGATCCTTGGGGGTAAAATCCCTAGATCATTTCTCGCAAGTATGTCCTACTGTCCCTACATTCCATGAATGTGGGCAAGTCTTTAGGGTAAAGGAGTTTCAGTTTTGGCAATAAGAGCGACTAGGTCACGTCCTCAACGTGTTAAATCCTAGTTAGCTCTTTGGGATATGTTGCGTTGAATTAAACCTTCCTAAATGAGTCCCTCGTAGTTTTTAGGTGTTTAGGTCTAAACCAATTTAACTTGTCTATTCTTGAAGATAATTACGCTACCATTTTCGTAACCACATGATTCATTGCCTAAGTATAAGTTGATTTACAAGCCCTTAGCTTTTCGGGTTAAGATCAAAGCATAGGTTAAGTTATAGCATAATTCCAATTGATCATCCTATAACATGCAACAAGATTCATGCTGCTAAGCTTTAGGATTCTATGTTTAAACATGCAGCCTTTTTCTACTTTCATTTCCGAATGAATTGGTCGTATGATGAACTTACACAACCTTTCATTGATTTAAGTTTTTAGGCCACTTGTCTAGAGTTAAATGTAGCCCTAGCAATTTCCTACAGTTGCTAGCAACTTTCTTTAAGAATAATTTCGAAAAAAAGATGGGCATTAATTAATCTAATCTCATTACTTTGCAATGCATAAAAACCACTTGCTAGAAATGCATAGAAATCTTATGCTCACTTTATTTTGTTCGTTTTATTGAAAAATACTAATGACCGAATCCCTCAAATGTGAGCTATTAGCCAAAGTATTTTCAATCGAAAAAACATGCATCCTCATTCCTCAAATGATCCATGCATAATTGAAATATTACGACGTTAATCAAATTTAGCAAGAAGAACCTAGACTTGTGGTGAAATATCCACATGGATGTTAGGAGACGATCCTCCTGTAATTGTGCCTTGTGCTTTCTTAGGAGCCATCGCGAATGCGTCCTTTTCGTCTTGGATGCATATTTATGATGTTGGCCGTCTCCTTCGCACGCGAAACTCCCTTTGTGAGTCCACCGTCCTTTAGAATCGAACCTTAGAGATGGAACTTATAAATTTTTCCTTTCTTTCGTAGAAGCTTCGGGGGTGCAAATTGTCTACACGGAAAGGGGGAAAAGAAAATAGCTTTGTGGTATGAGAAAGGGCTTTGAAAAGGGTTTATAAAAGTCCCTAGGAAGGGCATTTAAGATAACGTGTGAGAGGGGGAAAATCCATGGGAATTGCTAAAATGGCTATTTGTGTGGGAAGGATTTAAAAGGAACCCAGGTTAAATAGCCTTAGGGGAATGCTATGAAAGGCCTTAAAACCGGCTAGGGGAGGGAGAATCCACGAGAAGGGAATTGAGGACTTGTGTGGAAACCTCATTGAAAAGGGGTTAGGTGGAGTTTGCAAGAAGGGAATGGATGGAAAAATCCCGGGGGTAGGGGGGGTATAAGAACCACAATAGGGGGGGCTTTGGATTCCGGGGGGTTTATTAAACCCACATGAAAAAGGGCTAGGAGGAAGCCCACAAGAAAGAAATTGTGGGGGGGGGGGGGGGGGGTGCAATATGAAAGGGGGCTTATGACAGCCCCCTTAGAAGCTTCAAGAAGCTTCCAAAAAGCACGTGGAGGAAGAAGACGACTCCCTCAGGTGGCGTGTTGGCGGGCAGGAGGCAGACTGCAGCGACGGATCCCTACTCCCTCTCGGCCAGTAGAGTAGCGCGGCGTTTATCCTCTCCTCCTCTCGACGATTGTCGCAACGACGTCAGCCTCCCATTCCCTCCTCTACGGCAGTAATTCCCTCCCCTCCAACTCCCCTGGCCATGGTTCTTATAGGGAGGGGGAGAGGTACCTCCCTCCCTCCATGCGCCATTTTGCATGGCATTCACCTCCCTGTAAGCTCCAGTAAGGAGCTTATTGAACCTTGCTATTCCCCTCTCCTCCAGCATGACAGTCGACTAGGGGAAAAGGGGAATAATAAAAAAATTTGCCATTATTTTATCCTTTTGGCCTCCTAAGAGGAGGTTCATATGAAGAATGTGTTTATTTAGGAATCGGAATTATTACAAAATACTAGAAGTATTGAAGGGTTTGACTGAAGAAATAGTTCCTTCTCCTCATCTTCCACTTCTTCAACAAGATTCATTATCAGAGCTACCATAGGTCTAGAAGTATTGTTCATCAGGATTACTTTATTAATAGTGGATAATCTTATCTCTTTGGATTCTGCAAGGACACATACATACTTACACCCCTACTCTTGCCTCAACTTAGCAAGTTTGAACCATGGTCTTCCTAGGAGCATGCGATAAGAGTCTCCAATTTTTGACATTCTCAGTACAACAAAACTTACCCTGAACTTTAGGCGACGAACCACCTTTATTTGCTACTTATTGAGGATATCTAATGGATATAGCCTCCTTTGATATGACATATTTACTTGGAATGGGGCTAGTAGCAATTCTCCCTACTTGCTAGCTAAATGTGTCTCTTGAGGAAGTATATTCACTCCAAAATTACCATCAAGAAGGACATCGTCATGCTTCTTTCCTACATATTCAACTTGAATAGTGGGAACCTAATAGTCCACAACTTCCTTTTGTGTGGTTATTTATGCCTGACACTTAGGAACTACATGATCCTAAAATGATTCTACTTCAAGGACCTCTTGTTGCTTTTGTCATATTTTCAAGAGTAGCTTTTCTTTGAACCTATGTATCAAGTCTAAGATATGATCTAGAGTTAATTGCAAAGAGCATTTTGCTAGTACTTGAAATAACTCTTCCAAACCTCCTTCCTAAAACATTCCTAAAGTTTTATCTTCAAGATGCTTATTGTCTTGATCAGGATTCAAGGTACCTTGCCACTCCTAATCATCAGGCTCCTCAAGTAATACTTTTCCTATCACTTTTTGTAGCTCCTAGACTTGCTTAGTTTCCCTTTTTTTGGATTTCTCTTGTTCTTGCAAATCAAGTTTCAAACAAGCTTAGCTTTTAGTAATAGCTAGTACCATAGCTTCTTTAGGATAGTCTTCTACTTTAATACAATTAGAGTAGCCATACTAAACATGCATACTTACAACACTTAAGTTATTTGACACCTCCTCTACACTTTCTTGATCTTTTGCTTGATGAATATTCCCATAATTAGTAATCTTTGCACCTTTAGGAGGTTGCCTTTGCTCATCTTGGTCAGGTAGCTCTATGAGGACTACTTCTATTGGGGCAGGTGGATGCTATGTTGATGTGAGGTGCTTATCCTAGGCTTCTATAGGTCCTCTGTCATTGCAGGTCCTTGCTACTACCATTCCTCTCGCAGTCCTATGCCGTGCATATAGCTCACAATTTGTCCCTACAAAGTGTCCTTGACCTTCACAGTAATGGCATGCTCTTGTTTGAGTAGTTTATTGCTATGCTTAAAAATTTTCCCATGCCTATCTTGCCAATACTCTTATAGGTCCCTTGAAGGGTCTCTAAGGCATTGTTTCAATAATTACTTGATTAACTATAGCAGGCTACATAACTCTTAGCCTAGGTTGCATCATTGGCATTTGTTGTGCCATATAGACATTAGGGTTATACTAGAAAGTTTTGGTTTCATGACCATTCATTTGGCATTTTCACATTACTTCTCCTTGGTCTTAGTGTCAAAAAGACCTAAGTCTTTTAGCTTCTGCTTAATCTTCTTTTCAAATCTACTCTCCTTTGACTTCATCTTAGTTATCTTCTTTGATTTGTTTCTTACTCTTTCTTGAGCTTGTTTTCTTCTTCTTCTTATGCCTTTTCCTACTAGTCTCTTCATCATCTAAATGATCAGGCTCATCTTCTTATTTTCAATATGAATCACTTTCTTTATCCTCACTATGACTGTTTAAGTCTGTAGAAACCAAAGAATGTTCATCCTTCCTACTCCTTGAATGAGAAGTACCAAGCCTTCTCTCCAAAATCTTTGATCATAGTATCCAATGTGTCATTAGCTACAAACTCCATAGTAGCTATAGGGCCTTGATGGCCTACGATTTTGTCATAAAAAAGGCTAAATTATTTGGGGCTCCTCATCAGCAAATCATTTACTTAATCCAGAATCTATGTGTTATGTACACATTCATTGTACTTCATTGATATACATTTTGGTGTATTTTTAAATACATTTTGGTCCTAAGGCAATATGCTAAGGTGTAAATTTGGTGTATTTTGTCAAACTATTTCAATTTAAAAAATATACAAAGAGGTGTGGAGGGAGTCTCAAGAAAAGGTGGTTGAGGGGTTTGGAGCATAGTTGATGCTTGTGGCTCTTTAACTTCTCTCTTCTTTCTTTCTCAAACTCTCTTTGCTCATCCTCTCTTCTCTCTCATACTTGTGCAACAATTATGGATTCTTGGTGTGCAAGTCTAAGGGACGAGCTAGCCAATCTAGTCTCTTGGTTGGTGTGGATGACTTGAGTCTTTTGTGTGCAAGAGAGGTCGATTTGCAAGTTTCATGGTGAGGAGCAAAACTCCATGTGTATATTTTGCTACTCAATACCCTAATTTTATGCTTCTTGGAGTGTTGGTGAGAGGAGCAAAGCCCCATGCATATATTTTGTTGCTCGGTACCCTGATTTTATACTTCTTGGAGTGTTGGGTAAGTCATTTTTGGTTCCGTTGCTAGGATGGGGCTAGCCATGGATTCTGCAAAGAAGAGGCTTCTTATGGATGGGGGTTGTGAAAATTTCTCAATAGTAAAACTATGAAGAAGAATAATGAAGAAGAGGATAGATAGATGATTCTTATGTGATGCCATCCAAAGAGGCAAGAGTTTGTGCATCTTCTCAAAATGAGGCAAAAGAGGGGTCAATGGTGATGAAGAAGAAGGTTAATTAAGATAAAGAAGAAAAGCAACGATCTGATATTGTAACTCCCTTCTTATCTTGCTCTTGCAGTGTACCCCCACCTCTCCTCTCCATGGCCACAAGGGGACCTGCACAAATCTAAAAAATGTAGCAAGTAGCAAGTCGACCATCACAAACCTTATCTTCGTAATGGGCACCATGATATAAAAATTCCAATTGTCAAATATGGCATTATTGGGATGATGGGTTGCGAGCATAACAACAATATCAAGGCAATCAAATGTGCCAAGATTGTGGTACTTGGAAACCTAATGTGTAACAAGAAGAAAGAAAAAGAAGGTAAATGAAGGAGAATAAGAAGTAGTAGTGATAGTTGCTATCCTGCCACAAGACATAGCTACTTTGTTGAAATATAAGAGTGAGAGCAAGAGAAAGTGTGAACAAGAGGGAGAGAGAGCTCAAGTATAAGAAGAAGATCTTGCTTAATGAGTTGCTCACAAGTACAAATGGTACACTCTCCTCTACATTGAGAGTGACCTCTAGCTATCTAAATAGCCTCTAGGTGGCTAGGGTTAGGGTTTCCCTTGCCCTTCAATTCATTCACACCTAGCTACCCATCCACCCTTGCACACATAGGGTTCACATGCCTATCCCTCAACACCCCCCCTCAATTCTAGAGTGGCACTGGACTATAAGACATGTTAATGTTCCCCCTTGAACAAAATGGGATGCCTTTATAAATCAGGCTACAAGATTGCTTATAAGTAGAGGAGTTATTGATTTAGAAAAGTTGATCATCAGGTGGTTTGGAGACAAAGTTGGCCTCCAATTCTTTTAGTACTTCATGGATGGTAGGACATTTATTGGTAATATGCCCTACTTCTTTCATTTGTTATACTTCATTTTGTCAGGATATTTTTTCCAACAATTATTGACAAGATCTCCCTTCTTATTTACATCTCCCTTCTTATTTACAAAAGGAGCATTTGGTGGAGATAGTATGAACCAAGAGTTGCTCACGGGCTTTAGATCTCTGACTGGTATTGCCTTCTTTTTTATTTCTTTTATCCTCATCTAAACAAGATTGGATGGTGCTTTCCGAGGTTGAATTTGAGATATTTGTAAGAGTAGTTACAAGGGTTGGGAATACCTTCTTTATAGCTTTTAAGAGAATTGCAATGGCATCTTCATCATGAATTGGAGTTTGAACTGAGGATAGCTGTGCCCCCTGAGCCCTTTCATGTGAGAAATGACCTTATCTAGGTCTTCTCCTTGCTTACACTCCAAGCTAAAAAATTCAATCTTAAGGAAAATTTTAGAGATCTTTCCTTTAGCCCCATAAAGCTTTTCAAGATCATCCCATTCTTCCTTGGCAGTGGAGAGTTGATCAATGTGATGAATTAAGGATTCATCTAGATGAAGCATGGGTATGGCTTGGGATATTTCATCATCTTCTACATCAAGTGGGTTTGATGGATCAATAATCTTGGTCCCTTTGATGAAGGGCTAGTAGCCCCATTCCATCATTTTATACTTCACTAGTATCTACCATGGATGGAAGTCTTTTCCATCAAAGTTATGGATTTGAGGTCTAACATCAGCATAAGCCATGGCCATGATAGGAAGGTCTTATGGATTGCTCTAGGCAATGGAAATGTCTAGTCCTTTACACAAGCGGAAGAAAAAGATATGATTAATACGTAGCATGTTCAAATGTGATGTGTTATAAAATGAGATGAGGAGTGAGGACAATGGTCTATGTGTTTATAACCTACACATAGCCTTACAATGACAGTTAGACACTTAATAATTATGCTTAAGATAGAGGCTAATCTCCTAAAGATTGAGATTTAGGGTAAAAAATATTCCACATGGTGTTAGAAATAGGATCATGACTATGAGATGTAGCATTAGTGCTTACAAGCACTCATCTCAGAGTATATGTTTATAAGTACACTTTCTTATGGGCTTAATGATATTCACCAAGTGTCTATGAACCTAAGATGGAGCTTTGAGATTCGCAAGAGACTCCATAGGACTTAAATTAGTGATTAGAATCACTATTAGTATCATGGCAGGGTGATTAATGTTGAAAGAAGAAAGCTTGAAGCTTTCTGGCTATGGCTACCAGATAGCCCATAGCTAGGGTTTTGCTCTATGTGAGTAGCACGGAAGGAATCATACCAAACCCTTTTAGGGTAGGATAGCCCACTTGGAAGGCTACAAATAACCTATGAGTGCTCAAGGGATTGTGCCCTCTGTTGTACATGCTGAAGCTTGAATGTCCATGTTGTTAAAAATTGCGCCAAATCTACATCTTTAGCAATGCCACCTTCCTCATTGCCCAATGTTGGAGTTTGTTGTGTTGTGTTGAAGTGTCCTGAGTTGGGGTGCAACTCTCCAAAAGAAAGCACAACAAAATATGCTCTCTTTTGTTCTCCCCAAGTCCTCCAACAGTGATGGGTATGGCAGGTAGCTATTAAGGTGAAGAGATATAGTGAGAAAATGATATGCTCATGTGTGCTTAGTGGGAAATGGAGTTGAAGGAAGCTTGTCAAATAAGAGATGGCTCTGATACCATGTTGAAATATTAGAGTGAGAGAAAGAGAAAGTGTACACAAGAGGGAGAGAGAGCTCAAGTACAAGAAAAACATCTTGCTTAATGAGTTGTTCACAAGTACACTTGGTACACTCTCCTCTACATTGAGAGTGACCTCTAGGATGTTTAAATAGCCATTGGGTGGCTAGGGTTAGGGTTTTCCCTACCCTCCAATTCATTTACTCCCAACTACCCTTATCAACCCTTGCATACATAGGGTTCACATGCCTATCTCTCAACATATTCCCTCTCTCTTTTCCCTTTCATCATTGCAAGAATGTTGACTTGGATTTGTGATGGCTTATTTTTCATCCTCAAGCAATATCCATCATGGTGGTTAGCATGGTGAGTAGAGAAAGACAAACAAGAAGATGAGGTTAAAAGAATAGATTAAAAAAAGGAAAAAAACCCTAAGGTTCATTAACCCCTTTGTCATGCTAGTTCATATGCAATGCATATAAAAGAAAGTTGAAGCATTAAATCACATAGGTGGGATCCCTTTAACAGATAAATATAATAAGTGGGTGTGCCTAGTAAAAGATCATTTGTGGGTTTTTACACATTTTTGGTGTTGAAGTGGTGGGATTTTTCTATTTCTACCTCATGACGATGGTGTGTTTTGAGAGCAAAGTGGCATGGTATTTCTTCCTTGTCGTTCTTTTTTTTTTTGAAGTAAATTGTGTAAAGTGAAAGAAAGAACTCAATGACAAGAGATAGTGGTTGAGAAAGTGGGCAAATGATCCATAGAAGCATTAAAGGATGGAAGATAAACGAGAGTGGAAGAGTTTTGTGAAGCTTACAATGGAAGTTCATCATGGTTCTTTGGTTTATGGAAGCTCACCATTCAAGTGTGGGAGGAATGATAGCCTCCAATTTTGTCACCAAAAAGGCCAAAATATTTGGGTCTCTTCATCGACAAATCATTTACTTTATCAAAATCTTTGTGCTATGTACACATTCATTGTACTTCATTGATATATGTTTTGGTGTATTTGTAAATGCTTGGCTTTGAGCTATAAAGGCCATTGCATATGTCTTTTATAACCCAGGGAGCTTTCCTTAAATGCGTGTAGCACCTTAAAGGCTCATACCTTAGTTTTTCTATGGTCAAACTATTTTAATTTAATGAAGATACAAAGAGGTGTGAAGGGAGTCTCAAAATAAGGTGGTTGAGGGGATTGGAGCATGGCTAATGCTTGTGGCTCTTTAACTTCTCTCTTCCTTCTTTATCAAACTCTCATTGTACATCCTCTCTTCTCTCTCATACTTGTGCAACAATTATGGATTCTTGGTGTGTGAGTTTGAAGGAGCAGCCACCCAATCTTGTCTTTTGGTTGGTGTGGATGTCTTGAGTCTTTTGTGTATGTATTTAGGTGCAAGAGAGGTCGATTTGGAGGTTTCATGGTGAGGAGTGAAGCTCCTTGCATATATCTTGCTATCAGTACCTTTGGTTTTATGCTTCTTGCAGTGTTGGGTGACAGCTAGTGGGTGAGAGCTAGTTAGGCCTTTAATCCTACTTTGTAGCTCTATTGATGGTGTATCCACTTGAGTCAGTGGGTTCAAGAGATTCCTAAACTTTTGAGCATAATCTTCATTAGCCTACACCTCTACTTTTGCATGCACTCATTCATCCACATGTACTTCAACTTCTGCCTCATACAAAATTCATTGAGTTTCCCTTCTCAAATACTCCTTGAATTGAGGGGATCTTAGTCTTGTTTCAATCTAGTCCCCCTGTTGAGGGTATTGCTTTGACATAAATGCTACAACCCCAAAGCACTTTTGTCATGATCATTTCCATTACGGTCTTGTGCTCCACTATAAATTCTAAACTTGATTTTCTCCAAGCTTGATGCTTAAATCATGAGAAACATTCACACAAAACTATTAGGCTAGCCAAAGTGTAATGGCTTATCATGATCAACACAAAAAATAATTTGCCTAAAATAATACTATTATAGCATACAACTTCCTAAATCAATTTACAACCATATTTAACATTTAATTTCATTATTGATATGTGAACATAAATTATGGATTATAATTGTTTACAAAATACCACTCTCTTGAAAAATATCCATTAGATTATTCTTGCATAGCTAACTCATCATAAACAACATTAAATTTTAGGAGACAATAACATAATGATAGAGCCAGATATTACTAACCATATGTGGGTGCTATCTTGAAGATCTTTGCATTTCACATGACCATAGATATAATAAGATATTTGTTTTGTTCTTTTTGTAAGGAAAACTTATGGAATCTTAATTTGAAGGTTGTCACCTTGTTCTATGTAAAAGCTTTCATACATATTCATGTCATAGTTATGTGCAATCAATCACATTTATTCTCTTACTTACATTATTCTATAAGTTCTCTCCACATATTTTGAAATTAGGAAATATGATTATATATTATATATAAATCTCTAAAGGGCATGCATAAGGTACTCCTAAACATGAAATTAGGGTTGGCTGGTGATAAAGTGCTTGACTACTAATTGGAAATAAAGCATATAAATCGAGTGATAGACAAGGGCATTACATTTCTAGGTAAGAAAGATGCATGCACATGTACACCATAGGAAGCACATTACATTTCTAAGGCTAATGGTGAAGGTATGGAGAAGAAGAAGAAGGAAGAGAGTTGGGGTGGGTGAGTTGCAATAGAATGTAGGGAGGCAGACCAATAAGTTACCTCCCAGAGATCAAACACCAGCAACATCATTGCATGTAAATCAAATGTAGCAAGTGATAAATGAGACATCGATCCAAAGAGAAAACAAAGGTTTCAAAAAATTCTGGGAAGGGCCTTGAGTCCCTCAAGAAATAGGCACATGCTCCATTGGTTAATTAGCAACATATATACAAGTGACAACATCTAGAAACATGCCAAAAATTGCAAAAAAAAAACAAAAAATTGTATACAATTAGCACATTATTACCACATTTTTATATTAATTTAATGCAGATGTGATTGTAGTTAGTGTCTTCGGAGGATGGTCTAGTAGTCCAGCAAGAGGGAAAAGAAGGATGTTACATTGAGGGTAGTTCTCTAGGATTCGTAGTGGAGAACAAGGGGTTATTGTTAATCTTCGTAGAGATTATAAGTTGGAAGGTAAGTTAGAGGTGGGGAGAGAGATTAGAGCTCTTCTAGGGATGGTCACTAGTGCATTTAGGGAGTTGATATATGTGTCTAAAGAATGATCTCGAGAGGACGTAAGAAGTATGGCCAAAAGAACTCTTGGTGCAAGTTCTATCCATCAATCAGAATTAAGGAAATTACAACAATTATCATGAGTAAAGGTATATTTTTTGTAAACATGATGTTTAAGAGATATATTCTGTACATGGATAGGTAACATGCCTCTATTTTGGACACTTGAAAATGTCATCTCTTTACTTCTATAAAAGACCTACAGCCTTCCCTTACCCGGGCATTGAGTCTTTTGGTTGCTTGGAAAGCTATAGTGGGTTCATCTTATTTCAATGAAATATATCTCTTGTACACTACAATTTTACAAGAAATATGGTCTCTTTGAAAATGCTCTTGGCAATTTTAGCGGGTCCGCAATTTAAGCCAAAGCATAAAATCTCTCTCTTGTTTTGCAAAGTGAAGCCATGGTCCATGTACTTACATAAAAATCCTATGCTTAAGGTTGCAATTTATGAATACCTTTACAAATTTCAATAAAGAAAAAGAAATGTGGGGAATTGTGTGATCTTGAGAGGTATGGGAGGTTGTAACCATCTCTTCATGTATCTATTCATGCACGAGCTCTTCTAAAACTCTCTTGGTTGACACGTATCTGAGAAGAGGAATGAAAAAAGAAAAGCCCAATTGATGGCAATGGTGATGAGATGATGCATCACACTGGTAAGTGAATTGGGTAGTCAGTCTCCTAACAACCCCCAATACAACACCACATGATAAAGGCCGAGGATCTCCCCTCAACAAAACCCACGAGATAGCATCATTTAACACATGAGTAAATATTCCTGATCACTCACTCCTCACTGGGATTTCAATTCAAATCTTAAGAAATTTAAACCTTCAAGCTCAAAATTTACCATTTTTAGAGAGAATCTGATACTGAAACAACCATGGTTGAGACTTTATCAACATGAGCTTTTAGATTCACACAACTCCTATTTTTTAGGGATGGAAACCCCATGCAAAAACTGCCCCACAAAGCGTGGTTGCCTTAAGCAGTGCAAAATCAGTTGTAGATCCTTTTTGTTCTTCTTTTCTCAAAGCACAAATACATATAAACCAAATACACAGGTAACCAAAGCTTTATACAGTGAATTTTCATGCCGATTCAACTATTATAAGCATTTCATTGTTGTAGACTTTCCATTACTTATACAACAAAACAAAGTTTATATTGATATAGCAATGGATAATCATGATGACTTTCATGGGAAACCAAGTTGGTGGTGTAGATACTGCTGAATTCACGTGTTGCTTCATGTAGGACAGAAATCACCTCATAGAGCACTGTACAGAATAGCTCATAACTTTCTAACCAGATCTCGGATCGTCAAGCTTAAAAAAGAAAAGTTGTAGCTCTCTTTCCAATCTAGAACTCTCTAAAAAACTCAAAGCCAAATACTTTAAGCTACTATATTGAACCAACTTTGCATAGCCTGCATTCCTAAATTTCTGCATGTAGTATCTGTTGCCTCATAGAGCATAGAGATTGTCTCATTGAGCACAATAGAAATACACTACTACTCTATACAACAAACACATAACTTCTTTGTTCCAAGAAGTACAAACTTGCAAACAGTAATATATTTTCTTTGATTTCAAATTATCATTTCAACATACCAGCAGATACATTTGAGCATATCTTGCATTGATGAAGAGTTACATGAGCTTCAAACATAATGAGCTCTAATTCTGTAAAATATCAAATGGATAAATGCAAATTTTTTTTCTTTATTCCCCTCCCCAGCCGACTGTTGTGCTGGAAGGGGAGGGGAATAGAAAGAAGCCGGAAGCTCCTCGGTGGGAGCTCGCAGGGAGTAGTGCCATGCATGCTGACACGAAGGAGAGGGAGGATCCCCCCTCCCCTCCCCTATTTAAACCCTGCGTTGCTGCCACTAGGGAGAGAGGAGGACGGCAATAACAAATGGTGACGTTGCCCAAATCGTCCGTGAGTGCAAGGGGAGGACGCCGTGAACTGGGAGAGACTATGGTGGATGCAGTCGATGGGAGGGAGTGCTACCCTGCGCTGCTGTCGTGAGGATGGAGCTGCCGCGACCATCTGTTAATCGCCCCCCCCCCCCCCCCCCCCCCCCCCCCCCGTGGAAGATCTTAGAAGCTTATATAAATGAGTTTTTTAAGCCCCCTTTCCCCCTAGCTTTATTACCCCCCCCCAGTTTTAATCCTCCTAAGGCCCTTTCATCCCCCTTCTCGTGCCTTTCCAAAAAAACCCTTCTATACCCCCCATGATTTAACCTTTAAGCCCTTTGTTATGGGCTTTGAAACCTTTTCCCCCCCCTCGTGTGTCTAAATTCCCCTTTTCGATGGGTGTTAGAACCCCTATGTTTTACCCATGAAGCCTTTCCCGTAGGCCTTAAAAACCTTATTTTTTCTCCCTGGTGGTAACCCCTATAAGACCCCTTCCTCTTGAGTCTTGGAACCCATCCCCCTTCGTGTTCTATAAACCCTTAGACCCCCTTTTTGCGTGGATATTGGAATCACCCTTTCCCCCCCGTGATTAAACCTTCTCTAACCCTTCCCTTGTGGCGTATTGAGAACCCTTTTCTCCAAGTTGACCTAAGGGTCCTTCGATCTTACTTATAACTTTTATGGTTACTATATTCCCTTAGAGTTCTCTCCCGCACCTTGTGTCTTTTCCATCCCTTTTCATTCCTCGTTTGAACGAGTCATTAAAAGGCCATTAAGCCTCCCTCATGGCTTCAATAGGTCTTAGTCGTAAAAGATTCTGAACACCCTTTCGAATTCTTGACTTCAAGGAGGGAGCCTTCCAAAAACTACTTTCGACGGACGGTGCAAGGAAGCGACGGTGGAATTCTGAAAAAAGAGTGTAAAGCTGCTTCCATGTTCGAAGGACTACAATTGTGATGCCTCCTAAGAAAGTCTAAGGAGTAGCTGCGGGAGGTGCATCTCCCGGTATCCATGTGGATATCTCACCCCAAAACCAGGTTTTTCTTCTTGGCTTTAATTCAGTTTAAGTCAATCATGAAAAATGAAAATTTTTAGGGATAGGATATATTTGTCCGAATTATTTGTAATGAAGGATTTTAGCTTATTTGAATAAATGATAATGTATAGAACTTAGTTTCCTTTGAATAGTATCAAGCATTATAAATTACGAGCAAGATTATCTATTTACTATAGTAGTATATTTTAGTTAAATCCTAAAGGTATAGAAATTATATCTTGCACCATTAGTCTTATTCCTTTTCGCAACGAATCATTGTAAATGATTAAATTCATGAAAGGTTTCTTTCGTTGCTCAAATTACTAGGAAGTTATCTAATTGCACATCTTAGCAAGGGAAATGTTTGTTATTTGGCATGAGTTCATCTGCAAGAAAAAAGGAAGTTTAAATTAAACTGTATTGACTGAAAAGTAAATTGTCACAAGGATAGCAAAACCGTGACAAGACGATTAATATTACCTTCCAAAAGATAACCAAACCAATCTAAACATAGAAATATTCATACCCTAAGCACTTGACTACTTCCCTTATTGTAGGGTCAAAAAAAAAATCGTAAAGATAAAAAACTAGGGCTGTCCTCGAGATCCTTAAAAAGAAACCCTAGGCCGACATACGTCAGCTTAAAGGATCTAAAACGGATTATTCCATCACAGGACTTGCGCAGCAAGTATGAAATCATTTAGTCTTGTGATTGATTCACAAGGAGAAAGGCTAAAAACCCTCAACAAGGATGGCAGATCCCTACGCAAGTTATCTTGCAAAAGGACGTTTTTTTGGATATCCTTCTAAATAAGGAAAGTTGTAAACCGGAAACTAGCATATCTAAGGAACTTTAGGGTTGACCAAGTTGGGTTCATAAGGTAGCCTTACACCGGAATGTAAAGGGTCTTGCCAATTTACAAGACACCTTGGGAACGAGTGCTGATACACTCAAAAGGAAAGAACACTTCCTTAGCAGTTTGCCAAACAACACGATTGATTAATGGAAATGTTTGTGCTTGCTAGAGATTTTAGGGCTCTGTTTGAATTATGAATTACAAATTAAATGAGTACCTATACTTTAGGTCAAAGGCCTGAAGGAAGAGGCAGTTTTAGTTACCCCCGACTACCTGCCTAACCCTAACCAAGGGGGTTGTTCACCGCGCCGGGAACATGGACCGAACCCGCCACGAGAGGTCTCTCCGTTGAGCTCCACTTGGAGTAGGAGGACGCTTGGGTGCCAGGGGGGCTCTGGCTGTAAATCCCTCGCCTTCCGGGTCTTGCACAAGAGGCTAACGTGACTCAGGATTGGATCTCGAGACCCGCATACTAGTTTACGGGCGGAAGCTTGGAATAGTGATCCCTGCGGATTACTGGATAGCCTTCGGGCGGATTATGGACAAGCCTACGGGTGGAACTCATTGTATTTCAAAGATAAAATGATGAAATATTAACAAAGAACTTGCTTGATATCGTTTTCTATGTCACGTGATAAGATTACGTGAAGGAACCAGTGCTTAATGGATGAATTAAAGAAACTGATTGTTATATGTCAAATCAATGTGTTAGATAATTACATAACTAAAAAAAAATCGAGGAAAGTGCGGAGGATGGGCCATGGGTCCGTCCTATGGTTGGGTGGTCCCGGTTAGCCGGAAACTTTTCTCAAAAATCTCAATGAACAGCAGGATGATTATCAAAACGAATAACGGAAGCAATGACCTAGAGTTATGTCTTACCCGATTTACGCTGTTTTAGGGGAACGGAATGGGACTATGCCTTATGGTAGAGAGGTTGAGCTTTGCATCCCTCTCGTTTCCCATTCTCCTTGAACCAAGTGTAGCATGAATCCTCTTCGGACCTAGCGTTTCTGCGTAAAGTAGTTCGCTCGGGTCCGACGCTAGTTGCTGTTAGTTAATGACCAGTCAGGAAAACCCTAATTCCGATCAATCCTAAGTGGGAACGGCCAGGATACTTCCGTTACGTGGCAGACGTGGGAAGACCTAGATCGCAAATCCTGTAACATTCCATGGGAGTACCGGGCGGAGCTTTCTAGACATCCTTTTCGACGGACTGCTAAGACGTGTCCTAGATAATACTAAGAGGACACGTTACAAATTCATCATTTTCATGGCTAAAAATCCTTCCAAATTTCCACTAACTTGAGTCCGTGCATTCAACACCTACCCATAATACATATTCTTTGCTACATACCTAGTTTCAGATGTAGTGATCCTTTACTTCCATTCTTCTCTCCTATAGGGGAAGCCTCACGTAAAAAACTAACATACATCACTCTCAATACGACGAAGAACAGCCCTCTGATGTCTCTCACTCATATCCATACATCAGAACAAACCTGCATACTCGGTGCCCCATGCAGCAATGAGGTGCGTGTCTCAAAACTGAAATATCATAATCACGTGTCGAATATAAATGGTACCACTTGGGATTTCCATCTATCAACTTGACTCTCGTTATGGGTAGGAGTTAGAAAGACAAAAAAATGATATTTACATGTGTTACCCCACTTGACCCCATGCAGCATCATGTTCTCAGTCGCTCATTTTCACCCACCATGATTAGCTATCCCCTGGTTTGGAACACAAAGTGTGAAAAAACCTTTATTAAAATCTTGGAAAACATTTGACAAAGATAGACTCCTTTTCCTAAAAATCTACCTCATAGAGCACTGCATAGAACATCTCATAAATTTCTAACCAAGTCTTGCATGGCAGAGCTTCAAAAAGGAAAGTTGTAGCTCTCTTTCTAATCTAGAACTCTCTAGACCAACTCAGAGCCAAATTCTTTGAGCTATTGTCTTGAAACAGCTCTGCATAACCTACAATCCTAAATTTCTGCATGCAGTCTGCTTCAGACATCTACCTTCCAGAGACCATAACTTTCACATTCTTGCTTGCATCAACACTAAATTTTATAGGGACTTTTAATAGGTGTCAAAGCACACTTTAAATATGTTGTCCATCATTTACAACCATTTGATTAACACCATATTTCAAAAAATTGAATTTTCCCCAAACAATAAACTAGAAGCAACCTACTCTATGTATAGTATGTACATTACTTACATCCACTTTATTTACAAGATTCTACATATATATTTCTTTAGACGGAACCCATTGATTCTACTGTTGTGAACAATCCCATCTAAATCTTGTAGCAAGTAAGTACCATTTTCAAACTTCTGCTTGATGAGGAAAGGTCCTTCCCATCTAACTCAAAACTTGGTTTGAAAAGTGGAGTCCAAGCTACTATCATATCTCATAACCAGCATTCCCTCTGCAAGATTCTTCTTCTTCTCTTGTGTATTGAACCATTCCCTTCTCTTCACAATCTATTTTTCATAACAATCCATTGCTTGTTGCCTACCTAACTATAGGGTATGCAAGTTCAATCCTCTATCAAATCCCAATTCTAATTGATCTAACTGATGCTTTCTTACAAAATCCATCATAGGGAACATGACATTCATAGGTAATAAAGCATCTTGACCATATGCTAACTAAAAAGGGGTGAATCATGTACTTGTCTTCTGTATTGTTCTACAAGCCCACAAAGCTTGATGTATATAATTGTTCTAATCTTTAGGATGATCCTTCACTAGGTTAAAGAGAATCTTTTGTAACATTCCATTGAATGCTTCCGGCAGTCCGTTAGGAGTAGTAAATATGTGTTTCAAGTCTAGTTTACCTATTAATTCTCTCAATAGCTTATTTTTGAAACCAAGACCTTGATCTATCACGACTATTTCTAGTGGTATTCCAAATCTATAGCATATGTCCTCCATGAGGAACTAAGTTACATCCTCTTTTTTGCAATTCCTTGTAGCCTTATCTTCAAGCCATTTGGTCATATAATCAATTGCAATAAGGATGTAAGACTTTCTTGTTTTTGTACCAAGAAAAGGTCCCCAATAAAATCCAAACCCCACTTCTCAAACGGTCCATAGGCAACAATGGCTTTAGGAGGCTCTATAATTAGTACCCTTTTTGCATATGACTGGCAAACACGACAACTTTTACACCAATGAGCAACATCAGCACTCAGACTAGGCCAAGTAAGTCTTGCTAGTAGAATTTTCCTTTTGGTAAGCTCAAAACCAAAATGACCACCACACGCTTTCTCATGACAGGAAGATAAGCAAGCAAGAATCTCAGAACTATCTAGCACCCTTCTAGTACATTATCAATCCCCTTCATGTACAACTGATCATTTATGAGCACATATGCCCTGGCCTTTTTGACAATGGAATACCTTTTGTATTTATTAGTCAATGACTTTAACTCCCCAATTTTTAGAAACTCTTCAATCAAGTGACTGCTTTCCCTAACGTCATATCTAGGATTATCCACCCTCATGGCACCAACATATTGGGAAAGAGCATCTTCAGACAATTCATGAGCTCTATGTTTGTTCTCCTTGTCAATATGCCAAAATTAAAATTTTTGAAGCTGCCTCATGAGGCCTTTTATCTTAAATAACCAGTCCTTCAAAATATCTTTATTGGCTTTCCAAACATTTTGAACATGTCTGACCACCAACATAGCATCTCCTTTTGCAACTATCTTCCTATATCCCGTACTCAATACACTGTTTTAGACCAGTGTGTAAACTCGCATATTTAGCTTAATTTTTACTTTGTATCTCTCTAATTTCTTAACTTCCAGAAAAGACACCTCAATTTTGAGTGTCCATAATGACAAAAACCGGTCCTCTCTTTTTTAGCACTCTTTTTAATTGCCATAAAAAAACAAGGTAGCATCTTTATCCTTCGTCTCCTCATGAATTTGCAGATGCAAAATTAGTTTCCATCCTATAACAGTCACACTTTCAGTAGGTTCTTTATAAGTCAAAACATAAGCTAAGATAGCTCTTACAATATCCTCCTTCAAACATGTAAATTCAAATTCTTGCAAAGCCAACAGCCACTGATTAACTCTTGGAGCATTTTCAGCAAATCACAAAACCTGTGGAAGCAAAACTAAGAACTAGTAAGTACTACAAATGATTTTTGAATCAAGTATGATTTCCATCTATTAACTGCATATACCAGCCCCCATACCAACAATTCTTATTCGATCAAAGATTTTTCAGTCACTCTGATGGATCTGCTTATATAAAACACATGCCTCATATAAGACATCCCCTTTTAGTTCTACATTAAAATTGCTCCCACTGCATTTTATCCAACACTGATGCTAATGAAGAAAGGTTCATCCTATTTTGGATGCATAAGAACTGGCAAAGTGCTTAACTTTTCTTTAATATGCAAGAATGCATCCTCTTCAACTTGCATCCAAACCAAAGGATCCTTTTGAGTTGCTTTCTATAAAGGATATACATACTCACTAGCATATGGAATGATCTTGATAGATATCTCAACTTTTCAACAAAGCTCATAAGTTCTTTTACAGTTTTTGGAGAATCCATAAGAAATAAAGCATCAACTTTACTAGGCTCAAGTGAAATACCATTAGCAGACACTTCATGACCCAAGAGTATCACTCTAGTTCTTGCTATTTTATATTTATCAGGTTCAGCTGACCGCCATTCTCATTAAGTCTGTAGAAAACTTCTTTAAGTTTTTGAGAGTGTAATGCCCTTGAGTTGTACACACAAAAGTCATCCATAAACACCCACAAAGATTTCCCAATGAAAGGGGTAAATATCTAGTTAACCCATCTTGAAAAACTGGCATATGCATTCATAAAACCAAAGGGCATTACTCTATAGTAGAATCATCCCCATGGGGTAATGAACGTTGTTTTCTTCTGATCTTCTTCTGCTATTCTGATATGGAAATATCCGGAGTATCCATCACATACACTATAAAATTCATGACTAACCACTTGATCCAATATCTCATCCTAAAACAAAAGAGGATAGTAGTCTCTCTTAGTCGTTGCATTAAGAGGCTTGAAATCAACACATACTCTCCACTTTCCATTCTTCTTTGCCCTGATTACAACAAGAGACACCCACTTTGCATCATCAACATGATAGATAAATCATGCATCAAGCAACTTCTGAATTTCAGCTTTAAGTACATTTTCTTGAATTTTACCAAGTCTCCTGAGTCTTTGAGGCACTGGTTTATACCCTTCTTTCAATTTGATATGGTGCATAATGCTGTTAGTATCCCTCGATTGGTGATATTATGTAGCAAATGGTTTCAAATATTTCTGAAAAATTCCAACATATTCATAAGCTTGGGCAGTCCAACATTCATTTCAGGTTGCTGATCACATGTTTCCTACATGAGGTTTGTACTTCCTACAGCAATATTTACAACTTTTTTCTCTCTTTTTAAACATTGGATTGACAACCTAAAGAGGTCAACATTTCTAAAGAGTAGGCCAGATTCCCATTCTCTATCTTCCTCCTCAAGGCTTGAATTTTTTGAATCACTACTTTCATCACTTTCATGTCCATTTTGAATGATGGACTTTGTTTTCATGTCAAAGATCACCCTCTTATGAGTTGGCTTCTCTAGATAGAGTTTCGATTGACCTTTATACTAGTCTTGTCTGGACCTCATACCAATCAGCCACATGGTTGTCCCAAAATGAGAGAATATGCCCCCAGTTTTGTAGGTATAACATGGAAATCCAAACATGCTCTTTGGCATCCAATGTTGATTTCCAAGTTCTTAATGACTCCCAAACATTTCGCTTTTGAACTATTTGCCATTTTAACCTCAAACAATAACTTCCCTATCATTTTAAGATGCATTTGCAGCATTGCTTCTTCAGTGATTACACAAACTTGCGCACCACCATCAACATAAACTTGATCAATTTTCCTTCCATGTATCCATGTGTCCATGATAGGTATAAAGCCTTTCACATCTTATAGGTATACCACTCCAACATGTTCAGCTTGGATTTTTCCTTTCCTGATGCTAACCAACCCATGCCATTGCCTCCGCAGAGGCGAGTTCATCTACAGGCAGCTGACCATATGTAAAATCAGCCTTCTTACCTTTTAAATCCTCAAGCAAGTTTTAAGGAACTTGATTGACTCCCAAAGAAAGTCCCCCATTTGAATCTTCCTTTGTTGTCTAGCTTTCTTGCTGGTTTCTGGATCATTTGCAACCTATGTTCCCTTTTTAATCCTTGTTTCCCTCTGAGTTTCAGTTTTAGTATCCCTCCCTCTAGCTCTCTTGTTAGCAAAAACATTTGCATTTTCCCCATCATCATACATGCTAGTTTCGATTAGATTCATACTCGATGTGCCTTCATTAGGTCTTCTTTTCAACTGTTGCCTAGCTCGTTCAAGTGGACTTTGTTCCTGTTGAGGTCTAGCATCTTGCCTAGCTTTCCATTGTCTCATGGGATACATCTCCCCTCCTATTCTTCTTAGATAAGGGAAATTAGTCAAAATATGACCTCTATCCATGCAATTAAGGCATTCAAAGTTTTCCCATCTATTTCTTAGAGATCCTCTAAATCTAGGTTGCATTTGGGGGTGCCTTGCCTGCAATAGGCTCATATTCAAATTTAGATTTGCCAACTATTCATGTAGTTTATTAATCACATCATCATCAGGTTTCCTATAGCCTTGTTGTGTTTCATTCTATGGTCTTTGCCCCATGAAGATTCACATCTTGTTGTCTTGTGTTTCCTGCAACAGTGTCAACCTGATTAGGCCGTAAAAATGCATGCACAACAATACCTCTTGATTGATTCGACCTTAATTGTATTTTCCTTTGCTTTTCTTCGCCTATTTTGACTACATCTTCATATGTATCAGGGTCTTTGATTAAAATATTTTCTCTAATGTCAGGCTTGAGCAATGAAACAAACTTGTCCTTTTTCAAGAACATATCAGAGGTTGCTCCATACTCTATGCAATTTCTATCAATTTGGCTTCAAATCTCACAGCAAATTTAGACACTTCCTCATTTTCCCTTTGAAACATCATTTCCAAATATTTCCATAAACTCTCAGGAGTTTTCTTGGTTGCAAACCTTGCAAGGAACTCATTTTTGACTTCATTCCAAATTTCCCTTGTCTCTTCATTCAGTGAGTTCCATCATAATCTTGCAAAACCTTCAAGCAGCATGCAGATCATTCGAAGCTTATCTACATTAGTGTCCCTTAGATCTTGGTAAGCCATCCACTCCAATCTCTTGATAAATTGGTTAGCATCTTCATTTTCAGTACCAAAGAAGGGTTCATATACAAAAGCTGCCATGCTTGAGTTTGTGTATAGGTTGGTCTCCAAATCTTACACTTTCCAACTAATAAGATCAACAAGAGATCAACATGGGCGATCCTCACTGGGGGCACCAATCTATGGTGGGTGAATTGGGTAGTCCACCTCTAACAACCCCCAAGACAACACCATAAGATAAAGACTGAGGATCTTCCCTCAACAAAACCCACGAGACAACACCACTAAACACATGATTAAATATTCTCAATCACTCAATCCTCACTGGGACTTCAATTCAACACTTGAGCAATTGAAACCTTCAAGCTTAGAATTTACCATTTTTAGAGAGAATCTGATACTGAAACAACCATGGCTGACACTCTGATAATAGGAGCTTTCAAATTCACACAACTTCTATTTTTTAGGGATGGCAACCCCACGGAGCAACTGCCCCACAAAGCGTGGTTGCCTCAAGCATTGCAAAATTAGTTTTAGATCCTTTCTATTCTTCTTTTCTCAAAGCACACATAAATACAAACCAAATACATAGGTAACCAAAGCTTTATACAATGAATTTTCATGCCAATTTAGCTATTATAAGCATTTCACTATTGTAGACTTTTCTTTACTGCAACAAAACAAAGTTTATACTGATATAGGAATAGATAATCATGATGACTTTCATGGGAAACCAAGTTGGTGGTGTAGATGCTGCTGAATTCACCTGTTGCTTCATGAAGCACAGAAATTGCCTCATAGAGCAATGTACAGAACAATTCATAACTTTCTAACCAGATCTCGGATCATCAAGCTTAAAGAAGAAAATTTGTAGCTCTCTTTCCAATCTAGAATCTCCATCACAACTCCGAGCCAAATTCTTTGAGGTGCTATCCTAAAATAGCTCTACATAGGCTACATTCCTAAAATTTTGCATGCAGTACCTGTTGCCTCATATAGCATAGAGATTGCCTCATAGACCACTACATAAATTCACTACTGCTCTATACAACAAACACATAACTTCTTTGTTCCAAGAAGTATAAACTTGCAAACAGAAAGACATTTTCTTTGATTTCAAATTATCATTTCAATATACCAATAGATACATTTCAGCATATATTGCATTGATGAAGAGTTACAGGAGCTTCAAACATTATGATCCCATAATACATATTCTCTGCCACATACCCACTTTTAGATGTAGAGATCCTTTACTTCCATTCTTCTCTCCTGTATGGGAAGCCTCACACAAACAACTAACATACATCACTCTCAATATGACAAAGAATAGCCCTCTGCTGTCTCTCACTCAAATACATATATCAAAACAGATCTGCATACTCTATGCCCCACGCAGCAATAGAAGAAAATAAGACAAAAGGAAGACTCTTATGGCCATCATCTGAAAACTGAGAACTCGCATTAGCCTATTGACTTCAACAACCTTGCCATCATGCTCCACGACTCTGATAACTTTAGCTTCACAGCCTCTTTCTTCTAAAAACTTGTTCTTCTTCTTCTTAGCACTAGATTTCTCCCTTCTCTTCAGGCTACAAGATTCTTCTCTGCGTTCTCTCTCTCTCTCTCTCTCTCTCTCTCTCTCTCTCTCTCTCTCTCTCTCTCTCTCTCTCTCTCTCTCTCTCTCTCTCTCTCTCTCTCTCTCTCTCTCTCTCTCTCTCTCTCTCTCTCTCTCTCTCTCTCTCTGATACGCTGATTGTCTTATGTAGAACACTTCTCCTCCTCTTTTCTTTAAAACAAAAAACTCCTCATATTTTTAAATTTTTTCCTATTTTACCAAGCTACCCCCTGCTTCCCCTTAGTTGCTAGATGGAAAACATGCTCCCTACCACACGTAAAATTCCACTCGTGGACTTAAAATTAGAAGTGAGACCACGTTCCCTATATGAGGATATCTCTTGCTGCATGAGGTGTGTGTCTCATAATGGAAATATCACAACCACGTGTTGAACATGCATGGTACCACTTAGGATTTCCATATATCAACTTGACTCCCAATATGGGTAGGGGTTAAAAAGACAAAAAATGATATTTGCATGTGTTAACCCACTTGACCCCACGCAGCATCATGTTTCCGGTCACTCATTTTCACCCACCAACATGATGACAGGACTTTGAAAAGTTGGATTACTTTGTCAATGCAAGCATCATTAGAAGTTCAAGGCAATGGATCTACCACTTCACATCTCTTGAGATAAATTAATTAATAGCAAAATAAATTAGAAAGGAGGAGTTGGACGTCGCCACCCTTGTTCCGGTTATATGGATTGCATGGACTAGAAAATGGAATTCGAAATGGCTTAAGGAACTCAAAGCGCCATCTGGCCAGTCACAGTATCAAGGGCATTTTCAAGCCATAGCAGACTAGATCAAAATTTTAACTTCCTTCAAGCCTCACGTCATATGATGATGATGCCAATCTGAGAAAGAGAGAGATAGAGGGCGCCTTCAGGAAACTGACATTTTGCTCCAAGGAATGCAAATTCAAGTCTTATAAAGCTTGGGAAAGACCTCTATAGAATACTAGACATGTATTTAATTTCAATTTCTGTTCTTCTCTTTCATTGCCGTGTTTCTCCTCTAATGGCCAAAATGGAGCCTCAATATCCTTGGGCCAATTGAAGCTCCACGCTTCAAGAAGAATTTCTTAGATTCAAATCTCGCTACTTGGCTTGCAGTTTGGTGGATAGATTGTGAAGATTTCAAATTATTCTCCTCCCCCTTCATTTGTCGCCATGTTTGATAGGAAGAAGCCATAGTCATTAGGCTTTTAATTAAAGCTTAAGCTTTAAGCTCATAAAGACCATTCATATTGCAACAAAGCAATTGTCAAGTGGTTAGTTCTCGGAAATAGGGATCAAAGTGAAGGGATTGTGTTTGAGATGAATGGGTGGACCTCAGTCCCTATCTGGTGGATTGCGGGATGCACTTCCAAGGACATGATTACGACCCGTGTGTTACCAAGTAAGCCCATTTCTGTTTAACAAAAATAAGCAATGTGATGTTATAATTTTCTTAGTTTATAATTTTTATCTAATATCTTGAAGCTTGTTTCTCCACTTTGAATGGTTGTTAGTATTTATTTATGACTTAATTTATTTTTAAAAATTTAAAAATGGTTTAAAATGCTTAAAATGGCTTTAAAATTACATATATAATTTTTTATAAAATTTGTGGGTGTCTATTTATCTAATATAATATTTTTATTATTAATTTTATACTATTAAAACTTTATTTTATTTTTAAAAGAGTTTTTAGAGAATATTTAATATTATTTAAACTAAAAATATTTATTTTAAGTAAAAATTATAGTGTTTATTAATAGAAAAATATATTTTATATCAACAAAATTGTGATATCTCATGGGAAAGCTGAGAGTACAAGTTTTTACATTTTATTTAGAGAAAGAAAAACAACTTAATGTTATTTTTTTAAAGGGAATATTCATATAAAATATAGTGTTTTTCTGATTTTATGCAAACTAAGAGTGTACACATTACGTTGATTTATGTTATATGAGTATGAGGGGGGCGTAAGAGTATTCTTGATTGTTGTTAAGGTTGGTAATTTGTTATGATTTATTAAAAAATAATTAATAGGGAATAATTACAATCATAAAAATTCATGAACACCACCAAAATGTATAGTTTGTTAATATGATGGAATGAAGGAATGCTTCAACATCTATGTTGAAACCCTAAATTTTATTTATATAACTATTGCTTAGGTGCTCAAGAAAATAAAAAGTGGAGGGCCACTAATTGAAAGATGGGGAAAACCATAGCTATCCTTGGTTTAGTATTGTAACGCCCAATCTGGAGATCTACCTGTGAAGTGATTATTGAAAAGAGAAATAAGAGAATTGAGTAGATTTGCTCAGTTCTTAGGCATTGAATAATATAAGTTGGACTACTACAGTAAAATAGTATTATAAATACTTGAAAAGTTAGATGGAGCTATTGAAATTAATGACACTTATCACATATTGTGCAACAACTCTTAAGAGGTGGCTTGGCAACCTTGTTAAAAGTGGCTTGGTCTTTAGCCAATCATTTTTTGGTGTGTTTTTTGGGAGTCAAGTGCACTCGGAAAGGTGGTGAGTCTGCTTATTAAGATATTTGAATCCTAGAGCACATTGGTGGGAAGTTAATGAGTGATTATGAGGTCTCTTTCTTAAGAGACTATTTTTTGAATTTGCCTCAAGATTGCCAAAGGCAGTGTTAGATTGGGCAAGAGACACGGAATTAGTAGAGGGTGGAAAATATTTTAGTCCACAATTAATGGTAGATGTTGAACAATTATCCTCTTGGAGTTGGCGGTATAGTGAATGTGCACAAGCCATTCTTTTCTTAGCATCACATTTTGGGTTGATAGATGAAATCAAAATAAATTCGATTAGTGTGTCATAGCACTTTGATTGGTATTATTGCACAGCTTATCAAATGTTTAGAAGGACTGAGTAGAGTGATGTATTCCCTTGGATACGCGTATCGAGAGGCTTGAAAATTTATTTTGACACAAAAGACATGAGAGGTCACTCAAATTTTAGGTTTGATTCATGAGAAAAATTAGAAACTACCATATGGAAAAGAAGATCAAGAATTGTCGACTATTCTCAAATTATTGAGCACATATAACGTGACCACAAAAACCCTAACTTTGTAGCTTTAGGGGAAAACATATAAGCCACAAATAAGAAATTTGTGGAGAATGATATTAGTGGGTACCAAACTAGTGTGGATGAGTTTTGAGCAGAGACAGAGACAACAAATTGAAGCTCGAGACCAATGTGCAAGGGAACAAGCCGCTCGACAGGAGGATTGGTTGCTAGAGAGGTTAGAAAAGGTAAATGCTTTGCTAAATTTGGGAATAGACGTTGCATCAAACTCAAACGTGGAGCTGCTTGATCCTAACATAACATTTGATAGAACCCCATCACAAGCAAGTGAAGAAGATTCCTATCAATGGAACCAAGCAGTTGCAAGTACTAGTAGTCCCGTTAGAGAAGGGAGTAGACAAAGTAGCAAAATTATAAAAAGTGAAGCTAATGCTACAATAGGAAGTAATGAACCATCCATTGATTGGGACTTCGAGTCAGATTTTGGATTTCACCAATTATTTAGAGAGCCAATGGAGGCTTTGTGGATAGAGTGAGTAGCGGATTTTGGATTACAGTTCTTATTTAGGATTCCTCGTTAGAGAGATTCATTTCAAAACATACTTGATTTATGGTTGAGGTCCCTATTCAGGGAGTCTAAGAAAATCATGTGGGTTGAATCTACTCAAGAGTTTGGGCTAGGAACATTATTTAAAGAGACAATGGCTCGTAGTCCTGTAAGGCTAGCTTACTTTACCCAATTTGGGGGATTGTGGGATGAAAATCATGATGCTCACATGCAAAGGTTCAAGGTGACTTGCGTAGCAAATGAGATAGTGTATGATGATCAAAAGCTGCATATTTTTTTAGTGACACTAAAAGATGAAGTAGCTAGATGATATGGTAACCTCAACGCTCAAAATAAAGAGACCTATGCTGCCTTATTGTGAGCATTTTTAGAAAAGTTTTGATGGCAAGGTTTCCAAGATTGATTAGCTATTCAATTGGACTATTTATCCTAAGGAGGAGCTGAAAGTGTTGAGCATTACATTGAGTGTATGGAAATGATTATTTAAAAGATGAATCTAGCCCTTGATAAGCTTATGCAAAAGCATCAATTTATCGATAGACTTAATCTTGAAGTCCATCAGCATGTTAGCCTACAAAGGCCAACTACACTAGCGGATGCTAAAACACATCCTAGATGGTGGGAAGAAGTGCAACTCAGCCCAATCCCAACAGAAGGATCTATTCAAAGAACCTCAAATGGAATACCATGCAAGTACTTCAAGCGAGGTGTCTAAGAACGTGTCTTATGTGACTGTTCTTCCCTTAAATCCATATGCAATGACAAATTCCAATGTGGCAAGTGTACCTTTAAATCCATATACCTCAATCTTGGCTTACATGATGCAAATATGCATGCCTTCTATGCCTCAGAATCAATCCACTTTAGATGAGAGTAAAGTAGCAAAAATTATTGCAAAGTCTCTAGGAAAATTAAAAGAGGAATTAATGGGTGCGGTTCAAGCACCATTGAAGGAAATTTATTCAATAACAGCACAAGTTGCTAATGCACAACAGCCTTCGAGCAGCACGCCTCAAACCCACCTAGATCAAATATTTGGTGCGGTAAGTGTCATGGTTATGGCCATGTGGCTACCCCTTCATGATTAATGCCCGATCATACTCCATTCTGTACTTTTTGTCTTAAAATATGGCATTTGGAAACAAATTATTGGCACAAGATTAGCCAACAACAACAACAAGATCGTGCGATGCAAAGAAATTACAACTACATGAATCACGACAACAGTACTTATGAGATTGGCCCACCCAATCAACCTTTTAGGCCTCGTGGATTGCGTATCCAAGGCAGACCTCCAGTGCCATGAAACAATGACAATAGTGATGGAAACCAAGGAAGAAACTCTCATGTCAGGAGAAACAATGGTAATTTTTGAAATCCAATGGGGAAAAGTGGACAACAAAGGCATGCTATTGATGTCAACAAGAAGGTCATATAGCTACATATTGTCCAAATGCACGTATAAATCAAGACTATACCCCTCTTTGTAGGGGGTGTAGTGGTGAAGGGCATTACAAAGAGAATTGTCCTAAGCGAGAGGAAAAAAAAACTAATAACAAAGATAAAAAAGTCTCCAATGAACATTCAAATTTGTTGCAAATTTAGTTGAAGTAGAAAAAAGAGCAAGAGAGTAACATTAAGTCAAAATACCCTGTAGGGTGACTTTTAAGACTGACCCCATGATTGGTGTCGTTACTAGAGCGCAAAATCAACAACAAAGGAAGAAAGGTTTAGAGGAAGATAGTCCACAACCAAAAGAAACCGTGAAGGACACAACTAAAGATGTAGATCCTAACATAGAGCTATCTGAGTCAGATTTTCCTCAGCAGTCTTTTGATCATCCATTGTTTCGTGTGCCCCTAGAAAATCCCAAGATTCAGGTGGGGGTAGCTCCTTTTTCTGAAAGACTTGTACCTCCAAAATAAGAGAGTAGAGAGGAAGCAGAAACAATGAATAAGGCCTATGATCTTTGGGCACCATTGGAGGAAATAAACTTAACAATCAACCTGAGAAGTCAAATGCTTGAAATATCCCCTATATGTCGAAGGTAGCTTTATCATAAGCTAGTTCGACGTAGGTGGAAAAGGGTCGAGACTAACTCTTCTAAAGTACTTGCAAATGCATCCAAAAAGAAAACAACTAAGGGGATAAAAATTGTAGATTTATTTGTGGATCCAAGAGCACCAGTCACTCAGGATTGGTATAAAGGTTCACTTGTAATTAGTCCTCGGAGTGATAGGGTTAGGACACAAGTTATTACAAAAGGTTTTTTGAGGGAGTCAAGAGATGAAGTAGTTAGCAAGATGGATGAAAAATCCAATAGTGAATTCTACGATTCAGAAGTAGAGAGGACAGATAATGAAGAGCCTTATGCTTGGTTATCTAAAACACAACAACCAGCAAGAGTAGAAAAAGTAGAGGTGAATGTTGTGCATCAGCCTAACAAAGTGGAACAAGTGGGTATTGGTGAATATGTTGTTAATGTTTCGTCGAATAATGACTCTGATAGTGATATTACTGGTTGGCTATCCCCACCTCTCAGAAGACACAACCCTAGATTGTTTAATGGTTTCAACAAAGGAGGATAAATATCTTGAGGATGTAATCCATGAATTCAATGATTTGAATGATTCATTTTTTGAAGCATGTTTTGGATTTTGTAAAGATAAGGAAGAAGGTGACTTTAGGAATGCATTTTTTGCATATAAAAAATTGGAAATATTTTCCCCTAATTATTTTGAAGAAGAGCAGGATGAGGCAAGAGCATCTGACCTAGATGGAAATTCAACAAGCTCCTCAATAACTAGGTAGGAAGTAGATACTATTGAGAATGAACATGAAGAACCCAAGGAGAGTTTAGTTATTACAACATTTCATTATGAGGTAGATACTCTACCTTTTGGGTTTCAACAACTTTTAGTTGTTGCTAAAAGATCTTACTATCATCAGCTAGAAAAGAAAGAAAGAGAGAGAATAAACAAAGATAGTTGCAAACCTTTACAACAATCGATATTACATGATGATAGAGATGACCCATCCCCAACCTTAAATAGATTTGCACAAACTTTTAATGAATATCTTGGTAATTATGATAAGATAATTAGAGAACTAAATGAGGCTTTGGAAATAGAATGTGAGGTAGCAGTAATAGTGCCTGTGAATGAAGCAATGCAGAAATTTGCTGAGTTACAAAAAGAAAATTCAAAATTCCAATTTAGGGAGAGGCTCTATCTAGAAGAAATTTCACTTCTAGAGATGTATTTAGAAGAGCAATAATCTAAATTAAATAATAACGGGCAACAAATGGAACAAATATCACCTATTCCTAGGAAATGCTCAGTTAAATGATGCGAGCAAATGAATGAATTTTATAAAAGAAGCAAATCTTTGTCTATTTATGGCATTGGATTGCAAAAGAAAAACTCTACTACCGCTCCTTGGTTATATCATTCCCTTAAGCGCTCTATGAGAAATAGGCAAAAGCCATATTAGTATTCTAAAGGGCAACTAGGGGGATATTATAGAAAGCAATTGTAAGTAAACAAAGCTCACCTGTCAAGTATATGTGAGGTAGTATTATCTCATCCCAAAGAAAGAATAATGGATTTTACTATTTATGGGGATGGAGTTGAACTAGAGCTTAGAGGGTTTGAACATATGGCACCTAAGGACTAATAGGTTATACACTATTTAGGGTGTCAAATTCAAGGTGAGGAAGATGAAGATTTACACTCATTAATCCTTAAGCTTAGTCGTGCTCAATGGTCTTGGGATTTGAATGACCAAGAATGTTTGGAAAAGCAAAATAGAATTTTGTATCGTTATCGTCGAACATTACATACTCAATTTCCATGTGATCAAGAGCAAATTTATCAGATAATAGGTTCTATAAATACCACGTTCTTGATAAAGTGTAATAGAAATTTGAAGCCTATCTCGTATGGCTTGAGTAAAAGACAAGTAAGTTATACCAGTAAGCTATTTCTTGATATATTGGATGTCCATATGATAGAAATGACTAAGGGTATTCAGGATAATCTAGCGATTGTACATTATAAGGCTTTACCCTGGGTAAAGTTTGTGAATGCGAGGGAAGGAGAACCTAAATTGAGTGCCAGGAATAGTCTGCTTGAAAATGCTTCAATGGAAATATCAGAAGTTGTGTCTATGGTCAAGCCTTGAAAAATAGCCTCTTTGTTTATTGAAGAGCCTGAAGTGGAAGTAGTTAAAATAGAAATGATAGAAGGAAAATATTTAAATTTAGGAGCTCAATTGGAACCCCAAGATCGAGAGAGGTTGAAGAACTATTATGAGCACATGTTGGGAAATTTTCTTAGTCTTATACTAACCTTAAAGGTATTAAAGTTGAACTTTGTCAACATTATATTGATCCAGAACCAAGCACAAAACCCGCATGTCAACGCCAACGATGAATAAATCCTACGTATGCAGAATTGGTCAAAGCTAAGATTACTAAGCTTCTTGATGCATGACTCATTTATCCTCTTGCATATAGTGAATGGGTTTCTCCTATTGTGGTAGTACCAAAGAAGAATAGCAAGAAAATTCGTATTTGTGTGGATTATAAGAAACTTAATTAGTAAGACACGAAAAGATAAATTTCCTTTGCCATTTATAGATCAAGTATTAGATAAGGTTACAGGCCATAGCTACATTCTTTTATGGATGGGTTTAGCGGCTACAACCAAGTGTTAATTCATCCTAAAGATCAATCTAAAACCACTTTACTACAAAATGGGGTACATTCGCTTATAACATAATGCCTTTTGGTTTGTGCAATGCACCCGCAACGTTCCAAAGGGTTATGATTGCAGCTTACCAAGACTTTCTTTGACAATGGTGGATATAAGTTTTTCTAGATGACTTTGTATCTATGGGATAGCAAAAGAAATGCATGATCAATTGGCGCAAGTGTTTGAATGTAGTGATGAGGTAGGTATATTGTTAAATCCTGATAAATGTGATTTTGGAGTTCCAAAAGGAACATTGTTGGGGAATATAATTTCTAAGGAAGGAATTGCAATGATTCGGCTAACGTTGCCAAGATATTTGCACTTCCTCCACCAACAACTCTTAAAAAACTTCGAGGTTTTTTGGGGCATCTAAATTATTATTGACAATTCATTTCCGATTTCGTAAAGGTGGCCTCACCTTTAACAAGTTTGTTATGAAAGGATACTCCTTTTAATTGGGTTGCTACATGTCAAGAAGCATTTGAATTTTTTAAGCAGAATTAATTGAAGGACCAGTATTGGCACCCTCGGATTGGATGAAGGAATTCCATATCCATGTAGATGCATCTATGTATGTTCAGGGAGTTGTTTTATGTCAAGAAGATGACAATAAGGTGGATCATTTGATTTATTACGCAAGTTGTAACCTAAGTGATGCTGAAAGAAATTATACCACTACTGAGAAAGAATGCTTATCAATGGTTTTTGCGGCGGAGAAGTTTTGACATTATTTATTAGGGAATAAATTTACCATTTATGTTGATCATGAAGCACTAAAGTACTTTCTTAATAAAGCAGAACTTTTAGGATGATGCATAATTTGTTGGATGTTATTATTTTAGGAGTTTGATTTTCAAATAGTTATTCGTCCTAGTAGAGCTCATGTTCCAACAGATCATCTTTCTCGATTATTAACCTCAAATAAGGAGGTAGGTGTGGAGGATGATTTGCCAGATGCATCACTTTTTATTGCGGAGACACAAGTTCCATGGCATGTTGATATTGCAAATTTTCTTAGCACACCTCGGTATCCATCTAGTGCAGATAAATAGAAAAAGCAACAGATATTGATGCAAGCATGCTCTTATGGATTATTAGGGGGTTATCTTTATAAAATTTTTCCAAGAGAGGGTATTTATCATCAATGTGTTCAAGAAGATGAAGTTCCAATAGTTCTTAAAGCATTACATGATGAACCTTGTGGTGGCCATTTTGCTAGTGAACAACAACAAGAAAGGTTTTATTAGCTGGGTATTGGTGGCCTACTTTATTTAAGGATACTTATTATCATTTTCAAAAATGTGATGTATGTCAAAGGATTGGTTGTCCTTCTAAGAGTTTTGCTACGCCTTTGACACCTATATTGGCATTAGCGCCTTTTGAGAAGGGGAAATTTGATTTTGTGGGCCCAATTGATTTGCCTACCGGGTATCGATCTAATCGTTATATCCTGATTGGTACTGATTATATCACCAAGTGGGTGGAAGAGAAATCGCTTAAGATAGATAAAGCCATTGAGGTGGCTAAGTTTATGTATGAGAATATCATAAAACATTTTGGTTTCCCATTGGAAAGTGATTGAGGTTCCCATTTCTTGAATGGTCTAATTAGCAAGTTAACGGCGGAGCTATATCAAATTAAGAATTGCAAATCAACACCTTATTATCCAAGAGCTAATGGTCAAGTAAAAGTAACTAATAGAATTATTTGTGGGATTTTAACTAAAATAGTTGCTTCTCATAGGCAAGATTGGGATAAGCCTTTGTATGAGGCATTATGGGCCTACAAAACTACCTACAAGGTGACTGTGCAAAATACACAATTTAACTTAGTTTATGGAACTAAGGCTATATTTCCTAATCAGCAAGAATTTCCTACTTTGCGAGTAGCTCTATCATTGCAATTAGGGCATGCCAAATCATTGAATCAAAGTATTTTACAATTGGTAAAACTAGATGAGGAACGACTATTAGCTTTACGAAGCTTAGAAGCAATGCAGAAACATCATAAGGTGTGGCGTGATCAAAACATTAAAGTACGAGAGTTTAAATAAGACGATTTAGTTTTACTTTATGACAATTTCTATTATAAATTTCTTGGGAAGCTTAAAATTCACTAACTAGGACCATCTAGATGTATAAGATATTAATGCTGAAAATGAGATATTTGGGTCTTCACCTTAAATATTTTGTGACTTAGGGTAGTTAGGTATAGTTAGGTCAGTGGTTAGAATAACCCTTGAATAATCTACATTTGGGTTTCTGTTCTTTTGGGCGATTTTTTCATGGGATGCATGTATGGGTTTTTTATGGATGGATGTGCTTTACCCTCGTCTTGATGCTAATAGTTCTGATCCAATTCATGCCATTGGGCCTTATAGTATTCCACATTTTCAGATGCATGGAAGGTTTTTATATGCACCAAGGGAAGAGGCATGTTGTGATTCTTCTTTTGTGATAATGTTTTGTTTGCAATACCATCCACCCTTTGGTTGTAGACAGTGTTGTCAGCGGCATCTTTATGTGCATGCGTAGCTCTTATGTTGCCAGTGTTGCACTTACTTTTGATATTATGGTACCACTATCATGCAGGATGCAATCAGTTACACTTATCAGTGCCATAATTGTGATAGTGTATTCTTACCTGAGCACGTCATTGCCTAGTATAGGGTGGGTAGAGAGCAACATGAATTTTCTCGATATCGAGCTATTGTTTACCATCTTACTCCATCATATCCCGTTGATCAAGTCAATGTCAGTTGACTCTATTGGGATTATATCTGTTGGTATATGGATATAACCGAGGGATACTCTTTAGGATATTTACCAGTGGCATCTATGCCCTATTATGATGATGCAGTCTCAGCTCCACTCCATGATGTGATGGAAGTTTTTAGCGATGCACCTGATAGTGGGTCTCTAACCTCTGATGTGCCTATGGTAGAGGCTATTCATGAGTATCCTATATTTGATAGTTTAGTTTATAGGTTTGACTTAGATAATGTAGATGATTTTGGGTTGACTTTATTGTTTGTGTTGGAAGATTTTAGAGAGTGTGAGAATTTTAGTTTAGATATTTTGTTTTCTTAGTTTCTTTTGTGTTTACTCTATCCTTTTTTAATAAAAAAACCTTGAAAAAAAAGTCAAGACTTGTTTATGCCTTTTTATTTTAGGTTCTAGCACACTATAGCTTAGTTAGTTTTCACATAACTAGGTAGTTAGTTGCACTCATAGTTAGGGTATTCCTTTCAATGCTAGGAGTTAGTGATACTTAAGTTTAGCTAGGTGGACGGTTCTATATGGGGGGAATAGTTATTGAGTGGAGAAATGCAATGCTATAAACAAATAGATAGTGGAAGAATTAGGATAGATCCATTAATCGAGATTGTGACATGAGCTTATGAAAATAATTGTGTGGGGGATTTTCAATATTTATTTATTTAACCCTTGAGCAGTGTATTGGTTAGTATATGATTTATGTGCAGATTTGTGTTAACATTTTAATTTAAACGTTGCTACATACTTACATTGACAATTCTTGGAGTTGCAATATTCACCTACATAACAGGTTGTTTCATACCTTATCTATCTATACATATTCATTTGAAATAAATAAAAGTACAAATTGTAACTTGATTGAAACAACTTAGAGATTTCAAAGCCTAAGTAATTAGAGAAGGAACACAAAACAAAACTTTTAAAACAAAAATAAACCAAAAGATACATAAACAATTCAATCTATATGCGAGTCCACCCACATGGGATAGGACATTAGCACTAGGAAGTGATTTCAAGGGATGGTGTGTGTGTGTATGACTAGTGAGTTTCAATGCATTTGATGCCTACCTAGGAATCCAATAGAGTTTACTCATGTAACTTTGTTGCTTTCTTAGCAATGAAGGGTAGTTGAGTAACAAGGTTCTCTCCACGAAATTTTGACTAGGGGTAGCATGGATGAGAGATGTTGAGTTGATGGGTATCTTTGTCTTTTCATTTTCCTAGGCAAGAAGATTGATATTATGTGCTTGATTAGATTCCTGGAGCGAAGCTGTTGAGAAGAAATGTTTGAAATTTCAATTTAGTGATGACTTCCTAGCCTTCTAGTCATTCCTATAAGTCACGAGACTCATAACTACAATAATAATAAATACACTTCGGGAGAGTATATATATTTATTCTTATAGAAAGAAAAAAAGGAAAAAAAAACCCTAAATATTGAAGGGTTGAAAAAAAAAAACCAAAAGAAGATAACCATTGCCTTTGAGGTCCTGGTAGGCTGTATGGATTTCCTTGACGGGTGCCCTGCATCTCATACCTTGCCTGTCTTTGGGGTGGGACCTTTTGAAAAGGAGAATAAATATATATACTCTTTTGATTAAAATTTATGAAGGAAACACTTCCCAAAGAAAAAAAACCAAGAAGTTGGGAGTCAGGGACCTTGATGACTGGTTGTTCTAGTAGAATATTGAGGGTTAGTAGTTAAAGCATAGGAGTCCTATTTGGTATTTTAGTATTAGATTGCCTCGTATGGGTTCTTTGATAGGCATGAACCTTATCCCAGTGATGCTATTTCAGAAGCAATATTTCTAGTAGGAAAGTAGTGTGGCATTTCATTGCCTTGAGAGATTATTGATGCTAAATGGCTCTAGAACGCTTCCTAGTTGGTATGATCCATGCATTGGATGCAATTATGCTATGCACTCTAGTGGAGAGACTGAGTAAAGGGGAATGCTAGTTTGCACAAGTTTTTATAGAACAACTTACTTTCAAGATTTCTCTTGTTTAGTTTATAATAAGGCACAAGTCAAAATTTTTACATCTTTCCAGTGCCTACTAGTCTTCTCTATGCGATTTTGTAGATCTTGCAAATGTGCTTGCGAGGACACTTCGCATTTTAGTGGAGGAGAAATGACAACATCTAGAAACCTGCCAAAGATTGCAAAAAAAAACAAAACAAAATTGCATACCATTATAGCACATTATTACCAAATCTTTATATTATTTAAATGTAGATGCGGTCGTAGTTATTGTCTTCGGAGGACGGTCCAGTAGTCCAGAAAGAGGGAAACGAAGGATGTTACATTGAGCATAGTGCTCTAGGATTTGTAGTGGAGAACAAGAGGTTATTGCTAATCTTCGTAGAGATTATAAGTTGCAAGGCAAGTTAGAGGTGGGAAGAGAATTAGAGCTCTGCTAAGGTCGGTCACTAGTGCATTTAGGGAGTTGATACATGTGTCTAAAGAATGATGTTGAGAGGACATAAGAATTCTAGCCAAAAGAACTCTTAGTGCAAGTTCTATCCATAAAGAAGAATAATTAAGGAAATTACAATAGTTATCATGAGTAAAGGTATATTTGTTGTAAACATGATGTTGAGGAGATATATTCTGTACATGGATAGGTGACATGCCTCTATTTTGGACACTTGAAAATGTAATCTCTGTACTTGTATAAAAGACCTATAGCCTTCCCTTACTTGGGCATTGAGTCTTTTGGTTGCTTGGAAGGCTACATTGGGTTCATATTAGAGTCACTAAAAAATATCTCTTGTATATTGCAATTTTGAAAGAAATATGGTCTCTTTGAAAATGCTCTTGGCAATTTTAGCGGGTCGGCAATTTAAGCCAAAGAATAAAATCTCTCTTTTTTTGCAAAGTGAAGACATGGTCCATGTACTTACATAAAAATCCTATTCTTAAGGTTGCAATTTATGAATACCTTTACAAATTTCAATAAAGAAAAAAAATGTGGGGATTCATGTGATCTTGAGAGGTATAGGAGGTTGTAACCATCTCTTCCTGTATCTAGTCATGCACGGGCTCTTCTAAAGCTCTCTTGGTTGGCATGTATCTAAGAAGATGAATGAAGAAAGAAAAGCCAAGTTTATGGTGATGGTGATGAGAGGATGCATCATGCAATAAGAGGAGGTTGAAAAGTTGGATTACTCTGTCAATGCAAGCATCATTAGAAGTTCAAATCAATGGAACTGCCACTTCACATCTCTTGAGATAAATCAATATAGCAAAACAAATCAGAAAGGAGGAGTTGGGCTTTGCCACCCTTATTCAGGTTATATGGATCGCATGGACCATAAAATGCAATTCAAAATGGCTTAAGGAACTTAGAGCGCCATCTGGCCAGTCACAATATCAAGGGCATTTTCAAACTGAAGCAGACTAGATCAAAACTTTAACTTTCTTCAAGCCTCACGTCATATGATGATGATGATGTCAATCTGGAAAAGAGAGAGATAGAGGGTGCCTTCAGGAAACTAACGTTTTGCTCTAAGGAATGCAATTTCAAGTCTTATAAAGCTTGGGGAAGACCTCTATACAATGCCTAAAATGTATTTGATCTCAATTCTTGTTCTTCTCTTCCATTGCCATGTTTCTTCTCTAATGGGGCCAAAATGGAGCCTCAATATACTCAAGCCAATTGAAGTTAGAGGCTTCAAGAAGAATTTCTTAGCTTCGAATCACTCTTCTTCGTGCGCAATTTGGTGTACAGATTGCCAAGATATCAAATTAGTCTCCTCCCCCTTCAAATTTTGCCATGTTTGATAGGAAGAAGCTATAGTCATTAAGCTTTTAATTAAATCTTAAGCCTTAAGCTCATAAAGACTATTCATATTGCAACAAAGCAATTGTCAAGTGGGTAGTTCTAAAAAATAGGGATCAAAGTGAAGAGCTTGTGTTTGAGACAATTGGGTGGACCTGGCTCCTTAGCAAGACAATGGGATATGCTTCCGAGAACGTGATTAAGAACCTTGTGTTTCCAAGTAAGCCCATTTCCATTTAAGAAAAATAAGCATAGTGATGATATAATTTTCCTAGTTTAAATTTTTTATCTAATGTCTTAAAGCCTGTTTTTCCACTTTGAATGGTTGTTAGTATTTATTATAAAAAAATTGTGAGTGTCTATTTATCTGATATAATATTTTCTTATGAAGTTTATACTACTAAAACTATATTGAATATTTTTAAAAATGTTAAAATAATATTTAATTTTATTTAAAATTTAAAAACAATTATTTTGGGTGAAAATTATAGTCTTTATTTATAGAAAAATATATTTTATATCAATAAAAATTATGATATGTCGTGGGAAACCTGAGAGTAAAAATTTTGACGTTTTAGTGGACATTTTTTAAGTTTAGAGAAGAAAAACAACTTAATTTTATTTTTTAAAAGAAAATATTCATATAAAATATGATGTTTCTGATTTTATACAAACTAAGAGTGTATGCATTATGTTGATTTATGTCATATGAGTATGAGGGGGGCGTAAGAGTATTCTTGATTGTTGTTAAGGTTGGTCATTTGCTATGATTTATTAAACAATAATTAATAGGGAATACTTACAATCACAAAAATTCATCAAGACCACCAAAATTTACAGTTTGTTAACATGATGACATGAGGGAAAGCTTCAACATCTATATTGAAACCCTACATTTTATTTATTTAAATATTTCCTAGGTGCTCGAGAAAATAAAAGTGGAGGGCCACTAGCTAAAAGATGGGGGGAAACCATAGCTATTCTAGGTTTAGTATTCTAGTGTCCAATCTAGAGATCTACCTGTGAAGTGATTATTGAAAAGAGAAACAAGAGAATTGAGTAGATTTGCTCAGTTCTTAGGCATTGAGTAATATTAGTTGGACTACTACGGTAAAATAGTATCATAAATACTTGAAAAGTTAGATGAAGCTATTGAAATTAATGACACTTATCACCTATCTAGTACAACAACTCTTAGGACTTGGCTTGGCAACCCGGTTAAAAGTGGCTTGGTCTTCGACTAGAGTCTTCGACCAACAAGAAGTCTAGAAAATATTGAGATTAATTCTTTATTGAACCAATCTATGCATTTACTAAATCAAGATAGAAAATGATAAAAATATCAATGTGAGATTACTTGTGGAGCTAGAAGGTGTAAGAGCTAGGTAGACTTATGTTTTAGTGAGAGACTATTGATAATACCTTGTTACACTGGCATAGGTATAAAAGATGTGATACATAATTTTTGACCACTTTTTCAATAATACAATTACTATCTCCCATCTCACCTTCTTGTTCACAACTCTCATCTCTCAACCCTCTTCTTGACAAGTGGTTTTAGAGCATTGGTCATTGATCCATTCGGTTCAATCTTTTCTTAGACTTGCTTCTCAAACTAGTTACATTCTGGTTACTCAAGGACATGGTGTTAGTTGGGAAGTGGACAGGTGCAAAGACCAAGGAGACCAAGGATAGCCTAGTCAAGGCTAAATGGAGTACATGAAGACAAAGTTGGAGGCATCATGGACAAAATGGTAGGTCGTGTGTAAGAAATGCACCATTCTAGAGATAAAATGATTAAAGAATGGAAAAATAGAGTTAGTGAGGGTTAGTAGTCTAGTTACTTTTCAAAACAAGCATTATCTTTCATCTTCCTTTCAAGTTCATTTTAAAGCGTCCATGGTGGCTGATAAGAAACACCTTTTGCTTGATGTTTGAAGGCTATATCCTTCTCTACAAAACATGTAATAAAGGTTCTACACCTTCTCAGCGTTAAGTAGAGCACCATCTTGCTGCCATTGACTAAATGAAGCACTCTAGATCAAGCCCAAAAATTATGCCACTTTTTGTACTAAAATTTCTAGCATGATGTTTAATCTCTAGCAAGCTTCAATCAATTTCATTAGATCAATGGTCAAGTTAAGCAGCATCAATGATAAGTAGGACAACATTCTTTTGAACTATTTGAGATCTTTCTTTAGCTTCATCAAACCCTAACTATGGTAGAATAGGGCAGTAGCTTCCATGGTGAAGAATCTCATGGGATTACTCATTTTCTTTCCCCTCAAGTTCTCTATTTGATTATAAATCATCAATGGCATCAAGATTAAGCCATATTCTCTTCTCTTCAAGATTTCCTCTCCTTCCAATGATTATGGATATCAGGTTTTGTTAAAACTCTTTTAAAGCCTTCAAGATTCCTCAAGAAAGCATGCTTGATTGTGTGAAAAATCAAAGTTTGCAACAAGAAGAATGTGCACAATGGAGATGAGAGCTCAAAGTAAGAACAAAATCTTGCTTACTTGTAACATGATTGTGTATCGGCTGTCCAAGCACATTTTTAGTGGTCCGCAAGTCTAAGCAACGCTGCTCGACACTCCCATGGAATGTCACGGGGTTTGTCACCTAGGGTTTCTCAAGTCCGCAGACTGTTCGGCCAAACCCACTAGGATTGACCTGAAACTTGAGTCCCTAGTGGTCAAGGTCTCTTGACAGCATTCTAGCGTCAGTTTTGGACATCCTACTTTACGCAGAGACAACTAAGCCGAAGCAGACCTATGCCGCACTTGGTTCAAAGAGAATGGGAAACGAGAGGGATGCGGCGCTCTACCTCTTTGCCCATAGGGCATAGTCCCATTCCGGTCCCCTAAAACGGCATGAGTCGGGGTTCTAGCCTAACAATTTCTAAGTGTCGATCATCAGTAAATCCTTGTGAGAAGCCTCCTAGTTCTATGGGACCACCCTGCCGTAGAACAGACCTGTCAGTGGTTCCGCTCTCCCGCTTCCCTCACTTGGTGTACTTTAGTTGTCTAATTAGCCCTATCACTTTTAAGTGTGACATGTAAAAACAACTTTCTTAAATAGCCTTTTTAGAGGACAAGGTTCGTTCACGTAATCTTATGCCATTGACACAAAAACAAATTCAAACAGGTTTCCTAGAAGTGCTTAATATTAGACAATTATCAGATATACAAATCTGGTTCAAAAGGGACAATATTCGCAATCCGTAAGGATGCACTTTATTTCCACCAAGTTTTCTCCTTGCACTAGTAATAAGGGCCCCTCGAGAATCTATCCCAAGTCACGCTGATCGTTTGAGTAGGACCTGGAGGTAGGGAATTTACAGCCAGAGCCCCCCTGGCATCCAAGTGTCCTCCTACGTTCAAACCAATTCGCGGAGAGACCTCTCATGGGGCAGGTTCAGTCCACGTTCCTGTCACGGCTATTTAGAACCCCCTTGGCTAGGGTTGGCGGCTAGCTAGGGGTGGTTTGGCGCACCCTCCAAAAGTTCACCCTGATTCACTATACTCATTTATGAGTTTGGGGTTACACAATCTTTTTTTTTTTAATAGAAGTAATGTTCCTAAATTTTCAAGCACAAACAAAGGTACAAGTGAGTGCTCGAGACATCTGCTAAGGTGGGGTCCCTCTCTTGACCCTAGCGTTTGTCCTTCTTGCCTTAGCGGTAATTTCCAATATCCTTCGAAGGATAGGGAATTTCTTCATTTCGTTCCCCTATGAAGTAACAATAGATTGGCTTAATTTCTTCAAAACCCTAAATAAGTTGAGATGAGCCCTATCCTTGCATGTATAGGGTTCATTTTTATTGAACGGCTCTTGAAAAAATATTAGTATTTCGTATGTGCAGTTTATAGTTATCTTCAAGATGAATCCCTAGCAACGCAACAGAAACTAATCTTGATGCCACACAATTTGGAGGCATATCTTTCCTAGACAATGCTGCAATGCAGGCCTTTGCTTTTGGGAATTCATTTCAAAGTGCTTATGCAAAACACAAGTAGAGACTTGTATCTTTTTTTCCTTTTGGGTGGAGGACTAATACTTAACCTGTTTATAGGGGCCTAATACTTGTTTTAGTACTGCAATGGCCTAGATACTTAAACAACATTGTAGCAATTCAGGAATTTCATGTACTTGATTCCAACCGTCACTTCTATCTTTCCAATTTCACAAATTTTGTGATGCAAAGAAAAAGAAGTACGATTTCTGCTTAATCGATGAATATGCATAAGTGTTTTAACAACCCATTTTTAAACATGTTAATGTTAGTGCATAATCTAAAGTATTACGAGCATAATCAATAAGGTCATGGCTTCTTCTTTTTGCGTGTATGAATGCAAAATCTTCAGTGCAATTTACTCATTCAAAAACATACCAAAGTGCAAGTAAGCACAATTTCCAAAATGATAAAATGATGTAAACTAAATGGTGGTTAGTTATGATAGACTTTCGCCGAATAGCTTTCAAGGTAGGATGTGAATAATGCACCTGATTACCAAGTGACGCGGTTCCTTGCCCAACAGCTCCATTGGTTGAGGTGGGCTTTGTGTTCGATTGGACCTTACTTCGTTTGGGAGGCATCGTATGATTTGGCTTTTGCTTCGCGGCTACGCACCCAGATTACGAGAGAGACGGCTCCTCACGAAAGGCACTCGTCTGCAAGGACTTTCTCCAAGGGGGGGGAGAAAGAGAGACGGTGAGCTCCGAGTTCTTCAATGAGGAAAAAAATTAATAATTTCCTTCTCTCTCTCTCTCTCTCTCTCTCTCCTCTTACTCTCCCTTTCCCTTTCTTTTATCACACTCTCTCTTCTCTTGCTCTCCCTCTTTCCTCTTACTCTCCCTTCCACTCTCTCTCTCTTCAGCTCTTGCCATGAAGGGTCCCCATCTCCCCACCCTTAAGCTTTTTATAGGGTCTTGGGGGGGGGGGGGGGGGGGGGGGGGAACTAGTATTGGAGGCCCTCCCTCCTCCTTCCATGGCACGTGGCAGCCCCCTTGCCCCTTCCAGTCATGTGGCAGTCCCCCTCCCCCTGCCACCTCCTTCGTCACGCGGCACCCTCCCCTATTGATGCCTCGATAGCCCCCTGGTTCGTCGACATGACAACCCTCCTCCCCTCACACTGTCCGCAAGTTTGGCGGCATAACTAGGGGGTTTTTTTTTTCAAAAAAAAAAAACATTTAGGGGGGGTCATACGTGCGGGAAGGGGGGGGGGGGAAATGTTACATTCTTCCCCCCTTAAGGAATTGAGATGTCCTCATCTTGAAAGGATTTGGGGGTATTGTTGGTTAAGAGTACCCTCGTCAATCCATGTAGCATCTTATTTTGGAAAGTGCTTCCACACTGGATGAGGTACTCCTTGAGGATTCTACTCCTCAATCTCTTTTCTCGTATGTCCAGGATTCTAGCTGGCCAAAGCTCAAGGACTCCTTGGCTTGGCACGACAACTTGTTGATCATTGAGTATATGGCTAGGATTTGATACATATTTCTTTAGTGGGCTAACATGAAATACATTGTGAACCTTTACATTCTCAGGGAGTTGGAGTTTGTAGGCATTAGGCCCTAGGCATTTGAGGATCCTGTAGGGTCCGCAATACCTTGGACTCAGTTTTTTAAATTCCCCCAATGATAGGGAACTCCTCTTTGGCCGTACATGAATAAAAACCATGTCTCCCTCATTGAAGAGTCACTCTTATCTATTTAGATCTGCATAGGCTTTCTGCCTATCATTGGCATGAAATATTTCTACAACAAAATATTATGACCCTAGATCCCGTGCAAAAGCAATTTGAAGTAATCTCTTGTAACAAGAAACTCTTGCCTAAGTGCTCCATCCTCGTGTACTAACAATACAAGCCCCCACGTTGTGCATATGAAACTGTGGTTCGAAACCGCAAACCACCGTAGGAACTCCCCTTCAATGGAAAAATGGATAATCATTAATTGCAAAAAAAAAAATCATATAAACTCCCTCTCCTTCACCCGTTGCATGGTGGGGAGAGACAGTGTGTGTTGAGCCTATGGAGGGGCATGGGAAGGAGGGCATGCAACTGTCACCTGTGTGGCCACCTCCTCCTTATATGACCCCCCCTCCCAAACTTAAAGGGGGGGCATTGTCTGAGCTGCCTGCCATCCAATTACTGCCGCCATCAAACTGCCGCGCCGCCAAACTGCGCCACACTGTCAGGCTGCTACTACCGTCGCCAACGCCATCCTCATCATCATCCTCATTCAATTTACCATCATCATCCTCACCATCATCACCCACTTCCCCATCATCATCACTCACGACATCTCTGTGAGTCAGAAGCTTGAGAAGCTTCTATTGAAGCTTCTCTAGACCAAGTTCACCCGCGGCCCCCACGATTTATAGATCGAGTCCTGCAAGGCCTATTTCTTGTGCAGGGAAGGAGATCTTGGGCAGTGGTAACTTCGAAACTCTTAAAGGGAGCCAGGGCTGAGTTTGCTGAGTCGAAATTTGCTTCATCAATGGCTCTTAAGAAAAAGTCAAGAGGAGTGCATGCAGGAGCTTCCACCCCAAGCACGAGAGTGGACAACGCCTCGTTATTAAATGCCCAGGTTCCGAAAAATATCTTCTCATGGAAAGGATGCATAAAGCATGTTTTTAATTTACATAGGGAAACTTAAATGCATTGGAAAATTTATATACTTGTTTTGATTTAAAAAGTTCAGTTGCATGACGCGGCACTTGCATTTGCTTGCACTTCCATGGTCAAGGGTAGTCGCATTTTTGAACATATGATGCATAAGTTAAAAGATGCAATTGCGCAAAGGCGTCCTTGTTGCATCACGCAAAGGTTAGGGCATATAGCACATGATGCACTTAAGTAATAAATACCTGGCTGTGACTCGTATATAGGATAATTGTGGAAGGTCATTAAATGTTGAATAAATAGTTGCAATGAAAGGAAAAGGTTTATGGTCCTTGACAAAAAACATATGGTACGCAGTTCGCATGAAATGATAGTTACATTTAGGGTTGAGCTAAGCGATAAAAGAAGGATTAAATCATTGATGTATTCATTGGCATCTGGTCATGAAGGAATGGTGCAATCATGCATGGAGTTCTTTTATCAAAGTTCGAAATTGGGAAAGGATGCATCTTCATTAAAATACTAAAGCTTGAATTCGATGCATAAACATAGGGTTTATAAGAAATAGCTCTGAATGTCAATCAATATCGTATAGGGCAAGGAAAAGAAAGATCATTGTAGATCCCGTAGTTTCATAAAGGCGGAAGGCCTATGGTCTTGAAATTGCATATTCGCATGGAATGATACATTGCATACATCTTGCAATTACTTTCATCTTTTAAGGAAGGTACTTGTAAATTTTAGAGGGAAGTATTTGCATCTCTAAAGGAAGGATCATCTTTATTCGTAAGATAGTTAGATCAATTAAGCAAATCACATGTAAATGAGTAACTCGCATGAGATTCATAAAGGCGTGAATAGTTAGCGTACGACGATCACCTTAAAGTGCTAGGTTGGGGTAATTTGTGATAAAATTCTGCTTAGTATGGCACTTAGGATGCCGATTTAATATTTTCGATCTTAAAGGTCCTACCCACATTCACGAAATGTTAGGGTTATCTAAACGCCCATGTAAGAATGATCTAGGGTTCTCACCCTAAGGATCAGATGACCAAATGATGGAAATTTGCAAGGAATTTAGGGACCCTAGGGCCAAAACATTTATCTGCCTAGTAGAGTTAGGGTTTTGGATTGGGTCAATAGGACACCCAAACCCTATAACTTGATCAAAGGTATTCTTGATCAAGAAATACCTGATGAGAGATATAATCCCACAAGTTAGGTATTGACACCTATCTTGTGCAACATGCCTGCAAGGTCCTATGCTCTTGCGACTAAATCACAAGTTAGTACTGCTACACCTTAGACCAAGGTTGGGGAGTTCTAATTACAAATTAGTTTCTCTGAGAATTGAGTAGTTGCCCTACTACAACACTCCCTCTTGGGAGCTGATTTGTCAAGCTTAGGGCAGTGGTGAATTGCCAAGAAGCAATTTGACCAACCAAGTTAGGACGATGGGGTTGTCTAGGAGCTATTCAACTATAATATAAGGAAACCTAAGGTAGTGACAATTTGGGGTCAACAGGGTATAAACCCTAACCCAAGGAAAAAGGGTAAACAAGCAACCTAGCTTGCTAAACCTTTGGGATCTTGCCAAGTCGTGAATGATCCAGGATCGAATGCTGGAAGTATTTAGGGGAAGGAATCACACCTTAGCAGTTGGCCGTATGAACGACCACTGGAATGCTCGTGATTGTACACTTAGGTGCACTGTTTGTACTTCTTTGCTCAAGGAACTAATTCAAGAAAAACAACTAATGCTTCAGGTTAAAAGCCTGAGGGAGAGGTAGTATCAGTTACCTTCGACTGTCTACCTGACCCTATGCAAGGGGGTTGTTAAGCCGCATCGGGTACGTGGACCGAACCCACCGCAAGAGGTCTCTCCGTGGGTGCTACTTGGAGTAGGAGGATGCTTGGGTGCCAAGGGAGGCTCTGGCCGTAAATTCCTTGCCTCCGGATCCTAGACAAGAGGCCGATGTGACTCGAGATGGGATCTCGAGACCTGCATACTAGTCAACGGGCGGAACTTGGAATAGCGATCCTTGAGGATTGCTGGGATAGCTTTTGGGTAGGATATTTGATGTATTCCAAAGACTATGATAAATAAAGATCAAATATTGAAAGAGGAACTTGCTTGACATTGTTTTTTTGTGTCAGTGCCTAAGTTACGTGAAGGGACCAGTGTTTAATTGGTTAATTAAGGAAGTTGTTTTTGCTTGTCAAACTAAATGTGGTAGGTAATTACATAACTAAGAAACACGAGGAAAGTGCGATGGACGTGACTCTGGGTCAATCCTACTAAAGGGTGGTCTCGATTGTCGACTATTGAGGTTGCGTCTTGTGTCATTGTTGGCTACAAGAGGTAACAAGGTATCTTCATAGCACATGTTCTTCATCCTTCGTGGCAGGGACCATGTGGTAGCACCTAGGGAGGTAGCATGTTAAAGGAATCACATGAAATTTGTCGATGACAAGGGATATTGCACTCAACTCAGATCACTCAAATAGATTGAAAGAGTAGTCACTCACCCCATGACTAACACCACTCGAGGAAATAAAAATGAAAACCTAGAGCTCACATCCGGTTTAGAAATCAACAAAGGAATGGTGTAGAGGGAGTATACTAGGGTGCACAATTGATGGTGCATCAGTGCATTCAACCCTGTCTAGCATAGGTGCAATGAGAAAGGCCAGGGAGCTGTAACGTGTCCCCATGTCCACTTGTAGGACACGTCCTAGCAGCCCATTAGGAAGAGAGTCTAGAAAGCGTTGCGCCGCACTCACAAGGAATGTCACAGGGTTTGTGATCAAGGACTTCCCGAGTCTGCCACAAAGTGGAAGTATCTGGCCGTTCCCACTTAGGATTGACCTGAATCAGGGTTTTCCTAATAGTCAAGTTTCTAGGAAGTAGCTAGCGTTGAGCCCTAGACGAAACACTTTACACAGAAACATCAGGGTCGAAGCGGATTTATACTAACTCTATTGATTCTAGGTCATTGCTACTTCACTGTCAATTCCTTCGAGAAAAGTTCCTGGCTAACCGGGACCACCCTTTCATAGGACGGACCCAGAGTCACATCCACCGCACTTTCCTCGGGTTGCTTAGTTATCTAATTACCTACTACATTTAGTTTGACAAGCATAAATAGCTTCCTTAATTAACCAATTAAACATTGGTTCCTTCACATAACTTAGGCATTGACATAGAAAAATAATGTCAATCAAGTTCCTTTTTCAACATTTGATCTTTATTTATCAGTCTTTGAAATACATCAAATATCCTGCCCGAAGGCTATCCCAGCAATCCTCAGGGATCGCTATTCCAAGTTCCACCCGTTGACTAGTATGAAAGCCTCGAGATCCCATCTCGAGTCACGTCAGCCTCTTGTGCAGGATTCGGAGGCAAGGAATTTACGGCCAGAGCCTCCCCTGGCACCCAAGCATCCTCCTGCTCCAAGTAGCATCCACAGAGAGACCTCTCGCGGCGGGTTCGGTCCATGTACCCGACGCGACTAACAACCCCCTTGGATAGGGTCAGGCACACAGTCGGAGGTAACTGATACTACCTCTCCCTCAGGCTTTTAACTTGAAGCATTAGTTGTTTTTCCTGAATTAGTTCCTTGAGCAAAGAAGTACAAACAGTGCACCTAAGCGTACAATCACGAGCATTCCAGTGGTCGTTCATACGGCCAACTGCTAAGGTGTGATTCCTTCTCCCCGAATATTTCCAGCATTTGATCCTGGATCATTCGCGACTTGGCAAGATCCCAAAGGTTTAGCAAGCTGGATTGCTTGTTTACCCTTTTTCCTTGGGTTAGGGTTTATACCCTGTTGACCCCAAATTGTCACTACCTTAGGCTTCCTTATATTATAGTTGAATATCTCCTGGACAACCCCGTCGTCCTAACTTGGTTGGTCAAATTGCTTCTTGGCAATTCACCACTACCCTAAGCTTGACAAATCAGATCCCAAGGAGGGAGTGTTGTAGTAGGGCAATTACTCAATTCTCAGAGAAACTAATTTGTAATTAGAACTCCCCAACCTTGGTCTAAGGTGTAGCAGTACTAACTTGTGATTTAGTCGCAAGAGCATAGGAACTTGCAGGCATGTTGCATGAGATAGGTGTCAGTATCTAACTTGTGGGATTATATCTCTTATTATACGGTATTTCTTGATCAAGAATACCTTTGATCAAGATATAGGGTTTGGGAGTCCTATTGACCTAATCCAAAACCCTAACCCTACTAGGCTGATAAACGTTTTGGCCCTAGGGTCCCTAAATTCCTTACGAAAGTCCATCATTTGGTCATTTGATCCTTAGGGTGAGAACCCTAGATCATTCTTACACAGGCGTTTAGATAACCCTAACATTTCGTGAATGTGGGTAGGACCTTTAAGATCAAAAATATTAAATCGGCATCCTAAGTGCAATATAAGCAGAATTTTATCATAACTTACCCCAACCTAGCACATTGAGGTGATTGTCGTATGCTAACTAGTCACGCCTTTATGAATCTCATGTGAGTTACTCATTTACATGCGATTTTCTTAATTGATCTAACTATCTTACGAATAAAGATGATCCTTCCTTTAGAGATGCAAATACTTCCCTCTAAAATTTGCAAGTACCTTCCTTAAAAGATGAAAGTAACTGCAAGATGTATGCGATGTATCATTCCATGCGAATATGCAATTTCAAGTCCATAGGCCTTCCGTCTTTATGCAACTACGGGAACTACAATGATCTTTCTTTTCCTTGCCCTATACGATATTGATTGACATTCAGAGCTATTTCTTATAAACCCTATGTTTATGCATAGAATTCAAGCTTTAGTATTTTAATGAAGGTGCATCCTTTCCCAATTTTGAACTTTGATAAAAGAACTCCATGCATGGATGCACCATTCCTTCATGACCAGATGCCAATGAATACATCAACGATTTAGTCCTTCGTTTATCGCTTAACTCAACCCTAAATGTAACTATCATTGCATGCAAACTGTGTACCATATGTTTTTTGTCAAGGACCATAAACCTTTTCCTTTCATTGCAACTATTTAGTCGACATGTAATGACCTTCCACAATTATCCTATATACGAGTCACAGCCAGGTATTTATTACTTAAGTGTATCATGTGTTATATGCCCTAACCTTTGCGTGATGCAACAAGTACGCCTTTGCGCAATTGTATCTTTTAACTTATGCATCATATGTGTAAAATATTACACGGTGCAACGAATAGAATCTGAGAAAGAGATAGAGAGTAACCAACAGATAAGAGGAGAATCAATAAATTCTTTAGCTCCAAACAATTGATACAAAGATGGCTCTGTCCACTCGTGCACTTCCATTGTGTGAAGCTTAGATGGCGATTTAGACAGAAGATAGGTGAAGAGCTTAAGGCTAGCTAGAACAACAACTCTGACTGGATGAAAGATGAATGATAGATGGCTGTGAAGGGGTTTAGCTTTTATAGCCCGCGAAGGCTGTTAGGTCGGCCTGATCGACCTACTATATGAGCCTCCACTAGTCGTCCAGGGAATATCCCAGGGAATATTTCCTTTACCATCGGGTCGAGGGCGCTGCCCCTGGACCCTCGCCAGGGGGGCCGCTGGCCCCCCTAGGATCCCCCCAGCCAGGGGCTGCTTCCGGGGCCCCTAGACCCCACAATAGGGACCCCTTTTAACTCCCTTACCCCGCAACTCGATGCAATGCGCCTCAAGTTGCTACCAGCTTAACCACTCCTTCTAACCCAAAGATTAAATCCACAACGGTCACCTTTTTGCCATCCAGTCACATAGACCTAATCTGATATACAAGTCAGGACCCAACCAATGTCGGGACTCACATTTGGCTTTACCTCATAATGGGGGCCTTACAACTTTGAGCATCATGGATCACTAGTGGCACCTAATGAGGGTGGGGCATTGATCATATCTAACACCCCCCCTCAATGTCCACCCATAGGTGAACTATCTCCTCGGCCGAGTCTCTGAAGATGAACTTGAAGCAGATCCTTCGTAAGTGCTTTGGTGAAGATATCTGCTCCATTATCCTCTGTTGGACAGTAGACCATTTCCACTATCCCATCCTCTATCAAATCATGCACATAGTGATACTGGATCTCTATATGCTTGGTGTGTGCATGAAACACTGGATTTTTGGCAATGGCGATGCAACTCTGATTGTCACATCTTAGCACAGTTGGTTCTTCATCCTGCACTCCCATATGCCATAGAATCCTTCTCAACTATATTGCTTCACATGCAGCAAAACAAGCTGCCTTGTACTCTGCTTCGGTAGAAGACAATGCCACTATTGGCTGCTTCTTACTAATCCAAGAGAAAATTCCTGAACCCAAAGAGAAACAATAACCAGAAACTGACTTCCTGGAATCACTATCTCCTGCCCAATCTGAGTCATAGTTTCCCACAAGAGAAGTTTCGAAACTGTATGTGATATCATAGTCAAGAGTTTCCTTCAAGTATCTGAGCACCCGCATCCCAGCCTTCCAATGACTCTCATGAGGTTTGTTTGAGAACCTGCTCAAAACACCAACAGCAAAACTGATATCTGGTCTGGTGTTACACAAGTAGATTAGAACCTCTTATACCTCCCAATGTCTGCTAGTGCTGATGTATCCTCGATGGATAACTTTGCATTCACCTCCATAGGTGTAGCTATCTCCTTGCACTCGGTCATGCCAAATGCCTTCAAGATTTCCCATGCATACTTCTTCTGAGAGATGAAGATCTTTCCTGGCTCTTGCCAAACTTCAATCCCCAAACAATAGTGTAGCAAGCCCAAGTCTGTCATTTCAAACTCAGAACTCAAAGCCTTTTGAGTTTGGTTGATCATATCTTCATAGTCACCTGCAATAAGAAGGTCGTCCACATATGGGCAATCACTACAGACTTTTTACCATCCCTGTAAACATAGAAGTTAGCATCTGAGGCACATCTTTTGAAGTTTAGGTTTAAAAAGAACTTATCTATTCTCTAGTACCATGCTCTAGGGGCTTGTTTCAACCCATACAATGCCTTCTTCAACTTACACACTTTGTTCTCAGAATGGGGGGCCTCAAACCCTGGTGGCTAAGCCACGTACACCTCCTCCTTGAGGTCACCATTTAAGAACACTGATTTAACATCCATTTGGTACACTGGCCACTTCTTGTGGGCAACCACTGCAAGTACTGTGCGAATAGTGGTCATTCTGGTAGTTGGGGCAAATGACTCTTGAAAATGAAACCCTTCAACTTGTGAAAATCCTTGGGCAACCAATCTAGCTTTGTGCTTTTCTAAGGTACCATCAGCCTTGTACTTTACCTTCCAGATCCACTTGGTGCCAATAACCTTCCGCTTTACTGGTCGATCCACTAGCTCCCAAGTGTCATTCTTCATTATGCTGTCATACTCCGCTTGCATAGCAGCCTTCCATGATGGATCTGCAAGTGCTTCTTCTAAGTCAGTTGGCTCCTTTACTTCTCTCATAATCTCAACCATCAAGGCCATATTGACTATGTGAGTAGAAGCCCTCCTTTGCTCCTCTATTCTCTGAGACCTCCTTGGTCTGTCTGCCTTCTCCTCAACAGATGCAGGCATAGGATTATTGTGGTCATAGAGCTGCTTCACCCAGCGCGGCAATGGCTCTTCTGGTGGGGTAATGTCAGGTTGGTGATCTTTTTCCTCATCATCTTAAGATGATGCTTCCTCCTCCTTAAGGATAGGGATAGCTCTCAGGACAGGTTCATAGTGGACTACTTCTTCGCTTGATGATAAAGTGGAAGAATTTACCTTCTCCTCCTCCACTGTATGCGGCTCCTCCTTGAACACCACATCACGGCTCGCAATGATCTTCTTTGCCTCTTGGTCATATAATTTGTAAGCCTTCTGCTCATCACTATAACCCAAGAAGATACATTTTGTGCTTTTTGGTTTTAACTTGTTTCTCTTCTCATCTGGAACATGTGCATAACATTCACATCCAAAAATTCTGAAATGTGAGATAGATGGTTTCTTACCAGTGTAAGCCTCATGAGGTGTTTTTCCCTTGAGAGCCTTTTGTAGCTCCGATTTAGAATGTAGACTGCAATATTAATAGCTTCAGCCCAAAAATGGTTAGGAAATCCCTTGCCCTTTAGCATGCATCTTGCCATCTCCACAATGGTGTGATTCGTGCGTTCCACAATACCGTTCTGTTGAGGTGTGTGAGGCGTTGTCAATTGACGCTTGATCCCTTTGCTCTTGCAAAAGCCTTCAAACTCCTTTGAGTTGAACTCACCACCACCATCTGTTCTAAATTTCTACACACTTTTCCCTGTTTCATTCTCAACAAGTTTTAGCCATTCTTTAAACTTACCAAAAGCTTGAGCCTTATCATCAAGGAAGTACACCCACATCTTCCTACTGTAGTCGTCGACAATCAACATAAAATAAGAAGATCCCCCCAGGGCCTGTGTAGGCATCTTACCACACAAGTCAGCATGCACCAACTCTAGAGGAGCCTGTGCTCTATTCTTGCTTTCTTGTGGAAATGCCTTTCTCTGTTGCTTGCCCATCATACAAGCTTCACATGGTTCCTTCAATTCAGTTATTGTAGGTAGGTGAGCAACCATACCTTGCTTTTGCATCTCCTTCAACATTGCAAATCCGATGTGTCCAAACCTTTCATGCCAAAGCTTACTTATGCCCACTCCAGCGGTGGCTATAAGAGCACTTAGCTCATACAAGTTGTTCCTTCTTTCTCCTTTGCCAAAAATTGTGCTAGCACTATCAAGAATTTTTGCACCTGTCTTCTTGAACCTCACTTCATGACCAAGATCAGTTATGGCAGCCAACTGATAACAGATTTCTCCTGATTTCGGGAACATACAACACATTTGAAAGCTTTTTGACTTCACCATTTGCAGCAACAAAAGAAATAGTACCTATGCATGCAGCAGGGCATTTAGCATCATTTCCAACCATCACAGTGATGGATTCTTGTAGAGGCTGCATAGAACTGTATAGACCTTTCTTGTTGGTCATGTGATGGGAGGCCCCACTATCCAATACCCATGAGTCAGTGGTGGTAGATTCTTCTTGCACCGAGGAGCACACTTCCTCAATGGTCGCCATGAATAATTCCAACTCTACTTCAGTCGTATTGGCTGTCTCTTTCCCTTTACTTTTAAGGGTACCATTCTTTTCATCTTCCTTCTTGACACGACAATCTGCAATTGCATGTCCTTTCTTCTTGCAATAGAAGCATCTCCTTGAAACTTCTTCTTGCCGCCCTTCTTCTTTTTGTCACCATCATTTTTGGTGGAGGAACCACCTTTGCCTTTTGCATTGGCAGAGAATGCATCATCGCCATTGTTGCTTTCTTCTCGAGCTATCAGCCTCAACTCCTCCTCCATCAATAATGCACAAAACTCCTCAAAAGTCAAAGCTTCAGGTCTCGCCTGAGTATTAAGGGCAGTTACTAGTCCATCAAACTTTTGTGGACAAATCCGAAGACACCTCCGAGCTAGCTCTTCGCTAGTATTTTGTATCCCAGCGCCAGCGATCTGGTCACACAGATTCTTAATCCGAGTGATGAATGCTTCAACCGTCTCTCCTTCAGCAAACTTCTTCACTGCTAGTTGATTCTCCAAGTTTTGAATCCTTGTTTGGTTTCATGTTTCATACTGACTCCTTAGTACATTCCAAGCCTCTGACGCTTTGGTTGTATGCTGAATCAAAGTCAGAACACTGTCAGAACAGCTTGTAACTAATGCACACAATTAATCTACATTCATTCATTTCCAAGCTCGTAGAAGATCTTCGCTGAAGGTTGGTGGATGAATCCTCAGTGTTTGAATAGCCGGTATAGCAGCACCACCTCCTGCACCGCTTTCTAATGCATTCGAACTGCTTTCAAAAGTCGACATAGTTTCTCCTTGCTGTTGAAGCCTTTGCCTCTTGCACACTCTCCGATCTCTAGAGCCCCTTGGGCTCTAATACCATGTAAAATATTACACGATGCAGCGAATAGAATCTGAGAAAGAGATAGAGAGTAACCAACAGATAAGAGGAGAATCAATAAATTCTTTAGCTCCAAACAATTGATACAAAGATGGCTCTATCCGCCCATGCGCTTCCACTGTGTGAAGCTTAGATGGAGATCTAGACAGAAGATAGGTGAAGAGCTTAAGGCTAGCTGTAACAACAACTCTGACTGGGTGAAAGATGAATGATAGATGGCTGTGAAGGGGTTTAGCTTTTATAGCCCGCGAAGGCTGTTAGGTCGGCTTGACCGACCTACCATATGAGCCTCCACTAGTCGGCCAGGGAATATCCCAAGGAATATTTCCTTTACCATCGAGCCGGGGGCGCTACCCCTGGACCCCCACCAGGGGGGCCGCTGGCCCCCGTGGGACCCCCTAGCCAGGGGCCTCTTCCGCGGCCCTCGAACCCCACAATAGGGGGGCAGCGGCCCTCGAACCCCACAATAGGGGCCCCTTTGAACTCCCTTACCCCGCAACTCGATGCAATGCGCCTCAAGTTGCTACCAGCTTAACCACTCCATCTAACCCAAAGATTAGACCCACAACGGTCACCTTTTTGCCATCCGATCACATAGACCTCATCTGATATACAAGTCATGACCCACCAACCAATGTCCGGGCTCACATTTGGCTTCGCCTCATAATGGGGGCCTTACAACTTTGAGCACCATGGATCATTGGTGGCACCTAATGAGGGTGGGGCATTGATCATATCTAACAATATGTTCAAAAATGCGACTACCCTTGACCATGGAAGTGTAAGCAAATGCAAGTGCCTCGTCATGCAACTGAACTTTTTAAGTCGAAACAAGTATATAAATTTTCCAATGCATTTAAATTTCCCTATGTAAATTAGAAACACGCTTTATGCATCCTTTCCATGCGAAGATATTTTTCGAAACCTGGGTATTTAATAACGGGGCATTGTTCACTCTCGTGCTTGGGATGGAAGCTCCTGCATGCGCTCCTCTTGACTTTTTCTTAGGAGCCATTGACGAAGTAAATTTCGACTCAGCAAACTCTCCCTTGGCTCCCTTTACGAGTTTCGAAGTTACTACTGCCCAAGATCTTCTTCCCTGCACAAGAAATAGGCCTTGCAGGACATGGTCTATAAATCTTGGGGGCCGCGGGTGAACTTGGTCTAGAGAAGCTTCAATAGAAGCTTCTCAAGCTTCTGACTCACAGAGATGTCGTGAGTGATGATGATGGGGAAGTGGGTGATGATGGTGAGGATGATGATGGTGAATTGAATGAGGATGATGATGATGATGGCGTTGGCAGCGGTGGCAGCCCGACGGCATGGCGCAGTTTGGTGGCGTGGCAGTTTGACGGGGGCAGCAGTTTGACATCAGCTCAGACAATGCCCCCCCTTGAAGTTTGGGATGGGGGTCATATAAGGAGGAAGTGTGGGGGGGGTGTGGGGGTGGCCACACACAGGTGGCAGTTGCATACCCTCCTTCCCATGCCCCTCCATAGGCTCAACACACACTCTCTCTCCCCGCCATGCAACGGGTGAAGGAGAGGGAGTTTATATGAATTTTTTTTTGGCAATTATTGATTATCCCTTTTTCCCTTGAAGGGGAGTTTCTATGGTGGTTTGCGGTTTCGAGTTACAGTTTCATATGCACAATGCGGGGGCTTGTATTGTTAGTACACGAGGATGGAGCACTTAGGCCAGAGTTTCTTGCTGCGGGAGATTACTTCAAATTGCTTTTGCGCGGGATCTAGGGTCATAATATTTTGTTGTAGAAATATTACATTCTCTCCCCCTTAGAGGAATCGAGATGTCCTCATCCCGAGAAGATCTGGGGGTATTGTTGGTTGAGAGTACTTTCATCATCCAGGTGGCATCCTCTTCGGGGTAATCTCTCCACTGGATGAGGTATTCTCTCAAGGTCCTAGATCTCAAATGCCTCTCCCTAACATGTAAGATTTTGTCAGGTCGTAGCTCAAGGACTCCTTGGCTGGGCATTACAATTTGTTGATCATCAAGCACATGACTAGGGTTAGGCACATACTTTTTCAATAGGCTGACATGGAATACATTATGAACTTTTAGGTTTTCAGGGAGTTGAAGTTTGTAAGCATTAGGCCCTAGGCACTTGAGAATCTTGTAGGGTCCACAATACCTTGGACTTAGCTTTTTGCATTCACCCAAGGATAGGTAACTCTTCATTGGACGTACGCGAATGAAGACATATCACCTTCAACGAAGTATCTGTCTTGCTGTTTCAAGTCTGTAAGCCTTCTATCTGTCCTTGGCGGCTTGGATGTCTTGTCTTATTGATTTGATTTGGTCATCCATGTCTTCCAGCATTTGATTTGAAGCTTCAACCCTCAAGGTTGGATCCGAAAACCTCAAAGGACTATAACAATCGTGCCCATACAATGCTTGAAAAGGGGTCGTCTGAATGCTTTGTTGGTAGGAAGCACTGTAGGCAAACTCAACCAGTGGCAAATATTGAATCCACTTTTTGGGTTCACAACAATAGTGTGCCCTAAGCATATCTTCAATGACTTGGTTGACTCGTTCTGTTTGACCATCGGTTTGGGGATGATAAGCTGTACTGAAACAGAGTTGAGTCCCAATGGCCTCGAAGATGGCCCTCCAGAAGTGTGAGGTGAAGAGAGAGTCACGATCACTAATGATTCTTCTGGGTAACCCATACAGTTTGAATATTTCCTTGATGACTAACCTTGATATGTCTGAGGCTTTATATTTTGTCTTAACAGGGATAAGATGTGCAACCTTGGTGAGCATATCTACCACGACCATAATGGAGTTGTATCCTCCTTGAACTTGGGGCAGGCCAACAACAAAGTCCATACTAATGAATTCCTATTTCATTTGGGGAATGTCAAGTGATTGCAATTTCCCTGGCATTTTGACATGTTCGGCCTTAATGTGTTGACAAGACAAACGTTCTGTGACATATTTGAGAATGTCACCTTTGAGCCTATCCCAATAATAGCTCTTCTTGACCGCATTAAGGGTCTTGGCATAGCCAGGATGTCCTGAGAAAGGGGAGTCATAGGCTTTCCAAAGTATCTTCTGCTTGAGTGATTGGCTTTTCGGGATACATAATCTTGTCCTAAAGTAGACAAGTCCACTATTGATAGAGAATTCTTGATACTTCGTTTCCAACTTTGGGTCTTGATCTTTGATGGGGATCTCCCTTAGCAATTTCTGATAGGTTGGGGTCATGACATGCCTCTTCTCTAGCTAGCTCAAGAATTGGGTTGTTTGGCATGGATACCTTTGTGGCTAGAATCTTGCTGTTGATGGATCTTACAAAATCAAAGAATTTAGAAATGCCTTGCGACTGAGTGCATCAGCAACTACATTCTCCTTTCCAGGATGGTATTTGATTTCAAAGTCATATTCTTCCAGTACTTCAATCCATCGACGTTGCCTCATATTGAGCTCATTCTGGGTGAGAATCCATTTAAGACTTTTGTGGTCCGTTCACTAAGGCAAATTTGTTACCTAACAAGTAGTGTCTCCAAAGTTTGAGAGCATGGATGATAGCCAACAGCTCCAGATTGTGGGTAGCATAGTTCCTTTCATGGCTCTTCAGTTTCCTTGAAGAGTATGCTATGGGATGACCTTCTTGTAAGAGCACACATCCTAAGGCAAGTGCGCTAGTATCAGTTATCACTTCAAACTCCTTACTAAGATCAAGAAGTTTCAGGATGGGTGCTAATACCAAGCTTTGCTTTAGTTTGTCAAAGCTGGTCTGTTCAGCAGCAGGTGATCATACAATTGATACTTGCTTCTTTAGTAGATCAGTCAGAGGTGCTGCAATCAAAGCATAGTTTTTGATAAAGACCCTGTACCATCCTGTCAATCCAAGAAAACTAAGTATTTCTTTGACAGAAGTTGGTGTTGGCCATTCCAGAACGTCTCGATCTACTGGAAATCCTTCCACTGATACAATGAATCCCAGATATTCGATCTGTTGCTTGAAAAATGCACACTTCTTCTTCATGGCATAAAGCTTGTGTGCTCTCATTGTTTCAAGGACAATGAGAAGTTGGGGTTCATGATCTTTTCCTGCTTGGAGTAGACTAGGGTATCGTCAAAGAAGACGAGTATGAAGTCATCAAGATAGGGCCTAAAGATATCCTGCATTAACCTGTTGAAGGTAGCAGGAGCATTTGTCAGCCCGAATGACATGACTAGGAATTCAAAATGTCCATACCTTGTGCTGAATGCGGTCTTCGGGATATCTTCTTCCCTGATCCTTATCTCATAATATGCAAACCTGAGATCTATCTTAGAGAAGATCTTTGCACCTTGAAGACGGTCAATAAGTTCATCTATTCTTGGAATGGGGTATTTGTTTTTAATGGTCGATTGATTCAACCCTCTGTAGTCAATGCATAGCCGAAGTGTTCCATCTTTCTTCTTCTGGAATAGCACTGGAGCTTCCCATGGCGAACTGCTAGGGAGGATGTAGCTTTGGTCTAACAGTTGCTTGAGTTGCTCCTTCAGCTCAATCACTTCTGGGATGGACATCCTATATGGTCTCTTTGTGACTGGTGCATTTCCTGGTGCCAGCTTGATTTTGTGATCGACTTCCCTTTGAGGAGGAAGTTCTGTCAGCTCTTCAGGAAATATGTGTGCATATTCCTTTAACCATGAGGGTTCTTCCCTAGATTCTTGATTCTGATCTAGCTTATTTAGTTTAATCAAATAGACAAGTAGGCCCTTCCTAACTCCTTTTATTATCCGTGTTGCTTTTGCTAGCTGAATTTTTGGCTTACCAGCCTCTCCTTGAGTTGTGACTAGTTCCCCTTTAGAATTTCGAAACGAGACTTGGCCCTTTCCACAGTGAATGTGGGCATCATTGGGTATTAGCCAATCCATTCCGAGAAAAAATTTGTGGACACCTAGGTTCATTACCCAGAATCTAACTGAAGTCGACTTTCCACCCAATAGGAATTTCACCTTAGTAGTTTGCCTGGTGCAAGAGACCTCATGACTATTTGCTAATTCCACAAGTAAGGTAGATGCATCTATTGTGGCTATTCCTAATCTTTTTGCAGAGACTGGTGAAATGAAGGAATGTGTACTGCCACAATCAATGAAGGTTTTGAAGCTTTTACCTTGATAATCCGATGGAGTTTGAATCATCGAGAATTGACAATTCGGGCCTTTCTTGTGAAGAGCAGCATGAAGTGTTTCCCTCTCAATGTGAGCTTCCATGGATGGATCTTCTTCATCACCTAGCTCCTTGTTGGCAACATTGGAGGTTATCCCTCTGGCCATGACAGTGGCTCCTTGGCCATGGACGGCTCCTTGGAATGGCCCTTGGCGTTGTCCTTTGCTAAGCTTGGAACACTGCCTTTTAAAGTGACCAGGCTCGTTGCAATGAAAGCAACGGAGATTGCGGCCATTACCTTGTGTAGAAACGAAGTTGTTGACAGTGTTGGCCCTAGATTTCTTCCTTTGTGCCTGATTTTGGCCCTGCGCTCTCTTAGCCTGAGACCTATACATTCCCTTGTCCCGATCCTTGTAAGACCAAGTCCTGTTATTCCTTGGCTTGGTCTGCACCTCCTGTATTATTTGTGCAGCTCAAATGAGTGTGTCTTATAGCTCCGTTGGACGCATTGATTCCAAGCGGGTGTTTATGGGTGGATTTAACCCAGCACAAAACTTTGACACCTGTTGTGTCATATCCATTTGTGACGCGTACTTTAAGAGAGATACGAACTTTGAATAATATGCATCCAGGGATAGTCCAAGCTACTTTAATTCATAGAATTTTTTCATCTTTTGTGTGCGGTAGGTAGGTGGCAAATACCTCCCTCGCACAGCTTTTTAAAGCTTCTCCCAAGTAACTGACCCTTTCTAGATCCCTTGGTCTCTGCACCATTGTTTCCACCAAAGTCTTGCTTCGCCGGTAAGCTTCTATTTGTCGAGCATAGCTTGGTTAGCGGGTGCAGTTCCTGCTACCTCAAAATAATCCTCCATGGACTTGATCCAGACCTTGGCATCAGTTTGGACAGTCCTTCCCTTACCATCGAATTCAGGTGGCTTGATTTGTTTGAGAAGGAACTTCTTCTCTTGAATTATAGCTGTATTTAGTGCAGGGGTCGGACTAGGAATCTGCACTTGAGGTTGCGCCTGGGCAATAAGATTCTTTACGTTAAAAACTTACTAAACATTTCTCACATTACATTAATATGGCCAGTTCAGCTTTTAGCCAAGTGACCTAATCACTTAACTCCTTTACCAACACTTACAGCCATGACAGACAGTGATAAAAATATTATTCATTTATGTGGGCGTAGGCCTTTTGAGTACATTTATTTTTGGGAAGGTAGAACAAGCTGATTGGCACATCAGTTTGGGAAAAATGTTGAGATTCAGCAATCACACTCACTAAACAGCCTCTTTGTATGGAGCTTCAGGGTCAAGGATATGCAGGCTAACTTATCCCATATGCACAATGGTGCCTACTGGAGTTTCCTACTTTCCTATAAAGCATTGTACTTGCTTCCTTTTCTTAATGCAATGATAGTACTCTTTTCTTTTCAGTGAAGTGTCAATGTCATTGTCCACATACACAAGATTGTGTTTATGAGTCCAAGTCTCAATCTTGGAACCTAATTCACTTGTGTAACAAATAGTGTCTTTTCCATCATGAGTCCACACTTCTCCTTCCATCCTCCATAGCTTCCGCCTTTGCCATGCTCTAGATCCCGCATTTCTCACATGGTATCAGAGCCCAGTTGGGCATGGCATTGCTTCTCCAGCCTCTCTTGATTCCTCTCAACCTCAATCTAACTCAGTGTCAGCTCATGACTTCATCTCCCAACTCTACTCTCACTGAAGCTTCCATGGTAGCCAAAAGCAGCACCCTGTCAGATTGAGCTGCTTATATCTCACTCCACAGGTCAAATCTCTTGGACCTTCCTTCTGGAAAAGTATTTTCCAACTCACGAAGCTTCCCTGTATCACATCAATCCAGGACATTTGACCATCTGAAGCTTAGCATTGTGAAAATTCTCAATCTCTGCTCTGTGTCTACCATAGCCAGGCAGGACCTACCTCACTTGGAGCTTCAATAACTTCTCAACCAGGCCATTTCAATTCTTGATTCCTCCTAGGGAGTTGTTCTTCTACTCAAGGCGCTTCATCCTGGCATGAAAATTGATCACATTGCTGCGGCCTGACCTCAGCATTACGTAAATCACGGAAACCTGTCCTGAACTGCACCGAATCTGTTCGAGCTGCCTGCGTGCTTCATACAGTCCACGATCTTGACGATTATCATGGGGCTTTGATAGCTCATGAAGTTAGCTTCTTAGGCATGTAATTTTTTTTAAAAATGATCAAGTATAGCTCCTACAATCTGAGAAAAACCAGGCCCCTGTCTCAGAAACCCTAATTCCACCATAGCCAAAATTTCTCAAGCTTTTTTTTCCTTAGTTTTTCTTTCTCCTGACACTCAACCCAAGCCTCTGTCACTCTAATCCATTGACCCAGCATCAAATCAAGGAGGGGAAGGACATGAGAAGATTGAAGAACGACCGAACGATCCCGAACAAGAAGAATCAAGAATCAAGCTCAACATCAACACTGACATAGTGTGTTTTCACACTGTCACTAACTGTGTCTCTTGACACATTACATTCTACTATTCTACTGATAAAATCTTAGAATTCTGATGCTGATTTGCTGCTGATCTTGAAACCTCAACATGGGAAAAGACTCTCCAAATGCTCGATTCAAAGGAGTTGGGTTTCATACCTGGCAAACCCGCATCAAGCTCATCTTGATGAAAAAGGGTCTCTGGGCCATCACAAATGGCAAAGAGAAGAAACCTCGGGACGTGGACCTTGCAACTACTTGGCAAAGAATGATGACAGAGCCTAGACCATTATCAAACTGGAGCTAGATGACAGTTATATCCACCATGTGGTTAACTGTGAGACCTCACAGGATACATGGAAAAGACTTGACACCCTGTTCGGTGCACAATCTAAATCATCAAAGTATGGTCTCCTGATTGAGTTCTTCAGGCTTGAAATGAAGTCCAGCACATCACTTGCCACACATCTCAATTACATGGAATATAATAATGTATCAACAACCTTAATCAACATGCCAAATCCTGAACTTGTTGATATCCATGCATCACTGTTAGAAGAGGAAAAGAAGCTAAAAACTAAGGAAGAACCAAGTACCTCTAGAGATGAGCATGCATTATATGTTGGCAACAGGTACAAAGGCAAGAAGGATTAGCTCTTCTGTGACTTCTGCAAAAGGACCGGACACACCGAGAAGTTCTGCCACGCAAGACAGAGATCCCAAAAGGCCTATCTAGTCGCAGTCAAAGAAGAAGAAGAAAATGGAGCAAAGGAAGAAGAAGATGAAGATGAAGACCACCAGGATCAGAAGGACAAGACTCATCAGTCCTTCTACTCTCATAATTCTGATAGATTGTTTTAAAAGCCTTGTATTTCCTTGCCCTAATGCTTCCTGCCATAAGCTTTGTAAACTCCTTATGTAACTTGGCATTACAGTCACTGTACACTTTGTGAGGCCCCTGTTATAGCCTCTGGATGTCCATCATGTTTTGGTGCCCACACTTAGCCTTTTCTGCAACAGCCTCTGGTGTCTACCATGTTTGTGGTGTGGCCACACTTTGCAGGTGGTTCTCATTAAAGTCTCTACACACTTTGTGCCTTTCTAGTTGTGATTGAGGAGGGGTGTTGAGATTCAGCAATCACACTCACTAAACAGCCTCTTTGTATGGAGCTTCAGGGTCAAGGATATGCAGGCTAACTTATCCCATATGCACAATGGTGCCTACTGGAGTTTCCTACTTTCCTATAAAGCATTGTACTTGCTTCCTTTTCTTAATGCAATGATAGTATTCTTTTCTTTTCAGTGAAGTGTCAATGTCATTGTCCACACACAAGATTGTGTTTATGAGTCCAAGTCTCAATCTTGGAACCTAATTCACTTGTGTAACAAACATTGTCTTTTCCATCATGAGTCCACACTTCTCCTTCCATCCTCCATAGCTTCCGCCTTTGCCATGCTCTAGATCCCGCATTTCTCACAGAAAATAGGATTGTGTTACATTTGGCCACGGGGACTGAGTAATAATATGGAGAAGGGTCATGGATTTTCAGGAATCGATAGGTCATAGGAAGCTTGGGGTATCCCTTCCTTTGATACCTGTTCTTCTCATAACGTCCCAGCACCTTGATTCTGTCGGCGGGGATTACTCGAGTTGCTTCCTCGTACACATATTTGTTCTGCTTGACTTTTCAACTATCGACATGCAGGGTTGCGTTTGTGTGAGCCTCAACAAAGATAAACAACTTCACGATCTTTAAATCCTCCATCCAATTGATTCTCTTCAAGTTGGTCTGAAGGTACACAAGTCGGTGGGCTGCTATGTAATATATCCCCGATTCACCCGTCCATCTCCGTTCCACGTACAGGGGTGAAGGATTGTAGATGCGGTCTAGAATATTCATCATGCTTAGCCTCCATTAATAATCCGAAGCACGCGTTGCAGCCATAAACATAACCTGGAACACCAAGAATTTGTTCCATGCTTCACAACTCTGCAACCCAGCATCCATAAGTAAGTAAGGAAATGTTCTTAATGGCAACATTACTCTACTTCCCCTCATTAAGTTCCCTTGTAAATATTAGATCCTGTTGGTTCGCTCTAATACCAATTGTAACGTGTCCCCCTGTCCACTTGTGGGACACGTCTTAGCAGCCCATCGGGAAGAGAGTCTAGAAAGCTCTGCTCAGCACTCACAAGGAATGTCACGGGGTTTATGATCAAGAACTTCTTGAGTCCTGCCATGAAGCGAAAGCATCTGGCCGTTCCCACTTAGGACTGACCTGAATCAGGGTTTTTCTAATAGTCAAGTTTCTAGGAAGTAGCTAGCGTCGAGCCCCGGATGAAAAACTTTGCACAGAAACATCAGAGTCGAAGCGGATTTATACTGTACTTGGATCAAGGAGAATGGAAAACAAGGGGGATGCGAAGTTCGACCTCTCTGCCCATAAGGCATAGTCCCATTCCGTTTCCCTAAAACATCATAAATCAGGACTCTAACTCTATTGATTCTAGGTCACTGCTACTTCACTGTCAATTCCCTCGAGAAAAGTTCCCGGCTAACCGGGACCACCCTTCCGTAGGACGGACCCAGAGTCACGTCCACCGCACTTTCCTCGGGTTGCTTAGTTATCTAATTATTTACCACATTTAGTTTGACAAGCAAAAACAACTTCCTTAATTAACCAATTAAACACTAGTTCCTTCACGTAACTTAGGCATTGACATAGAAAAACAATGTCAAGCAAGTTTCTTTTTCAACATTTGATCTTTATTTATCATAGTCTTTGGAATGCATCAAATATCCTACTTGAAGGCTATCCCAGCAATCCTCACGGATCGCTATTCCAAGTTTCGCCCGTTGACTAGTATGCGGGCCTCGAGATCCCATCTCGAGTCATGTTGGCCTCTTGTGCAGGATTCAGAGGCAAGGAATTTACGGCCAGAGCCTCCCCTGGCACCCAAGCATCCTCTTGCTCCAAGTAGCACCCACGGAGAGACCTCTCATGATGGGTTCGGTCCACATACTCAGCGCGGCTAACAACCCCCTTGGATAGGGTCAGGCAGACAATCGGAGGTAACTCATACTGCCTCTCCCTCAGGCTTTTAGCCTGAAGCATTAGTTGCTTTTCCTGAATTAGTTCCTTGAGCAAAGAAGTACAAACAGTGCACCTAAGTGTACAATCATGAGCATTCTAGTGGTTGTTCATATGACCAACTGCTAAGGTGTGATTCCTTCTCCTCGAATACTTCCAGCATTCAATCGTGGATCATTCGTGACTTGGCAAGATCCCAAAGGTTTAGCAAGATGGGTTGCTTGTTTACCCTTTTTCCTTGGGTTAGGGTTTATACCCTGTTGACCCCAAATTGTCACTACCTTAGGTTTCCTTATATTATAGTTGAATAGCTCTTGGACAACTCCGTCGTCCTAACTTGGTTGGTCAAATTGCTTATTGGCAATTCACCACTACCCTAAGCTTGACAAATCAGCTCCCAAGAGGGAGTGTTGTAGTAGGGTGATTACTCAATTCTCAAAGAAACTAATTTGTAATTAGAACTCGCCAACCTTGGTCTAAGGTGTAGCAGTACTAACTTGTGATTTAGTCGCAAGAACATAGGACCTTGCATGCATGTTGCACGAGATAGGTGTCAGTACCTAACTTGTGGGATTATATCTCTCATCATTGTTGAGATATCGAGCTCCACTTGTGATATGCCAGGGTGACCGTTGTGCATTTATGTCACCGACGTGTTAGTTGCAGATGCGGTTGGTACACCGCCCATGAATAAGAGCTAGATGATAGCTATCCTTATCTACTCTAGTTCGTGGCTCAGTTAGTATGCCACCTTAGTTAGTTGAGTTTGGTTTGAGACCCATATATAGGGTTCTTCTATTTCTTTGTACTTGAGTTTTTTTGGCTTACACAACTAAGAAGAGGAAAATTGTTTTCAGTCTCCACCCTTGTGTGTATTCCCCCATTGTGCAAGCAAGAAAGCTACAAGTGAGACTCCTTCCTTCTCTCCCACAATCTTGACATGGTATCAGATCCTTGTTCGTGGTAAGGAGCTCAAGAAAGCAAGCCAAGCTCGCGGTGTTTTGGTAAGAGGAGCAGTGTTGCTTTCATTTTCTGTTTTGGGAGCAGATCTCTACAGTAGCACAGCCGAAAATTGCAAGAGTGCATTGTCTTAGGTTGAGACGCCCTTCGCGGTGAAGCAAGAGGGCAGTATATGCTGCGGGTAAGGGCTTTAGCCCTTGGCGACCCTGTTTTTTTGATTTGAGGCCATTTCGGGGCCTGTTTTGAAGGCGGAAGTTTTCTGCACGCACTCAGAAAAAGACCCTATTTTATGCTGTGCGACCACTGTTCTACAGGTCGGTGAAAGGTTATTGTAGAAATTGCATTGTATGCTTGTGCGCAGAGACATTGGGAGTTTCAGAATCATCTTTGCTTCCTGTTTATGCAAAATCGTCACTAGGAAGTGACTGTGTGGTCAAATACCACTTTCGCTAGTTTTGCAAATTTGCCCTTGTGAGGGTGAAGCTGTGTTTTTTGCAGTGACAGAATTTTTTGTAGTATTCTGTAATGGCGTCTGATTCTCTTTCACAGATTGTAACTGAAAAGCTTGACAAGAACAACTTCCAAGCATGGAAGTTTAGAATGGCGAATTTCCTTATGGGAAAAGGATATTGGGAATTTGTTGCAGGAAATGAAGAAGAACCAGTTCTTTCTGATGTTCCCAATCAACAGCAAATGCAAGCATTTAAAGCATGGCATGAGAGAGCCAGGAAAGTTATGTACTGGCTGTCTATCAACATTTCAGACTCTATGATTGTGCATATTCAAGATGCAAGTACGCCAAAGGAGGCATGGGATACTTTGTCAAAAATGTATAGCACAAATACGCAAGCCAGGAAAATGCAGCTCAAGCAAGAGTTGCACAATGTGCAAAGAGAAAGTATGAGCATCAATGACTACCACATGAAGGTGAAGAAGATTGCAGATGCACTTGCTTCCATTGGGTTGCCAGTGGAAGATGATGATTTAGTCTCAGTGACCTTGAATGGTCTAGGAAAGGATTATGCATAGTTCCAAACATCCATTTCCGTCCGTGAAAGATTTCCTGATTTTGAGGAGTTGATTGCTCTTCTAATTTCTGAGGAGCAGAGAAATGGTGGTGCATCTTCTTCAGGAGGAACTTCAAAAGAAGCTATCTTCTACTCAAATGCTGGAAGAGGTAGAGGAGGCCGATATGGAGGCCGTGGTAGAAATCAGAATATGCAGCAAACTCAAGAAAACCAGTCCTATGGAGGAGGACGTGGTAACTCTAGAGGCAGGGGGAGCCAAAGAGGTCGTGGTGGATGGCAAAGATGCCAAAATGCAAACAGTAATGTTGAATGCTACTACTGTGGTAAAATGGGTCATATGGCTAAAGACTACTATAAAAAGCAGAATGACATCATGAATGGAAAACTGCAACAAGGGAATTATGCATCTTCTAGTAGACAGGGTGATGATAGAAATGAGCATTTGTTTATGGTGCAGCACATGAACAATTCTGTGACAAGTGCAGAAGAAAGCAATGATGTATGGTATGTTGACTCAGGTGCATCAAACCACATGACAGGTCATGCAGAATGGATGGAGGATGCAAGGAAAATGGAAAAACCAGGATTTGTGGAGACTGGTGATGATACTACACATCCTATTGTGCAGATTGGAAAAATTCCTTTGTCTATGCAAGATGGGAAAAAGAAATACATGTCCGATGTATTTCATGTCCCGAATATCACCAAGAATCTGGTTTCTGTTGGTCAAATGGTTGAGCAGGGCTTGCAGGTCAGATTTAATCCTCATGGATGCTTTGTTGAGGATATGAAAAATAAAGGTCACTTGATAGCAAAAGGAAAGAAGAAGGGTAGAATGTTTACGTTGGATGCAGACATGCTTGAATTGAGTGCAGCAATGTTTGCACATGGGACCGGTGTAGTTGCAGATATTGATATCTGGCATAAACGCATTGGTCATGTTAATGTACAGTAACTTAAATCAATGCAGGCCCAAAATATTGTTGCAGGATTGCCTAAATTCAAGGTTGCCGAAATGCATAAGGTATGTGAAGCCTGTCAATTTGGAAAACAGGCAAGGAAACCATTTCCTAGACATGTTCAAGAGAGTAAGAAGCCATTGGAATTAACCCACTCTGATGTGTGGACTACTAAAGCTGCATCTCTTGGAGGATGTCATTATTTTGTCACTTTTATTGATGACTATAGCAGAAAAGTTTGGATGTATTTTATGAAAAAGAAAAGTGAAGTTTTTGGGCATTTCAAAACTCTTAAAGCTATGGCTGAAAAAGAAACAGGGCTGCAAATAAAATGCCTAAGGTCAGATGGAGGGGGAGAGTACCTCTCAAATGAGTTTGCAAGGTTCCTGCAGGAGCATGGCATAAAGCAGCAATATTCATGCAGTCATACCCCACAACAAAATGGAATTGCAGAAAGGAAAAACATGCATATTGGAGAGGTATCTCATGCCATGCTCAATGAAAAAGACCTGCTAGATTTTTATTGGGCTGAAGCAGTTTTGCTACAATAGTCTACATAATGAACAGGACACCCATTGCAGCAATACATGGGATGACTCCAGAGGAGAGGTATACTGGTAGGAAACCAGATATTTCTCATTTGAAAATTTTTGGTTGCATTGCCTATGTACATGTGCCAGATGAGTTGAGATCCAAGTTGGATCCAAAAGTTGAGAAGTGCATCTTTATTGGTTACTCTCTGCAGCAGCAAAAAGGGTATAGATGCTATAACCCTTCTACTCGTAAGTTTGCAGTGAGCAGAGATGTTGTTTTTGATGAGATGAGTAGCTGGTATAAACTAATAAATGTGATTGATGATGTAGATGCACAAAATGGTAATGCTGCACAGAATTTACAGCAGCAGTCACAAAATATTAGTGGACCTGGAGCGTCCTCTAGCAGTGGTTCACATTCTTCGCCATGGATAGGCAGATTGAGATCAGGAGAATCTTCTCAAAGCAATGCAGATAGTGGTATGCAGGTATCACGAAAAGGAAAAGAGAAGGTTGATCAGCCCATGTTTGATGTGAATGCACGTCACTCTTATGTGGATGGTGAATCCAGTGGCTGAGATCAGAGCATTGATGATGAGTTGGGTATTCCTTCTATTGTTACACCTGGAGTAAGGAAGACCAGGGATGTTTTGAGAGCACCTGGGAGTGAACCTATTTTGCGCAGGTCTAGAGAGCTAGGTATCCTGTGGATAGGCTGAAATATGATGGATTTATAGCCATTCACTATGCATATATGGTCAAAGTGATACAGGAACCAGAACCCACTTCTTTTGAGCAAGCCATGGGAAAAGAAAAATGGGAGAAAGCCATGGATGAAGAAATGGATGCCTTGGAAGCAAATGCTACATGGGAATTGGTACCTTTGCCTAAAGGTAAGAATGCAATTGGCTGTAAGTGGGTTTATAAGGTGAAGCACAATGCAGATGGTTCTGTGAACAGATACAAGGCAAGATTAGTAGTCAAGGGGTATGCACAAACATATGGCATTGACTATGAAGAAACATTCAGTCCGATTGCAAGGATGGCAATCGTAAGAGCAGTCATTGCTATGGCTGCATCAAAGGGATGGTCTTTACTTCAGATGGATGTAAAGAATGTCTTCTTGCGTGGTGATTTGCAAGAAGAGATCTATATGGAGCAGCCACCAGGTTATGTGCATGCTGTTTATCCTGAGTTTGTTTGCAGGTTGAAGAAAGCCTTGTATGGCTTGAAACAAGCACCTAGAGCATGGTCTGACAAGATAGGACAGTATCTTGTCACTATTGGCTTTCAGATTTCCAAGGCACATTTCTCACTTTATGTGAGAAAAACAGAGAAAGGTATTATGCTACTTGTCATTTATGTTGATGATTTGATTATGACAGGTGACAGTGATGAAGATATCCTTCATGTGAAAATGCTATTGAAGCAGAAGTTTGAGATGAAGGATTTGGGAGAGCTACGTTATTTCTTGGGCATTGAGGTGATTAGATCACCAAGTGGGATACAGCTCTTGCAGAGGCAGTATGGATTGGACATGCTGTCCAAATATGGGATGACAGGCTGTAAGCCTATTTCAGCTCCTTTGGAGCAGAATGTGAAGCTGAGCGTAGATGCAGGTGAGCTTCTGGAAGACCCTACTATGTACAGATGCATAGTGGGAAGCTTGATTTATATGACTATTACCAGGCCAGATTTGAGCTATGTTGTTGGATTGGTAAGTTAGTTTATGCAGGCTCCAAGGAAACCACATTTGGATGCGGCTAGACGCATACTCAGGTATGTGAAGTCCACATTGCAGTATGGACTATTTTATGAGACTGGGGTTCAGATACAGTTGCATGGATACACTGATGCTGATTGGGCTGGTAGTATTTCTGATAGACGATCTACTAGTGGATATGTGTTCTCTTTTGGGAGTGTTGTAGTCACTTGGAGCAGCAAGAAACAGCCTACAGTTGCCTTGTCGAGCATAGAGGCTGAGTACAGGGGTGCAGCAATGGCTGCATGTGAGGTAGCTTGGTTGCATAAGCTACTTTATGATATGCATCAGTCTACAGATGGGCCAGTTGTCATTTATTGTGACAACATGAGTAGTATACACTTGGCAAATAACCCAGTCTATCATGCTAGAACAAAGCACATTGAGGTGCATTATCACTATGTGCGAGAGAGGGTTTTACTAGGTCTTATTGATCTAGTTTATGTCAGCACAGAGGATCAGGTAGCTGACATATTCACGAAGGCATTGGGCGCAGAGAAGTTGCGCAAGTTTAGAGACCTGCTTGGTGTGCAGGAATTGGGATTGAGCTCGAGGGGGAGTGTTGAGATATTGAGCTCCACTCGTGATATGCCAGGGTGACCGTTGTGCATTTATGTCACCGACGTGTCAGTTGCAGATGCGGTTGGTACACCGCCCATAAATAATAGCTATATGATAGCTATCCTTATCTACTCTAGTTCGTGGCTCAGTTAGTATGCCACCTTAGTTAGTTGAGTTTGGTTTGAGACCCATATATAGGGTTCTTCTATTTCTTTGTACTTGAGTTTTTTTGGCTTACACAACTAAGAAGAGGAAAACTGTTTTCAGCCTCCACCCTTGTGTGTATTCCCCCATTGTGCAAGCAAGAAAGCTACAAGTGAGACTCCTTCCTTCTCTCCCACAATCTTGACAATCATATGGTATTTCTTGATCAAGAATACCTTTGATCAAGATATAGGGTTTAGGAGTCCTATTGACCCAATCCAAAACCCTAACCCTACTAGGCTGATAAACATTTTGGCCCTAGGGTCCCTAAATTCCTTGCGAAAATCCATCATTTGGTCATCTGATCCTTAGGGTGAGAACCCTAGATCATTCTTACACGGGCGTTTAGATAACCCTAACATTTTGTGAATGTGGGTAGGACCTTTAAGACCGGAAATATTAAATCGATATCCTAAGTGCGATACTAAGCAAAATTTTATCATAACTTACCCCAACCTAGCACATTGAGGTGATCGTCGTACGCTAACTATTCATGCCTTTATGAATCTCATGTGAGTTACTCATTTGCATGCGATTTGCTTAATTGATCTAACTATCTTACGAATAAAGATGATCCTTCCTTTAGAGATGCAAATACTTCCCTCTAAAATTTGCAAGTACCTTCCTTAAAAGATGAAAGTAACTGCAAGATGTATGCGATGTATCATTTCATGCGAATATGCAATTTCAAGACCATAGGCCTTCCACCTTTATGCAACTACGGGATCTACAATGATATTTATTTTCCTTGCCCTATACGATATTGATTGACATTCAGAGCTATTTCTTATAAACCCTATGTTTATGCATCGAATTCAAGCTTTAGTATTTTAATGAAGATGCATCCTTTCCCAATTTTGAACTTTGATAAAAGAACTCCATGCATGGATGCACCATTCCTTCATGACCATATGCCAATGAATACATCAATGATTTAATCCTTCATTTATCACTTAACTCAACCCTAAATGTAACTATCATTGCATACAAACTACGTACCATATGTTTTTTGTCAATGACCATAAACTTTTTCCTTTCATTGCAACTATTTAGTCGACATGTAATGACCTTCCACAATTATCCTATATACAAGTCATAGCCAGGTATTTATTACTTAAGGGCATCATGTGCTATATGCCCTAACCTTTGCGTGATGCAACAAGGACGCCTTTGCGCAATTGCATCTTTTAACTCATGCATCATATGTTTAAAAATACGACTACCCTTGACCATGGAAGTGCAAGCAAATGCAAGTGCCTCGTCATGCAACTAAACTTTTTAAGTTGAAACAAGTATATAAATTTTCCAATGCATTTAAGTTTCCCTATGTAAATTAAAAACATGCTTTATGCATCCTTTCCATGCGAAGATATTTTTCAGAACCTGGGCATTTAATAATGGGGCGTTGTCCACTCTCGTGCTTGGGGTGGAACCTCCCACATGCACTTCTCTTGACTTTTTCTTAGGAGCCATTGATGAAGTAAATTTCAACTCAACAAACTCTCCCTGGGCTCCCTTTACAAGTTTCGAAGCTACTACTACCCAAGATCTCCTTCCCTGCACAGGAAATAGGCCTTGCAGTAAACGGTCTATAAATCCTAGGGGCCGCGGGTGAGGGCCGCGGGTGAACTTGGTCTAGAGAAGCTTCAATAGAAGCTTTCAAGCTTCTGAATCACAGAGATGTCGTGAGTGATGATGATGGGGAAGTGGGTGATGATGGTGAGGATGATTAAGTGGATTGAATGAGGATGATGACGATGATGGCATTGGTGGCTGAGGCTGCCTGATGGCGTGGCGCAATTTGGCGGCGTGGCAGTTTGACGACGGCAGCAGTTCAATGGCGGGCAGCTTCGACAATGCCCCCCCTTGAAGTTTGAGAGGAGGGGGGTCATATAATGAGGAGGTGGGGATGGCCACACAGGTGGCAGTTGCATGCCCTCCTTCCCATGCCCCTCCGTAGGCTCAACACACACTCTCTCTCCCCACCATGCAATGGGTGAAGGAGAGGGAGTTTATATGTTTTTTTTTTGCAATTATTGATTATCCCTTTTTCCCTTGAAGGGGAGTTTCTACGGTGGTTTGCGATTTTGAGCCACGGTTTCATATGCACAATGCGGGGGCTTGTATTGTTAGTACACGAGGATGGAGCACTTAGGCCAGAGTTTCTTGTTGCGGGAGATTACTTCAATTTGCTTTTGTGCGGGATCTAGGGTCATAATATTTTATTGTAGAAATATTACAGGAGACTTGTAGTGCAATGTACAGAACAGAGTGACATGTCCTGTGCTGATGGCAGAGATCCATCCTGTGGGTGCATAGGGAAACGGGAACGTACCTAACTCCAAGGGTCGCAACGTCCCTCAATCCTCACACACGTCCCCATCCTGTTAGGATAAAAGCTCACATCACTCAAGGGGTTGGTGATGAAGCTCATGTTGGCTGTTGTTGTCGTCAAGATCTTGAGGAGGAGGCGTACGCAGGGAGGCAACCTACAAATCTGGTACTTCAATGACTTGTAAGAAGAGTCGTATGTTAAGAAGGGCAGACGGGCTGATATTGCAGAAAGGTGGCTTCAAATTACTTGCTAAAGAGGTTCCGCTGGTGAGTCAGCTGTCCTGAACTGCAGGGTGTTACCACCATTTCCACAGTCAGCTTCCCGCCCAAGGGTATTTCCACCTTTTCTTGAAACGAGGCCTATTATGACAGGGAATGTCTTCCTTTTCTCCCATAATAGTTTTGTTTGTTTTGTTTTTTTATTTTTTTTTTCTTTCTCTTTTTTTTCTTTTTTTTCATCAAGAAAGAGAATGGTAGAAATACCATGTGTCAGGACCAACCTCGCCACCGTTGTTGGATCAGACGAGAAGAGAACAAGGTCGGGTTGAGATGTTTCTGCAAGAGGGGATAGCAGAACGAGACGACCTTATGAGGAGAATCATAAGGGCTATCAGAAGCACAACAAGAAGGACAGTGCGACACCCAAAAGGGAAAGGGTAGGTTGACTATGATTATCAAGATTCCCAAGGAGGGAAGTACATCTTTAGGCGATAACCATTGATTAGGAAAGGATCATTAGAAGCATCCAGGGTCTGCACCTGAACAGAGCCGTTAGGATTGACGGTAAGTACCTTGTACGGGCCCATCCACCATTGTTGAAGCTTGCCAGGAAACTTTCCAAATCTCAAATCATAGGCTAGAACAAGATCACCTTCTTTGAGCTCCTTGTGCTTGATGAAGCTGTCATGATTGGCCTTGCATCACGCTTGAGTGGTTTGCACACACTATAGGGCCATCCGCCGTATCTCATCCAAGCATTCCAAGTGCAGGAGACGGCATTGAAGTGACTCATTATCTCCCAAGCATTCTTTAACTACCACTCGCAAAGAGGGCAATTTCAGCTCAACAGGGAAGACGGCTTCTGTACCATACACTAGCTGGAAAGGGGTCTGTCCTGTAGCTGCCTTATGAGAGGTTCTATACGCCCAGAGGACCTCTGTAAGTCGATCATCCCAATCACAACAATGTGCGGCACTTTTTCTTATCAGAATCGAGCAAAGGATGCGATTGGTGACTTCAACTTGGCCATTGGCTCTGGGGTAGTAGGGAGTGGACTTGCGATGGTGGATCTTATACAACTTTGTCAACTCCTCCATGATTTTGTTAAGGAAATGAGTACCTCGGTCACTTGCTAGCTCGAGGGGACTGCCAAAATGGGTGATAATATTCTCGTACATGAACAGGCTATGCTGTTACCATCGTCCCACTCCAAGGCTTTAGCTTCACACCACTTTGTGACATAATCCTAAACATACTAAGATGTATCTGTTCTGCTTTCGTCTGGTAGGTGGATCAATGGGAACCACAAAATCAATCCCCCACTTCTCAAATGGCTTTAGGGGAAGAATGGGTTGCAGTGGCATGGCACTTGTTTTGGTGGGCTTCCCCATTCGCTGACAAGCATCACATCTCTTACAGTAGTCATATGCATCCTTGTGGAGGGTTGGCCCCCAGTATCCTGCTAACAGAGCCTTCCTAAGTGTTGCTTCTCCTGTGAAGTGTCCATTACAGGGTTTGTCATGGCATGCTTTCAATACTATGCCAATTTCATCCCCTACAACACATCTTCGCAATACTTCATCTTTGCCTCTCTTGTATAGTGCACTGCCTAGCAAAGTGTAGGGGGCTAAGTCTAACAAAAGCTTCTTCTTCTCACGGCTTGAGATGCCAGGAGGATACTGTTGAGTTGCTAGGAGATTGGCTATGTCTGCATACCAGGGAGTAACTATTTCAACTAGAAACAAGGAAGCATCAGGAAGGTCTGGATCATCCTGTTCCTCTTCTTCTATTTGAGGGATCCATGATATATGATCGGTTAGGACATGGGAACAGCCAGGCTTAGTGACCACTTCAAAATCGAACTCTTGGAATAGGAGTAACCATCTCATCAGTCATCCTTTAACATCTGCTTTGTTCATCAAGAAGGATAGGGCTTCATGATCCACATAGAACTTGAAATGTGTTGATAGTAGATAGTGTCAAAACTTCTCCAGTGCAAACACCATTGCCAAGCATTCAAGCTCTGTCCTGTGTAGTTTCATTCCCTATTGGTGACCTTTTATCTTGCATAATATATTGGTTGATCTAATTTAGAGGGGTCCTTTTGACATAGGACAACACCTAGCCCTTCAACTGATGCATCTGTGTGCACATGAAACTCCTTTGTCCAATCAGGAGGTTGTAAAATAGGTGTTTGAAAAAGGCACTGTTTTAGGGCATTAAAGGCTTCTTCACAGTCATCAGTCCAAAGGAAATCCGTATCTTTCCTTAGGAGCTTGTGCAGAGGGGATGCCGTGGTTGCAAAATGTGCAATAAATCTTCTTTAATATCCCACATGGCCAAGAAATCCTCTCAATTTCTTGAGGTTTATTGGTGCTGTTAAGGCGGCAATCTTTTCAATCTTCGCTGGGTTTGTTGCAATCCCTTGTGCTGAGACAATATGGCCCAAGAGAACTCCTGATGAGACACCAAAGACACAATTTTCGGGGTTGAGAGAAATCCCATACTCTCGGCATCTGTCAAAACATTGCTCTAGGTGTCCCCACTAGTGCTCTCGGATCAAACTATAGACACAAAAGTCATCAAGATACACCTCAATGAAATCATGCAGATGATTCTGGAAGGCACCCATCATTACTCATTGGAAGGTGGCAGGAGCATTACAGATCCCAAATGGCATCACTCTATAGGCATAGGTCCCCCATTCTGTGGTGGTGAAGGTTGTTTTAGATTGGTCCTCTTCTGCAATTTGGACTTGGTTATATCTACCGAATCCATCCAAGAGGGAATAAAGCTCATGGCCTGTCACTATGTCCATGGTCTATAAAAGGGATAGGGAAATGAACCTTCTTTGTCTTTGAATTCAGCTTCCGAAAGTCGACACATATTCGAAGTTTCCCGTTCTTCTTGGGTACTACCACAATGGGCGAACCCCATTCACTATTAGCCACGGGATAGATGAACTCTGCATCAAGAAGTTTCAATAATTTAGCCAGCCTTCACGAGAGCAGAGTAATTAGGATTCATACGCCTTTGTCTTTGCCTTACAGGTTTGGCATCGGGCTCTAGGTCAATGTGATGTTGACATACTGTGGGATCAATCCCCTTTAGGTCTTTATATGACCAAGCAAACACATCTAAGTTCTCTTTGAGTAGGTCTCATAGGACCACTAGTTCTTCTTTTGGAAGATTAAGGCCCACTTTCAGGTGACGTTCAGTACCGTCAGTATCCAAGAACGTCACTTGCCTTTCACCTTCCACTTCATGGATAAATGTTCCACGGATTGCTTCTGCGTAGAGGTCTAACTCTTTCAAGAGAGTACTATCCTCGTTTGATGTCCCACTAGAACTAGTGTCCTCCTTTTGAATAGATGACTCATTCATATGTTTAGGTTGCTGGAAGGGTATCAAAGCTTTGTCTGCTTCTGTTTGCTTGGTGATTTCTTCTGGACTTAGGGATTCATCTTCAGAGGATGCATCTAGGAATGTCACATAGCACGGACCTTCTAGGGGCCGTGGCTCTGAGAGCTTGGACTTCTGTTGGTAAGGGGCATCATCATCGTCTTTTCTTTGGATTGAACAGTCAGGGTGACAGGAGCCACTGATGAACTTAATTTTTATGCTTTTAAACCATTGCTTATACAGATTCAGCATACTTTGTCGTCCATTGGCCAATCCAAATGGAACCATAGTCATTCCACCCAGCATTGTGAGATCTTCGGCCTCTGAGGTCTCTATGGGGACATCAACAAGATCATCCTCTATTAGAGGGAATTCTTCATCTGCACTTTCATATCCTGCTTTATTTTCTTCCTCTTCCTTTGGAGGCTCTATCTCTGCTTCTATAGAGGCTTTGTAGGAGAAAAACAGATCTTTTGCCTCTGCATCTGCTTCTGCTTCTGTCATAGCTTTCGACTCTGCTTCTGCTTCTGTCATAGCTTTTGACTCTACTTCTGCCTCTGGCTTTGTGTCTGTTACTGTCTTTGTGATGACTGTCTCTATACCCGCTTTGTCTCTGTACTGCCTCTGCTCTGTATCTGTACTATCTCTGTACTATATCTGCTCTGTCTCTGTACTGTATCTGCTCTGTCTCTGCTCTGTAACTGTATTGTCTCTGTACTATCTCTGCAACTGTCATGTAACAGGGAGAACAATACATCCATGCTTTTATTTCACTGTCAGAGGTGATTTCAAAAGTTAATTCTAGTTGAGGCAGGAGATATTCTTTCATGGACAAGGATTTTACTTTTCGTGGCAGTTGGCTTATAGTGCCCACTGTTAGGGATTGTGCCTCTATTTTCTTAGGAAAGATCTGCTTAATAGCCTCTTCATCTCCTGATGTACCATTTGTTACCTTGTTGGAGAAGTCAATTATGACTTCAATGGATGTGGATCCATTACCTTTTTGCGATCCATACAACTTTAACACCACTTTGTTGGGTCCTCTGCCTAGGGTTAGGGTCCCTTTGAACCAGTCTGTCCTAGCTCTTGCTTCAAAAAGCCAAGGTCTTCCCAACAGCAAAGGGTATGAGGTCCCATAAGAATTTGATTTGACCACCAGATATGTTAGCCAATAGTCTCTTCCTGCAAGGGTTATTTTTACATATGGGAGGATGCCCAACGGTTTGACTTTGCTTTGGTCCGCCAATCTGATAAGCCATTGTGTAGGTTGAATTCCTTGCAACCCTAAGTCCTTCATTGTCACATCCGTCATTATGTTTACTGATGAGCCTCTATCAATCAATGCATCTGAAATAAAACATCCTTCTATCCATACACTAATATCTGAGGTTCCAGGATCTAGGAAGGCATTAGCCACATCTACTTCCTTTACAGGCTCTGGGGCTTGTTGGTCTTGGTCGCTGTTGAAGGAGCGATCCTTAGTCCATGTCTTCTTGTCAAGATGCTTTTGAATTTCTTTCGGCAGCTGGGAGACAGCATCAGCAACTGTCGAAATGTTAGGTTTGGTTTAAAAGTGTTTAAGTCTTTGACCAAATCATAATCTTTGATAGGATCCACATGCTTCTCCAACCGGCTGGGAAATGGGGCTACACCCATTTTCATCTTTCCTTTTTCTTCTAGTAATTGCAGCATCGGCACTTCCTCTATTTCTAGAAGTGCTTCTGTATCATCTATCTGTTGGACCTTTGGTCCTGTTTCTAGGACTGCCTCTGTAACTCTCTGTGGCACTATAGTGCTCTGTACCGCATTGTTTTGTTCTGTACTGCTCTGTCCCTCTGTTGGCAGGTTGAAATTCACAGTCTTGGCAGGAGAGTTATTTTCATTCTAAACAACTGGTTCCTTCTTCTTGGTGCGTGTAAAAGCGGCAACTTCCAACTCTACCAAATTGGAGGCAGGCTCTTGTACCTTCTGTCGGGCTATCAGTGGCATTGTCAGTGGCATTGGCCTTTACAGGGGCTGGACTTGGATAGTCCTTTGCAGTGTGGCCTTCTCCTTTGGATCAATTGCATAAGGAATGTAATATTTCCGTTGTGATAATATTTCTAACCCATGTGATAGTCATGCAAGGGAATTCCAGCATAAAAAATACACTGACGGTGTAATTTTCAAATTATCCTCAACGTATCTTGATCTCCACTTGCATAAACGAGTTAAAAGAAAAAAACCCATTTAGTTAAGTGGGAACCTCCTCTTAGGAGGCCAAAAGGATAAACTTTAGGAATAATGGAATTTTTTAAAAATTATTCCCCCCCTTTCCCCCAGCCGACTGTCGTGCTGGAGGGGAGGGGAATAGCAAGGATGACTGAGCATCCTTGTTGGATGCCGTAGAGGGGATGAAACCCATGCATGAACCGCGTGGGGGAGGGGAGGTACCTCTCCCTCTCCCATATAAACCCCCTGTGGGGAAGGGAAGGATTAGAGAGGCGGTCGTGAGAGGAGAGAAAGGAGCCATCACTCTGCTGAAAACCTCGTGTTGATGCCAAGCTGGAGGAGGAAGGTGATAATCGAACGCCGCCAGATAAGAGTGGTGGAGAGGCAAGAGCCGTGACGCCGCCAAGATTGTGTGAGAGGGACAACTGGGAGGGAAGTATAAGGCTGCGTGAAGTTAGAGGAGGGAGGGGAGACTAAGAGATAGGACGGAACGCCGCTCTGGGTCTCCAGCCGAGGGCCGTGAGAGAGGGAGGGAGTGGGCCGCTAGCTGCTGCAACAGGAGCGCCGCCATCTTGCGCCAGTTGCCGCTGCCATCAACAAACTGTCGTCTGTCGCCATCCTAGGAGTACCTTAGTTGCCACCATACTTTTCCTCCATGTGGGTATACCACATTTTCTTCTAGACGCTTCAAGAAGCTTCTTAGGGGAAAAGCTAAGCCCCCTTCCTATGGCTTCATGAATCCTTCTTCTTGAAGGTTCTTATAACCTCTTGTACCCCCCCCCCCCCCCCGGGATTTAATTTCCTCACAGGCGATTCTTACACCTTTAACCCCCATGTTAAAAGTCATTAAGCATTTATAAGTCATCTTTTTTTCCCCCTTTGTGCTTAAAGCCTTAAGCCTTTCCCCCTTAAGCTCCCTTCCCATGGATGGAACCCCCCCCCCCCAAAAAAAAAGAATTAAGGCTTAAAAGTCTTATTACCTTTTCCCCTGTGCTTGAATTCATAAGCCCCCTTCTTGTGCTTTTTGAAACCCCCTTTCACCCTTCACCTTTCCCCTTGGCTTGAAACTTAACCCCCTTGTGTCAAAAAAATCCCTTCAAGATTCCCCTTCTTATACCCTTTCACTCCTGTGCCCAAAGATCTCCTAAGGCCCCCTTCATATGTTTTTGAAACCACACTCACACACACCCTTTTCACCGTGTATATACCCCTATAGGGCCTTTTCTTTAGGCTTTGTAAACCTTTCCCTCCCGAAGAAACTAAGACCTTAAAGGTCTTATTACCCCCTTCTCATGGTTAATCCCTTAACGATTCCTTGCCTTGAAAAAGAGAAGAAGAGTATTGAAGCGACGTGGAATTCCGGAAAGAAGTGTAAAGCTGCTTCCACATTCGAAGGACTACAACCGCGATGCCGCCTAAGAAAGTCCAAGGAGTAGCTGCGGGAGGGTCATCTCCCGGTATCCATGTGGATATCTCACCCCAAAACCAAGTTTTTCCTTCTTAATTTTATATCGGTTTTAATTCAATTGTGCAAGATGAATTGTTGGGGATAAGATATATTTTGTCCTAGTTATTTAGGATGAAGGAATTTAGTTTAATTAAACATGCAAAATAAATAAAGTATAAGCATAGTTTTCCTTCAAATAGCATTATGCATTGAAACGAATTATGAGCAAGATTATTTATCCACTAAAGTAGTATACTTCGGTTAAGTCTGGAAGATATAAAACTGCATCTTGCACTATTTACCCCTATTCTTTTTATAACGAGTCATCATGGAAGGTGCGAATCATGAAAGGTTTCTTACATTGCTCAAATTACTAGGAAGTTATCATTGCTAATTGCACATCTTAGTAAGGAAAATGTTTGTTATTTGGCATGAGCTCATCTACAAGGAAAAAGGAATGTAAATTGAACTGTATTGACTAAAAAGTAAATTGTCACAAGAATAGCAAAACCGTGACAAGACGATTAATATTACCTTCCAAAAGATATCCAAACCAATCTAAACATAGAAACATTCATACCCTAAGCACTTGACTACTTTCCTTATTGTAGGTCAAAAAAAAATCATAAAAATAAAGAACTAGGGCTATCCCCGAGATCCTTAAAAAAAAACCCTAGGCCCGACATAAGTCAGCTTAAAGGATCTAAAACGGATTATTCCATCGCAGGACTTGCGCAGCAAGTATGAAATCATTTAGTCTTGTGATTGATTCACAAGGAGAAAGGGTAAAAACCCTCAACAAGGATGGCAGATCCCTATGCAAGTTATCTTGCAAAAGGACGTATTTTTGGATATCCTTCTAAATAAGGAAAGTTGTAAACCAGAAACTAGTATATCTAAGGAACTTTAGGGGTTACCAAGTTGGGTTAATAAGGTACGCCCTACACTGGAATGTAAAGAATCTTGCCAATTTACAAGATACCTTGGGAACGAGTGCTGATACACTCAAAAGAAAAGAACACTTCCTTAGCAGTTTGCCAAACAACACGGTTGATTAATGGAAATGTTTGTGCTTGCTAGAGATTTTAGGGATCTGTTTGAATTATGAATTACAAATTAAATGAGTACCTATACTTCAGGTTAAAGGCCTGAAGGAAGAGGCAGTTCCAGTTACCCCTGACTACCTGCCTAACCCTAACCAAGGGGGTTGTTCACCGCGCTGGGAACGTGGACCAAACCTGCTACAAGAGGTCTCTCCGTTGAGCTCTACTTGGAGTAGGAGGACACTTGGGTGCCAGGGGGGGCTCTGGCCGTAAATCCCTCGCCTTCCGGGTCCTGCACAAGAGGCTAACGTGACTCGGGATTGGATCTCGAGGCCCGCATACTAGTTTACGGGCGGAAGCTTGGAATAGTGATCCCTGGGGATTATTGGATAGCCTTAAGGCAGATTATGGACAAGCCTACGGGCAGAACTCCTTGTATTTCAAAGATAAAATGATGAAATGTTAAAAAAGAACTTGCTTGATATTGTTTTTCTATGTCACGTGATAAGATTATGTGAAGGAACCAGTGCTTAACAGGATTAATTAAAGAAGCTGATTGTTATATGTCAAATTAATGTGTTAGACAATTACATAACTAAAACAAACCGAGGAAAGTGCGGAGGATGGACCATGGGTCTGTCCTACGGTTGGGTGGTCCCAGTTAGCCGGGAACTTTTCTAAAAAATCCCAAAGAATAGCGGGATGATCATCAAAACGAATAATGAGAGCGATGACCTAGAGTTACGTCTTACCCGATTTACGCTGTTTTAGGGGAATGGAATGAGACTATGCCTTATGGTAGAGAGGTTGAGCCTCGCATCCCTCTCGTTTCCCATTCTCCTTGAACCAAGTGCAGCGTGAATCCGCTTCGGACCTGGTGTTTCTGCGTAAAGTAGTTCGCTCAGGTCTGACGCTAGTTGCTGTTAGATAATGACCAATTAGGAAAACCCTAATTTCGGTCGATCCTAAGTGGGAACGGCCAGGATACTTCCGCTACGTGGCAGACACGGGAAGGCCTAGATCACAAAACCCGTAACATTCCATGGGAGTGCCGGGCGGAGTTTTCTAGACATCCTTTTTGATGGACTGCTAAGACGTGTCCTGGACGATACTAGTGGACAAGTTACAGGCTTGTAATCCACATATCATCTAGGGTTTGGACAATTTGGGGAGATATGACCCTTTTCTCCACACCTATAACATTCCACCTCTGATCTCTCAAACAGTCGGCCTCTGTAACTTTGAGAGGGAAACCTCCTTGGACCAAAATTAGGACCAGATTCCCTAGGCTTTGGTCCAATATCCTGTGTTATCATTTTGGATTCTAGCAAATTGAATCTTGCATTTTCATCCTTCTGTCTTCGTTCATGCATCTCTTTCAGAGAGCAAATATCCTCTGTATGGTTCTTCCGCAAACAGTAGGAACAAAAGGCTCCAGGAATGGTTGGTTTTTCGGGTACATTCAGTGGCTAAATGTCCCGCTTGATGACACTTTCCACACCATGTATTAGAGCGCATCACATCTCTTCCATCTCCCACAAGAGTGGATATATTGGCGGTATTCACCTTCAACGTCTATAGCTACTCTGTAATCGCATCCAGAAGCTCTTTCTTGATACTTGCAACTGAATTGGATAAGTAGTCCTTCAGATTTTCACCTCCTGAAGTACTTGTAGTGGGATTTTGGGAAGCTTCTGTAATTACTGCATACACTGGTTGGGTCGATCCAGAGGGTCCTTTGTTTTGGTTCTGATTCAGAGCTCTTGTTGAGACTTGGGGTTGTTGATTCTAGTTGGTAGGGTTTCACTATTGTTGAGTAGCCATTGGAGGAACTGTTTGAGGCCATTGTTGTTGTGGTTGAACCATCATTTGAGGCACTGTCGTTTGCGGTGACCACACTGGATTAGGTGCATTATACTGCGGCACTGTTTGCATCTAGGGATAGGGGTAGGGAACTGCCCCTGGGATTGCATTTGGTGAGTATACCATTCCTGGAATGGGAGGAGGTAAGACTCCTCTTCCTGGAGTCATTGATAGCCTTGCTTTAACTTCATCATATAATCTTGCACCTTCCACTACAGCTTGCAAAGTGACTGGTCTTCTCAATTCCACAAACTTGCAAACTTTTGGTTTTAGGCCTCTAAGGAACACTCCTTTCTGGATGCCTTCGTCTAGATGATGGTTAGTCTATCTCTTCAGGATGGATTCCATTCGCGAGACATAAGCTTCTATTCTTTCTCCAGAGGACTTACTTAGGTTCATGAACTCCTCTTGCATCCGCTCTTCAAAACCTTCACGCCTGAATTTAGTGAGGAAGGCCAACTTCAGGTCGTTCCATGTGCCAAAAGTTCATGCTGCTTGTCTCTCATACCACTGAAATGCCGCGCCCTTGAAAGTGGCGGGGAATATCACTAACCAATGCTTAGGGGTTTTGGCATTGTTAGCCACACATGCTACCATGAACTCTGCTACATGAAGATCAGGGTCTTCATTGTACTCTCCCTTAAAAACTGGCAATGGGACTACATTTGCTAGCCTGTCATCAATATTTCCAGGACGAATCTAACTAGAAAGGGGACCTTAAGTCGCCATGGGGACTTCTGTAAAGAGTGCTTTTAGGGCGTCAAAGGAGGCTTCTACTGCAAGCTTGTTCTCAGCTTTGATTTTTGCCTTCACTCTTCTCATGTACCTCTGGACTCGTTCTAACACATGCCTCTTTATTGCGTCATTCATCACAAGGTTGGCTCCAACCAGTTGGTCTATACTCAATAGGATAGTATCAGAGAGGGCTTCAGTCTAATGGATTCTCTGGCCAACATCTTTTCTACTTCCTTCTTCTCAATATCTCTGAATTTGGCTTTCAAACCACTACAGAGGCTAAGATATTCTGTTTTGAAAGTATCAAAACTCATTCTTCTTAGGATTGTTGTTGTGTCATTATAATAATGCCAGGTTCTCAAGGTTTCAATAGTGTATGTTGTGAAAAACACTCTGTCTACCAACTTCCAGTGGGTTGCTAATTGGACAAAAAGAAGATTGTCAGTACACCAAGCATCCCATGTATCTTGCTGTTGAGCATCCACGAACAAATTCCAACTCTTTTCCTTCTTGTTTTCGTGAACCTCCACATACCACGACTCCTGAAGCTTCTTCACGATCTCCCACTTGATGGTGTCTGGAAACTTCTCAATGAATGCCAAATCTTCCATGGATGGTCATTCTCTCTGTTTTTGCTCTTCAATTTGTTCCCAAACAGTTTGCCACCAAGATGCAAGTTTCTGTTGCTTCAGCAGCAGGAAGAGGAAACAGTCCACCACATAAAGCATGCATCATGATGGTGATATATTTCCGCCCTTGTGGGATGAAATTCTTGTGGAAAGTGGCTTTGATAATGATAATCTCCAACTCTTCAGTGGAAGAAGGAAATTTGCAAACATCCATTGAATTCTCCTCTTCTTGGCAATGCCATTTCCTTCATTTTTAGCCTATTCTGCTGCTTGTTGATGGCAAGTTCCTCGGCTGCGCATAAAAAACATGGAGCCCCAAGAGGAACACCAAGGAAAATGAAATTCTCTTGCAAGAAAATCTATCTTGTAACATCAACAATCTTTTATTTCATTCTTTTGATGGCCAAAACAAAGAAACAACGATTCTTCACGCATCATCATAGTAGATATCTCCCACGGATTTGATAGAATCAACCATAATCTTCAACATCTTCGTAGAATCCATCAATATAACAAAGAACACAAAAGAATACACCATCTTTGAATGAAAATCAATCACATATTATTCATATTCAATGTCTTCATAGTTCTCTCTCTCAATCTCTCATATACAGTTACACTGTTTTGATAGAATTGGCTATCTCTAGGTCTCTCTCTCTCTCTATCAATAGTACATCATCTCCTCACTACAATACTCTCATAATAACTCTCAATAATCCTTCTTAGGTCGTGGATGCACCTCCCAAGAGGTATGTCTGATATGAAGAATCACCAGAGCCACTACAGTGTCTTTTCACAGCTCACTACTGTCACTGTCACTCAATCTTCTCTTCAGTCTTCAGCAACTGCTTCTTCCACTTGTTTTAGCTCTTTTGAACTTAGATTCATCCTTTCCAAAGGTTAGAAAACTTTCCCAAAGTCACACATACATTCTATAGAACACTTACACAAGGTCTACAAAACAGTTACAGTACAGTACCAAAGCAGTTATAATACAGTTATAGTACAGAGATAAAGCAGAGACAGGGCTCTATAGAAGGTCTACAGAGGGTTACAGAAGGTCATCATAACCTCATAACTCATACTCAAACCATTCCAAACTATCAAAAACTATTCAATAAGCAGGCCAAAGATCTCAATCTTCATCAATCATCAATCCATGCTTCATACATAAGAAAATCAAAACAAAACAGAAGCTATACAGAACCAATCAGAACCTCAATAGAACATCACACAGAGCTTCATATCTCCACTGAGAATCATCATGAACTTCCAAAACATAATCAATATCATCCAAAACACTCTCAAATACTTCCACTAACAACCATACATCACTCTAAATTCATCAAAAATCAATCATTCAGACCTCAAAAATATAAAAAATCAATAAAAAATTCAGTCTTTTTCCACTCTTAAAAATGGGGTATTTATTTTTAATGGTTACCTAGTTCAGGCCTCTAAAATCAATGCAGAGACAAAGTGTACAATCCTTTTTCTTTTGGAACAAGACTAGAGCTACCCAAGGAGAACTGCTAGGGCCTATGTACCCTTGGTCCAGTAGTTGTTTGAGTTGTTCCTTGTAACGTGTTCACTTGTTCGCTTGTGGGACACGTCTTAGCAGCCCATCAGGAAGAGGGTCTAGAAAGCTCTGCCTGGCACTTACAAGAAATGTCACAGGGTTTGCGATCTAGGTCTTCTCGAGTCTGCCGCGAGCGGAAGTGTCCGGCCGTTCCCACTTAGGATCGACCTGAAGTCAGGGTTCCTTTCCTATTAGCAAGGTCTGTAGGAAGTAGCTAGTGTCGATCTCCAGATGAACCAATTTGCGTAGGAACAACAGAGTTGAAGTGGATTCATGCTGCACTTGGTTCATGGAGAATGGAAAATGAGAGGGATGCAAAGCTCAACCTCTCTACCATAAGGCATAGTCCCATTCCTTTCCCCTAAAACAACAGAAATTGGGATTCTAACTCTACTGATGTTAGGTCTTCATAGTCTCGTTATCTCATCGTTTGAGTAAATTTTCCAGCTAACTAGGACCACCCTTCTATAGGATGGACCTAAGTCATGTCTACCGCACTTTCCTCGGTTTGCTTAGTTATCTAATTACCTACCACATTATGTTTGACATGCAAAAGCAAGTTCCTTAATTAATCAATTTAATCACTGGTTCCTTCACGTAACTTAGGCACTGACATAAAAACAATGTCAAGCAAGTTTGTTTTTTTCAAATATTTGATCTTTATTTATCATAATCGCGGAGTACATCAAGTATCATGCCCGAAGGCTATCCCAACAATCTACATGATTGCTGCTCCAAGTTCCGCCCATAGACTAGTACACGGGGCCTCGAGATCCCATCTCGAGTCATGTCGGCCTCTTGTGCGGGATTCGCAGGCAAGCAATTTATAGCCAGAGCCTCTCCTGGCACCCAAGCGTCCTCCCGCTCCAAGCAGCACCCACGAAGAGACCTCTCACGACGGGTTAGGTCCATATACATGGCATGGCTAACAACCCCCTTGGATAGGGCCAGGCAAACAGTCAGAGGTAATTGTTCCTGCCTCTCCCTCTAGGCTTTTAACCTGAACCATTAAGTGTTTTTCCTTGAATTAGTTCCTTGAGCAAAGGAGTTCAAACAATATGCCTAAGCGTACAATCATGATCATTTCGAAGGCCGTTTGTACGACCAACTGCTAAGGTGTGATTCCCTTTTCCCGGATGCTCCCAGCAATCGATCCTGGATCATTCGTGACTTGGCAAGATCCCAATAATCTCAAACAAGATCATGCAAGCAAATGTTCTTGGTAAGGGTTTTACCTTATGGTATCTTAACCCTAACTCAAAGCATTAACTAGTCAACCAAGGCAATGGACATGCCTTATTCGCAACCCAACAGAGGGTCTTTTATTCTTCTAGTTCTTTACTCATCTCCCTCTAACCAAGTTTAGTTAACACTCTTGGCAACAAAAGACTTTTCATCTAGGCCTTTAGGATACAATCTAGATGCATGCGTTCCTTCCATCTCTCTTAGTGCGGTACTATGCAGAATTTTCCAATCAAACTTAGCCATCATGCACATGGTGCGTTTAATATATTAGTACATCCTAAATGACCTTTGACTCTCTTTATACCTAGCAACGAATACTTAATCCTAATGCATCGGATCTCGTGTGACTTGCGTATACAAAAGTCTAGGTTTCTATCCATTGGTACAATTGCATCCTATGAACAGAAACTAACATTTCATGTGTTTATTTTAATCCTGATTGCGAAGCATGAATTCTAGATGACTATTCACTCACTCAACTGGATTAAAAACTATTATTTTATGTGAAATAATGTGAAAACCTTATCATTCTATGTGTGTAAAAGCTATCATTCTATGCATATAAACTTATGCGAACTCCATGCTCTACCATTTGATGCATGCAACCTATTACTTGGAGTAAACAAAAACCCTAAGGCTCGTTCTTGTTCCATGCATGTAACTACCCCTTTATTTCTTCTTCTTGAAATACTAGAGAATATGCTAAACCAAAATTAATTATAAAGCCTAGGATATCAAAAGGACCTAGGTTTGATTCGTGATGGTAGGGGCATTTGTTGTGTTGGTCGCTCTACTCGCCTCTCCTGCATTATCGGTACCATTGGTAGCTCTGGCACTTACACTTCCCGAAACTCTCTTTTTGAGAGCCATTTACCATGCGGAATTTGGATAGTCCTGACCTTAACGGACCTTCAAGATGATAGGCTTGGGAAATGAAAGTTTGTGAGTAAGGTGACCTTCGCCGATGAGGGGCTGGCTTGAAAAGTGGCTTCTCGAACACGGCTCCTGAAATGTGGCCCTGGACACCTTCTCTACTCCCAACTCTCTCTCTCTCTCTCTTTCTCTCTCTCTCTCCTTCTTTTCCTCCTCTTCTCCTTCTCTCTCTCCCCCTCTTCTTCTTCTTTTCTTCTCTCCTTCTCTTACTCGCTCTCTCCCTCTTCTTCTTGTTCTTCTCTTCTTCTTTTCCTTCTCTCTCTCCCTCTCCTTCTCTTCTTCTCTCTCTCTCTCTTCTTCCTCTTCTTATTCTTTTTCTCTTCTTCTCCTTCCCTCTCTCCCTCTCCTTCTCTTCTTCTCTCTCTCTCTCTTCTTCCTCTTCTTCTTCTTTTTCTCTTCTTCTCCTTCCCTCTCTCCCTCCTTCCTCCTCCTCCTCCTCCTCCTCCTCCTCCTCCTCCTCCTCCTCCTCCTCCTCCTCCTCCTCCTCCTCCTCCTCCTCCTCCTCCTCCTCCTCCTCCTCCTCCTCCTCCTCCTCCTCCTCCTCTTCTTCTTCTTCTTCTTCTTCTTCTTCTTCTTCTTCTTCTTCTTCTTCTTCTTCTTCCCCTCTCTCCCTCCTTCTTCCTCTTATTCTTCTTATTCTTCTCTCACGGCTAGTGGGGGGCGCTGTTCACGAGGCAGGGGAGGGCGCTGCTGCCTGCCACAAAGCTGGAAGGGGGGTTTTCCACCTGACCACAAGGAGGGGGGAGGTTTCCAACAAAAGCCCCAGGGGGGCATTGCTGCCTATCACAAAGCTAGGGGGGGTTTCAACTTGACGACAAGGAGGGGGGAGGTTTCTAACAAAAGCCCCAGGGGGGCACTATTGCTGCTGCGCAAATGGAGGGGGGGGGGGGGACGTGACAATGCATGAGGGGGGGAGGAATTTCCGTTTTAATGCCAGGGAGGAGGGGGGTCTCCCTTATATGGTGCGGGGGGGGAAGACTACTGCCACCCCTCCCACCTGGGGGGCTGCATGCCCCCCCTAACACACACTTCACTCCCTCTCTCTCTCCCCAATGACATACTGTCGACAGGGAGAGAGAGAGGGAGTTTAAAAAATTTACATTAAAGTTTTTTAAAAAAAATTGGGGGGGGGGGGAGTGGTGTATTACGTCCTCTCCCTCTTAGAGGAATCGAGATGTCCTCATCTCGAGAAGACCTGGGGGGTATTGTTGATTGAGAGTATCTTCATCCATCCAGGTGGCATCCTCTTTGGATAATCTTTCCACTGGATGAGGTATTCTCTCAAGGTCCTTGACCTCAAATGCCTCTCCCTAACATCCAAGATTCTATCAGGCCGTAGCTCAAGGACTCCTTGGCTAGGAATTACAATTTGCTGATCATCAAGTACATGATTTGGATTAGGTAGATAATTTTTTAATAGGCTAATGTGGAATACATTATGAATCTTTAGGGTTGCGGGCAGCTATAGTCTGTAAGCATTAGACCCTAGGCACTTAGTGATCTTATAAGGTCCACAATACCTCAGACTTAGCTTCTTGTACTCTCCCAAGGACGATGAACTCTTTTTAGGGTATACGCGGATGAAGACCATATCACCTTTGAGGAAGGATCCGTCTTTCCATTTCAAGTCAGTGTAAGCCTTCTGTCTATCCTTGGCAGCTTGAATGTCTTATCTTATTGATTTGATTTGATCACCCATGTCTTTCAACATTTGTCTTAAAGCTTCTACCCTCATAGTTGGATCTCAGAAGTTCAAAAGGGGTACGACAATCATGCCCATACAATGCTTGAAAAGGGGTCATCTGAATACTTTGTTGGTAAGAAGCATTGTAGGCAAACTTAACCAGTGGCAAATATTGAATCCACTTTTTGGGTTCGCGATAGCAGTATGCCCTAAGGATATCTTCAATGACTTGATTGACTCGTTCTGTTTGACCATCAATTTAGGGATGGTAAGCTATACTGAAACAGAGTTGAGCTCCAATAGCCTCAAAGATAACCCTCCAGAAGTGTGATGTGAAGAGAGAGAGTCACGATCACTAATGATTCTTCTGGGTTACCCATGTAGTTTGAATATGTCCTTGATGAATAATCTTGCGATGTCTAAAGCTTTATAGTTTTCTTGACATGGATGAGATGTGCGACCTTGGTGAGTATATCCACTATAACCATAAGGGAGTTATATCCTCCTTGAACTTGGGGTAGGCCAACAATGAAGTCCATACTAATGAACTTCCATTTCATTTGTGGAATGTCAAGTGGTTGCAATTTCCCAGGCATTTTGACATGTTCTGCCTTAATGCGTTGACAAGACAAACATTTCGTGACATATGTGAGAACGTCACCCTTGAGCCTTTTCCAATAATATCTCTTTCTGAACGCATTAAGGGTCTTGGCATAACTAGGATGTCCTGAGAAAGGGGAGTCATGGGCTTCCCACAGTATCTTCTGCTTGAGAGTTTGGCCTGCAGGGATACATAATCTTGTCTTAAAGTAGACAAGTCCACTACTAACAGAAAATTCTTGATACTTCGTCTTTACCTTTGGGTCTTGATCCTTGATGGGGATCTCCCTTAGCATTTTCTAATAGACTGGGTCATGATAAGCCCCTTCTTTTGCTAGCTCAAGAATCGGGTTGTTTGGCATTGATACCTTTGTGGCTAGAGACCTTACTATTGATGGATCTTTCAAAATAAGAGAATTTAGAAATGCCTTGTGACTGACTACATCAGTAACCACATTCTCTTTTCCAGGCCTATATTTGATTTCAAAATCGTATTCTTCCAGCACTTCGATCCATTGACGTTGCCTCATATTGAGCTCATTCTGGGTGAAGATCCATTTAAGACTCTTGTGGTCCGTCACTAAGGAAAATTTGTTACTTAGCAAGTAATGCCTCCAAAGTTTGAGGGCATGGATGACAGCCAACAGCTCCAGATCATGGGTAGCATAATTCCTTTCATGGCTCTTCAATTTTCTTGAAGAATATGCTACGGGATGACCTTCTTGCATAAGTACACATCCTAAGCAAGTGCGCTAGTATCAGTTACCACTTCAAACTCCTTACTAAGATTAGGAAGTTTCAGGATGGGTGCTGATACTAAGCTTTGCTTTAGTTTGTTAAAGCTGGTCTCTTCGGCAGGTTACCATACAATTGCTACTTGCTTCTTTAGTAGATCAGTCATCAGAGGTGCTGCAATCAAAGCATAATCTCTGATGAAAATCATGTACCATCATATCAACCCAAGAAAACTTCATATTTCTTTAATAGAAGTTGGTGTTGGCCATTCCAGAAGGTCTCTGACCTTAGCTGGATCTAGTAAAATTCCTTCTGCTGATACAATGAATCCCAGATATTCAATCTGTCACTTGAAAAATGCGCACTTCTTCTTCTTGGCATAAAGCTTGTGTGCTCTCATTGTTTCAAGAACAATGCGAAGCTAGGGTTCATGATCCTTTTCCTGTTTAGAGTAGACTAGGGTATCGTCAAAGAAGACAAGTATGAAGTCATCAAGATAGGGCCTAAAGATATCCTGCATTAACTTGTTGAAGGTAGCAGGAGCATTTGTTATCCCGAATGACATCACTAGGAATTCGAAGTTTCCATACCTTGTACTGAATGCAGTCTTCGGGATATCTTCTTCCTTGATCCTTATCTAATAATATCCAGATCTGAGATCTATCTTTGAGAAGGTATTAGCCCCTTGAAGACGGTCAAGTAATTCATCTATTCTTGGAATGGGGTATTTATTTTTGATGGTGGATTGATTCAACCCCCTGTAGTCAATGCATAGATGAAGCGTTCCATCTTTCTTCTTTTGGAACAATACTGGAGCTCCCCATGGTGAGCTGCTAGGACGGATGTAGCCTTTATCTAGCAGTTGCTTGAGTTGCTCTTTCAACTCGATAGCTTCCGGAATGAACATCTTATACGGCCTCTTTGTGAGACTGGTGCAGCTTCTAGCACAAGTTTGATTTCGTGGTTGACTTCCCTTTGAGGAGAAAGTTCTATCAGATCTTCAGGAAATACGTTTGTGTGTTTCTTTAACCATGAAGGTTCTTCCCCAGATTCCTAATTCTGATCTAGCTTATTTAGTTTAATCAGATAGATAGGTAGGCCCTTTTTAACACCTTTTATTATCCGTGTTACTTTTGCCAACTGTATTTTTGGCTTACCAGCCTCTTCTTGAGTCGTGACTAGTTCCCCTTCAGAATTTCGGAAGGATACTTGGCCCTTCCCACACTGGATGTGGGCTTCTTGGGTATTAGCCAATCCATTTCGAGTAAACATTTGTAGACACCTAGGTTCATTACCTTGAATCTCACCGAAGTTGGCTTTCCACCCAGTAGGAATTTCACCTTAGCAGTTTGCCTAGTACAAGTGACCTCACGACCATTTGCTAGTTCCACAAGTAAAGTAGGTGCATCTATTGTGGCTATCCCTAATCTTTTTGCACAGATTGGTGAAATGAAGGAATGTGTACTGCCACAGTGAATTAGGGTTTTGAAGCTTTTACCTTGATAATATAATGGAGTTTGAATCATCGAGAATTGGTGATTCGGACCCTTCTTGTGTAGAGCGGCGTGAACCATTGCCCTCTCAATGTCAGTATCCATGGATGGATCTTCTTCATCATCCAGCTCCTTGTTGGAAACATTGGAGGTTCTCCCTCTAGCCATAATGGTGGTTCCTTGGCCAGGAGCGGCTCTATTTTGACCTTCAAATTTCCCTTGGGGATGTCCTCTGCTAAGCTTGGAACACTTCCTCTTGAAGTGTCCAAGCTCGTTGCAATTGAAGCAATGTGGGTTGCGATCATTAACTTGTATTGGAACAAAGTTGTTGATAGCATTGGCCCTAGCTTTCTTTCTTTAGCCCTGATTCTGACTCTGCACTCTCTTCATTTGAGCCTTAAACATACCCTTATTCTGATCTCTGCAAGGCCAAATCCTGTTGTTCCTTGGTTTGGTATGTACCTTCTATATTACTGGAGCAGCTCGAATGAGTGCATCTTGTAGGTCCGTTGGGCACATTGATTCCAATCAATTGTTTATGGGTAGATTCAACCCAACACCGAATTTTGACACCTGTTGTGTCATATCCATTGGGGGTGCATACTTTAGGAGTGAAATGAACTTTGAATAATATGCTTCCAGGGATAATCCTAGCTGCTTCAAGTCATAGAATTCATTCATCTTTTGTGTGCGATAGGCAGGTGGCAAATACCTCCCTTGCACAGCTTCCTTAAGCTTATCCCAAGTGACTGTCCCCTCCGAGATCGCTTGGCCTCTGCACCACTGTTTCCACCAAAGTCTTGCTTCCTCTATAACCTTAAGTTTAGCGAGCATGGCTTGGTTAGTAGGTGCAGTTCCTGCTGCCTCAAAATAGTCCTCCATGGACTCGATCCAGATCTCGACGTCAACTTGAACAGTCCTTCCCTTGCCATCAAACTCGTGTGGCTTAATTTGTTTGAGAAGGAACTTCTTCTCTTGAACCACAACTGGACTTAGTGTAGGAGTTGGACTTGGAACCTGCGATTGGGGTTGCGTCTGGACAATAAGATTCTTTATGTTAACATCTTATTATACGTTCCCATATTATGTTAATATGACTAGCATTGCCTTTAGCCAAGTGATTTAATCACTTAACACCATAGTTAACATTTATGATCAAGATAGACAATAGTAAAAAGTCTTATTTATTCATGAGGGCATAACCCTTTCAGTACATTTATTTTGGATAAGTAGGATAAGCTGATTGATACATTAGTTTGGGAAAAATAAGATTGTGTTACAATCGTGGCTATAGGGATAGAATAATAATATGGAGTGGGGTCATGAATTTTCAGGAAACGGTAAGTCATAGAAAGCTTGAGGTATCCCTTCCTTTGATACCCGTTCTTCTCATAGCGCCTAACACTTTGATCCTGTCGGTAGAGATCACCGGGGTCATTTCTTCATAGACATACTTATTCTGCTTGACTTGCCGACCTCTAACATGCAACGTTGCGTTTACGTGAGCTTCGACAAAGATGAATAGCTTCACAATCTTTAAATCCTCCATCCACTTGATTCTCTTCAAGTTGGTTTGAAGGTACATGAGTCGATGGGCTGCTATGCAGTATATTCCTGAGTCTCCCGTCCATCTCCGCTCCGCATACAGGGGCGAAGGATTATAGATGTAGTCTAGAATATCCATCATGCCAAGCCTTTGGCGATAATTCGAAGCTTGCATTGCAGTCATGTACGTGACCTGGAACACCAAGAACTTGCTCCATGCTTCGTGATTCTGCAACCCAGCATCCATAAGTGAGTAAAGAAATGTTTTCAACAAAAAACACTGCTCTATTCTACTCACCTTCCCCTGTTTATCCCCTTATTCCCTTTATTTTCCTCCATTAAATTCCCTTGTAATCTTTAGATCTCGTTGGTTTGCTCTGATACCAACTGTAATGTATCCGCTCGTCATCCGCTTGTGGGACACATCTTAGCAGCCCATCGGGAAGAGGGTCTAGAAAGCTCCGCCTTAGCACTCGCAAGGAATGTCACAGGGTTTGCAATCTAGGTCTTCCCGAGTCTGCCCCGAGCAGAAGTATCCGACCGTTCCCACTTAGGATCGACCTGAAGTCAGAGTTCCTTTCCTATCAGCAAGGTCTCTAGGAAGTAGCTATCGTCGATCTCCAGATGAACCACTTTGCGTAGGAACAACAGAGTCGAAGCAGATTCATGCTGCAATTGGTTCATGGAGAATGGCAAACGAGAGGGATGCAAAGCTCAACCTCTCTGCCATAAGGCATAGTCCCATTCATTTCCCCTAAAACATCATAAATCAGGATTCTAACTCTACTAATGCTAGGTCTTCATAATCTCATTATCTCGTCTTTTGAGAAAAGTTCCTAGCTAACAGGAACCACCCTTCTGTAGGACGTCACGTCCACCGCACTTTCCTTGTTTTGCTTAGTTATCTAATTACCTACCACATTACGTTTGAAATGCAAAAGCAGCTTCCTTAATTAATCAATTTAATCACTGGTTCCTTCACGTAACTTAGGAACTGACACAAAAACAATGTCAAGCAAGTTTGTTTTTCTCAAATATTTGATCTTTATTTATCATAATCCCGGATTACATCAAGTATCATGCCCGAAGGCTATCCCAGCAATCTACAAGATTTCTGCTCCAAGTTTCGCCCGTAGACCAGCACATGGGCCTCAAGATCCCATCTCAAGTTAGGTCAGCCTCTTTTGCGGGATTCGGAGGCAAGGAATTTACAGCCAAAGCCTCCCGTGGTAGTCAAGTGTCCTCCCGCTCCAAGTAGCACCCACGGAGAGACCTCTCATGGTGGGTTAGGTCCATATACCCAGTGCGGCTAACAACCCCCTTGGATAGGGCCCGGCAAACAGTCGGAGGTAACTGTTCCTGCCTCTCTCTCCAGGGTTTTAGCCTAAAGCATTAAGTGTTTTTCCTTGAATTAGTTCCTTGAGCAAAGGAGTTCAAACAATATGCCTAAGTGTACAATCACGATCATTTTGGAGGCCGTTTGTACAACCAACTGCTAAGGTGTGATTCCCTTTTCTTGAATGCTCCCAGCATCCGATCCTAGATCATTCGCGACTTGGCAAGATCCCAATAATCTCAAACAAGATCATGAAATCAAATGTACTTGGTAAGTTAACTCAATTTTACTTGCTCTTCCCCTTGGGTTTTACCTTATGGTATCTTAACCCTAACTCAAAGTATTAACTGGTCAACCAAGGCAACATTCACAACCCAACCAAGGGTCTTTTATTCTTCCAGTTCTTTACTCATCTCCCTCTAACAAAGTTGAGTTAACACTCTTGGCAACGCAATACTTTTCATCTAGGTCTTCAGGATATAGTCTAGATGCATGCGTTCCTTCCATCTCTCTTAGTGCGGTATTATGCAAAACTTTCCAATCAAACTTACCCATCATGCACATGGTGCGTTTAATATATTAGTACATCCTAAAAGACATTTAACTCTCTTCATACTTGGCAATGAATACTTAATCCTAATGCACCAGATCTTGTGTGACTTGCGTATATGAAAGTCTAGGTTTCTATCCATCGGCACAATTGCATCCTATGAACGAAAACTAGCATTTCATGTGTTTATTTTAATCATGATTGCGAAGCATGAATTCTAGATGACTATTCATGCACTGAATTGGATTAAAAACTATTATTTTATGTGAAATAATGTGAAAACCTTATCATTCTATGTGTGTAAAAGCTATCATTCTATGCATATAAACTTATGGGAACTCCATGCTCTACCATTTCATGCATGCAACCTATCACTTGGAGTTAAAAAAAACCCTAAGGCTCATTTTTGTTCCATGCATGTAACTATCCATTTATTTCTTCTTCTTGAAATAATAGAGAATATGCTTAACCAAAATTAATTATAAATCCTAGGATATCAAAAGGACCTGGGTTTGATTCGTTATTGTAGGGGCATTTGTTGCGTTGGTCCCTCCGTTTGACTCTCCCGCATTACCGGTACCATTGGTAGCTCTGGCACTTACACTTCCGGCAACTCTCTTTTTGGGAGCCATTTACCACGCGGAATTTGGATAGTCCTAACCTTAACAAACCTTCAAGATGATAGGCTTGGGAAAGGAAAGGTTGTGAGTAAGGTGACCTTCGCCGATGAGGGGGTGGCTTGAATAGTGGCTTCTCAAACACAGCTCCTGAAATGCGGCCCTGGACACCTTCTCTACTCACCAACTCTCTCTCTCTCTCTCTCTCTCTCTCTCTCTCTCTCTCTCTCTCTCTCTCTCTCTCTCTCTCTTCTTCTTCTTCTCCTCTTCTCTTTCTCTCTCTCTCCCTCTTCTTCTCCTTTTCTTCTCTCCTTCTCCTACTCTCTCTCTCTCCCTCTTCTTCTTCTTCTTCTCTTGTTCTTCTACTTCTCTCTCTCCCTCTCCTTCTCTTTTTCTCTTCTTCTCCTTCCCTCTCTCCCTCCGGCTTCCTCTTCTTCTTCTTCTCTTCTTCTCCTTCCCCTCTCTCCCTCCTTCTTCCTCTTCTTCTTCTTCTTCTTCTTCTTCTTCTTCTTCTTCTTCTTCTTCTTCTTCTTCTTCTTCTTCTTCTTCTTCTTCTTCTTCTTCTTCTTCTTCTTCTTCTTCTTCTTCTTCTTCTTCTTCTTCTTCTTCTTCTTCTTCTTCTTCTTCTTCTTCTTCTTCTTCTTCTTCTTCTTCTTCTTCTTCTTCTTCTTCTTCTTCTTCTTCTTCTTCTTCTTCTCTCACGGCCAAGGGGGCGGTGTTCACGGGGAAGAGGAGGGCGTTGCTGCTTGCCCCAAAGCTGGGGGGGTTTTCACCTGATGCAACGGGGGGGGGGGGGGGGGGAAGGTTTCTGACGAAAGCCTTAAGGGGGTGCTGCTGCCTGCTGCAAAGCTAGGGGGGTTTTCCACCTGACGAGGAGGAGGACGGGGGAGGTTTCTGATGAAAGCCCCAGGGGGGCACTGCTACTGCAACAAACCGAGGGGGGAGGGATCTGACGATGCACAAGGGGGGGAGGACCTGTTGTTTTAATGCTAGGGAGGAGGGGTTCTCCCTTATATGGTGGAAGGGGGGGGGGAGATGGCTGCCACCCCTCCCACTTGGGGTGCTGCATGCCCCCCCTAACACACACTTCACTCCCTCTGTCTCTCTCCTCGACGTACTGTCGGCAAGGAGAGAGAAAGGGAGTTAAAGAAAATTTCATTAAAGTTATAAAAAAAATTAGGGGGGTATGTTACATCCTCTCCCTCTTAGAGGAATCGAGATGTCCTCATCTCGAGAAGACCTAGGGGTATTGTTGATTGAGAGTATCTTCATCCATCCAGATGGCATCCTCTTCGGGATAATCTTTCCACTAGATGAGGTATTCTCTCAAGGTCCTTGACCTCAAATGCCTCTCCCTAACATCCAAGATTCTATCAGGCCGTAGCTCAAGGACTCCTTGGCTAGGCATTACAATTTGCTGATCATCAAGTACATGATTTGGATTAGGTAGATACTTTTTTAATAGGCTAACATGGAATACATTATGAATCTTTAGGGTTGGGGGTAGCTGTAGTCTGTAAGCATTAGGCCCTAGGAACTTAGTGATCTTATAAGGTCCATAATACCTCAGACTTAGCTTCTTGTACTCTTCCAAGGACAATGAACTCTTTTTGGGGCATACACAGATGAAGACCATATCACCTTCGACGAAGTATTTGTCTTGCCGTTTCAAGTCAGCATAAGCCTTCTGTCTATCCTTGGAAGATTGAATGTCTTGTCTTTTTTATTTGATTTGATCGTCCATGTCTTCCAGCATCTTCCTTGAAGCTTCTACCCTCATAGTTGGATCTGAGAAGTTCAAAAGGGGTACGACAATCATGCCCATACAATGCTTGAAAAGGGGTCGTTTGAATACTCTGTTGGTAAGAAGCATTGTAGGCAAACTCAACCAGTGGCAAATATTGAATCCACTTTTTAGGTTCGCGACAACAGTATGCCCTAAGCATATCTTCAATGACTTGATTGACTCATTCTGTTTGACCATGAGTTTGGGGATGCTAAGCTGTACTGAAACAGAGTTGAGTTCCAATAGCCTCAAAGATAGCCCTCTAGAAGTGTGATGTGAAGAGAGAGTCACGATCACTAATGATTCTTCTGGGTAACCCATGCAGTTTGAATATGTCCTTGATGAATAATCTTGCGATGTCTGAAGCTTTATAGTTTGTCTTGACATGGATGAGATGTGCGTCCTTGGTGAGTATATCCACTACAATCATAATAGAGTTATATCCTCCCTGAACTTGGGGTAGGCCAACAATGAAGTCCATACTAATGAACTCCCATTTCATTTGTGGAATGTCAAGTGGTTGCAATTTCCCAGGCATTTTGACATGTTCTGCCTTAATGCGTTGACAAGATAAACATTCCGTGACATATTTGAGAATGTCACCCTTGAGCCTTTCCCAATAATAGCTCTTTCTAACCGCATTAAGGGTCTTGGCATAACCAGGATGTCTTGAGAAAGGGGAGTCATGGGCTTCCCACAGTATCTTTTGCTTGAGAGTTTGGCCTGCAGGGATACATAATCTTGTTCTAAAGTAGACAAGTCCACTACTAACATAGAATTCTTGATACTTCGTCTTTACCTTTGGGTCTTGATCCTTGATGGGGATGTCCCTTAGCATTTTCTGATAAACTGGGTCATGATATGCCCCTTCTTTTGCTAGCTCAAGAATCGGGTCATTTGGCATTGATACCTTTGTGGCTAGAGACCTTGCTGTTGATGGATCTTACAAAATAAGAGAATTTAGAAATGCCTTGCGACTGAGTGCATCGGCAACCACATTGTCTTTTGCAGGCCTATATTTGATTTCAAAATCGTATTCTTCCAGCACTTCGATACATTGACGTTGCCTCATATTGAGCTCATTCTGGGTGAAGATCCATTTAAGACTCTTGTGGTCCGTCACTAAGGAAAATTTGTTACTTAGCAAGTAATGCCTCCAAAGTTTGAGGGCATGGATGACAGCCAATAGCTCCAGATCGTGGGTAGCATAATTCCTTTCATGGCTCTTCAATTTTCTTGAAGAATATGCTACGGGATGACCTTCTTGCATAAGTACACATCCTAAAGCAAGTGCGCTAGCATCAGTTATAACTTCAAACTCCTTACTAAGATTAGGAAGTTTCAGGATGGGTTTTGATACTAAGCTTTGCTTTAGTTTGTCAAAGCTGGTCTGTTTGGTAGGTGACCATACAATTGCTACTTGCTTCTTTAGTAGATCAGTCATCAGAGGTGCTGCAATCAAAGCATAATCTTTGATGAAAATCCTGTACCATCCTATCAACCCAAGAAAACTTCATATTTTTTTAACAGAAGTTGGTGTTGGCCATTCCATAATATCTCGATCTACTCAAATTCCTTCTGTTGATACAATGAATCCAGATATTCAATCTGTCACTTGAAAAATGCACACTTCTTCTTCTTGGCATAAAGCTTGTGTTCATGATCCTTTTCCTCTTTAGAGTAGACTAGGGTATCGTCAAAGAATATGAGTATGAAGTCATCAAGATAGGTCCTAAAGATATCGTGCATTAACCTGTTGAAGGTAGCAGGAGCATTTGTTAGCCCGAATGACATCACTAGGAATTCAAAGTGTCCATACCTTGTACTGAATGCAGTCTTCGGGATATCTTCTTCCTTGATCCTTATCTAATAATATACAGATCTGAGATCTATCTTTGAGAAGGTCTTCGCCCCTTGAAGAGGGTCAAGTAATTCATCTATTATTGGAATGGTGTATTTATTTTTGATGGTTGATTGATTCAACCCCCGTAGTTAATGCATAGACGACGCGTTCCATCTTTCTTCTTTTGGAACAGCACTAGATCTCCCCATGGTGAACTGCTAGGATGGATGTAGCCTTGGTCTAACAGTTGCTTGAGTTGCTCTTTTAGTTTGATAGCTTCTGGAATGGACATCTTATATGGCCTCTTTGCGACTGGTGCAGCTCCTGGCACAAGTTTGATTTCGTGGTCAACTTTCCTTTGAGAAGGAAGTTCTATCAGATCTTCAGGAAATACGTTTGTGTATTCCTTTAACCATGAAGGTTCTTCCCTAGATTCCTGATTCTGATCTAGCTTATTCAGTTTAATCAGATAGACAGGTAGGCCCTTTTTAACACCTTTTGTTATCCGTGTTGCTTTTGCCAATTGTATTTTTGGCTTACCAGCCTCTTCTTGAGTCGTGACTAGTTCCCCTTCAGAATTTCGAAAGGTGACTTGGCCCTTCCCACAGTGGATGTCGGCATCATTGGGTATTAGCCAATCCATTTTGAGTAAACATTCGTGGACACCTAGGTTCATTACCTTGAATCTCACCGAAGTTGGCTTCCCACCCAATAGGAATTTCACCTTAGAAGTTTGCTTAGTACAAGTGACCTCACGACCATTTGCTAATTCCACAAGTAAAGTAGGTGCATCTATTGTGGCTATCCCTAATATTTTTGCACAGATTGGTGAAATGAAGGAATGTGTACTGCCATAGTGAATCAGGGTTTTGAAGCTTTTACCTTGATAATATGATGGTTTTAGAATCACCGAGAATTGGCATTCGGACCCTTTTTGTAAAGAGCAGCATGAACCATTGCCCTCTCAATGTCAACATCCATGGATGGATGTCCACAACTCCTTGTTGGAAACATTGGAGGTTCTCCCTCTGGCCATAACGATGTTTCCTTGGCCATGAGTGACTCTATTTTGACCTTGATATTTCCCTTGGGGATGTCCTCTACTAAGCTTGGGACACTCCCTCTTGAAGTGTCCGGGCTCATTGCAATGGAAGCAACGTGGGTTGCGATCATTACCTTGTGTTGGAACAAAGTTGACAGCATTGGCCCTAGCTTTCTTTCTTTAGCCCTGATTCTGACTCTGCGCTCTCTTCATCTGAGCCTTAAACATACCCTTATTCTGATCTCTGGAAGGCCAAATCCTGTTGTTCCTTGGTTTGGTATGTACCTCCTATATTATTGGAGCAGCTCGAATGAGTGCATCTTGTAGGTCCATTGGGCGCATTGATTCCAATCGAGTGTTTATGGGTAGATTCAACCCTCCCCTCTGAGATCGCTTGGTCTCTGCACCACTGTTTTCACCAAAGTCTTTCTTTCCCTATAACCTTAAGTTTAGCGATCATGGCTTGGTTAGTAGGTGCAGTTCCTGCTGCCTCAAAATAGTCCTCCATGGACTCGATCCAGATCTCGACGTCAACTTGAACAGTCCTTCCCTTGCCATCAAACTCGTGTGGCTTAATTTGTTTGAGAAGGAACTTCTTCTCTTGAACCACAGCTGGACTTAGTGTAGGAGTTGGACTTGGAACCTGCGATTGGGGTTGCGTCTGGACAATAAGATTCTTTATGTTAACATCTCATTATACGTTCCCATATTATGTTAATATGACTAGCATTGCCTTTAGCCAAGTGATTTAATCACTTAACACCATAGTTAACATTTATGATCAAGATAGACAATAGAAAAAGTCTTGTTTATTCATGAGGGCATAACCCTTTGAGTATATTTATTTTGGATAAGTAGGACAAGCTGATTGATACATAAATTTGGAAAAAATAGGATTGTGTTACAATCGGCTCTACAGGGACAGAATAATAATATGGAGTGGGGTCATGAATTTTCAGAAAACAATAAGTCATAGGAAGTTTGGGGTATCCGTTCCTTTGATACCTGTTCTTCTCATAGCACCCTAACACTTTGATCCTCTTGGCAGAGATCAACAGGGTCACTTCTTCATAGACATACTTGTTCTTCTTGACTTGCTCAACGCTAATGTGCAAAGTTGCATCTATATGAGCTTCGACAAACATGAATAGCTTAACAATCTTTAAATCCTCCATCCACTTGATTCTCTTCAAGTTGGTCTGAAGGTATACAAGTTGGTGGGCTGCTATGTAGTATATTCTTGAGTCTCTCGTCCATCTCCGCTTTGCATATAGGGGCGAAGGATTATAGATGCGGTCCAGAATATCCATCATGCCAAGCCTCTGGCGATAATTCAAAGTCTGCATTGCAGTAATATACATGACTTGGAACACCAAGAACTTGATCCATGCTTCGTGATTCTGCAATCCAGCATCCATAAGTGAGTAAAGCAATGTTTTCAATAGAAAAAACTGCTCTATTCTACTCACCTTCCCCTGTTTATCCCCTTATTTCCTTTATTTTCCTCCATTAAATTCCCTTGTAATCTTTAGATCTCGTTGGTTTGCTCTGATACCAACTGTAACTTGTCCGCTCGTCCGCTTGTGGGACATGTCTTAGCAGCCCATCGGAAAGAGGGTCTAGAAAGCTCTGCCTAGCACTCGTAAGGAATGTCACAGGGTTTGCGATCTAGGTCTTCCCGAGTCTTCCCCGAGCGGAAGTGTCCGATCATTACCACTTAGGATCGACCTGAAGTTAGGGTTCCTTTCCTATCAGCAACGTCTCTAGGAAGTAGCTAGCGTCGATCTCCAGATGAATCACTTTGTGTAGGAACAATAGAGTCGAAGCAAATTCATGCTACACTTGGTTCATGGAGAATGGGAAATGAGAGGGATGTGAAGTTCAACCTCTCTGCCATAAGGCATAGTCCCATTCCTTTCCCCTAAAACAGCATAAATCAGGATTCTAACTCTACTGATGCTTGGTCTTCGTAGTCTCGTTATCTCATCTCTTGAGAGAAGTTCCCAGCTAACCGAGACCACTCTTTTGTAGGACGAACCTAGGTCATGTTCATCGCACTTTCCTCGGTTTGCTTAGTTATCTAATTACCTACCACATTACGTTTGACATGCAAAAGCAACTTCCTTAATTAATCAACTTAATCACTTGTTCCTTCATGTAACTTAGGCACTGACACAAAAACAATGTCAAGCAAGTTCCTTTTTTTCAAATATATGACCTTTATTTATCATAATCCTGGAGTACATCAAATATCATGCCCGAAGGCTATCCTAGCAATCTATTGGATTGCTACTCCAAATTCCGCCCGTAGACTAGTACACGGGCCTCGAGATCCCATCTCGAGTCACATTGGCCTCTTGTGCGAGATCCGAAGGCAAGGAATTTACAGTGAGAGCCTCCTCTAGCACCCAAGTGTCCTCCCGCTCTAAGCAACACCCACGGAGAGACCTCTCGCGGCGGGTTAGGTGCATATACCCGGCACGGCTAACAACCCCCTTGGATAGGGCCTAGCAGACAGTCAGAGGTAACTATTCCTGCCTCTCCCTCCAGGATTTTAACTTGAAGAATTAAGTGTTTTTCCTTGAATTAGTTCCTTGAGCAAAGGAATTCAAACAATGTGCCTAAGAGTACAATCATGATCATTTCAAAGGCCGTTTATATGACCAACTGCTAAGGTGTGATTCCCTTTTCTTGGATGCTCCCAACATGTTCGCGACTTGGTGAGATCCCAATAATCTCAAACAAGATCATGCAAGCAATGTTTCTTGGTATGTTAACTCACTTTTACTTGCTCTTCCCCTTGGGTTTTACCTTATGGTATCTTAACCCTAACTCAAAGCATTAACTGGTCAACCAAGGCAATGGACATGCCTTATTCGCAACCCAACCAAGGGTCTTTTATTCTTCCAGTTCTTTAATCATCTCCCTCTAACCAAGTTCAATTAACACTCTTGGCAACGCAAGACTTTTCATCTAGGCCTTCAGGATATAGTCTAGATGCATGCTTGATGGACCTAAAAACGGGCCGGCACTGGCTCATGCACTAGCCGGACCTCGTCACTACGCACAAGACAACCCCTCGGCCTCGCGGCCAGGAGCGTCTATCAAAATCTCTGCCTTCCTAAACATTGCGTTTGTAATACGTTGTAGTCTAACTGATCCTAACCCAATATTACTCCTCAGAGGGAGTCCCTTTCACATAGCCAAAAGGCTCGAATCACATACACATGGGGTTCCTCCTACGGCTGAATGCCATCAACCCTCTGCGACTCTCCTACACCTTGGGGATTGGCCCCTCGATGCGTCGCTCAACATTTAGACATTTCGCACAAAAGTGTACTCGGGGTACCAAACAGTCGTATCCAGGAATGTACCATTTCCTCACTTGCTGTCCCCTATAACCCTCGTCTATCCTACAGCATAGGAACCTCACGCTCTCAACGGTGGGTCAAGGGCCTACTGAAAACAATTGCTATGCGTATCCAGGAGCTGACTCTGATACTTTTAATTTCCTCTAAATGATCATGCAAAGAGGTGGATTCCTAGTGCTCAAACATTTTAAAAAACCAGCAGCGTGCAAGTGCAAAACATCTCTTTCATGCTTTTCTTTCTAACCGCTTTGTGCGTCGCTGCAACACCTAGCACCGAAGTGATCTTCGTGCTACTAGGTTTTAATTTTTATCATTATTATTCCATCCTAGATGCGATGCATATAAAATCAGCAAATTATTCATCATGCTCAGCGGCATTTAACCATTTTTTCCACAACTCTACCCTTCCCCGTTTTGATAGTGCATCGTTGCATTCATTTCTTTTAGGGTTTCCTTGTTATTTTATGTGGAGAAAGGAAGGAAACACGCACTAAAACATATAAACAAGGCTGAACTGAAGCATAACTTCATGCCCCAACCTTGCTATACATCAACAAACATAAATCCTATTTTTCCATATTTTCCGTAGCCCCAAATGTATTTTTCCCCTATTTTTCGAAGGTTTTTTTAAATCATTGTTCCGCCATTTTCTTCATTTTCTTGTATTTTTTTTTAAATTGCTGAAAATGAAAACCAGTTTGTGGGCTGTGGCCCTTAGTTCGTTTGCAACAAAATTGAAAGATAAGTTGATGTGTATCGACGGTTTTCCCCATTTATATGCTAAAAAAAAAACCCATTTTTCCCATTTTTTCTATGCTTTTGCGTGTATTGTTTGAATATTTACGACTATAAAATGCGTATTTCCCTGATTTTTTTTTTCCCCCTTTTATGAACAGCAAGAAAACAGCAAGAACCAAATTTATCCTCTAATCATACTCCATAGGAACACATTTTGGCAAAGCATTTTGCATAAAAACCATCATTTTCTTCATAAAATTCTTATTACCGGTTTTTTTTCGGGTTGCGGGTTTTCAATTGCGCACACCGAGACTGATTTCCAGCCATGCCTTCAGCCCGAAATCAGTAAATTATCTTCATCATGGGTGTTGGAGCGATCCCCCTTCATCCGGGCCGTCATCCATCAAGCATTCTCCATCTCCTTCTTGCATACGCGAACTAGGCTTAAGAGGAGAGAGAGGGAGGAGAGAGAAAGACTGGTTTCCCCTCTTCTTCCACGGGCAGCCATTTCGTGCATGAAGACAAGCGATTGGAGGCGAAAGAAATCAGAAATCGGGCTGTGTCTTCATCTCTTCCTGTCTCTCTCATCGTAGAATTGGCATTTGGGGGGGGGGGGGGGGGCGGCCGTTTTTTCCCTGCGCGCGGCCGCCATGGCACTACCTTGAAACGCACGAATTTTTTTTTGGGGGGAGCCAAAGGGCACCCCCAATGGCCCCCCTACTTCATGCCTTTTCATATTTGGCCATATTAGGTCCCGGCCGGTCGGTTTTGGGCCAACTCTCGCGTGCGAACTCCGAATTGCGTTCTGAAAATTTCTGTGGCTTCCTCTTCGCGTCCCGCACTGCCTGGCATCTTCAGTGACCACCACAGGCACTCGCAAAAATTACAAAAATTCACAGAGCGTCTCACGGGCGCCCGTCAAGCACTTGACGCTTAAAATCGTCCTGGATCGAGCCGCCGCCTTCGCGATCAAATATTTTTCCCAGCTTTTCCACATTTTTCCGCTATTTTTAGGCACGTTTTGATGCCTAAAATTCGCAGTCATTGGCGACCACGGGATAGGACGACTCAGTCCGTCGAATCCACGAACATATCTGCACAGAAAACACCCAAAGGAGCATCAAACTGACACAAAACAAATATGCAATAAAGCACAGCACAATGCTCTCCCTACCCCTGGCAGAACCAAGGCATAACATCCACAAGGAGTAGGCCTAGCATCATCTAATAGAAGATCCGAAGTGAGTCACTAACCAGCTGCTCCAACACAGCCAAACTAAAAAGAACTGTCAAAGAGGTTGCCCTAAGTGGTAGTTTGAACTACTTACCAACTAAAGACAACACCACTAGGAGCTCCTACAAGGCGAGGACTCCTATAGCCTGATCAAAGAGTATTTTCCTTCAGTACATGTCTTCTTTTAGGGTTTTTATTTTATTGTCATACTTGGGCATGTAAAAAGGAGGGAGCTGAGCGTAGTGACCCAAGGAGAACAAGGCATCAGTCTTAGGACCTGTCTCGGCACCCAAGAACCTACCAAGCCCTCGCAAGGCGACACTTAATCCTTTTCTAACGCTCACTTTTATTTTCGCTCCAACCTTCCTTGTTTTGGTATTATTTATCCAGCAAGAAGCCACCCCTAGGGAAACAAGGTATCGGCCCCGGGTCTGACTCGTCCCCAGGAACCTACCAGGCCTTCGCAAGGCAATGATCAACTGCTTATATATTTTCATTTCTTTTCTTTTCTTTGATAGGGGTTAGAACCCCTTTTTACACACCTTCGTATTGATATTCATCTTTTAGGACAGTGAGGATTTCTTGGCATCATCATTATGATCTTCTAGCAGGCTTCTCTAACTGCCTCACTACTAACAAGAACTCCTAGAATGGCTGCCTAGCAGGTTAGCAGGACAGAGCCACTAGGACTTCCTTCTAAAACAGGTCTTTCAATGCCTGACAATGTCTTTACAGGAGGCAATGACTACTCCGACCTCCCTCAAACATACTTAGCCTAAACTTGGGACTTCATGCCTTGGTTGCTGGTTCCCAACAAAAATATATCCCCTCGACAAGTACAGATACACACAGAACAGGAAAGAAAAGTACTCGTAAAGGAGAAATATCACCTGGATTGGCCACAAGAAGCTTCCATCGCAGTAAAGGCTCCTCCAGGCTCCACCAAATTCCACGAACCACGAAACCTGTCCAGCACAACACTTAAAACAAAAACCCGATTAAACGCACCCGCACTAGACAGGGAAATGGCCCTCTTGGCCTAATGAAATCAAACACTTCACTACAAAACTGCATCGGCCCTCTTGGCCTAATGAAATAAAACAATACTATGCATAACATCCTCCTGGAAACAACTATGATAGACAACAAAGCATACTATTCCCAGGGGAACAGGGCTTGTAGCCCTAAACTAGGTGCAGTAGATTATGACCTATCCCTCCTGCGTATATCGCAAGAGGTGTTCGCATCACATGTCGTCGAATCAGTCTGTGGGTCCGAGATAATAAAGGCAGATGAGTCTCGCTTACCCTCTGCATCACCCAAATCAACCATCGTCTGCCAAAGAGGGCATGTTCAGAAAGCATACCCCACAAACGACCAGGTCCTGTCTCACCATCAATAGATATATCGGGACAAGGGCCACAATTAAAGAAGAGGTCCTCTTCATACGCAAGATTAGCCAATGAATCGGCAAACTGATTCCAATTCCGTGGAATCAGCTGAAAAGATACTCTATCGAATCCGTCTAGCAGGGCTATGGCAGTATGATGGTACATACAAAGGATGGGGTTCCGTACCATGTACGTCCCATTGAGTTGATTTAAAACCAACTGAGAGTCCCCTTTCACCAACAACTGGCGGATACCACCCTTCTTTGCAATATTCAAACCCATGATCATGGCTTTGTATTCGGCCATATTATTAGTAAAATTCTCCCCGAGATAAGCAGCTAACTTCATGACAATGCGTCGTCGGGGGTCTCGGATGACAACTCCTACACTTCCTTTTTTGCATGGACCCCTGGATGCCCCATCAAAATACAAGGTGTACGTCCATAAAGGGTTTACATATCCCGCCATCCTGAACTCTACTCGTAATTATGGTAATTGAAATTCAGCATATTCAACGGGTGGACTGTAGGCTCCATCCCACCATCATCATTGAATTCAACAGGGATGCTCGTCAAAATTTGTAGGCAATGATGGCAGAAGACCTTGATTTCCCAAATAAATGTCCTGCCTTCTTGCTCAATCACCTTGTATCCTTTGCTCCACCAAATGAGCTTTCCCTGATGATACCTCTGTTCCAAATATGGGTGTTCTAAATAAGGGATCAGACGACCCATCAACCTCTATCACGATTTCCTTGCAGATGTTTGATTGATCTTGCCTAGACCTGCAAGGCAGTCATAGCATTAGTACAATCACAAGTAATAAGGTTTAATCTTATTAAGATTAACCTTATTTTTAAATTCTATCCCCTCAAGGTCAGCTAACAATACTGTAGATTTATTCTTTCCTATCCTAACGATCCTATAGGGCCCATCCCATTTGGGTTCTAGCTTGCCTGGGAATAATTCACGTCGTGTGTCATAATACAGAACAAGCTGTCCTTTCTTGAAGGTGTATTTCTTGGCTTTGAGGTCGTGTAGCTACTTCATTCGGCGCTTCGCCACTTCTTGGTGCAATAAGCTCTGCAACTTAAGCTCATCTAAATGTGCCAGTGTCGTCAAGCGCTCAAAAAGTGCATCTTCATCGCTCAAAGAATGATTGATGGCAAACCGAATAGTCGGCAGGTCAATTTCTAGAGGCAAGACACACTCCTCCCCATATACTAACTTGAACGGGGTATGGCCAGTGGCTCGTTTGAAAGTCGTATTATAGGCCCACACTGCCACATATAACTTTTTATCCCAATCCCGTTTCTTTTCCGACACAATTTTGGACAGGATGCCCACAAGCTGCTTGTTGGTGCTTTCAACTTGCCCATTGGCTTGCGGGTTATAGGGGGTTGTCTTGTTATGCTTGATTTGCCACAGCTCTGTCAAACCTTTGATCACCTTATTTAGGAAATGGGTTCCGCGGTCTGACACTAATTCTTTCGGTGGACCAAACCGGCATATTATCTGCTCTAAAAGGAAACTAGCAGTTTCTTTAGCATCATCTTTCCTTGTTGCACGTGCTTCTGACCACTTTGTGAAGTAGTCAGTTGCTACAATGATGTACCGCTTTTGCGTAGTCGATGACGGAGTAATAGGACCCACAAAGTCTATTCCCCACTTCTCAAATGGAAGTATCGCCATGATAGGGGTGAGTGGTCGTTTCCTATTCTCTAGACTATCATGCCGTTGGCAAATATCGCATCTCTTAACATACGCAAACGCATCCTGGAAGATGGCAGGCCACCAATAACCTGCTCTTAAAGCCTTTTGTGCTGTAAGCCATCCAGCAAAATGGCCACCGCAAGCAGAATCATGGCACTCTTCCAAAATGAATGGCACCTCGTCAGGCGTCACACATCGGCGATAGATATCATCAACCCCTTGCCGATATAATGTACCTGCGATCAAGGCAAACTTTAACGCTTGCTGCTTAATTTTCCTTTTCTCAGCTTGAGATAATTCGGATCCCGCCTCTCCTGTTGATAAATAATGCGTTATTGCAGCATACCAGGAGGGAATAGATGCCGTATCTATTTTAAATAACAACTCCATGTCACTACCTTCAGCCCCCACAGATTCTTTCGGCTCCCCAAAGTCCACTAGACATTCCACGATGCCTTGCAACCTTGGTGGCTTACTCTTGATTTCATAATCAAATTCCTGCAAAGTGATCAACCACTTTGCTAGACGATCAGGCGGCTGTAGCTTATTCATCAATAGTCGAAGTCCCTCCGCCTTTGTATAAAGCACGACTTTCTCATAGAGAATGTAATGCCTAAACTTCTTGGTCCCAAAAACCATCGCTAGACACAATTTCTCCATGTAAGTGTAATTGATTTCGGATACCCCCAGCTTCTGACTAGTAAAAGCAATCGGGTGGTACCACTTCTCTTCCCAAATTTGGGCTAAACAGCAGCTGATACTATACATGGTGGCTGCTGAGAATATATAGAACACCTCACCTCTTTTAGATGCTTTTAAAACGGGCGCTCTTGCTAGCTCTTGTTTCACATCCTCGAATGCTACCTTACAAGGGTCACCCCATTCAAACAAACAGCTAAAGGACAATAAATTTGTAAGTGGCAACGTTCTTTCTGCTAAGGCATTGATGAATCTACGGTAGTAACCAACCGAAGACAGAAAGCTATGAACCTCCTTCGGAGTGCGTGGTGGACCCATGGCAACTATAACTTTGACCTTCTCGGGGTCTGTCGCAATTCCTACCGAACTGACCACATGACCCAGCAATAGCCCATAAGGTACTCCAAAAACACACTTCCGTGGGTTTAGGGCGATGCAAAATTGTCTACAGCGCTCAAAGCATTTTCTTAAAATGATCAACTGCCTTGGTCTCACGGTGATAGCCCCTAAGTCATCAATAAACACCTTCAACTCTTCAGGGGATATGTCACCGAATGTCTTATCTGCTGTTCGTTGCCACGAACCAGGCGCATTGCATAAACCAAAGGCCATCACATGGTACGCAAAAGTACCAAATACAGTGATGAAAGTTGTTTTCAACTTGTCCTCTTCTGCAATTGCCATTTGGTTGTATCCTGCAAAGCAATCCATAAACGAATATATCTCCCTACCCGCTAATTGATCCAAAATCTGGTCAATAAATGGCAACGGGTAGTAGTCCTTAACTGTCTGCTTATTCAGCTCCCTAAAGTCTACACATAAACGGATCTGATTATTCTTCTTCTTTCTAATCACAACTGGCGAACACCATTCCGTGTGTTGCACAGGAAAAATCAAACCCGCTTTTCGAAGCTTCTGTAACTCTTCAAACAGCCCGTCCCTCAATTCGAAAGGCATACGCCTTACTTTCTGCCGTACAGGACGACTGCCCTCTTTCAACGGAATTGTATGAACAGCAAGGCTAGGAGGGATGCCTCTCAACTCATCATAACTCCAGGCAAAGATATCACAGAATTCCTGGATCAAGGCCACATAGTCCTCCCTTTCTGCTGTACTGAGCATAGAACCTAATTTGATTGGCCGCGAATCATCAGGCGTACCAAGGTCTAGCTCGATAACATCTGCATCTCTTATACGATCTTGGGACTCTATCGGCTCATTCAAAGTGATCTGATAGATGTCCTCCGTGGTGGATCCCTCTTTGGACTCATCACTCGATGATGTCTCACTAGCAGATAAATCTTCTAATGTCTCCAATTCTGTAGAAGATAGAGGAGCTCTCTCACTCTGCGGGGACTCAGGATAAGCATCAACCACCACACGCTGGGCACCTCTGCCGAATATTAATCGACCGGCAGGTATATCAACTTGGCAATCTGCTTGCAAGATCCAAGGTCGTCCGAGTAATACTTGGTAACTTGGCCGCCCTGCAAAACGAATCACCCTAAAGTCCAACATGCATTCTACATTTGCAACAGTGACATGGACCTTAGTAATGCAGCCTTCCGGCTGTCTCAAACTGTCATCTGCCATTCTGAGAATTGTGGAAGTATCTTTCTGAATCGCAAGACCCAACCTTTCCATCAATTCAGAACTCATAATGTTAACGGATGATCCAGTGTCGACAATGGCATAATCTACTAATATCCCATCGACATAGGCTGCAACCCTTGGGCAATGCTTCTCAGCATGCTCAAACCAGTCATCACCAACTCGTGCAATACCCAAAGGTTCTACGATGTACCCGATACGTAGGATCTTGATAAGCTGCAAAAGGTTCACATCCGGCTTGACTTCGCAAAGAGAGCCCGCCAAATCGAATTCATGATAGTTCGATAGAGCTCGCTTTTCACGCCAAACCATCCGCTCTTTAGGTCGCTGAACTGGCTTTATTGCCTCTTTCTTAACTTTCACCTTCTTCTTTGGTGCTTCCTTATCTTGCGTTCCTTTGTCACCTTGTTTAGGGTTTCCGTCGACAGGCTTATCCATGTCGGCTTCTCTACCCTTTTTACCTCTTGTAAGGACAGCTCGTAGATTAGAGGTTTCAGCATCATTAACGCGTACAGCCTCAATCAAACTAACCCCACTACCACTTGGTAGCTCCTCCACTGTAGTCTTTGGTCGTTGAAGTATTTGTTTAGGCCCATTTTCTGGCTGGGAATCATTTCCTTGGGCACGATGATTAACAGGCCCTGGTTGCCGACTACCATGCTGGAGAGAACTGATCTTACTCCAGCAAGTAGCTGCTAAATGGCCAGATTTTCCACAAATGTCGCACTTAACATTTGGGCAATTTCTTGGATAGTGCTGCCCGCCACACCATTTGCAACTAAACCTCGACGGTGCACCCTCCTCCGGGTATCTACTTCCTATCAAATTTTGTTGTTTTTTAAGGAAGTTGACATCAACAGCTATTTGTCGATACTGCTCCGTAATCATGTCAATATAATGCTTCATCATGTCCTTAACCTCGCCAAGAACATTGGAAGAACTCGACTCATAGCCTTGGTCATTACCATGTCGCTCCATCGGCCTAACAATTCGATTAGGCACTGGTTGTTGAGCCACAGGCATGGTATTAGAATTGACCGCCTGGCCTCCACCATTTGGAGCCATTTGACTGCCCGTAGGCATCGACATGCTAGGGGGAGCTGGTAATAAAGGGACATTCTGCATCATGTTCCCTCTCCCATTAGGATTAGCCATCGCTATCCCTTGGCCACTACTGCCATTGGCTATTGCCATATTGTTTCCCAATACTAAACCCATGTTCGAATTGCCTCTAGAAGCATAGGCTGCTTGTAGTCGGGATTCCACCTCTTGTGCTCGTGTAATGGCAGTATCTATATCCCCCAAGGGGACACTACTCAACTGCAATTGGATATTGAAGTCCAACCCATGTAGGAAATATTGCAATTGGGCAGCTGCGGGGATAGGAATAGAGGTGTCCAACTTACGGAAAACCTCTTTTATCTTCTTCGCATAAGCACGAATATCCTCGTGTGGTTCTTGGCGGGTCACGTTGAGTACACGCAACCAATATTGCCCACCCCTTTCAGGGGCAAACTCCCTTCGAAAAGCTCCATAAAATGCATCAATGTTCAATATGGTTCCGGCTTCTAAACCATGATACCATATAGCGGCTCTTCCTTTGAGAGTCATATTGAAGAACATCATTAAATGTGCTTCTTCTTGGATGCGACAGTTAAACATCAGCTTTTGAAACTCCCTAATGTGGAGTTCCGCATCTTCCTCAACTAGCCCATTAAAAATGGGTAGTGGGTAACCTAGAGCCGGCAAATCCGTCGTTCCTGCTGGAATTGCAATAGGCTGCGCCATGACGAGAATTGGATTTGCACCAGGAATAGGGGACGGTGGGGTTACACCTCCCGCAATTGACGTGGACTGGCTTATGGCAGGAAGGGGAGCACTAGAGCTTCCACCTTCTCCTAACTTGCTGCTTGTGGACCCAAGACCACTAGATCCACTCCCTCGTAAGGGTTCAGCACCGCTACGCTTAGGGGAATATCTCCTAAAAATTTCAGCACGTCGCCTAGCTCTTTCGTCTCTTTCTTGCTTTTGGATTTCTGCTAGACGATGCTTATCAATAAATAACGGATCAATCTCAGTATCCTTTGGCATAAACTGCTAGTTGGTCCCTAAACAACCAGGATTCGAGAACCGCCACTTTTAAGCGGCTCCCGGCAGACGCACCACTGATGGTGGGGTTACACCTCCCGCAATTGACGTGGACTGGCTTATGGCAGGAAGGGGAGCACTAGAGCTTCCACCTTCTCCTAACTTGCTGCTTGTGGACCCAAGACCACTAGATCCACTCCCTCGTAAGGGTTCAGCACCGCTACGCTTAGGGGAATACCTCCTAAAAATTTCAGCACGTCGCCTAGCTCTTTCGTCTCTTTCTTGCTTTTGGATTTCTGCTAGACGATGCTTATCAATAAATAACGGATCAATCTCAGTATCCTTTGGCATAAACTGCTAGTTGGTCCCTAAGCAACCAGGATTCGAGAACCGCCACTTTTAAGCGGCTCCCGGCAGACGCACCACTGATGGACCTAAAAACGGGCCGGCACTGGCTCATGCACTAGCCGGACCTCGTCACTACGCACAAGACAACCCCTCGGCCTCGCGGCCAGGAGCGTCTATCAAAATCTCTGCCTTCCTAAACATTGCGTTTGTAATACGTTGTAGTCCAACTGATCCTAACCCAATATTACTCCTCAGAGGGAGTCCCTTTCACATAGCCAAAAGGCTCGAATCACATACACATGGGGTTCCTCCTACGGCTGAATGCCATCAACCCTCTGCGACTCTCCTACACCTTGGGGATTGGCCCCTCGATGCGTCGCTCAACATTTAGACATTTCGCACAAAAGTGTACTCGGGGTACCAAACAGTCGTATCCAGGAATGTACCATTTCCTCACTTGCTGTCCCCTATAACCCTCGTCTATCCTACAGCATAGGAACCTCACGCTCTCAACGGTGGGTCAAGGGCCTACTGAAAACAATTGCTATGCGTATCCAGGAGCTGACTCTGATACTTTTAATTTCCTCTAAATGATCATGCAAAGAGGTGGATGCCTAGTGCTCAAACATTTTAAAAAACCAGCAGCGTGCAAGTGCAAAACATCTCTTTCATGCTTTTCTTTCTAACCGCTTTGTGCGTCGCTGCAACACCTAGCACCGAAGTGATCTTCGTGCTACTAGGTTTTAATTTTTATCATTATTATTCCGTCCTAGATGCGATGCATATAAAATCAACAAATTATTCATCATGCTCAGCGGCATTTAACCATTTTTTCCACAACTCTACCCTTCCCCGTTTTGATAGTGCATCGTTGCATTCATTTCTTTTAGGGTTTCCTTGTTATTTTATGTGGAGAAAGGAAGGAAACACGCACTAAAACATATAAACAAGGCTGAACTGAAGCATAACTTCATGCCCCAACCTTGCTATACATCAACAAACATAAATCCTATTTTTCCATATTTTCCGTAGCCCCAAATGTATTTTTCCCCTATTTTTCGAAGGTTTTTTTAAATCATTTTTCCACCATTTTCTTCATTTTCTTGTATTTTTTTTTAAATTGCTGAAAATGAAAACCAGTTTGTGGGCTGTGGCCCTTAGTTCGTTTGCAACAAAATTGAAAGATAAGTTGATGTGTATCGACGGTTTTCCCCATTTATATGCTCAAAAAAAAAACCCATTTTTCCCATTTTTTCTATGCTTTTGCGTGTATTGTTTGAATATTTACGACTATAAAATGCGTATTTCCCTGATTTTTTTTTTCCCCCTTTTATGAACAGCAAGAAAACAGCAAGAACCAAATTTATCCTCTAATCATACTCCATAGGAACACATTTTGGCAAAGCATTTTGCATAAAAACCATCATTTTCTTCATAAAATTCTTATTACCGGTTTTTTTTCGGGTTGCGGGTTTTCAATTGCGCACACCGAGACTGATTTCGAGCCATGCCTTCAGCCCGAAATCAGTAAATTATCTTCATCATGGGTGTTGGAGCGATCCCCCTTCATTCGGGCCGTCATCCATCAAGCATTCTCCATCTCCTTCTTGCATACGCGAACTAGGCTTAAGAGGAGAGAGAGGGAGGAGAGAGAAAGACTGGTTTCCCCTCTTCTTCCACGGGCAGCCATTTCGTGCGTGAAGACAAGCGATTGGAGGCGAAAGAAATCAGAAATCGGGCTGTGTCTTCATCTCTTCCTGTCTCTCTCATCGTAGAATTGGCATTTGGGGGGGGGGGGGGGGGGGGCGGCCGTTTTTTCCCTGCGCGCGGCCGCCATGGCACTACCTTGAAACGCACGAATTTTTTTTTTTTGGGGGAGCCAAAGGGCACCCCCAATGGCCCCCCTACTTCATGCCTTTTCATATTTGGCCATATTAGGTCCCGACCGGCCGGTTTTGGGCCAACTCTCGCGTGCGAACTCCGAACTGCATTCTGAAAATTTCTGTGGCTTTCTCTTCGCGTCCCGCACTGCCTGGCATCTTCAGTGACCACCACAGGCACTCGCAAAAATTACAAAAATTCACAGAGCGTCTCACGGGCGCCCGTCAAGCACTTGACGCTTAAAATCGTCCTGGATCGAGCCGCCGCCTTCGCGATCAAATATTTTTCCCAGCTTTTCCACATTTTTCCGCTATTTTTAGGCACGTTTCGATGCCTAAAATTCGCAGTCAATGCTTTCCTTCCATCTCTCGTAGTGCAATACTATGCACAATTTTTAGTTCAAACTTACCCATCATGCACATGTTGCGTTTAATATATTAGTACATCCTAAATGACCTTTAAATCTCTTCATACCTGGCAATGAATACTTAATCCTAATGCATCGGATCTCGTGTGACTTGCGTATATGAAAGTCTAGGTTTCTATCCATCGGCACAATTGCATCCTATGAACGAAAACTAGCATTTCATGTGTTTATTTTAATCACGATTGCGAAGCATGAATTCTAGATGACTATTCATGCACTGAACTGGATTAAAAACTATTATTTTATGTGAAATAATGTGAAAACTTATCATTCTATGTGTGTAAAAGCTATCATTCTATGCATATAAACTTATGCGAACTCCATGCTCTACCATTTCACGCATGCAACCTATCACTTGGAGTAAACAAAAACCCTAAGGCTCATTCTTGTTCCATGCATATAACTACCCCTTTATTTCTTCTTCTTGAAATAATAGAGAATATGCTTAACCAAAATTAATTATAAATCCTAGGATATCAAAAGGACCTAGGTTTGATTCATGATCGTAGGGGCACTTGTTGCGTTGGTCACTCCGCTCGCCTCTCCCGCATTACCGGTACCATTGGTAGCTCTGGCACTTACACTTCCTGCAACTCTCTTTTTGGGAGCCATTTACCACGTGGAATTTGGATAGTCCTGACCTTAACGGACCTTCAAGATGATAGGATTGGGAAGGGAAAGGTTGTGAGTAAGGTGACCTTCGCCGATGAGGGGGTGGCTTGAAAAGTGGCTTCTTGAACATGGCTCCTCAAACGGGGTCCTCGACACCTTCTCTACTCACCAACTCGCTCTCTCTCTCTCTCTCTCTCTCTTCTTCTTCTTCTTCTTATCCTATTCTGCTTCTCTCTCTCTCTCTCTCCTTCTTCTTCTTCTTCTTCTTCTCCTTCTCTCTCTCCCTCTCCTTCTCTTCTTCTCTCTCTCTCTTCTTCCTCTTCTTCTTCTTTTTCTCTTCTTCTCCTTCCCTCTCTCCCTCTCCTTCTCTTCTTCTCTCTCTCTCTTCTTCCTCTTTTTTTGTTTTTCTCTTCTTCTCCTTCCCTCTCTCCCTCCTTCCTCTTCTTCTTCTTCTTCTCTTCTTCTCCTTCCCCTCTCTCCCTCCTTCTTCCTCTTCTTCTTCTTCTTCTCTTCTTCTCCGTCCCCTCTCTCCCTCCTTCCTCTTCTTCTCCTTTCCCTCTCTCCCTCCTTCTTTCTCTTCTTCTTCTTCTTCTTCTCTCACGGTTGGGGGGCGCTGTTCACGAGGCAGGGGAGGGCGGTGCTGCCTGCCGCAAAGCTAGAGGGGGGGTTTCCACCTAACGAGGAGGAGGGGGGGAGGTTTTTGACGAAAGCCCGAGGGGGGCGCTACTGCCTACGGCAAAGCTGGAGGGGGGGTTTTCCACCTGACGAGGAGGAGGGGGGAGGTTTCTGACGAAAGCCGCAGGGGGGGCACTGCTACTACCGCAAACGGAGGGGGGATGTGATGTTGCATGAGGGGTGGAGGACCTGCCATTTTAACGCCAGGGAGGAGGGGGGTCTCCCTTATATAGTGGAGGGGGGGAAGATAGCTTCCACCCCTCCCACCGGGGAGTTGCATGCCCCCCTAACACACACTTCACTCCCTCTCTCTCTCTCCTCAACGTACTGTCGCGGGGGAGAGAGAGAGGGAGTTAAAAAAATTACATTAAAGTTAAATTAATTTTTTAAAGGGGGTATATTACATTCCTTTAACTAAATGGCCTCAAGAATGGACATCTTGTAGGGCCTTTTCACAACTAGAGCAGCTCCTAGGAGTAGTTTAATCTCATGATCCACTTTCCTAAGCGGTGGTAATTCAGTCAATTCATCTGGGAACACATCCACATATTCTTTTAGCCGTGATGGTTCTTCATTAGTGTCTTCTGCCTGATCGGGTTTGTTTAGCTTGATCAAGTAGATGGGTAACCCCTTCCTTATTCCTTGAACTATTCGCGTTGCCTTAGCTAGTTGGATCTTTGGTTTATCTACTTCACCTTGTGTTGTAACTAGCTCACCCTTAGGATTCTGGTCGAAAGGAGACTTGGCCCTTTCCACAATGGATGTGAGCATCATTGGGGATTAGCCAATCCATCCCGAGTTGACATTCATGGACACATAGATTCATTACTCTGAACCTAACAGTCGTGAGCTCATTTTTGAGTAGGACCTTAGTAGTTTGTCTAGTGCAAGTGATTTCTTGCCCATTTGCTAGTTCAACAAGCAAAGTGGGTACAGCTACTATGGCTATCCCTAACCTTCTTGCACATGTCGGTGAGATGAAATAATGATTTCTCCCACAGTCAAGCAGGATTTTGAATTCCTTACCCTGGTAGTGAGATGGTGTTTGAATCACAAAGAATTGGTGGTTTGGCCCCTTCTTATGGAGGGCAGCATGAACGGTTGCCCTCTTGATCTCGGCTTCCATGCACAGATCTTCTTCTTCATCTAATCCTTTAATGGTAATATTGGAAGTTTTTTCCCTTCCCAATGTTGCACGACCACGGCCACGGGTAGCCCTGGCTTGGCCTCCAAATTTCCCTTGGAGGCGGTCCTTACCAAGCTTGGGACATTCCCTTTTGAAGTGCCTAGGTTCATTGTAGTGGAAACAACGTAGGCTTTGATCACTTATTTGAGTGGGAACAAAGTCATTGATTGCATTTTCTCTTGGCTTCTTCCGTTGGCCTTGACTCTATCCTTGTGCCCTTTTAATTTGAGCTCTTGACATTCCCGATTTTTGGTCTCTGAAAGCCCAAGCTTTGGATTTTGGTTGGACTTCTTAAGCAATAGGTCCTGCCCTTATCAATGCATCTTGCAAATCCAAAGGACGCATTGATTCCAACCGAGTGTTTATTAGCGGATTCAACCCATCACAAAACTTTGAGACTTGTTGGGGGATGCTCATTGTGGGGGCGTATTTTAGAAAAAACACAAATTTTGAGTAGTATGCTTTCAGAGATAGGCCCAACTGCCTCAACTTAAAGAACTCATTCATCTTTTGAGTTCTATACACAAGTGGCATATACCTTCCCTGCACTGCTTCCTTTACTTTTCCCCAAGTTATTGTGCTTTCAGTTTCTGCTTGGTCTTTACAGCATTGCTTCCACCACAGTCTAGCCTCGCTAGCGAGCTTGAGCTTAGCAATCATGGCTCGATTCACAGGTGCTGTTCCGGCTGCACTAAAATAGTATTCCATAGATTCAATCCATATTTTTGCATCAACTTCAACATTTTTTCCCTTTCCATCAAATTCTGGTGGTTTAATTTGTTTGAGAAGAAACTTCTTCTCTTGTACCTCTACTGGACTCAATGCGGTAATAGGGTTCTGGATTTGCACTTGGGGATGTATCTGATTACCATTTAAACTTTCCCGTCTTAGGTTTGCATTTACACACCCTTATATAACTTAAATCAAAACGCACATATTTTTCCATTGCAACTATGCAATAATTCAAATGAACATAAAATTCTTATTTAACCATACGGAAATGTAAGCCCCAAGTACAATTATTTGGGAATGGATAGGGTTTGGTTGAGATGATTTTTTTCTTCTCAGGAGTTACATTAATGTGTTGAGATGACAAGCTCAACACATGCAGAAATTAATGATGAACCGCCTGGTTAGATGGGTCCACACGTCTACACTTAGCACCTCCGTGGTCATTATGACTCTCACATGGCCACTGAATCATTACTTATTATATTCAGGTTGTTACACCTATTTACAATTGGTATAGTTATAGCGCTAGTCGACTAGTGTAGATGGTTATGCATTGTTTGACTTAGTAGGCCACTTTCCTTTATATTGTATATTATATATACTTTGTGTACATTGTAAAGTGGGTGGAAGAAGAAGAAGAAACCAGCAAGAAAATTTTTTGGCCTCCATCTCTCTTCTTGTCTCTTGAGTGAGCTTCTCCTTGTGCATTCTATGTGTGTTCGGCGCGCAGCATCTTGAGCAAGTCCCCCCACCACGTGATTCATGACATGGTATCAGAGCTGCACCACTGATTGAGGCTGGTTTTGAAGGCTAAAGCAAAGGAGAGGAGCCAAGGATTAGAGCAAGCAAGCAATGGGTAAGAAGCTCTTCCATTCTCTACTTCTTTTCTTGGTGGACAGTGCCTGTGGAGACACCGAAAGCAGGGCAGAGAAAAAATCTCAGATTGCAGTGAGATTTGGTGTGTGTGAAGAGCGTTGTGTATTCTGCAGCTAAGCCCTTTAGGATTTTTGTTGCTATTTTGGCCATCCGAGGTCATTTCAGGCCCCGTTTTAGACTCACAAGGTTCCGGACAGTAGTTCGAGATATCCAGCAATTTCAGCTGTGTCTGCCGTATATAGGTACACGGGTTATAAATTTCAGATCTGTAAGTTAAAAGGGTTTTACCAGCAAATAAACACAAGGTTTATCTACAAACTGGTTGTTGCAGATTGCATGTATTGTTGAGCAGATAGTGAAAAAGGCTGTCTGGTGTATTGCTGTGCACTACAGGTCGAGGGGGGTTGCATAAGATTTGCTTGTTGTTTGGTATTAGTTTTGTGATAATGGCAAAGAATAGTGGAAACCTCATCATTGAGAAGCTCGATAAGAACAACTATCCTTCATGGAAGTTTCGTGTCACGAACTTATTGGAAAAGGCCTCTACGAGTTTGTTTCAGGTGAAGAAAAGGAGCCAGAGGTGAGTGATCCTCCAATTGCAAAAGAGACAAAGGCATGGAAGGAATGGAATGAAAATGACAAAAAGATCATGTATTGGCTATCTGCAGTAATTGACAATAATATGCTAGGATATATTAGAAATGCAGAGAATTATATGCAGCTTGGACCATACTTGAAAGTATGTTTTTCGTAAATACAAAGGCACGAAAGATTCAACTCAAGCAAGAGTTGAATACATTGAAGAAAGGGAAGATGTCTATCAATGAGTATGCACTGAAGGTAAGGAGCATTGCAGATGCCTTGGCAGTGATTGATGCAATGCCCGACAATGATGATTTGGTGCCGTCTACCTTGGGTGGACTTAACAATGAAAAGGCTTGGAAGTCTTTTGTAACTTCCGTATATGTCAGAAAGCCATTTCTAGATTTTGATGAGTTGGTCTCCCTTATGATCATTGAAAAGATCAACATGCAGAGTGAGACATATGAAAAAAGTGGTGAACAGGTCCAAGATTTCTACTCCAGTTTAGGAAGGGGACGCGGTAGGTCCTCTTCAAGAGGCTGTGGTACAGGATGTGGTAGTGACAACTAGCAAAACAGATTGAATCAACAATTTGGTGATATGCAGGTTTCAGGAGGTCGTGGTAACTTTAGAGGCAAGGGGAGCTTTAGAGGAAGAGGTGGATGGCAGAACAGAGGTTCTAATAACTCTGGTATTGTGTGTCACTATTGCACCAAAATAGGTCATATTACAGCCCAATGTTATGCTAAGAAAGATGATATTCGTAGTGGTAAGTTGCAACAAGGAAACTATGCATCATCTTCACAACAGAATGAAGACAAAAATGAGCGTCTGTTTTTTATGCAGCATATGTTGAATGCTGTTATAGGAAAGGGAACACATGATGATGTTTGGTATATTGATTCAGGTGCATCCAATCATATGACCAGCCATGTAGAATAGTTTGGAGAGATATAGGATCTGCAAAATACAGGTTATGTGCAGACAGGTGATGATTCATGCCACCCAATTTCACACATTGGAAAAGTTCCCTTGTCCTTGCATGATGGTAAGACAAAGAGTCTTTCAGATGTATTACATGTGCCATCTATTACAAAGAACTTGGTGTTAGTCGGTCAAATGGTAGAGCAAGGGCTGCAAGTCAGATTTAATGCAAAGTGTTGCTTTGTAGAAGACTTCAATGACAAGTGTAGGTTGATTGCAAAGGGAAGTAGAGTTGGACGTATGTTTACTCTGGATGCTGGAATTCCTACTATGAATGCTGCTATGTATGCTAAAGGAAAATGTGTTGTTGCAAATATTGAAATTCGGCACAAACACATTGGACATGCAAATGTACAAAGGCTGAAATTAATGCAGTCCAAAGGGTTGGCTACAGGTTTGCCTACATTTAGAATTGCAGAATTTCATAAGGTATGTGAAGCATGTCAGTTTGGTAAGCAGGCAAGACAACCCTTTTTACATGACAGAGATGTAAGCAGAAATATCCTTGATGTTGTGCATACAGATATTTGGGGGTCTACACAAAATGTGTCTCTTGGAGGCAGTTCATACTTTGTCACATTCATTGATGATTGTTCTAGAAAGCTGTGGGTATATTTTATGAAGGAAAAGAGTGAAGCGTTTGAGCACGTTAGAACTTTCAAGACTACAGTTGAAAGAGAAACAAGCTTGAAAGTAAAGTGCTAGAGGTCAGATGGAGGGGGAGAGTACCTCTCGAATGAGTTCAGTGATTTTCTAAGGTCTCATGGGATAAAGAGACAGTTCACATACATGTATATCCCACGGCAAAATGGTGTTGCAGAAAGAAAAAACAGGCATATTGCAGAAGTTGCACGGGTATTAATGGCTGAAAAGAATATGACCAAACATTTTTGGTCTGGGGCTATCCATACTACTATCTACATTATGAATAGAACTCCCACAGCTGCAGTTCATGGGATGACTCCTGAAGAATTCTTTACTAGCAAGAAGCCTGATGTATTGCACTTGAAGATATTTGGCTGTGTTGTATTTGTTCATGTACCAGATGAGCTATGGAAGAAGCTTGATCCAAAGGCAGAAAAATGTGTCTTTATTGGATACTCTTTAGAGCAGAAAGAGTATCGCTGTTATAACCCTGTCACATGTAAGTTCAGAGTGAGCAAGGATGTCATCTTTGATGAAATGAGCAGTTGGTATGTATCTAGTGGTGATGCATTGGATAATGATGATTATAATGACACTCATGTGCAGGCTGAAAAGCAAGAATCACGAACTCTTAGTGGACTAGAGACATCATCTGGTAGTCCTTGGTCTAGGAGACTAAGGGGTAGCTCTATATCTTCAGGTGCATCTAGTAGCACTACATGTAAATACAAAGGATAGAATAAAGTGTCAAATGGCATTGATGTAGTTCTTGATGGAGACTCCAGTGGCTCAGAGAGCTTGGATGATGAGCTTGGTATTCCTTCTATCAGGACACTAGGTGTACAGAGAGCTCATAGTAATGTAAAGGCTCCATTGAGTGATCCGGTGGTACGCAGATCTAGTAGGGTGAGATACTCTGTTAAAAGATTTGGTTTTTAAGGTTATGCAACTCACCATTATGCTTATATGGTGAAAGTGATTGAGGATGTTGAGCCCACATATTTTGAGGAGGTTGTTGGTCATGCTCATTGGGATGCAGCAATGGATGAGGAGATGGCTGTATTAGAGGCCAATAAGACTTGGGATCTAGTATCATTGCCAAAGGGCAAGAAAGCTATTGGATGTAAGTGAGTTTATAAGATTAAGCACAATGCAGATGGTTCTATTAGTAGGTACAAAGTTAGGCTAGTTGCAAAAGGCTATGCCCAGACATATGGCATAGATTATGAAGAAACCTTCAGTTTAGTTGCTAGGATGGCAACTGTCAGATGTGTGATTTCTTTGTCAATAGCCAAAGGTTGGAGGTTGTAGCAAATGGATGTGAAGAATGCCTTCTTGCATGGTGATTTGCAGGAAGAAGTGTATATGGATCAGCCAGCAGGTTATGAAGATTTAGAGCATCTCACGTATGTGTGCAGGTTGAAGAAGGCGCTCTATGGGCTCAAGCAAGCACCTAAAGCATGGTCTGACAAGATCAGAGAGTATCTTGTCAATACTGGCTTTTATGTTTCTGATGCTGATCACTCACTTTATGTGAGAAAGGGAGATGCAGGTTTGGTCATCATAGTCATCTATGTGGATGACTTGATTATTACAGGTGATAGTGATAGTGGGATTACTGAAGTCAAGGACTTTTTGAAGAAGAAGTTTGAGATGAAGGATTTAGGTGAGCTAAGATACTTCCTTAGCATTGAGGTGATTAGATGTGATGATGGTATATGGCTATCCCAAAGACAGTATGGCTTGGATATGTTATCCAAGTATGGTATGACAGTATGCAAACCACTTTCAGTCCCGTTGGAGCATAATGTAAAGTTGAGTGCTGATGTTGGGGATGAGATAGAAGACCCTACTATGTTTAGGAGGATAGTGGATAGTTTGATCTACATGACCATTACAAGGCCAGACTTGAGCTACGCTGTTGGTCTTGTGAGTCAATTTATGCAAGTACCTAGAAAGCCACATTTGGATGTAGTCACACGCATATTGAGATACGTGAAGTCCACATTACATTATGGACTTTTCTATGAGGCATGTACAGATGTACAGGTGTTTGGATACACATATGCAGATTGGGCTGGTAGTATATCTGATAGAAGATCTACCAGCGGATACATGTTCTCTCTTGGTAGTGTAGCAGTTACTTGGAGCAGCAAAAAGCAATCTATAGTTGCTTTGTCGAGTACAGAGGCTAAGTATAGAGGTGATGCTGTTGTAGCATGTGAGGTAGTATGGCTGCAAAAGTTATTGGCTGATTTAGATGTGCAGGTGGAAGGTCTAGTTGTCATTTACTATGATAATATGAGCAGTATACAGTTGTCTAGGAATCTTGTGTTCCATGCCAGGACAAAACGTATTGAGATACACTACCACTTTGTGAGAAAGAAGGTACTAGCAGGTGAGATTGACTTGGTGTATGTCAGCACACAGGATCAGATAGCTTACATCTTCACAAAGGAATTTGGTACAGAGAAGATTCAAAAGTTTCGAAGCTTACTTGGAGTTGCAGAGATGTAGTTGAGCTTGAGGGGGAGTGTTGAGATGACAAGCTCAACACATGCGGACATTAATGATGGACCGCCTGGTTAGATGGGTCCACACGTCTACACTTAGCACGTCAGTGGTCATTATGACTCTCACATGGCCACTAAATCATTACTTATTATATTCAGGTTGTTACACCTATTTAGAGCTAGCATAGTTATAGTGCTAGTCGACTAGTGTAGTCGGTTATGCATTGTTTGAATTAGTAGGCCACTTTCCTTTATGTTGTATCTTATCTATATTTTGTGTACATTGTAAAGTGGGTGGAAGAAGAAGAAGAAACCAGGAAGAAAACGTTTTGTCCTCCATCTCTCTTCTTGTCTCTTGAGTGAGCTTCTCCTTGTGTATTCTGTGTGTGTTTGCCACAGCATCTTGAGCAAGTCCCCCCACCACGCGATTTGTGACATAACGCCAGGTTAATAATTCCCTATTGGAATCAGCTACTACAGGGACAGAATAGTAGTATGGATTGGAAAAATGGATTCTCAGAATCTCAGGAAGTGATAAGTCATGGGAAGTTCAGGAAATCCCTATTTCTGATAGCCATGACATTCATTTCACCCCATTACTTTAATTTTGTTTGCTGGTAAAATTTTAACTACCTCTTCGTAGATGTAGCGGTTGTGATTGACTTTCCGACGTCCGATGTGTAGGGTTGAGTTCACACGAGCCTCATGGAAGATGAATAACTTGATAATATTTAAGTCTTCCAACCACTTTAACCTCTTCATATTGTTATGAAGATAGGTGAGTCAGGTGGCGTCTATGTAGTAGTATTCTGCGCTCCAAGTTCAATGCCTTTCCACATACAGCGGTGAGGGGTTCTAGAGCCGATCTAGGATTCCCGTCATGTTGGACCATCTGCGATAGCTTGAAGAGTTCATAGCTGTCTTGAACATGATATGAAATACAAGGAACCTACTCCATGCCTCATAAGTCTGGAAGCGACAACAATCCACAAGTGAGTAAAAAGGGAAACATTTTCTAATAAACACATTGCCTCACTCTTCCCGATTTTTCTCCCTAATTTTCTTAATCATAGGTCAGCTCTGATACAAATTGTAATGTGTATGCCTATTGGCTGTCCAAGTACGTTTTTAGTGGTCCATGAGTCTAAGACGCCGCCTGACACTCCCATGGAATGTCACGGGGTTTGTTGCCTAGGGTTTCTCGAGTCTGCCTCGCAACAGAATATTTACGGCCAAATCCACTAGGATTGACCTAAAACTTGAGTCCTTAGTGGTCAAGTTCTCCTGACAGCATTCTAGCGTCAGTTTTTGACATCCTACTTTACGTAGAGATAACCAAGCCAAAGCAGACCTACGCCACACTTGGTTCAAAGAGAATGGAAAACGAGAGGGATGTGACCCTCCACCTCTCTGTCCATAGGGCATAGTCCCATTCTGATATCCTAAAACGGCATGAGTCGAGATTCTAGCATAACAATTTCTAAGCGTAGGTTGTCAGTAAATCCTTGTGAGAAGTCTCCCAATTCTTTGGGACCACCCTGTCGTAGGACAGACCCATCGGGGGTTCCACCCTCCCGCTTCCCTCACTTGGCGTACTTTAGTTATCTAATTAGCCCTATCACTTTTAAGTGTGAAATGTAAAAATAGCTTCCTTAATTAGCCTTTTTAGAGGACGGGGTTTGTTCATGTAATCTTATAGCATTGACACGAAAAAAAATTCAAACAGGTTTTCTAGAAATACTTAATATTAGCAAATTATCAGAGATACAAATCTGGTTCAAAAGGGACAATATTTGCAATCCGTAAGGATGCACTTTATTTCCACCAAGTTTTCACCTTGCACTATGTTAATCGTTAGACGAACAAGGTGAAAAATCTGGAAAATTTGAAGGGGAGGACAAAGGCCAAGGCAAAAGTGAAACGGAAGACGAAGGTATGCCAAGAAAAATATGGAAGCACAAGAAATGCAGAAAAGTCCTAAATAAAGAAAAAAGGCACACAACAAAAAGCGCAAGTCAATACTTTTGTAAATGAGCGCAAGCGCATCATGGTTTAATTTAAAGAGCGTTGGGCTCTCACCCGTGCAATTTGTAAAGGTAGATGGGCGATGAAAAGGAAGCTAGGAAGATAGAAGGACAATGGGAAAAATGGCCTAGGCCACGGCCGACCATGTAAAAAAGGGAATAAGGGGATGACTGCCCAAAAGGGATTTAGGGTTTTGTATATAAAGTTGAAAAGTGAATGAGAAGCTCATTCTAAAAGTGGGTCTCTTCTTCTTTTTCTTCTTCTTCTTCTTCTTCTTCTTCTTCTTTCTTGCTTGAGCTTGTGCTTGAGAGAGGGAGTGTGAGAGTGTGAGGGAGTGAGTGTGTGAGGGTGAGGAACCGGGGAGGAGAAGCTCTCCATCTTCTCCTCTCTTCTTCTCTTCTCTTCTCTTCTCTTGTCTTGCTTGCAGCTATGGAGCTTGGAGCTTGAGGATGGAGCTTTCTTGAAGCTTGTACTTGGATCATGGAGCTACTGGAGTGCACGACAGAGGAGGTAACTCGATCGGCATGGAGGTAAGCTCACTACACCCATAGATATGGATGGCGCGTCGGCTATGTGAGAGGTAGCCATTAGTGCTCGACTTGGAACGCTTGAAACAATAAGTAGTCAATGGGTCTTGGAGGTTGAGTGAAAGCTCCCACATTTTGGTTCCGTTGCCGGGACCAACGAATTCAAGCCTTGAGTGCTCGCTTCAAATCGAGCATTGAAGTAGGATTTTTCCCAAATCGATGCTTGAGGTAGATAGGTAGGAAGTGAGGGAGTTTGAAGAGGTATTCGATCTCCTTAGTAAGTAGGTTTTTGTTATTTTGGACTTGGGAAAGCATGATGGAGTAGTGTAGGTATTTTCCTTATAGTTTTTTCTTGCATTTAGAGAGGATAGGAGAAAAACGTTGGAGCAAATAGTAGGGTTTTTTATTGTTGTATAACAGGCTAAAACATGGAAAAGAAGGGCAAGAAATGAAAATTTAGGTTAAATGTTGGTACGGGAAGCAAGATTAAGGTGAGTGCAGGCCTAGACAAGGTGATAAGGGGCCAAGAGTGGCAAGAAAGGCCACATTGTGCGTTTCAGGGTTTCAGCAGAGCAGGAGAAAGGAAGAAAGCTTCCTTGATTGGATCTGCTTTGATCTAGCCATCCAGGAGTTATTTTCCTAGCCCAGGTAATTCCACACCTTCCACTGCATGAGTAGGTTGCATCTCGAGCTTCTCAACTAGTAGGACGGCCTCCATCTCTTGGAGTGACGAATTTTTTGAAGTTCGGCGAAAAAACGTGTCGTGTTCGGCCCGTCCGAGTGACTGCGATTCTGGGCCGAGTCCCAGTATCAGCCCTCGGATCGCTCGGCCATTCGGCCCTTGACCTTGCTAACTCAGCCCACCTGACTCGGCCTCGGCCCACTCGACCACTTGGCCCTCAGACAACCAGACTTGGACTGGACAAATTTGACATTTGGACCAATTACATTCGGCCCTTTCTACTCAGCCCTCGGACCGGGCTGAATTGGGCACTCGGCCCCCCTAATTCAAACCTGTTGGGCCGAATTTAGATTTTTTCAAATTTTAACCTGAAGACAGTGAAACTGATTGAGAGACCATATAGAGCCAAAACCATATCATAGATGGATCACTGGGCTGAAACTTAGAGAAAGTAGTTCAAAATTTGGCTATAGACGGTCTTTCAAATCACGTATGGCATTTACCGTAACAGCCCTGCAAGGCCGGGGGGGACTGCCCCCTTCGCATCTCCCCCAAGTAGGTTGGAGAGAAAACACACACCGTGACAGGTCCTCCAAATTGGACCCTAGTGTAGTAATGGCTCTACACGAGCATGGATTCTCACTTGCAAAAGAGCAACCAAAAGCCCATACCCAAGCAGAGACAAATAGAGACCCTAGAACCTCAATGGGCCAATCTAGCCAACAAGGGAAAAAAGGCCACACTGCAAAAACACGTACGTGTTGCATTCGGACTGCATCTGGTCAAAGTGGAAAGCAACAACATCAAGCTACAACTGTGAGGATATCTAGATATGACAGTCCTGGCAATAGATGCACCTTGAATAGCACTACACAGACAATCCAAGACATCAGTGGAGAATCCACATCTGGTCGTGCAATTGGGGACTCAAGGGCATTTTTCAAAAGGCTTGAATTTATGAGCCAAGACCCAAAAGATGAAGACATAGTATCACCTGCTTATCTTAGGGTCAAACTCACTGCAAAAAGAGAGCACACTATTGATGCTTTGATTGATGAAGGAGCATAATTTAATATCTTGACCTATGAATCATGGACCCTACTAGGCCAACCAGAGCTCACACCGACTAATGCAACTCTTAGCCCTTACAGGGGACACCCACAAGCACTCATAGGGAAGTGCAAAATCCTTGCGACAATCGAAATTGAAAGCTTGCCTATCCTATTTCATGTTCCTCCAAATAGTGCTAATTACGGGAAGGAAACCCTCCTAGGAAGACCCTTCAAAAGGGTGACCAAACAAGTGTGAGGCCAACTATGTAGCACAGAGAATACACCTGACACTACTGGGTGTGAGGATAGTCACAAGAGTGACCTCATTGAACCTAGAGGGAAAGGCAAGGAAGGTGCTGACATAATAGTCAAGCCTACTAACGAGAGCAAGGACTTGTTGGAAGAATTGATACAAGCACAGGTCAAACAACGAGAACTAGTGAGTGAGGCCATGCCTGAAACAAGAAGGTCAATAGACAATGCCAAGGATGCCTTTGGACTTACAAATATCATAGAAGACCCCAAAAGAAGCCCAAGCCTTATAGACGAAGGCATCGATGGAGGGTCAGCACAACATCGCGATGGATATCCAAAGTGCTGCTAAGTGCTCAAGGGTATTATGCATGTAACCAATAGATTTGGATGGCAAAACCCCCTGCTAAACCTCCTCTGTCCATTGAAGGCCTAATTATATCAAGAGCAAAGAAGCGTTGGAGGAGATCTAAACGAAAGACCAAGTCTCGAGTCAAAAACATTGGAGTGATTGAGCCCCTCACGGTTGAAATCAAGAAGCCAAACGGGACTAATCGGAGGGTAGATCCTCAGCCTAGCATGCTTGACAAGCAGATATCAGATGTAATTGTTGAGGATACACAAAAGCCACTAGTGCCCAAGGAATCTTTGATTCCCCAAGAGGATAATGAGCACCGACAGAGGCACAATGCTGCTCATGAGAAGGCTAATTGCTCAACAAAGCAAATGGCACAATCGTCTAATAGCCTCGAGCAAATCATTCAGCCAGTGCCAAGTCTGCCTAAGAGTCCTAAATCTCTTACACCCTCTTTTTCCAAACGGACATAGGAAGAAGCACAACAGTAGTCGTTAAGGGCGGCTGCTCAATCCCAATCTCTATCTCCATCTAAGCTTCCAGATGTCCAAGAGGTGGGACATGACACCATCCGTAGCTCTCGGCCCAAGGATATGCATGTGTAACCTAATGTGACTAGATCAACTCATGCTCGATCTACACAGGTGAATGCTCAAAGGGCAACAAAAGACACGACCACTTCCGATCGCCCTAGGGACTTGACACCGCAATCCACCAAGAGTAGCCAGCCCACTGGACTAGCAGCTACTACTTCTAATCAGGGATCAGAGTAGTCACAGCCCTTGGTCGTGATAATGCCCCTTGCAGAACGTGTCCTTAGAAATTCACCTATAGAGGAGGTACTGCAACCAGTATCCTTGATAACTCTAGCACTTCCAAAGCACCTATATCCTAGGCTTGAGGAGAAACCTCTCAAAGATATGGCCAAGGAGATGGCGCATCAGACCAATCAACCTAGCAAGGCTGTCCAGCAAGGTGCAGCTATGTCCCATGAGAACACACTAGAGAAAGAGAATGCTGAGGCCCAACCAAGGACATCAACAACTGACCTAGTTTAGGGTCCTAAGTCATTAAGCTATGCACCTTCACTGACCAAGAAAAAGAGGAGAAAACAGTGAAAACAACAGCACTTACAGGTGGTTGTGAACCCCAAGAACATTGAGACCAAGAGCGCTGGAGAGCTGAGGAATAAAGCATCAAGTCCATCCACTAATGAACCCATTGATGTCTCTCCTAATAGCGGTTAAACCTCAGGCACATCCGTGTGTTCTGAAAAATCAAAGCAGTCATTACCATCAATGGTTGATTGTAACACTCAATCCACCGACAACAGAACTCACATTGACCAATCAAGAGTGGATATAACACTGTCACAACAGGGTGACAAATCTATATTAGTCACATCCGAGGATAACCATGACAAAATAGTAACAAAACCTCAGAAAAAATGCACAAACCCTGAGAGAATAAGCAATTCTAGCGTTGACCAATCCTGCTCATCTAGGCCTGAGCCCCCAGCTATGCTAAAGCCTAGGGAAACTCCTAGAACCTTGCATGAGATAGCAACCAAGAAAGCCCTTGTTAAACATAGAAGTGTCGCTAAATGCTTAATTGAGTTGGATGTTAAGCTCAAATTATTTGCACGTGTCTATGTCCTGGTAGACATGGGCGCATTCCCTAAGGAGCAGCTTAAAGAATACTTGCTATTTCCCCTATCCTAGGAAGAGCAAGAACATCTTGATGAGCACTATGACAAGCTCCTGCATGAATGCATGTGACTCACCTCTGACGAGGAAGCCAACAAACTACGCTTAACTGTAACATTCAGTGATGTGCTCTGCCAACCAAATTTCTTAGGGATAAAGCAACTAAAGCGACAATCGGAGGGTCAAAGTCAATTTGAGAAACGTTGGTTTGAAAACCCTGTTGCAATGGCCGAACTAGGAGCCCAAATCATGACAGTCTCTCAAAAGAGTGATTGGCCAAATGGCGGTCTCAAAGAGACCCAACCTATGTGGCACCAACTTCCTTTCGAGTGCTATCTGCCATGCGAGGTACGGGAGACTTAGTTGGAACTAGCCAAGAGAACTCTCTGCCTAATAAGGTTCTCACTAAGGAGGAGTTACATGTTGCTAGTAGATTCAGACAAGGTGCCATACTACTCAATGTTGCAAAATATCTATCGTTATTGAGTAAGCTGCCACGAGTACTGGATGCGTGCGCCACACTCCAGTACAACGCGGAGTTCTACAATTGGCTTTTATCCTCATGAAGTGACATGGATTCACAAATATGTATATAAATAAACAATGAATTTTGTGACCCTGTATAGATAATATCAACACACACAAGCAATGATAGTCAAGCACAAGGAGAGGAGTTGGGTTTGACAGGCTAAGCTCCTCAAGTCCTCCTCTCACCACACATTTAGAAGTTGTGTGACCATTCCTACGTCCAAGAGGAGGGCATGCAACCCTCATTATCGCCATACAAAGCTCTAACCAACATCTTTGATGGTGTAGATGGGGCATCATCCCTTTCTATACACCTTTCCTCTTTTTCGGTCTATCCTTCCAGAGATGAGCCTTGCTCCACTCCATGACAACCAGTCCACGTAACTTAGCATAAGCCAAGATCCGCTAATGGCTGGAGGCAAAACGAACATTATCATGGGGGCCATCCCTCTACAACAAATGCTGCATGCCTCACCTCTCCCCTCCTCATCATATGCGCTTGATAACCCACTCTATAATCCCTTCCATGCGAATAGTTTTATCCTACCTCAAGGCCGAATCCTTGGTTTGCATTTTGCAAGTCCCCCTATGATAGCCGACATGGAGCACCCAGTGCATCTGTCTTGCAAGGACACTATCCGCCCCGTCGAAGGGGGCATGTAGCACAAGCTCCTCCACCAAAACGCTACGTACCTACCCTTAAAAGGTATGCAAAGAAATGAGGCCCCAAGCGACACTGCCCCGGACGTAGGCCAAAAAATCTCGAGGCCAAGGGAATAGAAGCTCAAGGGAGCACATGGGGCATGGCAACACCGGTCGTGCGGGCCCCTACCAGACGCTCAATCACCAGGTGCTCGAAAGAGGAGAGGGCAGCTTGAGACAAATAGGAATTTGATGCATTGTTCAAAAGCATTCTAGAAATAGTTGCGGCCATGGACTACACCATTCAGGTCCCGACCGACATCTTCCTTGCCCAACCTCACATGAGCCCCTCACCAGCAGAGCCTCAGTCGCCCAACCACCCGGACTCGGCCCGCGCCTCGTGCAAATAGAGTAGCCCCTATGATATATAAGCAGCTTAACAAAGGCCATTCTACCATAACTTTTTGTCTTTAAATGGTTAAAGGGGCAGGCTCTCCACCTGTATATACTTTCCTTACCTATTTCTAATATATGCCACGTCTTTAACAAGCACCAGAATATGCATCACAATCAACATCATAGGATTTTGATAAAGTAATATCTTGACATGATTGCATCTGTTCTTTGTACTTGATGCATGCGACTTGCATATACTCTCATGAAGTGGCAAGTGGATGTAGGATGATGCAGGTCTTCGTGCGAACATGTTCAATGCCCAAGTCACCGCAAGACCACCAACCTCACAAAGAACCGCGACAAAGCCACGCTGCTGAAAGCTTAAATCACCCTTGCGAGTGCCCACGTTGTATGGCCCAAGCACGATCTTAACCACTTCCTCTTTCTGGGTTACACTCTACGAAGGGCACTCACGGTAGTTGTTACCCCAATTGTACCAACATTGAACATTCCAGCACAGCACCTAGGGGTCCTCAAATTAAGTACGTCCAGTGACCTTGGTCGGCTGGCTCCGTTCCTAGTCCCTTAGCCCTTTAGCATCACACACAATTGTTCAGGGCACATCAAGGGGGGCAGGACATACCTAGTGTTAGATATGATCAATGCCCCACCCTCATTAGGTGCCACCAATGATCCATGGTGCTCAAAGTTGTAAGATCCCATTATGAGGAGAAGCCAAATGTGAGCCTAGACATTGGTTGAGTCTTGACTTGTATATCAAATGAGGTCTATGTGATTGGATGGCAAAAAGGTGACCGCTGGGGGTCTGATATTTTGGTTAGATGGAGTGGTTAAGCTAGTAGCAACTTGAGGCACATTGCTTCGAGTTGCGGGGTAAGGGAGTTAAAAGGGGCCCCTATTTTGGGCTTGGGGAGCCACGGAAGTAGCCCTTGGCTGGGGGGTCCTAGGGGGGCCAGCGGCCCCCCTAGCGGGGGTCCGGGGGCAGTGCCCTAGACCTGATGGTAAAGGGAATATTCCCTGGAATATTCCTTGGCTGACTAGTGGAGGCTTATATGGTAGGTCTGTCAGGCCGACCTAATGGCCTTCGCGGTCTATAAAAGCTAAACCCCTTCACAGCCATCCATCATTCATCTTTCACCCAGTCAAAGTTGTTGTTCCATCTAGCCTTAAGCTCTTCACCTATCTTTTGTCTAGATCGCCATCTAAGCTTCACATAGTGGAAGCGCACGGGTGGACAGAGCCATCTTTGAATCAGTTGTTTGGAGCTAAAGAATTTACTGATTCTCCTCTTATCTGTTGTACTCTCTCTATCTCTTTCTCAGATTCTGTTCGCTGCGCCGTGTAATTTTTTACACCTAGGAAGCTTATTTCGCCTATGGTTAGACCTGTCACCTTGACCCATTTGCGCAATTCATTTTTTGCACTCTGCCTTAATACCATTGCAATCCATTGTGGTAAGTCATGCACGAACAGCACGGAAAGTACATTGTACTCGTCACACAATACAAGTAGCTACCAGCTACTACAAGTGCGGTATCCTTGTGTTCAATTATGGTGCATTCACAACGCAAAGGATGTCTCATACATCTTTACGTGTACTTCTTCTCAACATGGACAACTTTGCTTCATCCACACATTGTTACGAGAAACTAGCCTGCGGTCTTCTAACTACGTAATATCTAAGTATGCACGAGCACTCACATAATATCTGCACCGAAATATATACACAATTTGGGTCCTCAAGTGCATGACAATAATCTCAGCTTGCTTAGAGTTCGATCTGTCTTCCAAACTAATTGAACTATGTCTTGTGCACGATAGAGAAGACTAGCACTACCCCTAGGGAGAGACCACCTATGAGAGGTTTTCAATTGTAGGTATTGTAAACTCCAACGAAAGTGTCGTTCTCTCTTCATCGACACCCAACTTCGAAGTCTTATCCTTTATCATCCTGCAAGCTTGCCAAGAATCGTCATGTGCAGGATCCCCACCAAACCAACACTTGTACTGGCCATCAGTGCAATCCCCAACAAAGAATAGCCCTACCACCAACTCCAACAACCCTACCACTAGCCACCTAGCTACCAACGTGCCCCCCAACGACCTTCCTCCCCACCATTACCAACAATCCTCCATGGCAACCACAAACGTCCTTGCCACCCACATCTTCAGTGCATGCTAAAGCCTGTTATCTACGACGATGAGTGCCATGGGACTGGCACTCGCCTAGGAGGGGGGTAATGTTAACAGTCAGATGAACAAGATGGAAAATCTGAAGCGGAGGACAAAGGCCAAGGCAAAAGTGAAACGGAAGACGAAGGCGCGCCAAGAAAAATATGGAAGCACAAGAAATTCAAAAAAGGGAATATTTCCTGGAATATTCCCTAGCTGACTAGTGGAGGCTTATATGGTAGGTCGGTTAGGCCGACCTAACGGCCTTTGCGGGCTATAAAAGCTAAACCCCTTCACAGCCATCCATCATTCATCTTTCACCCAGCCAAAGTTGTTGTTCCAGCTAGCCTTAAGCTCTTCACCTATCTTCTGTCTAGATCGCCATCTAAGCTTCACATAGTGGAAGCGCACGGGTGGACAGAGCCATCTTTGTATCAGTTGTTTGGAGCTAAAGAATTTACTGATTCTCCTCTTATCTGTTGTACTCTCTCTCTATCTCTTTCTTAGATTCTGTTCACTGTGCCATGTAATTTTTTACATGGTATCAGAGGCCAGGGGACTCTAGAGATCGGAGAGTGTGCAAGAGGCAAAGGCTTCAATAGCAAAGAGAAATTATGTCAACTTTCGAAAGCAGTTTTGGTGCATCAGGAAGTGATGCAGGAGGTGGTGCTGCTGTACCGGCTATTCAAACACTGAGAATTCATCCACCAACCTTCAGCGAAGGCAAGTTAGATGGTACAAACTACACCTTGTGGAAGTTCAAAATTACAACTATCATTGATTCTTATGAGCTTCTGGAGACTGTGCTGGGGACTGACCAGAACCACAGCCTCTACCCCTGACCCATCAAATTCTAGTGTGATGATTCCTCCGAATGTAGATCTTCTACGAGCTTGGAAACGAAGGAATGCAGATGCATTGTGTGCCTGAGTTACAAGCTATTCTGATAGTGTTCTGACTTTGATTCAGCATACAACCAAAGCGTCAGAGGCTTGGAATGTACTAAGGAGTCAGCATGAAATGCGAAACCAAAAAAGGATTCAAAACTTGGAGAATCAACTAGCAACGGAGAAGTTTGCTAAAGAAGAGACTGTTGAAGCATTCATCACTCAAATTAAGAATCTGTGCGACCAAATGGCTGGCGTTGGGATACAAAAGACTAGTGAAGAGCTACCTCGGAGGTGTCTTCGGATTTGTCCACAAAAGTTTGATGGACTAGTAACTGCCCTTAATACTCAGGTGAGACCTCAAGCTTTGACTTTTGAGGAGTTTTGTGCTTTATTGATGGAGGAGGAGTTGAGGCTGAAAGCCCGAGAAGGAAGCAACAATGGAGATGCTGCATTCTCTGCCGATGCAAAAGGAAAAGTTGGTTCCTCCATAAAAAATGATGGTGACAAAAAGAAGAAGAGCGACAAGAAGAAGTTTCAAGGAGAGTGCTTCTACTATAAGAAGAAAGGACATGTAATTGCAGATTGTCATGTCAAGAAGGCAAATGAAAAGAATGGTACCCTTAAAAGTAAAGGGAAAGTGAGAGCGGAGTTTTGATGCCGAGAAGTGCTTAAAAATAGCTAAAAATTATGAATATCAAGGGAAAATATTCAACATCGAAGGCGGCGGCTCCAGCTTGGACAATTTTAAGCGTCAAGTGCTTTAAAGGTGCCTGAGCAACACTTGTTGATTTTTGATAAATTTTTAGAATTTCGTGCGGGTTTTCAGGAGTTTCCAGCCAATGCAGGATGTCAAGCCGAAGGCCCAGGATTTTTTAGAGCTCTATTTGGAGCCCGGATGGGGAAATGGCCACAAAATGGTCAAGATATAAAAAGGTGGACACTTGGGAGGCCAAAATTGGGCATGCCTTTTGAGTTTGGACCCCCCCCTCCCCCCTTCAAAATTTTAAGTATACAAGGTGAAAAAACGTGGAGAGAGAATGAGAGAAGAAGGCACCATCTTCACGCCCCATTTTTGCGCCTCCATGGATGGAGATGGAGATGGCAGGCTGTGAGTACCCCATACAACCGATCTTGGGGCTGATCTTCTCCCTCTTGGCCGATCTTATCGCCTCTCTTTGCCCGTACAATGGTGGCTTGAATGAAGAGAGTCAATTCTAGTATTTCTCTCTCCTCCCTCTCTCTCCCTTAAGGGGCTGTTCTTGTGTGGATGAAGACAATGAAGAATGGTGGAGGAAAGCTTGTCCGGATGAGACCGGATTGCTTCCGAATGGATGAAGACTTGAAGAGTGCTGATTTTGAAGATGATGAGCATTAAATGCATGCTGGAAATCAGTCCCGTAATCAAGACCAAGAAACCGAGACCTGAAAATAAGCAGTAATGCTATTTTTATAAAGAAAAAATTATCTTTTATGCTATTTGCTTTATGAAACCTTGTTCATATGGGATGAAAGTTCATTATGTTATTGTTTGCCATGAGTTTCAACTATTTGCAACCTGAAAATCGGAAAATATAAGGCTACATGGCCAGAATTAGTGTTAAAATACATGAAAAACACGCATTTTAAGGGTAAAATTGGGTTTTCTGCTATATAAATGAGAAATATGATATGTCACACTAATTAAATCTTAGTTTTTGCTGTCAATGAACCTAAGGGCCATAGACCACAATCAACTTTCATTTTCAATCATTATTTATTAAAGAAAAATAGGAAATAATGCCCAAAAAATGGAAAAAATGGGTTTAAAATTAGGGAAAAATAAAAAATGGGCTAAGAAAAATTAGGGAAAATTATATCTATATTTGTGCAATGTATAACAATGGCAAAGCACAAGGTTGGCCTTGATTTGTCCCCGTTTCTATATTTTGTGTATATTTAGCGGGTTTTTAAAAGGGAAAAATGCATAGAAACCCTATCTAACCGATCAAGGATGCAAAATGCTAAGAGTTGGATGAAAAGGGGCTGAAACACTGAAAGATAAAGAAAAAATTTAATTTATGAATTGCACTTGGCATATAGGAAATGGTTTAAATAAAGAGGATGGTAGCATGAGCATATGGCTTGATGCCTCCTTTCAACGTAGTACGCACTAGTAAAATTCATGGAAAGAATGCTTTATGCACCATGCACGATGGTGATTTTTCTTTTGTTTGAGCACATAGCCATACACGATTTGCATTAAGCATAATAATTAAAAGGTATCAGAAAAACCTCCTGGATGCATGGCACCTATCTTCCTTAGGTTGTGACCAACGATGAGTGTGAGAGGATGTCCTAAGCTGCAGGTTAGTCATTGGGTCCTAAGGGGAAAGTGTAGTGAGGAATGGTACATCCTGGAATGCAAAATATTGGTACCTAGAGAGGAGTTTGTGCTCGTTTGTGTTATATGTTTAGCAGTGTATCAAAAGGCCAATCCCTGTGATGTAGGAGAGCTGCAGTGGGGCTCCAACTATTAGTTGGTGGAGTGCCTCCGTATGTGTGTGATCGTGGCATTGCCAATGTGTAAGGGTTCTCCCTCTGAGGAGTTTAAGGGAAGCGTTGGACTATAAACTATAAACGCATGAATTAAGCTTTAGGGCAGTTTGTCCTTCAGCATTAGATTGACGCTCCTGGTCCGCGAGGCCGTGAGGGTGTTTGTGTGTCATGAGCATGAGGTCTGACTAGTGCCATAGCCAGTGCCAGCCCATTTCAAGTCCCATCAGTGGTGTGTCTGCCGAGTGCTGCCTATAAGTGGCGGTTTTCTAATCTAGGGTTTTAAGGGACCTAAAATTACCCATAAAATGGGGTTTGTTCAAGGATGGAAAAACTTGGCTTTCCCCATACAAAACTTACTAATGGACTTAGTTAGTTATGTAGAGCATGAGTCCTCTGCAGAAGATAATTTATGTGATGAGAAGAGTAGCCAATTAGTGGTTACCCCATCCTCTAGTATGATGGCATGGGCCGAGGTTCGCCTTGGTGTGGTCTCTACCCAAGAGAAATCATGTTTAATGATCCATCAACCTAGAGGGCATAAAATAAGCATGTTGGAAACTAGGGTAGTTATGGCATCAATAAGTCATCATGCTAAAGCCATAATGCCATGGGAAAGTGTTGATATACGATGGAATATGCTTGTGGTTGAAACATCCTGTGTAATGAGCCACCACAATGGCATAGTAGGCATCACAAGGATGCTAGAAGCCCTAGCTGTCAAGGGAAAACCGTTGCTTAAAAGGAACGGTTCCCAAGTTTTAAGAAGTGGTAATGATAAATCTGCTTTAGATAAGGACCAAAAGCTCTTATATAAACTCATTATGGACTTTCCTTTTAAAGGGAAAGGTATGGAAGACCCTCTAAGAGGGGATCAAAATGACATGTTGAAACTTATAGGACTCCCTAGACCACTCAGTGAGTTGGCAGAAAGGGATGTCAATGAGGATATTAACCTCCCCACACCGGAAAGGGTGGGGATGAAAGAGGTTAAAGATCCTAAGAGGCTGGACCTAGATCATGATGAATACAAAGATTTTGATGACCCAGTCTTGATCCCAGAAGGGAGGACTAAATGTCCTCCTCTTTATAGGGATCTCCCAGTGTTTTATGGGTTGCCAAATGAGGATCCGATGATTCATTTAAGAGAATATGACCTAACTTGTATTGCAAGTGGGTTTGACGATATACATCAGATGCTTGTATTCCCAAGTATCCTAAAGGGAGAGGCAAGAAAATGGTATTGGAGCCTCCCAAGAGGGTCGATCAGATCATTTGAGGAGACTTGTGATAGATTTCTAGATGAATATGAAAAGCAGCTCCCTATGATTTAGGTCTTAGGGCAGCTTATGCAGTTTAGAGAGGAGTCTTATCCTTCTGTTAAAGAGTATGCTAGAGCCTTTGATAGGACTCTTAGGCTTTGGCCAAGAAGAGCCAGTGCACTACCAGATGATGTACTATGTGAGCTCTTTCTGAATGGCTTAGAGATTAATACGCAAATCCAAGTGGAAATGCGGAATCCTAAGTTGTTAAGGGAAGCAAAAATGCATGCCATTGATTATGAGGGTCATATTCAGAGATGTTGGGAAAACTTTTGGAGTTTTCCCCGCTCAGTACAAGTGCATCCTAGCTTCCAACCATTTCTACAAGGAGACAACTCACTTGTTGATACCAAGGCAGCCTATGAGGGGAACCTTGGTGGCCAAAATTTCAAAGCAGAAAATGGCCATCCTATGAGTAGTAATGGCATGGCTATCAGTGAAAAGGTTCCAAGCCATGTAAGTCCCATTAGGGATTGCAACACTTCCACGAGAGGTAGTTGTGATGGCAACATGGATAGAACCAATGGGCCTATGAGTGTTGATAAGCATTCTGTGTGTGGTTCTAATTTTGTTGCTAGTAAGGGTCTTGCGAGACCTTTGGTGTTGGAATCATGCTTCCAGGTGGATGTTGTTCCCTCCAGTGAAAGCATGGTTCTTATGGAAAAAAATTTGCAGTATGGACGCAAACAAGTAAAGACATCTTTTGTAAAGAGGATGCAAAATGCTAAAAGTCCACCTATGCTTCACAAAGGTCATAAGGATGTGAGGCCATTTGGCCATACGGATAAGTTTGCATTGAGTTCATTAGACTAGTGTAGTAAATTGAGGGAATGCAAGAATATTAAGGGAAATGTGAGCTAGGTTTGGAGACCCAAAATCTCCAAAAGTATGGCAGGAGTGTCTGATGTAAGGCCAAGGATCCCATCTAGATATATTTTGTCGAACCCCCAAGAGGATAAGACTGGATATATATCTGACAATATACACTGCCTTGGGATACACCCATGTGATGTGCCTAGGCTTGAAGCTCTACCTAGTTTGGGTCGCAGCACTGATCTATGTGAAAACCCAAATAGGGGAGGTTCGAATGAGTATAAAGCTATGATTATTTCTGCCAAAGGAGCCACTCAGCCGCTTGACCCGACCAGTTTATTTGGATGACAATAAATGTGGGACATGCGAGCCCACTGAGGCCATTCATTTAGCTCATAGTGCCCAAGAAGGGATCGGCCTTATTGACGAGTTATTTGTGGAAAGGCTTGGATTTGTAGCTCTACAAAAAACCTAAGATAAAAAAACTACAAGATCAAGCTTTTAGCTAACTTGCATGAGTAGCATGGGGCTAGTCAACCTATTATATGCTATCCTTAGCACCCTGGGTACTCTGATAGGGTGTGATGTATATGCCAAGGTTATCAGTATTGCGTGGACTAAAATGACCTATCTATTTTTAAGCTAGGAAGACTAGCTGTTTGGATATTACGTCCAGATTTTGTTAGGCCAAGAGGGCCAGTTGTCTATTTAGTACAGGTGCGGTTAATGGTTTCTTTTTTAGTTCTGTGCTAGACAGGTTCAAAGAAGAGCTTGGAAGGAGCCTTTCCTTGCGTGGAAGCTTCTTGTGGCCCTATCCAGGTGATATCTCTCCTTTACGAGTATCGTGTTTTTATGCTATATGTGTCTCTGTACTTGTAGGGGATTTTCTTTTCTTATTGGGTACCGGCGTCCAAGGCATGAAGTCCCAGGTTTAGGTTAAGTATGACTGAGGGAGGCCTAAGTAGTCGTTGCCTCCTGTAAAGACATTGTCAGGCATTGAAATACATGTTTTAGAAAGTAGTCCTAGTGACCCTGTTCTGCTAGCCTGCTAGGCAGCCGTCCTAGGAGTTCTTGTTAGCTGTGAGGCAGTTAGAGAAACCTGCCAAAGAAAAAAATAATAATGATTATAAAAAGAAACCTTGAATATCTCAAAGGAAATAACTATATACAAAGGTGTGTAAAAAGGGGTTCTAACCCCTATCCAAGAAAAGAAAGGAAAATCTATAAGTAGTTGATCATCGCCTTGCGAAATCCTGGCAGGTTCCTAGGGACAAGTCCGATGCCTTGCCTTCCTAGGGGTGGCGTCTTGCTGGAAAAAAAAAATTAAGGAAGGTTGGAGTGAAAATAAAAGTGAGTGTCAGAAAAGTATTAAGTGTCTCTTTGCGAGGGCTTGGTAGGTTCTTGGGGTACTGAGACGGGACCTGAGGCCGATGCCCTGTTCTCCTTGGGTCACTACGCTCAGCTCCCTCCTTTTTACATGCTCGAGTATGGAAAATAAAAACCTAAAAGAAGTAATGTGTTAAAGAAAATACTTCTTGATCAAGCTATAGGAGTCCTTGCCTAGTAGGAACTCATGGTTGTGTTGTCCTTAGTTAGGTAGGCAGTTCAAACCACCACTTAGGGCAACCTCTTTGATAATTCTTTTTAGTCTGGCAGTGTTAGAGCAGTTGGTTAGTGACTAGCTGCGGACCTTCTATCTGATTATGTTAGGCAAAGGTATCAGAAAAACCTCCTAGATGCATGGCACCTGTCTTCCTTAGGTTGTGACCAACGATGAGTGTGAGAGGATGTCCTAAGCTGTAGGTTAGTCGTTGGGTCCTAAAGGGAAAGTGTAGTGAGGAATGGTACATCCTGGAATGTAAAATATTGGTACCTAGAGAGGAGTTTGTGCTGGTTTGTGTTATATGTTTAGCAGCGCATCAAAGGGCCAATCCTTGCGATGTAGGAGAGCTGCAATGGGGCTTCGACTATTAGTTGGTGGAGTGCCTCCGTATGTGTGTGATCGTGGCATTGCCAATGTGTAAGGGTTCTCCCTCTGAGGAGTTTAAGGGAAGCGTTGGACTATAAACTATAAACGCATGAATTAAGCTTTAGGGCAGTTTGTCCTTCAGCATTAGATTGATGCTCTTGGTCCGCGAGGCCGTGAGGGTGTTTGTGTGTCATGAGCATGAGGTCCGCGGCTAGTGCCATAGCCAATGCCGGCCCATTTCAGGTCCCATAAGAAAGAGACAGCCAACACGGCTAAAGCAGAGTTGGAATTATGCATGGCGGCCATTGAGGAAGTGTACTCCTCGGTGCAAGAAGAATCTACCACTGACTCATGGGTGTTGGATAGTGGGGCCTCCCATCACATGACCAACAAGAAAGGTCTATATAGTTCTATGCAGCCTCTACAAGAATCCATCACTGTGACGGTTGGAAATGATGCTAAATGCCCTGCTGCAGTCACAGGTACTATTTCTTTTGTTGCTGCAAATGGTGAAGTCAAAAAGCTTTCAAATGTGTTGTATACTCCCGAAATCAGGAGAAATCTATTGGCAAAGGAGAAAGAGGGAACAACCTGTATGAGCTAAGTGCTCTTACAACCACCGTGGAGTGGGCACAAGTAATCTTTGGCATGAAAGGTTTGGACACATCCGATTTGCAGTGTTGAAGGAGATGCAAAAGCAAGGTTTGGTTGCTCACCTACCTACAATAACTGAATTGAAGGAACCATGTGAAGCTTGTATGATGGGCAAGCAACAGAGAAATGCATTTCCACAAGAAAGCAAGAATAGAGCACATGCTCCTCTAGAGTTAGTGCATGCTAACTTGTGTGGTAAGATGCCTATATAGGCCTTGGGAAGATCTTCTTATTTTATGTTGATTGTCGATGACTACAGTAGTAGGAAGATGTGGGTGTACTTCCTTCATGATAAGGCTCAAGCTTTTGGTAAGTTTAAAGAATGGTTAAAACTTGTTGAGAATGAAACAGGGAAAAGTGTGAAGAAATTTAGAACAGATGGTGGTGGTGAGTTCAACTCAAAGGAGTTTGAAGACTTTTGCAAGAGCAAAGGGATCAAGCATCAATTGACGATGCCTCACACACCTCAGCAGAACGATGTTGTGGAGCGCAGGAATTACACCATTGTGGAGATGGCAAGATGCATGCTAAAGGGCAAGGGTTTGCCTAACCATTTTTGGGCTGAAGCTATTAATACTGTAGTATACATTCTAAATCGGAGCTATACAAAGGCTCTCAAGGAAAAAACACCTCATGAGGCTTACACTGGTAAGAACCATCTATCTCACATTTTAGAATTTTTGGATGTGAATGTTATGCACATGTTCCAGATGAGAAGAGAAACAAGTTAAAACCAAAAAGCAGAAAATGTATCTTCTTGGGTTATAGTGATGAGCAGAAGGCTTACAAATTATATGACCAAGAGGCAAAGAAGATCATCGCTAGCCATGATGTGGTGTTCAAGGAGGAGCCGCATACAGTGGAGGAGGAGAAGGCAAGTTCTTCCACTTTATCATCAAGTGAAGAAGTAGTCCACTATGAACCTGTCCCGAGAGCTGTCCCTATCCTTAAGGAGGAGGAAGCATCATCTTCAAATGATGAGGAAAAAGTTCACCAACATGACATCACCCCACTGGAAAATCCATTGCCACGTTGGGTGAAGCAGCTCTATGACCACAATAATCCTATGCCTCCATCTGTTGAGGAGAAGGCAGATAGACCAAGGAGGTCTCAGAGAATAGAGGAGCAAACGAGGGCTTCTGCTCACATAGTCAATATGGCCTTGATGGTTGAGATTATGAGAGAAGTAAAGGAGCCAACTAACTTAGAAGAAGCACTTGCAAATCCATTGGAAGGCTGCTATGCAAGCAGAGTATAACAGCATAATGAAGAATGATACTTGGGAGCTAGTGGATCGACTAGCAAAGTGGAAGGTTATTGGCACCAAGTGGATCTGGAAGGTAAAGTACAAGGCTGATGGTACCCTAGAAAAGTACAAAGCTAGACTGGTTGCCCAAGGATTTTCACAAGTTGAAGGGTTTGATTTTCAAGAGTCATTTTTTCCAACTGCTAGAATGACCACTATTCGCACGGTACTTGCAGTGGCTGCCCATAAGAAGTGGCCAGTGTACCAAATGGATGTTAAGTCAGTGTTGTTAAATGGTGACCTCAAGGAGGAGGTGTACGTGGCTCAACCACTAGGGTTTGAGGCCCCCCATTCTGAGAACAAAGTGTGTAAGCTGAAGAAGGCATTGTATGGGGTGAAACAAGCCCCCAGAGCATGGTACCAGTGGATAGATAAATTCTTTTTAAACCTAAAATTCAAAAGGTGTGCCTCAGATGCTAACTTGTATGTTTACAAAGATGGTAAAAAGTTTGTAGTGATTGTGCTATATGTGGACAACCTTCTTATTACAGGTGACTATGAAGATATGATCAACCAAACTCGAAAGGCTTTGAGTTCTGAGTTTGAAATGACAGACTTGAGATTGTTGCACTATTGTTTGGGGATTGAAGTCTGGCAAGAGCCAGGAAAGATCTTCATCTCTCAGAAGAAGTATGCATGGGAGATCTTGAAGGCATTTGGCATGATTGAGTGCAAGAAGATAGCTACACCTATGGAGGTGAATGCAAAGTTATCTGTCGAGGATACATCAGCACTAGCAGACATTGGGAGGTATAGGAGGAGTTGGATCTACTTGTGTAACACCAGACCAGATATCAGTTTTGCTGTTGGTGTTTTGAGCAGGTTCTCAAACAAACCTCATAAGAGTCATTGGAAGGCTGGGATGCCGGTGCTCAAATACTTGAAGGAAACTCTTGAATATGGTATCACATACAGTTTCAGAACTTCTCTTGTGGGGAACTGTGACTCAGATTGGGCAGGAGACAGTGATTCCAGGAAGTCAGTTTCTGGTTATTGTTTCTCTTTGGGTTCAAGAATTTTCTCTTGGATTAGTAAGAAGTAGCCAACAATGGCATTGTCTTCTACAGAAGCAGAGTACAAGGCATCTTGTTTTGCTGCATGTCAAGCAATATGGTTGAGAAGGATTCTATGGCATATGGGAGTGCAGGATGAAGAACCAATTGTGCTGAGATGTGATAATCAAAGTTGCATCGCCATTGCCAAAAATCCAATGTTTCATGCACGCACCAAACATATAGAGATTCAGTATCACTATGTGCGTGATTTGATGGAGGATGGGATAGTGGAACTGATCTACTATCCAACAGAGGAGAATGGAGTAGATATCTTCACCAAAGCACTTACGAAGGATCTGCTTCAAGTTCATCTTCAGAGACTCGGCCGAGGAGATAGTTCACCTATGGGTGGACATATAGGGGGGGTGTTAGATATGATCAATGCCCCACCCTCATTAGGTGCAACCAATGATCCATGGTGCTCAAAGTTGTAAGGCCCCCATTATGAGGAGAAACCAAATGTGAGCACGGACATTGGTTGAGTCCTAACTTGTATATCACATGAGGTCTATGTGACCGGATGGCAAAAAGGTGACCATTGTGGGTCTAATATTTGGGTTAAACAGAGTGGTTAAGCTTGTAGCAACTCAAGGCGCATTGCATCGAGTTGTGGGGTAAGGGAGTTAAAAGGGGCCCCTACTTTGGGGTCGAGGGGCCGCAGAAGCGGCCCTTGACTGGGGGGTTCAGCGACAGCGTCCCCGGCCCAATGGTAAAAGGAATATTCACTAGAATATTCCCTAGCTAACTAGTGGAGGCTTATATGGTAGGTCGGTCAAGCCGACCTAACGGCCTTCGCGGGCTATAAAAGCTAAACCCCTTCACAGCCATCCATCATTCATCTTTCACCCAGTCAAAGTTGTTGTTCCAGCTAGCCTTAAGCTCTTCACCTATCTTCTATCTAGATTGCCATCTAAGCTTCACATAGTGGAAGTGCGCGGGTGGACAGAGCCATCTTTGTATCAGTTGTTTGAAGCTAAAGAATTTACTGATTCTCCTCTTATTTCTTGTACTCTCTCTATCTCTTTCTCAGATTGTGTTCGCTGCACCATGTAATTTTTTACACCTAGGAAGCTTGTCTCACCTATGGTTAGACTTGTCACTCTGACCCATTTGCACAATTCCTTTTTTGCATTCTATCTTAATACCGTTGCAATCCATTGTGGTAAGTCATGCATGAACATCCATGGAAAGTACAATGTACTCATCAAGCACGCAATACAAGTAGCTACCAGCTACTACAAGTGTGGTATCCTTGTGTTCAATTATGCTACGTCGTGCAGTCACAACGCAAAGGATGTCTCATACATCTTCACGTGTACTTCTTCTCAACATGGACAACTTTGCTTCATCCACACATTGTTACGAGAAACCAGCCCGTGGTCTTCTAACTACGTAATATCTAAGTATGCACGAGAACTCACATAATATCTGCACCAAAATATATACACAGTTTGGGTCCTTAAGTGCATGACAATACTCTCAGCTTGCTTAGAGTTCGACCTGTCTCCCAAACTAATCGAACTATGTCTTGTGCATGATAGAGAAGACTAGCACTACCCCTAGGGAGAGACCACCTATGGAGAGGTTTTCAATTGCAGGTATTGAAGACTCCAACGAAAGTGTCGTTATCTCTTCATCGACACCCAACTCTGAAGTCTTATCCTTTATCAAACTGCAAGCTCGCCAAGAATAGTCATGTGCAGAATCCCCACTTGTACTGGCCACCATCAGTGCAATCCCCAACAAAGAATAGCCCTACCATCAACTCCAACAACCCTGCCACTAGCCACCTAGGACACCAACATGCCCCCCAATGACCTTCCTCCCGACCACTACCAACACTCCTCCACGGCAACCACAGACGTCCTTGCCACCCACATCTTCAGTGCATGCTAAAGCCTGCTACCTACGACGATGAGTGCCATGGGACTGGGACTCGCCTAGGAGGGGGATAATGTTAACCGTCAGACGAACAAGGTGAAAAATCTGAAGCGGAGGACAAAGGCCAAGGCAAAAGTGAAACGGAAGACGAAGGCGCGCCAAGAAAAATATGGAAGCACAAGAAATACAGAAAAGTCCTAAATTAAGGAAAAATGCACACAAGAAAAAGCGCAAGTTAATACTTTTGTAAATGAGCGCAAGCGCATCATGGTTTAATTTAAAGAGCATCGGCCGGTGCAATTTGTAAAGGTAGATGGGCGGCGGAAAGGAATCTAGGAAGATAGAAGGACAATGGAAAAAAGGGCCTAGGCCACGGCCGGCCGTGTAGAAAAGGGGATAAGGGGATGACCGCCCAAAAGGGATTTAGGGTTTTGTATATAAAGTTGAAAAGTGAATGAGAAGCTCATTCTTGTGTGTGGCCAAAAGTGGGTCTCTTCTTCTTCTTCTTCTTCTTCTTGCTTGCTTGCTTGAGCTTGTGCTTGAGAGAGGGAGTGTGAGAATGTGAGGGAGTGAGTGTGTGAGGGTGAGGAACCGGGGAGGAGAAGCTCTCCATCTTCTCCTCTCTTCTTCTCTCTCTTCTCTTCTCTTGTCTTGCTCGCGGATATGGAGCTTGGAGCGTGGAGCTTGAGGATGGAGCTTGCTTGAAGCTTGCACTTGGATAGTGGAGCTTCTGGAGTACGCGAGAGAGGAGGTAACTTGATCGACATGGAGGTAAGCTCACTACACACATAGATATGGATGGCGCGTTGGCTATGTGAGAGGTAGCCATTAGTGCTCTGCTTGGAACGCTTGAAACAATAAGCGGTCTGTGGGTCTTAGCGGTTGAGTGAAAGCTCCCATACACTAGTAACAAGGGCCCCTCGAGAATCTATCCCGAGTCACGCTGATCGTTTGAGTAGGACCTGGAAGCAGGGAATTTACAGCAAGAGCCCCCTTGGCATCCAAGCATCATCCTACATTCAAACCAATTTGTAGAGAGACCTCTCATGGTGGGTTCGACCCACGTTCCCGTCACGGCTATTTAGAACCCCCTTGGCTAGGGTTGGCACCAGCTGGGGGTCCAAAAGTTCGACCTTATTCACTATACTCATATATGAGTTTGGGGTTACACAATCTCTTTTTTCTTTCTAGAAGGAGTGTTCCTAAATTTACAAGCACAAACAAAGGTGCAGGTGAGTGCTCAAGACATCTGCAAAGGTGGGGTCCCTTTCTTGACCCTAGCATTTGTCCTTCTTGCCTTAGTGGTGATTTCCAATATCCTCCAAAGGATAGGAAATTTCTTCATTCTATTCCCCTATGAAGTAACAATAGATTGGCTTAATTTCTTCAAAACCCTAAATAAGTTGAGCTAAGCCCTATCCTTGCGTGTATAGGGTTCATTTTTATTGAATGGCTCTTGAACAAATATTAGTATATTTAGTATGTGCGGTTTATAGTTATCTTCTATATGAATCCCTAGCAACGCAACTGAAACTGATCTAATGCCATGCAATTTGGAGGCATATCTTTCCTAGACAATGCTGCAATGTAGGCCTTTGCTTTTGGGAATTCATTTGGATGGCGCGCTTATGCAAAACACAAATACAGACTTGTATTTTTTTTCCCTTTTGGGTGGAGGATGTGAAGTTATCAGTCCTAAGGCAAAAGGGAACACTCCCCTCTGAAGGTTTATAGGGGCCTAATACCTGCTTTAGTACTACAATGGCCTAGATATACTTAAATGTCATTGTAGCCATTCAGAAATTTCATGTACTTGATTCAAACCATCACTTCTACCTTTCCAATTTCACAAATTTTGTGATGCAAAGAAAAAAAAAGTACGATTTTTCCTTAATCGACGAATATGCATAAGTGTTTTAACAACCCACTTTTAAGCATGCTAATGTTAGTGCATAATCTAAAGTATTACATGCATAATCAATAAGGTCATGGCTTCTTCTTTTTGCGTGCATGAAAGCAAAATCTTCTGTGCAATTTACTTGTTCAAAAACATACCAAGGTGCAAGTAAGCACAAATTCCAATATGATAAAATTATGTAAACTAAATGGTGGTTAGTTATGATAGACTTTCGTCGAATAGCTTTCCCTTCCCAATGAAGACAGCCTATGTCCTTAAGACCTCCCATCAGGGTAGGGTGTATGAAACACACCTGATTACCAAGTGATATAGTTCCTTGCCCCGCAGCTCCATCGTGTTCGGTTGGACCTTACTTCGTTTGGGAGGCATCGTATAATTTGCCTTTTGCTTCATGGCTACGCACCCTTTTTACGAGAGAGATGGCTCCTTGTGGAAGGGAATTGTCTGCAAGGACCTTCTCCAAGAGGGGGGAGAAAGAGAGATAGCGAGCTCCGAGTTCTTCAACGAGGAAAAAAAAACAATTTCCTTCTCTCTCTCTCTCTCTTCTCTTACTCTCCCTTTCTCTCTCTTTTCTTTCTCTCTCTCTCTCTCTCTCTTCTCTTACTCTCCCTTTCCCTCTCTTTTCTCTCTCTCTCTCTCTTCTCTTGTTCTCCCTCTTTCCTCTTACTCTCCCTTCCACTCTCTCTCTCTTTAGCTCTTGCCAGCGTGAGGGTTCCCATCTCCCCACGCTTAAGCTTTTTATAAGGTCTTGGGGGGGGGGGGATTTAGTAATGGAGGCCCTCCCTCCTCCTTCCATGGCATGCGGCATCCCCCTTGCCCCTTCCAATCATGCGGCAATCCCCCTCCCCCTGCCACCTCCTTCACCACGCAGCACCCTCCCCTATTGACACCACGACAGGTCCCCCCCTAGTCCGTCGACACGACAGCCCTCCTCCCCTCATGCCATCTGCCAGTTGGCGGCATAACCAAGGGGGTTAATTCTTTTTTTTATTAAAAAAATCATTTAGGGAGTGGGGTCATAGAGCGGGAAGAAGGGGGGAAATGTTACATTACTAAGTTGCTTAGAGTACAACTTGGGTACACTCTCTCACAATTGATAGCGACCCATAGGCTATTTATATAGCCTCTGCCGAGCTAGGGTTAGGGTTTCCCCTACCCCTTAAGGCCATTCACATACATCTACCCTTATAGACCCTTGCTTAGGGTGGATTCCCATGCCTATATTCTAAGACCCCCCCCCCCTCAATGCTAGGGTGGCATTGCATCATAAGACATGTTAAAGTTCCCCCCCTAAATCAAATGGGATGCCTTTATAAATTAGGCTACAGTGATATTCATAGGTAGAGAATGTTATAAGACTCAAAAGAGTCGGTCATCTGTGGATTGGGAGGCAAAGTTGGCCTCCAATTCCCTAGGTACTTCTGGAACACTAGGACACTTACTGGTGATATGCCCGGTCTTTTTGCATTTATTGCACTTCATTTTGCCAAGATATTGCTTCCAACAATTGCTTACAATATGCCCTTTTTTGTGATAGAAGGAGCACTTAGTAGAAGCGGTGTGGACTAACACTTGCTCACGGCAAGTGAATGCTGAAATTCCATCAGTATGGTTTCTTTTCTCTTCATCCAAGCAATACTGGATGGTACTTTCCAAGGTTGGGTTTGGAATATTAGTTAGGGTAGTGAGAAGAGGATTTAGGAGGTCCTATTGTTCAAACAACTCTTGATTTAAGGTAAATTGTTTTCTTGGGTTTCAACGAGGTGAGCTTTGGCTGGACTTCAAGCTCTTCCTGATCATGTGACCTATTAGAGGAGTTCTAGGTGGAGCATGGCTTATCAATCAACTCTATGCTCTTGGATGAATCAGAGGAGAGTACAATAACACTCATATCTTTGATGTACCAACAACAGACTAATATTGGGATATGGTCTAGTTGTTTATAGTTGTACACATAGCCTTACAACTAAGCAAGAATGGGTACATGACATAAAGCACTTGATGGATTTGATTTTCTAATAAAATACCATATTGATTCAATATCCAACTAGTAACATGATTGTAAAATGCAATATTAGTGCTTACAAGCACTCATCTCAAGGTTTATGCCACTTGAGGTGTGAGATGTGGATTGTTTTATTAACTAAGGAGGTCCACTGAGGGTAAGAGGCCTTGAAATAGAGCTTTCAAATCTTCAACTAACTTTGGAGAAGATCAATTAGTGATTAGAAGCACTGTTAGTGATAGCAGTAGTGAAAAATTTTGAAATGTGACGATAGCTTGAGGTTTGGCTATGGCTGCCAGGAGACATGCAGTTAGGGTTTGCATCTATATGGCCAGTAGAGATAGAAATTTTCCAAACCCTTTGAAGGTTAGGAAGCCCACTTTGGGGGCTATCATTGCCCAAAGACTCCCACCATTATTGCATCTTCTATAGGCTGCACCAAGGAGATCAACAGGAGGGTGCAAACTGATTTGTGATTTCTTCAATGTTGCCCTCCATGATGCTTTATTTTTCCCTATGATGTGCCATGCCAGTTCGTTTGTGTTGGAGAAGAAGTCTTTAGTACAAGTCAGGAGTTGAGATACTCTCCTTTGGCTTCCCTAGGTCCTCCAAGGTCACGGGGTCAAGGTTTGGCTATGGAGGTAAGAGGGAGAAGATGAAGATGATGAGAATGTGCACTTAATGAAGCTGAGGATAGAGAAAGTTGAAAGGATTAGAGGAGGCTCTGATACCATGTGAAAAAACAGAGTTTGCAACAATAAGTATGTGCACAAGGGAGATGAGAGCACAAAGTACAAGAACAAAATCTTGCTTACTAATTTGCTTAGAGTACAACTTGGTTACACTCTCTCACAACTAATAATGACCTATAGGTTGCTTATATAGCCTCTACCAAGCTAGGGTTAGGGTTTCTCGTGCCCCTTAAGGCCATTCACATACATCTACCCTTATAGACCCTTGCTTAGGGTGGATTCCCATGCCTATATTCTAACAAATTGAATCCATAGTCACTTATAATATGCTTGATGAGTAAGATAGGTGGGTTCCCATGACCATAACAAAGGGAAGTTGGATAATCATAGAGCCAAAAAAGTGGAAGAGATCTTCAATAGCCAACCCTTTCTTATCATGCTATAAGGGTACGTTAATGGATTTTAGGCTGTGGTCCCTTTGAGTTCTCTATTCTCTGAATGTTCTTTAGCCTTTTGCATCCCATCTCACTTGTTAGACCTATCTCTATGCTCTTTTTTTTTTCAAAATCCAAGCCAAAGGACATTACCCAAAAAAGCATTAAGGTGGAAGATTGAAGAAATTGGATAAATTTTAGCATGTTAGGCTTCTTGGAGTGCATAATGGAGTTGTAGTTTGGGGCTTTTGGTCAAGGAGCTTGAATCTTTGATATCCAAGTGTTCAAGAGGACTCAATGCATTAATTCTTCAAGGATTCAATGATCTTTAAGAACATATGGATTGAGTTCAATTGATTTATTGGAAGATGGAGCTCTTGGACTGATTTGGAGCAATCTCTTTAACCAATGGATTGCTTGATTCTATTTTAATGAATCATCTTTTCCAAGTCAATAAGACGTATTTCATTTGTTCAATCTTTGAAAGATATCTCAATGTTCACTTGTTTAATATTTTCCACTTGTTGATGGGAGTTTCTTGGTCAATTAAGCCTTTATAGATTGGTCAATAGATTAGATATTAATGCTTCTTGTCATTAATCAAAGCCTATTAATTGAATTTCAATATTCATTTCAATCCAATCTTATCAATATTACCATTTTCAATGTCTTGATGTATAACCCTGATTGTATTTTGTGATTTTTTAATGCCTAAGAATAATATTGTAAAGGGTAAGTACTTTATAATCAATGATTCATTGATTTGTAGTGGTAAGAGACCCTCAACCAACCTCACTTCCTCAATTCCATTTTCATCAATCAAATCTTTGCATATAACTAAAGACTGAAAGAATTATTTCAATTATGTATTTCATCCTTGTTTGCTTAAAGTAGAATTCTCTTACCATTGAAAGTTTCTACCGAGGAAAAAGATGGATACCAAGGGAGATAATGGGACAATAGAGAGGTGACCCTCCCCTCTTATTAAAGATCTTGAAGAGGTGTAACCAATTGATATGGTGGAACTTTTACCACCTTCCAATGACTTAGAGCTTGTGTAGGGAGCTTGTCACAACATTTTATCCTTCGCATAGGTACCAAGAGTGGAGACATTGAACACATGAATATTTCAGCTAAAGAGCATTGATCAATGCCACATTGATCAATTTACATGGATTATGCATGGAATTACAAGTTGATTGCATGTTATTTTAGCCTATTTCAACCTTCAGTAGCAAGCTACATGTGTACACATGAGTAACAAAGCACTTGGATAGTGATTGGGACTAATATTCAACCATTTGCAAGTGCTATAGTCTATTCCATGTTGATTACAAGTTGTGCACATGGTATTTTGGTCAAATAGTAAATTAGGATCCATTTTGGAAGGCTTTTTACTTGGTTATAGGTGTTGAACAGTAATTTAGAATTTATCATGGGTCTATATAGGGTACTTTAGATCATAACCAGACCCTATAGGTCATATCCATGGTACTACATGGTTTGGAGGCCTTACTTTAGACCTAAGGGAGGTGACAAGGCCAAAATAGTATTTTTATAGGGTATTGGGCTATTTTATAGAGTAGGAAAAGAATATTTTTAAAATATTATGTTTTGATTTTGAAGTAGAATATTGTAGCTCATCTTGAAGATGTATTTGTTATCTTTGTTTTCCATAAAAAAGTTCTTGATTCCAATTTCAAAGTGAAAATTTATAGCCATTTTAGTGACAAGTAGTCTACTAGATTTTCACTATAATAGTGAGTAGAAATGGCTAGAAATAAAGGAAAGAACAAGGCTAATGTTGATATCCAACAACAACTCAAGGAAGAATATGAGGCAATACTTGAGACACATCATGATGAGGAGGAATCTCAAGTTTATAGTGCATTTAGTACTCTCAATGCTACTCTTTATAAGCATGAGACTAGGCACTCTATCAAATATATGGAGTTAGTCTCTAAATTGTATTAAGTGGTTGAGAAAATGGTTCGATCTAACATTCAAACCAAGGAAGCTATGGAGTAGATGACCTCCTCTATTAAGGACTTCTCAAATAAATTTTCCTTCTTCACTAGAGATTCTTTAGACAAACTTAATGCTCAAATCTATATGCTTGTGGTAGCACAAATGGCAGACAAAGAGAGTAGATTTTTTGTGTTTGGTTGTTTGTGTGACTAGTTGTCCTATTGTTTTTGCGCTAATTTTTTTGTGTTTGATTAGAGTAGGAATTATTTTTGAATTTGTTGTGCTTGAGAGCTTGATTGTCTTTGTCAAGTTTGGTGTTTTCTTGAATAGATTGGAGCTAGATTTTGTTGACAGCAATTGGATATCTTGAATTATGTATACTTTCTTGCTAATATTTTTGCACATCACAGAGATTATGGATTCATGAGCATTTCATGTTGCACTTGACGAATTCAATGTGCTCGAGGGTCGTCTCTTGATTTTCTTCAATTACTTCCATGCTGTGGGTTAGGTTAATGTAGCCTTTGCACCATTGTTGAGCACTAGCATGTCATGATGCTTGCTGTAGTTATATGTAGTGAATCTTAGATACACTGGCACTTGAGAGAGCACCTATTATTATGCATGTATTATTCTTCGCACTCATGAGAGTTATGATATTTATCATTGAATTAGGGACCTTAGGTTGAGTGGAAAAGGTGGTTGGGTAAACTTGAGAGTCGTGAAGAACTCCTTCAGTTGTGAGATGGGTTGTCTACTTGGTCAACATCTTAAGGACTACTATTTTCTGAGTGTTTGTGAGATTTGGATGGTTGGAGTAGAGTGAAAAATTTCTTTCTTCCACAAAGTGATGAGAGGTGAGATTAAGGATCTTAACTTAATCAAGGAATTATATTTGTATATTGCATGATGCATGAGCACTTGTAGATAGACTAGACACTAATCCTTTAGTGCATTCATCTCTTTGTGTATTGCATTGATTATGTAATTGCATAGTAAGGTTTTTGACTATGTACTTCTTCTCAAATCATTGAGCATGAAGTTTGTTTTGAAAGCATGTTTTTTGCAAGGACACATTGCATTCACTCAATAGCAAGTACATATGAAAAATATTTCTCATTTGAAGATGTAAGGGAGTCTTGAAAGCTACTTTTCTTATCAACCACTTATGTTCAACCATTGTTCATATGGTGCTAGTTATCCATATACTTTTTCAGTGTATTCAAGTACTATGGGAGGTAAGGAAGGTAAAATTTTATTCTTAAGAGATATTTGGCTTTCAACCAAGGAAATAGCTAAGGTAACGTAGAATTTATAGAGATACATGTAAAGTATTGAATTTTGGGAATAGTATTACCTTTATCACTTATATCTATTCACAAAGGTTGTTCAAGATCCTATGTACTTGGTGGAAGAGTGATTATGGATAGAGCTAGATGAGATAAATTACTAAAACTATCTATAGAGGATGATAAAGTATCATAATTTTTCCCTAAAGAGAACACACTGGCTTTTGAAGAACTAATGAGAGAACCTACTAAAAAATACCGCAATAGTATAGATTTAGGGATTGATTTCCTCATATCAAGCAAGATGTGTACCACATGCTGGGGAGTGTGTTTGTGGATGATGTCTTTCTCTCATGGGCTACACCATGTTGAAGGGGGAGCTTTGAATGGAACTAGGAGCATGTTTGGGGGGGGGTATTCTACATTTCTGGCTAGAGGATCCTAGGGGGTGATAAAGGGAGCTATGAGAGGATGATGAGATGTAATGTCCCCATTACTTAGTTTATTTTAATGTATGTATACATTCCAAAGAAAATTGATTTATGTTACACACTTTTAAAAAATAACTTTAATTATGAAACTGACTCTCGTTATGAAGATAATTGTTATTAGTTTATTTTAATGTATGTATACATTCCAAAGAAAATTGATTTATGTTGCACACTTTTAAAAAATAACTTTAATTATGAAACTGACTCTCGTTATGAAGATAATTGTTATTATTAATGAGGTATTATATGCAAGCTCATGGAAGGAAGACTTGGGAGACCCTCCCAAGACTAGCTTATTAAGACTATGTTTGTAGTATAGAACAACAAAAAGAACTGGCCTAGTGGATAGTCACTTGGCAGTTAAGTGCACTTGGGTGATGACACTGTGCCGAGATGGGTGACCTCTCGGGAAGGATTTCCTACAAGCTAGTGGGAGCTTCTCACGCGTAGCTAATTAGCTAGGCCAATGAAGCCTACGTAGCTCGTTGCCAAGTATGCCAAGGCCAAGATGCCAAGTTCTATGCCTTGGTCACCGCCTTGGTCGTCCTAAGCCTCGGAGTGATGCCTCCTGACGACAAGACATGTAGTGCTTGCCCATATATTCGTTTAATTGGTATCCTCGTGCTATGAAAATGTAGCCCCTCCCTCACGTCATCAAAAATGCTAAAAGAAAGCATTCCCTCTTTATCATCAATGATGTCATCAAAAAATGCTAAAAAGCAAATGTCCTCCTTTTACCCCCCCAGGTACCATATAAACAGGGGTAGAGCATCATATTAGGAACATATATAGACATAACAATGACCCATGCAGAAGTCTCTCTGTTGGTGGACGCAATGAAGCTCTACTGCAACCAAGACAACCTCTCTCTCTCTCCACACCTACGTGGGAGCGCTGCTCGAATCCATTAGCTTTTTCCATGGCTCCCAAGAGATGTCGAGATACTGAGAAAGGTCACGCTCAGAGAGCTCCCCAATGCAAAGAAGTGGGCCACTATTGAGAGAACTCAACACAATATTGAAGCGCAAGTGGAGGTCAACCTTGAACCCATTCAAACCGAAGAACCAGCCATCCCACAACAAATCGAGGATGCAGTCATAAATTGTAATCACAATGGATGACCGAATGGAGATAATCATACAGACGAGTTGAGGATTATGGTGGTTTGGGATGTTGGGGTCCCCAACCCAATGCTCCTTAACACTCTGTGGAGTGTGAATAACTCACATGTGGGTGGGGGTCCTATGCTCCGGAGGGAGATAGGTGTTTTTTCTTTTTGATCACTGGAGCACTTGAGAGGGCAAAAAGGGCCGAGTGGTAAGTGCCCCTAGATTTAAAGGCTTAGAGGGGCTCTGAGCCAGTAAATTCCTTGTTGACCACGGATGGAGTGTGATCACATATAGATCAGTCTTGAGGGATTGGAAGGTCCTAGCTAGACGATGTCTTTCTACGGAAAGACGATTTTGTACCACTCTGCGGAGTGATGATTTTGGATGTTTTTATGAAATAAAGTATCTAATCTTATGAATTGTTTGTTATGTACTAAAGATTGATTTTAACAAACCCAGTTTAATGGATTTATAAAAGAAAGCTCATTTTATATGTCCAAACAATGTGGTAGTATTATTTACTAATTAGAAAACTAAGCAAATCCCATCGAGGAAAGTGGGAGGCTTTAATCCTAACAATTGGATGCCTATGGTTGGGTGGACTCGATAAGTCAGATAACTTTTTGACACTAAATAGAGCTTATTAAATCATGGCCCTCCCAATATTGGTAGGATTAGTTACCAGGCTTAACATCGTTTTAGGGTGCCAGAGCTCAGATTTCACCTTATGGGTAGGGGGATCAAGTTACACTCTCATGCGTCTCTCACTCTCTTTGAACGAAGTGCGATGTTAATCTCACTCCCGCCTTTGATTGATTACAAAATGGTCTTTCTTAGGTGGGTATTAGATTGTTGTTAGAGGTAACTTGTCCATGCTTCCCCTCTAAATTAGAACCAAGATTCCCATATTCAACTAAGTCCAAGGATTCCCACGAGGAGATGGGATGGTGATGTGCATGGATATGAATTTCAAGTGACTACTAAGAGGACTCCTCCGAGTCTATTGGAGGAGGCATCTCACACGTGGCATCAGAGCCTAGGTTTCAAAAGAGCCTAGGTTTCAAATGAGCTTTTAGTGTAAGGTTAAGTAGTCAATGTATAAAAGGAATTAATGAAATACTCACACTTGTTCAAAGAAAACTATTGTTAACTATCTTGCACTAACACTAGCACACACATTGTGCCCACAAGAACTTAGCAATGAGGAAGCTACACGTTTGCAAGATATTTTTCCCATCATGTATCAAGTAGCCTTAGGGTTGAATAATTTCTCATACCGCGAAGCTATATTTGAGATAATGGAGATGAACTTTATTCCTCCAATTATATTGCAACCTCATCCTAACTCATGGTACATGAGAGATTTCTGGCCAAGGAATAGGTCACATATGGGGATATATTGTGGGCGTAATAGCCTTTTTCATTACAAACTATGGAGGATTCAATGGGCTGAACGATTAAGGATAGTTAAGATATACCTTTTGTTCAATGACTTTTTTGAACAGTTACTAGACATTGGGAATGAGCCTATACTTGAAACCTTATGGGTATATCGAAAAGTGCTACAAATAGTACCATCATATGAGAGAGTTGTTGTAGTACCAAGAAGGCCTTATTTTGGTACATGATGTTTTGGTTATCCCCAAGAGCCACCATATTATGTTGTTTGCCATGTACATAAGAATCCCCCAAGATATGAGAGCATAGACCCTGATACTTTTCATGAGGAAAGGATCCATGAGATGGTGTATTGGTAGATCATAAATATGATCAATATATCTTTGTAAATCTTTTTCATAAATATAAAGTTTCGTTATTATTTTTTGAAGAGCATGAGTTATGAGCTTATGATGATAATCGAGTTTCTTTTTGACAGATAAATGGTAAAGTACACTTTATGCAATTGATTTTTAAGATAATGTATTCCACTGCCTGTCATTCCTCGAACATTGAGTTTCAAAAATCCATGATGAAAATTCTTGAGAATATGATAGACCCTCATTACACCCGAATCCAATGGGGTTGGTTTAGAAGAATGCCATGGAGAATAGCTCGAAACTTCTTCACGATCAACCCTGATCATACAAGGAACATCAAGATCGATCTCAAGAGAATTCAATGGCTTGAAGAAATAAAACTAGCTCGATGCTTCTTATTTGAAGGGCAGAGGGTTAATGATACTGTGACAATTAATGGGGAGATAATGACCTTACATCACTGGGTGTATGAACAAGTCATCCAAATTATACCTCTTGACCGTATAATAGTCCATAGGAGACATGCCCAAAATGGCTATTCTTTCAGAGGATACCCTTCTTTACCCTCAGTTGATAGAGCCTTAGAGATAGGTAAGAAACCCCCTTACTTTGTAAATGTACCATTACACGAAGTCCATGTGACTGATCTCCATTGTATTTCTCTTTTGATAAATAAAGATTACCTTACTTTCTATAGTTGACTAAGAGAGAGTATGTACTTTAATTCTTGGAAAATCAAATCTAACATTCACCTTGTGTGATAATAAGAATCCCCAATTAGTGTGAATTGATGAAACATACAAGGAAATCCAAGATAAGAAGTTTCTTCTCCAGCAAACACCACCATCTAGGTTTAGCAATGAAGGACCCACAGTGGAGCAAGATGCAGAAGTGAGGATTGAGGCTTTGGATGACTATTTCCTAGCCACTAAAACTATTGTTGCAAATTAGTCCATGACTGATTGTCTTCATCTTACTGGCAAAGCTAAGCTTTGGTGGAAACAGCTTTGTCAAGATAAAGGGGTAAGAGAAGCTTCCCAAACTTGGGAGGAGATCAAAGAAGCTATGAAAGGACGTTATCTTCCCCCTTCTTTTGAATCAATCAAGATGAATGAATTCTACAACTTACGACAAATTTTCAAGAAGAGGACATGAGAGAAAGAAAAGAAAGAAAGAAAGAAAGTTATATTAACATCTTCTAAAGACCAAAACTGGCCTATGAGACAAACTGTGATACAACTGATGAGGTCCAGCTATCCAAAATAAAAGTGCTGAATGAAAAGCTAAAAACTGGAAACTGAAAATACGGTGCTGTGAGTGTGATAAGTGTCATGTATGTCTATGTGCGTATGTAGCTCTGGTACTCCAGATAATGGCTACAAAAGGGGAACAAATGTCGGATGTGATAGGGGAACAACTGTCGGCTGTGATAAAGTGGTGCAATGTGTATATGTAACAGATGAAGGGAGATATACTATCCTGGGATGTAGTAGCAGTTGTCGAAGTCGCTAATAGCAGGTGATCCCTCTTGGATGCAGGATGTGGTACATCGGCAGTGGAGAAAGAGCAAACTGGAGATCTGAGATCCAATGTGTCGAGTGTCATCGGATCTCAGTCTGCTATCGATGTAGATTAAGAATCCTCCGGATCTCCTGTCGGTGTGGCTGTGGGGTCTGAAACCCACGGATCCTCGTGCGGCGTCGGGTACGCTGGTCCTCAGCCTACTGTAGTGTGAGCCCGGAGGTATGGCTGGAGGCTGGTACAGTAGCTCTCACTCTGTCTGTTTGAAAGAACTGTGTAATAGTCGTCTGGGTGGGCCCCTCTTTGACTGGGACCCACTGTGTGCTCTGCTCTCTGATGTGCCATGCCTCTCCTAGAAAACAGCCAAATGATCTCTGATCCATATCAGTCATACATCCCTGAAGTGAGCTGCTCAATGTGTATCTAGATCTCAACTCTGAGTATGCCGGGCATCTGAGAACAAAATGCTCCTCACTCTCCACCTCTGATTTGCAAAGGGGGCATATCCTCTCCTCCGGCAGGATGCCACTGGTCTGCCACTCTCAATCATAAGCTGATGTGATGATACCCTGAGCTATCCAATAAGAACTCTCAATCGATGTGGCATATAGATCTGCATATATCTCGGAATCTCTATGAATCCCTGCTCTGATATCATCAAGAACTGTGTATAATAATGTGCCATCTTCGATGGCAGTGGTTGTGCAGGGCTGACCCATGTCCTCTGTATATAAATATGCCATATCTCCTGTCTGATGACTCTGTTCCTCTCAGAGAGAGAGAGGGTGTAAGTGGGAGCCTGAGTATCATATAGAAGAGGTGGGAGTCTATCAATGTCCAACCCATGTCTATCAAACCAAGCTCTAGTCTGTGCATACCATGATGTGGTATCCCCCGCTTGAGCCATCTCCTGAGATGCCATATATGCTCTATATGCAATGCGAGCTCTGTCCATATCCTGAAATCTGTGTAGGAAGCAGACTGTCTGAAATAATGCCTCGACTAGCATGGGCGGTGTGGCAAGCTCTGCTCGCACAATGTCATGTGGGACTGAGGCCTTGCTGTGAATCAATCTAGATATCATGATCACCTGAGGTCTCTCCATCAATGTCCATACATAATCGGCAAGGCCTGGCCCCCATATAGCTGCTCCATACATCAGTGCTGGAGTGACTAGAGTATCAAAGAGCCACCCCTTGGTGCAGGGCTCCTGGAAATGTGCCTAATGACACTATCGCGCATAAGAGCCAATGCTGAGTATCCTCTAGTGAGGCGGTCACGAGCTGCCTGTGTCATCGAGAAAGTCCCTGAAGCTGCTGTAAAGGTGACTCCCAAATATACATATGATCCAGTGACCTCAATACTCCCTCCTGCTGCCATGAAAATACTCTGTCTGCGTATCTGAGCTGATGTATGGAATATAAGAACCTTGGTTTTACCAAGGTTCACTGTCATGCCTCTCTGTATGCAAAAATCATCCAATGCTAATAAATGCTGTTGTAATCCCTGAGCTGAGCTTGAGACCAACACAATGTCATCTGCATATAGTAAGATATGAACTGTGGCTCCACTGAGATCTATTCCTCCACCGGCTTGCTGTTGAATAAACTCTACTATCTCATCAATGTATAGCCCAAATAGAGTCGGTGAGAGTGGGCATCCTTGCTTCACACCAATGGTGCTCACAAGGGGATCTAATATACCTCCCGGACATCAGACTCTGCCAGTAACCCGCTCATATAGTGCATAAATACCCCACATCATGTCATCATCCACCCCCAGATCAAGTAGGCGTCTGAAAAGCCTCTCTCTCGGAACCGTGTCAAAGGCTTTGCGAAAATCCACAAAGCAACAGTACAAGCTCTGTTTCTTCACTCATGTCTGGTCGATCTGACAATGGAGAGTGAAGATGTGGTCTATGGTAGAAAATGCCCGTCTGAACCATGCCTATCCAGGTGTGCACATACACTCTCTCTCTGCCAGCGTGCTGAGCTCCTCCTCCATCATCGTACCATAAAGTTTGGACAAAATTAGCCCAATAATGATGGTCCTATATGTGTTAGGATCCATAGGATCCCCTGACTTGTGGATAGGTACAATGGTGTGCTCTGTCCACGAGTCAGGGAACCCCTCAGACAATGCACGGTTGAAAAGGTGAGCAATGAGTGGAGCCAATGTGTCTCTGCCATATATAATATGCTCTGCCTGAAGATCAAACTGGTCTCGAGCACGGCCATGCTGTAACCGTGAGATAGCATGTTTCACCATACTAGTGGTGAAAAAGGATGAAATACCTGGTCTCGGTGTACATGGTGTGGGTATCAGCGGCTGTGCGGGTACATGATATAAACTCTGTGCGTATCCATGCCATACTGCAGGGTCATGTATCGGTGTGGGTGAGCGTGGTTCTCTGATCTGCCTCCATGCCTCTGCACAATCTCTGCTCATAAGAAGGTGGTATATATCCCAATATCTCTCCTCCTCCCATTCCCACTTTTTACGGCGGGTCAAGTGGTGCATGCGTCTCTGCGCCTATCTGTGTGTGATCTCTCCTCTGGCCTCCAAATCACGTAGCTGTCGACGTAGATCTCTACACTCATCATCATACCACCTGTTCTGTGGCATGGTACCGGTTCGAGGGGGGTATGTGTATGTGTGATGTGGAAAACTGAGTGTAGCAGAATCATGCAGAATGTGTGTGATATCAGTGGTCAGTGTATCAAGGGGTGCGTATGGATCAAGTGACGTGATGTGCTCCCCCAAATGCTGTGAGTAAACATGTGAGAGCTCATGAGTGAAGTGTATGGTAGTATGCATGTGGGGTATGATATCTGCAAATGGTGATGGTAATGAGGTGAGGAGTGAGAAACTGAGAAAGGTGTGATCGGCACCGAGTGGAAGTCTCCCAAGGCCGAAGGACTCGATAGTATGCATCCCATCGATCAGTCCGAGCAGATAATCTACAGTACTCTCGCCCCCCCCATGTGGGAAGCATGTAAGACCTCCTGAATATGGCAATCGTGCTATCCCGTTATAAATAACGAGATGATGTTTACTACCAAGCTCAAGTAAATGCCCTCCATACCATGTGGCATCTGGCCCAGTATCTGCTGACTCCCTCTACTGATCCCCAACTCCTCAGGGTCTAATGCTCTCATGATCTCTGGCTGCTCCATATCAAAACTCTCACTGCGAGCTGTAGACAATGGACAGCAAGTTGTTTACTACACAGCCCTGCTACGGTAAATATATCATAACTTTCTGTAGGAGACTCCGATTAGGGTGTGCCATATGTCAAAACAGAGCTCTTGAGGAGTAATTTCAGCCCATCTATGATGCCCACCATTGCTGTCCATAGTGCATAATAAAATTTTCTTTGAAATATAGAGTTGTATCTAGTTAATCTGAGAGAAAACACGGCCATAGTTAGCTAGATTTTAGCCAAATTTATTTCTAGTAGGTATGGAAACTCTTCCAAAACTGAAGCTAGACTCCAAGAAGCTTCCTCAAGTGGTAAACCTCGCCACTTAATCAAGTATTCCACGATGGAGTGAGAGCAAAGCTTATTTTCCCTTTGTCCTATGACTTGCTCAAGTATGTATTAAATGATGCCTTCTTCATCTATCGGTGGTAGCTCCTCAACATAATCCACTGATGATCCAATGAAGGGCTTCAATTGACTCACATTGAAGACATTATGAATCTTCATGGATGGGGCCAATGCCAACTGATATGCCAAGTCTCTCTCTTCTCTTCTATCTTTCTAGTCTTTTTCTCTCCTCATCACTCATTCTCTTCTCTCTTTTCTCTCTCTTCTACTCTCCTTTCTCTCACCTCTCAACCCTCTTCTTGACTTAAGGAAAGAAAGAATGTGGCCATAATCAACTATGAGCATGAGACCACACCTATAAAAAAAAGGAGAATTGGGCCTCAAATATTTAGGCCAACACATTGGGCACAAGTCACCTGCCTAGCCTAAAAATCATATGCAATATTGTTTACACATGGGGTGCTAAAAGATCTATAAAAAAAGTGTGCCACTCTTAATGGTTAAAGCTTCGGAATATGGGCTGATTGGTCAAAAGGTTTGAGGCCTATCAGGTGTTGTATGCATTTTAAAATAGTCATTATCCTTATCCCACTTGGGCAAGGGTAACCCCCACCCAACTTGTCCATCACGTGCAAATATGAAAAATGATGCCCTAAGAGGTGCAATGTTCAAGAATGGTTGGATGATAAGGAATGCTAGGTGGAGGGGAGAAGCCCATTTTTGTAGAGGAATTGATGATACACCAAGAAAATGCTTACATGAAGTTAACTGGCTATATAGAGGACTTGGGAAGAAAAAAAAGACCCTACTACAAGATTATAGCCAATCTCTACATACTGTTAGCATGTTTTGGTGTGGATGTAGATTCAAGAAGAAAAAGAGAGATTTGGAAAGCATTATACAAATAACATGTAGAATTAGTTTTAGGTTTGTGAAATCCTTCAATTTTAAGATAGTATAGATTTCTCACTTTCTTGCATACAATAAACCTCAAATGGACGCTTTTTAATGTATCTTAACAATGGTTAGATGCCTTATGCATTGAATCATGGTCTCCATGCCCAACAACTACAATACAATCAGCTTAAGACAAGTTGAGTCACCAATGTATAGGCTTAAAAACCTTATTATTTAGGTACATTCTCAACTTATGAGCTAGAATAACAATTCTTAGTGCACTTTCCCCACAAATCATACTTCTATGGGACACCACTTTCAGTTGATTGCTTGCATGCTTAGGAGACAAAGAAAATTAGATCTCATAAGCACTTTCTTTGACTTTTGATTGAAGACCTTCTATATATGGAAAAGCATTTTCTCATTTTCTACTAGAGATGGGAATGGAAGATTGGCAAAAAATAAAGAAGGCAAGTTAACTATGATAAAATATATACCTTATTCACTACTTATTGGCCATTGTATTTGAATACCAAACATCATTATTTAAATGAAAAATATTGCAACAACTTTTCTTTTTGATCATCATTGGTATCCTAAAGGGGTTTGGGCCCATATAACCAATGATAGGAGCAATTATTACTAGCCTTATCAAAGAGCCACAAAAGTAGTTAAACCTAGAAATGTGGCAAAAAGCATAGTACACTAAATTGATAATAGCTTACATATGTATCATCTAAAGTTGTGAAATCATTAAATTTCTTTCATCATGTTTGATTAGGTTCTACCTCATTTTGTTTAAAGAGTATCCTATATTCTTGATTCCACAAAAGATAGGGAATCATCTAATTCTTCCCAAATAAAGTTCATTGAAGATCTTTCTTGGAAGCAATATCATTATGAATCTTTCTTTGGATGGCCTCTAAATTATTCTAGGTTTTAGTCATACACATTTTTCACGAAATATCCTATCTAAAGGCCTTTTGGGAATTTGAAGGAAGAAGCCTAATAGTTCTTCCCCACAATCATTTTTCAATGATTATTTGTTCTCCTTGTCTCTTACGCCAGTCTATCTAGACTAGGTTCAACCAGATATACTAATGCTATCAAAAGCATAGGCCTTATTTCATGAATCCTCACTTGACTCAGGATGTGAAGGAGGAATTAGAAAAGTTATAGAAGCCAAGATTCATTTATAAAATTGAGCATACTAATTGGACATCCCCCATTATTTGGTACTTAAAAAAAATGGTAAAATCAAAGTATGTGTCAACTATGAGAAAGTTAATGCAACAACCAAACAAGACCACTATCCATTGCCATACACTAATTAATATAGTGGTTAGGAAGGAGGCTTGCACCTTCTTGGATGGTATTCGATGGATATAATTAAGTTTAGGTTCACCTAGATGATCGGCGTAAGACTGCTAACTTTGCCATGGAGTGGAATGTCTTTGCTTACATTGTCATGCAATTTAGGATGCCCAATGTACCTGCCACCTTTCAATGATTGATATATACCATATTTAAATACATGTTTTTAAGTGATTAGAGCCTTTCTTTGATGATCTATGTGTTCATACCAGTTGTGGGAAGAGCACCTAGCCAAGCTTCGCCTTATCTTTGAAAGATATCAAACAGTATCAAATATCCCTTAATCCATTGAAATGTCAATATTAGGTAAAGCATGGCATTATTCTAGGACATGTTGTGTCCAAGAGTGGCAATGCCATTGATACAACCAAATTTTACTACTTTGTTCTCAACTATGCTCCTATTGCCAAGCCTCTTAATAATCTTTTGATTGTGTGGGCATGGACTACTAAATACCAGGAAGCCTATGAAGCCCTGAAAGAAAATCTTGTTTTTGCATCTATTTTATAAGCCTCAGAGTGGACAATCATATTCCATGTTCATATTGCTGCCTCCAAAATTGCCAATGGATCTATTTTGCACCAACTTGGTGACCACAACCTAAACTTTCTAGTAAGTTTGTAAGTAGGCAACTCATTGAGACCAATATGAACTAAATAGGAGGGTTTAACAATGGTTTATATAGTAAAGAAGTTTTTCCATTATTTGCTTGCCACTTCCTTCATGTTTTTTGTTGATCATCAAGCTCTACTTTATCTTGTGAAAAAGCCATATATTACAAGCTAAATTGCCTGATGGCTATTGCTTTTTCTTGAGTTTGATTTCTCTATGGTCATGCACAAAGGAAAGAAACATTAGATGGCTAGCCACGTGTCTTGATTGAAAAGTGGAGAAAAGGCAAGTGGTGTAGATCACAATTTACCTACTTCCCATTTGTTTCAACTTCAACAAGAGGCCCAATTGTTCAAGGTTGATCTCACACCTCATTGGCCAAATCATATTGTGCTATTTTGGAAAATGGAATTCCTAAACACCCCATTAAGAAGGCTTTTCTAACTTTCTTGAACCTACCAAATGGTTGCTGGTTAACTTTATTGGCTCAGGAAAGACAATGTTGCTTGACAATGCGTGTGTGAATATGTGATTGATCATGTGCTTCAAGAAGCCCATGGTGGCATTGTTGGTGGACATTTTGGAGACATTTTGATGGCCATGCCACATCTCACAATGTTTTGGAATCCCAATTATGGTGGCCCACCTTATTTAAGAATGATGCACATTTGGTTAAGCATTGCGATGAGTGCCAGTGCACTAAACTTCCAATATTCAAGGACAAGATGGAGCTCTCACTAGTCATTATTGCTAGACAATCCTTTGAAAAGTGGGGAATTGACTTTATAGGACCTATCACTCCAACCACCTAATGCCACCAAGGACACCACATCATTGTGGCAAGTGATTATATGACCAAATTAATTGAGGCATGAGCCACATGCAAAAATGACACTGGCATTGTGGCCAAGTTATTGTGGGAGCAAATGATTTCTCACTTTGTTTGCCCTCCTATTGAGTTGATTAATGACTAGAGGACTCAATTTTTAAATGAGGTTATTAAGATTTTTCTCTTTGCCTTTATAATTATCCACTTTGTCCACTACAAGTCATCTCCTTATTATCTTGAAGCCAATGGCCAAGCTGAATCTACCAACAAGATTTTACTTAATGTACTAACCAAGACTATTCTTACCACATTTAGATTGGGATAACAAGCCTATCGCACAAGTGCTTGGACCAACCCCCTTATGGAGTTAGAATGCCTCATAGAAACTGATCTTTTGGCTACACATGCCCTCCTTACTAAAAAGGTTTGAAACTTGGTTTGATAGTCATGTGCAACAGCAATACTTTGATAAATGTGACTTTGTGCTCTTATACACTCTTAAAAGGGCCATAAGTAGAAGTTGAAACTTTGAGGCCTAGGACCATATCATGTTTGTCAAATCAACAAGACAAGAAATGTCAAACTTGAGACCTTGGAGGGAGAAGATATTGGGCACTTTAATGGCAGTTGTATTCAAAAGTATTGTCCTCTATGCCAACACTTACATGAATGATGGGACCTAAAATGGGCTGGCACTAGCTATAGCACTAGCCGGATCTCTGACATGCATAAGACAACCCCACAGCCTCGCAATCAAGAGCGTCTACAAGACACATTGCCCTGCCATTGTACGTACATTTTGTGTTTGTATCATATTTTGTAGTCCAACCCTTCTCCTTCTCAGACTCCTCAAAGGGAGACCCTACACATTTTGGTGTAATTCACCATGTAGAACAACATAGGAGACACCCCTCGACTGATTGCCGTGGCCCCACTCTGCAACTCTCCTATACCTTGGGGATTGGCTCCTCAATGCATCGCTAACACATATAACACATATGAAACATACTCCACTCTTGGTACCAATATTATATTGTTCCAGGAATGTACCGGTCCTCACTTACTTGTCCCTTTGGACACACCGTCTAGACCTATAGCTTGGGTACCTTACTCTCTCTAGCATGGGTCTTTTATACTTCAACCAAGTGATATGCATACTAGGAATAGATACCATGCGTATGATTCATGCAATGGTGTATGCTTTATTTTGTGCACAAACAATTATGGTACAAAATCAGCCTATGTGTCATGCAAAAATAGCCCTTTTAATGAATTTCCACTAATACACAATGTTGCGTGGTAGGAACCTAGCACCAAGGCAAACCTCGTGCGACTAGATCCATTATTTTCAAATAAGTCGCATCCTAAATGTTATGCATAAAGAGAACAATCCAACCTTGAATTATTTAAGTGTTTAAACTATTGTATAACATCATCCTCCCCCTCACCGTTTAAATTTTGCTACGGTGCATAGGTGTAGAGGTTTTTTAATGTCATTTTTTGTATGCAAAATAATAAATATGCACTTTAACACAAAGGAAAAGGGCAAAAATAAAGCTTAACCTCATGCTTCAGCCCTGTTAGACATTCACATACATATATCTTATTTTTTCCTTTTTTTCAAATGCAAAAAACCCTTTTTTTATTTTTCCTATTTATTTTTAATAGAAAATAGGTATTTTCTAGTTTTTTTTCTGATGACTGATCATTTTAACTGAAACTTGGCATTTTTCCTTATTTTTATCCCATGTCCACTCATTTTTTCCCATTTAAAATCAAAGAAACTATAAGTTTCCATCAAAATTAGTGTTTTTTCGTGTTTTGAAAATTTATAATTGATGTAAATCAATACGGGTTTTGCATAAGAGTGATTGCAACCCTTAAACATAATGCAAGCAACATTCAAATAAAATTTCAGCCCATGCGCACACCATTTAGACCATGAACGATAAAAAACAAGTAAAATTCTTTCATAAAATAGAGCATACCATCTTTTTGTGTGTTTTGGGTTTTTTTAATATTTAATTGGGACTATGTATCAACCAACCAACCATGTATTTCAGCATAGATCTTCAGCCTTCAGTCCCCCTCAACCTCTTAGAACAATTCGGTGCCTCTTGGATAAGCATCCATCACTCGATTCTGTTCTTGATTCTTGCCACTTGAAGTGCCTCTATGCAGGAGAGAGAGGGAGGAGAGAGAAGTATTGGTTTTTGATCTCCACAACTAGGCAGCCATTTGACGAATGGAAACAAGTGATAGGGAGCAAAGATTGAGTGTAGACCGGGCATGTAATCAGTTGGGGTTTTGCTTGCAGGCCCTATAGCCCCCTCCTGCATCAAATGACATAATGGTGCCCTCTCTCTGCATATCGCATGAAAAATGGACCCCTGCCCCCCCCCCCCCCCCCAATGATTTTGAAAAAATTGAGGCTCCAAGGGGAGCTCCCAAAAAGCATACCCTTTGGGCCCCCCTAAATCCTATTTATGCTTGGCCCTTTGGCCCTTGGCCTTCCGAGCACTCCCTCTCCATTGTTCGGTGTCCGAATTGAAGTCCGAAAAATCCTAGGCATCCATCTTGAAGTCCTCCACTATTGGGCATCTCCCAAGGTCTTGTCTGACACACCAAATAATTATCAAAATTCACCAACTGTCATCTAGTGGGTCTTTTAAGCACTTTCGGGCATTGCCGCTTAAAATGGTACTGATTGCAACCGTCGCATTCGACGAAGTCTATTTTTCCCTTGAAATTTTGAATTTTTGGCTATTTTTAAGCACTTCTCAGCATAAAAAATCATCTGTCATTGGCGATCACAGGATAGGGCAACTCAGCCCGTCGAATCCCATGAACAGATCTGCAAATAAACACAACCACAAAGAGCATCAAGCTGATACAAAAAAGATACACATCACAACTCTCACCCTACCCGCTATGAAAACCAAGGCATGAAATCCACGAGGAGTAGGCCTAGCATAATCTGGTAGAAAACCCAAGCTAATCGCTAACCAACTGCTCTAACACAGCCAAGCTAAAAAGAACAAGCAAAGAGGTCATCCTAAGTGGTGGTCTGAACTACCTACCTAACTAAGGACAACTCAACTAGGAGCTGCTACTAGGCAAAAACTCCTATAGCTTGATCAAGAAATAGTTTCTTTTAGCACATTGCTCTTTTAGCCTCTTATTTTCCATACTCGGGTGTGTAAAAAGGAGAGAGCTGAGCGTAGTGACCCAAGGAGAATAGGGCATCGGCCTCAGGTCCTATCTTGATACCCAAGAACCTACCAAGCCCTCGCAAGGCAACACTGAACCCTTTTCTAATGCTCACTTTTATTTTCACTCCAACCTTCTTTTATTTCCTTTTCAGCTAGTTGCTGTCAAGATTGTGGGAGAGAAGGAAGGAGTCTCACTTGTAGCTTTCTTGCTTGCACAATGGGGGAATACACACACAGGTGGAGGTTGAAAACAGTTTTCCTCTTCTTAGTTTGTGTAAGCCAAAAGAACTCTAGTACAAAGAAATAGAAGAACCCTATATATGGGTCTCAAACCAAACTCAACTAAATAAGGTGGCATACTAACTGAGCCACGAACTAGAGTAGATAAGGATAGCTGTCATCTAGCTATTATTCATGGGCGGTGTACCAACCGCATCTACAACTAACAAGTTGGTGACATAAATGCACAACGGTCACACTAGCATATCACGAGTGGAGCTCGATATCTTAACACTCCCCCTTGAGCTCAATCCCAATTCCTGCACACCAAGCAGGTCTCTGAACTTGCGCAGCTTCTCTGCGCCCAATGCCTTCGTAAATATGTCAGTTACCTGATCCTCTGTGCTGACATAAACTAGATCAATAAGACCTAGTAAAACCCTCTCCCGCACATAGTGATAATGCACCTCAATGTGCTTTGTTCTAGCATGATAGACTGGGTTATTTGCCAAGTGTATACTACTCATGTTGTCACAATAAATGACAACTGACCCATTTGTAGGCTGATGCATATCATAAAGTAGCTTATGCAACCAAGCTACCTCACATGCAGCCATTGCTGCACCCCTGTACTCAGCCTCTGTGCTCGACAAGGCAACTGTAGGCTGTTTCTTGCTGCTCCAAGTGACTGCAGCACTCCCAAAAGAGAACACATATCCACTGGTAGATCGTCTATCAGAAATACTACCAGCCCAATCAGCATCAGTGTATCCATGCAACTGTATCTGAACCCCAGTCTCATAAAATAGTCCATACTGCAATGTGGACTTCACATACCTGAGTATGCGTCTAGCCGCATCCAAATGTGGTTTCCTTGGAGCCTGCATAAACGGACTTACCAATCCAACAGCATAGCTCAAATCTGGCGTGGTAATAGTCATATAAATCAAACTTCCTACTATGCGTCTGTACATAGTAGGGTCTTCTAGAAGCTCACCTGCATCTGTGCTCAGCTTCACATTCTGCTCCAAAGGAACTAAAATAGGCTTATAGCCTGTCATCCCATATTTGGACAACATGTCCAATCCATACTGCCTCTGCAAGAGCTGAATCCCACTTGGTGATCTAATCACCTCAATGCCCAAGAAATAACGCAGCTCTCCCAAATCCTTCATCTCAAACTTATGCTTCAATAGCATTTTCACATGAAGGATATCTTCATCACTGTCACCTGTCATAATCAAATCATCAACATAAATAACAAGTAACATAATACCTTTCTCTGTTTTTCTCACATAAAGTGAGAAATCTGCCTTGGAAATTTGAAAGCCAATAGTGACAAGATACTGTCCTATCTTGTCAGACCATGCTTTAGGTGCTTGCTTCAAGCCATACAAGGCTTTCTTCAACCTGCAAACAAACTCAGGATGAACAGCATGCACATAACCTGGTGGCTGCTCCATATAGACCTCTTCTTGCAAATCACCATGCAAGAAGGCATTCTTTACATCCATCTGATGTAAAGACCATCCCTTTGATGCAGCCATAGCAATGACTACCCTTACGGTTGCCATCCTTGCAACCGGACTGAATGTTTCTTCATAATCAATGCCATATATTTGTGCATACCCCTTGACTACTAATCTTGCATTGTATCTATTCACAGAACCATCTGCATTGTGTTTCACCTTATAAACCCACTTACAACCAATTGCATTCTTATCTTTAGGCAAAGGTACCAATTCCCATGTAGCATTTGCTTTCAAGGCATCCATTTCTTCATCCATGGCTTTCTATCATTTTTCTTTTCCCATGGCTTGCTCAAAAGAAGTGGGTTCTAGTTCCTGTATCACTTTGACCATATATGCATAGTGAATGGCTGTAAATCCATCATATTTCAGCCTATCCACAGGATACCTAGCTCTGGTAGACCTGCGCAAAGTAGGTTCACTCCCAGGTGCTCTCAAAACATCCCTGGTCTTCCTTACTCCAGGTGTAACAATAGAAGGAATACCCAACTCATCATCAATGCTCTATTCTGAGCCACTAGATTCACCATCCACATAAGAGTGACCTGCATTCATATCAAACATGGGCTGATCTACCTTCTCTTTTCCTTTTCGTGATGCGTGCATACCACTATCTGCATTGCTTTGAGAAGATTCTCCTGATCTCAATCTGCCTATCCATGGCGAAGAATGTGAACCACTGCTAGAGAACGCTCCAGGTCCACTAATATCTTGTGAGTGCTGCTGTGAATTCTGTGCAGCATTACCATTTTGTGCATCTACATTATCAATCACATTTATTGGTTTATACCAGCTACTCATCTCATAAAAAACAACATCTCTGCTCACAGTAAACTTACGAGTAGAAGGGTTATAGCATCTATACCCTTTTTGTTGCTGCAGAGAGTAACCAATAAAGATGCACTTCTCAACTTTTGGATCCAACTTGGATCTCAACTCATCTGGCACATGAACATAGGCAATGCAACCAAAAAATTTCAAATGAGAAATATCTAGTTTCCTGCCAGTATACCTCTCCTCTGGAGTCATCCCATGTATTGCTGCAGTGGGAGTCCTGTTCATTATGTAGACTGCTGTAGCAACTGTCTCAGCCCAGTAAAAATATGGCAAGTCTTTTTCATCGAGCATGGCACGAGATACCTCTCCAATATGCCTGTTTTTCCTTTCTACAATTCCATTTTGTTGTGTAGTATGACTGCATTGCAAACTCATTTGAGAGGTACTCTCCCCCTCCATCTGACCTTAGGCATTTTATTTGTAGGCCTGTTTCTTTTTCAACCATAGCTTTAAGAGTTTTGAAATGCCCAAACACTTCACTTTTCTTTTTCATAAAATACACCCAAACTTTTCTGCTATAGTCATCAATAAAAGTGACAAAATAATGACAGCCTCCAAGAGATGTAGCTTTAGTAGTCCACACATCAGAGTGGATTAATTCCAATGGCTTCTTACTCTCTTGAACATGTCTAGGAAATGGTTTCTTTGACTGTTTTGCAAATTGACAGGATTCACATACCTTATGCACTTCTGCAACCTTGAGTTTAGGCAATCTTGCAACAATATTTTGGGCTTGCATTGATTTAAGTCGCTGTACATTAACATGACCAATGCGTTTATGCCATATATCAATATCTGCAACTACACCGGTCCAATGTGCAAACATTGTTGCACTCAATTCAAGCATGTCTGCTTCCAACGTAAACATTCTACCATTCTTCTTTCCTTTTGCTATCAAGCGACCTTTATTTTTCATATCCTCAACAAAGCATCCATGAGAATTAAATCTGAGCTGCAAGCCCTGCTCAACCATTTGACCAGCAGAAACCAGGTTCCTGGTGATATTCGGGACATGAAATACATCCGACAGGTATTTCTTTTTTCCATCCTGCATAGACAAAGGAATTTTTCCAATCTGCACAATAGGATGTGCAGTATCATCACCAGTCTCCACAAATCTTGGTTTTTCCATTTTCCTTGCATCCTGCATCCATTTTGCATGACCTATCATGTGGTTTGATGCACTTGAGTCAACATACCACACATTGTTGCTTTCTTCTGTACTTGTCATAGAATTGGTCGTGTGCTGCACCATAAACAAATGCTCATTTCTGTCAATACCCTGTCTACTAGAAGATGCATAATTCCCTTGTTGCAATTTCCCATTCATGATGTCATTCTGCTTTTTATAGCAGTCTTTAGCCATATGATCCATTTTACCACAGTAATAGCATTCAACATTGTTGTTTGCATTTCGGCCTCTTTGCCATCCACCACGACCTCTTTGGCTCCCTCTGTCTCTAGAGTTACCACGTCCTCCTCCATAGGACTGGTTTTCTTGAGTTTGTTGCATATTCTGATTTCTACCACGGCCTCCAGATCGGCCTCCTCTACCTCTGCCTCTACTTCTTCCATCATTTGAATAGAAGACGCACCACCATTTCTCTGCTCCTCAGAAATTAGAAGAGCGATCAACTCCTCAAAATCAGGAAATCTTTCACGGACGGAAATGGATGTTCGGAACTATGCATAATCCTTTCCTAGACCATTCAAGGTCACAGAAACTAAGTCATCATCTTCCACTGGCAACCCAATGGAAGCAAGAGCATCTGCAATCTTCTTCACCTTCATGTGGTAGTCATTGATGCTCATACTTTCTCTTTGCACATTGTGCAACTCTTGCTTGAGCTGCATTTTCCTGGCTTGCGTATTTGTGCTATACATTTTTGACAAAGTATCCCATGCCTCCTTTGGCGTACTTGCATCTTGAATATGCACAATCATAGAGTCTAAAATGTTGATAGACAACCAGTATATAACTTTCCTGGCTCTCTCATGCCATGCTTTAAATGCCTACATTTGCTGTTGATTGGGAACATCAGGAAGAACTGGTTCTTCTTCATTTCCTGCAACGAATTCCCAATATCCTTTTCCCATAAGGAAATTCGTCATTCTAAACTTCCATGCTTGGAAATTCTTCTTGTCAAGCTTTTCAGTGACAATTTGTGAAAGAGAATCAGACGCCATTACAGAACACTGCAAAAAATTCTGTCACTGCAAAGAACACAGCTTCAACCTCACAAGGGCAAATCTGCAAAATTGACGAAAGTGGTATTTGACTACACAGTCACTTCCTAGTGACGATTTTGCATCAACAGGCAACAAGGATGATTCTGTAGCTCCCAATGTGTCTGGCACAAGCATACGATGCAATTTCTACAGTAACTTTTCACCGACCTGTAGAACAGTGATCCCACAGCATAAAATAGGGCCTTTTTTTGAGTGCGTGCAAAAAACTTCGGCCTCCAAAACAGGCCCCGAAATGGCCTCAAATATAAAAAAACAGAGCAACCAGGGGCTAAAGCCCTTTCCCGCAGCATATACTGCCCTCTTGCTACACCGCGAAGGGCGTCTCAATCTGAGACAATGCACTCTTGCACTTTCCGGCTATGCTACCTGCAGAGACATGCTCCCAAAACAGAAAAATGAAAGCAACATTGGTCCTCTTACCAGAACACGGCGAACTTGGTTTTCTTTCTTGATCTCCTTACCACGAATAAGGCTCTGATAGCATGTCAAGATTGTGGGAGAGAAGGAAGGAGTCTCACTTGTAGCTTTCTTGTTTGCACAATGGGGGAATACACACACAGGTGGAGGCTGAAAATAGTTTTCCTCTTCTTAGTCTATGTGAGCCAAAAGAACTCTAATACAAAGAAATATAAGAACCCTATATATGGGTCTTAAACCAAACTCAACTAACTAAGGTGGCATACTAACTGAGCCACGAACTAGAGTAGAGAAGGATAGCTGTCATCTAGCTATTATTCATGGGCAGTGTACCAACTGCATCTACAGCTAACAAGTCGGTGACATAAATGCACAACGGTCACCCTGGCATATCATGAGTGGAGCTTGATATCTCAACAGTTGCCACCCCTAGGAAGACAAGGCATCAGCCTCAGCGTCCCCAAGAACCTACCAGGCCCTCGCAAGGCAATAAATAATAGCTCAAGGATTTATCTTTCTTTCCTTTTCTATTTTCATAAGGGTTAGAACCCCTTTTTACACACCTCCGTATATTCATATATTGTCTTTTTGATATTTAGGGTTTTGCTTCTTTCCATCATTATTTTAGTAGGCTTCTCTAACTACCTCACAACTAACAGGAACTCCTAGGATGGCCACCTAGCATGTGAGTAGAATAGGGTCACTAGAATTGCCTTCTAAAATAGGTCTTTCAATGCCTGACAATGCCTTTGTAGGAGGCAATGACTACTCAGACCTCCCCCAGACATGCAGAGCCTAAACCTGGGACTTCATGCCTCGAGTGCCGGTCCCCAACAAACGAAAGAAAGTAACCCTTACACACACATATATCATTAATTGCTTAAGGAAAAGGACTCGAAAAGGGGACGAAACCACTTAGAATAGCCACAAGAAGCTCCTTCGCAGCAAAGGCTCCCTCCAGCAACGTCGTCAACCTGTATGATGCAATCACTACAATAGCAAACCATTAAACGCACCTGCACCAAATAGACATGGGGTCCTCTTGGCCTAAAGAAATAGTACATTTCAATGCAAACTAGCTATCCCTCTTGGCCTAAAGAAATCAAACATGACACAACAAAACTAACTGGCCCTACTGGCCTAATGAAATCAAACATTAAAACCTTAAAGCAACTGGCCCTCTTGGCCTAGTGAAATCAAGCAAACCAGTTCATATAGATCCCTCCTTGGAAGAAGGAAGATATAGAAAAATACACTCCATTCCCAGGGGAGAAATAGGGCTCTCAGACCTAAACCAAATGCATCAAGTTGTGACCCATACCTCCTACATATATAGCAAGAGGCGTACGCATACCATGTCATCTGATCAACCTATGGGTCCAGGATAATAGTGGTAGATGGGTCTTGGCCACTCTTTGCATTACCCATATCAACCATCGCTTTCCATATAACGCGTGGTCTGATAACATTCCCCACAAGCGACCAGGTCCCATCTTGTTATCAAGAGTGACATCCGAACTAGGACCACAGTTGAAGAAGAGGTCCTCTTAAAAAGCAAAATTAGCTAAGGAATCCGAAAACTGATTCCAATAATGTGGAATCAGCTGGAGAGATACGCTCTCAAATTCATCAAGTAGGGTTAAAGCAGTTCAATGATACATACGAAGGATGGGATTTGGGACTATATATGTCCCATTAAGTTGATTTAAGATCAGCTGGGAATTCCCCTTTAGCAACAACTGCCAAATACCACCTTTCTTGGCAATATTCAGTCCCATAATCACGACTTTATATTCTTCCATGTTGTTAGTGAATCCTACCCCCAGATAAACAGCTAATTTCATTGCAACCCTACGTCGGGGATCTCAGATAACTACCTCAACACTCCCCTTTCTATTAGGCCCTCCTGACGCTCCATCAAAGTATAACGTGTACGTCCATAATGGGTTTACATAGCCAGCCATCAAGAACTCCCCTATTCATAATTATGATAGTCAAAATTCAACATATTTAGAGGATGAACTGACGACTCCATCCTACCTTCTTTATTAAACTCAATAGGGATGCTTGTCAAAATCTGTAAATAATGATGGTAGAAAACTTTGATCTCCCACACAAACGCACCATCTTCTTGCTCTTTCACTTTGTATCCCTTGCTCCACCAGATAAGATCCCCCTGATGATATCTTTGCTTAAGATATGGGTTCTCCAAATAAGGGATTAACCACCCCATCAACTAGTTTAAGCTCTCCTGCAGGTCTCGAATCAACCCCATCATAAACCTGCAATGCATTTAGCATGTTAGCATATTCAAAAATAATAAGGTTTAATCTTATTAAGATTAACCTTATTTTTAAATTTCACTCCATGTAGATCATCTAATAAAGCCGTGGACTTATTTTTACCTAACCAGACTATCTTGTAAGGGCCATCCCATCTAGGTTCTAGCTTTCTTGGAAATAGCTCCCTACGTGCATTGTAGTACAGAACTAACTGCCCTTTCTTAAATGTATATTTCTTTGCTTTTAGATCATGCAACTGCTTCATCCGATGCTTACCCACCTCCTGGTGCAATAGACTCTATAATTTAAGTTCATCCAAGTGGGCTATAGTCGTAAACCACTCAAATAGGGCATCTTCATCACCTAAAGAATGATTGATTGCAAATCTAATGGTTGGAAACTCAATTTCTAAGGGCAAGTCACACTCCTCCCCATAAACTAATTTGAATGGGGTGTGGCCAGTGGCTCGTTTGAATGTCGTATAATACGCCCATACCGCCACATATAATTTTGTATCCCACTCCCACTTCTTTTCAGAGAGTATCTTGGATAGGATACCCACAAGCTGCTTATTGCTACTTTCAACTTGTCCATTAGCTTGCGGATTATAGGGGGTCAGCTTATTACGCTTAATTTTCCATGCTTCAATCAGACTTTTAATCACCTTGTTCAAAAAATGGGTTCCATGGTCCGATACTATTTCCCTTGGCAGAACAAAACGGCAAATGATCTGCTCAATTAGGAAACTAGCAGTCTCTTTTGCATTGTCATGCCTCGTCGCCCGTGCTTCTAACCACTTTGTAAAGTAACTAATTGCTACTATAATGTATCTTTTTTGAGTAGTAGATGACGAGATAATAGGTCCCACAAAATTGATGCTCCACTTCTCAAATGGAAGGGTAGCCATAATTGATGTAATTGGATGCTTCCTATTCTCTCGACTGTCATGTCTTTGACATATATCACATCTCTTGACATAGTCAAATGAATCTTGGAAGATGGATGACCACCAATACCTAGCTCTTAAAGCCTTCTGTGCCATTAACCGCCCAGCAAAGTGCCCTCCACAAGCGGAGTCATGGCACTCTTCCAATATAAATGGAACCTCGTCAGGCATCACACATCGGCAATAGATATCATCAACAGCCTACAGATATAGTGTTCCTGAGATCAAGGAAAATTTCAATGCCTGCTGTTTAATTTTCCTCTTCTCTGATTTTGATAAAGTAGCTCCAGTCTCTCTCGTAGAAAGATAGTGCGTTATAGCAACATACCAGGAGGGAATAGACGGCATATCAATCTTGAACAAAGTTTCCATGTCACTTCCTTCAGCCGAGACCTCTTTTGGCTCTTCGAAATCCACAAGACACTCGACCATGCCCTGTAGCTTCAGTGGCTTGCTCTTAATCTCATAATCAAATTCTTGCAAAGTGCTAAACAATTAGGCAGCTGTAACTTATTCAACAACAATCAAAGCCCTTCTGCCTTCGTATAAAAAACCACCTTCTCATAAAGAATGTAGTGCCTGAACTTTTTGGTCGCAAATACCATCGCAAGGCACAACTTCTCCATATAGATGTAGTTAATTTCTGATATGGAGAAGTATTAACTACACCTTGCAAGGCACTTCTCCCAAATTTGGGATAAGCAATAGCTAATACTACACATGGTTGTTGTTAAAAATATATAGAACATTTTTCCCCTTTTAGGTGCTTTTAAAACATGTGCTTTGGAAACAGGTGCTTCACATCATCAAAAGATTCTTTTGGTAGACCAAAATGGCATATGATCTGCTCAAGTAGGAAATTGGCAGTCTCTTTTGCATTGTCCTACCTCGTTGCCCTTGCTTCTGGCCATTTTGTGAAGTAATCAGTTGCTACTATAATATATCTCTTCTGAGTAGTAGATGATGGGGTAATAGGATCCACAAAGTCCATGCTCCACTTCTCAAATGGAAGAGTAGCCATAATCGGAGTAAGTGGGCGCTTCCTATTCTCTCTGTTGTCATGTCTTTGACATGTATCACATCTCTTAACATACTCAAATTAATCCTAGAAGATGGACGGCCACCAATATCTAGCTCTTAATGCCTTCAGTGCCGTCAACTACCCAGAAAAGTGCCCCCTGAAGGGGAGCCATGGCACTCTTCCAGAATAAATGGAATCTCATCAAGCATCACACATGGGCGATAGATATCATCAACACCTTGCCAATATAGTGTTCTTGCAATCAAAGAAAATTTCAAGGTGTGTTGTTTAATTTTCCTCTTCTCGGATTTTGATAAAGTAGCTCCAATCTCCCCATAGATAGATAATGCGTTATAGCAGCATACTAGGAGGAAATAGACATCGTGTCAACCTTAAACATTGTTTCCATGTCATTTCCTTCAGCCAAGACCTCTTTTGGCTCTCCAAAATCCACAAGACATTCTACAATGCCCTGAAGCTTCAGTGGCTTGCTCTTAATCTCATAATCAAACTCCTACAAAGTGATTAACCACTTTGCTAAACAATCAGGTGGCTGTAACTTGTTCAGTAACAATCAAAGTCCTTCCGCCTTCATATAAAAAACCACTTCTCATAAAGAATGTAGTGCCTAAAATTTTTGGTCACAAATACCATTGCAAGGCACAACTTCTCCATATAGGTGTAGTTAATTTCCGTTATGCCCAACTTCCAACTAGCAAAGGCTATCAAATGATACCATTTTTCCTCCCAAATTTGGGCCAAACAGTAGCTAATACTATACATGGTGGCTATTAAAAATATGTAGAACATTTTGCCCCTCTTAGGTGCTTTTAAAACAGGTGCTTTGGCAAGCTCCTGCTTCACATTGTCAAAAGATACTTTGCAAGCATCACTCCATGCAAACTGACAGTTAAAGGAAAATAGGCTTGTCTGTGGCAACATTCTTTCTGCCAAGGCACTGATAAACCTCTAATAATACCCTACCGATGACAGAAAACTATGCACTTACTTTGGAGTATGTGGCAGACTCATGGAGACTATGACCTTGATTGTTGTAAATCAATACAGGTTCTGCATAAGAGTCATTATAGCCCTCAAACATAATGCAAGGAACATTCAAATAAAATTTCAGCCCATGCACACACCATTTAGACCATGAACGATAAAAAATAAGCAAAATTCTTTCATAAAATAGAGCATACCGCCTTGTTGCGTGTTTTGGGTTTTTGAATATTTAATTGGGACTATGTATCGACCAACTTGCCATGGATTTCAACATAGATCTTCAGCCTTCAGCCCCCTTAGCCTCTTGGAACAATCCGGTGCCTCCCGGACAAGCATCCATCACCTGATTCTCTTCTCGATTCTTGCCGCATGAAGTGCCTTTATGCAGGAGAGAGAGGGAGGAGAGAGAAGTATTGGTTTTTGATCTCCACAACTAGGCAGCCATTTGACGAATGGAAACAAGTGATAGGGAGCAAAGATTGAGTGTAGACCGGGCATGTAATCAGTTGGGGGGGTTGCTTACAGGCCCCATAGCCCCCTCCTTCATCAAATGACATAATGGTGCCCTCTCTCTGCACGTCGCGTGAAAAATGGACCCCTCCCCCCCCCCCCGACATGATTTTAAAAAATTTGAGGCTCCAAGGGGAGCCCCCAAAAGGCATACCCTTTGGGGACCCCTAAATCCTATTTACACTTGGCCCTTTGGCCCTTGGCCTTCCGGGCACTCCCTCTCCATTGTTCAGTGTCCAAATTGAAGTTTGAAAAATCTTGGGTGTCCATCTTGAAGTCCTCCACTGTGGAGCATCTCCCATGGTCTCGTTTGACATGCCAAAAAATTATGAAAATTCACCAACTGTTGTCTAGTGGGTCTTTTAAGCACTTTCGGGCATTGCCACTTAAAATCATACTGATTGCAACCGCCACCTTCAACGAAGTCTATTTTTTCCTTGAAATTTAGATTTTTTGGCTATTTTTAAGCACTTCTCAACATCAAAAATCATCTGTCAATGAATGCCCCATGCACCCTCCCAATGTTCATGTCCACATGATCATGGTGGCTAAACAAACATGGTATGAGCAACTTGACTAGAAGGCTGATGCTCATAAGTTGCTTCCATTGAGCCTTGCATAGAACTCCCATTCATTCTTAAATGTTTGAGATATCTCTATTTCTTTAGTGAATCTTGAGGATGATGTGGGATTTCTTCAAATCTAGATGACTTCTCCATATCAACTCACTATATTGATGCCCTCATTGATGAGGGTTCTGATTGTAATACTCTTTCTTATAACATCTGCATGTAGTTGGACCAACCCACTTTGACCCCACTCACACCAAACTCAATCCCTATGATGCCAATCTTACTTGCTCTTGGGAAAATGTAAGATCTTTCTCATTGTTGTGATTGAAAGCATCCCCCTTCCTTTTTATGTCCTTCAAACCAAGAAGATATGGGGAAGGTACTTCTCTTGGGTCACCCCTTCAAGTATCAAGTTCCTTGTAATATCAATTATGTTGATCCATGCATTCATTTGCAATTCCCTAGTGCCTAGGTTGTTTCTACTTTGAGTAAAGGGGATCTTTCTATTGGGCAAACACTAACTAGTCATCCCACCCCTTCTCACTCCAATGGCTCATTCCTCTATCAATTGCTTATAGACCATCAAATCCACACCACTCTTGTTAGTCAAGACTCCACTCTCCAACCTATGAAATCCACTCACTTTTAGTGGAAATCTTGCACCACCTTGTTAACCTATACCTCCTAAAAACTCATGAGCCTTGCACAAAAAGCTCGTTCGATGGTAGTTGACCCTTGAAAAGCCCAAACATTTCCTTCAACTAGGTTGCCTATTCTCTTTTAGAGACTCAAGGCTACTACAATGGTAATACCAATATTTGGATAACCAAATGCTCTAAATCCCCATCTATCCTTGCACCTCACACTTTCCCAACATTTGTTCTAGGCAAATACTAACACTAGACTTCCTCTCAATAGTACCCTCACTAGTCTCCACCCCAACTATATCGTCTTAAGTAGAATTTTCTTCTCTCACCTCTCCCTCTCTACTTGAGCAACCACTTTCTCTAGTGTCTATTGTGTCCTCCATCTCTTGCTACTTCCCACTATCAGGCCCCACCTACTGCTACTCCCTTGCCCTCCCTTGAAATCTCCAAATCATTTGAGATATCCTCTTCCTCTCCCTTTCAGCCAATCCACTAGCCGGATTAGGTGTAGCACAAGCTAAAATACAACGTGGACTCAAGGAACTAGTACATCCTCATCTCTAGATGAGTTCCATCACTCCCAATCCCCCTTTGGGTCTCAAACCTCTACTCATATACTATTATTTCATGACATGGCAACCAACTTAGCCACAAAGGATGATTCTTTTGACGCCATTTGGTTATTCCAATTTGATTCCATGTTTACCACCTTGCCAAGCCATTTGCAATAATTGAGCTCGGCCTTGTTGTTGACAATGAGGCACTTGAACTTGTTGGAATCCCAAGTGGGAGGAGAATGAGCATCTCTTTTCCAAAATTTTCCTAGTGTAGACTAAGTATGTCAAGACTCTTCCCAAGAACTACCTCTAGTCCTTCTTATTCATCCCATAGTATGCTTCAAAGTGTGATGCTACGAATGAAATTGCAAAACTTGCAGGTAAATGCACAACTTCTAGTCATTTCTCATGCTGCTAGTTTGGCCACCACCTTGACATTGCTTGATTGGTAGTTGCCTCAATACTATTGCTAACCAATGGTGCTCGATTAGCACTCTTTGGATTGATCCTACCTATCATTCTAATGTTTGACTCCATGCCATTATTTTGGCTCAGAAACTAGAAGTGCCATCTAATCTATAATACCATCCATTTTTAAACAAGATTCTTTCAAAGGAGGAACTACATGTGGATAGTTTCTTGGCCAATCCCTACATACCCACCAATATTACCACTTATTTGTGTGGCTTGTCTATGCACCGAATTGACCTTGATGCATTTGTTGAGTTCAAGTATAACCCCAAATTTCACACATGGTGGCTACCTATCATCTCCTCTCCTTTGCCCTCAACCTAGCTCCTTTAGGATTTTCCTTGTACATAATTTGTCCTTGTTTTAATTTATTTTGTGTGTGTGTGTGTGTGTGTGTGTGTGTGTGTGTGTGTGTGTGTGTGTGTGTGTGTGTGTGTGTGTGTGTGTGTGTGTGTGTGTGTGTGTGTGTGTGTGTGTGTGTGTGTGTGTGTGTGTGTGTGTGTGTGTGTGTGTGTGTGTGTGTGTGTGTGTGTGTGTGTGTGTGTGTGTGTGTGTGTGTGTGTGTGTGTGTGTGTGTGTGTGTGTGTGTGTGTGTGTGTGTGTGTGTGTGTGTGTGTGTGTGTGTGTTGAACTAACACCTTTTCTAGTCCTTTGCTTGTGACACCTACAAGCTAGGAAGCTTGCTTGTCTTTCATTTCTACAAAGGAGAACTAGGTCCAATCAAATTTGGGGATTTTTTTCTGATTGGAAAAGGTATGGTTTCTTTATTGTATTTTTCATTATTAGTTAACTTAAAATTTCTCATGATATGGTCTTCTTTGTGTATTTAAAAAATGGAAAGTTCACCAATCAAAGTGTCTAAATTACTCTTGGTATTGAGGAGACTTGCTATTATGAGAAAAGAGGAGTGTTCACCATGGAGCAATGCAAGGATTTTGGTCTTGAAGTCAACTTATGGAGCTTTGGAGCTCTAAAGTTCCACCATATTACCAATTTGAAGAATATTATTAGTAGGTATCCTACAAGTAGGGAGTTGGTGGGGCTGAATGTGGGTTGAATGACTATGTTAGGGCAAGCAATGGATCTATTCACTTTCCCAATTGTTATAAATTTGTTCAAATCTATGATCCTAAGTCTAGAACAAGTGTGATAAGATATTAGGTAGGAGAAGAGTAGAAAATTGTGGAGGTAGCACTCAATTCCAAGTTGGTTGAGCACATGCAAGGGAATGGAAAACATAGTAAACCATATAAAACTCCCCTAATGGACCAAAGGTGGGATGGTAAGCCGAGTGTCACATCATATGGATTGTTTTTTACTACAATCATTGAGGAGGAGGATCTTAGGGCCATTGCTCAAATTTTCCATGACTTGTTTACCTATAGCAAATCCACAACGTATCTAGGGAGGATACCCAAGGGCCTCTTTGAACGATATCTTATCTGGTAGAATACTTAAGGAGAACTTGAATTCCTTTTGGTCATAACACATTTATGAATCCTTGGCAAAGACACATTGTGACTCTCCTCAAAATTTTTAAAGAGATGTTCACTACTATTAAGTCCAAGTTGTGCATGATTAAGTATGTGGTGCTCTCAATAAGATCATCACTTCTACCTTAGGACTCTCCAAACCATTAAAGGTGGCTTCAACAATAACTTATATGGGTCAAAAGAAGGACAAAAGACCAATGGAGGAATATGCGCTAAATATTGTGAAGCCACTCAAGAAATTGAGCCAAAAAGAAAGTAAGATAGAACAATATCCCAAAGAGCACCACATAGCCATCATAGAGTCCTTGAAGAAGGATACATACCACATGAAAGAAGCTCTCCAAAAAGACAAAGAGGGCATAGACATGGCCATGTGAGAATCATCAAAGAAATATATAAGAAGGAAGGCATTATAAGAGGTGTAGAACACTTTAGCAAAGGAAAGGGGATAGTTGAAAAATCAATGATTTGTGTGGGCATTACAAGAAGTTGTTGTCTCCAAACATGCTTGGGTAGGTGTTGATGAGGACAATGATGCTAAATATGGTAATGATGACAAGCTCGGGAAAACCAAAGAGGAGGAGGTAACTCCTAAGCCTACTACTATTCTCTCTAGTCTGAGTGCTGTTGTTGGTACTCTATTTGTCAATTCTATGGTTGTTCTTGATGCCAATGAGGATGTACACATAATGTGGCTAGAAAAAATTGGGTTGTGTGCTTATTCTCGATCTCCATGGGATAGATGGTCTTCAAATATTCATGCACCCTTGGAATCGAACATATTATGATGTACAAATGGTTGAATTGCAGGAAAAATGGAATCCACTTATTAAAGTGTTTAGTCATGTATTTGATCTCCCATTAAATACCAATCCAACATTGAGCATATGAATCATGCTTTTGGTGATCCCATAGGTCCAAGGAAAAATTATGTAATGAAAAGGCTTGATGTAGTTTTCAAGTTGAAATTATGTTGGTTAATGGATAATTTTATGATGTTGATCAAGATTGATAGTATTGCATGGGAGACTTATGGAATTATCTACTATGCTGAACATGTTGGGATGCCAAATTAGGCTGGGTTGATGAATGAGAGGATTATGACTGAAATCAAGGTTTCTAAGTCCAAGAAGTTGTTTTATAAGTACAGAATGGCATGTTTTCTTGCTATCTTGTATGAGCATACTAGGATTATGTATCCTGGATTGACTTTTGAATTTTTTCTAAAATTGAATCCAAACCATTTGTCAGATGATGTTGATGATGTGGATGTTCTATTTTATGGTGATAAGGACAAACAAGCTATTTAAAAGGATTTGGTGCATGTTGGCTATGAGGATAACTATGCTAAATAGGTTGCTTCTAAATTTGTCAAAAGGAATAACAATGATGTCTATCTTAATGATGGAGTGGATGCAATGAAACATGGCAATGTGGATATACATAAAGTTGAAGGTCAAACGTATTCTTAAAAGAAGTAAAAATTTGGAAAAACTTGTCTATGGAGTATGCATATGCCAGAAGATAAGCATCACAATGTTTCTCTTGATTCTAAACTTCATGTGAAGGATCAATCTATTGATACGCATGTGGATGCTCATGGGGTTAATGTTCCATGTACTTCTATGCATTCTATGATTGATGGTTTGACCGTTATGAGTCTTACTAATGTAGTTGATGTTATGTAGAAAATAATGGGCTATTTGTAGCAATATGATAAGGACAATAATGATGAAAATTTTGCAAGCTCAACTCCATACTTGATAATAGAAATCTAAAAATTTGGCTAAGCAGTTGTAGGAAAAGTGCACTAAATGTGATGCATTGGAATCAAATCATGTTGAGAAGATAGCAAAGATGCAGTAGGTAATTGATAAGGGAAAAATATCTAATGCTCCATGAACTTAGGAGTAAATGTGTGGCTGAAATGGAGTGTTTTATGGAAATGTATGTCACATTAGAGGTTGAGAATAAACTCTTGTTAGAGAGGTTTCAGCCTCTACAAGAGGTGGAAAAGCAAATTTTGCAAAACATAGAGGTTGAAGTGGATTCATCAATAGTGTTGAAATTTGAATTCCAGGATATCAAAATTACTTTTTTGGGTGATGTAAAAAATGCATGGAAAATGGTTATTGAAAAATTTGATGGTGCTATATCTAGGCAATATATCATGCTTAAGGATTTATTTGTTTCAACAAAAAATGACTCATTATTATAAGACAAGCACACATTGGCCCGAAAGGTGCACGAGTTAGAGACTAAGTGCTTGGACTTTACAAAAAATTTGGAGAATGCCTTGGAAGAAAAAAGACAAAGTGATGACCATGTGGCTTCCTTGTTCTAGTAGAAAGACTTTAAGTTTGTTGACAAGGATGATGTTCTTCAAGAGATGCTTCATAAAGTAAATGAAGAGTTCAAAGCCATGGATCATAATTATGCTATAGTTCTTGGTGATGATAAGTGAGTTGTGGAGATGTCTTCATGTAGGGATATCATACGTTATGTCCCTAGATTCACTTTTTAGATTCTGTTTGCCATTGTACTTTCTATTTTCATTCATGATAGTTCTTAGCTCCATTTCACTTATACTTAGGGCTAGTTATGCAACTACATAAGAGGGCTTTGAGTATCTTGGAGGGGCTCTACTCACTGCTACTCAGTGTGGCTTGTCACAGGGTGTAAGGCCTCTAGCAAGCTATAATTGTGTTCTTTGAGTTAGTTTTCATACTAGTTAGTTATTATGATTTATTATACTTAGCTGTATGCTAGTGGGTTTGAGTCCTAACAATCCTGGTCATCCACTAGAATATGCTAGATGTTAGGGCTTGAATTTCATCATCCACTTAGTACTTTTCTATCTTAGTACTTGTATGCATGTATACACATAAAATCAACATATGTAAAGTGACCTTGGATGCCATATGGTGCTTGTCTTGGGCATGATCAATTGTATCTTTTTAAATCTTTTGGTTGTGGAAATGAGAAGGTATTTAGGACATCACCACCTGGATATGGTAGCTTATGCCTAATTCTATCCATTAGTCTTAGTCTCTTGAAAACTAATGCTGTTTGTGTCAAGTTATTCATTCAAGAATTGTCGTGATGATAGTAATTTGACCTCGAGGAAGTTACTATATGTACTTCCTCTACATCACGTGCGTTCAAGGCCTATTTATAAAGATCCTTATCCGTGATTTTTTCATGAATAAAACATAACCCTTTTCTGTTCAATCTGTAAATAACCCCTTTATAATACACCATTTTGTATATAAAAATATACATGAAATTGATATTTTTAAAATACCTTATTTTGAACCCACGTGATGCACACATATATTCATGAGTAACATACCCGAGAATTTGAGTGATATTTTTTAGAAGAGTGGTGGTTTATGGATAACTATAATATGCATTTTGTGTGTGCACCTTGGTCTTGAATATTAAATATTTAATATGGATGTAAATTGATTCAAGAAGTTGTCTATAGCAATAGGAATATTTTGGGCTAGTTAGTGTTTCCTGTGTTTTTGTTATGGACTTGAGAGGCCATAACAAATCTCTAGCCCAACCACCTAGGAGTGATATGATTGATCACTTGCATGACAAGGGTATGGCAAACAAGAATTTAAAGATACAAGGATAGTACAATCCAAATCTATTAGTTCATTTGACATGTAGACTAAGTTATTAGTTCATTTGACATGTAGCTCCACTATCAAATTACATGGATCCACAAAGTTTTGATGAGCTAGAGGATAGTCCTATAATGGTTCCCCAAGAATTACCACTTGTAATTGAGCTAACATCCAAGTCCCATGCGTATTTTGATAGAATGCTATGTGTTCTTCATGTTTCCACCCAATAAGTACCAAAGTGTCCACTTGATTTATAGGGAGTCAAAGCACAGAGAGAAGATCTAGATGAGACAATTCAGACCTACCATGAGAAGAAAACAAAGAAATATGTTGTAGCCTTTGGATTTTATGTATGTGAGAATGCCAAAGTCAGGAAACCCTTACCTCTCAACACATGAAGCTATTGTCTTTGTGCATGGTCTCATCATAAGTGAGAGGCTCACTTGCATTTGTCACCATAGCATAATCCATGGAGGGCATAAAGCGCTCAGGTTGATATCTAGCTCTCTAGTAGACTATCTCAAAATAGGTTGATTCTGCACAATAGGTGGGAGCTGGGCCACTAGAGCATCAACTACTACACACTATCTAGCTAGCTATATGGGAGCAAGAGGCTCCTCCTAAAAGATCACCCTATGTACCTCAACGACTTGCTCATGCTGCTTCTATATATGTTTCTCACGGAAAGATACATCATGGCTATAGATAACCTTGCGAGCCTATGAATCCCATAGGTGATAGCCCATCTCACTTGCATCCCCATAACCAAGAAAGATGCATTTCATAGACTTAGGATCTAGCTTATTGCTCTTGTCTTTGGAAACATGGAAAAATGCATCATAACTAAAGGCGTGCAAATGAGCATATGATGGAGGTTTTATAGTCCATACCTACTCTGCAACCTACCAATCAATAGTAGCATAAGGGGACCAGTTAATCAAGTGTAGAGTGGTAGTAACTACATGAGCCCAAAAGTGTTGTGGTAAGCCTTCCTGGCTAATCATATTGCAGACTCTCTCCTAAATCATCTTGTTCATGTATTCTACAATACCATTCTAGGAAGGGGTGTAAGGGGCTGTCAACTAACACTTAATACCCTACTCATTGTTGCAAAATTTCTCAAAATCTTTTGGGACATACTTACTCCCATGATCTAACCTTAGGTATTTCAACCTATGCCCAAAGTATTTCTCAACAAGAGAAAGAGAATGCTTTAATATAGATAAGACATCCTATTTTTGCTTAATAGGATAAGCTCATACCTTATATGTGCAATCATTAATGAATGTAACAAAGTAGTTTGCACAACCTACTAACTTATAGGGCATGGGACCACATACATCCAAATGAACAAGAGCCAAAGGCTCACCCATGCACTTCATGCCAGACTTCTTATACATTCTATGCATCTTCCTACCATATAAATAATGATCACAAGACTCAATGAGAGAATAGAAGAGAATATCTCACAAATAGACCACATGAGGTATGGAAGCTTCAGCTAGACAAGAAGTATTCCATCCTCAAAGTAGATGAGCTTGCCTAGTCTACCTTTTGCTACTCCAATCTGAGGGTAGATGTGATATATTGCCCCTATCCATGAAGGTATGCGAGTGACTATGATGTTCAATAGAATCGTAGATACAACATTTTTAAGATGCCCAATATGAATGCTTCCCACATGACAATCAAATCTAACACTTTCACTTGCAAGATCTACAACCCTCTTTCAATAGATTTCTCAAATTGATCACAAGTTTTCCAAATGCAATATTCATTGTGACATGAAATTATCTTTGTCTCATTGTCAAGCTTTTACAACAACCATTGACTCCCTATGAGGATGACCTGCCACCATTATACATGGACCATTATATGAGGGTGGCCTACCACCACTATATATCAACACAAGGATTAAGAGAGATTTGAGAGCTGAGCCATGTCAAGATTGTGGGAGAGAAGGAAGGAGTCTCGCTTGAAGCTTTCTTGCTTGCACAATGGGGGAAGACACACAAGGGTGGAGGCTGAAAACAGTTTTCCTCTTCTTAGTTGTGTAAGCCAAAAGAACTCTAGTACAACGAAATAGAAGAACCCTATATATGGGTCTCAAACCAAACTCAACTAACTAAGGTGGCATACTAACTGAGCCACGAACTAGAGTAGATAAGTATAGCTATCATGTAGCTATTATTCGTGGGCGGTGTACCAACCGCGTCTGCAACTGACAAGTCGGTGACATAAATACACAACGGTCACCCTGGCGTAGCATGAGTGGAGCTCGATATCTCAACACTCCCCCTCGAGCTCAATCCCAATTCCTGCACACCAAGTAGGTCTCTGAACTTACGCAGCTTCTCTGCGCCCAATGCCTTCGTGAATATGTCAGCTACCTGATCCTCTGTGCTGACATAAACTAGATCAATAAGACCTAGTAAAACCCTCTCTCGCACATAGTGATAATGCACCTCAATGTGCTTTGTTCTAGCATGATAGACTGGGTTATTGGCCAAGTGTATACTACTCATGTTGTCACAATAAATGACAACTGGTCCATCTGTGGACTGATGCATATCATAAAGTAGCTTATGCAACCAAGCTACCTCACATGCAGCCATTGCTGCACCCCTGTACTCAGCCTCTGTGCTCGACAAGGCAACTGTAGGCTGTTTCTTGCTGCTCCAAGTGACTGCAGCACTCCCAAAAGAGAACACATATCCACTGGTAGATCGTCTATCAGAAATACTACCAGCCCAATCAGCATCAGTGTATCCATGCAACTGTATCTGAACCCCAGTCTCATAAAATAGTCCATACTGCAATGTGGACTTCACATACCTGAGTATGCATCTAGCCGCATCCAAATGTGGTTTCCTTGGAGCCTGCATAAACTGACTTACCAATCCAACAGCATAGCTCAAATCTGGCCTGGTAATAGTCATATAAATCAAACTTCCTACTATGCGTCTGTACATAGTAGGGTCTTCTAGAAGCTCACCTGCATCTGTGCTCAGCTTCACATTCTGCTCCAAAGGAACTAAAATAGCCTTATAGCCTGTCATCCCATATTTGGACAGCATGTCCAATCCATACTGCCTCTGCAAGAGCTGAATCCCACTTGGTGATCTAATCACCTCAATGCCCAAGAAATAACGCAGCTCTCCCAAATCCTTCATCTCAAACTTCTGCTTCAATAGCATTTTCACATGAAGGATATCTTCATCACTGTCACCTGTCATAATCAAATCATCAACATAAATAACAAGTAACATAATACCTTTCTCTGTTTTTCTCACATAAAGTGAGAAATCTGCCTTGGAAATTTGAAAGCCAATAGTGACAAGATACTGTCCTATCTTGTCAGACCATGCTCTAGGTGCTTGCTTCAAGCCATACAAGGCTTTCTTCAACCTGCAAACAAACTCAGGATGAACAGCATGCACATAACCTGGTGGCTGCTCCATATAGACCTCTTCTTGCAAATCACCATGCAAGAAGGCATTCTTTACATCCATCTGATGTAAAGACGATCCCTTTGATGCAGCCATAGCAATGACTGCTCTTACGGTTGCCATCCTTGCAACCGGACTAAATGTTTCTTCATAGTCAATGCCATATGTTTATGCATACCCCTTGACTACTAATCTTGCCTTGTATCTATTCACAGAACCATCTGCATTGTGCTTCACCTTATAAACCCACTTACAGCCAATTGCATTTTTATCTTTAGGCAAAGGTACCAATTCCCATGTAGCATTTGCTTCCAAGGCATCCATTTCTTCATCCATGGCTTTCTCTCATTTTTCTTTTCCCATGGCTTCCTCAAAAGAAGTGGGTTCTGGTTCCTGTATCACTTTAACCATATATGCATAGTGAATGGCTGTAAATCCATCATATTTCAGCCTATCCACAGGATACCTAGCTCTGGTAGACCTGCGCAAAGTAGGTTCACTCCCAGGTGCTCTCAAAACATCCCTGGTCTTCCTTACTCCAGGTGTAACAATAGAAGGAATACCCAACTCATCATCAATGCTCTGTTCTGAGCCACTGGATTCACCATCCACATAAGAGTGACCTGCATTCACATCAAACATGGGCTGATCAACCTTCTCTTTTCCTTTTCGTGATACCTGCATACCACTATCTGTATTACTTTGAGAAGATTCTCCTGATCTCAATCTGCCTGTCCATGGCGAAGAATGTGAACCACTACTAGAGGACGCTCCAGGTCCACTAATATTTTGTGACTGCTGCTGTGAATTTTGTGCAGCATTACCATTTTGTGCATCTACATCATCAATCACATTTACTGGTTTATACCAGCTACTCATCTCATCAAAAACAACATCTCAGCTCACTGTAAACTTATGAGTAGAAGGGTTATAGCATCTATACCTTTTTTGCTGCAGAGAGTAACCAATAAAGATGCACTTCTCAGCTTTTGGATCCAACTTGGATCTCAACTCATCTGGCACATGTACATAGGCAATGCAACCAAAAATTTTCAAATGAGAAATATATGGTTTCCTACCCGTATACCTCTCCTCTGGAGTCATTCCATGTATTGCTGCAGTGGGAGTCCTGTTCATTATGTAGACTGCTGTAGCAACTGCCTCAGCCCAATAAAAATCTAGCAAGTCTTTTTCATTGAGCATGGCACAGATACCTCTCCAATATGCCTGTTTTTTCATTCTGCAATTCCATTTTGTTGTGGGGTATGACTGCATGAATATTGCTGCTTTATGCCATGCTCCTGCAAGAACCTTGCAAACTCATTTGAGAGGTACTCTCCCCCTCCATCTGACCTTAGGCGTTTTATCTGCAAGCCTGTTTCTTTTTCAACCATAGCTTTAAGAGTTTTGAAATGCCCAAAAACTTCACTTTTCTTTTTCATAAAATACACCCAAACTTTTCTGCTATAGTCATCAATAAAAGTGACAAAATAATGACAGCCTCCAAGAGATGCAGTTTTAGTTGTCCACACATCAGAGTGGATTAATTCCAATGGCTTCTTACTCTCTTGAACATGTCTAGGAAATGGTTTCCTTGCCTGTTTTCCAAACTGACAGGCTTCACATACCTTATGCAATTCTGCAACCTTGAATTTCGGCAAACCTGCAACAATATTTTGGGCCTGCATTGATTTAAGTCGCTGTACATTAACATGACCAATGCGTTTATGCCATATATCAATATTTGCAACTACACCGGTCCCATGTGCAAACATTGCTGCACTCAATTCAGACATGTCTGCATCCAATGTAAACATTCTGCCCTTCTTCTTTCCTTTTGCTATCAAGCGACCTTTATTTTTCATATCCTCAACAAAGCATCCATGAGGATTAAATCTGACCTGCAAGCCCTGCTCAACCATTTGACCAACAGAAACCAGATTCTTGGTGATATTCGAGACATGAAATACATCGGACAGGTATTTCTTTTTCCCATCCTGCATAGACAAAGGAATTTTTCCAATCTGCACAATAGGATGTGCAGTATCATCACCAGTCTCCACAAATCCTGGTTTTTTCATTTTCCTTGCATCCTCCATCCATTCTGCATGACCTGTCATATGGTTTGATGCACCTGAGTCAACATACCATACATCGTTGCTTTCTTCTACACTTGTCACAGAATTGTTCATGTGCTGCACCATAAACAGATGCTCATTTCTGTCATCACTCTGTCTACTAGAGGATGCATAATTTCCTTGTTGCAGTTTTCCATTCATGATGTCATTCTGCTTTTTATAGGAGTCTTTAGCCATATGACCCATTTTACCACAATAGTAGCATTCAACATTACTGTTTGCATTTTGGCCTCTTTGCCATTCACCACGACCTCTTTGGCTCCCCCTGCCTCTAGAGTTACCACGTCCTCCTCCATAGGACTGGTTTTCTTGAGTTTGCTGCATATTCTGATTTCTACCACGGCCTCCATATCGGCCTCCTCTACCTCTGCCTCTACCTCTTCCAGCATTTGAGTAGAAGACAGCTTCTTTGGAAGTTCCTCCTAAAGAAGATGCACCACCATTTCTTTGCTCCTCAGAAATTAGAAGAGCAATCAGCTCCTCGAAATCAGGAAATCTTTCACGAACTGAAATGGACGTCTGAAACTGTGCATAATCCTTTCCTAGACCATTCAAGGTCACAGAAACTAAATCATCATCTTCCACTGGTGACCCAATGGAAGTAAGTGCATCTGCAATCTTCTTCACCTTCATGTGGTAGTCGTTGATGCTCATATTTTCTCTTTGCACATTGTGCAACTCTTGCTTGAGCTGCATTTTCCTGGCTTGCGTATTTGTGCTATACATTTTTGACAAAGTATCCCATGCCTCCTTTGGCGTACTTGCATCCTGAATATGCACAATCATAGAGTCTGAAATGCTGATAGACAGCCAATACATAACTTTCCTGGCTCTCTCATGCCATGCTTTAAATGCCTGCATTTGTTGTTGATTGGGAACATCAGGAAGAACTGGTTCTTCTTCATTTCCTGCAACAAATTCCCAATATCCTTTTCCCATAAGGAAATTCGTCATTCTAAACTTCCATGCTTGGAAGTTGTTATTGTCAAGCTTTTCAGTGACAATCTGTGAAAGAGAATCAGATGCCATTATAGAAGACTGCAAAAATTTATGTCACTGCAAAAACCACAGCTTCACCCTCACAAGGGAAAATCTGCAAAACTGGCGAAAGTGGTATTTGACCACACAGTCACTTCCTAGTGACGATTTTGCATCAACAGGCAACAGGGATGATTCTGTAACTCCCAATGTCTCTGCGCACAAGCATATAATGCAATTTTTATAGTAACTATTCACCGACCTGTAGAACAGTGGCTGCACAGCATAAAACTGGGCCTTTTCCTGAGTGCGTGCAAAAAACTTCCGCCTCCAAAACAGGCCCCGAAATGGCCTCAAATCAAAAAAACAAGGTCGCCAAGGGCTAAAGCCCTATTTGCAGCATATACTGCCCTCTTGCTTCACCGCGAAGGGTGTCTCAACCTGAGACAATGCACTCCTGCAGTTTCCGACTGTGCTACCTGCAGAGATCTGCTCCCAAAACAGAAAATGAAAGCAACATTGCTCCTCTTACCAGAACACCACGAGCTTGGCTTGCTTTCTTGAGCTCCTTACCACGAACAAGCCTCTGATACCATGTCAAGATTGTGGGAGAGAAGGAAGGAGTCTCGCTTGAAGCTTTCTTGCTTGCACAATGGGGGAAGACACACAAGGGTGGAGGCTGAAAACAGTTTTCCTCTTCTTAGTTGTGTAAGCCAAAAGAACTCTGGTACAAAGAAATAGAAGAACCCTATATATGGGTCTCAAACCAAACTCAACTAAGTAAGGTGGCATACTAACTGAGCCACGAACTAGAGTAGATAAGGATAGCTATCATGTAGCTATTATTCGTGGGCGGTGTACCAACCGCGTCTGCAACTAACAAGTCGGTGACATAAATACACAACGGTCACCCTGACGTAGCACGAGTGGAGCTCGATATCTCAACAAGCCATGCTCACCATGGCTCTAATACCATGTTGAGAAACATGGATCTAGAGAAACATAAAGACTAAACTCATGAAGACATAGACAAGAACAATGATTGTTACCATAAGTGAATGAGGTTCCAAGATTAAGTACTTGGACTCATAAACACAATCTTGTGTATATGGACAATGACATTGACACTTGACTGAAAGGAAAAAGGACAATAGCATCCCATTCAGAAAATGATAGTCAAGTATAATGCTTTATAGTTGTAGGATAGTTGCCCTTTCTCTCACTACGCCTATGGGATTTTGACACCTCTTCCAAGACTACTTGCAAATCCCTTGCCCACAGTTCCATATAAAGAGATATACAAATGGGTATGATTGCCAAACTCTCAAAACCTTTTGCTTAGGTAATATTACTATATAGTAGAATATTTTAAGAGAAAAAAGGAATGTTTATGAAATCTAACCATGTATCAGCAAAAAGCTTGTGAAGAGTAAATTCTAAAAATAGAATACTCAACAAGTTTAGAGTTCATTTGGAAAATTTTTACTTTGCTCACATTTGAAGATATAACAATAAATAATATTGCAAAGAAGTTGTAGGGGGGAGAGAGAGAAAGAGGGGGGAGGGAAAGGGTCAGGGAGAGAGAGAGGGAGAGGGAGAGGGAGAGGAAGAGATAGAGACTAGAAACAATCATAAGGAGAGTGAGCCATGTGACCACCATGTCTATACCATTATAGTAGGTCCACCTATTCCTCCAACCCTAGCATAATAAAAGTCTACAAAGTGGAGGCATAGGGTTTCATGAGAGGCAATTAAGAGAGTTTTAGGTGCAAAAATATGGTTGAAATGATTTTGAATGAAGTTACCATTGAGGATCTCAAATATGTTGAGAAGCCAAACCAAGTGTTGTCCTATCCATAACATAGCTATTTATACATAATACTATATCAAGAAAATTATCATGAAGGAACTAGGGAGGAGAGAGAAGAGTGGAGAAGAGAGAAAAACAAGGAGAGAGAGGCCATGAAAGCTTATAAGAGTCAGAGAGATGAAGAGACTACTTTCAATATTACTAAATGGTGAAAACTTATATCAATGTTAGTGTGACATGGTATTTATTTTCCCAAATATATCTAACATAGTAATCTCCCCAATTTCTTACATTTCATCTTTGTTCTAAGGTTATTGCCCTCAAAAACAAAATAGAAAGTTATTACAATGGTTGGGATAATGGGCATAATAGTGTACTACTATGTTTTTCAACCTTACAAATGATACAAAAATTTTAAGGAAAAAATCTAAACTTTGGTTGAAATGAAGACAAAAGCAGAATCCTCTTTTATGTAGGTATTGAAATGTCTTCAAAAACAATGTTGAGCCACAAAATCTTCATGGAAGAGTGTCTACAACTAGTAGATAGCTTATTGTATTGATGGATGTTGCTAGACAAAATTTAAAAGGACTTTCCAAGGGCTAGTCCAAACAGGGTGTACCACATATCAAAACAAAGCTATTAAAGAGTACTTTCAAGATATATAGGTAGCAATTTGCTAAAAATAGGATAGACTAAAATCTATTCTAAAAGAGATTATTGTAGTAGTACAACAAAACATGCCCAATTGTGACTATTTCTTAGCCAAGAATGCATCTTGAAGGTAGAAAATTATTCCAATACAAATGTGGGCCTCCAAGAATAAGAGCCGATTTTTTACTCCGAGAAGTGCTTAAAATTAGCCAAACAATCTGAATTTCAAGGGAAAAATCAACTTTGTCGAAGGCAAGAGCCGCAATCAGTATGATTTTAAGTAGCAAGCAGCCGACGAGCTCCAAAAGTGCTTTAAAGACCCACCAAGTGACAATTGGGGAATTTTCATAATTCCCCATGATGTCAGATTGGATCCTGGGGGGAGATGCCAAGCAATGGGGACTTTGAGACAGACGTGGTGGATTTTTTAGATCGCAATTTTGATGCCAGACAATCAAACGGGGGTGCCCGGGGTCCAAAGACCAAAGAGGTTTAGTGTGAAGGGGACTTGGGGGTCAAGGGGGGTGACCCTTGGGATCTCCCACCCCCCAAAGTTCACACCGGGGGGGGGGGGGGCGTGTAGAAGGGAAGGAGGCACCATGGCAATGGATGAAGAGAGAGGGAGAAGGGCCATCTCCCACCTCTATACAACCCTATGAAGTGACTACAACAGACCTGATGCTCTATTTTTTCACTCTCCATCACCACTCTCCGTTCCTCCAATGGCTACCTGGACATGGAGATTAGAAATCTGTCTTTCTCTCTCCTCCCTCTCTCTCCCCTCTATGGGATGTTCTTGCACACAACTTTGAAGGAAGAATCGGGAAGGAGATTGAAGCAAATGATGATGGAGATTAATGGAGATGCTGAAGAATGATGTGAAGCATGGTATTGAGAGCAATGGAGGCTTTGTCCACTCGTCACACAGTCATTTAATGCATCTCAAATTTCATAAAAATACGGTAATACTATTTTTTATGAAGGAAATGAAGTTTTTTTGACATTTTATTATGGAAATGTCGTTCTTATGCGATGAAAATTTGTGTGAGTGCTGTTTGCATTATGTTTAATTGCTATACATCAGAAAATTTTGATTTCATAATGATTTACATGCACTATTTAAATCCTGCAAACTTGAAATGCAGTTTTCAAGGATAATATCACAGTTTTGTCATTTCGGGTGGGTAAAATGTGTTCCCATGGGGGGGAATGGAAAATAAAATTGAATTGTAGTATGCTTAAATGATTTATATAAGGAAAAATAAAAAAAAATAGTGATTATTGTCAAATAAATGCATAAAAATAAGTGAAAATAGGGGAAAAATAGAAATATGCTTTATAAAAATAAGAAAAAATATAATGAGTGTTTTTGAATGTATGGTAGTAGTGGAGCATGAGGTTTAGCCTTAGTTTACCCTATCTTTTTGTCAAAGTTTGTGATTTATCACTTTTCCTACATCAAAACATGACAAAATGAACCCTTACACCGGAAGCACTACCTAAACGTAGGGGGTGGGGTGTTTGAATGATGCGATTTGGGTGCTGATTATTGCTGATTTTGCTTATGCATATCATGATATAGGGTTTGTCGTATTTTAATTAAAATGATAATAGCACGAGCGTTGTCTCAATGCTATCGTCACATCACCACAAGGAGTTAGTGAATGAGCATTGGAAAGCCTGGTTGTGCACGACACGTTTCTGATTGAAAATTATGTTTGAGCACTTTAGGATCATCCAGTTTTGCATGTGCATATCAACCATGGTATCGGGATATGAAGAATTGGATGCATAGCATATGTTTTCCATTATGATGACCTACCCTTGAGAGTGTGAGGGACAACCTAATTTGCAGGCTAGTTGATCGCGGTTTTTTGGAAATTATTTGGTAAGAACACGTGTTATCTCCTCGAATACGTTTAAAATGAAAGAGTGGAGCTTGTCTTGTGTGTACTTTATGTTGAAGCGATGCATCTTGGGGCCAATCCTCGAGGTGTAGGAGAGTCGTAGTGGAGCCGCGGCAATCAGCCAAGAGGTGCTTTCTTATGTGTGTGGTATGAGGCACTATGCCTATATGTTATAGGATCTCCCTCTTAGAAGAAGAGATGGTGAACATTGGACTATGACTCAATACAAACGCAGAATTGATTAGTGTAGAGTGAGGCTCAAACACTCCTAGACCGCGAGGCCGTGTGGTTGGGTTGTCTATTGTGTGCATGAGATCCGGCTAGTGCCATAGCCAGTGCTGGCCCATTTTAGGTCCCATCAAAGAATCCTCCTCAAGTATCAAAACTTTCCACTTAATCAAATACTCAATCATGAACTTGGATCAAAGATTATTTTCTTCTTATCTATGATCTCCTCAGGGATGTATTGTATAAGACCTTCTTCAATAAAATGTGGTAGCTCATCCATATAATTAACCTAAGTGCTAGGGAAAGGCTTAAGCTAGCTCATGTGGAATAAATTGTGACTCTTTGTAGAAGAGAAAATTTCCAATATGTAAGACACATCTCCTTTGTGATTAAAGATCCTATATGGACCATAGAATCTATGAGCAAGCTTTTTGCTTGAGCCATTCTTCAAAGTGGAGCAGTGAGGCTTACATACTTTCAACAACACCAACTCTCCTTCTTAGAGCTCCATAGGGTGTCTCTTATCATTGCCATACATCTTCATCTACTCTTAGAATTTCTAAATATTTACTTTGCATTATTGAAGAATAGTTTGCATTCATTTTAACTCTTCTTTCCCATGAGGATTAATCTTCTTACAAAAGGGAACTATAAAAAAGGGCATTTTATAGCGATATAAGGCTTCAAAGAGATAAACACCAATATTGGCATGGGTGGAATTATTGTAGGCAAACTCATCTAAGTGTAGCCAAGAATCCCACACATGCTACACATCATGAAAGAAGTGTCATCTTGGCTCTTTCTCTCTAGCCATAAAGTCTATGGATGATAGGCTATAGATAGAGTTAACTTAGTATCCATAAAGTTGAATACTGCCTACCAAAAATTACTCAAGAACTTAGAGTCCCTATCATGAACAATAACTTGTGGTAATCCATGAAATTTGATACACTCCATGAATTGACTAGCTACTTGTGAGGCAGTAAACTACATCTTTGTGGGATTGAAATGGGCTACCTTGGTAAGTCTATGCAGCATCATATAGATACTCTTCCATCCCTTCTTAGTCATAGGCAATCCGATAATGAAATCCATGGTTATGTTGTGCATCCAAATTCCTTCAAGAAATGGTAAGGGATGTAACAAACCACCTGGCTTATGAGTTTTGTTATTCTATTGGCATGGGATACAACAAACCACCTAGATTTTGAGTATTGTCCTTATTCTATAGGCATAGGATGCACCTAGAGACATAATCCTTCACATTCTTCCACAATCCTTTCTAGTGGAAACTCCTTGAAATCTTATAATAGACTTTGAAAACACCTAAGTGTCTAGCTATGGGTAGAGAATGCCTCTCCTCATAATTTTCTACTTAAAATGAGAAGAATAATATATCATAATCCTAGCAGTAAACCAGTGAGGCTATATTTAAGCTAAAAATGGGAGTTCTTCTTCGCAATCCCTTGCAATTTTTTTTGAAGTATATGGTTGAGTCCTTCATCCATATCTTCCTATAACTCTTCAATCTAGTCACTATGAAGTTCAGTGGGTTGAAACTTTGCATGCCCACATCCTTGAAAGAGAAATCATCCACTATATTATCCTTGCCTCTCATATGTGTAATATCAAAGTCATAGGTCTGCAATGTAGCCACCCATGTACGCTTCTTGGGAGTGAGATTTAACTGATAAAGAAAATACTTGAGGACACTATGATTACTCTTGACCCTAAATTGACTACCATACAAATAATGATACTAGATTTTTATTGCATGGAGGATAACCAACATTTTTTGGTTATAAAAAATCATAGTCATCTCCTTCTATGTAAGGTTGCAGCTCTCAAAAATAATAATACCATACTCTTGTAACAATATGATGGCACCTATGCCTCTGTCACTAGCATCACAACTCCTTAGAGAATTCTAGGAAGACTACTATAAGAGAAGAAGTAAGTAGATCCTCTAACTTATTGAAGATTTTATCTACAATACTATCCCAAAAGGAAGCTTCCTTCTTTAATCTATAAGTCAAAGGGACTATTATAGTTGCATAATTCTTGATAAACCTATAATAGAGTGATGAACATACAAAGAAATTCTTTAAGAGAGGTAGTATTTATAAGTGTTGGCCAATCTCTAACACATTGCACCTTTCTTAGGGTCAGCCTTGACACCCTCCTCACTAATGATGTGTATCTTTGTCTACATAAAAGAGCACTTTGTCTCCTTAATAAAGAGTCTATGATGTCTCAATACATCAAATATCTTTATTATGTGCAAGAGATGATTCTCCAATGATTAGTTGTAAATAAGGATATCATCAAAGCATACTAAGACAAATTTGAAGAGGAATGAATATAATATCTTGTTCATTAGAATCTATATAATGAAGGGACCTAAGAGGAGAGACAAAGAGAGAGAAAAAACTATGAAAGATAGAGGAGAGTGTAAAGGGGAGAGAAAGAGACTAGGAGAGAGAGATGGCTAGCAACAATGAAAGAACTGGAGAGAAGCTTGGGAAAGTGTGAGGACAAATTGTGTTTTTTAAAAAATAGTAGTTGTACATATGTCTTTCACACCTTTTATATGTCCCTGATTCATTTCCTTACATTCCATCCCTACTTAGATTTTTTTTTTGTCAAAAAAAAAGATGGAACTTATTACAATTTTCTAAGTGGTGAAAAGGGGCAAGATATTGCTATGTTTAGATGGTTAAAGACTCCCTAATCTTGAAAAATGGACATGATAATTGGAGAGTGTCAAAATAAGGACCAAACCCATACATATACATCGTGAATAAGCTATAAAGACAAGAATATGGTCACTGAGTCGTCAAGTAAGAGTTCTTTCTAATGGGCTCATCAAACACTACATCCTTGCTAATCAAGGTCTCCCAAGTGGATGGATAATAACACTTGTTGTAGGCCTTTAGATCTTGTGCATAGCCAAAAAAGACACTCTTTACAACTTTCAAATCTAACTTCTTTCTCTTTACATCAAGTACATGTATGTAAGCAATACAACCAAACACTTTAAGGTGGCTAATATCGAGCTTGTGCCCATACAATTTCTCATATGGAGTCAAGTCACAAAATTCTGGTTATAGGTGTTCTGTTTAACACATAAACAAATGTGAAAACTTCTTCAACCCAACAAGCATTTGGAAAGTTCTTTTCATTAAGCATTTCCCTGGCAACTTACATAAGTACACGATTCTTTCTCTCTCCCACCACACCATTCTATTGTGGTGTGTAAATGCATGTGAGCTGCCTTTTTATGCCATATTTTGCCAAGTACTTGTCAAAATATCTAGATACATATTCTCCACCTCCATTAGATCTTAGATTCATGAGATAAAACATCAAAACTCATTTTTAGCATGTATCTTTAAATCCTTGAATATGTCAAGCACCTCATCCTTGTGCTTCAAGATATACATCCATGTATATATGTTGAAATCATTGATAGATTACGCATAATACCTAGCACCACCAAAAGATACATTATGGGCATGACCCCATACATCCAAATGTATCAATTGGAAAGGTCAATAACTGTTTCTGACATGCTGCATAAATGGAAACCTTGCTTATTTCCCAAAATGATAGGCGAAATAGATATGTTCTAGATCAATGTGCTTAAACTTTGGCAGACCAAGTACAACCTGCTTTTGCTGCATATTTTTCAGCCTCTGAATATTGACATGACCAATGCATTTGTGCCAGATTTCTACATCCCAAAATGCTCCATTATCATGATGGGCAAACATGGCTGCTTTCAATTCAAGGATAGATGCATCCAAAGTGAACATTTTGCCATCTTTAGTGCCTTTATCAATCAATTTGTAGCCATTTCCATATTCTATAAAGCAACCATCTTTGTTGAATTTGACTTGCAGATTCTGTTCTACCATGTTCAACTGAAATAAATTCTTAGTAATGCACATGTAGTACATCATATAGACTCTTCTTTCTAGGATCATGCATAATTAGCAAAACCACACTTGTATGCTTAATATCATGCAGTGTGTCAGTGCATACATGTCCATGGGAACTTGCTGTCAACTCATCAAACCACTCACCATGTAGAGTCATATGATTAGATGCTTCTGAGTCTATATACCACTTTTCATCCTTGCCTTGCTTATATTCATTCTTAAAAACATGCTGCATGGCAAATGGCCTACCTCCTTGATCATCCTGTGTTTCACTGGAAGATGCAAAATTTCCATGTTGTTTGCCTTTTACCTTCATATCTACTTGCTTTTTATGACAATCATTTGCTCTGTGTCCATATCTTCCACAATAATGACAGTCTTTATCCTTGTTAGACTACTCATGTGACTGCCAAGATCCACCTTTGCCTCTAGGTGATCTCCCCCTGCTTCTAAAGGCTCCATATCCTTACTATCCTTGCACATTCGAGCTTTGCCATGCATTCTGTTGTTGCTTTCCATATTTATTCTGAGTATCTCCATGACCTCAAAAAACTCCACAATCTCTACCGCCTCTTGATTGCTGACTGGAGTACAATAGAGTATCTCTACTTTGAGAGGTACTTGAACCTATATTCAAGCCAAGCTTGACTTTCTCATGTAGCAGCACTGCAAGTAATTCATCCTAGTTAAGGGGGTCTACTATTATAGAAATAAAAGTATCAAATGCTTTGTTCTCCTTGCCTAATCCATTTAATGTATCTGCAATCATGTCATCCTCTGAGACTTTAGAACCAATAGTAGCAAGCTAATCTGCTATGGTTTTAATCTCTCTCATATAAGCTTGAATGCTCCTACCATTTCTAGACATATTATTAAATTGCTGCTTCACTTGTATCTTCCTTGAGTAATAGTACCATAATTCTTCATGAGACTATCCCAACCATCATTTGGGGACTAACAACTTGTAATTTGCATAACCATTGCATGAGAAATGCATAAAAAGAACCAATGTAACACTTTGCTTGCTCTTTCCAACCACTATCGATGAGCTCTCCATTGATCATGAGTCAGATTCCATTTAGGAAGTTCAGGTTCTGCTTTTGCCCCCGTACACAAACCCCACTAGCCTCTGCCAATCAATAAATTTTGCATCCTAAAATTCCACAAAGCAAAGTTTGTATTATCATGTAACGTGCCCGCCTGTCAGCTGTCTAAGCACGTTTTAGCAGTCCATCAAGAAATGAATCTAAGCATTGTCGTTCGATACTCCTAGGGAATGTTTCGGGGTTTTTCGCCTAGGGTTTTCCGAGTCCGCCTCGCAACGGACGGCCGAACCCACTATGATCGACCTGAAATTTGGGTTCCTAATAGACAAGGTCTCCTGACAGCATTCTAGCGTCGGGTTCTAGACATCCTACTTTACGCAGAGATACCCAAGCCAAAGCTGACCTATACCACACTTGGTTCAAAGAGAATGGGAAACGAGAGGGATGCGCTGCTCGACCTCTCTGCCTATAGGGCATAGTCCCATTCTAGTCCCCTAAAACGGCATGAATCGGGGTTCTAACCTAACAATTCCTAAAGTTCAAACGTTGGTAAGACCTTGTGAGAAGCCTCCCAATTTTTCAGGACCACCCTGCCATAGGACGAACCTGTCGGGGATTCCACACACCCGCTTCCCTTGATAGCTTTAGTTTTCTAATTAGGTCCTACCACATTTATGTGCGACATTTAAAACTAGCTTCATTAATTAAGCCTTTTAGGGAGTAGGGTTCATTCATGCGTAATTTACAACACAGACACGAAAACAAAACAAGTAGTCCCTTTGACAAATAAGTTCTTTAACTTATCTTCAACGTAATCTTTGTCTCTTGCCCGCCAAGAATGAAGATAGAGTCAAAGACTTGGCTTACAGGTTGGCCCATTTCAAAAATAAAGATAGTGTCAAAGACTTCATTGTGTTGAGACAAGAATGCTAGGAGGGCATTGCAACATGGACTCCATGCCAAGGCATCCAAGCCTAGTACCAACTTGGGAGTAGAGGAGCAATGAGCCCATCCAATCTTAATTGGCTTTCCTCACAAAAACTCGCATTGCTAGGGCTTGGGGAGCCAAAGCAATAAGTGCAACCACCTCAACAAGAGCCAATGGAGCTAATTTAAGAAGAAGGGTCTGATTTTGAACAAGACCAACAAGAGGACGAATAAGTGCAAGAACCAAGGCCCCCTTTGTAGCCACAAGCACAGCCAAAAGAGTAAGGGGAGGAAGCTATGCCACCTGAATGGATGGTGGAGATGAGGCACAAATGTATAGAACATGTGAAACTCACTCGTAGGAAGCTCTAAGCCAAGACACTGCAAGTTTCACAAGTGGCCATTCCTCAAAGCGAGGGATGTGACCCTGTCAACTAGGCCTAAGAACTTGTAGTATGGGAGCAATGGAAAAACTATGGCCACCCTTTCCAGTTCTCCTTCACCTTCCCTCATACATTGGATAGAGTATTGTCTCCCAAGGTGGTGAAGAATGTCATTAAGCTTCCAACAAGGCTAGGAAGGAGATGGCTATTATTGGGAAGATAAGGTGGTGGAGGTACCCTAGAGAGTGGAGGGATATGAGGCTCAGCCTAGGTAGCACAAAAAACATATGGGACTCTAACTTAGAGACCTGGATAGATTTCTGCAACACCCTATCACATGAACAGGATGACCCTACCTACATGCCCTACCTGAGAAGGATTGAAGTTGACTTCAACTAGGAGACGCATGGTAGATATGGCTTCCCTTTGGTCTATAATGTTAATGTCTCAATCCCTGAAGGAAGCATAATCTTCACTAAAAGGGACCTTTGCCCATCCATAGTAGGTTTCCTCAAATACTTCTCCTCATGCCCCAATCCTGCCTTCATCACCACCTATAACTACCATTGTCTATTGTGCAAATATTATTAAAGGAAAAACCTACTATAGAGGAAGAGCGGTTGTCACCCCTCTTTTTTATATCGATGTTGAAATAGATAGTTGTGCAATGGTATGCCTCATGATGAGAGCCACCCTCTTGCCAGCATTTTGTATGAACCTCTTAGAAGACATGAGTGATAGTAGATTCACTCGGTGTAACCAATCATTTTTTTCATCTACTCCACTCAATGTAAGAGCTAACTTGAAGGGGAATCTACAAAGTAGGGCCTTCCTAATAAGCAAAGCCATCAAGCTGCCATGTAGCCCCTTGCTCATGAATGGGATGCTTCTTAGTATGCTCCCTTTATAATTCAAAAAAAAGAGGAAAAAATAAAAGAAAACGAAAAGAAAAGAAAAGATAAAGGAAATGGACAAGAAGGAAAGAAGTGGAGAGAAAAGAAACACAAGAATGAAATAAGCCCTTTTGTACTCTATGAGAATCATAAGCACTACACCTAGGGACCACCCTAGCCCCTCTCCCACATCACAACTTAGGGCACATCAAGGGTGGAACATTACTGATAGACATGTCTCCCTAAGTCACTCACAACACCCCCATTTCGATGAACTAGGTCCTCAAGCGCGAAACAACACCTTAGGCTTGCCTATGATTCAATCCATCTCCCAATTCCACTATCACTTGCATGGTGCACTACATGGTAAGGTAGACACAACCCCCCTAGGGAGTGCACTCTTTTTCTTTTAAGAAACATGGTACGACGGCATAGCAAACCAACACCTACAAAGGCCTTCTTCAACCAATCATCTATCTTTGCTATCGGCAACCTCCCAAACTCACTTCATAAAGCATGCCCAACATGACCCGCCTCCCCAACAACCCGAAGAACCATTTCTTATCCATCCTCTATTAAATCAGCCCATACCATCAGGTGCCATGGGGGTAAATGTTACATCCTCAGAATACCAAGGCAAAAAAACCAAAAAATTTGGAAATGGAGAATAGTCCCAAGGTGAAAGAAAAATGGAAGAGAAAGACACACAGAAAAAAATCTGAAGACATATAGGAAAAAGCCTCAAATGTAAAAGGAAGCACACAATAATAAGTGCACTATGATATGATGGCAAGAAAAGCATCAGGTGCATTGCAATTCATTTTGTAAAAGAATGTCGACCTCTCTCTCCCGTGCACATTATAAAGAATGAGAGGTGTAGGTTAAGGCCGATGCTTATAGGAAGGAGAAAAAAGTTGAGTAGAGAAATGAACAAAGGCCAACCAAAAAGTGGATGGCCATCCAAGGAAGGGATAAAGGCATATATATAAGTTAAGAAATGAATAAAGAAGCTCATTCTTGTGTGTGGCCAAACTTGCTCTCTTCTTTGATGATATTCTAGCTTACTTCAATGAAGAAGAAAAACATCGAGACTACCTTTGAATCATCCTTTCATTGTATCCTTACACACTATAGAGTCACTGAATGAAGAGATTTGATTTTAGTCTTTCTCTCTCCTCTCTCCTCTCTCCTCTCTCCTCTCTCCTCTCTCCTCTCTCCTCTCTCCTCTCTCCTCTCTCCTCTCTCCTCTCTCCTCTTGTTGTATGTTTCTATGGGCTAATATATGAGAGAAGGGGTAGGTTGAGATGAAAGATTTTGATCGAGCAATGATGCGAGAGCGCAAAGAAGCATAGATTGGGATTGGAAGGATCATCAATGGAGTTGTTGGAAAGTGTTAGCGTGCCTCCAATTATGAAATACATACATCATAAGAAAGCACAATTTCATGAGTAAGTCATAGATTTCATCTTTTGTTTGAAAATGGTTGAAAATGATTGTATCTGGTTGCCGATGCTTTGATTTATCAGCAATGTTGAAGTAATCACGAAAAATCAGTCGTATAATAATTTTATGCTAAACACGCAAAACTTACAATATTACTATTTAAGAAAAATTATGTGTTTTTTGGATTTTGTCGTGCATATAGTGTTCCTATGGGTTGAAATATGATAAGAAAATCATTCTTGGTAAGATCAATCAATCTAAATCGGTAAATCAATAAATATCAATAATTATTTATAAATAAAGAGCAAAAAATAAGAAAATTTTGATTTTTCGCATCCAAAAAATAAAAAATAATATTTATGTTTGTGAATGTATAGTAGAGCTAAAGCATGAGTTTTAGCCTCAGTTCAGTCCTATCTCTATGTTAAAGTTGGTTTTTATTGCTTTTGTGAAAGAAAAATACATGAAAAGTATGCCTTAAACCTACCAACCAATGCATCACTTTAAATGGTAAGGAGAAAGGGGTTGTTGAGTGCTTGAAGTACACTGAATTCTAATGTTTTATGATGCATGGTATGTAGGTGCAGTGTTTTTTAAAATTAAAAAAGTCTAGTAGCATAAGAAGGCTCGATGTACTAGCCTTAAGGAGCGCAATAATTGCGGTTGAGAAGAAAAACAGGAAAAGAACCGTTTTTGCACTTTCACGATGTTGATTGTTAATAAATAAACTTGTTTGAGCATGATAGTCATACATAATTGCATTTCACGCACCATATGGTATTATCCTGGATGCATAGCAACTGTTTTTTAATGAGCGATGACCTATGTTTGAGAGTATGAGGTACCCTAAGATGTAGGGTTAGATGTTTGGTTTCTTAGGGGATATTCAGTGAGGACTATCTATTATCTCCTAGATCAATTCATAAAAAGAGTGGAGCTTGTTTCAAATGTGTTCTATGTGTTCACGGCACATCTTAGGGATAATCCCTGAGGTGTAGGAGAGTCGTAGTGGAGCCATGGCAATCAACCAAGGAATGCTCCCTTTGTATGTGCCTACATGGTATATAACACCGATATGTTTAGGGACTCCCTCTGAGGAGTGTGGGGAAGGATATCCATTAGATTACAAATCATGCAAACTCAAAACTTCTATATTAGAGGTTAGAGGAGTATATCCCTTAGACGCTCCTGGCCACAAGGCCATGTGGGGTGGTTTGAGGTGAGTAGTAGAGGCCCGACTAGTGCCATAGAGCCAATGTCACGGGCCCGTTTTAGGTCCCAACAACATTCCATGTGCACATTCATGTATCAAAGTTCACTGTGGGAGATGTCTTGCTCCAACCTGGTGAACATAATCTCAATTATCCTATGAGCTTTGCTAGCAAACATGAGAGCAGATTTTTGGAACCCATTTTTGAAGTGGAAAAGTACCTGGGAGACATAAAAGACCAAATTTTCATGCAAAATGAAACGGTTACGAATCGATGAGCTGGATTTTTCCTAGATGGACTCTGATGCCAAGAATGCAATGCAAGTCTCGATTCGTCAATCACAATCCGTTTGACCCCCCATTTAGTCCCTGCAAGGTTTCGCATTATAAAGCAACTATGTGATCCAAGAGCTAGAAAGTGCATGATGGAGGCCAATAGATTTGAACACCATGAAGCCAGCCATTCAGTCTGTTCACGAATTGGAGTTTGTTTGGGTCTCCATTCTACAAAAATCCACTTGCTGAGAGCAATGTAAAAAGTCCAAACTTAAACTAGTTTTTTTGGTTTAAAAGCTTAATAGCTTAACTAAAGGCTAAACCAAAAAACATGAATCGTAGGGCGGGGGGTATTTTTCGGCACCTCCTTGATTTAAAAAATGATTTTTGCAATCCTTTTCCATCAAGGGAATGGAAGAACATAGCAAGAAAAAGAATTTTCACACTTCCCATCACCAAAATCCATTCAGAAAATGATACATTCTATCAAGAGATCAATTTTTAGTCTTCGTCTCTCCTCTCTCCTATTGTGTGTTTCCATGGTTGATTCTATGAGAGAAGGGGGTGGACTGAAATGATAGATTTTGATCATGGGATGATATTAGAGTTCAAAGGAGAGTATAGCGAGGTCAGAAGGATTATCACTAGGGCTGTTGGAAAGTATTAGTGGGCCTCCAATCATGAGATATGTACGTCATAAGGCACGATTATATGAGTAAGCAGTAGATTTTATTGTTTTATGATAAATTTTGGTTGGAAATGGTTGCATTTGGTTACCAATGCTCTGATATATAAAAAATGTTAAAGAGATAAAGAAAAATCACTCATCCAATAATTTCTTTGTAAACATGCCAAACCTGCAACATTGTAGAGTTTAAGGAAAATCATGTGATTTTGGGGTTTTGTTATGCACATGGTATTCGTCTGGGATGAAATATTGTAAAAAAATAATTCTTAGTAAGATCAATCAGTCTAAATTACTAAATAAAAATTTTAAATATTTATCAATAAATAAATAGTAAAAAATAAGAAAAATAGCCAACAATAGAGTTTTTGCATCCCAAAAAGAGAAAAAAAATAATATTTGTATTTGTAAATGTATGATAAGAATAAGGCATGAGGCTTAGCCTTAGTTCAGCTCTATCTCTATGTTAAGGTGGGTGTTTATTTCTTTAATGAAGAAAAAATGCATTGAAAATACACTCTAAATCTACCCCACTGAATGCACAACCTTAAGCGGTAGGGAGAAGGGGGGTTTAAGTGCTTATAATACATTGAATTATTATTATTTTTAATACATGGCATATAGGACACCTGTGGTTTAAAAATAAGAGGGTCCAGTAGCACAAGAATGCTTGGTGTTGGCCCTAAGCAACGCAACAATCTCGATTAGAAGAAATGCATGAAAATAATTGTTTCTATTGACAATGCTATTTGTTAATGAATAAAATTATTTGAGTATTATAAATCATACACAATTGCATTGCACACAAAACATATGGTATCATCCTCGATACACATTAATTATTTTCATGAATGATGATCTATGTTGAGGAGGTGAGGTAGCCTCAGCTATAGGGTTAGTGGTTCATTCCTAGGGAAATATTTGGTGAGGACTATTTATTATCTCCTAGATCAATCGATTGAAAGAGTGGATTATGTGTCCTACATGATTTATGTGTTGATGGTGCATCTTGGGGCCAATCCCCGAGGTGTAGAAGAGTCGTAGTGAGGCCACGACAATCTGTCAAGGGGCACTCCCTTTGTCTATGCTTACGTGGTGTATTACATCGATATGTATAGGAACTCCCTGTGAGGAGTGTGGGAAGGGTTATCCATTAGATTGCAATCCATACAAAAGCAAAGTTTTGTATTTGAGGTTAGGGTAGTATACCCCTTAGATGTTCCTAGATCCAGGAGGTTAGAGGGGTGTTTTGGGTGTGTAGTAGAGGCCCGGCTAGTGCCATAGAGGCAATATCGGGTTTGTTTTAGGTACCAATAGGTGGTGCATTTTTCGGGAGCCACTAATAAGTGGCAGTCTCTAAATCTCGGTCATTAGGACAATTTATTAATTATGCCAAAAGGCTGTGAAATAGATCCAAAAGATCATCAAGCCAAACTTTAGAAGAAAGAAAGAGTTGAATGGGCTAGATGGCAGGCCGAAATTATTAGGAGATATTCTCTACAAAGGAGTAGTCTGATATGTCAAGATTGTGGGAGAGAAGGAAGGAGTCTCACTTTAGCTTTCTTGCTTGCACAATGGGGGAATACACACAAAGGTGGAGGCTGAAAAACAGTTTTCCTCTTCTTAGTTATGTAAGCCAAAAAGAAGTCTCATACAAAGAAATAGAAGAACCCTATATATGGGTCTCAAACCAAAGACAACTAACTAAGGTGGCATACTAACTGAGCCACGAACTAGAGTAGATAAGGATAGCTATCATCTAGCTATTATTCATGGGCGGTGTACCAACCGCATCTACAACTGAGAAGTTGGGTGACATAAATGCACAACGGTCACCCTGGCATATCACGAGTGGAGCTCGATATCTCAACACTCCCCCTCGAGCTCAATCCCAATTCCTGCACACCAAGCAGGTCTCTGAACTTGCGTAACTTCTCTGTGCCCAATGCCTTCGTAAATATGTCAGCTACATGATCCTCTATGCTGACATAAACTAGATCAATAAGACCTAGTAAAACCCTCTCCCACACATAGTGATAATGCACCTCAATGTGCTTTGTTCTAGCATGATAGACTGGGTTATTTGCCAAGTGTATACTGCTCATGTTGTCACAATAAATGACAACTGGCCCATCTGTAGGCTGATGCATATCATAAAGTAGCTTATGCAACCAAGCTACCTCACATGCAGCCATTGCTGCACCCTTGTACTTGGCCTCTGTGCTCAATAAGGCAACTATAGGCTGTTTCTTGCTGCTCCAAGTGACTGCAGCACTCCCAAAAGAGAACACATATCCATTGGTAGATCGTCTATCAGAAATACTACTAGCCCAATCAACATCAGTGTATCCATGCAGCTGTATCTAAACCCCAGTCTCATAAAATCGTCCATACTGCAATGTGGACTTCACATACCTGAGTATGCGTCTAGCCGCATCCAAATGCGGTTTCCTTGGAGCCTGCATAAACTGACTTACCAATCCAACAGCATAGCTCAAATTTGGCCTGGTAATAGTCATATAAATCAAACTTCCTACTATGCGTCTGTACATAGTAGGGTCTTCCAGAAGCTCACCCGCATCTGTGCTCAGCTTCACATTCTGCTCCAAAGGAACTGAAATAGGCTTACAGCCTGTCATCCCATATTTGGACAGCATGTCCAATCCATACTGCCTTTGCAAGAGCTGTATCCCACTTGGTGATCTAATCACCTCAATGCCCAAGAAATAACGCAGCTCTCCCAAATCCTTCATCTCAAACTTTTGCTTCAATAGCATTTTCACATAAATGATATATTCATCACTGTCACCTGTCATAATCAAATCATCGACATAAATGACAAGTAGCATAATACCTTTCTCTGTTTTTTGCACATAAAGTGAGAAATTTGCCTTGGAAATCTGAAAGCCAATAGTGACAAGATACTGTCCTATCTTGTCAGACCATGCTCTAGGTGCTTGCTTCAAGCCATACAATTCTTTCTTCAACCTGCAAACAAACTCAGGATGAACAGCATGCACATAACCTGGTGGCTGCTCCATATAGACCTCTTCTTGCAAATCACCATACAAGAAGGCATTCTTTACATCCATCTGATGTAAAGACCATCCCTTTGATGCAGCCATAGCAATGACTGCTCTTACGGTTTCCATCCTTGTAACCAGACTGAATGTTTCTTCATAATCAATGCCATATATTTGTGCATACCCCTTGACTACTAATATTGCCTTGTATCTATTCACGGAACCATCTGCATTGTGTTTCACCTTATAAACCCACTTACAGCCAATTGCATTCTTACCTTTAGGCAAAGGTACCAATTCCCATGTAGCATTTTCTTCCAAGGCATCCATTTCTTCATCCATGGCTTTCTCCCATTTTTCTTTTCCCATGGCTTGCTCAAAAGAAGTGGGTTATGGTTCCTATATCACTTTGACCATATATGCATAGTGAATGGCTGTAAATCCATCATATCTCATCCTATCAACAAGATACCTAACTCTGGTAGACCTGCGCAAAGTAGGTTCACTCCCAGGTGCTCTCAAAACATCCCTGGTCTTCCTTACTCCAGGTGTAACAATAGAAGGAATACCCAACACATCATCAATGCTCTGTTCTGAGCCACTGGATTCACCATCCACATAAGAGTGACCTGCATTCACATCAAACATGGGCTAATCTACCTTCTCTTTTCCTTTTCGTGATACCTGCATACCACTATCTGCATTTCTTTGAGAAGATTCTCCTGATCTCAATCTGCCTATCCATGGCGAAGAATGTGAACCACTGCTAGAGGACGCTCTAGGTCCACTAATATTTTGTGACTGCTGATGTGAATTCTGTGCAGCATTACCGTTTTGTGCATCTACATCATCAATCACATTTACTGGTTTATACCAGCTACTCATCTCATAAAAAACAACATCTCTGCTCACTGTAAACTTACAAGTAGAAGGGTTATAGCATCTATACCCTTTTTGTTGTGCTGCAGAGAGTAACCAATAAAGATGCACTTCTCAGCTTTTGGATCCAACTTGGATCTCAACTCATCTGGCACATGTACATAGGCAATGCAACCAAAAATTTTCAAATGAGAAATATCTGGTTTCCTACCAGTATACCTCTCCTTTGGAGTCATCCCATGTATTGTTGCAGTGGGAGTCCTGTTCATTATGTAGACTGCTGTAGCAACTGCCTCAGCCCAATAAAAATCTGGCAAGTCTTTTTCATTGAGCATGGCACGAGATACCTCTCCAATATGCCTGTTTTTCCTTCTGCAATTCCATTTTGTTGTGGGGTATGACTGCATGAATATTGCTGCTTTATGCCATGCTCTTGCAGGAACCTTGCAAACTCATTTGAGAGGTACTCTCCCCCTCTATCTGACCTTAGGCATTTTATTTGCAGGCCTGTTTCTTTTTCAAACATAGCTTTAAGAGTTTTGAAATGCCCAAAAACTTCACTTTTCTTTTTCATAAAATACACCCAAACTTTTCTGCTATAGTCATCAATAAAAGTGACAAAATAATGACAGCCTCCAAGAGATGCAGCTTTAGTAGTCCACACATCAGAGTGGATTAATTCCAATGGCTTCTTACTCTCTTGAACATGTCTAGGAAATGGTTTCCTTGCCTGTTTTCCAAACTGACAGGCTTCACATACCTTATGCATTTCTGCAACCTTGAATTTAGGCAATCCTGCAACAATATTTTGGGCCTGCATTGATTTAAGTCGCTGTACATTAACATGACCAATGCGTTTATGCCAGATCTCAATATCTACAACTACACCTGTCCCATGTGCAAACATTGCTGCACTCAATTCAGACATGTCTGCATCCAACAAAAACATTCTGCCCTTCTTCTTTCCTTTTGCTATCAAGTGACCTTTATTTTTCATATCCTCAACAAAGCATCCATGAGGATTAAATCTGACCTGCAAGCCCTGCTCAACCATTTGACCAACAGAAACTAGATTCTTGGTGATATTTGGGACATGAAATACATTGGACAGGTATTTCTTTTTCCCATCCTGCATAAACAAAGGAATTTTTCCAGTCTGCACAATAGGATGTGCAGTATCATCACCAATCTCCACAAATCCTGGTTTTTCCATTTTCCTTACATCCTCCATCCATTCTGCATTACTTGTCATGTGATTTGATGCACCTGAGGCAACATACCACACATTGTTGCTTTCTTCTGCACTTGTCACAGAATTGTTCATGTGCTGCACCATAAACAAATGCTCATTTTTGTCATCACCCTGTCTACTAGAAGATGCATAATTCCCTTGTTGTAATTTCCCATTCATGATGTCATTCTGCTTTTTATAGCAGTCTTTAGCCATATGACCCATTTTACCACAGTAGTAGCATTCAACATTGTTGTTTGCATTTTGGCCTCTTTGCCATACACCACGACCTCTTTGGCTCCCCCTACCTCTAGAGTTACCACGTCCTCCTCCATAGGACTGGTTTTCTTGAGTTTACTGCATATTCTGATTTCTACCACGGCCTCCAGATCGGCTTCCTCTACCTCTTCCAGCATTTGAGTAGAAGATAGCTTCTTTTGATGTTCCTCCTGAAGAAGATGCACGACCATTTCTCTGCTCCTCAGAAATTAGAAGAGCAATCAACTCCTCAAAATCAGGAAGTCTTTCACGGACGGAAATGGAAGTTTGGAACTGTGCATAATCCTTTCCTAGACCATTCAAGGTCACAAAAACTAAATCATCATCTTCCACTGGTGACCCAATGGAAGCAAGTGCATCTGCAATCTTCTTCACCTTCATGTGGTAGTCATTGATGCTCATATTTTCTCTTTGCACATTATGCAACTCTTGCTTGAGCTGCATTTTCCTGGCTTGCGTATTTGTGCTATACATTTTTGACAAAGTATCCCATGCCTCCTTTGGCGTACTTGCATCCTGAATATGCACAATCATAGAGTCTGAAATGCTAATAGACAGCCAAAACATAACTTTCCTGGCTCTCTCATGCCATGCTTTAAATGCCTGCATTTGCTGTTGATTGGGAACATCAGGAAGAATTGGTTCTTCTTCATTTCCTGCAACAAATTCCCAATATCCTTTTCCCATAAGGAAATTCGTCATTCTAAACTTCCATGCTTGGAAGTTGTTCTTGTCAAGCTTTTCAGTGACAATCTGTGAGAGAGAATCAGACGCCATTACAGAACACTGCAAAAAATTCTGTCACTGCAAAGAACACAGCTTCAGCCTCACAAAGGCAAATATGCAAAACTGGCAAAAGTGGTATTTGACCACAGAGTCACTTCCTAGTGAAGATTTTGCATAAACAAGAACCAAGGATGATTTTGTAACTCCCAATGTCTCTACACACAAGCATACGATGCAATCTCTGTGGTAACTTTTCACCGACCTGTAGAACAATGGTCGCACAGCATAAAACAGGGCCTTTTCCTAAGTGTGTACAGAAAACTTCCGCCTTCAAAACAGGCCCCGAAATGGCCTCAAATAAAAAAATAGGGTCGCCAAGGGCTAAATCCCTATCCCGCAGCATATACTGCCCTCTTGCTTCACCGCGAAGGGCGTCTCAACCTGAGACAATGCACTCTTGCAATTTCCGGCTGTGCTACCTGCAGAGATCTGCTCCCAAAACAGAAAATGAAAGCAACATTGCTCCTCTTACCAAAACACCGCGAGCTTGGCTTGCTTTCTTGAGCTCCTTACCACGAACAAGGCTCTGATACCATGTTAAGATTGTGGGAGAGAAGGAAGGAGTCTCACTTGTAGCTTTCTTGCTTGCACAATGGGGGAATACACACAAAGGTGGAGGTTGAAAAACAAATTTCCTCTTCTTAGTTATGTAAGCCAAAAAGAAGTCTCATACAAAGAAATAGAAGAACCCTATATATGGGTCTCAAACCAAAGACAACTAACTAAGGTGGCATACTAACTGAGCCACGAACTAGAGTAGATAAGGATAGCTGTCATCTAGCTATTATTCATGGGCGGTGTACCAACTGCATCTACAACTGACAAGTCGGTGACATAAATACACAACGATCACCTTGGCATATCACGAGTGGAGCTCGATATCTCAACATGATATCCCTACAAGGGAGGGGTCTTAGAAACCATAGCCCCATGCATAGTCCATTTGGAGGAGGAAGTTCTAGTACTTCCCCTCTTCTAGTTAGTCAACCCACTTCGAGTGGAGTAATATCTCCCATCATTCAAACTCCTTTAGAGAATTCGGTCATCACCATAACATAACCCATTGCAATCCTAATAGGAACACCAAACTTGCTAGCCTTGGGATTATCCATTTTTAATGGGTTAGCAAAGGAAGATGCAAAACTTTATATCAATGAATTCCAAAAGTTAATGTTCAATTATTGAATCCAAGATGAAGAACACTTGATGATGTTCTTTAATATGACTCTAAAAGGACAAACTGTGGTATGGTATCACAGCCTAGAGGTTAGAACCATAGCTACAATTGATGCATTTTTTGTAGCCTTCCAAAGAGAGTTTTTCCTTGAAAGGGGAGGTCAATATTGGTTACGTGTTCTTAACATAACACATCAATAACCTCACAAGAATGTTCAAGGCTATGCCAAGAAATTGAAGGAAGTATTTTGTAAGTTGCAAACCTATATTTCTATTCTAGCTACTACTCACTTGCAATACTTTTTGCATGGGCTAGTCTTTAACATTTAACAGTCGACCAGTGGTGCTCTTGCTGACATTGATACGGCTATTACATGACCAAAGGAGGTAGATTCGCGATTACAAGTAGCCTATACCCCTAGGGAAAATTGGAATATGAGTCTAGGTGTTGGACATACTTTGGCATTGATAAATGGAGGTCAAGAGATGCCCATGAATACTCCTAATGGGAGAGGAAGCTTCATTCAGAGTGTGCCCATGTTGTCAACTCCTCCCAGTGTGACCATGCCTATGGCTAGTCAGATGGCTCCACCAAGTGTTGCAGGCCAAAAAATAAATTCTAAAGTTGTTCCTCCATGGAATCAATGGCCAACTCCTAATCAAGTGGTTAAGCCAATGGAATGACATGTAGACAATCGTGGCTATGAGTCAAGTGCCTCAAATTTCCTTGGTGAAGTTAAGGATATGATGAAGCATTATATTGACATGATCACTAAACAATATAGGCAAATAACTGTTGATGTCAATTCCCTTAAAAAGCATCACAATTTGATAGGGAGTTGACACCCTGAAGAGGGTGCCCCCTCAAGATTTAGCTATAAGTGGTGTGGCAGCCAACATTTCCCTAGGAATTGTCCAAATGTTAAATGTGACATATGAGAAAGTTTGACCGCTTAGCTAGTACCTATTACAGCAAGATTAGATCTCTCCAACAAGGAAGTAAAGATCTAGGTCCAGTTAAACATTAAGCACAAGCAAAAAATCTCCAACAAGATGAGGAGCCGAAACAAATACTGCAAAGAGGGAAAGTTGTAGAGATCCTACCTAGTGGCAGTGGAGTCAGTCTTATTGAAGTTTTTTGTGTTAACGGAATTGAAGCTTCTAATCTATGGGTTATTACCAAAGGTCAAAAGGGTAAAGACATTGACAAAGACAAGGCAAAACCTATCGAGGGAAACCCTATGCAAGATGAAGGGGATGCAAGTCCTTAATCCTGACATTGTAGGGGGATCTCTAAAAGCTGTTGAGATGGTAAAACTGATGCTAAGAAGGATAAGGAATTGTCAAAGAAGAAGATAAAATCCAAGAAAGAGACACCAAAGCCTATTCAAAGACCAAAGGAGAGAATGGTTTGGTGAGATAAGAGAGCTATTACCAGCTATCATGAATTTGATTTAGCGAGTTCTCTTTGCAAAGTTAAGTTGGATGATGTAAACCTCTTGTAGTTGATTAATTTGTCTCCAAGAGTATGTAAGAAATTGAAAAAGATTTTACATATGGGGTATATCGTGGTTCCCTTAGGAATAACATGAATAGGAGATAATTGGTTTGAGCATGTTGAAAAGCATTGTCCAAGGGTAGCATCATATGTTGATGGCATATTAGTAGATCATGCTATTGTAGACACGGGATTCTTTGTCAACATTATGAGTTCAGAATTGATGGAGAGGCTAGGGTTAGAAATAAAAAAAGATGCCTCCATGATTCTTCAGATGGCCGATGACAATGTTAAGACAACTTGAAGGGTGCATTACTGTGAATGTGGAATGCATTCTGGACTTTAGGGTGATTAGGTTTGTAAGGCAACCTAGCTATCAAGTATTGCTAGGCAGGCCATAGATCTTACAAGCAGACTGTCAGGTTGATATACCCGCCACTGGTCAGATGATCTTTGGTAGAGATGCTAGATGTGTAGTAGAAGATGCCTACCATGAATATCCTCAAAGTGAGAGAGTTCCTTTATCCCATTCTTTCAATTCCTCTTATAAATGTTCATATATGTACTTTGCATGCATAGATTAGAATAATTGAAAAAATACTCAGGTTGCATCTCGACTATGCATACTCGATTAAGCCCTTGTCTTTATTGCATGATGTATTGATAAATGTGAGCCATTACTCTCCAAAATGGGTTTTCATGGATGTCAAGTTCACTTAAGAAAAGATCCAACACTTTTAGGGAAAACAAGAGACGTCTTGCCTGGTATCTCAATGAGAGGCTCGAAATCCAAATGCTTTTTAGGAAAACATACAGGAAAACATGTAAGCATTACTTGGGAGCATTGGAGAGAGATGTATGGGATAACAACAAACATTGCAAGCACACCGTGACTTGCATTTCTAAGGATGGAGGTTTGGAGACGCCACAATGTCGTTCTAAAGCTCCTCAAGCAACAAAAGACAACCTAAACATATGTAGAAGAGTTCAAATGTTTGATTATAAATCTTGTTTAAGTGATAAAGGAGGCATGGGGAGAAAAGGATATCACATTTTATTTGGTAAGAGTTTTAATCCAATTTTTCTTTGAAATTTTTTCCAATGGCATAAAATGATTGTTACTCTCTTATATTTGCAACACATCCTTCATATCCATGGGCCTTACTTTGTGGAGGAGCAAGGTCCCCCTAGCAACTTATAGCAGCCAAGGCATGGAAAAATCTCAGTATCAAGCACATACAAGTTTTTTTCAAAGCATAAGACATGGAGGAGTTACAAAAAGCAATGCTCTTGAGGAGCTATTCAGCTAGTTTTTTTAAATGATAGCTTCAAATAATTAATACAAAAGATGAAAAATGAAACTTGAGAATTCATAGTACTTTTCAAGATAGAAAAGTACAAAACTAGCTCTTAAGAGCCTTTCTCCTCCTCTGGGAACTTTCCTCTATAAGATAGAAAATTTCTTCTCTTGTAGCCAACTATTGATTTTATATGAGTTTGAATTGTTGCCAAAGCATAAGATTAGAGGGCTAGAAAGTATCCTGCTGTAGAAGTAGAGAAACCAAGATCATAACTAGAAATCCTAATTGTTGTTTTCTCAAAAAACATCACCTTATGTACATTATATTGTAACTAAGAGAAACCAAGTAGCCTTGTAAGTGCATTGATACATAGTACAAGCCATGTTGCTTCCTTTGAGAAGATGTTATGAAATACCAAGAAAACATTGGGATCAATCCTTGCTAAGTAATGGCCAAGTGCAACATCTTTGAATGAACTAATACTAGCTCTTGACCCTTTCCCCGTCCGAAGAAGTTATCAAAATCTTCAATCTCCAACTGCAAAAAAGATGAATGTGAAATGAAAGTTGAAATCAAACATATTAATGTATCTTACAAAATCGGAGATAATAGTACCAATTGACTTTCATCATTCTCTAGCTTAGTTGGATTCCATATATTTATTGATGATTGTGCCTCATTGATATCTTCCAATTCTTTAACATACTTTAACTCCTTTCTTCAAAAATTGAAAATTCCTAGTCAGTCTTGAAGGTAGTTGAACTCCCCATCAGTAATCCCATTCTATTTCTTAGCATCCTTTTCCTTGTTGAAACAAAGAGAAAGGGAATCCCATGCATCAATAAACTTGTCATCTGTAATTTCAATGTCCAGTTTAAGTAAGTCTTCTTTTGATTCATTTTTGACATCAACAATGCCATTTGTAGCATTAGAAGCCTCTGCAATGATCGCTAAACAATAATCCTCCCTAAGATTGAAGAACCTTTGAATGTCTAATACCAATATGTATTCCTTATCCTTAATAGAAAGAATCTTTGAATGTCTAATAGCAATATGTATTCCTTATCCTTAATAGGGAAAGTTGGAAGAGTATAGAAAGAAGAGGAGTCACATACAATATCTACACTTACATGGCTTTCTTCAATTATGGTCTTAGCTTTGAATTGGTCAACATCTAGTTTGTCAGCAATATATGCTTCTTTTGCTAGGGATCTAAACATTCCTCTACATCCTTCTCATTTGCCATCTCATCCAAAAGGTAAAAGCTAGAACATTTTGGTTCCTTCATTTGTTGTTCATCAGATTTGACAAGATATTTAACAAGAGTATACACAATGAATGTAGCTACTTTTGACCTAAGCCTACATTTTCTAGAATGAGTAGAATAAAACAAATCATGTGCACAAAACCTGTCAAGAGAATGAGATGCACACTTCCTTGTGAACAGTTCCTTCTTTCAAGGTGAGCTCCCAATAGGTATATGAACATATTCCTTTGCATCCTTTTCAACCATAGGAAATACAAGACTTTCAAACTAAGCGAACTCCTTCATTTTTTTATTTTTTTTGCAAGAATTCAAGATATGGTCAATATCCTAGTCAAGGGGGTTGAAAATATCCTTTGCAACTCCATAGTAAGATAACTCCATGCCATTCTAAAGAAGAAATTCTAGGAGCCTTTCTGAGGGAGAAACCTTTGTGATCTAAGACAATCCAGGAACCCTCAATGGTGACTTACCTTTGATTGGGGACTTCCTAATAATTCCCACAATTTTTGCTGAGCAAGGAGAATAAGCACTAGGAATTTTAGGAGAAAAGGTAGGACAACCATAACCCCTTGACCCTGTGAAGACAATCTTCTTCTTTTCCTCTTTCGAGCGACTACATCTTGGAAGCTATCTTTTGATTCGAACATTGAGGGATGCATGATACAGTGTGAATAGATGAAGCCGACCACATAAAGAATGTCTACTCACTTCATATTGTAGGATGCATGATACAGCGTGAAAAGATGACGGCGACCATACATAGAATGCCTACTCACTTCGTATTGTAGGATGCACGATATGATGCAAAAAGAGGAAGCCAACCACACGAAGAATGCCTGCTCTATTTGTATCCTAGGATGCACGACATGGCATGAATAGATGAAGCCAACCAGACGAAGAATGGCTACTCACTTCGTATCATTGAATGCTACTACGATGCGAAAACAAACTCAACCACCTGATGAACGTCACTCCTCGCTTTGTATCGTGCTTCCCACAACAGCTGATGAAATTGCACCCAAAATGGCACGAGGAACTCGAGAACTAGCTTAGGAGGACTAAAACAAATCAAGTGCACAATTTGCTAAAAAAACCAAAATATGCCTTGTAACATGTATTTATAGACAATGGGAGGGATTTTCCACGTGGACAGCCACATCGATAGCCACGTGGATGCCCATGGCAAATGATAGCCAATAATAAGTGCCATGTGTCACATGCCACACAAGTATAAAAGATCGATCATGGCTTATGTGGCTCATTTTAGATATCTAGAATATGACACAAACAACAATCCCTCCCAGGTTGCCTCTATTTCATTTTGCGATATATCTACTTTGCTTTTGCATGTGCTTGTTTGCTTGTAGATGATATAAAGCAAGGAGACCACTTCCAGTGTTGATGCTTTTCCACCATTGTGTCATATCGACTCCTTAGGTTACAAAGTGAGACCACCTCCTATAAGACTTATACCGAGGCTTTCTAGGAAATTGAGCGAGGATTTAATCTGAAGGTAATAACAACAAGGATCATGTCTTTCTTGCATTTGATTTCTCATTATACGATGGTGTGAATAGGTCTTGAACCATGTCATAGTGCCGGAAACTCTTATGCCATATTTGTATTCCAACATACAGTGCGAATAGGTGTGTCATGGGATTGCAATTCCCTCCTCTCGTGCCATATATGTAGTCCATGATACAACATGAATAGGTCCTTTGCGGGATCCCAATACCCTCCTCTCGCACCGTATCTGTAGTCCACAATATGATGCAAATAGATCTTTTGCAAGATCACAATTCCCTCCTCTCATGTCATATCTATAGTCCTTGATTTGTGCCTCTATAGTCCATGATTGGTATGTCAACTCACTCGCCTTGCAGTCTGCTTTGTCCTCTCATGTGGTTTGTATTTTTTGATTGGTATGTCGTCCATAATTTTCTAGTAGCTTATGGCAATAAGGACAAAGTAGACTGCAAGGAAGGTCTATATAGACAACAAGAATAGTGATGAAGAGGCAAGGCCATCAGTGATTTCAAAAGCTTTGCCTCTTGAGATCCCTCCTACCCCTGGTTTTTCTCAATATCTTGCCATGAAATCAAAGCAATAAAGTGCAAAGACTATGTGTTCTCCTCCTACCCATGGCAAGCTTCATGTTGTGATCTTGCAGGATAGTCCTCTCTTACAACTGCTGAAATTTCAACCTCCCCTAGAGTACATATTCAACATACAGAGCAACCTGAGCAATTTGGACCTTCTTGTTCTCATGGAGGAGAGCCTTCCAAGCCAAAGAGAAAGAGAAGGTCTAGATTTTATTATGTTAAAAAGTGTTTTAGTGAGATAAGGAAGGCATAGAGAGCTACATAGCATGTCATTCCTGTTGAGATATCGAGCTCCACTCGTGATACGCCAGGGTGACCATTGTGTATTTATGTCACCGACTTGTCAGTTGCAGACGCGGTTGGTACACCGCCCATGAATAATAGCTACATGATAGCTATCCTTATCTACTCTAGTTCGTGGCTCAGTTAGTATGCCACCTTAGTTAGTTGAGTTTGGTTTGAGACCCATATAGAGGGTTCTTCTATTTCTTTGTACTAGAGTTCTTTTGGCTTACACAACTAAGAAGAGGAAAACTGTTTTCAGCCTCTACCCTTGTGTGTCTTCCCCCATTGTGCAAGCAAGAAAGCTTCAAGCGAGACTCCTTCCTTCTCTCCCACAATCTTGACATGGTATCAGAGACTTGTTCGTGGTAAGGAGCTCAAGAAAGCAAGCCAAGCTCGCGGTGTTCTGGTAAGAGGAGCATTGTTGCTTTCATTTTCTGTTTTGGGAGCAGATCTCTGCAGGTAGCACAGCCGGAAAGTGCAGGAGTGCATTGTCTCAGGTTGAGACGCCCTTCGCGGTGAAGCAAGAGGGCAGTATATGCTGCGCGAAGGGGCTTTAGCCCTCGGCGACCTTGTTTTTTTTATTTGAGGCCATTTCGGGGCCTGTTTTGGAGGCGGAAGTTTTCTGCACGCACTCAGGAAAAGGCCCAGTTTTATGCTGTGCAGCCACTGTTCTACAGGTCGGTGAATAGTTACTATAAAAATTGCTTTGTATGCTTGTGCGCAGAGACATTGGGAGTTACAGAATCATCCCTGTTGCCTGTTGATGCAAAATCGTCACTAGGAAGTGACTGTGTGGTCAAATACCACTTTCGCCAGTTTTGCAGATTTTCCCTTGTGAGGGTGAAGCTGTGGTTTTTGCAGTGACAGAATTTTTTGCAGTCTTCTGTAATGGCATCTGATTCTCTTTCACAGATTGTCACTGAAAAGCTTGACAAGAACAACTTCCAAGCATGGAAGTTTAGAATGACGAATTTCCTTATGGGAAAAGGATCTTGGGAATTTGTTGTAGGAAATGAAGAAGAACCAGTTCTTCCTGATGTTCCCAATCAACAGCAAATGCAGGCATTCAAAACATGGCATGAGAGAGCCAGGAAAGTTATGTATTGGCTATCTATCAGTATTTCAGACTCGATGATTGTGCATATTCAGGATGCAAGTACGCCAAAGGAGGCATGGGATACTTTGTCAAAAATGTATAGCACAAATACGCAAGCCAGGAAAATGCAGCTCAAGCAAGAGTTGCATAATGTGCAAAGAGAAAGTATGAGCATCAACGACTACCACATGAAGGTGAAGAAGATTGCAGATGCACTTGCTTCCATTGGGTCGCCAGTGGAAGATGATGATTTGGTTTCCGTGACCTTGAATGATCTAGGAAAGGATTATGCACAGTTCCGAACATCCATTTCTGTCCGTGAAAGATTTCCTAATTTTGAGGAGTTGATTGCTCTTCTACTTTCTGAGGAGCAGAGAAATGGTGGTGCATCTTCTTCAGGAGGAACTTCAAAAGAAGCTGTCTTCTACTCAAATGCTGGAAGAGGTAGAGGCAGAGGTAGAGGAGGCCGATTTGGAGGCCGTGGTAGAAATCAGAATATGCAGCAAACTCAAGAAAACCAGTCCTATGGAGGAGGACGTGGTAACTCTAGAGGCAGGGGGAGCCAAAGAGGTCGTGGTGGATGGCAAAGAGGTCAAAATGCAAACAGTAATGTTGAATGCTACTACTGTGGTAAAATGGGTCATATGGCTAAAGACTGCTATAAAAAGCAGAATGACATCATGAATGGAAAACTGCAACAAGGGAATTATGCATCTTCTAGCAGACAGGGTGATGACAGAAATGAGCATTTGTTCATGGTGCAGCACATGAACAATTCTGTGACAAGTGCAGAAGAAAGCAATGATGTATGGTATGTTGACTCAGGTGCATCAAACCACATGACAGGTCATGCAGAATGGATGGAGGATGCAAGGAAAATGGAAAAACCAGGATTTGTGGAGACTGGTGATGATACTGCACATCCTATTGTGCAAATTGGAAAAATTCCCTTGTCTATGCAGGATGGGAAAAAGAAATACATGTCCGATGTATTTCATGTCCCGAATATCACCAAGAATCTAGTTTCTGTCGGTCAAATGGTTGAGCAGGGCTTGCAGGTCAGATTTAATCCTCATGGATGCTTTGTTGAGGATATGAAAAATAAAGGTCGCTTGATAGTAAAAGGAAAGAAGAAGGGCAGAATGTTTACATTGGATGCAGACATGTCTGAATTGAGTGCAGCAATGTTTGCACATGGGACCGGTGTAGTTGCAGATATTGATATATGGCATAAACGCATTGGTCATGTTAATGTACAGCGACTTAAATCAATGCAGGCCCAAAATATTGTTGCAGGATTGCCAAAATTCAAGGTTGCAGAAATGCATAAGGTATGTGAAGCCTGTCAGTTTGGAAAACAGGCAAGGAGACCATTTCCTAGACATGTTCAAGAGAGTGAGAAGCCATTGGAATTAATCCACTCTGATGTGTGGACTACTAAAGCTGCATCTCTTGGAGGCTGTCATTATTTTGTCAGTTTTATTGATGACTATAGCAGAAAAGTTTGGGTGTATTTTATGAAAAAGAAAAGTGAAGTTTTTGGGCATTTCAAAACTCTTAAAGCTATGGTTGAAAAAGAAACAGGCTTGCAGATAAAATGCCTAAGGTCAGATGGAGGGGGAGAGTACCTCTCAAATGAGTTTGCAAGGTTCTTGCAGGAGCATGGCATAAAGCAGCAATATTCATGCAGTTATACCCCACAACAAAATGGAATTGCAGAAAGGAAAAACAGGCATATTGGAGAGGTATCTCGTGCCATGCTCAATGAAAAAGACTTGCCAGATTTTTATTGGGCTGAAGCACTTGCTACAGCAGTCTACATAATGAACAGGACTCCCACTGCAGCAATACATGGAATGACTCCAGAGGAGAGGTATACTGGTAGGAAACCAGATATTTCTCACTTGAAAATTTTTGGTTGCATTGCCTATGTACATGTGCCAGATGAGCTGAGATCCAAGTTGGATCCAAAAGCTGAGAAGTGCATCTTTATTGGTTACTCTCTGCAGCAAAAAGGGTATAGATGCTATAACCCTTCTACTCGTAAGTTTACAGTGAGCAGAGATGTTGTTTTTGATGAGATGAGTAGTTGGTATAAACCAGTAAATGTGATTGATGATGTAGATGCACAAAATGGTAATGCTGCACAGAATTCACAGCAGCAGTCACAAAATATTAGTGGACTTGGAGCGTCCTCTAGCAGTGGTTCACATTCTTCGCCATGGACAGGCAGATTGAGATCAGGAGAATCTTCTCAAAGCAACGCAGATAGTGGTATGCAGGTATCACGAAAAGGAAAAGAGAAGGTTGATCAGCCCATGTTTGATGTGAATGCAGGTCACTCTTATGTGGATGGTGAATCCAGTGGCTCAGAACAGAGCATTGATGATGAGTTGGGTATTCCTTCTATTGTTACACCTGGAGTAAGGAAGACCAGGGATGTTTTGAGAGCACCTGGGAGTGAACCTACTTTGCGCAGGTCTACCAGAGCTAGGTATCCTGTGGATAGGCTGAAATATGATGGATTTACAGCCATTCACTATGCATATATGGTCAAAGTGATACAGGAACCAGAACCCACATCTTTTAAGCAAGCCATGGGAAAAGAAAAATGGGAGAAAGCCATGGATGAAGAAATGGATGCCTTGGAAGCAAATGCTACATGGGAATTGGTACCTTTGCTTAAAGGTAAGAATGCAATTGGCTGTAAGTGGGTTTATAAGGTGAAGCACAATGCAGATGGTTCTGTGAACAGATATAAGGCAAGATTAGTAGTCAAGGGGTATGCACAAACATATGGCATTGACTATGAAGAAACATTCAGTCCGGTTGCAAGGATGGCAACGGTAAGAGCAGTCATTGCTATGGCTGTATCAAAGGGATGGTCTTTACATCAGATGGATGTAAAGAATGCCTTCTTGCATGGTGATTTGCAAGAAGAGGTCTATATGGAGCAGCCACCAGGTTATGTGCATGCTGTTTATCCTGAGTTTGTTTGCAGGTTGAAGAAAGCCTTGTATGGCTTGAAGCAAGCACCTAGAGCATGGTCTGACAAGATAGGACAGTATCTTGTCACTATTGGCTTTCAGATTTCCAAGGCAGATTTCTCACTTTATGTGAGAAAAACAGAGAAAGGTATTATGCTACTTGTCATTTATGTTGATGATTTGATTATGACAGGTGACAGTGATGAAGATATCCTTCATGTGAAAATGCTATTGAAGCAGAAGTTTGAGATGAAGGATTTGGGAGAGCTGCGTTATTTCTTGGGCATTGAGGTGATTAGATCACCAAGTGGGATACAGCTCTTGCAGAGGCAGTATGGATTGGACATGCTGTCCAAATATGGGATGACAGGCTGTAAGCCTATTTCAGTTCCTTTGGAGCAAAATGTGAAGTTGAGCACAGATGCAGGTGAGCTTCTAGAAGACCCTACTATGTACAGACGCATAGTAGGAAGTTTGATTTATATGACTATTACCAGGCCAGATTTGAGCTATGCTGTTGGATTGGTAAGTCAGTTTATGCAGGCTCCAAGGAAACCACATTTGGATGCGGCTAGACGCATACTTAGGTATGTGAAGTCCACATTGCAGTATGGACTATTTTATGAGACTGGGGTTCAGATACAGTTGCATGGATACACTGATGCTGATTGGGCTGGTAGTATTTCTGATAGACGATCTACCAGTGGATATATATTCTCTTTTGGGAGTACTGCAGTCACTTGGAGCAGCAAGAAACAGCCTACAGTTGCCTTGTCGAGCACAGAGGCTGAGTACAGGGGTGCAGCAATGGCTGCATGTGAGGTAGCTTGGTTGCATAAGCTACTTTATGATATGCATCAGTCTACAGATGGGCCAGTTGTCATTTATTGTGACAACATGAGTAGTATACACTTGGCAAATAACCCAGTCTATCATGCTAGAACAAAGCACATTGAGGTGCATTATCACTATGTGTGAGAGAGGGTTTTACTAGGTCTTGTTGATCTAGTTTATGTCAGCACAGAGGATCAGGTAGCTGACATATTCACGAAGGCATTGGGCGCAGAGAAGCTGCGCAAGTTCAGAGACCTGCTTGGTGTGCAGGAATTGGGATTGAGCTCGAGGGGGAGTGTTGAGATATCGAGCTCCACTCGTGATACGCCAGGGTGACCGTTGTGTATTTATGTCACCGACTTGTCAGTTGCAGACACGGTTGGTACACCGCCCATGAATAATAGCTACATGATAGCTATCCTTATCTACTCTAGTTCGTGACTCAGTTAGTATGCCACCTTAGTTAGTTGAGTTTGGTTTGAGACCCATATAGAGGGTTCTTCTATTTCTTTGTACTAGAGTTCTTTTGGCTTACACAACTAAGAAGAGGAAAACTGTTTTCAGCCTCCACCCTTGTGTGTCTTCCCCCATTGTGCAAGCAAGAAAGCTTCAAGCAAGACTCCTTCCTTCTCTCCCACAATCTTGACAATTCCAAAGACAGCTTCTATCAGAGTTTTCAAGGGAATTTTAGATAGATTATCAAGGGTGTCCAAACTGAAACTCACATACAAAAGAAATGGTAGCTTGCAGCCATTTTTTGTCTACAAGAGGCAACTAAAGACTTTGTTATTGACTTTAGCAATGATTCTTACATTGTTGTTGCTCATGCTCATAGGGTGACCTTGATGAACAAATATTTTAGTATGGTTAGCAGAATCAGGCATAGGTTTGACATGGTATTGAGGCCCTTGCCCACTATTGTGATAAAAAATCCTTTGAGATCCTTAACATTCTACCAAAATTGTCCCAGAGAGTGAAAGAGCCAAAGATCAAGGAGGTGACACATCTATACCCAACAAAGACTGTGTCCTAATAAGAGTTTATCCAACAAGAAAAACCACAAGAGGTTATAGAGTCTAAGGATGAAGTTTGCAAGAGAAAAGTTGTTGTCCTTGGCCCTATCAATTATAAGAGAATGGGGGAGATATATGGGCAAATGGTTGTCAATGTTTCTTACACTTCTAAGGAAGAGGACTATCTTAGTATATCTCTTGAGGATAAGTCCATGCTTGTTAAAAAAGATATTCAATTGTTAGATTCTGTAGTCTTTTGTTGCATAAGGTAAGGCATTTTGACTCTCAAAATTTTTAGTATATGGAATGAGGGTGTTGTTCATTGCAAATACCACTCCTTTGTTTTTGCTATTGGCTTTAGGGCGTTGATTTCTTCTCTCAACCAAGAAATATCTAAAATTATATTTATTATTGATCCACTATTATCAATGGAATTGTTTTCGAGATCTAGTTCAAACGTAGAAATATTTTTCAAAATGTTTGATTCAATCACAAACTACCTTTTTTTTTTCTTATGTCGAAAGGTATGCAATTTTACAATGGGGTTAATGCATACTTCTTTGTTGTATTCATACTTACTAACATTTTACTTTGCAGAGGACATTGGAACCTCATATATATTGATATACTCACCAAAGAAATTATCTTCATGTGACTCTCTTAGTGCTATCCACGGCCAAGAAAAATGTGAATTGAATAGAATACTCCTTGCTTTTTGGTTAATTGTTTATTTTATTTGATTTTCTATTTTAGTAATATGTTTCCATTTGCAGTGTTGGAGGGCTAGTTTCTATCTTTTTGGACACCACATATGAGGATATTTCTTATCCTTAAAAACCATTAGCTTTCTCCAAAAAAAAGTAGCTTTGCAAAGTGATACAAGTACTTGTGGTGGATGGAGAGTGATTTCGAATGTTTGCAGAACAATAGATTCAAATATAGTCAAGATAGATGGGGTGAATGCAAGTATTTTTCACATTTTTTATTTTTTGAGGAACCCTTTGAGTTTTTCAACTTGTTACATTTTTTCTCGCAATGCCAAGATTACCTTGATTCATACATGTGGTGGATAAGGGAGTGATGTATTGAGTTGATTTTGAATAAGGCAATCACACTAATTGACCCCGACTCCGCTCCACAAAAGTCTTCAACTAAGAGTAAGGGCAAGGGCAAGTCATCTAGAAAGACTAGTAAGGTGAACTCCAAAAGAAAGGAATAGAAACACTTTCTCCGATGGAGTCTCATCCATTTGCTCTTTAGTAGCCCCTGAAGAGAAGAGGGTCCCTATCAAAGTCAAATTCTTCCAGCAACCAAAGAAAAAAGCCATTGTAAGGAGACTAGAAATCTTTGCAAAAAGTGATGAAAAAGTTACAAAGCCAAAATAAGATAAATAGATGCAAATGAAAACTAGGAGGAATCTCCATTGTTGTGTTGCATCCTTGTACTTGTATATTCTCACTTTAATTTTGTAACTCTTGATTCAATGAAAAGATTTTTATCCTATGTAAATGTAATAAATATTTTCATATTTATGGCTCAAAATTTACAATTGTGGGAAGCAACTCATACAAGAGAAAGAGCATTCAACTCTTTTTCCAAAATTTTTACCATTGAATTTGAACTTATATCCAAGGGATGCACTATCTAGTAGCTCCAAGGTATCCCTTACATCTTTAAGACTCCAATTGAAAGTGACATTTACCTCATTTTCTTCTTCATGTGCTATAACTTGCACCTTAAGTAGCTTGAAAGGCATGCGATTTGTAGTATCAGAATCCAAGGAAATCCAAATGCCTAATTTAAGTTTGTATCTCCTATAATCAAAGCCCAAAGCAAGAGTTTATCGTGCGATGTTGTAATACAAAGACAAGGATTGGGGACATATAATACACCTCATGGTATTGCCCTTATGGCCATATTCTCTAGATTTTCAAAGCCTTTCTATAATTTTTTCTAGTTCTTCTTCTGTAAAATTTCTACTTAGCCAAGATACATTTGTCCTTTGTAAATTTGCTATTTTGAAGCAGGCCACAAAGATATGCAAGGGTGTAAACCATTGACAATGTAACGTGCTTAAGTCACGACATGTTTAAGTAGTCCATGGGGAGTCTAATCTAAAAGATGCCACCTAGCACTCCCACAAAATGTCATAGGGTTTTTCAACTGGTGACTCCCGATTCTACTCCACAACAAAACGTATCGGCCAACCCTATTAGGATCAACTTGAGTCTTCCTAGGTTTTGTAGCATGCCTGCCTATCGACTATCCAAGCACATTTTTAGTGGTCCATCAACAAGAGGCGAATCTAAGCATCGCCGCTGGCTCTCCCATGGAATGTTATGGGGTTTGTCCTTGGGTTTCCCAAGTCCACCTTGCAACGGAATGCTCACCCACTAGGATTGACCTGAAATCCAGGTTCCTAGTGGTCAAGGTCCTGGACATCCTACTTTATGGAGAGATACCCGAGCCAAAGCAAACCCATGACACACTTGGTTCAAAGAGAATGGGAAACGAGAGGGATGCATTGCTCAACCTCTCTTCCATAGGGGCATAGTCCCATTCCAGTCCCCTAAAACAGCATGAATCCGGATCTAACTTAATAATACCTAAAGGTCAAACGCTGGTAAAACCTTGTGAGAAGCCTCCCAGTTCTCTAGGGGACCACCCTGCCATAGAACAGACCCATCCAGGGTGGTTCCGCCCCCACCCGCTTTCCTCAGTAGGCGTTCTTTAATTATCTAATTAGGTCATATCACATTTATGTGTGGCATTTAAAATCAGCTTCATTAATTAAGCCTTTTAGGGAAGAGGGTTCATCCGCGTAGTTTATGGCACAAACACGAATACAGAGCAAGAAATCCTTTGACAAACAAGTTCAAAAAAATTAGTTAACTTATCTTTACGTCAATCTTTGTCTCCTGCCCATACAAGAGAAATTATGTATCCCTTCTGTCCAACAGAAGTACCCAGTCCAAATCACATGGCACCATAATTCCTATCCATTATCTAGAATAGGATCTTCCAACGCCATAGACATCGGGCTCACGGCAATTTTCAACTCCGTTCTAGACTAGGCAAGGGGTGTCTAGAGCTCCACCTAACCTAAGAGTGAGACACAACTTCCGTGGTTGACCTTTTCACCAGTCGACCTTCGGCCCGTGAATTGAGTAGTGCCCTCTTGGGTTGAAACGTGATGTGACCTTGGAGATGATCCACCCGCACAAAATATGCTTCCTTAATTAATCCAATTAAGAATCAAGCATAATCAAGGTAATCAACCTAATATCATCTTCCAAGAAAACATTCATTTATTCCCCATGGCAACTTGTCATCACTGACCTACCATGCATTTGTCATTAAACACAAGCACTTGGAATAATCATCTAAATCACATCTCAATAATCAATTTAATGCAAAAGCATTTAGAACATTGTTAGATCAATCAATAAAACAATGATATCATTTTTCAAGATTGTAAGAATAGTCACGATAACCTTCCCATCACGTATTTGCTCTCCCCCTTGGGATCAGGAGCAGTTCTATGTAAAATTTTACTTAACACACCCTTCTTTTGGCTAAGGCATATGCTAAGGTTTCAAACATTGTACAAGACATAAGTTATATTAATCACTTACATTGATCAATAACCCAGCCTTCTTCCCAATAAGTACAAAAGCATCGGTCTTTCCCTCAACTCAGGTTTTCCTAACCCCTTGAGCTCTTTGCCTGCATTTGAGGTCCAGAGTTGTATTTTGTATCTAGCCCAATCCTCGAATTTGGATTGATAAGCATAGTCACTATCGAGCGGACCTCAAGGCATCTTAATCTTAATCCTGATGACCATTGCTTATACTACTACACACATCATCAATATTTGAATCTATCAAACATGAGTTATCAGTTTGTGTTATCAGCAAAAGCTTGGGGGCAAAGGCCTAGAGTTCCAAAGATGATTCTCTTTAGGCTAGGTCACTTGCCATGCAATCCATCAGGCATGCAAGTTGCATCATATACCTTTAAAGTGATGAAGATGCTCTACTATTGCAAGGACGAGAAGTCAACAATGCTTGAGCATTATATGTTGTTTATGAATTCATCGCATAGCATCTAAATACAATTAACTTCTCTTGATACACGTGTTTGGGAAATTCAATCATTTGAATACTTGCGATGTAGTTTATCCTTCTCAATGTACTATTCTCATGTGGGATAATATGGGTCTAATGCTCCTCATGTGGGAATCAAAGCAAGCATTCATCAATTTGGAAATATATTACTTACAATCGGTACTATAATTGGATAGGTAGTGATGCCCTTACTCGAGGCTTTCGTTGCGAGATTGCCATCCGTGTGTGACATTTTCTGCTTGGGGGCCATTCTCGATCTTTGTCTCCCCTAGACGCAAATCACACAAGACTTCCACACCTTTTCCTTAATTAGTGAGGGCCAATTGAGGAGAGAATGGAGCTTGTGAGTGGAGGATAATCTTGCGAGACAGGGTATAAATTCGTGGCCAATGAGGGGGGAAGAAAGGATGCATGTGGACACCCTCTAAGGAGGGGAAGAGAGGGAGAATCCTCCTTAGATTATTCTCTCTTTCTCTCTCAACCTCTTTGTCACCTCTTTCTCTCTCTCTCACCCTCCCTCTCTCTTTCAATTGGTAGCAAGTTGGCCTATGCTTGCTTTAGGGGGAAGGGGGGTTATAGGGGAAGGGTGGGGTAATATTGGGGGGGCATGTGGAAGAGGTGTGGTGGTGGTGGTCTTTCCCCACCCACCACCAGTCATAAGCATGATGGATTGGTCGAGAGGGGGGGAAGGTAATAGGCTCGTCACCTCCCTCCTCCATCATCGTCATCATTGTCTTCTTCCCCTTCACGTCGACACGTTCTTCCTCCCATCCATCATTACTCACGTCAACTTCCTCGTCGGCATCATTTTCCTTCTTTCCGTTGACATCATCACACTGTCCCCCTCCTTGCCACACCTGTTTGGTGTCAACCAGAGGGGGAGATTTTTTAAAAAATTTCAAATGACTTAATTTGTTCGAGGGGGTGGTTCCTGTGCAGGAGCGGAATGGAATATTACATCCTCTCCCCCTTAGAGAACTTGACATGTCCTCATCTCGAAAGAACTAGGGAAGACAAACATTAATGGGGCTTAAGGCCTCTGGGTTAGGACCCACCATGCATATGCTCCGCTACTCCTAATGACTCAAGAAGTGCAACTCATATTATTGCAATTTAATCGTAGGTACAAGAGTAGGATTTATTCCCAATATAAGTTGTATTACATGTCGATAAAATTTCTAGGGTTTCTAATGATCTTGGAGAGGTGGAGTGGGTTCTAAGTCTTCATCTTCATCTGATTCCTCTATATATCCATAGACTATGCTTGTGTAGCTTCATTTTCTTGGAGGCTCAATATCTTTTGGTATTCTGATTGGACGTGTCCTAGCTCATTGGAGTGGAAGCATTGATGGTAGGGACATCTCATACGGATGTGCCCTATCTCTCTACACGTATGGCATCTCTTGCCCTGATCTCGGGAATCCTCTTTGCCACAATTTCCCGATCCAAGTTCTTTGATGATTGGCTTTTCTCAAAGTAATGCATCTCACAAATCTTTTGGACGCATTGCTTCAATATGGTAGTTCAAATGAGTGTTCAGGCCATGGCAAAACTTGGATACTTGTTGTGTAATATCCATAGGTAGTGCATATTTTAGTAGGGTTACTAACTTTGAGTAGTAAGCTTCCAAGGTTAATTCGAGCTACTTGAGCTTGAAAAATTCATTCATCCTCAAAATCTGGTAGGTTGGCAGAAGGTATCATCTGCATATAGCATCTTTCAGTGATAGCGGCTTCAAAAATACCTTGATCTTTGCACCATTGCTTCCACCATATCCGAACCTTGCCAACTAAATTAAGTTTGGCTATCATTGATTGATTGGTAGAGGCAGTTCTGGAAGTAGAGAAATAATCATCCATAGACTCAATCCATATATTTGCCTCTGTTGCGACATCTACCCCTTCTCCATCAAACTCGAGTGCCTTAATTTGCTTAAGAAGGAATTTCTTCTCTTGCATGTCAGCATTCGTGGATGCAGAAGGTGCCTAACAAGTAAGTCATACCATTTAGGTTATTTTGTTTAAGATATGTCTATGAACCATACATAAATCAATCCCATATCATTACGAAGTTTTGCTCTGATGCCAACTGTAATGTGCTCGTGTATCGATTGTCCAAGCATGTTTTTAGCGGTCCATTGAGAGACAAATCTAAGCGACACCTCTCGGCACTCCCATGAAATGTTACGGGGTTTGTTGCCTAGGGTTTCTTGAGTCCCCCTTGCAACAGAATGTTCGTGGCTGAACCCACTAGGATCGACTTCAAATCCGGGTTCCTAGTGGTCAAGCTCTCCTGACAACATTTTAGTCCAAAACATTCTACTTTACATAGAGATACTCAAGCCAAAGCAAACCCATGCCACACTTGGTTCAAAGTGAATGGGAAACAAGAGGGATGCCTAGCTCAACCTCTCTGCCTGTAGGGCGTAGTCCCATTCTAGTCCCCTAAAATGGCATGAATCGGGTTCTAACTTAACAATACCTAAAGGTCAAACGATGATAAAACCTTGTGAAAAGCCTCCCAGTTCTTTGGGACCACCCTACCATAGGACAAACCTATCAGGGGTTCTGCCCACCCGCTTCCCTCAGTAGGCCTTCTTAAATTATCTAATTAGGTCCTATCACATTTATGTATGACATTTAAAATTATCTTCATTAATTAATCCTTTTAGGGAACAGGGTTTGTTCACGTGGTTTATGGCACATACGCAAATACAAAGCAAAGAAATCCTTTGACAAAAAAGTTCAAATAAATTCCTTAACTTATCTTCATGTTAATCTTTGTCTCCTGCCCATATAAGAGAAATTATGTATCCCTTCTGTCCAACATTAGTACCCGATCCAAATCACATGGCACCATAATTTCCATCCATTATTGTGAATAGGATCTTCCAACGCCACAGACGTTGGGCTCACGATAGTCTTCAACTCTGTTTTGGACTAGGCAAGGGGTGTCCAAAGCTCCACCTGACCCCAAGGGACCTAGGAGTGAGACACAACTTTTGTGGTTGGCCTTTTCACCACTCAACCTTCAGCCCATGAATCAAGCAGTGTCCTCTCGGGTTGAAACATGATGCAACCTTGGAGATGATCCACCTACGCAAAATATCCTTCCTTAATTAATCCAATTAAGAATCAAGCACAATCAAGGCAATTAGCCTAATATCATCTTCCAAGAAAACATTCCTTTATTCCCCATGGCAACTTATCGTCACTGACCTTTGCCATGCATTTTCCATCAAACATAAACACTTGGAATAATCATCCAAATCACATCCCAACAATCAGTTTAATGCAAAAGCATTTAGGACATTGTTAGATCAATCAATAAAACAATGATATCATTTTTCAACATTGCAAGAATAGTCACAATAACTTTCCCATCATGTATTTGCTCTCCCCCTTGGGATTAGGAGCCATTCTATGTAAAATTTACTTAATACACCCTTCTTCTAGCTAAGGCATATATTAAGGTTTCAAACATTGTACAATAGATAAGTTCTATTAATCACTTACATTGATCGATAACCCAACCTTATTCCTAACAAGTACAAAAGCATCAGTCTTTCCCTTGACTCAAGTTTTCCTAACCCCTTGAGCTCTCTACTTGCCTTTGAGGCCTGGAGTTGTTGTTTGTATCTAGCCCAATCCCCGAATTTGGATTGATAAACATAGTCGCTATCAAGCGGACCTCAAGGCATCTTAATCTTAATCCTTATGACCATTGCTTATACTCCTATGCACATCATCAAGATTCTGATCTATCAAATATGAGTTATCAGTTCATGTTATCAGCAAAAGCTTGGGCAAAGGCCTAGAGTTCTGAAGATGATTCTCTTTAGGATAGATCGCTTGCCATGCAATCCATTGGGCATGCAAGTTGCAGCATATACCTTTAAAGTGATGAAGACGCCCTACTATTGCAAGGACGGGAAGTTGACAAAATGTTTGAGCCTTATATGTTATTTATGAATTCATCACATAATATCTAAGTAGAGTTAACTTCTCTTGATACATGCATTTGGGGAATTCAATCCTTCGAACACTTGTGATGCAATTTATCCTTTTCAATGTCCTATTATTGTGCGGCACAATATGGGTCTAATTCTCCTCATGCGGGAATCAAAGCAAGCATTCATCAATTTGTAAGTATATTACTTACAATTGGTACTGTAGTTGGATAGGCAGTGATGCCCTTGATTGAGGCTTTTATTCTGGGATTGCCATCCACGTGTGACATTTTCTACCTGGGGGCCATTCTCGATCTTTGTCTCCCCTAGACGCGAATCGCACAAAACTTCCACTCCTTTTCCTTGATTAGTAGGGGCCAATTGGGGATAGAATTGTGCTTGCGAGTCGAGGATAATCTCGTGAGATGGGGTATAAATTCGCGGTCAAGAGGGGAAGAAAGGACGCATGTGGACACCCTCTAAGGAGGGGAACAGAAGGAGAATCCTCCTTAGATTATTCTCTCTTTCTCTCTCAACCTCTTTGTCACCTATTTCTCTCTCTCTCTCTCACCCTCTCTCTCTCTTTCAATTGGTGATAAGATGCCCTATGCTTGCTTTAGGGGGGTTTTTTAGGGGAAGGGTGGGATTTTTTTTTTGGGGGGGGGGGGGGGGGGGGCGTGTGGAAGAGGTGTGGTGGTGGTGATCTTTCCCAACCCACCACTTGTCATAAGCATGGTGGACTAGTCGAGAGGGGGGAGAAGGTAGTTGGCCCATGGCCTCCCTCCTCCATCATCACCATCATTGCCTTCTTTCCCTTCACATCGAACGTTCTTCCTCCCATCTGTTATCACTCACGTCAACTTCCTCGCTGGCATGGTTTTTCTTCTTTTCGTTGAAATCATCACACTGTCCCCCTCCTCGCCACCTGTCCACTGTTGATAGGGGGAAAAAAGATTTTTTTTAAAATTTCAAATGACTTAATTTTTTTGAGGGGGGATTCCCATGCGGGAGCGGAACAGAATATTACATGTTTCTAATGGTCAAGTCATTATACAGCCTTCTAGCATTCGAATCTAATTTTCACAGAGCATCTAAATCAAGACAAACTCATATTGCACTTGGTTCAAAGAGAATGTGAAATGAAAGGGATGCATTGCTCGACCTCTCTACTCGTAGGGTAAAGTCCCATTTCGATCCCCTAAAACGATATTAGCCAGGGTTCTACCCTAAATTATCTAAGGTCAATACGTCATCATGATTTGAATGTTGAGAAGCCTCCCAATTCTCTGGGACCACCGTGCCGTAGGACGAACCCGTCAGCAGGGGTTCCGCTCACCCACTTCCCTTGATAGCTTTAGTTTCCTACTTACCTAAGGGCACATTAGTGGTAACACATACAAGCAGTTTCCTTAATTAACTCATTAGTCACATGTTCCTTTTTATAATTTTATGCACTGATATGAAAACAAATCAGTCAAATTCCTTGAAAATAAACTTTATATTAAAATTTCAATTGAGATACAAATCTCGTCCATGGGACGATTCTTGCAATCCATAAGGCTGCGTCTTATTTTCCTCAAAGTTTTTGCCCTTGCACTAGTAAGAGGGCCTCGAGATTCCTTTTCGAGTCACATAGATCATCTGTAGGACCCGGAGGTACGAGAGGCCCGAGCATCCTCCTACGAACATACGTTTCTTACGGAGAGACTGCTCATAATGGGTTCGGTCCACATTCCCAATGTGCCTATCAAAAACACCCTTGGATAGGGTTGGCGGCTAGCTGGGGGTGCTCAATACACCTTTCCCAAGTGTTTCAACCTAAATCGATTTTGAAAGATTTTCTTCTGATCAATTCCTTTGTTAGATGACTCCTTTTCCAAACAAGTGTTTCTAAGTACAAACACAAGAAGAAGTACACAATATATACTAGACAATTCTTTATTCTCTTTGCCAAAGGAAATTCCGATTTGATGTGATAACATCTAGTCTCAAATTCATCCCTATTATCGTCCAAGATTTCTAATAAAATCCTATGTATTAATTTGAATTAGAGTTTGTCGCATAATTCATATAGTTACTTGAGGACTTTGAATCCTTTCAGCTTTAAGCAAGATGGGCCTTCAGAAGAATCCTTCAACTCTTTAGGGTTTGAAATTCTTTCAACTTCCTAGGAACCCTACGTATTCTATCACAAGTTTAATCTATGTTTTGTGAGATGTTATAGGATTTCCTATTATTTCAACCAAGAAAACGGATGTGGATGCATAAAATCTATATGGCTTGATTGCAGCTTAATGCATATTCTTGAAACTTTTCATATATATATTAGCATCAAATTTCCATGCAATTTAACGGCTTCTAAGTGCAATTTTAATTGATCACCTAAGATGAATGTGATGAACAAAATTTTCCTAGTACATTCATTATTTTGAAACATGCTCAATTAAGTTGCGATAATTAATGTAAACATTCTTTTCTCCCAATTTCTTTTCTCTAATATGACGGGGTGCATTTGATTCATAAGAGATACATTTTCCATAGTTGCGGTCCCTTGGTTCGTGGTTCCGTTGGTTGTGGTGGGAGTTTCAACGTTTAGAGAGATCTTTCGCTTGTAGGCCATCGTCCACAAGTGGATTCAAGAGATAAAGAAGGAGAAATGAATTTTAGATGGGAGAGTGTAAGAAAAGATGGCTTAATCAAAGACCGAGATAGGAGGAACTTAGCTAACTCTCTCTCTCTCTCTCTCTCTCTCTCTCTCTCTCTCTCTCTCTCTCTCTCTCTCTCTCTCTCTCTCTCTCTCTCTCTCTCTCTCTCTCTCTCTCTCTCTCTTGCAATCTCTTGGAGGGGTATCCTTCTACCTCCCTCTCACTCATAGCCTCTCAAGGTCTCCTTGTGCATTTTTAATTACTCCCCATGCCTCATATTTATAGCTAAACAAGAGAAGAAGGGTTGTGGCTAAGAAGAGAAGCTCTTTATGGAGGGGATCTTGGAAAAATCAGCAATTTGATGCTCAAATCACAATTTTGATAGTTCCGTAGGATCCAAAAGGGGGGTAAAAACCCAAGACACTTGATTAGAAAACTTCCAGATCACTCATTCTTCTCCATGTTGTTCGAAGTGCTACTTACTGTCTGTAAATTGTGATCACGACGCACACAATTTCGCCAATCGTTCTTTTTTGTACTAAATCTCCAAAACAAGATTAAAAAACCACTTTCTTTTTTTACATGACATCATGTTCTAAAAATCTCCATAGATTTTTAGGATATTTACAATAAGTAATATCTAAAATATGTTAGTTTTGCCCAAAAATCTAATATTTTTGGACTATCCATACTATACACATTAACACTAGTGATTCATATGGCTCATAACTCTCATTCACGTTGTAACTTCCATGAAGGGTGGCTATAGTCCTTGTCACCCGAAAAAAATATTAGATTATGACTCTTGATTTTTTTTATATTTTTAATTAAATAAAAATTATAAGTTATTAATGCTAGTTAGTTTTTACTTTAGTTAGTAACCTTACTAACTTATGTATTGACTAACTAACTTTTGAACTAACCAACTAATTTTTAATTGCGTGGAAGTATTACATGATCCTCCCCTTAGAGAAATCTAGATGTCCTCATCTCGAGAGAAACCATAGGTATTGTTGTTGAAGAGCATTCTTATCTATCCATGTAGCATCTTCTTTGTTGAGATGACAAGCTCAACACATGCGGACATTAATGATGGACCACCTGGTTAGATGGGTCCACACGTCTACACTTATCACGTCGGTGGTCATTATGACTCTCACATGGCCACTGACTCATTACTTATTATATTCAGGTTGTTACACCTATTTACAGCTGGCATAGTTATAGCGCCAGTCGACTAGTGTAGTCGGTTATGCATTGTTTGACTAAGTAGGCCACTTTCCTTTATGTTGTATCTTATCTATACTTTGTGTACATTGTAAAGTGTATGGTAGAAGAAGAAGAAACCAACAAGAAAATGTTTTGGCCTCCATCTCTCTTCTTGTCTCTTGAGTGAGCTTCTCCTTGTGCATTCTGTGTGTGTTCGGCGCAGCATCTTGAGCAAGTCCCCCCACCACACGATTCTTGACATGGTATCAGAGTTGCACCACTGATTGAAGCTGGTTTTGAAGGCTTAAGAGAAGGAGAGGAGCCAAGGATTCGAGCAAGCAAGCAATGGGTAAGAAGCTCTTTCATTCTCTACTTCTTCTCTTGGAGAATGCCTGTGGAGGCACTGGAAGCAGGGCAGAGCAAAAATCTCAGATTGCAGTGAGATTTGGTGTACGCGAAGAGCATTATGTATTCTGCAAATCATTCCTATAGGGCTTTCCCACTGCTATTTTGTCCATCCGAGGTCATTTCAGGTCCCGTTTTAGACTCGCAAGGTTGCAGACAGCAGTTCAAGATACCCTGTAATTTCAGTTGTGTCTACCATATACAAGTGCACAGGTTACAAATTTCAGATCTGTAAGTTCAAAGGTGTTTAGCACCGAATAAACACAAGGTTTATCTGCAAACTGGTTCAGATTGCATGTATTATTGAGCAGTCAGTGAAAAAGGCCGTCTGGTGTATTGCTGTGCACTACAGGTCGAGGGTTGCAGAAGATTTGCTTGTTGTTTGGTATTAGTTTTGTGATAATGGCAAAGAACAGTGGGAACCCCATCATTGAGAAGCTCGACAAGAACAACTACCCTTCATGGAAGTTTCGTTTCACGAACTTCCTTATTGGAAAAGGCCCCTACGAGTTTGTTTCAGGTGAAGAAAAGGAGCCAAAGGTGAGTACTGTAGAGAAGAGACAAAGGCATGGAAGGAATGGAATGCAAAAGACAAAAAGGTCATGTATTGGCTGTTTGCAGTAATTGATAATAATATGCTGGGACATATTAGAAATGCAGAGAATTCATATGTAGCTTGGACCATACTTGAAAGTATGTTTTCTGTAAATACAAAGGCACGAAAGATTCAACTCAAGCAAGAGTTGAATACATTGAAGAAAGGGAAGATATCTATCAATGAGTATGCAGTGAAGGTAAGGAGCATTGCAGATGCCTTAGCAGCGATTGATACAATGCCCGATGATGATGATTTGTTGTCGTCTACCTTGGGTGGACTTAAGAATGAAAAGGCTTGGAAGTCTTTTTTAACTTTCGTATATGTCAGAAAGCCATTTCCAGATTTCGATGAGTTGGTCTCCCTTATTATCACTGAAGAGATCAACATGCAGAGTGAGACATCTGAAAAAAGTGGTGAACAGGTCCAAGCTTTCTACTCCAGTTCAGGAAGGGGACGTGGCAAGTCCTCTTCAAGAGACCGTGGTACAGGACGTGGTAGTGACAACCAACAAAATAGATTGAGTCAGCAATTTGGCGATATGCAGGTTTCAGGAGGTCGTGGTAACTTTAGAGGCAGGGGGAGCTTTAGAGGAAGAGGTGGATGGCAGAACAGAGGTTCTAACATCTTTGATATTGTGTGTCACTACTGTGGCAAAACAGGTCATATTGCAGCCCAATGTTATGCTAAGAAAGATGATATTTGCAGTGGTAAGTTGCAGCAAGGAAACTATGCATCCTCTTCATGATAGAATGAAGACAAAAATGAACGTCTGTTTGTTATGTAGCATATGCTGAATGTTGTTACAGGAAAGGGAACACATGATGATGTTTGATATGTTGATTCAGGTGCATCCAATCATATGACCAACCATGCAGAATGGTTTGGAGAGATGCAGGATTTGCAAAATACAGGTTATGTGCAGACGGGTGATGATTCATGCCACCCAATTTCACACATTGGAAAATTTCCCTTGTCCTTGCATGATGGTAAGACAAGGAGTCTTTCAGATGTATTACATGTGCCATCTATTACAAAGAACTTGGTGTTAGTTGGTCAGATGGTAGAGCAAGGGCTGCAAGTCAGATTTAATGCAAAGGGCTGCTTTGTAGAAGATTCAATGACAAGTGTAGGTTGGTTGCAAAGGGAAGTAGAGTTGGACATATGTTTACTTTGGATGCTGGAATTCCTACTATGAATGCTACTATGTATGCCAAAGGAAAAGGTGTTGTTGCAGATATTGAAATTTGGCACAAACGCATTGGACATGCAAATGTACAAAGGATGAAATCAATGCAGTCCAAAGGGTTGGTTACAGGTTTGCCTACATTTAGAGTTGCAGAATTTCATAAGGTATGCGAAGCATGTCAGTTTGGTAAGCATGAAAGACAACCCTTTTCACATGACAGCGATGTAAGCAGAAATATCCTTGATGTTGTGCATACAGATATTTGGGGGCCTACACAAAATGTATCTCTTGGAGGTAGTTTATACTTTATCACATTCATTGATGATTGTTCGAGAAAGCTGTGGGTATATTTTATGAAGGAAAAGAGTGAAGCGTTTGAGCACTTTAGAACTTTCAAGGCTGCAGTTGAAAGAGAAACAGGCTTGAAAGTAAAGTGCTTGAGGTCAAATGGAGGGGGAGAGTACCTCTTGAATGAGTTCAGTGATTTTTTGAGGTCTCATGGGATAAAGAGACAGTTCACATGCAGGTATATCCCACAGCAAAATGGTGTTGCAAAAAGAAAAAACAGGCATATTGCAAAAGTTACACGGGCATTAATGGCTGAAAAGAATATGCCCAAACATTTTTGGTCTGAGGTTGTCCATACTGCTCTCTACATTATGAATAGAACTCCCACAGCTGCAGTTCATGGGATGACTCTTGAAGAATGCTTTACTTGCAAGAAGCTTGATGTATTGCACTTGAAGGTATTTGGTTGTGTTGCATATATTCATGTGCCAGATGAGCTATGGAAGAAGCTTGATCCAAAGGCAAAAAAATGTCTTTATTGGATACTCTTTAGAGCAGAAAGGGTATTCCTATTATAACCCTCTCACATGTAAGTTCAGAGTGAGCAGAGATGTCATCTTTTATGAAATGAGCAGTTGGTATGCATCTAGTGGTGATGCATTGGATGATGATCATGATCATGACACTCATGTGCAGGCTGAAAAGCAAGAATCATAGACTCTTAGTGGACCAAAGACATCATTTGGTAGTCCTTGGTCTGGGAGACCAAGGAGTAGCTCTACATCTTCAGGTGCATCTAGTAGCACTACATGTAAAGACAAAGGAAAGAATAAAGTGTTAGATGGCATTGATGCAGTTCTTGATGGAGACTCAAGTGGCTCAGAGAGCTTGGATGATGAGCTTGGTATTCTTTCTGTCAGGACACCAGGTGTATAGAGAGCTCATAGTAATGTAAAGGCTCCATTGAGTGATCCGATGGTACGTAGATCTAGCAGGGTCAGGTACCCTGTTAAAAATTTTGGTTTTGAAGGTTATGCAGCTCACCATTATGCTTATATGGTGAAACTAGTTGAGGATGTTGAGCCCACTTGCTTTGAGGATGCTGTTGATCATACTCATTGGGATGCAACAATGGATGAGGAGATGGCTGCATTAGAGGCCAATAAGACTTGGGATCTAGTACCATTGCCAAAGGGAAAGAAAGCTATTGGATGTAAGTGGGTTTATAAGATTAAGCACAATGCAGATGGTTCTATTAGTAGGTACAAAGCTAGGTTGGTTGCAAAAGGCTATGCCTAGAAATATGGCATAAATTATGAAGAAACCTTCAGTCTAGTTGCTAGGATAGCAATTGTCAGATGTGTGATTGCTTTGGCAGCAACCAAAGGTTGGAGGTTGCAGCAAATGGATGTGAATAATGCCTTCTTGCATGGTGATTTGCAAGAAGAAGTGTATATGGATCAGCCAGCAGGTTATGAAAATTTAGAGCATCCCACGTATGTATGCAGGTTGAAAAAGGCACTCTATGGGCTCAAGCAAGCACCTAGAGCATGGTCTGACAATATCAGAGAGTATCTTGTCAATATTGGCTTTTATGTTTGTGATGCTAATCACTCACTTTATGTGAGAAAGGGAGATGCAGGTTTGGCCATCATAGTCATCTATGTGGATGACTTGATTATTACAAGTGATAGTGATAGTGGGATTGCTGAAGTCAAGTACTTTTTGAAGAAGAAGTTTGAGATGAAGGATTTAGGTGAGCTAAGGTACTTCCTTGGCATTGAGGTGATCAGATGTGATGATGGTATATAGTTGTCACAAAGACAGTATGGCTTGGATATGTTGTCCAAGTATGGTATGATAGCATGCAAACCACTTTCAGACTCGTTGGAGCAGAATGTAAAGTTGAGTGCTGATGTTGGGGATGAGATAAAAGACCCTACTATGTTCAAGAGGATAGTGGGGAGTTTGATCTATATGACCATTACAAGGCTAGCAGACTTGAGCTACGTTGTTGGTCTTGTGAGTCAGTTTATGCAAGTATCTAGAAAGCCACATTTGGATGCAGTCAAACGCATATTGAGATATGTGAAGTCCACATTACATTATGGACTTTTCTATGAGGCAGGTACAGATGTACAGGTGTTTGGATACACAGATGCAGATTGGGCTAGTAGTATATCTGATAGAAGATCTACCAGTGGATACATGTTCTCTCTTGGTAGTGCAGCAGTTACTTGGAGCAGCAAAAAGCAATCTACAGTTGCTTTTTCGAGTACAAAGGCGAGTATAGAGGTACTACTATTGTAGCATGTGAGGTAGTATGGCTGCAAAAGTTATTGGCTGATTTAGATGTGCAACGTCGAAGGTCCAATTGTCATTTATTGTGACAGCATGAGCAGTATACAGTTGGCTAGGAACCTTGTGTTCCATGCCAGGACAAAACATATTGAGGTACACTACCACTTTGTGAGAGAGAAGGTACTAGCAGGTGAGATTGACTTGGTGTATATCAGCACACAGGATCAGATAGCTGACATCTTCATGAAGGCATTGGGTACATAGACGCTTCAAAAGTTTCGAAGCTTACTTGGAGTTGCAGAGATGTAGTTGAGCTTGAGGGGGAGTGTTGAGACGACAAGCTCAACACATGTAGACATTAATGATGGACTGCCTGGTTAGATAGATCCACATGTCTACACTTAGCACGTCGGTGGTCATTATGACTCTCACATGGCCACTGACTCATTACTTATTATATTCAGGTTGTTACACCTATTTACAGCTGGCATAGTTATAGCGCTAGTCGACTAGTGTAGTCGGTTATGCATTGTTTGAATTAGTAGGCCACTTTCCTTTATGTTGTATCTTCTCTATACTTTGCGTACATTGTAAAGTGTGTGGTAGAAGAAGAAGAAACCAGCAAGAAAATGTTTTGGCCTCCATCTCTCTTCTTGTCTCTTGAGTGAGCTTCTCCTTGTGCATTCTATGTGTGTTCGGCGCAGCATCTTGAGCAAGTCCCCCCACCACGTGATTCTTGACATTCTTCAAGGTAGTCTCGGCACTGGACAAGGCATTCTCAAAGGGTTCTACTCCTCAATTGTCTCTCCCTAGTATCTAGGATTTTATTTGGTTGCAGCTCAAGGACTCCTTGGCTAGGCATTACAATTTGTTGATCACTCAGTACATGGCTAGGATTAGGCACATATTTCTTTAGTAGACTAACATGAAATACGTTGTGAACTTTTACATTTTCAAGGAGTTGAAGTTTGTAAGCATTAGGTCCTAGGCTTTTGAGGATCCTGTAAGGCCTGCAACACGAGCTAAGCTTTTTAAACTCTCTCAAGGATAAGTAACTCTTCTTGGATTGTACACAAATGAGAACCATATCCCCTTCCTTGAAGAGTCACTCTTGCCTATTCAAATCTGCATAAGCCTTCTACCTATCCTTGGCAGCTTTGATGTCTTGCCTAATGGCCTTAACCTGTTCGTCCATTTCTTCTAGCATCTTCTTGGAAGCCTCTACCCTTAAAGTAGGGTCCAAGAAATTTAATGGAGAATGGCAATCATGCCCATACAATACTTGGAAATGTGTCATTTGAATGTTTTGCTGGAAGGAAGCATTGTAGGCAAACTCCACCAAGGGTAGATATTGGATCCACTTCTTAGGCACATGACAACAATATGCTCTAAGCATATCTTCAATCACTTGATTGACCCTTTCTGTTTGGCCATCAGTTTGAGGATGATAAGCCATACTAAAATAGAGCTGAGTCCTAATAGCTTCAAATATCCCTCTCCAGAAATGAGATGTGAAAAGGGAGTCTCAATCACTGATGATCCTTTTGGGTAGACCATGGAGTATGAATATCTCCTTAATAAACACTCTAGCAATATTTGAAGACTTAAAATTTGTCTTTACTAGGATGAGATGTGCAACCTTGGTGAGCATATCTACTACAACCATAATTGAGTTCTACCCACCTGGAACTGGAGGTAACCCAACAACAAAGTCCATGCTAATAAATTCCCACTTCATCTAAGGGATAATGAGGGATTGTAGCTTTCTAGGAATCTTGACATGCTCTGCCTTGATGCGTTGGCAAGACAAACATTCTGTGACATATTTGAGTACATCTTCCTTAAGTCTTTCCCAATGATAGCTCTTCCTAACCATGTTAAGAGTCCTGGTGTATCTTGGATGACCAAAGAAAGGGGAATCATGTGCTTTCCAAAGTATCCATTGTTTAAGTCTTTGGTTCAAAGGAATACATAGTCTTGTCTTGAAGTAGACTAGGCCTTCATAGACAGAGTACTCTTGGTATTTAACCTTGAGTTTGGGACTTTGGTCCCTTTCTAGGATCTCCTTTATCATTTTCTAATATTGTGGGTCATGTTTAGAGTCTTCCTTATTCAATTCGAGGATAGGGTTGCTTGGCATTGACACCATGGTGGCTAGTGATCCGTCCATTTTGAAGGTTCCTCCAATGACCACATTTTCCTTGCTAGGTCTATATCTAATTTCAAAGTCATACTCTTGTAGCACCTTGATCCAGCGGTATTGCCTCATGTTGAGGTCAGCCTCCTGGGAGAAGATCCATTTGAGGCTCTTGTGGTATGTGACCAAGGAGAATTTTTTGCTGAGCAAGTAGTGCCTCCAAAGTTTGAGGGCATGAATGATAGCCAATAGTTCCAAGTCATGAATAGCATAATTTTTGTCATGGGTTTTTAACTTCTTTGAGGAATATGTTGTAATACTTTTACGCAATTAAAAATTAGTTAGTTAGTTCGAAAGTTAGTAAGTTAATTAATAAGTTAGTAAGGTTACTAACTAAAGTAAAAAATAACTAACATTAATAACTTAAAATTTTATTTAATTAAAAATATGAAAAATCGAGAGTCATAATTCGATATTTTTCTCAGATTGACAAGGACTCTAGCCACCCTTTACGGAAGCTACAATGTGAACAAGAGTTATGAGCCATTTTAATCACTAGTGTTAATGTGTATAGTATGTATGGTCCAAAAATATTAGATTTTTGGGCAAAACTAGCATATTTTAGATATTTTAGATATTATTTATTGTAAATATCCTTAAAAACCATGGAGATTTCTAGAACAAGATGTCATGTAAAAAAAAAGTGGAGTTTTCAGTTTGTTTTGGAGATTTAATACAAAAAAAGAAGGATTGGTGAAATCACACACATCGTGATCGTAGTTTACATGTAGTAAACAACACTTCAAATAGGGAGAAGAAGAAGGAGTGATTTGGAAGATTTCTAAGCAAGAGTCTTGGGTTTAGCTATAAATATGAGGCATGGGGGCAGTTACAGAAGCACAAGGAGACCCTAAGAGGCTACAAGAGAGAGGTAGAGAGAGGGAGATAGAAGGATACTCCTCCAAGAGATTGCAAGAAGGAGCTTGAGAGAGAGAGAGAGAGAGAGAGAGAGAGAGGAGTTACCCCGAGAGGCTGCTAGGGAGAGAGTTAGCTCAAATTTCCCTATCTTGCTTTTGACTAAGCCATCTTCTCTTACGCTCTCCCATCTCAAATCCATTCATCCTTCTTTATCTCTCGAATCTACTTGTGGACGATTGGCCCTAAGCTAAAGATCTCTCCAAATGCTGAAACTCCCACCACAACCAACGGGACCGTGGACCAAGGGACCGCAACTACAGAAAACATATCGCTTATGAATCAGGTGCACCCCTTGTATTAGGGAAAAGAAATTGGGAGAAGATAACAAACATTTATATTAATTATCACAACTTAATTGAGCATGTTTCGAGATAATGAGGGTACTAGGAAAAAAAGTTTCATCGTATTCATCTTAGGTGATCAATTAAAATTGCACTTAGAAGCCATTAAGTTACACATAAATTACATGGAAATTTCATGCTAATATATATAATATATGAAAAGTTTCAAGAGTGCGCATTAAACTATAATTAAGCCAGATAGATTTTATGCATCTGCATCCATTTGCTTGGTTGAAATAATAAGAGATCCTATTATATCTCACAAAACATAGATGGAACTTGTGATAGAATATGCAGGGTTCCTAAGAAGTTGGAAGAATTTCAAACCCTAAAGTGCTAGAAGTTGAAAGGATCCTTCTCAAGGCCCATCTTTCTTGAAGCTAAAAGGAATTCAAAGTCCTTAAGTAACTATATGAATTACATGACAAACCCTAGTTCAAATGAATACATAGGGTTTTGTTGTAGGGAAGCCAATGTCCCAAATTGCAGTCACATTGCAAGGATACTTCTTCCTTCAAAAGAATGAGAAAATTAAATTAGGTTATCTTTGGAAATCTTGGATGATAACGGGAATAAAGCCGAGACTAGATGCTATCGCATCAAATCAAAATTTCCTTCAGTAGAGAGAACAAAGAATTGTCTAGTACATATTGTGCACTTCTACTTGTGTTTATACTTTGGAACACCTATTTGGAAAAGGAGTCATCTAACAAAGGAATTGATAAGAAGAAAATCTTTCAAATTGGATTCAGGTTGAAACACCTAAAAAAGGTTTGTTGAGCACCGCCAACCCTATCCAAGGGGGCTTTTGATAGCCATGTCGAGAATTTGAACCAAACCCGTCGTGAAAGGTCTCTCTATAGAAACGTCTATTCTTAGGAGGATGCTCGGGTGCCAAGGGGGATCTGGCTGTAAATCCCTACCTCCAGGTCCTACTCAAATGGTCTATGTGATTTGGGTGTTAAGACTTCAAGCTCAGCTCTACTATCTTTAGGTTGAGTGTAACCGACACTTAGCTTGTCAAGCTAAACCACATGCGGACATTAAATAAGTCGGTGACTTTAGACTTAGTCTGTACTTGGTGTGAATGGTCTTACAGACCTTAGAGTGTTGTATTCACTTTAGTTATATGGGTTATAGAATATGAAGAAATGTAGAAGAGAGCATACGGCTCCTCTCTATAGCTCCAACCCTTCTCTCTATCTCTACCTCTCTCAACATGGTATCAGAGCCATGCTAGGTGGGCTCTTTGGAGCAGGAGGTAATGAAGAAGACTTGAAGAAACTGAAGATCTAGTCTTTGAAGATAGATAGGGTACCATTGTTCTTAAAAGGTAGGCATTCATTCATTGTGGTTCCCATTTGTTGAAATGTTGGTCATGACCTATTGGGGAGTCTTCTAAGGCTTGTTTAAGCACCATAGTGCTGATCAAAATCACCAGATGCATTGATTTGTGGAGAAGGAGCTCAAGATCTATTCATGCCAGTTGCACCTACTGGATAGATTTGAATGTTCGCTGCAAAATCATCATGTGAAGCACTTGTCAGGTGGCATAGAGCTTGGATGCACACCTTACAAGGCACTTGAAGGTTGTACTATGGTATTGCCTTTGTGGGAGCTCATCTATGAGCTCTAAAAATTAATTGCAGACCTAGAAATAGTCTTGAATTGTTGTATATAGGGTATTTAAAGCATATGCTTTACATTGGAAAGGGTTTGGAGCTCTTGGACATGTTTGGAAGACTTCATTAGAGCATAGGTATGCTCAGGGAGACATGTACATTGGTTGTCATGCTTGTGGGCTAAAGTTTTTTGGTAAAAACATTCAAATCTGGGAGACTTTTACAAGTTGAAAACTATCATGAATCTATGGACAACAAGCATTGTTTACACGGGAAGCACTACATAACATTGATTGTTCCCTATCAAATGTATGGCTTGGGATATGTATGGGAATATTTGGAGCATTAGGATAAGCATTGAATGCTATTGAAAATTGAAGTTTCGAGCTGAAAACAAATGCATTTAAAGTGTCTTGGTTGGTTATAAGTAGGGAATGTAGTCCATGGCATTGCTTCTTAAATAAAAAGTGTCTATGCTTGTATGTATGGTCATGTATTGACTCTGACACATTGAAGCAAATGTATGAAGTGATTTGAAGAAATTTTGGAGCTAGATAAACCTTGTTTTGCTAAGTATTTGTTGACTACAACTTGTGAATAGGAGTTTTGACACTTGTACTTGCTGGTTTTACACTGATTTGTGCCTGTATGATCATATTTGGATTGCTACATGTGCTAGTAGATGTCTATGAAGTTTTAGAGTATGTATGACATGTAGACATCTCACTTTTAGCTATGAATCAACTATTGGTCTCACTGACAGTTTACAGATTTCAAATTGCACGTCTGTATTCTAACAGTAAGGTTGCACGAGACAAAGTTAAAGCAACTACGTGGTCTCTGTATTGACTGATGTACCTACGGGTTATGCCACATGTTTGTGGATGGAATCGAGATGTTAAGGGGCTAAAATACTCTGGTTTAAGTAGTGAATTTGTTGCAAAAAATGGTCATAAACAGTCAAAGACTGCAGTTAGTCAGCTAGACTTGTTGGCTTGCACAGGAAGTCAGATTGTGACTAGATATTGTTTGGTACAACATGGCTAATGCAAATAGGACCGACAACATAACCCATATAGTGGGGGAAAATCTTGATAGTAACAATTATGCCATATGGAAGTTCTGCATGGAGAAATTCTTGATAGGTAAAGGATACTGGGAGTTGGTGACTAGAGAAGAAGCTGAACTTGAGCTCCCAGAGAGGCCTACAACTAATCAAAGATGAGCACACCAAGCTTGGATAGAAAGAGCTCAGAGGGTTTTACATTGGCTATCTCTATATATCTTGGATGCAATGGTGATGCAAATCATGAACTATAAGTCACTAGAAGATGCATGGAACATTCTATTCAGATAATATGGCATAACTACAAGTGCCACGAAGATACAGTTAAAGCAAAAATTTAACAACATGGACAGAAAAGGCAGATCTATGCAGGATTATGTCATAGAGATTAAGACCATTGTAGATCAGTTGGCATCCATTGGCACACAAGTTGCAGATGAAGACATGGTTGCAGTGACATTAAATGGTTTGGGGTCTGAATATAAGTCATTTGATACTTCCATCTCTGTGAGGGCTGAAATGCCAGATTTCATTAGTTAGTTGCATTGCTCATTCATGAGGAGGTTAAGCTTGTCTTGGCTAAAGGTTCTAGCAGCTCCAAGAATAAGGATGATGTCTTTTATTCGAATCCACACAGTTGTGGTAGCCGTGGTAGAGGTTATGGTTCTGATAGAGGAGGCTAGCAAAATATCTCGTATGGCAATAATAACTAGCAGGGTTCAAATGCAAGAGGAGGTGGAAATTTCAGAAGCAGGGGGAGATCTAGCCCTAGAGGCAGAGGCTCTTGGCAGCAGCAACACCCATTTGACAATCCTAATAAGGATAAGGATTGTCACTATTGTGGAAAGTACGGTCATATTGCCGAGGACTACTAGAAGAAGCATGGCAATCAAAGAGACAAATAGCATGGACATTATGCATCATCCAATCAGGCAGCGTGAAAAGAATGGCTATGAATGCACATGGGATGACACACATCATAGCATAGAACACAAAGGCAAAGTACCTTTGGTAATCCATGATGGCAAGAAGAAGAACTTACATGATGTATTGCATGTCCCATCAATTACTAAAAATGTGGGTCAGATGATTGAGTAGAATTTGCAGGTCTGATTTAACAAGCATGGATGCTTCATTGAGGAGTTTGGTAATGGCTGCAAATTGATTGCTCATGGTCATAGTAATGGTAAGATGTTTACTCTCGATGCCACTTTGCCATAGCTGAAATCAGCAATGTTTGCCCATGGCTTTGGCATAGTTAGAGACTTGGAAATATTGCATAAGAAAGTGGGACATGTTAATCTTCAGTGGGTTGCAAATGATGCAGAAGAAACAGCTTGTGATACATTTACCCAAGTTTTAGTTTACAGATATTGGTCATGTCTGGGATGCTTGCCAGTTTGGTAAATAGTCGAGGTTTGCATTTGTTAGGCATGTAAAAAATAGTACACGACCATTGCAGTTAGTTCACTCTTATGTGTGGGGGCCATCCCATAATGCATCCATGGGGGGCTCTGAGTAATATGTGACATTTATTGATGATCACAATCGCTATACTTGGGTTTATATCTTGAAAACAAATGACAATTTGTTTGTTGTTTTTTAGTAGTTTAAAAAGTAGGTTGAAAAGAAATTTGATTATTACATCTCTTGCTTGAGATATGACAGCGGTGGGGAGTATGTGTCAAATGAGTTTGAGAGTTTTTTGGCTGAAAATGGCATACGTAGGTAGCTTACCTACAGCTACACTCCTCAACAGAATAGGGTAGTTGAAAAAAAGAACAAGGTATTGATGGAAGCTGCTTGGGCAATGATGAATGAGAAGAGTATATCTTGAACATCCATGTATATCTTGAACAAGACTCCCACTACAAGTATTCATGATATGATACCATTTGAGAAACTGTATGGCTACAAGCTTGATGTCAGTCACATGAAAGTATTTGGTTGTCTTGCTTATGCGTACATACTTCATGAGAAAAGAAAAAAGCTAGATCTAAAAGCACATAAGTGTGTCTTTGTTGGATATTTTTAGGAGAAGAAGGCATACAAATGCTATGATCCCTCTACTCGGGATACATTAGTGAGCAAAGATGTTCACTTTGATGAGATGGTCTCTTGGTATGCATCACTAGCTGCAGTGCTATCAAATATTCCTTCTACACATATATCTATAATTGATTCTCAACAAAGTACTACTTTACGCAGTCCGACGGTATCTCCATGGATAGGGAGATTACGGAGCTCTAGCTCATCGTCCACTAACACCAGAATGTCAGTGAGGGGGAGATATGATGTGATGGACAACAAAAGGAAAGAAAAAGTCCTTGATGATACATACCTAGCAGGATGACTTCAGGCTATGAGTCAACTAGCAGTCTAGACAATGAGCTTGGTATTTCGACTGTGCATGGTACTAGGCAAAACAGGTATATTCGGCCTCATGAGAGAGGGGAATTGAGTAGTACACCATAGCTTAGATGCTCGTAGAGAGCCATGTATCCAATGGATAGGATGATTTACACTGGTTATTCAGCTAAGCATTTTTCTTATATGACAAAGGTGACGGAGGTCAAAGAGCTTGCTACATTTGCTAAAGCAGTGATGGAAAAAAATTGGTGCATAGCTATGGATGAGGAGATAGATGCTTTGGCTGAAAATAGTACTTGGGATCTTGTGCCATGGCTAGAAGGTAAGAAGACCATTGGCTACAAATGGCTCTACAAGATTAAATGCAAGTTGGATGGCAGTGTAGAGAGGTACAAAGACAGGCTGGTTGCTAAAGGATATGCTCAACAGTATGGGCTAGACTATGAGAAAATATTCAGCCATGTTGCCAAGATGGCAACCATAAGAACATTGATCGCATTGGTTGCTGCTAAAGGTTGGAAATTGCAGCAGATGGATGTGAAGAATGCTTTCCTCAATTGTGACTTAGAAGAGGATGTTTATATGGATCAATCCGAAGGGTATGTACACCTTGATTTTCAACATTATCTAACAAAGGTATTGTATAGGCTGAAGCAAGCTCCGAGAGCTTGGCATGCAAGGATCAGTAATTACCTATAGAGTTTGGGATTTACTGTTGATAGGGCTTATCACAGTCTCTTTACGAAAAAGACAGACAAAGGCTTGGTAGTGCTAGTCATCTATGTTGATGACTTGATAATCACAGGTGATGATGACTTGGGGATACAACATGTTATGCAGATGCTAAAATCTGAATTTGACATGAAAGACTTAGATGAAATAAAGTATTTCTTGGGTATTGAGGTGATCAAAGCTAAAAATGGTTTATGGCTGATGCAAAAACACTATGCCATGGAAATGCTGAAGAAATATGGCATGGCTAAATGTAAACCACTGGATACACCTCTTGATCAGAATGTCAAGTTGGGCATTAGCACTGGAGCTAAAATTGATAATGTGACTATGTATAGGCAGATGGTTGGTATCTATTCAACTATCACTAGGCTGGACTTGAGTTATGTAGTTGGGCTCATAAGTCAACTCATGTAGAAGCCCAGATAGCCACATTTGGATGCTATTAGGCAGATTATGAGATATGTTAAGTCCACTATAGATTATGTGCTATTCTATGTGAAAGATAAGCCCTTGACACTGTTTGGATACATAGATGCAGATTGGGCAGGATGCTCATATGATTGCAGATCTACGAGTGGTTATGCTTCTAGCTTTGGAAGCAGAATGATTACCTAGAGCAGCAAGAAGAAACCTACGATTGTATTGTCTAGTACTGAGGTTGCGTACAGGGGTCTTGCATTGGGAGCATGTGAGATTGCATGGTTGTTTAAGCTTATGGCTGATTTGGACATATAGGCAGATGCTCCAGTGACCTTGCTATGTGACAATCTTAGTAGTGTAGTACTGGCAACGAATCCAGCATACCATGCTAGGACTAAACACATTGAGGTACACTACCATTTTATTAGAAAGATGGTTCTTACAAGGAAAGTAGACCTTATGCATGTGAAGATGGACGAACAAGTTGTTGATATCTTTACCAAGTCTTTGGGTAAAGATAAGTTTAGTGTTTTTAAATAGCTGCTTGGTGTACAAATGCTGTCTTGAGCTTGAGGGGGAGTGTTAAGACTTCAAGCTCAGTTCTACTATCTTTAGGTTGAGTGTAACTGACACTTGGCTTGTCCAATTGTACCACATGTGGACATTAAATAAGACGGTGACTTTAGACTTAGTCTGTACTTGGTGTGAATGGTCTTACAGACCTTAGAGTATTGTATTCACTTTAGTTATATGGGTTATGGAATATGAAGAAATGTAGAAGAGAGCATACAGCTCCTCTCTCTGTAGCTCCAACCCTTCTCTCTATCTCTTTCTCTCTCAACACCGGGAAGGAATCTCGAGGCCCTGTTACTAGTGCAAGGGTGAAAACTTAGAGGAAAATAAGATGTATTCTTACGGATTGTGGAAATCATCCTATTTTGTATCTTAGTTGAAATTTTAATATGAAGTTTACTTTCAAGGAATTCGTTTGATTTTTTTCGTGTCAGTGCATAAAATTATGTAAAGGAACATTTGACTAATGGGCTAATTAAGTAAGCTACTTATATGTATTACCACTAATGTGCCCTTAGATAAGTAGGAAACTAAAGCTATCAAGGGAAGCAGGTGGGTGGGATCCCTGACGGGTCCATTCTACAGTAGGGTGGTCCCATAGAACTGGGAGACTTCTCAACATTCAAATCGCGATGACATATTGACCTTAGATAATGTAGGGTAGAACCCTAGCTCATATCATTTTAGGGGATCGGAATGGGACTTTACCCTATGAATAGAGAGGTTGATCAATGTATCCCTCTTGTTTCCCATTCTCTTTGAACCAAGTGTGATATGAGTCCACCTCGATTTAGATGCTCTGCAAAAAGTAGATGCATCATTTGAAGACTGATGCTAGAAGTCTGTAGAATGACTTGGCAATTAGAAACCCAGGAAGATTTAGGTCAATATCCTAACATGGTTGGATGATACATGTAAGAAGTTGGGAATTAGGATTTAGTGTAAATAATATTGATATTATGCCATGTCACAGTGACATTGGTATAAAAGGAGAGGACATGTAAATTTTCATATCTTTTTGACACATTAGTATAACTACAGTCTTTCTCTCCCATCTTGCTCATAGCTTCTATGGCTTCTCCCTCTTTCCTATATTTCTCTCTCTAAATCTAGTCTTTCTCTCTCCTCGTCACTCTTCTTCTCTCTCTTCCTGTAGTCTTTCTCTCTTTTGTAGTTTTCTCTCTCCTCTTTCTCTCTCTCTAGTTCTCTCTCTGACAAGTGGTATCAGAGCATTGGTCTTTGATCCATTCTTTTCTTCTATTTTTAGTCCTATTTTCCCCTATCAAAATCAATTTCAGACAAAAATTGTACAAGATAGTGACTAGTGGAGTGCTGTAGATCATCTACAATTAGTAAGAGACTACATCTGGAGATATCCAAGGCTAGATATGGCGGAGGATGGCTTAAATGACAGGTTGTCATCAAATTCTATGCAAAATTAGAGGTAATTAGGGTAAAGAAGAGTTAACTGAGCTTAGTTTGGGGTTAAACTGTGGTTACTTTTCAAAAGATTATTCCTTTCCTCTTTCTCCAAGCTTTGGCCAAGCTTCCATGGAGTTTTCTAGCTGAGATCTCTTCTTTATTCACTGATCATTGCTCTCCTTCAACAATGGCTTGCATAATGGCACTCTAGGCATCAAATGCAACAGGTTGCATACCATTTTATGGTCTGGAGGATCAGCCACGTGGACTGGACAACAGCCCAAAATTTGTGTTTATTTTTCCAGCCCTGTTCTTCATCAATCTTCAGCTATGGTGCTTCTAAATTATCTTTGGCAGTGATTTCTTCAACTTCCTGATATGTAGACTCCAAAATGGGGCTATATTCTTCATCTTTTCACTCTCTTAAAACACTACATGAACAATCCATGGGCAGCCATGAAAGCTTCAGCCCAAGCTTTCATTTCTCAACAATTTCTTGAAGATTCTTTATCTTTTTAGCCCGTGGGATCATTTCAGCAAGGATTCTTCAACAAATTGCAAGGATTAAGCACGAAATGGTTAAAGATTGAAGCTCAAGAGCTTCCATGGAGCAAAAATTTGGGGAAAACAGGTTTAATGCTGCAATTTCAAGCATTTGAAGCTTCAAGATTGTTCTTAAGTACTGAATACACAAGCCTTGGGGATTATTTTAGCACATTGTACAACCGAAGGCTCTATCAAGCATATGAAGATTGATCAAGTCATCATCAACCATGTCAAATGTACTCTTCTTCAATTCTTAATCTCTTTCATTAATCCAATTGTTGAGCTTAATCCTTTTGATTGAGAGATTAAAGAATTGAATAATATCCATCAAATTTCAGCCAACCTTTGCTTGAATCAATCCATTCATGAATGCAATGCTTGCTTTATGCATACTAGTTCCAATCAGTGAATTACATGCTTCAATCTGAAATTTCCAGCATAACAATTGAATCCCATTGATTAATGAACTTGTTTACTCTAATCCATTGATTGGCTGAATTTCTTTTACCCAAATTAAAATATTATATAAGGGTAAGTACTAGCAATCAGTGAGTTACTGAATTGCATTGGTAAGACCCTTCTCCTATCCAAACTTTCAAGATTCCATTCAATTGCATCTCATGAAAGGCTGAATGAATATTTCAGAAATGCATATCATGCTGATTCATTAGATTACTAGCTACTACCATGTTGATATACCCACCAAGGAAAAAGGTGGATGCCGGGGGAGATAGTGGGACAAAAGAGAGGTGACCCTCCCTCACTATCAAAGATCCCGAAGGGGTGCAACCAACCGACCCGGGGGAAACTTTGCCCACCTCCCGGTGATTCGGAGCCCATGTAGGGAGCCTGTCATGCCTTTTTATCCCTCACACAGGTATAACGAGTGGAGAATTGAAGATTGAAGACTTCCCAAAGGCTCAAGTACCTACAGGTCCAAAACAGGGTAAAATAGGGAATTTACAGGGCACTTACAGGGTATTAATAGGTGGTTACAGGTACACTGTTAACCCCAACACAAAGAAAGCAAAAAGAAGTGGAAAAGACGCAGGGCAAAGGCAGAAAAAAGGTAGCCCAACTGAAGAAAGAAAAGGAGAAAAGGCCAAAAGCGCAAGGGCAACCTTAAAAGTCCAAGGCAAAGGCGAAAGGGGAAAGGCGCATTTTAAAATAAAAAGGCGCACCCTGAAATCTTGTAAAAAAGCACCGAGAAGGACAATGGGAAAAAGGGCCTAGGCTATGGCCGGCCATGTAAAAAGGGGAAAAAGGGGATGAACACCCAAAAGGGATTTAGGGTTTTGTATATAAAGTTGAAAAGTGAATGAGAAGCTCATTCTTGTGTGTGGCCAAAAGTAGATGTCCTCTTCTTCTTTTTCTTGCTTGCTTGAGCTTGTGCTTAAGAGAGGGAGTGTGAGAGTGTGAGGGAGCGAGTGTGTGAGGGTGAGGGACCGAGGAGGAGAAGCTCTCCATCTTCTCCTCTCTTCTTCTCTTCTCTTCTCTTCTCTTGTCTTGCTTGCGGACATGGAGCTTGGAGTGTGGAGCTTGAGGATGGAGCTTGCTTGAAGCTTGCACTTGGATCGTGGAGCTACCGGAGTGCGCGGGAGAGGAGGTAACTCGAAGGGCATCAAGGTAAGCTCACTACACCCGTAAGGTAGGCATTGCGCATCGGCTATGTGAGAGGTAGCCATTAGTGCTCGGCTTGGAACGCTTGAAACAATAAGCGGTCTGTGGGTCTTGGCGGTTGAGCGAAAGCTCCCACATTTTGGTTCCCACATTTCAGCCTTGAGCGCTTGCGCGCTTCGAATCGAGTATCAAAGTAAGGGGTTTCCCCCAAACCGGTGCTTGAGGTAGATAGGTAGGAAGCGAGGGGGTTGAAGATGGTATTCGATCTCCTTGGCAAGTAGGTTTGTTGCTTTCTTGAGATTTATGTTGTGGAATGAAGTAGTGTAGGTATTTACTTTATGAATTGGGTGCATTAGGGTAGGAAAAAACAAAGAAAAAGAAGAAAAAAACAAGCAAACAGTAGGGTTTTCTGTTGCTGTATAACAGGCTAAACCAGGGAAACAGGGGACCAGATTCGAGTTCTGGGTGAGACAGGGACAGGAAACTAGCTGTGAGGTTCTGCAGTGCTAGGAAAGGACTTTAAGAGGCCTGGGAGGCCAGGACAGACCTCAATTCCTTGGTTTGCCTTGTGTGTGAGAGAGAGAGAGAGAACTTCTGGTTCATAGGACGAGGAAGCACTACCCCGATCTCTAGGCACCGGCGATTTGTGCTGCTCCAGATGAGTCTGGCATTTCCCAACAAGTGCTCTAATCATATCTAGAAAGTCGGTGGTGATTGCATGCAGTAGACAGTAAGGAGGGGTCAAACGCGCGGGAATTGCGCCCGCCACCAACACACTCGGACCAACTTGCAATGGTCCAATTCCCAGAATCGGACCACCCGAGTTCTGGAGTCAGACCGTCCGACTTCTAGAATCGGACCGCCTGACTGACCAATCTGGTCCGATTCTCAAAATCGGACTAGCTCGGAATCGGATGTGCCACGTGGCACTCGGACCACTCTGATTCGGACCAACCCGTCCGACTCGGACACTCGGACCACTCGGACTCGGACCACTCAGACCAACCCATCCGATTTTGAGAATCGGATGCTCGGACCAACCTGTCTGACTCGGACCAATCGAACCACTCAGAATCGGACCGCCCGACTAACCAATCTGGTCCGATTCTCAAAATCGGACTAGCTCGGAATCGGACGTGCCACGTGGCACTCGGACCACTCTGATTCGGACCAACCCGTCCGACTCGGACACTCGGACCACTCGGACTCGGACCACTCAGACCAACCCATCCGATTTTGAGAATCGGATGCTCGGACCAACCTGTCTGACTCAGACCAATTGAACCACTCAGAATCGGACCCGCCAGAATCGAACCACCCTGTCCGATCCGATTCCCAGAATCGAACCACTTTGAAAATCAAACCACTTTTTGATCGGACTCCCAGAATTGGACGTGTCCAAAATCAGATCACTAGGCCGATCGGACCAACCCAAAATCGAACGTCCAATTCTGATAATCGAACTCCTGAAAATCGGACATCTTAGAATCGAACCAAAAAAATTGTCAAATCGGACAGGTATCCAGAACACAAATTCTGACGCATCTAGACCCCAAAATTGACCCCAAAGGCTACGTAGAGCTAAAGGCACATCACAGATCCATAACCGGGCTAAAATTTAGAGCACGTAATTCAAAATTTGGCTATAAACAGTCCTCCAAATTGCATATGGTATCTACCGTAATGGCCCTGCGGGACGGGGGGGACTGCCCCCCCCCCCCCCCCCCCGAACCCCCGCAGAGGGGGCTCTACCCCCTCCACACCTCCCCCGAGTAGGTTGGAGAGAAAACGCGCACCATGACAGGTCCTCCAAATTTGGCCCTAGTGTAGTAATGACTCTACACGAGCATGGATTCTCACTTGCAAAAGAGTAACCAAAAGCCCATACCCGGACAGAGAGAAACATAGACCCTAGAACCTCAATGGGCCAATCTAGCCATCCAGGGCAAAAAGGCCACACCACAAGAACACATGTACATTGTGTTCAAACCGTGTCTAGTCGGAGCAAAATGCAACTTCAGCAAGCTACAAATGCGAAGATGACTAGACATGACACTCTTGATGAGAGATGTACCTTGAATAGCACTGCACTGACAATCCTAGAGAGCAGTGGAGAATCCACATCTGGTCATGCAGTCGAGAACTCAAGGGCATCTGCCAGAAGGCTTAAATTTACAAGCCAGGACCCGGAAGATGAAGACATAGTACCACTTGCTTATCTTAGGGTCAAACTCACCGCAAAAAGAGAGCATACTATCGATGCTCTGATTGATGAAGGAGCAGATTTTAACATCTTAACCTATGAATCATGGACCCTACTAGGCCAACCAGAGCTCACATTGACTAGTGCAACTCTTAGCCCTTATGGGGGACACCCACAAGCACTCATGGGGAAGTGCAAAATCCTTGCGACAATTGAAACAGAAAGCTTGCCTATCATATTTCATGTTCCTCCAAAAAGTGCTAGCTGCAGGAAAGAAACCCTCCTAGGAAGACCCTTCAAAAGGGCGACCAAATGTGAGGTTGACTATGTGGCACAGAGGATACACTTGACACTACCGGGTGTGAGGATAGTCACCACCTTTAGCAAGGGTGATCTCATCGAACCTCAAGGGAAAGGCAAGGAAGGTGATGACATAACAGTCAAGCCTACAAACGAGGGCAAGGACTTGTTGGAAGAGTTGATACAAGCACAGGTTGAACAACGAGAACCAGTGAGTGAGGCCATGCCGGAAACAAGAAGGTCAAGAGACAAGGCCAAGGACAAGGTTTGGACTCACAAAAACCGTAGAAGACCACGAAAGAAGCCCAAGCCTTATAGGCGAAGGCATTGATGGAGAGCTAGCACAATGCCGTGATGGATATCCAAAGCGTTACTACGTGCTCAAGGATACTGCGCAGGTAACCAATGGATTTGGGTACCAAAATCCCCTACTAAACCGCCTCCATCAGCTGAAGGCCAGAGTGCCTCAAAAGCATGGCACAGGAGGAAATCTAAAAGAAACTCTAGGTCTCAAGGCAAGAAACCAGACATGACTGTTCGAAGGAAAGAGCCCCAGCCTAGCATGCCAAATAGACAGATGTCATACGTAGCCATTGAGCAGGCACAAAAATCATTAGTGCCCAAGGAGCCTTTGATTCCCCAAGGGGAGAACAAGCATCATAGGCACAACATTGCTCAAGGCAAGGCTGATTGCTCAACAAAGCAAATGGCACAATCGTCTAGTAACCTCGAGCAGATCATTCAGCGAGTGCCAAGTCCACCCAAGAGTCCTAGATCTCCCACGCTCTCTTCTCCCAAACAGACACAGGAAGCACCACAGCAGTTGTCAAGGGCGACTGCTCAATTCCAATCTCTATCTCCATCTAAGCTTCCAATTGTCAAAGAGGTGGGACATGATGCCATCAGTAGCTCTCGACCCAAGGATATGCCTGAGCCACCTAATGCGACTAGATCAGCTCATGTTCGATCTACACAAATGAGTGCTCAAAGGCCAACGAAAGACACAACCACTTCTGATCGCCCTAGGGACTTGACACCACAATCCACCAAGGGTAGCCAGCCCACTGAACTAGTTGCTACTACTTCCAATCCGGGATCACAGCAATCACAGCCCTTGGCCATGACAATGCCCCTTGTGGAACGTGTCCTTAGTAGTTTACCTGTGGAGGAGGTGTTGCAACCAAATCCCTCAACAACTCCAGCACTTTCAAAGTGCCTAAAGCCTAGGACGGGGGAGTTAAACGCAGGGGAGTTGGTTGAAAAGCTAGACTCTCCGAAAAGGGCGACAGTTGTGCCCTCACAACCAGGCAAGGCTATTCAGCAAACCATGGCTATGTCCCATAAGGACACACTAGAGAAGGGAAATCCTAAGGCCCGACCAAGCACATCAACGGTCGATATAGCCTAGGGTCCTGAGTTGTTGAGAGAGGCACCTTCATTTACCAAGAAAAAGAGGAGAAAGCAGAGAAAATAGCAACAGATACAGGTGGTTGTGGACCCAAAGAACATTGAGATGAAGGGCGCTGGAGAGCTGATGAATAAAGCATCGAGTTCATCCACCAATGAACCCACTGATGCCTCTCCTAATAGCGGTGAAACCAAAGCAACCGTTGCCATCAACAGTTGCTTGCAATACTCTATCCACTGACAATAGAACTCACATTGATCAATCAAGAGTGGATACAACGCTATCACAACAAGGTGACAAATCTATACCAGTCACATCCGAGAAGAACCATGACGAAATAACAGCAAAACCTCAGGAGAAACGTGAGAACCCCAAGAGCATAAGAAAACCTAGCGTGGACCAATCTTGCTCATCTAGGCCTGAGCCCCCAGCCATGCTAAAGCCTAAGGAAACTCTTAAAACTTTGCATGAGATAGCAACCGAGCAAGCCCTCGTTGAACATAGAAGTGTCGGAGAATGCTTAACTGAGTTGGAGGCTAAGCTCAAAGTGGTCGTGCATGTCTACGTCCTTGCGGACATGGGCACGATCCCCAAGGAGCAGCTTGGAGATTACTTGACCTTTCTCTATCATGGGAAGAAGAAGAACATCTTAATGGGCACTACGATAGGCTCTTGCATGAACAGATGCGACTCATCCCTGACGAGGAGGCTGACGAACTATGCTTAATCATCACGTTCAATGAAGTGCTTTGCCAATCGAATCTCGTAGACATAGAGCTACTAAAGCGACTGTCAGCAGGCCAGAGTCAATTTGAGTAGCGTTGGTGCAAAAGCCGCGTTGTAATGGCCGAACTAGGGGCTCAGATCATGATAGTCTTTGAGGAGCGATTGGCCAAATGGCGATCCCAAAGGGACCCAACCTATGTGGCACCAACGTCCCTTCGAGCACTCACTGACATTCGGGGTACGGACTTAGCTGGGACTAGGCTTCAAGGCCCTTTGATTGATAAGGTTCTCACTGAGGAGGAGTTACATATTGCCAGTAGACTCTGTCAAGGTTCCATGCTACTCGACGTGGCAAAATATCTATCAGTATTAAGTCTGCTGCCACGAATATTAGATGTGTGTGCCACGCTCCGGTATAACCCCGAGTTCTACACTTGGTTCTTATCCTCGTAATGTGACATGGATTCATAGATATGTATATAAATAAACACTGATTTTTGTGTCACCATGTATAAACAATATCAACACACACAAGCAATGATAGTCTAGCGCAGGGAGAAGAGTCGGGTTGGACATGCTAAGCTCCTCAGGTCCTCCTCTCATCACACTTTTGAAAGTTGTGTGACCAGCCCCACCTCCAAGTGAAGGGCATGCAACCCATATTGCCGCCATAGGAGGCCTTGACCAACAACTCTGATGGTGTAGACAGGGTGTAGTCCCTTCCTACACACCTTCTTCCCTTTTTGGTCTATCCTTACGAGGATGTACCCTATCCCACTCCACGACAACCAGTCCACACGACTTAGCATAAACTAAGATCCGCTAATGACTGGAGGCAACGCGAACATCAGCATGGGGGCTATTCCTCTACAACAATCACCGCATGCCTCACCTCTCCCCATCTTGTCATATGCACTTCATAAACCACACTAAAATCCCTTCCATGCAAACAGTTGTATCCTGTATCAAGGTCTAAACCCTTGGATTGCGTCTTGCAAGTTTCCTTTTGCGGCGGAACCCATGGAGAATCATGGAGATCTAGCGTTCAAGGACTCTCTTCGCAGAAGGCGGGAGCATGTGGCATACGCCCCTCCACCGGAGCGCTATGTGCCCACCATCAAGAGGTATGCCAAGAAGCGAGGCCCTAAGCGACATTGCCTAGGGCGAAGGCCGAAGAATCCTCGAGTCAAGAAAGTCGAGACTCGAAACACACAACAGGTAGCAGCACTAGTGGTACGCACTCCCAGCTCCCGCTCGGGCCCTAGACGCTCAAAGGCAGAAAGGGCAGCTCGGGAAAGAGAAGAATTTAATGAATTATTTATAGATATTCTGGAGACGGTAGCGGGCCGGGATTACACCATTCATGTCCCGGCCGACATGTTCCCTACTCACCCCCACGAGAGCCCCACACCAGCAGAGCCCCAATCACCCGGCCATCCAGACTCGCCCCGCCTCGTACAAATCGAGTAGCCCATAAGGCATAAAGGGCTTATCAAATGATAACTGGCCAGGACTTTTGGTTTTTAAATGGTTAAGTGTTCCCGACTTGTTAAGTGTTGACATGTTCCTGACTTGTATGAACTTATCATATCTGCGTTTAATATATGCTACGCCTTTAGCAAAAGAAAAAGCTAATCAAGCGCAGGTGATAAATGTCTAGTCAACACCATAGAATTCAAATAAGTGATGTCTCCTTGCATTGCACTGGTTTATTATAGTTGCGGCATACACAATGCATATGCTCTCATGAAGTGACAAGTGGATGCAGGATAATACAGGTCCTTGTGTGAAAATGTTCAATGCCCAATCATCGCAACATCCACAACCCCACAACGAGCCGCGGCAAATCCACGCTGTTGAAAGCACCCTTTCCAACCGCCCACATTGCATGGCCCACAAAACATTCCTGGGCCACGCCCCCTTTCTAGATCAAGCTCTATAGTTGGCTCACGACAGTCGTTACCTCAATTGTACCCACATCGCATGTGCCACAAGGAGGGTTGCAATATCTCAAGTGTATCTCCCCCTTTTGCCAACTGCTTCTCTAACAACGAGGCTAGGGCACCATCATCATTGTACTATTCATTTTCTGAGCCTTCAAAGCTTGACATTTTCCAACCCATTGAAAGGCTGATAGCCTCAACATATTGTAATGGTTGTACTCAGGAAAAAAAGAAAAGAAAAAGAAATGAATGGAAAAATAAGAAGCACCCACAATCACAGCACAGCACCTAGGGGTCCTCAAATTAAGTACGTCTGGTGACCTTGGTCGACCGGCTTCGTCCCTAGTCCCCTAGCCCCTTACACTCACCCACAATTGTTCAGGGCACATCAGGGTAGGACATACCTGGGGAGCTTGTCTCGCCTAGGGTTAGACGTGTCACCCTGACCCACTTGCACAATTTTCTTTTGCACTCTGCCTTCGTACCATTGCAATCAGTGGTGATAAGCACCGTAGGATTGGCCATGAAAAGTACACCGTACTCATCAAGCAAGTCGAATAGTTTCCAGCTACTGAAAGTGCGGTGTCCTTGTATTCCATTATGCTATATCGTGTAGTCACAATGCAAAGGATGTCTCACATGCCTTCACGCGTACTCCTTCTCCACCTGGATAACTTTGCTTCATCCACGAATTGTTATGAGAAACTAGCCATGGTCTTCTAACTATGTAATATCTAAGTATGCACGAGCACTCACATAATATCTGCACCGAAGTATATCCACAGTTTGGGTCCTCAAGTGCAGGACAATACTCTAGGCTTGCTTAGAGTTCGACCTGTCTCCCAAACTAATCAAAATATGTCTTGTGCACGATGAGAAGCCTAGCACTACCCCTTAAGGAGAGACCACATGTGAGGTTTTCCAATTGCAGGTATAAGGTGTTGTTCGCTCTTCATCAACATTCAACTTTGAATGCTTGTCCCTTACCATCCGACAAGCCCGCAAAGAACCGTCATGTGCAGAATCCTCAACAAACCAACACTTGTGCTGGCCATCAATGCAATCCCCAACACAGCATCGCCCTACCACCAACTCCAACAACCTTCCACCAGCCACCTTGGCCACCAACAGGCCCCCAAGACCTTCTGCCACACCACCACCAACACTCCTCCATAGAAACCATAGGCGTCCTTGTCACCCACGTCTTCGGTGCATGCTCTAGCCTGCTACCTACGACGGTGAGTGCCATGGGATTGGCACTCGTCTAGGAGGGGGGTAATGTTAACCCCAACACGAAGAAAGAAAAAAGAAGTGGAAAAGACGCAGGGCAAAGGCAGAAAAAAGGTAGCCCGACTGAAGAAAGAAAAGGAGAAAAGGCCAAAAGCGCAAGGGCAACCTTAAAAGTCCAAGGCAAAGGCAAAAGGGGAAAGGCGCATTTTAAAATAAAAAGGCGCACCCTGAAATCTTGTAAAAAAGCGCTAGGCTCTCACCCGTGCAATTTGTAAATGTAGACGAGCGGTGGAAAGGAAGCTAGGAAGATAGAAGGACAATGGGAAAAAGGGCCTAGGCTATGGCCGACCATGTAAAAAGGGGAAAAAGGGGATGACGCCCAAAAGGGATTCAGGGTTTTGTATATAAAGTTGAAAAGTGAATGAGAAGCTCATTCTTGTGTGTGGCCAAAAGTAGCTCTCCTCTTCTTCTTCTTCTTCTTGTTCTTGCTTGCTTGAGCTTGTGCTTGAGAGAGGGAGTGTGAGAGTGTGAGGGAGCGAGTGTGTGAGGGTGAGGGACCGAGGAGGAGAAGCTCTCCATCTTCTCCTCTCTTCTTCTCTTCTCTTCTCTTCTCTTCTCTTGCTCGCGGACATGGAGCTTGGAGTGTGGAGCTTGAGGATGGAGAAGCTTGCACTTGGATCATGGAGCTACTGGAGTGCGTGGGAGAGGAGGTAACTCGAACGGCATCAAGGTAAGCTCACTACACCCGTAAGGTAGGCATTGCGCGTCGGCTATGTGAGAGGTAGCCATTAGTGCTCGGCTTGGAACGCTTGAAACAATAAGCGGTCCGTGGGTCTTGGGGGTTGAGCGAAAGCTCCCACATACACCCTTCATGCTGAAGTATAGCTGCAGGTACTACAGGGTACCCACAGGTCCTATACAGCCTTTTACAGGGTTTGGTAACCAATTGGGGTTACTATCTTGCATTACAGGGTCAAAACAAGGCACTTACAGGTTTAGACAGGGTGTAGGCATGGACAGTTCAGACTCAAAAATCTAGCTACAAAATTTTCTATCCTAAATCTATTATAGTGTGCTATAGCTCATCTTGAAGAGGGAATTCTTAGCTTCGATTTGAACTTAAAAATTTTGAAATTGAAGTTCTCTAGCAAAAGTTATAGTCATTTTTCTGACAGGGGGTACTGCAGGACTGCACTATTATGGCAGGGCATAAGGGTAAAAATAAGGTTCAGGAAGATTATGCTCAACGAATTAGGGATTCCATGTTGGATAATACACCTCAAGAGAGCCCTGAAGAGCTTTAACAAAAAGGGGAAGTCAGTATACTTAATAATACTTTGTGCGTCCATGAACAAAGACATAGGGAATGACATGAGGCCATCTTATCAAGAATGGAGCAAATGGTCTTGTCTACTGATCAAACGAAGTCTTCCATTGAGGAGTTGGTGGATTAACGACTCAAACAAAGGCTTCTATTGATAAGTTAGTGGAATCTAATGCTCAACTTATGGCACAATTCTCTCAATGGATGCAAATGCAAATGGGACCAAAAGAAGCTAAGGAGAAAGCTTATTTAAATAGTGACCCTTCAGTCCCACTTCAGCCATCTAACCAAAATGGTCATGGACATGGGATTATTGGAAGAAGAGGCATTCCAAATAGCCAGTATGAAGTAGGAGAGGCTTCATAGCAGCATGATGACTATTTGGGCAGTTTGAATGGAGCTAATTCTCAAGCTTTTGGGCTAAATACTCAAATTTCTAGGGGTTCTATACCAATAGGAACATTACATAGTAGTTCTCAGCCACCTGTTGGAAGATTTCCGTCTCAATTTGGAGGTTCCATACATGGTAATCATGATCAGCCTATTTTGGGACAGCAACCATTTCATGAAAGAGAGCTAAAGGACAAGATTATTCTAGCTAAATTTAATGGTTAGTCATCTTCACCATCTGATTTAGAGGAGTGGACCTATAAGATGGAGTCCTACTTTGACATATTCCCTAAAACTGATGACATGAAGATTCATTTTGCTTCCTTGCATTTGGAGGGATTTGCCCATACCTGGTGGAGTTATATAAAAAAAGAAAACATACTTGTAGAGAATTGGGAATCTTTCAAGGCACGTATGGCTGAAGTATTTGTCTCTCCTCTTGAGAAAGAGAAATTAGCACGGAGATGGTATGGTTTGAAACAAAGGGGTCTAAGTATAAGAGAGTACACTAACCAATTCCTCAACCTAACTATGTATGTGGAAAGCATCAGTGATGAGGCTAAGCTCCATAAGTTTATGTATGGTTTAGAGCCATCTTTATCAGCTGATGTTATGGCACAAAATCCTACTTCCCTCTTTAAGGCTATTGAGCTTGTATAGCGCTATGGAAGAAAGTATAGAAGAGAAACTTCATTTCAGCCTAGTTTTGGATAGCCAAGGACTGTTTTTAAGCAGGGGCAAGTTGGTAATACTTATGGCAGCAATCATGTGCCAAATGGGAGCTTATGGATACCAACTTATTCTCCATTTAATGTTTCTAGACCTCAAAGGAATTTCAGGACAGCAAACAGTCCAAGACTTGATTTCAAACAAGGAGACAGCAAGCCTAAATCCATTTCAGCCAATACAAATCCTAAATCTATTCCTATGGATCCTTACAAAGAAAGAAAGGAGAAAGACTTATGTTTCAAGTGTGGGGAAAAGTATACACCTGATCATGCCTCAAAGTGTGTATACAAAATTGTCAAACCCAAGCTTCAGAGTATGTTAGTTTTTTAGGATTTTGAGAATGACATGGATGAGAAGCTAATGCAATGGCACTTAATGCTGAAAATGAAGATCTTAAGGAGGAAGTTGGGCAAGAGTATTTTATGATCAAGCCGACTCTTTTCCTTTTGATCTAGGTGGAAGTGTTACGTTTGATCCAGGTGGGACTTGTTATGAGCCGTTTGCTGCCACTAATTGTTCTATTTCTATGGATGCTTGGACAGGATCTAAGAACCCTAATATACTCCGTATGAAGGGAAGCATATGTGAAAAGCCAGTGTTCGTTCTGATAGACAGTGGCAGTACTCAGTTTTGTGAATAAGTCCATCATGGATAAGCTAAATTGTGTTCCCACATATTTACAACAGCCCATTAGAGTTCAAGTGGCTAATGGTGAAGAGGAAATTAGTACACAGATATGCCCACAAGTTTCTTTACAGTTAGCTGAAAATTTTGAAGCAAAGGTAAACCTGATCACTCTGAAAATGGGGCCTATAGACATTGTACTCGGTTGTGATTGGTTGATGACATTAGACAGGATCACCATGGATTTCTCATAGTTGTATATGAAATTTATCTCCAATCGACAACTTATCCATTTACAGGGAATTTCTAGTAGATCAGATTTTCAGCTTATTACCGTTCAACAACTCAAAAGAGAGTACAAGAGGCGCTCACAAATATTTGTTTTGCATCTGAATAAAGAAACACAGGATCAACCTAATATTTCAGCAAACCATCCAGCCTTGACAGCTCTTCTTGAGGAGTATAGAGATCTGTTTGAGGTACCTACTTCATTGCCTCCTAAGAGAGCAGTAGATCACCCCATTGATTTGGAGCCCAACTCAAAGACAATCAATAAGCCACCTTACAGATTATCAAAGTGTGAATGAGAGGAAGTAGCCAAGAAAATCAAGGAACTTCTTGAGATGGTGTGGGAGCTTTCGCTCAACCACCAAGACCCTCAGACCCCTTATCGTTTCAAGCATTCCAAGCCGAGCACTAATGGCTACCTCTCACATAGCCGACGCGCCATCCATATCTACAGGTGTAGTGAGCTTACCTCTGTGCCGTTCAAGTTACCTCCTCTCCCGCGTACTCCGGTAGCTCCACGATCCAAGTGCAAGCTCCAAGCAAGCTCCATCCTCAAGCTCCACGCTCCAAGCTCCATTGCCATGAGCAAGACAAGAGAAGTGAAGAGAAGAGAAGAAGAGAGGAGAAGATGGAGAGCTTCTCCTCCTCGGTCCCTCACCCTCACACACTCACTCCCTCACACTCTTACACTCCCTCTCTCAAGCACAAGCTCAAGCAAGCAAGAAGAAGAAGAAGAATAAGAAGAGGAGAGCTATTTTTGGCCACACACAAGAATGAGCTTCTCATTCACTTTTCCACTTTATATACAAAACCCTAAATCCCTTTTGGGCAGTCATCCCCTTTTCCCCTTTTTACATGGCCGGCCATAGCCTCGGCCATAGCCTAGGCCATTTTTCCCATTGTCATTCTATCTTCCTAGCTTCCTTTCCACCGCCCATCTACATTTACAAATTGCACGGGTGAGAGCCCCGGCACTCTTTTACAAGATTTCAGGGTGCGCCTTTTTATTTTAAAATGCGCCTTTCCCCTTTTGTATTTGCCTTGGCCTTTTAAGGTTGTCCTTGAGCTTTTGGCATTTTCTCCTATTCTTTCTTTAGTCGGGCTACCTTTTTCCATCTTTGCCCTGCATCTCTTTTATTTCCTTTTGCTTTCTTCGTGTTGGGGTTAACAGATGGGATTCATTGAACCAAGTTCTTCACCTTATGCATCTCCAATCCTGTTAGTCAAAAAGAAAGATGGATCTTTCAAAATGTGCATTGACTATAGGGATCTTAATAAGATCATAGTGAAGAACAGGTATCCCATACCCAGGATTGATGATTTGCTTGATGAGCTTAAGGGGGCTCGATTTTTTACGAAGATTGACCTGAGGTCGGGATATCATCAGATTCGCATGCGAGAGGATGATGAAGTCAAGACTGTTTTCAGGACTGATCGTGGGCTCTATCATTTATTAGTGATGCCATTTGGGCTTATAAATGCTCCAACTACCTTCCAAAGCCTGATGAATAAGATTTTACAACCTTTCCTCTTTCAATTTGTCTTGGTGTTCTTTGATGACATTTTGATCTACAGCAAGACTTTATAGGATCACTTGGCACATATGAGGAGGATTTTTGATGTATTGAGACATCATAGGCTTTTTGCTAAGGAGAAGAAGTGTTCTTTCATGCAGACTGAAGTGGAATACTTGGGACATATTGTCAGTGAAAAAGGAATACAGGCTGATCCCAAGAAGGTACAATGTATAAAAGATTGGCCAATGCCTACTACTACTACCTCTCTTAGAGGATTCCTTGGCTTATCTTCATTCTATCGCCGATTTATTAAGCATTATGCTGCCATTGCAGCTCCTTTGACTGATAGGTTGAAGAAGGAGGCTTTCTTTTGGGATGCTCTTGCAAATAGTAGCTTCAACCAGTTAAAGGAACTCCTTACCTCTACTCCTATCTTAGTATGCCCGGACTTTTCCAAAGAATTTACTATACAGTGTGATGCTAGTGGCCGTGGCATTGGGGCTGTTTTGCTATAGGATCATGGAGTAATTGCATTTAAGAGCCGTAAGCTTACAGATAAAGAAATGGCCATGAATGTTTATGACCAGGAGATGTTGGCTATCTTGCATGTAATTAAGAAGTGGCACCATTAATTATATGTAGCCGATTCAGAGTACATAGTGATCACAAGGTACTTAAGTATTTCCTTACTCAATCCAATCTTACTCCAAAGCAATGTTGTTGGGTAGCTACATTACAAAATTATGATTTTGGCATCATTCATACAAAGGGCAAAGATAACATAGTGGCTGATTCTCTTTCTCATATGTGGGCTTGTAAAGTTTCAGCGATGACAGAATTGCATAATGACTGGATTGAAGAATTACAGGAGGCTTATCTTCTAGATGAGGAATTCAACCATATTTTTCAGAAATTACAGCAAGGTCTTATGGAAGAAAACTCGCATTACCAGCTTTAAAATGGCCTTATTTGGTTGAAAGGCAAGATTGTAATTCCTTCTACTTCTTCTTTTACATGGAAAATTATGGAGGAGCTACATTCTTCACCTCTAGCTAGACATTTAGGAGTTTTCAAGACCTATGACAGGATCAGTAAAAGTTTCTATTGGAAAGGACTGTGGAAAGATGTCAAGGACTTTGTTATGAAGTGTATGCCTTGCCAGCAGAATAAGGATAGCACCCATGAGCCAGGAGGTTTGTTATAGCCATTACCTATTCCTACTGGTAAATGGACTCATATTACTATGGATTTCATTACTAGCTTACCTACTACAAGGAAGGGATGGAATAGTATATATATGGTGGTAGACAGACTCACCAAGGCAACCCATTTTATTCCAACCAAGATTCAGATTACTGCTTCTCAAGTGGCCAGTCAGTTTATGGAGTAGATTTTTAGACTACATGGATTACCGCAGGTGATTGTCCATGATAGAGACTCAAAGTTTATGAGTAACTTTTGGTAGGCGGTATTTACATCTATGGGCACTAAATTGGCTCCATCTACGGCTTATCATCCTCAAACTGATGGACATACATAAAGAGTCAATAAATGGTTGGAGACTTATCTTCGCCATTTTTGCTATGATGTCCAAACCTCATGGGATTCTTGGTTACACTTGGCTAAGTTTGCTTATAACAATTCTACTCATGTTAGTATAGGAGTTTCACCCTTTGAGGCTTTGTATGGTTACAAGGTGCCCTTACCTATAGTCATCTTTAATGAAAAGATCAATCCTCATGGGAAGGAAGAGTTAGAAAGAATGCAGACCCTTCTTCAGCAATGTAAGGTGAATTTAAGGAAGGCTCAAGATCAAATGAAGATGTATGCTGATGAGAAGAGGAGGCCTTTAGAGTTTCAAGAGGGAGAGTTGGTTTTATTAAAGTGCCCAAGTCCAAATACTCTACATTAAAATATGGATCTAGTAATAAGCTTGCCCACAGGTTTTATGGCCCTTACCGGATCCTTAAGAAAATTGGAGATTTGGCATACAGACTAGAGCTTCCCTCTTCCACAAAGATTCATAATGCCTTCCATGTTAGTCAGCTCAAGCCCTTTTATGGTGATCCAGTGGATATAGTTGATGAGCTGCCACCTATTGATGAAGACGGTCTTATTCACTACATCCCAGAGGCTGTTATAGGTCAGTGTGAGAAGAAGCTTCCATCTTGTTCTATTGTGGAATATTTGATCAAATGGAGAGGTTTACCACCTGAAGAAGCTTCTTGGAGACCTGATTCTATATTGGATGAGTTTCCTTTCTTGAAGGATACATTGGTGGCTGAAGCTTATTACTTATGGAGCTAGTGATGATGCAGACAGGTTCTGGACAGCACGTTGTTTTAGAACAGTTTTTATCGTGCCTAATTTTCAGAATTAAGCTATCTACATGGGCTTAAAGTACTCTTCAAGATCTTCGTTTTGATATATGGTACGTCTCATTTGGACACTTCTACTAGAAGTTATGGCAGATTTGGTCCAGCAAGGTCTGTTTACATAGCAAGCTATCTACTTTGTTTTGAGATTATTTGTTGAAGACTTTATGGCTCCATATGCTTTTGAAGTACTCCAAATCATATATATAGCTAAGGCTTACTTCCGTTCTTCAATTTCAGTTCATGCAATTGGTCATACTTCATTCATTTCCCATTTGTAAAGTTGTAAAACAGAGTAGTACTCTGTTCTATCCATTTTTTTTCTAGTTTTTTCCAAGTTTGTTTTTTAGGGAAAAAACTTTTAAGAAGGGATGGATTGTAAGAAGTTGGGAATAACGATTTAGTGTAAATAATATTGATATTATGCCATGTTACACTCACATTGGTATAAAAGGAGAGGACATGTAATTTTTCATATCTTTTTGACACATTAATATAACTATAATCTTTCTCTCCCATCTTGCTCACAGCTTCTATGGCTTCTCCCTCTTTCCTGTCTTTCTCTCTCTAAATCTAGTCTTTCTCTCTCCTTGTCACTCTTCTTCTCTCTCTTCCTGCAGTGTTTCTCTCTCTTCTGCAATCTTCTCTCTCCTCTTTCTCTCTCCCTAGTTCTCTCTCTGACAATACATTTCATTGTAGAGTAGACTTAGGAGTTGCTAATGGACAAACCCTGTGACATTCCATGGGAGTGCTAGGTGGCATCTTTTAGATCAGACTCCCAATGGACTATTAAAACGTGTCGCAACCTAGGCACGTTACAGTTGGTATCAGAGAAAACTAACAAACAACCTAAGCAAGATAAGAGTACAAGGACAAGGTCAAGGACAACCAAAGAAACCAAAGGTGAATGTAGTCAGTGACTATGTTCCTACACAGAGAAATGACCAAAACATGTGATACTTCTACTACAAGGAACTCGAGCACTTCAAAAGAGAGTGTCCCAAACTTGGTGAGGACCACCACCAAGGATGATTCTGTGGGCAAACCAGAGCTGCGCTTGGTCGAGTTCAAGCAACGATGGGGAGGGCAAGGACTTCCAATATCACCATCAAGGAAGTAAATGAAGAGAGGAAGAACCAACTATGGAAGTAGAGATTAAAAAGGCGACATTCCATGCCGCTCTCCATAAAAAGAGACCAAATCCCCAATTATCGGTGATCCAAACCCCTTCACACTACCAAGGTAAGAATTTCAAAGCCTTGATTGACTATGGAAGTACACATTCTTTTATTTCTCCTGCTTGTGCAAGAAAGCTAGAAATAACCACAATAGTTGCACCCACTTTACTTGTGGAATCAGCAAATGGGCGTGAAATCACTTGTACTAGAGAAATTTTCAAAATGAGATTCCTACTCAGTCAAAAGCCAACAATTGTAAAATTTAGAGTAATGAACTTAGGGGCTCATGAATGCTTACTTGGCATGGATTGGTTAATACCCAATGATGCCCACATTCACTGCGGAAGAGGCCAAATTTCCTTCCGAAGTTCTAAAGGGGAACTAGTCACAACTAAAGGGAAGGCTAGTAAACCCAAAATCCAATTAGCAAAGGCATCACGTATAGTTAAGGGAATGAAAAAGGGTTTGCCCATCTACTTGATCAAGCTGAATATGCTAGAGCAGAGCAAGGAGTCTGAAGAAGAACCTTCATGACTGAAGGAGTACGCAAATGTGTTCCTGAAAGACTTGACAGGGAGCTACCGCCCCCAAGGGAGATTGATCATGAGATCAAACTCATACAAGGTGCCGCTCCAATTGCAAAAAGACCTTACAAAATGTCTATTTCCAAAGCTATCAAATTAAAGGAGCAGCTCAAAAAACTTTTAGATCAGTTCATTCGGCCTAGTAGTTCTCCATGGAGAGCTCATGTGTTGTTTAAGAATAAGAAGGATGAAACACTCGACTATAGAGGGCTAAATCAAGTAATTGTCAAGAATAAATATCCTATCCCAAGGATATATTAGTTACTCGATCGCCTACAAGGGGCAAAATCCTTCTCAAAAATTGACTGAAGGTTGGGGTATTACCAAATCCGCATCAAGGATGAGGATATTCCAAAGACATCTTTCAACACTAGATATGGTCATTTTGAGTTCACAGTAATGTCCTTTGGATTAACCAATGCTCCTGCTACATTCAATAGGCTAATGCAGGATATCTTTACACCATACCTTGATGAGTTTGTACTTGTTTTCTTTGATGACACCTTGGTCTACTCCAAGGAAGAATAAGACCATGAGCCTCAACTTCGCATTGTCCTTGAAATCATGAGGACGCACAAGCTTTATGCCAAAAAGAAGTGTGCCTTCCTCAAACGACAGATTTGTGGAAATGTGCGGGATCTAGAGCATGGCAGATGCAAAAGCCATGGAGGTTGAAAGAGGAAAAAGGAACTCATGAAGACATTGAACTTGACAAGGACAAATTGTTACACAAGTGAATTAGGTTCCAAGATTGAGACTTGGACTCATAGACACAATCTTGTGTATTGACAGTGACATGACACTTTACTGGAAAGAAAAGAGTACTATCATTGCATTAGAAAAAGAGTGCAAGTACAATGCTTTATAGGATTTGAGTGGTGGTACTTTCTCCTACTATGTATATGGGATTCTGGTCCTGAGCCCTCACTGCTCCTCACAAAGAGACTGAAGTAGGTGTGATTGCAAATATCTCAACACCCCTCCTCAATCACAACTAGAATTACAAAGCATATAGAGACTTTAGTAAAAGCAATACCTGCAAAGTGTGGGCATACCATAAACATGGCAAAACACCAGAGGCTATTGTAGAAAAGGCTAAGTGTGGGTACCACAAACATGATGGACATCCAGAGGCTATAGCAGGGGCCTCACAAAGTGTATAGAGACTATAGTACAAGGATAATTGAGGAGTTTACAAGTTTATATCTGAGGCATTAGGGCAAGGAAATACACAGCTAAAAAAGTCTGTCTGAATAGAAGGATTGATGAGGTCCTTCTCCTGGTGGTCTTCTTCTTCTTCTTCCTTTTCTCCATTTTCTTCTTCTTCTTTGACTGCAACTAGATAGGCCTTTTGGGATATCTTTTTGACGTGGCAAAACTTCTCGGTATGTATGGTCCTTTTGCAAAAATCATAGAAGGGTTGATCCTTCTTGCCTTTGTACATGTTGCCAACATATAATGCATGCTCATCTCTAGAGGTACTTGGTTCTTCCTTAGTTTTTAGCTTCTTTTCCTCCTCTAACAGTGATGCCTCGATATCAACAAGCTCACGATTTGGCATGTTGATTAAAGATGTTGATACATTTTTATATTCAAGAGGAAAACTCTTAAGTAGAATACCAATGCAAACATCTTCTTCCATTTTAAAGTTGACTCCTGCAAGTTGGGTTAGAAGTCCTTCCATGTAATTTAGATGCGTGGCAAGTGATGTACTGGACTTCATTTTGAGCCTGAAAAAATCAATTAGGAGACCATACTTTGATGATTTGGATTGTGCACTGAACAAGGTGTCAAGTCTCTTCCATGTATCTTGTGAGGTCTCACAGTTATCCACATGGTGGATATAGCTGTCGTCTAGCTCTAGTTTGATAATGGCCTAAGCCTTATCATCGTTCTTTTGCCAAGTGACAGCAAGATCCACATCATGATGATTCTTTTCTTTTCCAGTGGTAATGGCCCAGAGGCCCTTCTTCATTAGGATGAGTTTGATGCGGTTCTGCAGGTATGAAACCCGACTCCTTTGAAACGGGCAGTTGGAGAATCTTTGCCCATGTTAAACTTGCGGGAACAATAGAAAATCAACTTCAAAGTTATCAGATTTAAGCAGCAGCAAACAACTTTAGAATTATCAGATTTATCAATGGAAGGGCATATTACAGTGTGTCAAGAGACACAAGTAATGACAGTGTGAAAAACACACTATGTGACAACTCTGTCTGAAACTCGAATCTTCAAGGCCGTTGCTCTTCCGTCTTGATCCAGGTATCCATGTTCTTCTTCTCCTTGATTTGATGCTGGGACAGTAGATCAGAGTGGCAATGGTTTGTTCCAAGTGATAGGAGAGAGAAAATGATGAAAATTTTGAGCTTCAGTGAGGTTTGGCTATGGCTTCTGAATTAGGGTTTCTGACCCAGGCCTGGTTTTTTTCAAATACCAGGAGCTATACTTGATCATTTTTGAAACTTTCTTTATAGAAATGAAGCTCTCTTAATGCTCTATAAAATCCCTATGATAATCATCTAGATCGATGCAGACTCGTCATGCACAGAGCAAACAAATGCAGGCATGCGTAATCTTGGACAGTAATGAAAAAAATTTATAATGTCGGAGCAGAGAGTGACCAATGTCATGGTTATTGTTGCTGGGATGAAGTGCCTTGACTAGAGGAATGATCCTCTAGAAGAGAGCAAGAGGAGATATGCTTTGTATTGGGAGATTCAGGGACTCGAATCAGGGTATGTCTTGCAGGTCACAGATCTAGGCTATAGCAGTGATTGAGAGTTTGAGCAATGCTGGAGCTATTGGCTATCGATGTTAGGCACTGAGGTGCCATAAAGAAGCTTTATGAGCAGGGGAAGAAGTTCATAGAAGGAATCACAGTGAGATATGACCTATGGAGAGAGATCCAGGAGTTCAAAGTAGAGAGGGTGGAGACTGGCTATCACTGCCGCAAGGTGCACTAAACATGAAGTTAAAGAACTGAAGTCATACACTGATCTTGAGCTGGATGTGAGCTGGGAAAAGATTGAGAGGAACCAATAGAGGCTAGAGAAGTAGTGCCATGCCCGAGTGGGCTTTGATACCATGTGGAAATGTGCAGGATCTAGAGCATGCATAAGCGGAAGCTATGGAGGTTGAAAGAGGAAAAAGGAACTCATGAAGACATTGAACTTGACAAGGACAAATTGTTACACAAGTGAATTAGGTTCCAAGATTGAGACTTGGTCTCATAAACACAATCTTGTGTATTGACAATGACATGACACTTTACTGGAAAGAAAAGAGTACTATCATTGCATTAGAAAAAGAGTGCAAGTACAATGCTTTATAGGATTTGAGTGGTGGTACTTTCTCCTACTGTGCATATGGGATTCTAGTCCTGAGCCCTCACTGCTCCTCACAAAGAGACTGAAGTAGGTGTGATGGCAAATATCTCAACAAGATTGAGTATCTAGGCTTCATTGTATTAGAAGAGGAAATCTTCGTAGATCCTGGAAAGGTTAAAGATGTACAAGAATGACCCCCACTAACCACTATTAAGGAACTGCATAGCTTTCTTGGTCTAGCAGGATGGTATAGAATCTTCATCAAAGATTACACCTTAGTTGCGGCACCACTCATAGATCTACTAAAGAAGCAGGTTGCCATAGTGTGGACATCCACTAAACAAGCAAGCTTCGACCAACTCAAACACAGCTTAGTGATAGCACTAATTCATCTCCCAGACTTGAGCAAGGAGTTCGAAGTTGTTATAGATGCTAGCTCAATTGCACTAGGTTGTGTACTGCTACAAGAAGGTCATCCCGTGGCACATTCCTCAAGGATGTTTAAAAACCCATGAGAAAAATTATGCTACTCATGACTTGGAACTGTTGGCTATCATTCACGCCCTCAAAATCTAGAGGCACTATTTTCTCGACAACAAATTCTCCTTGGTCACTGACCACAAGAACCTCAAATGGATCTTCTCCTAGGTTGACCTCAACATGAGGCAACACTATTGGATTGAGGTGCTACAAGAGTATGACTTTGAGATCAGATATAGACATGGTAGGGCAAATGTGGTCGATGATGCCTTAAGTCATAAAGTGTTCCTCAACTCTCTGATTATGGAGGAACCTTCAATGGTTGGGTCACTAGCGACCATGGTATCAATGCCAAGCAACCCTATCCTCGAATTTGCTAAGGAAGACTCTAAACATGACCCACAATATCAAAAAATGATAAAGGAGATCCTAGAAAAGGACCAAAGTCCCAAACTCAAAGTTAAATACCAAGAGTACTTTGTCTATGAAGGCCTAGCCTACTTCAAGATAAGACTATGTATTCCTTCGAGCCTAAGACTTGAACAACGGATACTCTGGAAAGCACGTGATTCCCCTTTCTTTGGTCATCCAGAATATGCCAAGACTCTTAACATGGTCAGGAAGAGCTATTATTGGGAAAAACTTAAGGGAGATGTACTCAAATATGTCATGGAATGTTTGTCTTGCCAATGCATCAAGGCAGAGTATGCCAAGATGCCTAGAAAGCTACAACCCCTTGACATCCCTCAAATGAAGTTGAAATTTATCAGCATGGACTTTGTTATTGGGTTCCCTCTAGTTCCAGGTGGGTACAACTCAATTATGGTTGTAGTATATATGCTCACCAAGGTAGTGTATTTCATCCCAGTAAAGAAAAATTATAAGGCTTCGGATATTGGTAGACTATTCATTAAGCTGATATTCAGACTCCATAGTCTACCCAAAAGGATTGTCATGATCGAGACTCCCTTTTCACATCTCATTTCTGGAGAGGGATATTTGAAGCAATTGGGACTCAGCTTTGTTTTAGTATAGCCTGTCATCCTCAAACTAATGGCCAAACAAAAAAGGTCAATCAAGTGATCGAAGATATGCTTGAATTATATTGCTGTCACGAGCCTAAGAAGTGGATCCAATATCTACCCTTGATGGAGTTCACCTATGATGCTTCCTTCTAGCAAAGCATTCAAATGACACCTTTCCAAGCATTGTATGGGCATGATTGCCGTTCTCCATTAAATTTCTTGGACCCTACTTTTAGGGTAGAGGCTTCTAAGAAGATGCTAGAAGAAATGGATAAACATATTAAGGCCATTAGTCAAGACATTAAAGTTGCCAAGGATAGGTAGAAAGCTTATGCAGATTTGAACAGATAAGAGCGGCTATTCAAGGAGGGGGATATAGTTTTCATTCGTGTACGATCCAAGAAGAGTTCCTTATCCTTGGGAGAGTTTAAAAATCTTAGCCCAAGGTATTGCAGGCCTTACAGAATCCTCAAAAGCCTAGGACCTAATGCTTACAAACTTCAACTCCCTGAAAATATACAAGTTCACAATGTATTTCATGTTAGTCTACTAAAGAAATATGTGCCTAATCCTAGCGATGTACTGAGTGATCAACAAATTGTAATGCCTAGCCAAGGAGTCCTTGAGCTGCAACCAAATAAACTCCTAGATACTAGGGACAGACAATTGAGGAGTAGAACCCTTTGAGAATACCTTGTCCAATGGGGAAACTACCCCAAAGAAGATGCTACATGGATAGATGAGAATGCTCTTCATCAACAATACCTATGGTTTCTCTCGAGATGAGGACATCTAGACTTCTCTAAGGGGAGGAGGATGTAATACTTCTACGCAATTAAAAATTAGTTGGTTAGTTCGAAAGTTAGTTAGTCAATTAATAAGCTAGTAAGGTTACTAACTAAGTAAAAACTAACTAACATTAATAACTAATCATTTTTATTTAATTAAAAATATAAAAAAATCGAGAGTCATAATTTGACATTCCCATATTGACAAGGACTGTAGCCACCCTTTAGAGAAGTTACAATGTAAACGATAGTTATGAGCCATATTAATCACCAGTGTTAATGTGTATAGTATGGATGGTCCAAAAATATTAGATTTTGGGTAAAACTAGCATATTTTAGATATTTATATTACTTATTGCAAATGTCTTAAAAATCTATGGATATTTCTAGAACACGATATCATGTAAAAAAAGTAAGTGGTTTTTTCAGCTTGTTTTGGAGATTTAATACAAAAAAAGAAGGATTACAGAAATTGTGTGCACCGCGATCACAATTTACAAGCAATAAACAACACTTCAAACACAGAGAAGAAGGAGTGATCTGGAAGAATTCTAAGGAAGTGTCTTAGTGTTCTACCCCTCTTTCGGAGCCAACGAAAATATCAGAATTGTGATTTGAGCATCATATTGCTGATTTTGAAAGATCCCCTCCATAAAGAGCTCTTCTTCTCAGTCACAACCCTTCTTCTCTTGTTTAGCTATAAATATGAGGCATGGGGAGTAGTTACAGAAGCACAAGGAGGCCTCAAGAAGCTACGAGAGAGGGAGGTAGAAGGATATCCCTCCAAGAGATTGTGAGAAGGAGCTTGAGAGAGAGAGAGAAAGAGAGAGAAAGAGAGAGAGAGAGAGAGAGAGAGAGAGAGAGAGAGAGAGAGAGGCTACCCTGAGAGCCTGGGAGAGGGAGAGATTAGCTCAATTTCCTCTATCTCAATCTTCGACTAAGCCATCTTCTCTTACACTTTCCCATCTCAATTCCATTCCTCCTTCTTTATCTCTTGAGTCCACTTGCGAACGATGGCCCCCAAGCAAAAGATCTCTCCAAATGCCAAATCCCACCTCAACCAATGGGACCACGGACCAAGGGACCGCAACTACGAAAAACGCATCTCTTAGAATCAGGTGAGCCTCGTTGTATAAGGGAAAATGAATTGGGAGAAAATAATGTTTACATTATTTATTTCAACTTAATTGAGTATGTTTCGAGATAATGAGCGTACTAGAAAAATTTTGGTCATCGCATTCATCTTAGGTGATCAATTAAAATTGCACTTAGAAGCCATGAAATTACACATAAATTGCATGGAAATTTCATGCTAATATATATATATATATATATATATGAAAATTTTCAAGAGTACGCATTAAACTGCAATTAAATCGGATAGATTTTATGCATCTACATCCGTTTGCTTGGTTGAAATAATAGAAGATCCTGTTACATCTCAGAAAACATAGATTGAACTTGTGATAGAATACATAGGGTTCATAGAAAGTTCAAAGAATTTCAAACCCTAAAGTGTTAGACGTTGAAAGGATTATTCTCAAGGCCCATCTTGCTTGAAGCTAAAAGGAATTGAAAGTCCTTAAGTAACTATATGAATTACGTGACAACCCCTAGTTCAAATGAGTACGTAGGGTTTTGTTGTAGGGAAGCCAATGTCCCAAATTGCAGTCAACATTGCAAGGATACTCCTTCATTCAAAAGAATGAGAAAATTATATTAGGTTATCTCTAGAAATCTCGGATGATAATGGGGATAAAGCCGAGACTAGATGCTATCGCATTAAATCGAAATTTCCTTCGAGACAGAGAGAACAAAGAATTGTCTAGTACATATTGTGCACTTCTACTTGTGTTTGTACTTAGGAACACTAGTTTGAAAAAGGAGTCATTTAACAAAGGAATTGATAAGAAGAAAATATTTCAAATTGGATTCAAGTTGAAACACCTAGGAAAGACATGTTGAGCACCCCTAGCTAGCTGCCAACCCTATCCAAGGGGGTTTTTGTGTAATGTGTCCACCTGTTCACTCGCAGGATACATCTTAGCAGCCCATCGGGAAGAGAGTCCAGAAAGCTCCGCCCGACGCTCCCACAGAATGTCACGATGTTTGCGATCTAGGTCTTCCCGAGTCTGCCACGAAGCGGAAGCATTCCGGCCGTTCCCACTTAGGACCGACCTGAATTAGGGGTTTTCCTAGTGGTCAAATTCCTAGAATAGCAGCTAGAGTCGAACCCCCAGGTGAACTACTTTACGCAAAAGCATCAGGGTCGAAGTGGATTCATGCTACACTTAGTTCAAGGAGAATGAGAAACGAGAGGGATGCAACGCTCGACCTCTCTGCCCATAAGACATAGTCCCATTCCGTTCCCCTAAAACAGCATAAATTGGGACTCTAGTATCCTAGATTCTAGGTCGACGTTCCTTGCTATCAATTTCCTTCAAGAAAAGTTCCCAGCCAATCGGGACCACCCATCCGTAGGACGGACCCATGGCCACATCCACCGCACTTTCCTCGGGGGTTGCTTTAGTTGTCTAATTACCTACCATATTTAGTTAGACACACAAAAATAGCTTCCTTATTTAGCCAATTAATCACCGATTCCTTCATGTAATCTTAGCACTTGACATAGAAAAACAGTGTCAAACAAGTTCCTTTTCAACAATTGATCTTATTTATCTTTGGAATACATCATAATAAACTAGCCCAAAGGCTATTCCATAATCCGCCCGAAGGCAATCCATAATCCTCCCGAAGGCAATCCAGCAATCCTCAAGGATTACTAATCCAAGTTTTCACCCGTAGACTAGTATGCGGGCCTCGAGATCCAATCTCGAGTCACGTCAGCCTCTTGTGAAAGCACGACCCGAAAGGCAAGGGATTTACGACCAGAGTCTCCCCCTGGCACCCAAGTGTCCTCCTGCTCCAAGTAGCACCCAACGGAGAGACCTCTTGCGATGGGTTCAGTCCACGTTCTCAGCACAGCTAACAACCCCCTTGGTTAGGGTCAGGCAGACAGTCGGGGGTAACTGCTGATGCTGCCTCTCCCTCTAGGCCTTCAACGTGAAGCAATTAATTATTTTCCAGCCTTAGATTCCTTGAGCAAAGAAGTACAAGCAGTGCTCCTAAACTGTACAAACACAAACAATCCAGTGGTCGGCCAATTATTAAGGTGTGAATTCTTCTCTCCGAATGCATCCAACATTCAATCCGGGATCAAATTGCAACTTGTTAAGATCCCTAAGGGTTTGTTTGTTTACCATTTTATCCTTGGGTTAGGGTTTATACCCTGTTAATCCAAATTAACCAACACCTTAGGTTCCTCAAATTAAGACAGTAAATCCTGGCGACTTTGTCGCTCTAACTTGATTTGTCAATCTCTTACTGGGCAATACATAACTTCCCCTAACTTGGCAAATCAGCCCAAAAAGGGTAATGTAGCAAGATGACTACTCATCCTCTTTCAAGTTAGACTTGCGCTAGAATCTGCCAACCTTATTCCAAGGAGTGGCAAATCAATCTTGTGATTAAAACACAAAGCCATGCGACGTTGCAACTTGTGCACGTGTCACACTTAACGTGTGGGATCGTTTCTCCCATCAAACGGCATTTCTTGGTCAAGAAATATGTTTGGCTAAGATGTAGGGTTTGGGAGTCCTCTTGACCCAGCCCAACCCTAACCATACTAGGCCGATAACATCTGGCCCTAGGGTTTCTAAACTCAATCGGAAGTCTGGTATTAGGTCATTCGATCCTTAGGATAAAACCCTAGTTTGTTGTTGTATGGACGTCCAATCAACCCAAACATCCCCTAAATGTGGGTAGGACCTTTGGGTTTGAAGGTCTCGACTTGGCGTCCCAAGTGCGATGCTAGGCAGAATTTTTAACGTGCTAAGCCCTACTTAGCACTTTGAAGTGTTCGTCGTACCAACTAGTTATGCTTTTACGAATCCCTTGAGGGTTATACCCTTACAAGCGATCTACCTAAAACGATCTAATTTTCTCACGTCAAGAATGATCTTTGCTTAGAAGAGATGCGAGTACTTTTCCTAAGGGATGCAATTAACTAAATTCAAGATGCAATATTTCATGTAAGTATGCAAATCATAGACTTTTCCTTCAATGCAACTATAGGATTTGCAATTGACCATTTCTCTTCCTTGCTAGAATCATGATGATTGACACTTTGGGGGACAACTTGCATAAAAATACATAGATTTACATTAAGAACTTTGCCTACAACCTTTCGTTTAATGCAGTTGAATTTCAGGCTTTAATATGACATGCAATCTTTTCTTGATACAACTTCGATAAATGAAGTTCATGCATGATGAATATGTAAGACTATTGTTGACTTAATCCATTCAACGGCACTTAACCCGACCTAAAAATGCAAGCATCATTGCATGCAATAGGCAGGTTCATGGTTTCCTTTTCATACCATGCAATTCTTTGGATAGCATCTAAAGGATGTTAATGATTTTCTCATACGAATCCACAAGTAGAAAAATTACTACCTAAATGCCTTAAGCGCTTTTCTTTTCCGCGGCCAAAGATGCATTTAAACAATTTCATCTTTTAAACCTAAGCAATATGCGCTTGGGATTTGCAACTTGGAAATGCAAGCAACCCATTTGCATGACATGCACCAACTCTTGTAAATTGTTCAAGGAGATAATTTCCCAAATGTATTTTAACTAGACTACGTGAATTAGAAACATACGTAAATGCATTCTTCCCATGAAAATTTAATGTTCCTAATGCATTGCTTTAATGCAAAATCATTCTTTTAAGAACATGTGCTTGAGGGCTTGTAGGGATGTCCACATGTATGCTTGGATTGGAGACTTTCGCGCGTGCGCCTTGCATCTTTTGTTTTGGAGCCATCGTTGATGTAGTGGATTTGGACTCCGCGGTTTGTCCTCACCCTTATGCGATCTCCGAATTCCCTCCAAGCTTTGGCAACTCAGCCTAAAAAACCTGCCTACTTCTCCCTCGTGCAGGAATGCCCTTTACAGGGACGTGGATTTTTAGGAGACCAGGGATAAGCTGTGTGGACAAGGCTTAAGGAAGCCTTATCTTAAGAAGCTTCTAAGAAGCTTTTGCTTCTTATAGAATGACGTGGAGGGGGGTAATGATTGGAGGAGAGGAGATTGATGATGAACAGGAGGATGATGATTAAGAAGGCGATGATGATGGCGATGGAGTGGCGGCAGCAGCGCGACTGCAAACAGACGACGTGGCAGAATTTGCGATGGCCTGGGCAGCACGGAACAGCAGCAGCCCAATCGTCCTCTCTTCCTTCTCCCAAGCTCAAGGGGAGGGTGGTTGAACTCTCTATCTTTGTATTGACTACTGAGGGCAAACCCAGGTAATAGTAAAGAATAAGTACCCAATCTCGAGGATAGACGAGCTTCTTGATCATCTACAAGGAGCAAGGATATTTTCTAAGATTGATCTTCGGTCAAGATATTACCAGATCCGAGTCAAGAATGAAGATATTCCTAAAACTACCTTCAACACAAGATACGGTCATTTTAAATTCATTGTGATGCCATTTGGGTTGACAAATGCTCCAGCTACCTTTAGCAGGTTAACGTAGGACATTTTCAAACCTCGTCTCGATGATTTTATTCTTGTATTCTTTGATGACATCCTAACTTATTCTAAGGAGGAAGAAGATCATGAACCGCATCTTTGCATTGTCCTAGTGACAATGAGAACACACAAGTTGTCTGCCAAGAAGAAGAAGTGTGCCTTCTTCAAATGGAAGATTGAGTACTTGGGATTCATAGTGTTTGCTGAAGGTATATCAGTAGATCCTATCAAGTTCAAAGATGTTCAAGATTGGCAACCACTATCAAGGAAGTGAGAAGTTTTCTAGGTCACAGGATGGTATAAGATATTCATTAGAAACTATGCCCAAATTGTAGCACCTCTTATAGATCTACTCAAAAAGCAAGTTGCCATTATCTGGACGCCATTTGAATAGTCTAGCTTTGAGCAACTAAAGCATAGTTTGATAACTGCTTCTATCTTAAGGCTACCTAACTTAAGCAAGGAATTTGAAGTTGTCACAGATGCTAGCTCTCTTGCATTGGGATGTGTTCTAATACAGGAAGGTCATCATGTAGCTTACTCTTCAAGAAATTTGAAAGCCCATGAAAAGAGATATGCTACTCACGACCTAGAGTTGTTAGTTGTGATTCATGCTCTCAAATTATGGAGACATTACTTGCTTGGAAATAAGTTTTCCTTAGTCACAGATCATAAAAGTCTTAAGTGGATTTTTACTCAGCCTGAACTTAATATGAGGCAACAACGATGGATCAAAATTCTACAAGAGTATGACTTTGAAATTAAGTTCAAACCTAGTAAAGAAAATGTAGTAGTAGATGCCCTTAGTCGTAAAGCTTTCCTTAACACTCTCCTCGCCGAAAACCATCTAGGGCAGAAACTGTAGCTACAATGGTATCAATGCCAACTAATCCTATCATCGAGTTGACTAAGGATGAAGCAAATAAGGACCCAGACTATCAACAATTGTTTTGGAAAGTTCAGAATAAGAAACAAGATCCCAAACTCAAGATTAAGTATCAAGAATTCTCTATAGATGAAGACGAAGGGCTTGTTTATTTCAGAATGAGACTATGCATTCCCTCAAGTCAAACCCTCAAGAGAAGGATACTTTGGGAAGCACATGATTCTCCTTTTTCAGGACACAAGATATGCAAAAACTCTTAATGCTGTCAAGAAAGGCTATTACTTGCAAAAATTCAAGGGTGATGTACTTAAGTATGTCACTGAATGTCTAAATTGCCAAAGGGTAAATTCAGAACGTATCAAGTTACCAAGGAAACTCCAACCACTTGACATTTCCCAGATGAAATGGAAATTTATTAGCATGGACTTTGTAGTTGGGTTACCTTCTGTGTAAGGAGGACATAACTCAATAATGGTAATAGTAGACATGCTAACAAACGTCACTCATCTTATTCCAACAAAAACCAATTTCAAAGCTTTAGATATTGCAAGAATTTTTGTAAAATAGATTTTTAGGGTACGTGGGTTACCTAAAAGGATCATTAATGATAGTGATTCTCTTTTCACATCACATTTCTAGAAGAGTTTATTTCAAGCCATTGGAACCCAACTTTGTTTTAGTATTGCTTATCATCCACAAACTGATGGGTAGAAAAAAAAAGTTAATCAAGTAATCGAGGATATTCTACATGCATATTGTAGTAAGGAACCTGAGAGGTGGATTCAGTATCTACCCTTAGTGGAATTTGCTTATAATGCCTCCTATCGTTGAAGTATTCATATGACTCCATTTCAGGCACTATATGGTCAAGATTGTCGTATGCTACTTAATTTTTCCAATCCTACTCTAAGGATAGAAGCTTCGAGAAAAATGTTTAGAAGAAATTGATGATCAAATCAAGATTATCAGACAAGATATTCAAGCTGCCAAGGACCGACAAAAAGCATATGTTGATTTGAAAAGACAAGAATGAATTTTCAAAGAAGGAGACATGGTCTTCATCCGTGTCCATCCAAAGAAGTGTTCTTTGTCCTTATGAGAATTTAAGAAGCTAACTGCAAGATATTGTGGACCCTATAAGGTTCTCAAGTGCTTAGGACCAAGCGCTTATAAGATACAACTCCTTGAGAATATAAAAATCCACAATGTATTTCATGTTAGCTTATTGAAAGCATACGTAGCTAACCTGGACCATATCCTTGATGATCAACAAGTTGTAATACCTAACCAAGGAGTCCTTGAGCTACAACCCAACAAAGTAATTGATGTAAGAGAAAGAAAATTGAGGAGTAGAACCCTTAGAGAATACCTTGTCTAGTGGAAGGAGTATCCTAAAGAAGATGCTACATGGATAGATGAGAATGCTCTTCATCAACAATACCCATGGTTTCTCATGAGATGAGGACATATCGATTTCTCTAAAGGGAGGAGGATGTAATACTTCCATGCAATTAAAAATCAATTGGTTAGTTTCAAAGTTAGTTAGTCAATTAATAAGTTAGTAAGGTTACTATCTAAAGTAAAAATTAACTAATATTAATAACTAACAATTTTGATTTATTTTTTTAAAAAAAGAGTCGTAACCCGATATTTTTTCCAAATTGACAAGAATTGTAGCCACCCATCACGAAAGTTACAACGTGAATGAGAGTTATGAGCCATATTAGTCATTAATGTCAATGTGTATAGTATGGATGGTCCAAAAATATTAGATTTTGGACAAGATTAGCATATTTTTTATATTGTGGATATTATGTATTATAAATATCCTAAAAAGATATGGAAATTTCTAGAACAAGATGTCATGTAAGAAAAGTAAGTGGCTTTTTTAGCCAGTTTTGAAGATTTAATTTTAAAAAAATGATTGGCAAAATCGTGCACGTCGCGATCGCACTTTACAAGCAACAAGCAGTACTTCGAACAGGGAGAAGGAGTGATATGGAAGATTTCAAAGCAAGTGTCTTGGAGTTTTACCCTCCTTTCGGAGCCAATGGAACTATCAGATTTGTGATTTGAGCATCAAACTGTATCTTAGAAGTTTCATTAGGAGAAATATGGACTCTCTTTGTTGCCCCTAAAGGGGTTTCTCTCACCTCTCTCTCTCTCTAAAAAGAGATTCCAAAATAATACTAGAATAAGAGATCTTCTACAATCAAACAAAATCTCGTATTTGTATTTTCAATAGATTTTACCTATTATTTTATTCTCAAACTGTAGGATGAGGTCACTTTTTCTCCAAATCCTCATAATAAAAAAATACAATTCTATTTTTTGTAAAAGCGAAGCCAATCATTAATATATGACTCTTAATGCCCTCATGACTTTTCAACATGAAAACATATTAGAATCATTCTCATTCTTGCTTCTTAAAAGGGTGAAAGTTAAAAAACGATATAAAATGACGTACACATCATATTTTAAGATTATTTTTTACCCATAGAATCTTTTTGACTCGAGATTTTCCTTGTAAATTTTTATTATTTTTGGACAAGTATATGCCTATTTATGGGCATTTCTTCATTCCCTCTCAAAGCTATAGTTTTGTCCAAAATTTTGTATACTCTTCTCCTTCCCTTTAGAATATGGTTTCTTGCATTCGAATTCTTCTAAAGTAATACTCAATACTATCTACAACACTCTCTACCTTGCTACAAGAAATCTCAGGAGTGGTTTTGATAGCATTTGCTGAAATTAAATCATCTCTATCTACAACACTCTCTACCCTGCTACAAGCAATCTCCCTCTTCAGTACTATGCTATAAGATATCTTCCTCTTCAACAATCTATATTGCAAGTAATCAAGTGATAATGGAGGTATCTTTATTTTTTAAATTTTTGTGATGTTATTATTCTTCATTGTTTTTTTTTAATCCTTAAGTGTCAATTCATATATATATATATATATATATATATATATATATATATATATATATATATATATATATATATATATATATATATATATGTATGTATGTATGTATGTATGTATGTATGTATGTATGTATATATGTATATATGTATGTATGTATGTATATATGTATGTATGTATGTATGTATGTATATATGTATGTATGTATGTATGTATATATGTATGTATGTATGTATGTATATATGTATATATGTATATATGTATATATATATGTATATATATATATATATATGTATATATATATATATATATGTATATATATATATATATATATATATATATATATATAGGGAGGGAGGGAGAAGGGAGGGGGGGAAGAGAGAGGACTATGTGAGATGAGCTAAGAAAATAAGTGATAGAGTGACAGAGAGTAAATTATTGTTCTCCACTAGCCAAGCTTCCATATAAATGTGTTTAAAGATATTTGATCAATTCTGAGAGAGTGAGAGAGAGAGAGTGAGAGAGAGAGAGAGAGAGAGAGAGAGAGAGAGAATATTTTGGATAGAACAGAAGATAAGATTGGATGTTGATTGGAGGTAGATTAAAAGCTAAGATTACATGCAGATTAGGGGTTGATTAGGGTCTATCATGATTGAAATCAAGAGAAAGAGACAAGATCCAATTGGGTAAAAAAGAACACAGATTTAGTGAATCAAAGGGGTGTAATTGTGTGATTTGAGCCAATCCAGAATTAGCTGCATGCTGTTGGATTGATGCTGACCTGCTGCTCCCAGATATTTAGATGTTCTTTGTATTGATCAGAAAATTGGCATTAACTCCTTAGCTTACTATTAATCAAAGGGTTGTAATTGTGTAATGTTAAATTGGCATAGATTTTTCTTTACAGGATGCAGGTGCAGGATATACTAAGAGAAAGAGAGATATTCACTTTCAATTGGAGGACGAATATGCACCAATGTTCAAAAGAACTGTAGAAAGTGATGATGCAATAAAATACAGGATGCAACAAGAAAGAAATGCACACAAAAAAAACGTGGACCTTTGGGTTGATGGGTGCATTTATCCACCCTATCCATCACTCAAAGGCCACCACAATTCAAAGGGCTTACATCATTTGTAAAGTTCGTTTGTGAAGGCAATGAAGGATTGTATGGATACACATGCAGACTTGTCACACAAGGATTAGCAGGGGTTCATCAAGCCTTGACAAATATGCAGACAAGATTACAAGGGAATATGCAGTCTTTGATGGAAAAGGATTGATTATTGGCTAAGAAGGATAAGGAGAACCAGAGCCTACAACAAGCAATATCTATCATTGAAGATGCTATGCAAGCTATACACGTGCAAAATATGGAGTTATAGTCTAAAGTTATGGACTTGGAGAAGGAGAATCAAAACATAAAGAGGAAACTCACAAAAACTTTGGAGATTGGGCCCACTTTAAAAACCAAAGAAGCACGTCGGTGCATCCGATTAGTTAAACCAATTCACAAATTAACCAAAGGAATTTGACAGTATCATAGATGGATATATGCTCAATCTACTATAATGAGAAATATGTTCCCTCATGCAAAGAATGATACTATTGCCAAAGTCCTAAGCAAGGATATGGTCAAAAATGCATTGGAAAATCATAAATTCAGGGGCATTGTAGATGGTATTACAAGTGCACATCTTAGAGATGTGAGCAACTTGTTTACTGCTACAGATTATCAGGGGTTATGTGACAAGGTGGGAATGAGTTCTGAGTCATATTGTATGCTCTATCAACAATTGGATACAGGATTTAAGCAAGCCTTCAAAACTAAGCGAGTAATGCCTCTGTCAAAACCATTTCATGTGAAGAAGGCTCGAAAGAGAAAGTTTTAGAACTAATTGGTGAGCCAACACATCTAGAAAATACAAACATATTGAAGTATGGTTCCAAAGAAGTTGCATTTGTATTGAATGCATCCAACAACTTTGTATTGGATATATGTAGGGTTCAGATTGCTATGGTCAAGTTCTACAATATGTCTATGGAAGAATGTAGAGGCAACAAGCTTAAGTTTGTCCTCAAACTTGATGAGAGTGAGATTATTAAGGGGCCAAAACTTGAGCATGTGAGTATAACACTTATGAATCGAGCATTGGATCCCAACATCAATGAAAACCATCCTTTATACTTCAGTGTATAGTCAAAGAATGAAATATGGTGGCTTGCAGCATTTGAAGTACCAAAGGAGGACCATGAAGTACTTAAAGTTTTTTTTAACCTCACTAATATACCTAGTGTTATTCAACAGCAAAATAATGGAGCAATTTTACAATCAAAGGGTTTGGGGACTATCAAGTTGAATGGCATCTTGCATGTGATTTAAAAAGATTGAAGTGTATATTTGGTTTATCAAATGTAGCGAATGCAAAATTTCCGTGCATATACTGCATGCAAACTAGGAAGAAAGGGAAAGATGGAAAGAAAGAATGGCTTGCCAAGGCATGACAACAAGGTGCTCCAACACGTGATCAAAAAGTCATGAGAAATGGAATGCTAATTGCAGTGGATCCAAACGGGTGCCCTATTTTGGAAATACCACTAACAAGGGTTCACTTTTGCACATCGCATTGTTTGGTTAGAATAATTGAGAAGCTAGTATATGAATATATATGCTTTGCATACAAGTTGCAGCCTGTGTCAGAAGCTGATGCTACATGCAAGAAGGTAGAATGAGTCCTAATAGTGGAGGCATGGACTACAAATGGTATAGCACACTACATGGTCAGTATTGTCACCATTACAAAAAAATATCATCATTTGGAATTATTTTGTGTTTCTAATCTCTCTTCTTGTGCAACGTATACTTAAAGCACATGGTCCATACTTTTCAGATCAAGGAAGTTTGGCAATATGGTCAACTCAAGGCATGGAACGATCTCATTGGCAAGCTCGCTGTGCTTTTCAAAAGGCAACTGATCATGGAGGTGGCATCAATGATTCTAATTCTATGAGGCAATTATTAAAATGGTGGTATAGGAGATTAGAGATATGATACGATGAAAAAGAAAAAAAGTCCAAAACCTCTCAAGAAAAATCTATAAGTATGGCAATATATGAAGTGAGAAAAGCAAGATATGAAAATAGCACAGCTAGACAATGCCATGCAGAATGGTTGGCAACCCAAGAGAGAGATGGCAAGAAATGGAGACCTAGATAAAGATAATGCTTTTGATGCATTTAGAGTCCACGAGAGATCATAGGTACCCAAGATATGACACATCAATACTCCTATCTTTAACATGTAATGTCTTGCAAAAAATTTTTAAAATTTCAAAGGTTTTTCACTATGTTTTTCAAAGTCGATTTTGAACTATGTTTTTTAATTTTAAAGTTCATTTATACTACAGTAAGTTTGAAAGTTTCATACTTCTTTTAGTCTCTCCTTTCATTTTTTCCCATTACTCTTCACTCTACCCTCCACCTTTCTATCCTTCATTATCACAACCATGGCATGTTCCAAGCTTCCTATCAAGAAGGCGCCTACAAGAGCAAAAGCTCAACACTCTTCCGAATCTAGTGAGTGTACTGTGAGTGAAAAAGGTCCCTTGGTGGCCGACAACAGTGGCCCTACTACAGCTAATAATGGTGGTGCTAGTGTGTCCAACAATGGTGGCCCTGGTGTGGTCAATAATGATAGTTCGTCATTGTCCAGAAATGGTGGTCCACGTGCTCTAGTTGCTCCACCTCCCACTACTGCTCCAACTGGTAATACACATCCTCCAACACATAAGAAGCGAGGATGGAGACCATGCATAGCTACACTACGTGAGATAAGAAAATTCCAGAAGAGTGCCAACTTGATTATTCCTAAGGCACCATTCTCTAGGTTGATGCAAGAAATACTACAAGATCTGCAGTTATGGCATCATCACGAGTTCTTTTCAAGGAATCGGGCAAGGAATGTGGGGGTGATGGTCAAGCCAAGCCTTGCTTGCTCTCCAAGAAGCAATTGAAATTTACTTGATTGATCTAATGGGTGATTCTCAAGTTTTAGCTATTCGTGCCCGATGTATCACTATTAAGTCCATAGATATGGTTCTTGTTCGCGAAAGGATCCGCAACAACAAGGATGCATTTAGTCTTAATGTCAACAATATGCTTTGAGAAGCTACCTTGTAATTGGATCTATGTTTTTAGCTCAGGTTTGATTGTAGATTGTAAGGAGCTTAGTTTTGTTTTATCTTTCTTGTAGACCTTCAAGTATTTGATAGTAGTGGTCTAAAAAATGGAGCTAAATTTTTCCTAGCTCTAGTTGTACTTCATGCAATGCACTATCTACCGTGTATTTCATGGTTTCATAATGCCAAATTTGATATTTGTTATTCTATTTTGCCATGATTTGCATTGTGCGTATTTCCAAGTTTCTAATTTTGAAAGTAGTTTTTTTAAGAATAAATTCAATGTGCAATCACGCACACATCAGTGATCGATTGTACATGGGCTGATGCACTATATCTTTACTGTATTTAGTGATTTGGCAACACTATATCCGATATGTGATATTCCATTTGACCCATGACTTATTTTTTGTGAATTTTTAAGTTTTTAATATTTCACATAGTTTGGTTGACAACACATTTAATATGAAGTTGCATACACTCGATGCAGTGGTGAGTTTTTCTTTTTATCAGTGAAGTATAATCCAGTTAATGCATTTTCAAAAAATGATTGAACCATCAATTTTATAAATCGAAATCTAGTGAAACTTCACCCACATGTCGGGCATAATAAAAACTCATGGATATTTAAAAATTGGTCCCATCAGAATTCTCAAGGACACCTGTCCGGAAGTTGGTGTTTGGGGCCCTGAATTTGGGGATTCAGGGCCCTAGACGCCAGCCTCCGAACAGGTGTCCTAGAGACTTTTGATGAGGCCAAAAAAAAATTGGTAGTTGATGTACCCTAGAGGAGTCCACATGTAAAATTTCACGTCAATCGAATCACTTGTTATATTTTTCCAAAGCCTGGATACATTAATTTAGGTTTAAGGGTTTTTTGAAAGTTTTGATATAAGTTTAAAGTTTCACCTCATTTTACACATTTCACTTTTGATTTTTGGGTTTTCTCTCCTAGAAGACATGGCAGGCACCAAGCAAGTGGCCCGGAGACACCCCCCTAGAAATCCTATGCAAAGGCCACCTCCCCAAACTCCACCACCACCACCACCACGCGAACATCACAATCATCATTGAAAGCTTGGCACCGTGGCTCTTCGTGAGATTTGCTATTACTAGAAAACCACGTATCTCCTGTTACCAAAGGCTCCATTCTAGAGGCTAGTGCGTGAGATTATGGATGGCATACTCATTAAGAACAGTAGGAGGCACTTGCCAAATGGAACACACTTGCAACAACCCGATCACTGGACTACCCAAGCCCTCCTTGCACTACAGGAAGCTGCCAATGCTTACGTCATCAACTTGTTTAGAGACTCGGTCTATGTAGCACTACATGCAAGGAGAGTTACTATCACAAATAGGGATTTGCGAATAGTGAGGTCCTTCAAGCGATGGAAGGATAGTCCTCGTAGAGATCAACAACGATAGGGGTGTACTACCAAAACATATATGAAATGTAGCTTCCAAAGAGATTTTGTTAAACCCTGGTTGTAATGGATCCCATGTAAAATGTTATGAATATGAATACAATTTTTTTGGCGCGTCTTATTTTTGTTTATTCGCTTGTTATTTGTTTTATTTATGTCTTTGAGTTATCATTACATACGTTCGAACAAATACATATTGCACATGAACTTGATAAAGCACTATGTATTAAATTTAGGGTATGAATTGTGTTGCGTATAAATTCGATAAATAAATGTAATATTCAAGTAAAAAACAATAATAAACGACGTGCATGACAAACTACATTGCACACAAATCCAACAAATATCGATTTTCATTACTTCAAGAGAAGATTACAAATTACATTACATTGGTGATGAGATATCATTTGGCACTAAGTACATCTACTCTCTCCTAGGCTTCTTTGAGCTAGATTCCCCATGGTCAGCTTGATCATAGGCAGTAACACATTTTTCCTTAGTAGTTCCTACCTAATGACATTGGGGTCTTCAACACCAACAACCATGCCACAAGCCACCATGGAAAAAATTGGCCTAGACCTAGTACTAGGGAATAAGTAGAGGAGCTTCGAACGTCGAAGCAACACTACTTTCTCTAAGCAAGAGTTTGTTGGGATGGTCTTGAAGGGCCCAACCTTTGTTAATGCCCTCAACTTCAAGAAGTTTCCAAAAAAAGCCGAAGAGCATGTCTTATGGAATATAAAAATGTCGCTCACAAGCTGGCCAATATACTCCTTCAATGCCGAGTCTTGCACCCTTCCTTGGCTACCAGATCCGCCACCTTGTCTAGATGAAAATTCATCTATATAGACAATGTCCTACATCACACAAGTTCAGTGTGTCAGACTCACTGTGTCAAACTCACCATGCATGGAGTGTGGTAAAGATATATACATCAGATTTGCGTCAAAATTTACCAGTAGGGCTCCTAGGGCGTCGAGAGTGTGCACATCAAATTTTGTCGAGATTGGGCCCCCAAAGCTACCCTGGGTCGGAGGCTCGCATCTAGGGGCTTGTCGGTCAGGGTAGCTCTGGGAGCCCCATCCCGAAAAATTTGATGTGCACACTCCCAATGCCCTACGGAGTATGCACATAAAATTTTGTTGGGATCGGCCCCCATAGTTGCCCTGGCTAGAGGCTCGCATCTAGGGGCGTGAATCTACATACTCCCTAGGGCATAGCGGCCCTACTGGCAAATTTTGACGCAAATCAAATAACATTACCTTCTCTGCATCATCTATCTATTGCTGTAATGGAGCATCCATGTCTGCTCCTGCACCTGGGCCACCCTTATCTCTCTCTTGGGAACTACGTAGTCGGGTCAAGGTCCAAAAATGCTTTCTTGCAACCGCTCGAACTCCTCATGTGAGATCTCATACCATGGCGCCACATTCTCAATCTGCTCTTGGATGCTCACAATGGTAGAGATGTCATCGACACTCATGCCATCATATCGAGCCATCTCATCAACATGTGCTCGCGCATCTTGTATATCAAATTCTATAAAATCATTAGGTGCATCACGCACCATGATACAATATAGCTCTTCTTCCCTTAACTCCAAAATTTCTAGTACATTCTACATAAGTAAATATTCCACCCCCTCGATGATGATAGCATGGAGAGAAGCAAGGGGTAGTGTTGAGATATCGAGCTCCACTCGTGATATGCCAGGGTGACCGTTGTGCATTTATGTCACCGACTTGTCAGTTTGCAGATGCGGTTGGTACACCGCCCATGAATAATAGCTACATGATAGCTATCCTTATCTACTCTAGTTCGTGGCTCAGTTAGTATGCCACCTTAGTTAGTTGAGTTTGGTTTGAGACCCATATATAGGGTTCTTCTATTTCTTTGTATTTGAGTTCTTTTGGCTTACACAACTAAGAAGAGGAAAACTGTTTTCAGCCTCCACCTTTGTGTGTATTCCCCCATTGTACAAGCAAGAAAGCTACAAGTGAGACTCCTTCCTTCTCTCCCACAATCTTGACATGGTATCAGAGCCTTGTTCGTGGTAAGGAGCTCAAGAAAGCAAGCCAAGCTCGCGGTGTTCTGGTAAGAGGAGCAGTGTTACTTTCATTTTCTGTTTTGGGAGCAGATCTCTGCAGGTAGCACAGCCGAAAATTGCAAGAGTGCATTGTCTCAGGTTGAGACGCTCTTCACGGTGAAGCAAGAGGGCAGTATATGTTGCGGGCAAGGGCTTTAGCCCTTGGCGACTCGTGTTTTGAAGGCGGAAGTTTTCTGCACGCACTCAGGAAAAGGCCCTGTTTTATGCTGTGCGACCACTGTTCTATAGGTCGGTGAAAAGTTACCATAGAGATTGCATCGTATGCTTGTGTGCAGAGACATTGGGAGTTACAAATCATCCTTGGTTCCTGTTTATACAAAATCGTCACTAGGAAGTGACTGTGTAGTCAAATACCACTTTCGCCAGTTTTGCAGATTTGCCCTTGTGAGGTTGAAGCTGTGTTTTTTGCAGTGACAGAATTTTTTGCAGTGTTCTGTAATGGCGTCTGATTCTCTTTCACAGATTGTCATTGAAAAGCTTGACAAGAACAACTTCCAAGCATGGAAGTTTAGAATGACGAATTTCCTTATGGGAAAAGGATATTGGGAATTTGTTGCAAGAAATGAAGAAGAACCAGTTCTTCTTGATGTTCCCAATCAACAGCAAATGCAGGCATTTAAAGCATGGCATGAGAGAGCCAGGAAAGTTATGTATTGGCTGTCTATCTGCATTTCCGACTCTATGATTGTGCATATTCAGGATGCAAGTACACCAAAGGAGGCATGGGATACTTTGTCAAAAATATATAGCACAAATACACAAGCTAGGAAAATGCAGCTCAAGCAAGAGTTGCATAATGTGCAAAGAGAAAGTATGAGCATCAATGACTACCACATGAAGGTGAAGAAGATTGCAGATGCACTTGCTTCCATTGGGTCGCCAGTGGAAGATGATGATTTAGTTTCTGTGACCTTGAATGGTCTAGGAAAGGATTATGCACAGTTTCGGACATCCATTTCAGTTCGTGAAAGATTTCCTGATTTTGAGGAGTTGATTGCTCTTCTAATTTCTGAGGAGCAAAGAAATGGTGGTGCATCTTCTTGAGGAGGAACTTCAAAAGAAACTGTCTTCTACTCAAATGCTGGAAGAGGTAGAGGCAGTGGTAGAGGAGGCCGATTTGGAGGCCGTGGTAGAAATTAGAATATACAGCAGACTCAAGAAAACCAGTCCTATGGAGGAGGACGTGGTAACTCTAGAGGCATGGGGGAGCCAAAGAGGTCGTTGTGGATGGCAAAGAGGCCAAAATGCAAACAGTAATGCTGAATGCTACTACTGTGGTAAAATGGGTCATATGGCTAAAGACTGCTATAAAAAGCAGAATGACATCATGAATGGAAAACTGCAACAAGGGAATTATGCATCTTCTAGTAGACAGGGTGATGACAGAAATGAGCATTTGTTTATGGTGCAGCACATGAACAATTCAGTGACAAGTGCAGAAGAAAGCAACGATGTATGGTATGTTGACTCAGGTGCATCAAACCACATGACAGGTAATGCAGAATGGATGGAGGATGCAAGGAAAATGGAAAAACCAGGATTTGTGGAGACTGGTGATGATACTGCACATCCTATTGTGCAGATTGGAAAAATTCCTTTGTCTATGAAGAATGGGAAAAAGAAATACCTGTCCGATGTATTTCATGTCCCGAATATCACCAAGAATCTGGTTTCTGTTGGTCAAATGGTTGAGCAGGGCTTGCAGGTCAGATTTAATCCTCATGGATGCTTTGTTGAGGATATGAAAAATAAAGATCGCTTGATAGCAAAAGGAAAGAAGAAGGGCAGAATGTTTACGTTGGATGCAGACATGTCTGAATTGAGTGCAGCAACGTTTGCACATGGGACCGGTGTAGTTGCAGATATTGATATCTGGCATAAACGCATTGGTCATGTTAATGTACAGCGACTTAAATCAATGCAAGCCCAAAATATTGTTGCAGGATTGCCAAAATTCAAGGTTGCAGAAATGCATAAGGTATGTGAAGCCTGTCAGTTTGGAAAACAGGCAAGGAAACCATTTCCTAGACATATTCAAGAAAATAAAAAGCCATTGGAATTAATTCACTCTGATGTGTGGACTACTAAAGCTGCATCTCTTGGAGGCTGTCATTATTTTGTCACTTTTATTGATGACTATAGCAGAAAAATTTGGGTGTATTTTATAAAAAAGAAAAGTGAAGTTTTTGGGCATTTCAAAACTCTTAAAGCTATGGTTGAAAAAGAAATAGGCTTGCAAATAAAATGCCTAAGGTCAGATGGAGGGGGAGAGTACCTCTCAAATGAGTTTGCAAGGTTCGTGCAAGAACATGGCACAAAGCAGCAATATTCATGTAGTCATACCCCACAGTAAAATGGAATTGCAGAAAGGAAAAACAGGCATATTGGAGAGGTATCTCGTGCCATGCTTAATGAAAAAGACCTGCGAGATTTTTACTGGGCTGAAGCAGTTGCTACAACAGTCTACATAATGAACAGGACTCCCACTGCAGCAGTACATGGGATGACTCTAGAGGAGAGGTATACTGGTAGGAAACCAAATATTTCTCATTTGAAAATTTTTTGTTGCATTGCCTATGTACATGTGCCAAATGAGTTGAGATCCAAGTTGGATCCAAAATCTGAGAAGTGCATCTTTATTGGTTACTCTCTGCAGCAAAAAGGGTATAAATGCTATAACCCTTCTACTCGTAAGTTTACAGTGAGCAGAGATGTTGTTTTTGATGAGATGAGTAGCTGGTATAAACCAGTAAATGTGATTGATGATGTAGATGCACAAAATGGTAATGCTACACATAATTCACAGCAACAATCACAAAATATTAGTGGACCTGGAGCGTCCTCTAGCAGAGATTCACATTCTTCACCATGGACAGGCAGATTGAGATCAGGAGAATCTTCTCAAAGCAATGCAGATAGTGGTATTCAGGTATCACGAAAAGGAAAAAAGAAGGTAGATCAACCCATGTTTGATGTGAATGCAGGTCACTCTTATGTGGATGGTGAATCCAGTGGCTCAGAACAAAGCATTGATGATGAGTTGGGTATTCCTTCTATTGTTACACCTGGAGTAAGGAAGACCAGGGATGTTTTGAGAGCACCTGGGAGTGAACCTACTTTGCGCAAGTCTACCAGAGCTAGATATCCTGTGGATAGACTGAAATATGATGGATTTACAGCCATTCACTATGCATATATGGTCAAAGTGATACAGGAACCAGAACCCACTTCTTTTGAGCAAGCCATGGGAAAAGAAAAATGGGAGAAAGCCATGGATGAAGAAATGGATGCCTTGGAGGGCAAATGCTACATGGGAATTGGTACCTTTGCCTAAAGGTAAGAATGCAATTGGCTGTAAGTGGGTTTATAAGGTGAAGCACAATGCAGATGGTTCTGTGAACAGATACAAGGCAAGATTAGTAGTCAAGGGGTATGCACAAACATATGGCATTGATTATGAAGAAACATTCAGTCCGGTTGCAAGGATGGCAACCGTAAGAGCAGTCATTGCTATGGGTGCATCAAAGGAATGGTCTTTACATCAGATGGATGTAAAGAATGCCTTCTTGCATGGTGATTTGCAAGAAGAGGTGTATATGGAGCAGCCACCAGGTTATATGCATGCTATTCATCCTGAGTTTGTTTGCAGGTTGAAGAAAGCATTGTATGACTTGAAGCAAGCACCTAGAGCATGGTCTGACAAGATAGGACAGTATCTTGTCACTATTGGCTTTTAGATTTCCAAGGCAAATTTCTCACTTTATGTGAGAAAAACAGAGAAAGGTATTATGCTACTTGTCATTTATGTTGATGATTTGATTATAACAGGTGACAGTGATGAAGATATCCTTCATGTGAAAATCTTATTGAAGCAGAAGTTTGAGATGAAGGATTTGGGAGAGCTGTGTTATTTCTTGGGCATTGAGGTGATTAGATCACCAAGTGGGATACAACTCTTGCAGAGGCAATATGGATTGGACATGCTGTCCAAATATGGGATGACAGGCTGTAAGCCTATTTTAGTTCCTTTGGAGCAGAATGTGAAGCTGAGTGCAAATGCAGGTGAGCTTTTGGAAGACCCTACTATGTACAAACACATAGTAGGAAGTTTGATTTATATGACTATTACCAGGCCAAATTTGAGCTATGCTGTTGGATTGGTAAGTCAGTTTATGCAAGCTCCAAGGAAACCGCATTTTGATGCAGCTAGACGCATACTCAGGTATGTGAAGTCCACATTGCAGTATGGACTATTTTATGAGACTGGGGTTCAGATACAGTTGCATGGATACACTGATGCTGATTGGGCTGGTAGCATTTCTGATAGACGATCTACCAATGGATATGTGTTCTCTTTTGGGAGTGCTGCAGTCACTTGGAGCAGCAAGAAACAGCTTACAGTTGCCTTGTCGAGCACAGAAGCTGAGTACAGGGGCACAGCAATGGCTGCATGTGAGGTAGCTTGGCTACATAAGCTACTTTATGATATGCATCAGCCTACAGATGGGCCAGTTGTCATTCATTGTGAACACATGAGTAGTATACACTTGGCAAATAACCCAGTCTATCATGCTAGAACAAAGCACATTGAGGTGCATTATCACTATGTGCGGGAGAGGGTTTTACTAGGTCTTATTGATCTAGTTTATGTCAGCACAGAGGATCAGGTAGCTGACATATTTACGAAGGCACTGGGCGCAGAGAAGCTGCGCACGTTCAGAGACCTGCTTGGTGTGCAGGAATTGGGATTGAGCTCGAGGGGGAGTGTTGAGATATCAAGCTCCACTCGTGATATGCCAGGGTGACCGTTGTGCATTTATGTCACCGACTTGTCAGTTGTTGCAGATGCGGTTGGTACACCGCCCATGAATAATAGCTACATGATAGCTATCCTTATCTACTATAGTTCGTGGCTCAGTTAGTATGCCACCTTAGTTAGTTGAGTTTGGTTTGAGACCCATATATAGGGTTCTTCTATTTCTTTGTATTTGAGTTCTTTTGGCTTACACAACTAAGAAGAGGAAAACTGTTTTCAGCCTCCACCTTTGTGTGTATTCCCCCATTGTGCAAGCAAGAAAGCTACAAGTGAGACTCCTTCCTTCTCTCCCACAATCTTGACAGGTAGCTCATCGCTTGTCGACATATCAACAGGGCAAGGAGGTGGGTGCACAATGGCTAAGCTTTGTGTTGCCTCTACTCTTGAATCGAGTGTGATCTCTTCAGGCTCCCTATCGAAATACTCTAGCTATGGCCGAGAGGGTGTGTCGATGTCTTCATCACTGTCCTCTTGCATCTCAGTGCACAAAATATATATGGCAAATGCTGCATCGCGCTCGATGAGATCCATCATGGCGTGGTCCTGGGATGAGATGCTGGCATGGAGATACTGCCCCACATGCATGAGGGCTCAATTTATTACCTTGGCATGGCTTGATCCAACACGTAAAATATATAAGAAATCTATGGGGACTCATCTGAGAGCAGAGTTCGGAATAGAGCAGGTGAGAGGGTTTACCGCATCACAAAACAATGCCAGTATACTAGAGCTAGTGTCTACGGTAAAAAGTGAGCTCTTTAGACTCAAGGTCATGCAAAACCTAGGGTATATCTGGTCTCCTATGTGTGCATAGCATGTGGAGCTAATCCACGCGGCGAAGGCGGGAGTGGTAGCCATGGCACACAAAGAGAGAAGGGAGGAGAGCACAAGCGTAGGGAAGTAGAGAATGAAAGTGAAAATGAGTTTAGAGTTATAGCTTTTATGTATCTAGGCTTTAAATAAAGGTTCCTTTTTAACCCTAAAGTTTCAAATTAAAACTCTTACCTTAGTTTCTTTATTTCAATACTTTAAAGTAAGTGTTAAAATTACTCATACAGACAAATGCTTCGTTCTACATTATTATACCCTAGAATATACTTGGATCGTTGAGTATATGCAAGTCCAACTATAGAAAATATAGAAAATTTTTAAGAAAAGAAATCTAAAAGACCTTCAAAATCTCTTGGATCCAATTTAATCTTTAATTTTAAGAAATAAGTAGAAGAGATGAGCTATAATATATCATTATGCAAAGATAATATTGCATAGATTATAGAACTCCAACCTACAATTTAATTATGATTTTAACCAGCACGATTGACTAATTACAGTATGTATTATCGCAGGCTTGTATAGTAAACTAAGATTATCTATATTGAAATTACTTAGAAGTTTTTAAAAAATTTATATTCGTTCTTTATATAAAAAATTTTACAAGGATTCCACTATCTCAAGGATATGTGGAGAAGCACATTGTTTACATGTCATGGATTGCTCACTACAAATCCTAACTTTTCTATTATCTAACTTGAAATAGAAGTTGCAGAGGGGCTCATTGGACATTAATTGGATTTCTTCTCTCAGAAAAGAAATGGGCCAATGGCTCTCTGCACTGACCACAAAAGGATTATGACCATTCCACAAGATAACCACATCTATGAGAGTTGTATGTGTCTCATCTCAGGTATCTTGATCCAAGCTGATCCACTCCCCTCGCAAAATTCGTGATCTTCTATATTGAAAGTGAATGCATAGAGTTTGTCTAGCGATGAAATACTTGTAATAAAAACAAAAATAATGATAAGTAAATGTGAATAACACAATAATTCATCTAAGCAAGACCTATGTCAATTAAATCAAGGCATTCAAAGTAGTAAAAAAGATTTACATGAATGTGAGATCTGATTGGTTGACCCTACATAAATTGTCTCATCAAAATGTGTTCTTTTGACTTGTCAAGACTCAACCAATAGTTGACTCATCCATTCCTTAGATGGACACTTGCATTGATAAGTAATCTTTGTTTTCTTCAGAATATCACATGAACCAAACAAATGTGCAAACAATGAGAATGGAATAAACCAACTAAGATGCACATCTTTGGAGCCTGTGGTGGGTTTCATAGCACTATTGATGTCAGATTTTATCTTGGACTTATATGCTCCTGACAACTCCAAGCTACCAATCAACCATTCACCACTAGATAGTGGCGGCAATGGAACATGCTACAATCTTTGGTTTTCTACTATATACAATGAATTATATAAAAATATGTTTTGAGCTGCAAGTTGACTTGTAGAGTTATTATCATAGATCAAAGAACCTATGTCTTCATGCCAAACATGTCTCTTGCCGTTCAAACATTCCACATTTTGCCATTCATGCAAAGTTTATGGATATAGAGCTGTTAGTAAAACAAGATTGAATTAGAACACTGTAAATATTTTTAAAAACAACTTTGATGCAAAAGAATAAACAATGATAAAATTTAAAAACTTGTTGTTTTTTTTATAATTTGCAATGTAGTTCTTGTTGTGTACAGTGATTTTTTTGTGCATATAAACATGTTGGATCAACACTTCTATTACTATATTTGTTCCATTAAACACTTTTCTGAACTCTGAAATTCTACCTTTCCAATGTTTGCTAGGGTTTGCAACATCCTTACGCCTAAACTTGAAACTCCCTCGAGTACTTGGGTGCATCAAAATTCAAATCCAATTACCACCACTATCTTTCCTATTGAAGACCTCCACTGCAAGTATGTTACTGATGTTTTTCATCTGTGGACATCTATGATAACCAAATAGAAAAGTTGCCTATCAACATGTGTATAATTTGCAAATGTTCTCTCCAAATGAAATGAAAATTAAATGGAGCAATTTTAAAAAAACATTGTACCTGCAATTCTTTTCCCAAAGAATCCCAGAGATGTTGAACAAGAAGTTGACTTATAATAAGACCATTATTCCTTCACTGACAAATTCCTAGAGTACAGAAACAAAAGGAATATCGATTCAAAGTATACATATAACTTACATAGGCTTTGTCCATCCCCATTAAGTTTAGTAAGGAAGAAGGTGTAACGTGTCCGCTTGTCTGATCGTGGAACATGTCTTTGCAGCCCATTGGGAAGAGGGTCTAGAAAACTCCGCTTGGCACTCGCAAGGAATGTCATAGGGTTTGCGATCTAGGTCTTCCCGAGTCTGCCCCGAGCGGAAGTGTTGGGTCGTTCCCACTTTGGATCGACCTGAAATCAAGGTTCCTTTCCTATCGACTGGGAAGTAGCTAGCGTTGAGCTCCAGATGAACCACTTTGCGTAGGAACAATAGAGTTGAAGCGGATTCATGCTGCACTTGGTTCATGGAGAATGGGAAATGAGAGGGATGCGAAGCTCAACCTCTCTGCTATAGGGCATAGTCTCATTCCTTCCACCTAAAACAGCATAAATTGGGATTCTAACTCTACTGATACTAGGTCTTCATAGTCTCGATATCTCATCATTTGAGAAAAGTTCCCAGCTAATCGGGACCACCCTTCTGACCTAAGTCATGTCCACCGCACTTTCCTCAGTTTGCTTTAGTTATCTAATTACCTACCACATTATGTTTTGACATGCAAAAGCAGCTTCCTTAATTAATCAACTTAATCACTGGATCCTTCGCGTAACTTAGGCACTGACACAAAAACAATATCAAGCAAGTTCCTTTTTGTCAAATATCTACTCTTTATTTATCATAATTCCGAAGTACATTCAATATCGTGCCTGAAGGATATCCCAGCAATCTACAAGATTGCTGCTCCAAGTTTCGCTCGTAGGCTAGTACACGGGCCTCGAGATTCCATCTCGAGTCATGCCGGCTTCTTGTAAGGGATTCGAAGGCAAGGAGTTTACGGCCAGAGCCTCCCCTGGCACGTAGATTGCTGCTCCAAGTTTCGCTCGTAGGCTAGTACACGGGCCTCGAGATTCCATCTCGAGTCATGCCGGCTTCTTGTACGAGATTCAAAGGCAAGGAGTTTACGGCCAGAGCCTCCCCTAGCACCCAAGCATCCTCCCGCTCCAAGCAACACCCATGGAGAGACCTCTCGCGGTGGGTTAGGTCCATATACCCGACGCAGCTAACAACCCCCTTGGACAGGGCCAGGCAGACAGTCGAAGGTAACTGTTCATGCCTCTCCCTCCAAGTTTTTAACCTGAAGCATTAAGTGTGTTTCCTTGAATTAGTCCCTTGAGCAAAGAGATCAAATAATGTACCTAAGTGTACAATCACGAACATTTCAGAGGCCATTTGTACGACCAAGTGCTAAGGTGTGACTCCTTTTTTTCCGGATGCTCCCAGCATCTAATCCTAGGTCTTTTTCCCGGATGCTCCTAACATCCGATCCTAGATTTTTTGCGACTTGGCGAGATCCCAATAGTCTCAAACAAGATCATGCAAGCAAATGTTCTTGGTAAGCTAACTCATTTTGACTTACTCTTCCCCTTGGGTTTTACCTTACGGTATCTTAACCCTAGCTCGAAGCATTAAATGGTCAACCAAGGCAACGGACATGCCTTATTCGCAACCCAACCAGGGGTCTTTTGTTCTTCCAGTTCTAACCAAGTTCAGTTAACACACTAGGCAACGCAAGATTCTTCATCTAGGCCTTCAGGATACAGTCTAGATGCATGCTTCCCTTCCATTTCTCTTAGTGTGGTACTATGCAGAGTTTTATAATCATCCTTACCCATCATGCACATGGTGTGTTTAGTATATTTGTACATCCTAAACAACCTTTAACTCTAGCAACGAATACTCCTAATGCACTGGATCACATGTGACTTGCATATATGAAAGTCTAGGTTTTTATCCATCGGCGCAATTGCATCTTACGAACGGAAACTATCATTTCATGTGTTTCTTTTAATCATGATCGCAAAGCATGAATTCTATATGACTATTCATGCACTGAACTGGTTTAAAAGCTATTATTTTATGTGAAAATGCGAACTCCATACTCTACCATATAATGCATGCAACCTAGCACTTAGAGTAAACAAAAAGTCCTAAGGCTTGTTCTTGTTCCATGCATGTAACTACCCCTTTATTTTTTCTTCTAGAAATAATACAGAATATGCTTAATCAACATTGATTATAAAACCTAGGATATTCAAAAGAAACCTGGATTTGATTCGTGATCGTAGGGGCATTTTTTTCCTTGGTCGCTCCGCTCGCCTCTCCTGCATTACCGGTACCAATGGTAGCTTTGGCACTTACACTTCCCGCAACTCTCTTTTTGGGAGCCATTTGACACACGGAGTTTGGATAGTCCGGGCCTTAACAGCCTTCAAGATGTCAGGCTCGGGATGGAAGGGTCGTGAGAAAGTGACCTTCGTCGATGAGGGGGTGGCTTGAAAAAGATGGCTTCACGAACGCGGCTCCTCGACACGGCCCTCGATACCTCACCAACTCACACACACACACACACACACCCTCTCTCTCTCTCTCTCTCTCTCTCTCTCTCTCTCTCTCTCTCTCTCTCTCTCTCTCTCTCTCTCTCTCTCTCTCTCTCTCTCTCTCTCTCTCTCTCTCTTCTTCTTCTTCTTATTCTCTTCTCCTTCTTTCTCTCCCTCCTTCCTCTTCTTCTTCTTTTCTCTTCTTCTCCTTCTCTCTCGCCCTCTCCTTCTCTTCTTCTCTCCCTCTCTTCTTCCTCTCCTTCTTCTTTTCCTCCTCTTCTCCTTCCCTCTCTGTCCTTCCCTTCTTCTCTCCCTCTCCTCTTCCTCTTCTACTTCTTTTTTCTCTTCTTCTCCTTCTTCTCTTCTCTCTCTCCTTCTCTTCTTCTCTCCCTCTCCTCTTCCTCTTCTCCTTCTCTTTTCTCTCCTTCTACCTCTTCTTCTTCTCTCTTCTCTCCCTCTCCTTCTCTCTTTCTGTTCACAGGGGGCACTCTGCCTGGAAAACGAGGAGGGGGGAGGTTTCAGTCAGAAGCCCTAGGGGGGCGTTGTTGCTGCCGCATGGAGGGCGGGAATGGTGACGAACACGAGGGTGGGGAGGTTTCAGCCATCTGACATCTAGAGGGGGGCGCTCTGTTTTGATGTAAGGAGGGGGGATCCTCCCTTTATAGGAGGGTGAGGAGGGTGGCATGGTCGCCACCCCTCCCACCTGGGGGGGTGCATGCCCCCATTTACTATCACTTCATTCCCTCTCTCTCTCTCCTCGACGTACTGTCGACGGGGAGAGAGAGGGGGATAAAAAATTTTCAACTAAGGCTAATAGTTTTTTTTAATTAAGAGGGGGGGAGTTCCTATGGGAAGCATGGGAATATTACAGAAGGGATTATACCTATCTTACACCCCTCTCTAGGTTAGACTTTGAGTAGGTTGATTGTTATGGTAGGTTATATCAATGAAGCCTTATTTTATACATTATATTTTGATGGAGCTTCTAGAGGACCTACTAAACATGCGAGTGTCGGGGTTTTCATAAGACATCTCTATCGTCGAGTGGTTTTGAAAATGGGAGTGTATTTAGGTACCACTTTTACTAATAACATGGCAGAATACAAGGCTTTTCTTATGAGACTAAATTTAGCTAGATGTTGTGGTATACGTTGATTATTGGTAAAAGGCAACTCATAGTTAGCGATCAACCAATTGAATTGGAGCTATAGTATAAGGGATCCCATTCTAAGGATGTACCATTGTACAACCTTGGACATCCTTGAAATCTTTGAGGCAGTGACTTGCCAGCTAATTCCCCATCAGTGGAATCACTCTACAGACTCCCTGGATAATTATGCATTTGTTGAAGATGTCTTTCTTAATTATGGTCCTAAGGGGATTTTACAATTGTCTATTGATATAAGTCTAGGGCTACTATGGGGACTGCTTTTGCTGGCATGTCCTATTTTGGCTGCTGATGGTTAGTATGGGTTATGACCCAAGTAGTTATTGACCATCTTCCTATCCTTTCATGGACGCATTGGATCGTTTAACAACATATTCAATGGACTCCCCTTGCCATTTATGCATGGGGCTTAGCTAATAATTTGATGCATTTAGTGTAGGGCCTGAGCAACCCATACCCTTGGTCTAGTTTTGTGCTTCATTAGGGTTTATGTGGGGACCCAGGGTGGTTTGCTTTCAGTAGTAATTTGTTGAAGGTGTATTTTAAGGTTGTATTTTGTTAGGCTAAGAGGTCCAATTTCTTTTGATATAATGTTATATTTCATTAGGCTAAGAGAGCCATTTCTTTTTCTTTGTAATAAAATGTTATATTTCGTTAGGCCAAAAGGGCAATTTCGTTTATAGAGAAATGATTTATCTCATTAGTGTAAAATGGAAATTTCTTCTGTTTTGTAGTGAAATGTTATATTTCATTAGACCAAAAAGGGGGCCAAGAGGACCATATGTCTATTTGGTGCGGGTGCATTTAATGGTTCTTTGTTTTAGTGTTGCACTAGATAGGTTTAAAGGAGTACCTAGAGGGTGCCAAGTGGTGTGTGAATGCGGCTACTTCAGGTGATATCTTTCTTAATCAAGTTATTTTCTCTTAAGCAAAATGTGTTATGTGTATTTTGGGGATTTTTCTTTCTTGTGTCAGGGACTGATAGTGAAGGCATGAAGTCCTACGATTAGATTAACCATGTTTGGAGAGGTTCGAGCAATCGCCTCCTATGAAGATATTATCAAGCATGTAAATAGCTATTGAAACCTACCAAATAAAAGAGAAAAATAATAAATATATTTGAAATATATATATTACAAAGGTGTGTAAAAAGGGGTTCTAACCTTACAATAAGGAAGAATAAAGAAAGAAAAAATTCAAAGAGCTGATGTTCATCACTTTGTAAAGGTTTGGTAGGTTCCTAGGGCTGAGTTAGAGACCCACGGTTGATGCCTTGTCTTCCCAGGGTGGAATTTTGTCGAAAAATAAATAAGGATTATTGGGCCAAAAATAAAAGTGAGTGGGAATACAAATAAAAATCATGTCACCTTGCGAGAGCTTAGTAGATTCCTGGGCATCAAGACTTGATGCCTTGTTCTCCTTGGATCACAATACACTTAGCTCCCTCCTTTTTAAACATCTAAGTACCAAATGATAAAGAATAGAGACTAAGATAAATGGAAAAATATATAAATGAGAGAGGCTATGGATGTACTCACCTAGTAGAAGTTCTTAGTCTAGTTTTCCTAGTTTAGGTAGGCAAGTCAAAGACCACCACTTAGGATGACTCCTTTGATAGCTCTTTTAGCTAGTCTATGTTGGAGCAGCTAGTTAGCAACTAATTGTTGACTTCTTTGTCAGATTATATTTAGCCTATCCCTCATGGAATTCATGCCTTGATTTTGTCAGGAGGTAGAGCAAGAGTTGTGTTGTGCTATGTTGTGTATTTCATTTGAAGCTCATTGATGCTCTTTATGTTTTGTGTATGTGTGCACATTAGTTTGTGGGTTCGATGGGCTGAGTCACCTTATCTCATGATCACCAATGAAAGCTGATTTTAAGAGTGAATTTAAAGTGCAAAACCATCCTAGGAGCTATAAAAGTGGCAGTTTTGGCTTAAAATATATCAATCACAAATCAAGGAGCTTGAGTTTCCCTAGGTACATTTCGATGTCAAGAATCTTGTTCATCAATCGGAGTCTATTTAACCTCCCATTTAATGGCTGCAAGGTTTAGTATTATAAACCAGCTACCTGATCTAGAAGATAAAAATCAAGTGATGGAGGCTAAGGTAATAGTTTTTTGATGCTAGGAAGTTTCCCTTCAAGCCACATCACGAATTTGAGGTCATCTGCCCCTCCGTTTGGCCAAAACCACGTGTCGAAATTGCAAAGGAGATGGAGTTGAATCAATTAATTGAAAAGTTAGTGATTAATAAGGCTTAAGAAGTCTAAATGAAGAAAAACTCAATGAATGGGGATAGGGGGAGGGAGGGGGCACATTTTTTTACACCCCATTTTTGCATTAAAAAATGGAGTTTTGCAACCCTAAGAATCATTCATCCTCCTTCTAACCATGACATCTCTAATTTCTTTTCCCCATTTTGCTACAACAAGTAAGAGAAATGATGCATTCTATGAAAAGTTTAGATTTTAGTATTTCTCTCTCCTCTTTTTCTCTCCCCATAATTGCTATTCATATGGATTGAGAGGATGAGAGAAAATGGGTGCCCGTTCATGAGAAGATGCAAGGAAGCACCAAGATGAGCGTCAGTGGAAATGCCCCATAGGCACTTCAATAAATTTATTCACATGACATGTACAAGAGGGCTTAACCCCCACAATGCATCAAGTTCAGACATAATATCATTTGTGCGACAAAAATTTAATAACATGGCCCATTGGCTAACAACATCAATTACCAATTCACAAATGATTGATATGCCATCTTTAGCACTTGTTGAACTATTCATCCTAGAAGCCATGATACAGACTTGAAACTACTAGAATAACCCTTTGTTTCTCTCCTTTTGCATTGAAATAGGGAGACATGAATATGGACCGCAAACCTTAGGTGCTCAATGAGAATCCTAAAAACTTCCAACAAATGCATCACCTATCGGGACCTAAAATAGGCTTGACAGTGGCTCTCCCACACTCTAAGCTCACTACACCTCAAATAGTCAACCCCCATAGTCTTGTGGAAATGAGTGACTGGCAATGACTATAAGACCTCTCCAAACTCTAAAATGTTACATTGTGTACCCACTTACCTAATTTCCAGCCCTGACTCCAACATGGAGTATCCAACATAAGGTGTTCATATACGTAACACAGACTCCTCCTTAGTTGATTGACATGGCCTTTAATCATGATTATATATACATGGTTAGGAATTGGTCCGTTGGTCCTCATCTTGTATCATAAATTGATACATTAACTCTTTCTCACCACTTAACAACCACATACCTAGCTAGCTTAAGTGAACCTCATATACTTGGTCAAATGAATATAATTGTGTGCATTGATGTGTGCAAAGTAATGCTTGCATGTATAAAGTGAATGAAAGGTGTACAAGCATTATTAATATGGCAAACAAAGTGAAAGTGTAGCAATTTTTCTTTCCAATTTTTTCCATGAATTTGATCTAACATTGTAGCTTGTTTCACAAACCCAATAGCATTGAGTCTTACTAACTCATGCTACCCTCAAATATACAAATAACACAATATCATCTTACAAATGAAATGCATCAGATTTAAAATATTTATTAAGATATCTTAGTTTTTTGACACATTGGTCCATTTGGTTTACAACAACAAATAGCAAACCAAAGCCCATACTATACCAAATGCTTGTTTCAAATCTAAAAACCCTAATTTTAATAGATCTTAAAGTTGTAAATGGAATGTATTTATTATTATTAAAAAAGATATTTTGAGTTGCAAGTTGACTTGCAGAGTTATTACCATAGATCAAAGAACATATGTCTTCATGTCAAACATGTATCTTGCTGCTCAAACATTCCACATCCTATCATTCATGTAGAGTCAATGGATATAGAGCTGTCAGTAAAACACATTTGAATTAGAACACTGCAAAGATTATACAAAACAACTCTGATGCAAAAGAATAAGCAATGATAAAATTTAGAAACTTACTGTTTTGTTTATATTTTGCAATGTAGTTCTTGTCATGCACACAGATTCGTTTATGCGTATAAACGTGTTGGATCAATACTTCTATTACTCTACTTATCCCATTAAATATTATTTTGAACTCTAAAATTCTACCTTTCCAATGTTTGTTGGGGTCTACAACATCCTTACGCTTGACCTTGAAACTTCATCAAGTACTTGGATACATCATATATTCTAAAAATTTATTCCATTCATAGCATTAAACTAATTATTGGTATTTTTATGATTTTAAGGATTTTTTATTATTTTTATCTATGTTTTTTCATAATTATTGATAGAAAATCAAAAATTTTCAAAATAAAAATTTGAAGTGCTAAAATTTAAGAGTTAACATTACTTTTCCATATTCTAGAATATATTTTTATTTCACTTTCATTTATTATGAATATGAACAAACTTACTCGTAGAATGCTTTCACCCCATAATGCATGTATTCTCTCATATGAAAACCAAGGTTGTTAATGCGCGTGCAATCCACTAACACTCTTGGAAGACTCCCATGTGCTTCAATAATGCATCACAATCATTCTTCATTGCACACAATCTATCACTCATGCTCACTCTCCCCTTCCCCCTCTCTCATGAGAATAAGCATTTTACACGTGAAGTAAGCGAGTGTGAATTTCTAGAAGAAGAGAGAAAGACTAAAATTTTAGAACTTTTGATCCTTTGAATCATCATTTAAGATTGGTATCATTGCATAGAGCTCAACAAGTAGGCTCCAATGAAAAGTCCCAAACAGTGTCGATTATGAGAGAGGAGATCAACATAAAGGGCACCATGATGGCATTTGTCTTCCTACATTCTCTCTCGCTTCCTTTTTTTGCCTGTAAAGGCTATGTCTTTTTATATTTGGACATGTAACCCTTCAAAATTGGCCACTTCTTGACCATATATTGGTCCCCCACCCTTTTCTCCTCAAACTAAGGTAATTTTACATGCATTTGACATCAAAACGCACAGATTTTATGCAAGTATCATGGCTGGACACTTCTCCACTTGATTTTTCACTCTACTATGTATTTAGCTTTAGAATGCCCCGCTCCTTCTGCCTTAAACACTCCACACCAAGAACCACTTTTAAGCTAGAAATCTTCATTTTGCAGCATAGTTGTCTTACAAATTTGCCTAAAAAGCTATGAAATCCGATAAAATATGCATTTAAATCCACCTCTAAACATTGAATGTCTATAGCCCAACACCATCCTCATAATTTGAGATTTATCCTCAATCTTTTCCACCATAATTTTTGGCATAAAGTAATGGTAGAGTTTATACAATAATTTCATAGACATTAATAGGTTTCAAACCTATATATACCGCATCTACATTACCCTTTTTTGCTATTTATTTATGAATGACTATGTTTTTTGTTTAGAATTTTCTATCTTTTAGGCCTAGAAAATAACATTTTCCAATAAACTTATGTATCAAGTCTTCTATCTTATGGTTTGGAACTCATTTTTCTATGTTCATCTTGTAATTTTCTATTAATCACACATAAACAAGATCACCCATCCTTCCTCTTAGCAAATGCACTAGATGAGCAAGAAGGTTGGATATGTCGAATGAATCCCATATTACTAAATCCATCTACTTTCCAAGTTATCTTATCACTTTGTACACTAGAACTTGAAAGTGACTTCATTATCACCTTCTCCTATAGAATGACTCTCCTCAAATACTTATACATGCACTCGGTTTTGTGGATTTTGGAGATATTATCATCCTTCATAGCTACAAACCTATCATGATATGGTATCAAAAATAGGAAGCCATGATGTTGGTTCTCTCATCACAGATTACTGCCTAATTTGAACTACTTAGAACGAGTAGGGTGTGCTTAGTTCTTCTACCTCCTTAACTTTCTTTTGCCTTGTTCCATCTTCTAGAACATGCTTCCCCAAACTCAAGTACATTTTTCAACAAAAGGAAGAGGAGGAGAGGACAAGAGGAGAAAGATACTGTATCTAAGTCAATTTCCTAATTTGTTTCCACCTTTAAGATCTATGAGAAGACAAGCTATGCATAAAAAGAACTATATCGAATCTTTCTTTAGCAAGATTCTAGTTTTGGAGAAGCAAAACAAAGTAAGAGATTGTAGTTATAATTTAATCACGCATCCCTAGCATATTAGAGGTTAATATTGTCCAATTTCCTCTGGATAAGAGGACTTGATATCCAAAAATGGTGCTTCTAAGGTATCTTCTTGAGGATGTTTATCTTCCTAGGGATTCAAGCCACTTATGGTTATGTTTTACTCATCCAATAATCTATCGTGGTCTATAACCCACCAAAAGACATTTAAAAACATTTTAAATGTTATTTGACTTTCTTAAGGATTACCTTTTTAACAAAAAAGTGATTTGCAAGTCTAATTATCTCTTTTTCTAATAATAGGCGAGTGATTGTTGCACGATGATTATCAAGGCTCTATTTGAGAAAAATGATATTTCTCTTGTTGCATTACAAGGAAGATTTTAATTAAACTTTGCCTTTTTTCTCAATTTTTAAGGGTTCTTTGTCTTATGTGTCACATATAAAAGAAATTTTTGTTATGTTAGATAAATAAATATTTTCTGCCATTTACTGTAATGAAACCATTTGCAATATATAAAGAGGATTACTTGAATTTTATTATTTGAGGCATTGACATGTGTAAAAGCACTATGGATGATTGATGAGAATCCCACCTAGTTAGAGGGTCCCACTACATTGATCCATTTGTGTGGCAACATTGAGGAAGAAAGTGAATGGTTAGATATTTTATAAAGTGGGTTGCCTAATGGAACACTCATATTTTGTTCACCTTGAGTGGATAATATTCTCTCTCTTTCTCAAACTTTCAATCACCTCTCTCTCTCTCTCTCTCTCTCTCTCTCTCTCTCTCTCTCTCTCTCTCTCTCTCTCTCTCTCTCTCTCTCTCTCTCTCTCTCTCTCTCTCTCTCTCTCTCTCTCTCTCTCTCTCTCTCTCTCTCTCTCTCTCTCTCTCTCTCTCTCTCTCTCTCTCTCTCTCTCTCTCTCATGGCCCTTCACCTTGCTTGCCCCTTTCTTCTACTCATGGCCCTAATTTATACAAGGTTTGGGGGTGGGGAGTGGGGGGGGTGGATGTTGGATGACCTAGCTAATGGGATTTGAGGTGTTAAATGGTGGCACATGGAGAGAGATATCTTTTTTCTCATTATAAGGGTGAGTGAGTTGTCATGCCTAAGGGGGAAAAGAGTTTTTTTTTTGGCACCTCTACTTCATAAAGGGGTTATCGCTTGTTATGGGGAGTGAGAAGAGAGAAAATGAGAGAGAGAGAGAGAGAGAGAGAGAGAGAGAGAGAGAGAGAGAGAGAGAGCCATGTTTTGGAAAAGTAGCTCTCCCAATGATTGGGACCATTTTTTTAAAAAAAATTAATATTGGGGGGGAGGGGAGGTGCGGCGTTGGTGGCAAAAAGTAGCCACCCGTCCCCCTTTTACTTCTTTTATCTCCTCCTCCCCATGACCTTTGCTAAAAGGTTTAATTTTTGTCCCTGTCTTAACTCTAGTTCATGCATGGAGGTTCCAACTTCTTCTCTGGCTTTAGTTAAAATTTCTTGTGATCATTCACATTCGATAGTGATCAAATCCATAGTTTTTGATTGATTTTGGGTTTGTATATTGATTAATGATTGCATAGGGTTGATTATTGATTCAATGGTTGGAAGATATGTGTAAAAAGTATGGATTCTCTTTATACAAAAATTGGTGGAGTGTATGAGAGAGCATGTACTGATGTATCTCAACAAGTGGGTTGGCATATTACATTCTTATTTGCATTTGGACTACAACCATCTACATTTATAGCATTTAAAATTCATGCAAACTAGTTGACTATACTTTTAGGTTCTATTGACAGTAATCTTCACTTCCTAGCTATGTTTCATTAGATTTTTTCCTCTTGCAATAGCCATTTTGTGATAAGTTATCTCTACACTGTGTGTGAACTCATGGTTGTACTCTCTCTCTCTTTCTCTTTTTTTCCTTATCTTCTCATTCAATCCTCTCTAAATGGCAATCCCTATTATTCTACTAATGAGAAACTTCATGGCTATGTGACTAGGTAATAGGGAATGATGTTATGAAAGTATGGTTTGTGTAGAAGTGATTATGGTAGTGCTCTGACAAATGAAGTTTGAGCCGAAGGATATTATCCAATCTTTCTTACTTCATATTGCACAGGTACAAGACAAACTTCAACATATGCAACCCCTTCTTCTAAAGACTCATCTCATAGATATTTTTCTCTATAAGATCCCTTTAGAGTTTGATGGAGTAGCTAATGCTTTTTACAAGCCTAGACATCATCAATACTATGTAGTTTCACTTGAATGTCCTCGATGAAATTGAACACAAGGCATCTCTAAGGCTATAGTGGAGGTTACTTCTCAATATTGTGGCCATGATGAGGCAGTGTAGCTTTAAAGAGGGGTGAGATGAAGAAGAAGTCAAAGGCCTAGTGCTATTATTGTGATGAGAAGACATATTTGCATAATAATTTTAGGGAGCTAGCACCCTCAAGGAAGAAGGATAAGATGAAGAAGCAGGATACAAAGTCCTCCATATAGTCATCCTCATCCTCCTCTGAATCTAACTTGGATCTTCCAGCCAAGGCAATGGCTAAGGCATGAAAGGGATATCCTTCTTTAGTGAAGGAAAAGAGGCTAGCTGCTCCTCCTTTTGGTACTTTCTAGTGCTAGTGATACAAGTATCCCTCAAACTCTCTAGTACTAGAGAGGGAGTGTGAGAGGGTAGTGAGGTGGGGTCAGTGAGACTCATTTATGTAGGTATGTAGGTGCATAGGATCCAAAGTGGGATATTCCTTGAGGCATTGTGGCAAGTTTGAAATCTTAGAGAGGGGATTGACATCTAGATTCATGATGGGTTGTTTCTGGACAAAGAGCAACATTAGCTCCTAGTTTGAGCTCAAATAATGGGACGCTTTGGCACTCTAGTTTAAGGGGGGAAATCTCAAGGGGTCACTCATAAATATATGTGCATATCATGTGGGTTCAATATAAGGGATTTTCCAAATAGTACTATTATACATTTCTTACACATAGAAGGGTTCTATATAAAGAGAGTATTTATGGATTGAATAGAAAGGGATGTGTTTTATTCAAAAAAAGTTCATAGATACGGATATTTATAAATATGCCTTGAATATGCATTACATGTAGGGTATATATAGTGAAACCTCCATGTAGGGAATCCATGGTCATGTATGTTCAGAGGCATTATTGATAGGATGATGATGAATTCTACTTTGCAACATTGTTGATAGATATAGAAAGGTGCCATGATTCTTCTCTATTTAAGATGGATTTGGAAATTTTAACACCTGTCATGGATTTTGGCATTTTTCAACCAATTCATTCCCTTGGTTGCATGCAAGTTGTCACCATATCTTGGAGTCCATTTGCTTGGTTGGTTTCTACAAAGTTGTGTGAAACCAAAATGTAGCTCTAGCAAATTGACCACCTTTAATGATAGTTCTTGAGAGGTGTTGCATCATGCAGACACTTTTTCCATTCTATTCTAATGGTTTGGAAGGTTTTGAATAGGTGCAGCTCCACCAAGTTTGCTAGAACCATTTTCTTCTCCCTTGAACCCTATCACAAGTGTCTCAATCCACATGGTACATCTCCAAGTAAATCCTTTCCAACAATGTATCCTACAATATAAGTTAGCAAAAAGTGCATTGTAGAATTTCAAAGAGGCTCCTAAATTAGTAGCATGAGATGATACCATGAGAAGGGGCAAAAATGCACAAAATAGGATGGTCTATTGAAGGCCGTCATCTTCACCTTCTTGAAGGAGGTAAAGAACCCCATCTTGGCTACCTTTCATGAGATTTTCAACACTTATCATATGTATAAGAGTGTTTCAACCATGTTCCTTTGCATTATGAGTTGATAGGATCTCAATAATAGTACATGCCATAAACCCTCCACCTTGCTAGGCTCCTGATGCACTTGATGATGGAGAGATGCTACATAGTTGTGGAGGAGGGATTAGGATTGATTCGTAGGACTCACAAAGGAGATGGCATGGTGTACCTCCTATACTTGAGAAATCTCCCACTAGTAAGAAACCTTGACATGTTGAATGAATCAAAAAGAGATCTTAACCATTTTGAGTTGATTAGGAAGGTGCATTTTGAAGCCAGACATCTCTTCTTCTTCCACCCCCTTACCATGCCAATTTAGTGAATCTCATCTCTTCTTCTTCCACCCCTTACCATACCAATTTAGTGAGTCTCATCTTTTCTTCTTCCACCCCTTAACATGCCTTGACCTACACCCAATTTTGATGAGTAAGGAAGCTTTGCAAGGCTCCAAGTCTAAGACAATCTGCAAGATTGGATCAAAGCTAAGATCCTTAGCCTACCATTGATTGATATTGTGGAAATAGTACCTTTCATCAAAGCCCAAAAGTAACCTAGGGAAGATTTGGTAGATAATGATTACCCTATGCTCTCTCCTTCTTATTCATTCATCACTACCATACTTTCAAATAAAGTCCTATTGGGGAGAGAGCTAGTGATAGTGCCCATATCACCTGGTGACTCACAATTGTATTTGACTATCTTATGTCTTGGTATATGGATTCCATTTCTTCAGCATTATTATGAGTTCTTCTTTTACAATGTCCTTATTTTCTTTTGCAATAATTATTCTTTATTGTGCTGTGTAATTTAACGTATTCTGACACTTTCATCACTCTCCATCATTACACCCACTTTTAACAATAACCATCACTCGAAGCTAAGATGATGCTAAAAATGGAAGGATAGCAAGGTGGTGGAAACCAATATCCAATAGTCTAGAGGCTATTGTAAATGCATGTAACAAATGGATATGGAGAGGAGAGATAACACACTAGAAGAGAAAGAAATAGGAGAAAGAAGAGTAGAAGAAGAGAGAGAAAGAAAAAAAGATGAGAGACAAAGAGAAGGAGGCCCATTAGCTTGTTGTCCCAATCACTACAAGAGACTAATATTTTTTTGGTTAGCATGGTGATCAAGATTTTATTCATGGATTTTTGTTGGTCTTTTACTTGAGGATAGTAAGGGGATGACTTTTGTAAATGACACGAATGTAAACAAGTGATGAGTGATCACCTCATTGATAAAATGCATGCCCCAATTACTCAAAATCTCAATGGGATAGCCCAATCCAGAGATTATATATTCCCATAAGAACTTTTAGATTTTCCTAGCACAATTCTTTTGAGTTGCCCTTACCTCAACATACTTTGTCAAAGTAGTTAGTTGTTTGTGATTACATATTCTTCCTATGACTACTAAGTTGCAAGGCTAATAGGTCCAATGAATTCAACCCCCCACTTATCAAAGAATTGGAGGGCTTTTAGTAGGAAATTTTCGTAGCCTATGTTTGTTTCAAATATGTGATAAGAGGTAGCATAGATCAGAGACTATGAGTAGGCTACACATCCAATCTAAGGCAAATGGACAAGAGGAGATTTATGGCCACCTTTATGAGTAGATAAGCATGTATTTATATGTTCTATTTTATGTATAGCTCATTGTATTAGATTTTATCTACAAATAGATAAAATAATATGGCCATCCATCCACTCCTACAAAGATAGAGATCATGGCATACCAAGGTTGTCGAGCTTTACAAGCAATGCTTCCTTTGGCATAGCATTTTGTGAGCCTAATGCAATTTCTAAGTAACACTTCATTGTACTACAAATATTGCAAAATGTGTAGGAGATTCATGAGATGTGATATGGATGTCAATGCTCTTTTTGTGTATGCCCTCACTGTGATAGCCTCCACTTACTCTCTAGCTTGACGTCTTCCCTTAGTCTTCTCTCAAAAGGAATAATGTCTGTAGAGAGCAATGCCATTCTTCTTAACATTCTAACTTGAAGGCTAATAGTAGGATACCCAAACCATGATGATGAGAACACACTTTGAATTGTAGTTTCATTTATTAACTTAGGCATTGCTTGATTCATACTTTGATCTATTAACTGGTTTCTTGCCATTCATGTATCATTAAGGTATCATGCTACTCTAGATATTTCTATACATATATTACCATTATGATACAATATTATTTAATCTCATATTGATCTTTATTTGATTTAATCTTACACATTATAGTCAAGGAATATACTTGTATCATTAACATATCATGTGTTGGGATCAAAAATGGGCTTGACACATGCTCTAGGGTTCTAGCTGCGGGCCTCCTACACTCATCCAAATGACTTCACGGTCTCATGGCCAAGAGCATATAGACACTATGAATTGATTTATCAAAATAACACGTATGTAGATACAATTTCTAGATTGTAGTCCAACGTGGTGCCCTTACCAACTCCAAGCAGAGGGAGTACCCAAACATATAGGTGGCTAGCACCTCATAACACACACAAAGGGAGCACCCCCAGCTTATCGCTATATGGCCCCACTACGGTTCTCCTACACCCCAGGGTTAGCCCTAGGATGCGTTGTCTCAACATATAACACATACGTACAAAGTCCACTCTTCACAATATTCATTTCAAGGAGATAGTATATTCCTCAGCAAATCAGTTCGCAAGGAAACGATTACTAAACCTACAGCAAAGGGAGTCTCACACTCATCGTGGGTCAATAGTTTGAAACCAAGCGCTATGCCAGGAGATAGTTCTCTTTATACCATGTCCATGCAATGCAATTCAAAGTGGATGACTTTGAGTGCACAAACATTTTACTTAAACAAAATCAGCATTGTGAATGTGCTCAAACATTCTTTCCATAATTTTATTTCACTAACAACTTTGATGTGATATAAGGCAGTGATGTATTACTCCATGCCACTATACCTCTTAATGCTTAAAATAAGATTGAAACTTATATAAAAAGTACAACAAAAAAATCAAACTTTGAATCATATTTAGCACATAAAATCCCCTCTCTTCCTAGAGTTTAGGGTTTTGCTTGCGATTGGGTAGGTTAAGAGGTGTTTCCATGTATGTTTCTTCATAATATAAGCAATAAATATGTAGTAAAACATACAAATGGAGGTAACCTAAGTAAAATAAACATACCCTACCTCCATTATACTTGCATAAATATAGCCCTAGTTTTTCACGCTCAATATCTAATTTTTTCTCAATTAAAACTCATTTTCTCTCTATTTTTTACAATTATTTGTGATTAAAATTATGATTTTTCTGTGTTTTGGGATATAAAATACTTAAGAACACTAAGATTCATTATTACTCTCCATTTACCTCCATGGGAACACAATTTTTCATGATGAAACTCATAAAATTAATGATTTAGCATAAAACCGCACTTTTACATGTTTTGCATGTTTTGAATAAAGTATATAAACAATTAAGGATTTTTTTCCATGTTGTTATTTCTGATAGAATGAACCATTTTCAAAAATTAGAAATCAATTTCAACCATAGAAAACCAATATGCATCATAAAACTAAGAGGAAGCCCACTTACTCATAAAATTACATACACATTCATCGTATTTTGAAAATCAAAAGCCGCTGACACTCATTTATAGCCGTTAATGCTTCATTGGCGCTTTCTTGATCTATCCCTTGCATTCCATCATAAACTGGTACCCATTCCCTCTCATTCTCTCAACCTATATGAACCATGTTTATGACGAGAGAGAGAAAGAGGAGAGAGAAATACTAATTTTTATCTTATTGAATACTACATCATTCCTCACGAGAATTAGAGCATTGAAGAGAAAAATTTTGATATAGCCAATGCACAATAGCAAGAAGGGAGTCATCACTAGTTTAAAAATCCTTTTTTCTAAGGGGGAAAGAAGAAGAGGCACTAAAAATTGTGTCCCCCCCCCCCCCCCCCACCCCCATGGCATTTTATGTCTTGCATGTTTTCTCTTCCTAATTAAGCTTGACTGCTAAAATTTAAATTTTCTAGTTCATTTTGGCCTTTTCACACTTGATCTGAAGTGGTTTTGTCCCAGTTAAGGGGACAAACGATCTTGGAAGTGCAATCCAATTGGGCATGCAGCTTTTGGTGTCAAAATCTATCACCTTGGTCTCTATCACATGCTTCTCAACTTTTGAATCTGGTAGTTTCTTCACAATACCAAACCTTGCAATCATTAAATGGGGGATCAAATGAACTCCAATTGATGAACGGATTCTTGTTTGTATTCCCAATTTGGTTTTAATCCATTTAGGAAAACTCTAGCTCCTTGATCTGCAACCATTTCATTTTGCACTAAAAGTGCCTCTTTTACGCCTCTCAGGGTCCTTTTGCACGTGAACCCTAGCTTTGAAATCCGCTTTCATTAACAATCACAACATAGGGCGACAGCTCATCAAATCCACAAACTAATCTGCATACAAATAAACCATAAAGAGCATCAAGATGTTACAAATAAACTACACAACAAATACAAACACAGCTCTCACCCTACCCCTTGACCAGATCAAAGCATGAAGTCCACAAGGGATGGGCCAACCAGAATCAGATAGAGATCCAAAGCTAGTCACTAACCAACTACTCCAATATAGACCGATTGAAAAGAACTATCAAAGGAGTCATCCTAAGTGTGGTTTGACTTGCCCATTATTGAACCTAGGATAACTAGACCAAGAACTCCCACTAGGCAAGGACTCTTGTAGCCTAGTCTTTATATTATTTTCTATTTTACCACATTCTTGTTCAGCATTTTATACTCAAGCATATAAAAAGGAGAGAGCTGAGCCTATTGTGACCCAAGGAGAATAGGGCATTGGGGTCTCAAGTCATGTCTCACTACCCAAGAACTACCAAGCTCTCGCGAGAAAACACTAAATCCTTTTCTTTCGCTCACTTTTATTTTCACTCCAACTATCCTTATTTGTATTTTTTCGGCTAAATGTCACCCCCAGGAAGACAAGGTATCAGCCCCATGTTGACTCATTCCCGAGAACCTACCAAGCCTTCGCAAGGCAATGATCATCTGCTCTTTGAATTTTTCTTTCTTTATTTTTTTATTTTAGAGATTAGAACCCCTTTTTACATCCCCTCAATATTTTATATATATTTTAGATATATTCATTGTTTCTTCTCATTCTTTTACTTAGTAGGCTTCTCTATCTGTCTCACACCTAATAGAAGCTCCTAGAAACAGTTGCCTAGCAGGTTAAAAGAACTGGATCACTAAAGGACTACCTCAAAACATTCCTTTAGATGCTTGACAATGTCTTTACAGGAGGCGAAAATTTGCTCAAACCTCCCTAGACACACCTAATCTAATCTTGGGACTACATTCCTTGAATTGTCAATTCCCAAAAGAAGAAAAATTTCCACAAACACATATACATTCAAATTAAGGGGTAAAAAGCTCAAAAGAAAGAATAATGCATAGACTTGGCCATAAGAAGTTTCTGCATAGCAAGAGGCTCCCTCTAGGAGCGTAGACTTGGCCATTAGAAGTTTTTGCATAGCAAGAGGCTCCCTCTAGGAATTCCTTTAAACCTGTCTAGTGCAACACTAAAACTGAAAACCATCAAACGCACTCGCACCAAACAAACAAATGGCCCTCTTAGGCTAACAACATTAACCAATAAAGCACATCATTCAACATTCTACTATTGAAAGCAAATCCCCGGTCCCCATATAAACTCCACTAAAGCACAAAACTAGACAAAGAAGGGATGGTCCACTCAGGCCCTACACTAAATGCATCAAATTATTAGCTAGTCCCCTTGCATAAATGGCAAGGGATGTTCGACAAATATGTCATTGAATGATCTTATACATCCATGAAAGAATAGGAAGATGGTCAATCATTACTTAGCTCATCACCCATACTAACCATCGACGGCCATAACAAGACATGACAACAAGTAGTCCGCACAGTAGTCCTATGCTAATAAGATTGGATAATTTTAATAACCCCTCAGGACCACAGTTGAGAAATATGTCCTCAAAAAATGTATAATTTTCCAACAAATCTGCAAAGCGGTTCCATTAACAAGGAACTAGCCCCGACAAGTCGTTGTCTCAAAAATCTGAAGTATATCCAATGCTACACAATGATATATCTAGAGAATGGGATCTCTCACACTATAGGTCCCATTCAATTAGTTGATCACTAGTTGTAAGTCTTCACCAATAAACAAAGGATACCACCACCTCATACTATATTCAACCCCATGATTAAGACCTTGTATTTTGCTATGTTATTAGTAAATGTGGTATCTAAAAAACTCCCATTTTCATAATGACTCTTCATCAGGGGTCTTCAATAATCATATCGATACTCGCATGCTTAGTGGGCCCTCGTGAAGCTCTATAAAAAATAGAAATTATATACATACTCTTCATTGATAGGCCATGCCATACTGATCACCCTACTCGTACTTATGGTAGTCAAAGTCAAGCTGAGAGAGAGAATGTATGACAAGTACAATCTCTCCTTCCTCACTAAACTCAATAAGGACACTAATAAGAACCCTATGACAATGGTGGAAGTAGACATTTATATCTCACTTGAAAGATCCATCTTGCCACTCAATAATATAATAACCTTTACGCCACCAGATCACTCAACCTTAGTGGTAATGCTGCTCTAAATACGAATGTTCAAGAAAAAGAATGATTCTGCCCATCCAATTTTCTTGGCACCTAATGCAAGTTTAAGCTAGATCCTGGAAGACCTGCAAAGGCACCAAGTCTGACATCATCCCCTACACATAATAGGGCTTCAATTTATTAAAGTTTACTTTATTTTTAAACTCTACCCCTTGCAAATTTGCTAAAAGAGTTGTAGAGCCATTCTTTCCTATAGGGATGATCTTATAAGGGCCATCCCATTTGGGTTCTAACTTTCCAAGAAATAACTCGCAACATACATCATAATATAGGAGCAACTGACCCTTCACAAATTTATATATTTTAGCACAAAGATCATGAAGTGCTTTCATCCTCTTCTTCCCTACCTCTTGATGTAACAAAGCTTGCAATCGGATCTCATTAAGATATGCTAGGGACATGGACCTTTCTTACAAGGCTTCCTCTTCACCCAAAGAATGGTTCAATATAAGCCTCACATTGGGCAACTCAAGTTCCAAGGGCAAGACACACTCTTCTCCATATACCAACTTAAATGGGATGTGGCCTATTTCTCTCATAAACATAGTATTACAAGCCCAGATAGCCACATGAAGTTTCTTGTCCCAATCACACCGCTTACTCTTAGATATAGTCTTGGATAAAATCCCTACAAGTTGCTTAATGGTATACTCTACTTGTCCATTTTCTTGGGGATTATATGGGGTGGTTTTATTATGTTTAATTCTTAGAGATTTATTCAAGGCTTTCATGACCTTATTCAAAAGTGTGTCCCATGATTCGACAATAGTTCTTTAGGCGGACCAAAATAGTAGACAATTTGTTCCATAATAAAACTAGTTTTTGTCTTGGCATTGTCCTTTATCGTAGCTTGAGCTTTAGACCATTTTGTAAAGTAATATGTTTCCACAATGATATAACACTTCTACATAGTAGACAAAGGATACACATGTCCAACAAAATCGATGCCCACTTCTCAAAGGGAAAAGTCACAACACAACAAAGAAGAGGATTAAGCGAGCGCTTACAATTTTCCCTAGCATCGTGTCTCTGATAGACATCACAATGCTTAACATATGCAAAAGTATCTTGGAAAACTGTCAACCACCAATATTCAGCATGTAAAGCTTTTTGGGCATTGACCCATTCAATAAAATGGCCTCCATTTGTTGAATCATGGCATTCCTCTAGAATAGGGAGTACCTCATCAAACACCACACAATGATGATAAATCTCATCTACACCTTTTCTATATAAGACACCTGCTATTATTGAAAAGCAATGTGCTTGCTATTTAATATTCCTCTTCTCGGATTTAGAAAGTGTTTTTGCCAGGTTTCTTGTTGATAGATAATGCATGATAGATACATACCATGACAAAATAGAGGTTGCATAAATTTTTCATAAGTCCTTTTTACTAATATCACCCCACTCTTCCTTAGGCTCGCCAAACTCTACTAGACACTCTACAATACCCTGCAGCTTTGGTGGCTTGCTCCTAATCTCATGGTCAAACTCCTACAAAGAGATCGGTCACTTGGCTAGGCAATCAAGGGTTTGAATCTTGTTCAATAATAAGCGCAATCCCTTTACTTTGATGAAGAATACCACCTTCTCATAAAGAATATAATGTTTAAACTTCTTGGTGGCGAACACCATAGCCAAGCAAACCTTCTCTAAATAGCTACAATGAAGCTCTAAAATTTCCAAGTTTCGGCTTGCAAATGCAATAGGATGATAAAGTTGTGCCTCCCAAATTTGGGATAGACAACAACTAATACTACACCTCGTGACATTTGTGAATATATAGAAAACCTCACCTCTTTTTGGATCTTTTAAAATCAGCACTTTGGATTATTCCATTTTAACATCTTCAAATGCCACTTTGCATGCTTCTATCCATTCAAAAACATGGTTGTGAGATAAAAGATTCGTCAAAGGTAACGAATGTTTAGCCAATGCATTAATGAATCAACGATAGTACCCCATGAATGAAACAAAAGTATGAGCTTCCCTAGGGCAAGTGGGTGGGCTTAGGGCCACAATAACAACCACCTTTTCAGGGTCAGTGACAATATGAGCCGCACTCACAACCTAACCCAATAGCAAGCCATAAAGCACCCTGAATACACACTTCTAAGGATTCAACACCATACAATACTCACGACATCACTCAAAGCATACGTGTAGAACAATCAACTCGAGTCATGGTACCTACCCCCAAATCATCTATAAAAACCTTCAACTCTTCACGGGATATATCAACAAGTGTCTCGTCAACCATTCTTTGCCAAGACCCAAGATCATTACATAGGCCAAAAGCCATCATATGGTATGCAAAAATACCAAAAATTGTAATGAACATCATCTTCAACTTATTCTCATTAGCTATGACCATCTAATTTTAACCCGCAAAACAATCCATGAAAGATTATATCTCGCGCCTTGCCAACTAATCTAAATTCTGATCAATAAATGGCAAAGGATAATAGTCCTTCACCGTCCGCTTATTCAATTCCTTAAAATCGGTACACAAGCAAATTTGATTGTTCTTTTTCTTTCTTAGTACCACCTAGTGCCAAGTTTAATATTATTTCTAGGCTCAAATTTAGATTTTCCCTTTGTATAGGCTGCTTGTAAGTGAGACTTTACTTCCTCTGCTCGCGTTATAGTAGTATCTATATTTGCTAGAGGGATACTACTCAACTACTCTTGGATATTGAAGTCTAATCCATGCAAGAAATATTGTAAGTGGGCAACGGGTGGAATAGGGATAGAGGCTTGCAATTTGCGAAATACCTCTTTCATCTTTTTGGCATATACTCGGCAAGCATTTTCGTGGTGCTCTTGACGTGTCACATTTAGCACACATAGCCAATATTGTCCACCTCTCTAGGGGGCAAATTTCCTTCAAAAGGCTGCATAGAATCAATCGATTGTGGTTATGGTAGTAGCTTTTAAGTCATGATACCACATTGCATCCCTCCCTTTTAGGGTCATGTTAAAGAGAATCATTAAACGTCCCTCGTCCTGAATTCAGCAATTAAACTTGAGTTTCTAGAAATCACTGATTTGAAGCTCCACATACTTCTCCACTAACCCATAAAATATGGATAGAGGGAAACCCAAAGCTAGCAAATCCGGTGTTCCTATAGGAATTGCAATAGGCTATGTCATAATGACAATCAGATTTGCTATAGGAGTTTGTAATGGTGTAACTACAACCCCACTTAAAGTGGGTTGACTTACTAGGAGAAGGGGAGAACTAAAGCTTCCTCCTCCTCCTAATGGATTGTTTGTGGCACTAGGGTCACTAAGACCTCTCCCTTGTAGGGGTATTGAGCTTCTACGTTGAGGAGAATACCTCCTAAGGATTTTAGCCTCTAGCCCTTTTGGCTCTTTCTTGTTTTTAGATCTCAGCTTGATGGTGTCTATCAAAAAATAATGGATCTATCTCGATACTCTTTGGCATAAAATGATTGACTAGTCCTTAATTAACCAAGGTTCGGGAACCGCCACTTATCAACAACAACTCCCAGCAAACACACCACCTGCAGGACCAAAAATGGGCTCAACACTTGCTTTAGGGCTCTAGCCGTGGGCCTCCTATACTCATGCAAATAACCCCATGGCGTCACGGCCAAGAGTATATAGACACTATGAACTGATTTATTGAAAGAACAGGTTTGTAGATGCAATCTCTAGATTGTAGTCCAACGTAATGCCCTTTTCAACTCCAAGAAGAGGGATTATACAAACATATAGGTGGCTAGCATCTCGTAACTCACACACAAAGGGAGCACCCCCCTAACTTATCACTGTGGCCCCACTACGACTCTCCTACACCCCAAGGATTGGCCCCAAGATGTGTCATCTCAACATATAACACATATGCACAAAGTCTGCTCTTCACAATATTCATTCCAAAGCAGATAGTATATTCCTCAACAAATCAGTCCCCAAGGAAACAATTATACTAAACCTAGAGCATAGGGAGCCTCATAGTCATCATGGGTCAATAGCTTGAAACCAAATGCTATGCATCCAAGAGAGATTTCTCTTTATACCATGATGATGCAATGCAATGCAAAGTGGATAACTTTGAGTGCATTAAACGAAATGAGTATTGTGAATGTGCTCAAACATTCTTTCCATGATTTTCTTTCACTAACGACTTTGTTGCAATGATAAGGCAGTGTTTGACTACTCAGTGCCACTATACCTCTTAATGCTAAAAATAAGATTGAAACCTGTATGAAAAGTACAACAAACAAATTAGACTTTGAACAATATTCAACACATAAAACCTCCTCTCTCCCTACCATTTACGGTTTTGCTTGTGATAGGTAGGTTAAGAGGTGTTTCCATACATGCTTCTTCATAATGTAAGCAATAAATACGCACTAAAACATAAAAATGGGAATAAGCTAAGGTAGATCCTCATGCCCTACCTCCATTATACTTGCACAAATGTAGCCCTAATTTTTCATAATTTTACACACATGATACCTAAATTTTTCTCAATTAAAACTCATTTTTTCTCTATTTTTTACAATTATTTATAATAAAAAATTTGGTTTTTCTACACTTTTTATGTGAAACCCCTAAGAATACTAATATTTATTATTACTCTACATTTTTCTTCATAGGAACACAATCCACCATGATGGAACTCATAAAATTGACGATCGCATATGCTTTTATCGTATTTCAAAAGCGGGAAGCCGATGATGCTTGTTTACAATCGTTGACGCTTCCTTAGTGCTTTCTTGATCTATCCCTTGCATTTAGTCATGAATTAGCATCCATTCCCCCTCATTCTCTTGACCCATATAAACCATGTTTATGGCGAGAGAGAAAGAGGAGAGAGAAATACTAATTTGTTATCTTGTTGAATACTACATTGATAAAGTATCCACTCGTTCATCCCATCTGATTTCTTTCCTTACTGGCCAAAAATTTCTGACAATCTGTTTTCCCTCCATCTTGCCATGCATTAATCAACTTTAATTGCAACATTTTACCCCTATGTGTTGTATCTAATGCAAAAGTCTATAGTTCTAACTTAATCTATAGTCCCCTCTCAATCTATATACCATAGGCAAAAGTAGCACTTTTAGTCACATAAGAGGTCCACACAGTTGTCATATACTCAGCAAAGCATTTTCATGGGGCTCTTGACATGTCACATTTAGCACACATAGCCAATATTATCCACCTCTCTCAGGGGAAAATTTCCTTCAAAAGGCTGCATAGAATAAATTAATTGTGGTTATGGTACTGGCTTCTGAGTCATGATACCACATTGCATCCCTCCCTTTTAGGGTCATGTTAAAGAACATCATTAAACGTCTCTCATCCTGAATTCAGCAATTAAACTTGAGTTTCTAGAACTCACTGATTTGAAGCTCCACATCCTCCTCCACAAACCCATAAATACTCCCAGCAAATGCACCACCTGTAGGACCAAAAATGGGCTCAACATTGGCTTTAGGGCTCTAGCTGTGGGTCTCCTATACTCACGCAAATAACCCCACAGCCTCACGGCCAAGAGTATATAGATAGTATGAACTGATTTATAGAAAGAACAGGTTTGTAGATGCAATCTCTAGATTGTAGTCCAACGTAATGACCTTTTTGACTCCAAGAAGAGGGAGTATACAAACATATAGGTGGCTAGCATCTCATAACACATACATAAAGGGCACAATCCCCCCTAACTTATCATTGTGGCCCCACTACGACTCTCCTACAACCCAAAGATTGGCCCCAAGATGCACCATCTCAACATATAACACATATGCACAAAGTTTGCTCTTCACAATATTCATTCCAGAGGAGATAGTATATTCCTCAACAAATCAATCCCCAAGGAAACAATTATACTAAACCTACAGCATAGGGAGCCTCACACTCATCATGGGTCAATAGTTTGAAACCAAAGGCTATTTATCCAAGAGAGAGTTCTCTTTATACCATGTCGATGCAATGCAATGCAATGCAAAGTGGATAACTTTGAGTGCATTAAATGAAATCAGTATTGTGAATGTGCTCAAACATTCTTTCCATGATTTTCTTTCACTAACAACTTTGCTGCAATGATAAGGCAGTGTCGGACTACTCTATGCCACTATACCTCTTAATACTAAAAATAAGATTGAAACCTGCATGAAAAGTACAACAAACAAATTAGACTTTGAACAATATTCAACACATAAAACCTCCTCTCTCCCTACCATTTAGGGTTTTTCTTGTGATAGGTAGGTTAAGAGGTGTTTCCATACATGCTTCTTCATAATGTAAGCAATAAATACGCACTAAAACATACAAATGGGAATAAGCTAAGGTAGATCCTCATGCCCTACCTCCATTATACTTGCACAAATGTAGCCCTAATTTTTCATAATTTTACACACATGATACCTAAATTTCTCAATTAAAACTCATTTTTTCTCTATTTTTCAAAATTATTTATAATAAAAATTTTGTTTTTTCTACCTTTTTTATGTGAAACCCCTAAGAATACTAATATTTATTATTACTCTACATTTTTCTTCATGGGAACACAATCCACCATGATGGAACTCATAAAATTGACGATCGCATACGCATTTATCGTATTTCAAAAACGAGAAGCCAATGATACTTGTTTACAATCGTTGACGCTTCCCTAGTGCTTTCTTGATCTATCCCTCACATTTAGTCGTGAATCAGCATCCATTCCCCCTCATTCTCTCGACCCATATAAACCATGTTTATGGTGAGAGAGAAAGGGAGAGAGAAATACTAATTTTTTATCTTGCTGAATAATACATTGATAAAGTATCCACTGGTTCATCCCATCTAATTTCTTTCCTTACATCTTTCCATGCATTAATCAACTTTAATTGCAACATTTTACCCCTATGTGTTGTATGTAATGCAAAAGTCTATAGTTCTAACTTAATCTATAGTCCCCTCTCAAACTATATACCATAGGCAAAAGTAGCACTTCTAGTCACATAAGAGGTCCACACAATTGTGTCCTCAAGAGTCTATTTCATTCCTCCTTCGCCAAAGTTTGGAGTCATAGGCATAGCAATCTCTATCGGCTATAGTTAATTCCTTTCTAATCCTAATTCACTTAAATGCATGCGCCTTACTAACTTAAGTGCACTACTCAAAAGCATCACATGTCTTTCCTTGAGGCATCGAGTATTTCAAGAGTTGTGATAAGGTGGCAATTTCCTCTAGGCCTCACAATGTAGTTAGTGGTAGTGGCATGGAGGATATTTAATGTACCCCTCACGGTCAAGTGCAGTAGAATGGCACGTTGTACATCAATGTACTCCTTGTGTTGTCTAGTTTGCAACTTAATTGTTCATGACTTGATGGTATGCAATGTGCACTCAAGTGCACTTGTGATGGCATAGGCTAGTGTTGAAGCCTATAACAATAAGTTTGTGTAAATTTCTCCTCCCTAGCACTTGAGTGCTTATGGGCTCTCAAGCATGCATATGAGGAGTATGAGTTAGTCAAATTGACCCCCAACTTGCTTGGGCCTATTGAGTGGCCTACATGGGTTGATATGGTTTGTATCTACACTCTAGTGGTTTATTATGTCAACTTGTATTGAGATCCATAGTTACAATCAAGAGAGCATGACTTCTATAGAAACCATTTATTTATTCTCCTACTTGTGATTGCCTCTTGGTGAACATGTACTCCAACAATAACTCTCTCACTATCATCATGCTAATGCAATGTCAAATCCATATGCAACGAAAGCTTGTCATTCAGATTTATGGTAGGAGATTTTATCATTTTTTTTCTATTTTTTAATTTCTATATTTTATTCTTTTGAATTCAAAGATCCTCCTCTAACTTATGCTTGAATGATGCAATACTTTCCAAATCAAGATTTAAATAAAAAATAAAGTTTCACATCCTAACATAACTATGCATGTTTTAGAGAGAGTGTGGCACACAAGAAATGTTAGAAATCAAGCTCACCGTCAGTGTGTCTTCATCTATGACCGACATCTATGACAGCTAGTGTATACAGGTGTCTACATGTGACTACATTAAATAAGTCGGGTTAGTAGTCAGTCAGTGACCTGACTAGAGTTAGTCAGTCTAGTCTACACTAGGTCAATTTATCTTGTAGTGTGTGTGATTTTCAGTATAGTGTGTGGAAATGAAGGAATGAGCTTGAGAGCCTGAAGGCTCATGGATATGGAGTCTTTCCCTTTATTTCTCTCTACTCTTTGAACATGGTATCAGAGCTTCATCCATGAGGCTGTGGGAGAATGGGCATGACAACTTGCAAATGAAGCCATAGTCAAAGGAAGGAATCAGCGTGGACTACCTTCTGAAAATCGTGGACTGCCTCCTGAAAATTAGCAACCTGTATCTGAAAATCTGCGCCTGCTGATCTGAATGGACAGCAACCTGTATCTGAAAATCTGCGCCTACTGATCTGAGTGGACAGCAACCTGTCAATCTTCAGTGGGGCACCTGGACAAGGTTCATAGAGCATGTATGCTCACTATTGAAGGTATTTGAAGTGTGCAAGGAGTAAATGCTTGTGTGGGAGCTCTATTATGAGCTGGAGTGACAGACACAGACATGTAATCATTTCTGAACTGATGTAAACATGAATGGACAGCATGCATTCAGTCATTACTGACACACAGGAGCCTTGTACTACACTCAGAAAGCATCCTTGGAGCACAAGAATGTGTCAAAGCATGTATACATTGGATCAAATGTCTTGGAGCTGAGATCTCTTACTCAGAATACTCAGATCTGAAAATCAATGACAGGCTGAAAACTGTCATACACAGTTGCTCAGAATACTCAGATCTGAAAATCAATGACAGGCTAAAAATTGTCATATACAGTCAATGACAAGTACTGTGCATTATTGAAGCAATATAGGTCATCTTGGGGGTTCCATCATCTATATGAACTGGCCTATACATGCAAAATGCATGTAGAATTGAAGCAAGCAATGAGCATCATTGAAAACTGAATTTTGAAGCTGAAATAAATGCAGTTACACTGTCCTGGTTAATTAGAAACAGCTCATGAGGTTTATGCCATTGGTCAATGAAGACAGGTTGTCTATGCCTACTCAGATGCTCATGTATTGAACTTGCCACTACAAAGTAAATGTATGACATGGTCAAAAGACATTTTGGAGCTGCTTGGAGCTTGGTATGCTGAATTTTGGTTGACTGCAACCTGAAACTGAATTTGTTGACACACTCAGTTTTGGACTTGAAATTGCTGCTGGTTCCTCACAGTTTACAGTTTTCAGACTGCATGTATGTACCCTGGCAGTGAGGTTACATAAGCTTAAGCTGAAGCAAACACATAGCTTATGTATTGACAGTTATATCTACAGTTGAGACCACTTGTTTGAGGGTTGATTTGGGGTGTCAGTGAGCTAAAATACCCTAGTTTTTTTCTGCAATTTAGTGCAGAAAACTGTCATAAACTGTCACGGACTGAACTTAGTCAGTCATACTTATTGGACTACATGGAGTCGTGCACTTGATAGACAGTCTATTGCATCATGGCTAATGCACATGGGACTGACAATATCACTCAGATAGTTGGAGAGAAGTTGGATAATAAGAACTTTAAATTATGGAAATTCAGAATGAAAAACTTTCTGGTTGGCAGAGGTTATTGGGATTTATGTAACAGGAGATGAAGTTGCTCCCGAGTTGCCTGCACACAATCCAACAAATGAACAGAAAAGAGCCTACAGGCTATGGAATGAAAGAGCATGCAAGGTGCTACATTGGTTTTCCTTATGTATATCTGATGCTATGGTAATTCAAATCACTGAATGTGAGACTCCGAAGGATGCTTGGGACATACTAATGAAAATTTATGGAACCATGACACATGCAAGAAAGATCCAGTTGAAACAACAGTTCAACAACATGTCAAGGAATGGCAAGAGCATCGAGACGTATACCACGGAGATTAAGACCATAGCTGATCAACTTGCTACTACTGGCTCAAGTGTATCAGAAGTTGATATGATTGCTGTTGCTTTGAATGGCTTAGGCAAAGAGTACAAAGCTTTTGACACTTCCATTTCTGTCAGAGAAGAGCCCCCTAGCTAGGAAGAGCTAGTTGCTTTGTTGCTGCATGAGGAAGTCAAACTTGGTTTGAATATAGGTTCTAGTGCATCTCAGAGTAGAGACACTGTGTTGTACTCTAGCCAGCGTGGCAGAGGATCTAGAGGTCGTGGTTCATTTCGAGGTCGTGGTGACACTCGTAATACTTATGGACAGCAGCAGCAATAGAGTAATTGGCATGGTGCAAATACACAAGGCCAGCGTGGATCTGGTGGGTTTAGAGGCAGGGGGAGATCACCCCGAGGTAGAGGTGGTGGTTCTGGCTCATGGCAATCGTCTGATCAGTCCAACAAGGACAAGGACTGTCATTATTGTGGTAAGTATGGGCACATAGCGAAGGAATGTTACAAAAAGCAGAATGACATGAAGACAAAAGGGAAACATCATGGGCATTATGCATCCTCTAGTGGTGGTCAAGATGAGTCAGTTGATAGACTCTTTTCCATGTAGCATGTATCTAAAAATGCATCGAGACATGATAGAGATGACAGATGGTACATTGACTCTGGAGCGTCAAACCACATGACCCCACATGGAGAGTGGTTTGATGAGATGGTTGCAGGTACACATGGTCATGTATGTACTGGGGATGATACCCAACATGACATAAAGCATAAAGGGATTGTTCCATTGATGATGCCTGATGGCAAGAAGAAAGGCCTGCATGATGTCTTACATGTACCGACCATAACAAAGAATTTGTTGTCTGTGGGTCAAATGGCAGAATAGAATCTGCAAGTGAGGTTTAACAAGGATGGATGTTTCATTAAGGAGTATGGAAATGGCTGCAAGCTAATTGCCAAGGGCAGAAGGGATGGCAGGATGTTTACTTTGGAAGCGACCATTCCTGAACTTAAAGCAACTATGTTTGCTCATGATGAGAGTGCCATCAGAGATGTAGAGATCTGGCACAAGAGAATCAGACATGTCAATGTACAAAAGCTGAAATCTATGCAGCAGAAAGAAGTAGTACTTGGATTACCTAAATTCAAGTATAATGATTTTGGTCATGTATGCCCTGCATGTCAGTTTGGGAAGCAGGCACGGTTTCCTTTCATGAAACATGTAAAAAACAGCACTAGGCCTTTACAGTTGGTACACTCTGATGTCTAGGGTCCTTTACATAATGCTTCCTTTGGTGGTGCACGATATTATGTCTCATTTATTGATGATTTCAGCAGGTACACTTGGCTTTATATCTTGAAACATAAGGATGATGTGTTTGATGCATTCAAAGACTTCAAGAAACATGCTGAAAATGAATTGGACTGTTACATATCATGTTTGAGATCAGATGGAGGAGGTGAATATGTCTCAAACTACTTTGACAGGTATCTTGCTAAACATGGGATCAGAAGACAGCTCACATGCAGTTATACACCGCAGCAAAACGGTATTGCAGAGCGGAAAAACAGGGTTTTGATGGAGTCAGCTAGAGCTATGCTGAATGAAAAATGTCTGCCAAATGGTTATTGGGCTGAAGCAATGGTGACTGTTGTATATGTGCTAAATCGAACCCCTACAGCAGGGATTCATGATGTCACTCCGTATGAACGGTTGTATGGTCATAAACCTGATATTTCACACTTGAGGGTATTTGGCAGCATTGCATATGTGCATATACCGGATGAGAAGAGGAAGAAATTGGATCCTAAGGCAGTGAAAAGTGTGTTTATTGGATATGCACAGGAACGAAAAGCATACAAGTGTTATGTACCTTCTACGCATGAGACACTCATCAGCAGAGATGTGGTATTTGATGAGTTAGCATCTTGGTATGGGAATCCTGTTGCAGTGCCTACTGATGGCTCACCTAGTATGAGTCATGCTGAAAATACTCCTGCAGAGAGTACTTCCATGATTGGTCAGACATGTGATGTATCATCTACAGTGAGTCCTTGGACAGGACGATTACGGAGTCGCACTACTGCATCCACTGACACGGATATGTCAGTGAGGGGGAGAACAGATAAGGGAAAAGAAAAGGTTTTTGAAGATGTAACAGGTCCACTCACTGCAGGTTATGATTCATCTAGCAGTGACAGCTTAGATAGTGAATTGGGGGTTCCATCTGTTATGACGCCAGGTGCTAGACAGAGCCGTTATGTGCCGCCTCATGAGAGGCAAGCTCACAGTGAGCCATAGCTCAAGAGATCAGAGAGGGTCAGACGACCTGTTGACAGGTATACTTACACTGGATATTCAGCCCGTCATTATGCTTATATGACAAAAGTATCAGGTTTTAGAGAACCAAGTAAGTTTGATGAGGCAGTTTCAGATGAGAATTGGCGTGCTGCTATGGATAAGGAATATTCAGCTTTGGCTGAAAATTGTACATGGGATTTGGTACAGTTGCCTGAGGGCAAAACACCTATTGGATGCAAGTGGGTGTATAAGGTAAAATGTAAATCAGATGGATCATTGGAAAGATATAAGGCCAGGCTGGTTGCAAAAGGGTATGCGCAGCAGTATGGTCTTGATTATGAGGAGACTTTCAGCCCTGTAGCAAAGATGGCTACAGTTAGAACTGTGATTGCTTTGGCAGCAGCTACAGGCTGGAAACTATGGTAGATGGATGTAAAGAATGCATTTCTCAATGGAGAATTACAGGAAGAGGTTTACATGGAACAACCTGAAGGCTATGTACATCCAGAATCTCCAGCACATGTATGTCGGCTGAAAAAGGCATTATATGGGTTGAAACAGGCACCCAGAGCATGGAATGCTCGCATCAGCAGTTATCTACAGCAACATGGTTTCCGATTGGGAGATATTAATCATAGTCTATTTGTGAAAAAGACAGATAATGGCTATGTTTTCCTAGTTGTCTATGTTGATGACTTAATCATTACAGGAGATGATGAAAATGGGATTGCTAAAATAAAGACATGTTTACAGACTCAATTTAAGGTCAAGGACCTTGGAGAGTTGAAATACTTTTTGGGGATTGAGGTTGTCTCTACACCTCAAGGCATATGGTTGCTACAGAAGCAGTATGCTCATGACATGTTACAGAAATATGGTATGGCTGATTGCAAGCCTATGGATACGCCTTTGGAGCAGAATGTCAAGCTGCAGATTGATGTTGGGACAGAGATTGAGAATGTTACTATGGACAGACAGATGGCAGGCAGCTTGATCTATCTCACGATCACTAGACCTGACTTGAGTTATGCTGTGGGGCTGATCAGTCAGTTCATGCAGAAGCCTCGCAAGCCACACTTGGATGCAGTCAGAAGAATTCTGAGATATGTAAAGGGTACCACAAATCATGGGTTGTTTTATGCATATGGGAAAACCCTTGACTTGATGGGGTACACTGATGCTGACTGGGTTGGTTGCACATATGACAGGAGGTCAACCAGTGGCTATGCATTTGGATTGGGTAGTAGCATGATCAGTTGGCAAAGTAAGAAACAGCCTATAGTTGCATTGTCTAGTACGAAAGCAGAGTATCGTGGTGCGGCCTTAGTGGCCTGTGAAGCTAAGTGGTTACAGAAGTTACTGAATGACTTGGGAGTACACTTGGACAGCAAAGTCAAGCTATATTGTGACAATTTGATCAGTGTTATGTTAGCAAGCAATCCTATTTATCATGCAAGATCAAAACACATTGAGGTTCACTACCATTTCATCAGGGAAATGGTTTTAGCAGATCAGATTGACTTGGAGCATGTGAAGACTGAAGACCAGGTAGCAGACATCTTTACCAAATCACTTGGTAAAGATAAGTTCATTCACTTTAGACAGCTACTTGGAGTGATGCAGATGATTTGAGTTTTGTTTTTGAGCTTGAGGGGGAGTGTTAGAAATCAAGCTCACCGTCAGTGTGTCTTCATCTATGACCGACATCTATGACAGCTAGTGTGTACAGCTGTCTACATGTGACTACATTAAATAAGTCGGGTTAGTAGTCAGTCAGTGACCTGACTAGAGTTAGTCAGTCTAGTCTACACTAGGTCACTTTATCTTGTAGTGTGTGTGCTTTTCAGTATAGTGTGTGGAAATGAAGGAATGAGCTTGAGAGCCTGAAGGCTCATGGATATGGAGTCTTTCCCTTTCTTTCTCTCTACTCTTTGAACAAGAAAGAGATTGGTTCCTTTATTGATCCATCTCAACTGTATACACAAATTTCCTATTCTTACACATGATGAGAATGCAGGCACCTTGGCTAGTCAATTTTTTCTCTTTGGCGCAACACGGAACCAAAATATTGGGGTCTACAAGCACTCAACAATAGGACATGGATGGAGCTCTTCTTTTTTTAAGAGTTTGATCAACTTTGGTTGACTAACTCTCACCTAGTTGCTCTCTTTCCAACTCAAAATCATAGCATTCTCCTCTGACGATATCCATGGAAGAAAGAAAGCTCAAGAATTCATTAGATTATAGTAGATGCACCTCTCCAATACCTTCTTGTTGTAATCCTTACTTGAAGATAGAAGTAGGGAGTGCCCTTAGTATGCTAAGAATTCGATCCCCCTAAGCTTGAGCAATATGTGTTGCAATAAGAAAAAGAATTAGAGAAGAAGAATAGATGCAAGAGAGTATTTCACTCTATTGGTTGCTCACATGTGCATGTGTGTGTGTGTGTGTGTGTGTGTGCGCGCGCGCACACGCGCGCTTGCGTGCATGCGCAATAGAGAAGGAAGGAATGAAGAAAATGTGCTCTTACAAATCAACACACACAAGAATGATTTCTTCCATTCACTTTTTGGTTTGTATAGATGAGGGTTAGAATTAGGGTTTCCATCAAAACTTGAACACTATATCTACCTTTAAAAGATCTTGATTAGTCCTTTTAATATTGTATGCGTAGCAGTTATTTTAATATGATCTAATCTAAACTAGTGTGAATGGAATTATTTAATCTTTCATTGGGATGTGTTACAATTTACAATGAGGAGCTTGGCTCTTGTATAATTTTTACAAATAATATTCAAACATCTACAATAAAAATTTTGCAACTCCATGTTATTTATGGATACTTCTTACGTTAATATTGTTTAAGCCAAAAAATAATCCATGTTCAAAATAAATCCAGGCACTTGACTTACATACTTCTTGACTTTGCTTTTCATGGCCTTGCTCTCACATATAATGTCTACAAACAATAATATTCATACATTCATAATAATAGAAAATGTGCAACTACATGTTATGGATAGATAGTGCCTGAACTAATATGTTGAAACCGAAAAAATAATCCTTTTTTGCAATAAAATGAAAACTTGAATTGCATGTTTCTCTACTTGACTTCTTTTTTTAGGGTTCACACTATATCACTTGGACATTTTGAAACTACAATTTTAAACTTTCCAATTTTGCATTTAAATTGACTAACCTCCTTAAATACATTGAATTTACAAAAGGAAGCACCAGTTTGGACAACATGTGATGTTTTTTGGAGAATATTATATACTCTTTGAGCTTGTCATTCATTAGCACATACAATGTATCTTGGACGAAACCAAAGTAATAGTACTAATAATATCTAATAAATCAGGGATTTAAGCAATCACAATTTAACATATGGAGATGCCAAAGCACGACATTTTTTATCTACATCACTTCATGTATACATTGTAGCACGGATTTTATGTGGGGGTTCGTGAAAGTCGCTCGTTGCTGCAGGGACACTTTGAGATGGGAGAGCTCAAGGTAAAATAAATATCCTGAAGAATTTAAGATTCCAGACGAATGAGAAAAAAATTTCTTTGATTAAAGATATAGACAAGATACAGGTTCAAATGACTCTTGCATATGATCAAAAGATCTCGAGAAAGACAGGGTCGAAATCTCGAAATGAGAGAGAAGAGAAGAAGGTGGAATGACAGGTTTCGAGGAAAGAATTTCAAGGAAGGCGAGGAGCACCAAGCTCAACTCAAGACACCTTCATAAGCGACTCAATGTGGCGGAAACTTCAATGTAGGCAAGGGGTTTAAAGCGATCGACCACCTCAAGCCTTCTCTCCCGAATTCGATGATGGCAAGATCTTCGATGAGGGCGAGGGACATTAAGCTCCACGTGAGGCCTCTCTCTTCAATGTTATGGCCCTCCATAGCTCTTCTAGTCCACGTTTTATAGTTTTTCCTCCTCTTTCTCTCACGTTGTGCTTTTTCTTTCCCAAAAAGTAAAAAAAATAAAAAAAATTAAGGCTTGTAATGCCTCAGGTTTCTCTTTATAAAAGCCTTCTTGTCGGAAACGTTGCCTTTGATTGTTATGGAATATATCACCACGATCCGAAAGCTGCCGGGTTTGGTGTTCATTATCTCTATTAATTGCGGCCTGTTCCAATAGTCGCCATCCTGGAAATCCGTCGTATATTCTGAAAATGCAACTAATACTCGGCTCGTCGTTCAGCTTGTTGAAGGACACACATGTTTAGTCCCCTTTCCTCACCCTTAGTGTGCCTGCCATAACGAGCCTTCATAGCAAACATTGCCAACAACAACTACACCAGCTGATAGAAGAAGTTTCTTCTTATCACATCTAACCCAATCCATTACAGCCATGATTGTCTCATTTCGGAGGTCATCCCATTAGCTCTTCCACTAATCCTTAACAATGCAGCCAACTCACTTTCAACGGTTTGGATGTCCCCACTAGCTGCTCCTTGAGCCTCTTTCTTTATTATTTTCTTCCAATGCTCAATCAACCCGGAATGGAGAGAGAGCTCCATCTGAAGCCAGGTAATGCCATAATTGCACAACGACAAGTCACAGGACAAGATCTTAAACCATCTCATCCTCTAAGCTCTGAAAACAATGAATTTATATGGACAATAAGTAGTTTGCTTTCTCGACCAAGCTCAGCATACAATTCATCCAGCTTCTGCAGCAGCCGATGTAGCGATAGGCAATAAACTCCACTTAAATGTCCATGATATGAGCAGATAACCTTGTTGTATTCAAGGTCCTAGCATTTAACTTGCTTATCATCATCAGCAGAGATCATGTAAGGAAATCTTGGACTAACTGCAAGCCCTCGTACTTGCTCAATATGCCCTTATAGCTTTTGTAGGCTACTAAATATTGAACCAATTTCACATTTGAAGAGGCATATCTTTTGCACTAGTAGCAACATCTGAATAGCAAATTGCATGGGGAAAGTCCAAAGCCAAGCTCCATTTCACAGTAATAACCATAGCTTGATGATTTTGAAGACACTCATCAACAAGCTATTGAAGGAACAACACTGATATCTCCAAAATATGAGGTATTCTAATTAGTAGGCTCTTCAAACCATAACTCATAAAATGTTTCACAAACAAGAACCTTCTTCTTCAAGAAATACTCACTGATGATGTAAAACTTACAACCTTTTCCTTTGATCCTTGAGTCTTCAAAACGGATACCTTCATATGAACTTAATTTTCCATGCAATGTGCCCTATCAAGAATATGCTTTGGAAGAGATTTCCATGCCCAATCATTCATGTGGTTTGCAAATTAAATTCCATGCAATGCAATCAATCAAACGATGCTTCCACACAGAAATTTATAAATGCACTGAAGAATATGTGCCTAGCCTATCTTCATATGCTCGTGTGTTATGCAAAATGCAAACAAAAAGACACACAACAAATTCCTAATAATGCTAACTAATGAGATCAAAATCTTGGCAAAAAAACTCCACCCTCAAGTTCGCAGTGGTGGACGCACCAGGCAGCGTTATGACATTCACCCCCTCCAAACCTGCACATCCTCTAGCATGTGCCAACTTGTTTACTACTTGCAACATTATTCCCACCATGATCATATGGGTAATCATCTGGGTAATATGACAAGTAGGTAAGTTGACATAGGTTATCATAGCATCCTCCTGGATCATATGGACGAATCAAAGTAGATATGTTTTCATAGATTGTCATAGCATCCAGTGGCTTGATCTTCTCTTCTGCAAAAATCTTCTCCATAGCATCCAGATCTTCTTTGGTTGGTTGTTCTTTAGAAAATCCTGTGACTCCAAATTCTATTTCCTTCCTCAATGGAATAAGTCTTGTTTGTGCCTTGTCCACATTGACATTTATATCCATATCCATCTCCATAGATGGCGTAAACTTTATATCCATATCCATAAGTCTTCGCGATGTAAAAACATGACATTTTGCACATTCAATACTTTATAGCAATCAAAATAAGTCAAATTTTCTTATATACATTCGTGAGGAGAGATTCAGACTATTAATACACTAATTTGAGGCTATGGAGCCCTTGTAACATGCAAGAAACTATTGTTAAAAATTCATAAACTCAACAAAAAAAGTAGTCAAACTTGAAGGAAAAGCAAGGGGCTTTAAAATTATAAACAAACTATGATAAGCATATCTTTGATTACTACAAAAGATTAAGACAATAGTGATGTTAATTAATTATTTTTTAAATCAACATTGTTGATGGCATTGTTAACGGAAATGCTATACTATGGGGGGAAAAGGGCCGTGATAGTTGTGGCATTTTTGCTATGACTAGAGAGAGAGAGAGAGAGGGAGAGAGAGAGAGGGGGGGAGGGAGGGAGGGAGGGAGGGAGGGAGAGAGGGAGGGAGGGAGGGAGGGAGGGAGGGATTGAAGGAGGAGGGAGTGAGTAAGAGAAAGAGAGGAAGAAAGTGAAGTAGAGGGAGAGCTTGAAGGAGTGAATAGAGCATGCAAAGGATATGAAGGAGAAAACTATAAAGGAGAAGACCACGAAGGAGCGCTTCAAGGAGTGAATGTGCCTTTAAGTTGTGAGGCAAGCCCTTTCCTCCTTCCCTTCCTCATTCCTTTCTACATTGTGTTTATGGAGAGAGAGAGGGAGTTGGGGAGAGAGAGAGGGAGAGTGAGAGCGAGAGGGGGAGGGGGAGGGGGAGAGAAAATTATGAAAATTGGGGAGGGGAGGGAGGGGGAGAGAGAGAGAGAGAGAGAGAGAGAAGGGGTGAGAGTACATAATTTTCTACATAGGGAAATTGATCATATTAGTTTTATTTAGATTTTCTATTCTAGTGATCTTGCATAAATGTGAGCATCAACATGGCATCATGTATGATCTATTAAATATGTAAGAGAGTAGTAGAGTAATGAAACTTTTGACCTTACTTGTATTGTAGCAAAAATGAGTAGTGATGATCGACCATTGATGTACTAGAGATCAAGAGATGTATACCAATTAGTGTGTTCCATGTCCTTGGAGTCAATGCAAGTGGGTAGTTCATTAAAAACATCATTTTCCTTAGAGCATGTGCAGCACTACGGTGAGTTCTAGTAAAAAATCATTGATCAAGCAATCTTAGACTACGAGTTAGCGATGAGTAGAGTGTGTAGAGATGTGTACTAATTGTGGCACAAAGTTGTAATGCTCTACAATGTATTGTTTGTCTTTACAACACTATATAGGGGGATGATAGAACATCACAATAAACAAATCCCTTGCATCCAATAAGAAGAGTTCATTGGTGTGAGATACAAGGAGCCTTCAAGCAGTCACATCTTCTGGAAGGCACTTTCTCTGGTGCACCTTCTATATGAGAAGAAACTAGGGACCAACTAGACCATTCTTAGATATTGGAGCATGAGATGGAAGTGATGATCTAGACATTACTATCCATAAATTCTAAGTCCTTTGACCTATTGAAAAAGGAGGCTTCCATACCATTGTATGGCAAGTGATGGGTATCTTGCTTAAAGATACTTCTTGTGCTCCTAAGTATATAGATAAAGTATAGATAGACCGATGCATGTGTGATTGATTTGTCCAAGTACATAATACATTGATCTTGTTATTTTATGAAATTATGTACTAATCTTTTTTATGCTTTTGGGATTTTCAGAACATTGAAATGCCACATATTGCCATCTAAAAACACAATGCCTAAGACTTAGGAGGACACAAGGCAAGTGCTACAAAAACTAGGCATGGATTACAATGGCATATATGCATGTGCCAATGATTGTATGCTTTTTTGGACCAAATATAAGTTTATGGCTACATGTTTGAAGTTTGGTACAAATATATATCAATAGTACTTGCAAGGTCAAATAGTTTGCCAGAAGGTTCTCAAACACTTTTCACTCATACCACATGTTCATTACATGTTTTAGATGTCAAATACGATAGGTTTGACCACATGGAATCCATAAAATAGATGGTATCCAATGTATACTAGCAAATTTGCATGTATGGTATCATATCTATTCAATGTTTTTAGACTTTGCAAGAGATACAAGGAATCTTCGATTTGGTCTTTCTATAGATGGCACAAATCCATTTGGATCGCACTCAACCTCTTATAGTGTATGGCCAATAGTCCTTGTTAATTAGAACATTCTACCATGGCTTTCTTCCAAGAAATCACATATGATCCATAGGTTACTCATGTCTAGATGCTATAAGGTCAAGAATATGGATATCTACCTTTGTCCATTGATTAATGAACTTAAGATGCTATGGGAGGAAATTACAATGGATGATATGAGTATGCATTTTAGGGGGCAGTTCACAAATGTAATAATCATTCTTATGTGAACCATGCATGACTTTTAGGTTTAGGAGAGTGCTCGAATAGATGAGTGAGCATAGCAACAATATGAAGAGACCCAAAGGAAATTGGCAACACACAAAGAAGCAAGTAAAATAATGTCCAGTGCATCCACAAAACAAGGCCAACCACTAGAAAGTGAGATCACCCAGCCTTCAAAGACAAGGAAAAGGACTATATAGACACAAACACAAAAGAAGATGGAGAGGAAAAGAGGAAAAGATCTAAGGAGACTCAACGTGCTAAGTTGGAAGCCATCGGAAAGAGAAACTCTGAGAAAACAAAGCCAAGAGAGACCCCTCAAGAATACAAATAGATGAAGGAAGAACAACAAGCCAAGCTTCAAGAAAAAGAAGGGGAACTCAAAAAGAAAGAGGTAAAAGGCATAAACTTGGCCATCCAAAAATCTATCAAATAGATAGGACAAGCTAAGGAATTGGTAGCCTCGTTTCCACCTCACCTTTCGTTAGCAGAAGTGGGATCAAGCAAGAGTGCAGAGAAGGTCAAAATTGTTGTATCACACATGCTTCTAAGCCTATGGATGGCAAAGGAAAGTAACCCATTCAAGCACTACCACCTTCTTCACCTCAATCAAAGGAATTGGTCCTGACACCCACCCCACCATCACTTCCACCCACCATGGTAGAAGGAGGGAGCCAACTGACATGGGAAGATAGGTTTCATCAGTTGGAGGCCATGACTACAGTCCTATGAGAAGGAAAGTCAGAAGGGTTGGCACTCACAAGACCTAGGAGAATGGCATCAAAGGGGACATAGTCTAAAACAAGGCCTAAGAAGGTGCCTAGATTGGAAAGCTCATGCACCTACATTCCTCATCTCACTCAAGTTCCCACTCAAGAATTTGATGAATTACTCGAGGATCTAAAGAAGCAAAGAGATCAAAAAGACAAGGAAAGGAAATTGATAGTGCTTGCCAAGGAAAAAGAGAAAGAAGCCTTTGTGGCCTACCAAACTACAAAGCACTGAGGAGATGTACAACCTTAGGCAAGAGATAAAAGCCTTGATGAAAATGTAAAATGAAAATAAAAAGTATGAGGAGGTGCTACAACAATACCATATGGAAAAGGAAGATTGAGAGAGACTAAAGGCCTAATTAGAGAATGCCTTAAAGACAAGTGCCCACCTAGAATGGGAGTTGATTAGATAGGCTGAGAAAAGAAAGCACTTGAAGGAAGAAGAGGAGGAGGTAGTATAGATGAAGCAAAGGCTACTACAAGTAGTCGAACACTTGGAGGAGGCAAATCTAAACTAATAACAACTTTGGCAAAAATTAGTGCAAACCAAAGGAGAATGAGGAGATACAACACTCTAGAAAAGAATAGTATGCAACCCTAGGCTCCCTAACGAGGTGTCAAGATAGAGGGTTGGAATAGGCAAAGAAGAAAATTGAAGATATAGAGGAATGTAGTGTAGAAACCATCCAAGATCTAGCTCATAGACTAGCAAAAGCATGCTATGAAAGGACTCTAGCCATTCATAGAGCCAGCAAGGTGGAAAAGCTTAAGAAATACAATAATAGAGCTTCACTAGAACTTTGATAGATATCACCAATCCAAGTGAGGTAGACACAATTGAAGAGCTTAAAAGGAAATTGCAAATTGCTAGGGAAGCCCTCTGAAATTCACATGATGGGACCAATAGCACAACAACATGAGCATGGGCTCATGAAAGGTGGCATGGTGCAACAACTCAAAGAAGAAGAGTTCAGCAAGGAAAGAGCTGAACAAGATGAGAACAAGATGGGTTCATAAGCCTAGAAGAGCCTCCCTTATCACCACCACCACTTGAAGCAAGGGACCAGACATGACAAGTGCTCGAGAACTCATATTGTTAGAACAATTGTCCCACTAAACACTCACTAGATGAATCTACTTCTTCATATGCAAGTAACAACCTTGAGCAAAGGAGGAAGAAAAATTTGGACAAAATCAAGAAAAGCCTTAGGGCATGTCCCCAACATGTGCTAGATGTGCCATTCTCCAAAGATAAGGAAACTATGGCCATTCACTAAGAGGAAGAAATCTTGGCCCTAGGGAGGTAGGAATCACACAATGTACACATGCCATCCACTTTCAATCTTTTCCAAAAACTTAAGTTAATGCTTCCCACAGGTGTGATGTAACAAATGATAGAGACATGTGACATAATTCAAAAACATTGGCTTGACCAAAACATGTAGAACCCAAGGCTATGGAAATAGGAGGAGGATTATTGGCATAGTAAAATCTTTAAAGTGCCTAGGAAAGTGTGCAGGTTCAAGGCACAACTAGACTATAGAGAGAATATTTTGGAGTTTGTCTTGATCATCATGGTCTTGAATCATAAAATAGCAGCAAAAGAGAAAGGCTTACACCCATTATTTTTTACATAAATGCAAGAATACACAAGTACGTCATAAATGCAAAAGAGTTGGCAACATGGTATCACAAGCTACAACTGCCCATTTCTACCCACTACTACATTGGCCACATGTGCTATGATGAAAAGCTACCTCATGAGTAAAGCCTATTTGTAGTAGTCCTTCAAGGCACTTACCCTACCAACACAAGACAAGGAAAAAGAATAATTGCGAGAGAGAGAGAGAGAGAGAGAGAGAGAGAGAGAGAGAGAGAGAGAGAGAGAGAGAGAGAGAGAGAGAGAGAGAGAGAGAGAGAGAGAGAGAGAGAGAGAGAGAGAGAGAGAGAGAGAGAGAGAGAGAGAGAGAGAGAGAGAGAGAGAGAGAGAGAGAGAGAGAGAGAGAGAGAAGAAGAAGAAGAAGAAGAAGAAGAAGAAGAAGAAGAGAAAAGTAAATATGTATATAGCATATAAATGCTTCCTAGCCCCATAGTTGTGATTGCTTTAGAGGACTCTTGAAGATTAGGCAATCTTTTATTATGTCTATGTAGAGTACATTCGCCCCAAAAAAAATAAAATAAAATAAAATAACAATCATAAACCATGTAATAAGTAATGACCTTTGTTTTTTTAAGGACAAAATGTCCAAGTGGGAATGGAATGTAAAGAGTGGGAAAATATGGGAAAATAAAGGGAAATTTAAGAAAAGTACTCGACCACATTGGTAGGGTATAAAAGGCATAAGGGACTCATTTAGGGTGATCCAAGAATTAATGGACTAGTCTTCTCACCTTCTCAATAGCTTCTCACATGGCCTTCCATGGCTACTAGCCATCTCTATCTCTTCTTCATGTATTTGTCTCTCCTTTTTCAATATTTCTCTCTCCTTTGCATTCTCTTTTTCTCTATTTTGTAATCTTCTCTCTCTTCTTTCTCTCTTCTCTCAAATCTCTTCATTACATTATCTCAATTCTTGAAAAGTAGAACTAAGTGAAATGAACTTTTTTGCAAAATAGAAATGGTTCTTTGTCTTAATGATGTCTTGGTTAATCACTCATATTTAAGGTGGAAAAAACCTTAATTAAGCATTCCAATGGTTGCAAATTAACAATGCTTATTCTTTTCTTCTCTTCATCTCATGACTCTTGTCTATGATGGCTTCTCTATGCATGTAAGCTTGGACACCTAGTCTTGTGCTTCTCTAATCATTATTTTTGCAAGATTCTCGATCTCCTCTCCTCACCTTCATGGGCCATACCTGAGTTTGAGAGGTAGAGAGACAAAGATTTTGTGATAGAGAGAGAGAGAGAGAGAGAGAGAGAGAGAGAGAGAGAGAGAGAGAGAGAGAGAGAGAGAGAGAGAGAGAGAGAGAGAGAGAGAGAGAGAGAGAGCAACTTGCTCAACTTGGAGGAAAAAATCAAGGAGATGTAGTCTTATGCAAGCTCAAGTAGATCGAGATATGTGGAGCTTGGAGAAACATGCAGTAGATAAGATTTTCAAAGCTTGGGAGCTCTCCCACACACCTAGACTACAATAGTTAGTGAGTTTTCTCACATTGTCTATTGGCTCAATCATTTTTGCATATCTTGGTAGAGTCATAGATTCTATTTGTGAGGACGAGCCGAATTAGTAGCTATTCAAGTTAGGAGAGCTTGCATGTGAGAAACTACAGGCGATCAATCAATTGAGGGTGCATGAATCAATATGCACTTAGTCATCTAGATCCAGCAAGGTAGTCTATAAGTGTTGCACTTCTTCTCTTTGTGGAGTGCAAGAATGGCATCGTGGTGAAAGGTGTTACGATTATTATTTTAGTTCATTTGAATAATTATTTGATTATATTTTATGTGAATTTTTATTTATGATCATTGACCACATGATCCCACCTTTGGAAGATGTTATGATTATCATTTTAGTTTATTTGAATAAGTGATTGACCATAGTTTACCACATGTTCACACCTTTAACTCCAGTTGAAACCCTTGAAGAGAACACTACCTCTAACTCTAGTTGTATATGATCCTCCATTACTAAAAGAAGACATTAAAATTCTAATACATGAAGTTAGGCTTGACCATGACAAAATCACTACTAGATAGATATTTAGTGGCATAGATATTTAGTTAAATATAAAAACCATTTTTTTAATGAATCTTAGTGGATTCAAAGTGGTTGCTAACTCTCGCATATGATTGTCTAATATTTGCATACTACTCACAACCACATTAATGTTCGATGGGCATAGATTTTCTCCATGAGGTAGTGTTCCACAAAAATCCATGGATGCCTGTTTTCCTAGGGTATATATAGATACACATATATAAATCGGATTACCTCATTGATGTAGTGTAGATTCGTCACATGAGGTAGCACTAGCATGTGGCTGGTCACTTATGCGATTTTATTATCAACTAAGGATAGCTACTTTTTAACCGCAAGGCAATGCTATGAAAATTAGATGATTTTATATATTTATTTTTTTGGATTTCATTGTCTATTTACAACATAATAGTGACTTGTTATGTGTGGCACAACATGTAGCATTGGTCACATTACAATAGGTATATATATGGTAGGAAACTAATGTGTTTTGTGTTTTGGTGAGCTAATTATTAGATGGAGTTATGCAGATTAATTATTTACAATGGAGCACATTGTAGTGTGCAAAGATTATTTATTTTTGGGTGCTTCTCTAAGTGCATAATTATTGTATTTTTTGGCACTTCTCTAGCATGAGATTATTGTAAAAGCACATGTGCAATCTATTCATTTGGTTGCCTCCTTTGTGCGAGGCCTAAAGTGCTAGACAATATTTTTCTATGAACCTTGGAATAATTTATTTAGTTAGAAGTTGAAAAATAGATGGCCAAAAAGCATATCATTCATGCAAAGAAAGACATAATTTAAAAAATATATTCTTTGAATGTTTTGAGTACAAAAGATAATATTAATGCATAATGATGAAATGATATATAAGTTGCTCTCAGTAATAGTGATGCTTTTTACCAAGACATGTCTAACATGCGACATGCTTGTTTTTGGAAATAAGTATTTTGCACTATTGGCTAAAGGTTCTCTATGTACTCACTTGCATAAACTCTATCCAACTTCAATCCTCACAATTTATCTTATGTTTAGTTGCTTAATTCACACATTAACCATAAAAGGCCAAAAGAATTAGGGGAAATATGGACTCAAAAAGGGCCTTGTAAGAAATTGATTAGAAAATCTTAATCTTGGATTAGTCCCTCTTCCATGGTCATGATTGCATGTCTTTTCATCCCCTAGCCCCTCTACATTCCTAGGGTTCACTCTACTTTTTGTGGTGGACCCTACCTCGAAAGGAGAGGGTCTCCCCTTCTTTTCACCATGGCAACTATTCCTTTTCATGCTCTCTAAGACGGGACCACATCAACAAGTTTGACTTATTTTTTCCCCAAAAAAAAAAAATCATAATAAATGAGTTTCTTTTTCTCAAAAGGTACCCAATCATATTGCAAGTTGAAATACTTATCTACATAAAATTTTTCATTTAATTGCCTCAAAATCAATTTACCATTTTTAATAACCACATAGGTGGTATCTAGGACCATCCAAATTTGTAATTTCTTTTTTAGAGCAATCCATTTGTACACCAATGAAATCGAGTTTTATATATCTATTCATATACTTTTGTACTTATTTTGAAAAGTGTTCAGTGATTTATATGTTTTTTCTTTTGTTGACTACATGTTTTTAATACTTATCTTATGGCTCCCATGATAATTGCTATGATGTTGCTTCCTCTCATCAATATTTGATTTCTTTTATGAAAAACTTGTTTTAATAACATGTTTATGTACTATCAAGGCTAGCTAGAGCAAAGTAGTAAAAAAAATATGCTATGGCACATAAACTGCTCCGTTAACCTCAAATCGGAATGGCGAAAAAATAAAGGAAAAAGCGCAAAAAGAATGGAAAAAGAGCAAGGCATAGAGGCAACCTCTAAAACTAAAATGAGGCAAAAAGAGCAATTTTAAAGAAAGAGCGCCATGCTCCCTCTTGTGCCACTTGTAAAAGATAGACGTGTATATTAGGGCATGAAGCAAGAAGAGGGAATTAGAAAAAGGGACCTTGCCACAATGGCTGGTCATGTAACAAGGGATGGGCACCCATGGGGGTTTTAGGGTTTGTATATATAAAGTTCAAAAAGTGGATAAAAGCTCATTCTTTGGTGTGTGGCTAACAAGAGTCCTCTCTTCTTCTCTTCTTCTCTTCTTATTGCTTGTGTGTGTACTCTTGAGGGAGTGAGTGAGAGAGTGTGAGGGAGTGAGTGAGTGTGTGGGAGTGAGGGATCAAGAGGGTGAAGCTCTTCATCATCTCCTCTTCTCTCTTCTCCTCCCTTCCCTTGCCTTGCACATGGCTATGGTGAATGGAGCTTGGAGATGGAGGAGGCTAGAGGATGCTTGAGCTAGCATCTAGGATCATGGAGCTACCGACTTGTGTGAGGGAGGAGGCAACTCATTTCGGCATCAAGGTAAGCTCACTACACCCCGAGAGGACTGTCGGCGCATCAGTTAGGTGAGAGATAGCCATGAGAGCTCGCTTGGAACGCTTGAAGCAATAAGAAGTTCGTGGGTCTTGGTGGTTGAGCGAAAGCTCCTACATTTTGGTTCCGTTGTTGCTGAGACCAACGGATTCAAGCTTGAGCACTCACGCACCTCATATCGAGCATTGAAGTAAGGGATTCATCCCCGAACCGGAGCTTGAGGTAGGTAGGAAGTTTGGGTTTTTTATCTTCGAAACAAGTAAGTATTTTGGGTTATTTTGCTAGTTTGATAATTGGAAAAGATGGAGAAATCATTTCAATTTTTTGCCTTCGACCGTTGTTGCATTTAGAGTAGGTTAGGATTAGGAAACTGGATAGGAAAAGCATAGGGTTTGCTGCTGTAAAACAGGGCAAAACATGGCACAAGTCATGCAAAAATAGGAAAAAAGAATGCTTGGGATGTTAATGTTGGCAAGTGAGTGATTGGGGACATCAAAACCTTACTGGGGAAGGGATTTAAGAGTCAAGAGGTTAAGGAAGAGCTCATTTCATACCCTGACATCGAGACAGAGTGAGAGAGAGTGAAAGTGTGTTTCCAGCATTGATTCGATTCGATCTTGCCATTGGAAAGTTCTTCGCATGATTCAGGTACATCAAGACCTCCATGATATGTATTTATTGTGATCTGGAAGGCGGCGTGCTTGGTGGTTGTGTGGATTGTTAGATTCAACAAAATCATCCCGACGCGACCGTCGTCACGCATGGCTCAGCTCGTCTGAGTGACGACGATTGTGGGCCAAGTTCCAAAATCGGCCCTCGGACCACTCAGCCATTCGGCCCTCGACCAACTACACTCGGGACGCCTTTAACTCGGCCCCTCCAAGTGAAGCATTCGCACCAACTTTGAAATTGGACCCTTGACCCTGCCGACTCGGCCCAACCCCACTCGGACAAGTTGACACTCGGCCCGACCGAATTCACCATTCGGCCCTCGGCCCACTTGACTCGGCCACTCGGCCCTCGGCCCATTCGGACTTGTTACTATTCGGCCCTCAGCCCCAACCGCATTCGGACTAGTTACCATTTGGCCCTTGGCCCGTCCGAGTGAATCCACTCGGCCTACAATTCCATTCAGCCCTTGGCCCATCCGAGTGGCACACTCGGCCCTTGCAACTTGGACGAGTTGGACCAAGTCAGGATTTTTCCAAACTCTCTGGCCGCATAAATCTTCGTGAGTACTCCTGAGACGCGGAACTCGATTCTAGCGCAAGGAATAGGCAAATTCGAAGGATACGATCACCTAGCAACTCGAGTAGGCTATTGCTAGACCCAAAGTCCTAGCGACAGCCAGCTGAGCCAAAGATCCTTAATAACCCAAAAATGGACAAGACGGCCAGATGTGGGTTAACAAGTCTATTAGGCCTAAAACGAAGCAAGAGAGTGCGTAAGCCGCTTAGACACTTGTTTTCCGCACTCACCCTGAATTTCTACACTTGAAGTACACTTAAGGACAGCTAAAAGCCTGATTGACACTCAAATAAACACCTCAAGGAACCCACCAGTAAGAGAAGATCCCAAGACATACACGGACAACCAAAGCACAAGTAGGACCAAGCAAAAGCGGCACTAGAGAAGTGGATCTGACCAACTTGTTCAACCTGATCAATAGCTTGCTGGAGCACGAGAACGCGATCATGTCAGAGGAAAGCTTAGACCATAGGCCGAATGAGGAATTCGACTTAGGATTTTTTCCAGAGGCAATTCAGCAGGTAAGCAGCTATGATGCACACACTTGGTATGAGCACTGCAGCAGAATGGCAGAAGCCATCATAGCAGACTTGGAAGAGGAACGAAAGCTAGTCCACAAGGCATTGAAAGGCATAGTGAAATACAACCAAGACTAGCATGTTAGGAGCTAAGCCAGACTACAGAATTGCACGAGGTACAGCGGGTGCTGAACGTGGCAGGTGGGAATCGGACGATCACGTGAGAGCCCTGGAAGGAGACTTGACATTGAGTGAGCTTCTCATGAAGTGATTGCTCGACAACATAGCAGAGGAGCAGAGTGCTGCAGCACTAGCAACATCATTACTAACAAGATTATCAGTGGAATACAGAGTGAGGAGCTATATAAGGCCTTGGCAGGTAACTCGAGCTTGTAGCGAGACTAGATAGCTAGGGTATTTGAAGAGGCCATTGGAGTGGATGACCAGCTGAAAGAGCAGAGCTCCAGGAGCTCAAATTTAGAAGAGACCAACTTGTGAAGTTCAGAGAGAGCGTTAGCCTCTAGTCAATGACTAAGTCCAATAGCCCAGGACAAAGGGAAAGCCTTTGAGACAAACCAAGACTTGACTGAGGTAAAAATGGAGATAGCCAAACTGCAAGATATGTTGAGACGACCAATGCACCCACACGTACAATGCGTGTACTAACTATGGCGGAAACCACTTGCTGGTCGAGTGTCAAGACCCTAGGTCACGACCTTGCATTAATTGCCGTAGATTTGGTCACAACATTGCGCATTGCAGATTACCAAGAAGACTCGTGTACTCACAACCCTATGGCCAGCCATATCTAGCAAGCAGACCCCAACAAATCTTCGGAAGGGGGGCCCCATTGGCCCTTCCTGCACCTAGCAACATTAAACCAATTTTTTCTAGAATGGACATAAACTCTACAAGTATACCAAGACTATGTAGTCCCTACATGACTCATCCACCAATTGACGCACCAGTCCACTACATGGAGGAGCCAAATGAGGAAGAGACTTACATATACCCATACGTCTCGCACGACGACGAGGGCAACGCAGTCCTTATGGACTATCGACCAGTACTGGTGATGGTGTTAGGAAGAGGCCGAGGTAGAAGCCTAGGAGGGCAGACGCAGGATCCAATCATATGTCGTCCAGGGCACGTCTCATCACATTGTCCTGAAAGGGAGCAACCAAATAGAGACAAGGCAGACCTAAGGTACCCAGAGTGCGGAATCACTCACCTCTACATTGACTGTCCCAAGCAAAAACCATCCTCAAGTTCAGCCAACGTGCCATCTGTCCCATTGGGGCTATTCGGCATCAAGAATCTCAATGAGGAGGCCACACCTATCCCATTGTGTGTCATGACCCGAGCACAGACGAAGCAGGCCGGCATATCATTGCTAGGTCCGAGCAACCTCGATGTAGTCTTGATCGGGAACAAGAGCCGTAGACGGAGAAAGAAGAAACCCGAAGCTAAGGTCACGCTAAAACCCGAGACTGCCACTACTCTGCCTGCGGGAAAGAAGGTCACTAACGCGGAGGCAAAAACCTCAACCCCTAAGACGGTCGAAAAGGGAAGTGCTAGGGTAGGGGAGTACCCGCATCTAAAACGCCAACTAGAGCCTATCGAGAAAGTGAAGGAATGGGTAAGAGAGGCCCAAGAGCACCTAAAAGATGCTGAGCCCATCCTAGAGGACGAGATCAAAGATCTCTCTAGCATAAGTACGCCAGTCTCACCCCCTTGACTGAACACAAGAGATGTAACTGCGTTGCAAGCAGTACCGCTTAGGCAAAGCCTCGATGCTACAGGCCAGCAAATCAGTCACGGCCATTGGCAATGACAATTCGGAATAGGAGAAAGACAAGCAGCCAATGATCTCCTTACCACGCTGGTGGCCACCCCTGTGACGCTGAGCCTGGGAGACTTACTTAGGCAGCATTCCACCCTATGGCAAGACTTGAAGCAATGTGTTGAAGGATCACAAGAACAAGCTTCCGTAGACCTACATGACCGTGATGTAGAGACACAAATACCAAGCCTGATACTGCACTCTATGCCTAAGTCCTTCCACGTTAATGCTTTGTGGGAAGGCACCGAGACGCATGCGGTCTTACCTATCTTAGCCCTGGGCGACGCAACTAGAAAGGGGATTGTAGACACAGGAGCGGGGGATAGTGTACTAAGCCACACAGTTCTTCAGACATAGGGAAACCCGCCTGTGGAGATCGCCAGGTTCAATGTCACACTAGCAAACATTATGAAAGTGAAACCATTCGAGGTACTTAAAAACTAGCTGGTGAAGATCGCAGGTGTCCAGTTCTCAGTCGACTTTATAGTCATGAAGGGAGTGGACTACGATATCCTATTAGGCCGACCCTAGATATACAATGCTAGAGTCATCGAAGATTGGGGTAATGGCTTAATCTTCCTGGGCAATAGAACGGAAGTTGTGAGGGTAGAGATGGACACGTGGACACCATTCGACTTGGATGCCATCTCCACGATGCTTAAGGGTAACGCTCAGGTCAAGAAGTCCTGTGGGCCCTTGACCAAGTATATCCCATGCCCGGATGATGAGCAAGATTGGATGCATGTCCTTGCTACAATCGATGTGCCATTCTCAGATCATGAGGCATACGAGCAAGCCATCAAGACAGTTGGCAGGACAAAAGACACACCCTCCATACCAGTCTGCATGATGGTAGGAACCCTTTGTGGGTGACCTAAGCCTGTCACATTCCAAGTGCCAATTAACAAGAAGGAACTCCAAGAGATTCTGGAGTATTTGACTGGAACACTAGCTAGCAATCCAGCAGCAAACTTCAAGCCACTAAGATCTGCTAGACGAACCAAGGTGGCAATAGACCAGGGTGCATTACTTAAACCTCATGTACAATTGGGCCCTAGTCTCTGACCAAAGACAAGAGATCTGCCAAAACCTAGCAGACGATGAGCAGTCGGACGAAGATGATTCCAAGGACAAGTACGAAGACTGTCATTCTTTTAGTGACGAAAGTAAGGGTGAGATAGACACGGTGGAATACGACACTGAGGGATGGGAAATAGAACAGATACGAGCGGACTCCATGCCACAGAAAAAGGGTGTCCTTAGAATGGAACGAGGGGTCATGCACATGGATTGTGACCATGCGTGGTTGGAACACACAGGAGCCATAGATTTTGAGCAGATAGGCCTAACCCAACCAGGTACGACACTAGTGCTTAGAACAAAGTCACCTCTGAGCTGCGACCACCAGGAGAAACCACCTCTTCTAGCAAAAACGGTGAGTTCGGTTTCAAGTCAGAAGTGAGCTCAAATAGTGACCCGGAGATACCTAGACCATCCAAGACCAGACGCACCAAGGGGGACCTACCCGTCCTCCTGAGGTGTAGACAGTTGAAGGAAGATAGGGCAAAACATCCTAGGAATGCACAAATGGAAGAGAAAAGAAAGCCGTAGGATCTCCCAAGGAGATTTACGAAGTTCAAGAAGGGTGACAGGGTAGTAATCCTGTTGGGTGTCAAACGCCAAGGGCAAACAAGTGAACCCATCGAGGGACCAACCAAGGTCAAGGAGATGAACCTAGCATAGGAAGGGGAGACACCCCGACCGGTCTTAATTGCTGATGACTTGACTGAGGAAGAGGAGACAAGTCTTGTTGCTCTCTTGCGAGAGTATATAGACGTGTTCACTTGGTCCCTGGAGGAGCTTAAGGGGGTGGATCCGAGTGTAGTGACTCATGGCATACCCATGACGCCAGACCCGGTCAAGTAGCGACCGTACCTGATGAATCCAAAACACGATCATGCAATCAAAGAGGAGATTGACAAGTTGATGAATGCAGGATTCATTTATGAAATCGAGCACACGGACTGGGTGTCACCCATAGTCATAGTGATGAAGAAGAATGGAAAGATTAGAGTGTGCGTCAATTACAAGAAGGTGAACGCTGCCACTAAGAGAGACAACTACCCATTGTCGTACATCGAGCACATGCTCAAAAAAGTGGCAGGAAAAGAGGCTTACAGCTTCCTGGATGGCTTCTCTGGATACAATCAGGTGCAAGTGCATCATGCCGACAGGCATAAGACTGCCTTCTCCATCAAGTAGGGCGTCTTTGCTTACATGGTCATGCCCTTCAGGTTGACTAATGCCCCATCCACCTTTCAACACCTCATGTGCACCATATTTCGTGGATGACTTATGTGTTCACTCGACCTAGCGAGAACACTTAGGCAGACTTTGAGCAGTCTTTGAGTGGTGTCACCCATATTGTCTCTCCCTAAACCCCTGAAAGTGCCAGTTCTGGGTGAAACATGGATGCATCCTATGGCACGTGGTGTCAAAGAATGGCATTGCCCCACTGACTTCTCGAAAGTCAGGGTTATTGTTGATCTTCCGCCCCCAATCAAGTATAAAGGAGTTCAATGCTTCTTAGGCCATATGGGGTACTATCGATGGTTTGTGCTGAACTATGCATTGATTGCCAAACTTTTGTACAAGTTGTTGATCATTTTCGAATGGACTGAAGCATGTCAATGAGTGTACGAGGAATTGAAAAACGCTCTGACTACTGCACCGATCCTATGAGCCCCAGTTTGGACCATAACCTTCCACATACATATTGATGCTTCAAAATTCGTCATGGGGGCAGTACTGTGCCAACCTGGTGAACACAACCTCGACTATCTAGTGAGATTTGCTAGCAGACAACTCACTAAGACCGAAAATGAACTACTCGACAACTGAGAGAGAAGGCTTAGACATGGTATTTGCTGTAAAGAAGTTTTGGAATTATCTTTTGGCAATGGCTTTTACTTTCTTCGTGGACCATCAAACCTTGCTGTATCTAGTGAACAAACCCTACGCTATAGGATGCATAGCTCGATGGCTCCTTTTGCTTTTAGAATTTGACTTCTTCGTGGTTGTTTAGAAAGGAAAACAACACTACATGGCTGACCACATGTCACGCATTCCCACGGGAGAGGCCGTTGGACAAGGCATTGCCAATGAATTGCCAAACTCCCATCAGTTCAACCTTTCCAGCGAAATAGATTTATTCAAGGCTGATCTAACACCGTACTGGGCAGATGACATTATCCAAGTACTGGAGCATGGATTGCCTAAGCAACCAATAGAAAAGGCCCGACTTAGGTGACTTATCCTAAAATTCCAACCCTATTAGTTGATAGCATGCCAACTATATAGGTTAGGGCAAGATGGGTTACTGCATAGATGCATATGACGATGTGCTTACAGAGGCACATAGCGGGATTGCTGGAGGACACTTTGGTGGAGATACGACTACTCGCAAGGTGCTGCAGTCTCAACTGTGGTGGCCCACACTTTTTCGCGATGCAGCACGATTTGTCAAGCATTGTGACGAGTGTTAGCGCACAAAGGTCCCGATTCACAAGGATCAAATGGAGTTAACCCCAATCATTACATGACAACCCTTGGAAAAGTGGGAAATCGATTTCATAGGACCCATTAGTCATGCGGCACAGTACTCGCAGGCTAAATATATCATTGTGGCCACGGACTACCTAAAGAAATGGGCGCAAGCGAGAGTGGCACAAAAAAATGACGCTAGAACAACTGCCAAGTTCTTATGGAAACAGGTGATCTCACGATTCAGCTGCCCCATCAAACTAGTCAGTGCCAGGGCACTCACTTCATCAATGAAGTGATAACGCATCTTCTATCCACCTTTCTAATCATCCATTGAAAATCCTCTCCATACTACCCTCAAGAAAACAAACGGGCAGAACCCACAAATAAGATCCTTGTAAATGTCTTGACCAGAGTAGTCTTTGCTTCGCATAGCAACTAGGATAACAAGCTGATGGTAGCCTTGTGGGCTTACCGTACAGCTTATAAAACGCCTATCAGCCAGACTCCCTTTAGGTTAACCTATGGGACTGAGGCAATTCTACCAGTAGAGTTCTTTGTTTCTAGATTGAGAATAGCGCTTCAAGAACGGTGGGAAGGGAAGGAGGCATGGATGCAATGCCTGGTTAAACTTGAACGCCTCTCGAAAGCATGCCTTCTGGCCACTCATACGCTCATATGTGAGAAGGCACGACGCAAGAGCTGGTTTGACAAGCATATCAAATAGCGCGACTTTGAATAGGGTGACTTAGTGCTCCTGTACTCAGTTAAAGGACACAAGCAAAAAATGAAGTTTAGAGGTCTTGGGCCTTTCAAGGTTCGTGCAATTAGTTGAACCGACAACGTTGAGCTCGAGACTCTAGACGGTAAGGCCAAAGGCTTCTTTAATGGCAGTCGCATTAAGAAGTACTACCCTCCCACGGATCCGCTGCATGAGCCACCAATGTTGGAACCCCCTATCACGGTACGAGTCGCCACAATCACGATAATTGGTGAAGAGGACGAGGAAGTCGTAGAATCCGCATACCTCCACATCATGGTCACTACCAAGTAAACATGCACTTTCAATGCCTTGATCGATAAGGGAGCAGACTTCAATGTCTTAACTCACAATTATTGGACCCAACTTGGCAAACCACCACTACAACCCACTAATGCCCAATTAAACCCATATGGGAGCCGCTCATACTCACTTCTTGGCAAGTGCAGGACCGCTGTTGCTATCAAGTATGAGATTGTACCAATGATCTTTTACGTGTTGCCAAACACTACAGGTGCAGGCACAGAGTTGCTACTAGGGCAAACCTTCAGGAAGCAAACTCACTGCAATGTCGACTATGAGTCACACCACATCCACCTCGCCATAGGCAACGTCCATATTGATACAGCCTTCAGCAAGGGCTATGCGACCTCGTTGAAGTTCATAAGGCCATCGGTAGAAATACTTGCATCCAAGTCACAGAGGGGGGTAGGGCTCAACCACCATCCACCAAGTCTCATGCGCAGCCGCTCATAGCGACAAAAGCTAAGACCCAACAACCCGAGTTTCAATGGAGGCCCAAACAACTGCAACCCCCGTCTAGGAGTAGACACCCATGTCTTCATAACACAAGAAACTCTAAACCTAGGAGGCCAAGACACAGTTACAGAAATCAAAGCATGATCAAGCCAAGATGGGTTCCTAAAGCCCTCTTGCACGTGCAAGGCTACTATGAGGGAAATGCCTAGCTATGGATCCCTAAGGCCATAACGGCCCACGACATCACTCAAACGCCACCCTCGTGCTTAATCACCCACGCATGAGCTCCGAAGAGTTGAGCAATGTTGAGAAATAGACAAATGATGTATGCTCCAAGAGGAGCTATCCTGAATCCCATATGCACAATGAGGAGAGTGGAACAACTCAAAGCCTATAAAGCATTGTACTTGACTATGAAATGAACACAATATCATGATGCTTGGTACTTTCGGTTAAGTGTCTTGTCATTGTCAATTCTACACAAGATTGTGTTTATGAGTCCAAGCTAATCTATCTTGGAACCTAATTCAATTGTGTAATAGTTTGTCTCTACTTGTCCATGTCATTATGAACTTGGTTTACATCTTTGATCCACCATAGCTTGTGTCATGTCCTAGATCCACATCATTTAACATGGTATCAAAGCCCAGTTGGGCATGGCACAGCTCACACTCTGAATCTCTAGTCTCCCTTCATCTCTGGTGATCTCTAACCAGCCCACATTTAGCTCATATCTTCAGTTTCAACTTCAAATCTCAGTTGGACCTTGTGGCAGCCATAGCCAGCAGCACCCTGTCATCTTGAAGCTCCTGTATCTCACTCCACATACCAAATCTCTCTAATCTTCCTTCTGGAAAGTTGTTCTCCACCTCAAAAATCTTCCCTGTATCACATCAATCCATGAGATTTGTCTATCTGGACCTCAGCATTGTCACTATTGTCAGTTGCTGCCATAGCCCCAGTTTGTGGCCTGCAAGACATACCTCACTTTGAGCTCTCATATCTCTCAAACCATGCAATATTTCACTGTGCTTTCTTCAGGAGGATTGTTCTTCTACTCAAGGAGCTTCTACCTATCACATCTAAGCATGACATTGGATACCTACAAGCCTGGCATTGCTGAAATTCGATGTCACTGCCATATCTGCGCCTGGTTATGTTTCGTTGATCTGCGCACGGACTGCAATACACGATCTTGATGGTTATCATGGGGCTCTTGTAGAGCATGGAGTAAGATACATTTCCATAAAAAAAGTTTCCAAAATGATCAACTCTAGCTCTAGATATCTGGAAAAAACCACGCCTGGGTCAAAACCCTAATCCAGGAAGCCATAGCCATCAAAGTGCAAGCTCATTTTTCCTTCAATTTCTCATTCCTTTCAACTGAGGGCACACACTGCCACTTTTATCTGAGTTTGAACTCAGTTCCCAGCAAGATTAACACTTCAAATCAACAAGCAAGAAGAAGATCAAGCACCAAAATTCAATACTAAGATCAATAATAGTATCTATTGATACTCAACTAGTGTTAGTTGACACTAACCTCCTTGTGACACTTCACGAATCCCCCTTGCTGGTCTTTTCTAAGATTGGAGCTGCTCAACATGGCAGAACTTGAGCAAATAGCAAAATTCAATGGAGAAGGCTTCCATGCCTGGAAGGAAAAGACCATGTATCACCTAATGCGGAAAGACTTGTGGGACCTGTTTGAAGATGATGCAGATAACAAGAAGGAAGATGATGAAGATGGGCTCGTTGAAGAAGAACAGTTCAAATCCAAAGAATGGAAGAAGATGAATAATAAGGCACTAGGCATCATTGCCTGGGGACTAAGTGATGACGTGTTACATCATATATCTGGCATTAGAAATGCTAGAACCGCCTGGGAGGAACTTGATAAAATATTTGGTACTCAAGCAAAGAATTCAAAGGTAAAACTTCTCATGCAGTTTTATAAACTGGATATCAAAGACAGTGCTTCTATGACCATACACATTAATAAGTTTAAGAGTTTAAAAACTCAACTTGCATCTCTTAAAAAGAATATTGAGGAAGATGAAGCAATAGCCGTACTGCTTGCAAGTGTAAACAAGGATCCATATGAAAATCTTGTGTCCACTTTGAGTAATGTTCCAAGCCTCACACTTAAAGATATTGAGCACTCACTACTCGATGAAGAAGGCAAAGTAAAAACCAAGAATGCAAAAGACAATGTCTCATCATCTAGGGAAAATCTTTTGTACACCAAAGGAGCTGCTGGACCTAAAGGAAGAGGTCGAGGATTCATCAACAACAATAACAAGAATCGGATTACATGTCACTATTGTGGTAAGACTAGCCATGTAGCGAGTGAATGTTTCCACAAGAAAAGAGCCCAACAATTGCAAAGTGATCATCACCAGAACCAATACATGGAAGAAAGAGAAGAAGAAGAATATGCTTCCACTACCATCAACAACTCTGACAGATTGTTTTGAAGAACTTTCATTGTATCTTTCATATGTTTTTCCCACAGTGGATCTTTCTTTTCCTTAGTGAATTTGATTTGTACAACCCTTGCCAAGATGTAAAGTCTCAAGCTTTAACTTGACTAGGCTACCTATGAGCTAGTCTTCCGGGCCATGTTATCATGAAGGGGGGGGGGGGGGGGGGGGGGGCAAAAGCCAGCAAGTGTAGGGACTCATCATTTGAGGGGGGTGTTGAGAAATAGACAAATGATGTATGCTCCAAGAGGAGCTGTACTGAATCCCATATGCACAATGAGGAGAGTGAAACAACTCAAAGCCTATAAAGCATTGTACTTGACTATGAAATGAACACAATATCATGATGCTTGGTACTTTCGGTTAAGTGTCTTGTCATTGTCAATTCTACACAAGATTGTGTTTATGAGTCCAAGCTAATCTATCTTGGAACCTAATTCACTTGTGTAATAGTTTGTCTCTACTTGTCCATGTCATTATGAACTTGGTTTACATCTTTCCACCATAGCTTGTGTCATGTCCTAGATCCACATCATTTAACAAGCAAGACTACGGTCCAAAATCCAAACAACATTACCCCCTTCAACCCCTGCTAATGCTAATGAGACTTACAAAACCCAATCCGAGTGTAGCAACCCATCCTTAGTAGCCACTACAATGCTTATCCATGGGATCAACCACTGTTTCATGGGCAACTGCCACCATCTGCTGCCATGCTTACTAGCCCCATCAAACCCCAGCCACCTGCAAGCCTTAAACCACCTTAGAAACAGAAATCATTCTTAACTCTAGCCGTAGACCTAGCCGAGGACACAAGGGATGATGTTATTTCTTGTCTTAGATGCTTAGATGCCACGTTCATGTCACTAGCTCTAAGTTATGACCGCTTGGACTTAGGCCTGCTGAGAGCCTTTAGCGATGAAAGTTCGCACGATGCCTTGTTCCTGGGAAACATTCAAATTCACATTTGTCAAAACACCCCACTCGGCTGTCAAGTTGCTACGCACTGAGATATCAAGAGAAAAAGCCATCAAACAACACCTCATTACGTCTTACAATAAGCGTGCGACTTCTTCCATCACTAACAAAGAAGTCGAGGAGTTGAAAGCGTTAGCTGATACCGACTCCCCATTTTTACGAAACTGGTACACTCTGTGATTGCAGTGGGAACTCGAAGGATTCCAAATCATGACCAACGCTAAGCAGCGCCGTGCAATCAAGACATCGAAGTACAACCCAACCTATGTCGCGCACCCACCTTATATAGAGTGTTAACCACTCTTTGTGGCCAACCCATGGAAGAGCATGTCAAGGGACACCCATATCTTGATTGCCTCTTGACTAAGGAAGAGCTCCACATCACTAGCCGCGTTGATTCCGACAATTTCCCAACCGATGTCCTCACTTACATCACACACGTAAGTACCTGACCATTTGCTCTGGACCCTAAGGCTCAATTGGAATATAACCTAGAATTCTATACTTGGCTCATGCACAAGTAACCCTTATACTTCACTCTCCCAACCTTCAATCCTAGGAAGGATTCTTCTCAATCTAGAAGGGGAGAGGGTACGAGGGTAGCGTGAAGGTGAATAGGGTGAAGGTGAATCAAATTAAAACCAATCAAGATCAAGTAAACACAATAAACACATAAGAAATGGGTGATGAAGGAGGAATGTTACAAAATAAGTCTGAAGGGAAGAATCTGTATTAGATCTTAATGCTTTCATTCAACAAACATAAAATATTTATTTTCAGAAAATTCTTGTATGTATATTAATTGTAGCACTAATGGGAAGTATGGTTCATGACATGAATAAGAGATGTCGCAACAAGGCCGTGCCCACCGACTCCCCCTTCACGGAGGAAGAGAAAGTGCAGTACGGCATCAGCCTGGAAAATCGAGCTTACAGTCAACTAAAATTTCACAGCATTCACAACCTTGAGAAGATGGTGGCCAAGGAGCAGGCCGCAAGGAGGATAGTGGAATAGTGCCACCTCCACAAGTACCTAAAGAAGTTTGCACAGGAAACTAACCATACAAAGTGTGTAGAGTTCTTGAGAACATACAACCCTGACCGAGAGTACAGAATGGTGACGGTGTGGGAAGGGGGGACAATGCCTGGCAAGTGCATGTACCACTAATCCAGGCCTTAGTGGAGAAAGCACTTGGACTGGAACCTAGGGTGGAGAAAAAACGTAAGAGGGATGTGTATGCCCTGCTGAAGATGAATAGGGAAGAAGTCTTGGCAAATGACGGCATCAGCTTACAAAACATCCCGATGTTGAGATTCACCTACATGCAAAGTTGGTGCATGCCCTTTTCTCCAACCAATGCTACAATTCCCTCATGCACCGGATCAGTGTACCTGTGCTGGAGAATGTGGCAGCCCACAACCTGGACGAGGTGGATTGGAATGGCTATGTGTGCAAAATAATAGACCAAGCGGCCAAAGCACTAGTCTTGGGCAACAAACAGGTAGGTGGAGAATCCCCGCATTTAAGAATACGGAGAGGAAGAAACCTTCCTTGAAAGCCTCCTTCATCAGGTATGGAAGCATACTGACGGCCATCATCCACGAGGCTGTGAAAGAGGCCCAACAGGGAAGCAAAGGAGCAGATGAGACCCCAGATAGGTCGCTGACCCATCAAAAAGTGGAGCAATCGAGCGACCAAACAGAAACCAAGACAAAGAAGGAGCAATGGGAGGCTCAATCTAGATGAAGAAAAACAAAGGAGTTCATTGGGAAGGCAACTCTGAAGAAGAAACAGAGGGCGGGCAAGAAAAAGCAAGAAGAAGATCTGAAAATAGCAAAAAAGGAATCCCTGAGAGAGGCAACGGAGTAGAAAAAGAAGGAGAAGGAAGAAGCTGAAAGGTTGGCTAAGGAAGCAAGGAAAATAGAAGAAGAGAGAGAAAGAAGAGCTATGGAAGAGGAGGCAGAGTTGAGAAGATAAGAGGAGGAAGACATGGCCAAAGCAATTCGCTGGTCTATAGAACAACAAAGCCAACTCGATGGCCTAGGGACCTTAAGTCCGCCTAGGGAAGATAGACCTGGCTCAAGCGCACAAGTACCTGAAGCCATGCCATCCACGGTCATCAAGGGCAAGGGTAAGGCCCCCCTCCATCCCATTCCGACCTCCTTGGTACCCGCCAACGAAGCCACCACTACCACCCCCCCAACATCTCGACCAGCACCAACATGGACAGCTTTGTGGCGTGGATGCAATACTTTATCAATAGGGAACTAGCACAAAGAAGGAGTCGGGAGGCCATAGCCACCGGGCACAAAAGGCCAATTACACATGCCGAATCCAAACAAGAGCCAAAACGCCAAAAAATGGAAGCCTCGACCACCCCAATCCCCAACACCATGATGCCACATGCAAATCATGACGAATACATCGACGAACTGCTCTCGCAGTTAAAAAGGGCAAGGGAGGAAAGGAGGATCACGGTGGCCGAGTTGGAGGCAAAAAGGGAAGTGGTAGTGGCCTTCCAACTTGAAAAAACAAAGCAAATGGCTACACAACAATAGGAAATTCTTGACCTGAAGTGCCTTGGTCCATGCTCGGATACGAGTGCCAACCATTGTCACGAAGGCGCATCTACAACAATAATGTATTCGCATGGATGGCCTTCTATAACACTCTTCCTTCAGAGAGGAATGACCCTGTCTACATGGCGTACCCTCGACGAATAGGAGTAGACTTTGATGCAAACGCCCACGACCATTACGACTTCCCTGTAATATACAACCCCTGTACCACCACTTTAGCCCAAGCCCTCACCTTCACCTCCGACATCTTAGATGCCACCATGACACGCTTTATCACTGATTTCTCCTCCTGCCCGGATCTCGCCTTCATCACCACTCGTAACTATCTTAGGCTCCTAAAAATCCTACTTAGGCAAGACTCCACCCCAGCCGAACGTGGCCTTCCCGTGCTCTTTTTTTATCCTAACGCAATCGACAGCTACGCGATGACTCGCTTGATGATGCAAGCCAGTCTCCTCCCTTCTTTTTGCCTCGCTATTCTTGAAGACATGAGTGAGAACTGGTTCACTCGCTACAGCCATCCTTTCCTCTCCACCACTCCCCTCCAGGTTCACTTGAACCTTAAGAATTTCCTGCAAAGTTGGAGATTTTTGAGCCATTCCATTAAATCTCCTTCACCACCCCCCCTGTGGACGAGGACTAACAATTCCCTACTAGTAAATCCAACCCCAAAAAAAAAAAACGATCCGCACGCAAGTCACGGCACATGGCTCACAATCCCTCCACCTAGGGGTCCTTAAGCTAGGCGCATTTGGTGACCTTGGTTGGCTGCCCGTTCCTAACCCCATAGCCCTTTTTTGCCCCCACTTCATGCTTAGGGCACCCCAAGGGCAGGACACACCTAGGGAGGTAACACTCACCTATGGTTAGACCTGTCGCCCTACGTTACACTCACCGCACCTCCCTACCGCATGAACGGGGTCCTCAAGTGTGGGACATCACCTAGGCCAACTCCCCATTCTACCAGCATGAGCACAAGGCACCCCACAATAAAGTAGACACTCCCCTTAGGTAAGAGCGTTGCACTTTCTCCTCTCAAATACTGCGAGATGTGCCAAACCATCAACTTTGGAGGCCCCATCACCCACTTGAAATCATTGCCCACACTCCCACGGCAACCCAGCCCACCTATGGCCCTACCATCTCCTGACCAACAACTTGACAACCGCCTGCCCTTCCCCAACAAACAGCTTGACGTGCCATGGGACTGGCACCCGTCTCGAAGGGGGGTAATGTTAACCTCAAATCGGAATGGCGAAAAAATAAAGGAAAAAGTGCAAAAAGAACGGAAACAGAGCAAGGCATAGAGGTGGCCTCTAAAACTAAACTGAGGCAAAAAGAGCAATTTTAAAGGAAAGGCACCTCAAAAACTCTAAAAACTCTTGTAAAAGAGCACCAGGCTCCCTCCTATGCCACTTGTAAATTATAGACATGTATAGGCTTAGGGCATGAAGCAAGAAGAGGGGATTAGAAAAAGGGACCTTGCCATAATGGCCAGTCATGTAACAAGGGATGGGCGCCCATGGGGATTTTAGGGTTTGTATACATAAAGTTCAAAAAGTGAATGAAAGCTCATTCTTTGGTGTGTGGCTAAGAAGAGTCCTCTCTTCTTCTCTTATTCTCTTCTTCTTGCTTGTGTGTGTGCTCTTGAGAGAGTGAGTGTGAGAGTGTAAGGGAATGAGTGAGTGTGTGGGAGTGAGGGATCAAGAGGGTGAAGCTCTTCACCATCTCCTCTTCTCTCTTCTCTTCCCTTCGCTTGCCTTGTACGTGGCTATGGTGAATGGAGCTTGGAGATGGAGGAGGCTTGAGGATGCTTGAGCTAGCATCTAGGATCGTGGAGCTACTGACGTGTGAGGGAGGAGGCAACTCATTTTGGCATCAAGGTAAGCTCACTACACCCCGAGAGGATCGACGGCACATCAACTAGGTGAGAGATAGCCATGAGAGCTTGCTTGGAATGCTTGAAGCAATAAGCGGTCTGTGGGTCTTGGTGGTTGAGCGAAAGCCCCCACATGCTCATTGCCTAAATAGTTCACATGTTGTGCCATCTTTTCTCTGCACTAATTGGCCTTAATAGCACATAAACAACCCTCTCTAAACTCTGAAATGGGATCCTATTGTCAAACTTAAGCATCAATAGAAGTCATGTAGAAAGAGAAAAATATATTAAATTTTAATAATATATTAACATTATAATTTTTTTAACATTGGATTGCTTCTTAGCCGAGCATCAGCATAGAGCTATGATAGAAGTACAAAGGCAATCATACAAGGGTAAGTTCTTTATGGCTTTAGTCACTTGTTTGCAATGTCTCTTCACTCTTGGCAATCACCCTTGCATCACTCAGCCACTATGTCTACTTTTGCAACCTCAAAAGCACTCCCCAAAGTGATTGAGCTGATGATTCTCCCATGTAAATAAGTAACAAGAATGTGTCTCACCAACTCCTTCTTAATGAGGATGATCTTGTTGGCATTCAAGGTGATACTAGAGGTATAGAGTACCTTGGAAAGCACTTTGAGAGTCGTGAGATGGGCACAAGGGGTGGGGGTGAAGTTAGTGTGGACCATAGCAATGAATTGAGGGGGGATGCACCTATGTATTGAGCTCGGATAGCATCTCTTCTAAAATCCCCTCAACCCCCTATCTACTAGCAAAGTTATTGATATCTAGCACAACCTACAATCATGAGAAAAACAATTTAACTAAATAAAAATACACACATGAGCAATTAAATATACCTCCTAGGCTTCATCACCCTTGACATTGGCCTCTTGGGTTAGGTCCATGTTGGATTTCAATTCATCTATCAAGCAAAATGGTGGTACCTTAGGTAGAGGGGTGGGGTGTCTCATCGCATCCACCCTAGTGTAGATGGCCTCAAATTCTTCTACCACCCCAGTTTAGCAACTTTCTCAAAGATGTCAATTGTAGCCACTAGGGCATCAATTTTATCCTCAACCTCTTCGAGCTTAGAGGACAAGGTGGGAGCCTGTAATGTTGGCATTGTGTCCCAATGGAAACTCGCATGCTATTTCCAACATGGAGAGTGTCCTCCCATACACCAAACATCTTCTCCACATCATGGAGGAAGACAAACTCTATTAAGTTGACAAAGAACTTGAGCAAGGGTAGTGTTTGCATCCTCACTCTCATTCACCTCATCTTGAGCTATGGAGCAGACTTGGGACACTCTTTGAAGGGAGGTTCCCTCCCCCTCACCACTACTAGTCACCTCCATAGATGAGCCCTTGACGGGGGTAAGAACTATGGCAAGTTCTTTTGTTGTAGCCTCCTCTTTTTTGCTATGTTTGGTGGCTTTGGCCTAGGGTTTGGAGCATCTTTTAGTAAGCCACTAACTTGAACCTCCTCATTAATCTTGAAAATAGACAAATCTTCTCACTCATTGAGTATGAGGATAAACATTGTTGTCCATGAGAGGAATTGGTGACCAAACGCATCAATCCCAAGTGCCTTGGCCTATTAGATGGTAAGTTTTCTATGAAAGTTAGGATTTAGGTTCTTCAATAACATAGAGAGCCACTTTTCAAAGGCCTCATCTTCTTTGATATACTTCAAGAGGTCAACAACAATGACCTCTTGGAATCCCTCAAAAGACACCACATGCTCTCAATAGTGGATCATTCATGTATTCCGTAGACCCCTTGAGATTAGTCCCATACCAAAGAACTATATCAGAGAAAGAGATATGAGGATTAATAATTTGGAATAGGTCTTTGCAACCTTTGAATTCTATCTTCTCCAAAAAAGTGATGAAATTGTTTAGTTGGGAGTTCATGCTTGTGTACAACATAGGGGAACAAATTCAAAGCAAGTGTCCCAAGGTGAGAGAGAGACAAAAAGCAAGTTGTGAAAAATGAGAATGAGAGACTTGCAAACTTTTGTGTGTGTGTGTGTGTGTGTGTGCGCGCGTGCGCGTGCGCGCGCGTGTGGGTGTGAGTGTGGGTGTGGGTGTGGGTGTGTGTGTGTGTGTGTGTGTGTGTGTGTGTGTGTGTGTGTGTGTGTGTGTGTGTGTGTGTGTGTGTGTGTGTGTGTGTGTGTGTGTGTGTGTGTGTGTGTGTGTGTGTGTGTGTGTGTGTGTGTGTGTGTGTGTGTGTGTGTGTGTGTGTGTGTGTGTGTGTGTGTGTGTGTGTGTGTGTGTGTGTGTGTGTGTGTGTGTGTGTGTGCGTGCGTGCGCGCATGCGCATGCGTGTGCATGTGCGCGTGTGTGTGTGTGACCATTTAAAAAAAGAGAGAGACAACCATTAGAAAACTTAACTTTGAAAAATAGTAATATTTACAAATAAAATAGAGAACTAGCATAATGGAGAAGCATAATATATCATTCTTCAATTTCAATTCCGTCTTCAAATTGTACATGGATCTCAACTTCATGCAACGCCATAGATATAATGAGGATCTTTTCTATTCTTTTTCTCGCTTGAAAAAAAAATCAAAATTATTGTGCAAGGATCAAAACATAGTAGCTCATAGAAAAACTCAAAAAATACACCTTTTTATGTCCAACTCAAAAACTGAAATGATTAGTATCCATACTCCCCTTTAGAGCTAGATGTTCATGCACATTTAATAAGCTCCATCACTCAGACTTTCTACACCAACTCATTTAGAATGAATATCTATAAGCACAAAATATACTTATAAGTAGATGAAAATCATGACTGCAAAGCAACTAAACTAAGAAAAGGAGTACCTATGGAGGCTCACAATTAGACGAGAATACATGATGTGTATTGTGGGGGGGGGCAAGCTTCAAATCATTTGCAATGTAAAGAGATTGTAATATTGGAACTAGACCAACATCTTAGACCTCCTTAAACCCGAGTAATCTCCCTTTCCACAATGATTCTTCAATAAATCATGATTTCTTACTCGATGAGGGCCTATTACTCTTGGTTGCATGTACATCCATGAGTATTTATTGAATATTGCTTTTATCCATTATCCATGCTTGTCCTTTGTATTATAAACATATATAGCCTCAATGGAATCTCGAAGACACTGTTGATGACTTACAAATGTCATCAAAATTATTCAACAATAAGAAACTTGTAGCCCTTGGGAGGAAGAAAATAAGGAGTTGACTGGAAGAAAGGGAGGAATTGTGGCTATGGAGCACCAATTGACAATGATGCCTTTGAGGCTATGGCTATGGTTGTGGAAGGAATGAGGTAGTGGAAAGATTTGATAGATGGATTAGTGGAATGGAGAGGGAGTACCAAAAGAAGTAATAGTTCTCGTAGAAACACACAAAAAAAGCTTTTACTTGACTATACACAACATGAAATAAGACTTTTGAGGACAAGGGGAAATTTGGGGAGAGGAAGGAAAAGAATTCAATTTTTGCCCCCCACTTTTGGATGCCTTATGGGGCCCCCCTAGCATGGGGGCAATATTGTCAAGGGGTTTTCTTTTTTCTTTTTTTGGGTGCAGGGGGGGGAGTGGAGTAGGGGGACAAGCCAACTTGTGGTGGGCCCAAGGAAAAAGGGGAGCAAATAAAATGCGAACAACACCCCCTCTCCAATTGGTCTACCTCAAATCTCTTGTCATTATTATTAGGAAAGTCATTAACTCTTACATTAAAGGGCCCTTTTTAGTCCATCTTTCCTGTATCGGTACCATCTTTGATTGTGAATTTAAAGGTGAGATGTCTAAGTCTGCAAAAATAGATGCATAATCAAGGAGGTCAAATAGTGTGGCATAAAAGGAGATACCGGCCAACTAATGGAAAATCTATGAAGCAATTATGGTTTCATTTGCAATTTTAAGGGAGAAGGTTGTAGAGACAATTGATACAAAAGTGGTGAGCAAGTCTGCGAATACTACAATAATTCCAAAGGATGACACACCAACGTGCAATAATGGAGGATCCAATGAACATTAGCCTTGTTCTAATGGTCAAGCCTACTCTTACAAAGTTTGAGAGCAAGTCTATTGAAATAATATCTCACAAGCCATACATGAAACAAATAGATAGAGACATATACATATGCATGAGAAAGGGGATAGATATTGAAGAAGGATAAATGAGCAACAATCATCTCAATTCAATTCAATGTCAAAGCAACTCAATCTTCATTAAAAGCATAGAGAGAACACAAAAAGAAGAAATTAAGCATACCTAGTGCCAGGAAATTGAAGCAGACAATAAGTACAAGCACCTTTTGGTATTGCCTTTAATCTTAGTTTTGTCATTAAAATCAAGCACTTGTTTTTCCTATGTCAAGATACTACATTTCTGACTCAAATATCATGCCTCTTAACTCAAGTTGTGAGCCACATAAGTGAAGCATGGGAATTTTTTTTATTGTTAACCTCGATGACTCTTTTTCCTATTCAAAGGTAGCAAGTATTCAAGTAAGAGATCCAAAACTCTTAACTCAAAAGTTGGTCGACTTCAATCAAGAGATCAAGTAAAGTGTAGGTGACTTGTTGGAGGTAAGCACGATCAAGTAAAGTGTAGGTGACTTGTTGGAGGTAAGCACTGCCAACAGGCCATTGTAATAGCATCTGCCCTAAAGGGCAATATTAACCCAGAAAAATCTTAAGAGAATAGGCTATTTTCATTTGGCAATTGGACTTTACAAATTCTTGTGAAACTCTATCTAAGCATTGAAATGCAAATTTAGATGCTTGGAAATTTTGTATTCTAAAAAATAGGAATTTCAACTTTTAAAGGTTTTTAAAGAACATCAAATGCTTGTTGTTAGAACATATTTATATTTATGTTGTCTACCTCTTGAGTTCCATCATCTTGTCACTCACTTTGTCCATTCGCCCATGAGTTGGATGATGTATCCTCCTCACTACTATATTAAATAATATTGTTTTCATCTGAATTTAGACCATGCATTCATAAGTCCTAGCTCGACTTTGCTTGCTTTTTTCTAATCCTAGTATTCCCTACTAAGTTCATCGCTAGCATATAGTTGCCTACAAGTGCATCTTTATGCCCTATTTAAAACCAATGCACATTTATAGAGCATCTTTTAATATCATCCTTCTTAACCTCTAAGACTTTGGCAATTCAAAACTCATGGCCCATCTTATCACCTTCAACTAATGAGGCTACAGGTGAGCCCATCTTAATATAATTGTAGCTTCTTAGTTATTCATCTAGAAGCAAGACTTTAAGTGACTATCCAACTCACAACCAAACCAAAATAATGAGAGTGGGGTTGTCATTTGATACACGACCCCTTTTTATTGGCCACTTAGAAATGATGGCCTTGATTTAGGGTGAGTATTGGTGCTTGTGGCACAAAGTGTTGAAGTGGGTCGAGAAGAAAATGTCATAGGTTCTACCAAAAAGGCAAGGCATAGTCACAACATCCTAGACGAGACAAAGTTATTAATAATGATGGAGATTAGCCTTTTATGTGCTTAGACAATAACATTTGATTGGTTCAAAAGTGAACACTTTTTGTTCCTTATTTGGTGGGACTTTTGTTAAATTTTTAAATTCATTTAGTAATTGAATTATTACAAGAGTAATGATCTCTCTTACATGCAAGGCTTTACCATTGAATGCTCCTACGTGTAGAATGGTAAACATTGCTTTTACATGTAAGGCTTACCATGGAGGACTCTTACATGCAAAGTTGGTAATGCCTTCTCATTCTCATCTTTCATTAATTGCTTTAAACTATTCTTCTCATTTTCATTTGCTCACATTTTACTTTTTCTTTCTTGTTTTTGAATGGCCATAATGTTAGTTCATATCGTATCTCAAATATGGGTACATTGTTGCTAGAAATAAGTTGTAGCTTGCCAAAGTGAGAGACATGGATATGAGCACATGTATATAAAAATAAAAACATGTACTAGATTGACACTTTTCTGTATGACTAATAGAGCAAACATACTATGTATTGATTGTGCTAGCTAATGATGTTTGTCCTTTAGCAATAGTGAAAAGTCCTTTTACAAGTTTGATAAAAAGGGCCTTACTTATTGACATGTACTACTTATCGCCAAAAAGAATGCTCTATGTGAAGAACAAGAAGAAAAAGAGGTATGATGTAGCTTCCTCACAAAAAACATAAATCCCTAAAATTAGAAGTTTCGAACCAGAAGTTATTATTGCTACTTTATAAGCATATTTTCTATCTTTAAAAGGAATTACACCAAAGCTAATTCCTGAAGCACAAAATGATAGCTAAGCCTATGTGCCATGTGGAGAAAAATTACTTTTGAGAAACGTATAAAGTAGGCTTAATGAACAGATATAGTCTCTCTCCAACACATGCTACCTAATATGCTATGTAGTAATGTGCACTCTTTCTTCTGTTTTGACCGTGCATGTGCTACAAAGTACATATAATGCTCTTTTGTCTCCTAAGTCCTTCTCTTTGTCTTCATTGTTGATGTTTTCTTCTTCTTCAATGCTACTACGTCTTATTAATTATTATGCATCACTCTCTCATTAATCAAGTAGGGAGTGGACCGCGATCCCTACCCCCCGCCCCCTTCAACTCCCCTCCCCTCTTTGCCGTTATACCTTTACATATGAAGGGGTTTGTTGGAGCACAAACATGGTGATGAGTAGAAGATCAAATTGGAAATGCCAAAAGAATATATAAGCAAGGTGGAAATCTCCATTATCAATGTGAGTTGGGCCATGCTAGTAGGGCTTCAAGTAGGGGGATATGATAGCACCAACAGAATTGCTCTCTCTCTCTCTCTCTCTCTCTCTCTCTCTATTATTCCATGACCTTTTGTTATTGACTCCCTCATACATGGAGTTAGAGAGGAACAAAAGAGAATAGAGGTCCCTAAGCGACCACATCTCAAGCCTTCTTGAATCATAGTAGGCCCCATCATCATAAATCAACTGGATGCACATGCCAAAGAAGAAGTAGACCAACTTGATCATTGAATGTTTCCTTACATCTATGCATCTTGCTATTTCCACATGCTCCCCACTTGATCAACTTGATGCACAAAATTGATTGTTGAATGTTTCCTTACATGTATACATCTTGCTACTTCCACATGCTTCCCACTTGTGCAGGTTAAATTTGACAAGTGTAAATTTTCATTTCTAATTATGGATGTCAATACCCTACTAACATGGGTTCAAGTCAAGCCAAATTCAATTAATCATTGTGATTGGTAGTTGCACGTGGCATCATTAGGTAGGCATCAACAGATGGTTCATAGCCAGTGGGTAGATCCTCGCATGATGTAGGTGGAAGAAAGCCCTTGATTTGCAAGAATTGTGGCCATCATCTACTTCTTACAAGTTAGATGGATGGACATAAACATTTGTCAAGAACTGTGGCAACATAATCAAACCCATTCAATGCTATGCTGGGGGAAGAACATCAATGTTTAGAAGAGGTAGTGATAAGTCAATATAGATAAGGAAGGATGGTTATGCAAAAGGAAGGGAAAGGAGGATGTAGAAAAATATGGAAGTACCAACATAGAAGGATGCTAAAGCTATGCATGGGGTTGCTAATCTTTCAATGAATACAGTCGTTGAGGAGAAGGTAGTTTATGGTGGCCGAAGAAGATCGTTCACATATTAAAAGAAACCATTGCTTGACGGCAAAATCGCCATAGAAGCAAGACCATATGGTTAACAAGCTTCGCCAACCTTATTATTCATTTAGAGAGAGAGAGAGAGAGAGAGAGAGAGAGAGAGAGAGAGAGAGAGAGAGAGAGAGAGAGAGAGAGAGAGAGAGAGAGAGAGAGAGAGAGAGAGAGAGAGAGAGAGAGAGAGAGAGAGAGAGAGAGAGAGAGAGAGAGAGAGAGTTGGGTTTCCAATTATCTCAATGTCAAGAGGGTACTTTGGTATAACCTTTTCTAATGACATTTACATACTATTTTTAATGACATTTACTTGCTTAATTATATAAATTGATCATGTTTATGTTTAAGTTGATGATGTGCATGCCTATTATGTCACGTAGAATTAGGAAGGAGAAATATAAAAATATCTTAGTTAAAAAGAAAAAAATGTTGCAAGTGATAAATCTAGCAAGTTATGATCAAGCCTTTAGACCCAGCAACACAGGTCAAGGGCCACTAGTATACATATTATTTGCAAAAATCTCTAGTTGTTGATTATGCAGGTAATGCACACACACACACACACACACACACACACACAGAGCAACAGCTAAATCTTAATATAATAATATTTAAAGCATGAAATTTGAAAAAGAGCATACCTTGATCTCATAGAAGTAGGGCATAGGAGAAACATATAGGAGTTGTTCACGTTAGCAAGCCTTCTAAAACCAATTGTCAAAGTTTTCAATGAAAATTAGAAACCATTTCTCAAGCAAAAACCATCGCCACTCTCTCTCTCTCTCTCTCTCTCTCTCTCTCTCTCTCTCTCAACAAAGCCTTATCTATACTATTAGTTAAGGAGAGGTGGGGGGCGGGTGCCACGTGGCAACCCCCACCTCCCCCACAAAAAAAAAAGAGAACGCAGGGGCGGGTGCCATGTGTCTAGCACCCGCCCCCGGCGCCGGGGTGAGTCTTGGCGCGGAGCGCCTAGTAGAAGGCTAAGAACATCATTGAGCTTCAAATCGATTGGTCTAAAATCAAACAAACGAGATATTGAGCCGGAGTTTACAAAACTACATGTGTGTGTCCCATAGTCTTTTGGTTATGGGTCGGTGTCTTTTATGTCAAGATAAGAGATGAGCTATGGGCAAATGTCCAAAACTTATCGAGTTTAAAGGTTGGGAATTGGGCAATGAAATTTAACCCCTTGGCATGTCAAACGTTATCTTGTCACATTTGAAATGTGAAAAGTCAATGTCTAGCTTGACAAAAGGAACTCTGAAAGGGGGAGAGAGAGAGAGAGAGAGAGAGACCCAACCACGGCTATGGAGATCTATCATCTCATCAGAGCCACGGTCTGGGCCTTTGATGGCCTGCATCTCCTACCATCGTCGGTCTCAGCTTGAATCCGCCCCTCTCCTTAGCGCTCGTCTCAGCAATGGATCCGCGCCATGGCGCCGCGGGTAACAGCGATCAACAGCCACAGACAAAGAAGAAGAAGAGGGGCCGGCCTAAGAAAGCCGACAGGGTGGCCTCTGCCTCTGCCGATGGTACCCCCGCCGCCCCTGCAATGCCTAGGGTTTCAGCACCGAAAGAGGCGGCCGAAACCATGGCTGTCAGAACGCGACAGCAGCCGATCGGCCAGACCGTCCACGGCGTGGTGGAAGGATTCTTCGATGTTGGATATCTCGTCAAGGTTCGCCTCGGGGACTCGGATGTGGTCTTCCGCGGGGTCATCTTCGATCCGCACATGTCTCTTCGGGTCGAGGGCAAACTCGACATCGCCCCCGACGTGCAGAGCATCAGCAGTGCTTCACAACCCCCATCGCTGGCTCCTTTTCCATCATTGACAGCGAATCATGACCCTTCACCAGCACCGGCTCTGCCATCGACAGCTCCTGATGCAAATCATGATATGCAGAGCATCAGCAGTGCTTTGCCTCCCCCATCACTGCCTCTTCTTTCATCATTGACAGTGAATCATGACCCTTTGCCAGCTCTGGTTCCACCATCGACAGCTCCCGGTGCGAATTATGACCACCGTGTTTCACCATCGACAGTTCCTGCCGCAAATCATGGCCTCCATGCTCTCAGGCCTCCCCCCCTTGCTGCCTCTCAAGCTCTGGGAGCCTCTGGTGGTGATGGATCTCGTATAGCTCGCCCAACTGCACACAGATCGTCTTTTGCAAATCCAAGTTTGTCGAACATCATCTACCCAGCAGGCTCGCAGGTTGGCCTGGGCCATGGCATGTTCCCTTCTGAAGGACATAGTTACAATCTGCCTTATTTGTCAGGTTCAGGAGCAGGGGACTGTGCTACTGGTAGGTATCCATACAGAGAGGATGAACAAGGTGCTTCTCCTCTTCCTAGCTTGTAAAAAAGCAGAGGAAATGACTGTTTGCAGAAAAGGAGAAAGTAATGCGGCAATTTCCAAACAGCCGTGCAATGTCAGAGCTCGCAGAAACAGACATGACAGGGCATTGAGACGTTTGTCATAAGAGGTGACAGCATGCCAGGGTCCTGAGAAGGTGGTTATAGAGCTACCGGACACATTAATGCCTGCAATGTTGCAAAGTGTTTTAACTTTTAAGGAATTGTGGTTCATTGTTGACTACAAGGTGGTTGATCTAAGCATCCTCAGTCATCCCCATGTCATCAATATGAGCAATGCCTGAGTGGACTTGAATGCAGCTACAATGCTAGCAGATAGTCGTCCATGAGCGGAATCTGGATTCTTGGCCTGTGGGTGGATTCAATCTGTGCGAATCTGATCAGAATTCTTTTAATAAGAGGCATGCAGATAGAATCTTGATTGTTGGCCTTTGGACTGATTCAGTCTGTACAGATTGATCTAATTACTTTTAAATAAGAGGCGTCTCACTGGTTTTATCCCGTGAAGAAAAAAACCATGGTGCAGGGAGATGCATCCATGGTGCTCTGGTGTGTTTGACTTATGAATATATATGCTTCTGCAAATTATGTGGATCCTCTCTTGGCGAGAGGAAAACCTCTTTCAAAAGGCTATAGGTCACAAATGTGCAGAATGGAGAGAACGCTTTGCAAATGAATGTCTATCAAAAGTGCCTGAACTCATACATCCTATTGTGGTTCGTTTACAACCCAGAAAGACTTATTTCCATTGCAAGGGGATGCCTATTTGTAAAAGGGTCTTAAAAAAGATTACCATAGACCATCTATTGCAAGAATGCCCAGTTGTAGGGCTTCAAAAGCTTAAATTTGGAAGGAAATTTGTATAATGAAGTCATCTGCTCTTACCTGTGAGGGCTCTTGTGAAAAAGGTATAGATGATGTATAAATGCTTAGCATGTGAAGGGCCTTCCATTTGGAGAAATACACCATGTATCAACTGTACTAGTTTTGCCAATGTTACATAGCAAACCACCAAATTTTTTCATCAGCTTGGCTCATTTTGCTCACATGCTCACTTGCATATGAATGCACTCACATGCATGCATCATACTCCTTTTGGGAAAACATTTCTGTACCAAACTTTTGCCGTGGTACATCCAAAGATATATTTGGGTGAGTCAAATGCTAACAATCTGTTCCAAAATGACAGGTCAAGGAATTTTGCAGAATCGTATGAATTGAGGAGAGACTTTTAAAGAGAATGTTTGAATTGATTGTTAAGGGAAGTATCTTAGTGGAAAATATAGATGCTTATGAGCAATGTAGAGTTCCATTTCACTTGTCATATGGTTCAAGTGGGGAGAATTATAGCAAAGAAGCCAATTATATGAAATGCTTTCAGGACAAACCATCTACTTGGGCAAGACAATGAACAACATATTAGGTGGCAAGACAAGCATAGTATGATAGCTTATGGCGTAAGGGATGGAGCACTCTAATGTGTAGGTGCAATGTGCATTTGCCAAGAGATGACGAACCAATAAAAATAAAAAGATTAGCCATGGGTGTTATATACAATGGTATAGGGTGAAAACATAGTTTGGTAGTATAATAGGGATTGTAAAACACCTCAAATTTTGTTTCCTGTTTAGTCTTATTTGGGAATTATCTTTCCTTGGGCATATGTAATCATAATGGTTTTTGTGATGTCTTCCCATCATGATTTATTAAATGCTCTCTCTCTCTCTCTCTCTCTCTCACATGTCGTTATCTTTCACAATCCATGCTCTGTGTGTGTGTGTGTGTGTGTGTGTGTGTGTGTGTGTGTGTGTGTGTGTGTGTGTGTGTGTGTGTGTGTGTGTGTGTGTGTGTGTGTGTGTGTGTGTGTGTGTTTGGTGTTGTTACCTTCCATTGCTTGCTCCTAGTTCTCTTTGTCTATGTACTACCCATAGATTAATCTGACATGGATAATTTATGTAGCAACTTCTCATTTCAAACAAATTAGCCTGGTGACAATATGGAAGGTGGCATGGATATTGTTAAAGATATTGAATCCACAAATCGGATTATGGAGAGATTTGAATATCCTTGGGATGGGGCAATGTCTCAACAAGAGAGTTTCTATGTGTGGATATTGGGTTGCTAAGAAAAGAGAACAGTGAAGAAAAGAAAAAGAAAGTAGCAAATTAAAAGATTGGCATGGATATTGTTAAAGATATTGAATCCACAAATCGGATTATGGAGAGATTCAAATATCCTTGGGATGGAGCAATTTCTCAACAAGAGAGTTTCTATGTGTGGATATTGGGTTGCTAAGAAAAGAGAACAGAGAAGAAAAGAAAAAAAGTACCAAATTAAAAGATCCATCTTCAATAGATGAAGAAATGCCAATAAAGTAGATGTGTTTAGCTATGGCAAAGTTTTAGCACAAGCAAACACTAAGACTTGTGATAGGTACCCAAAGAGAGTTATTCCAAAAAGTATTGCGTCATCCAAAATTTTTAGAATTTGCAATCATCTACATGCAATGTTAAGAGTGCTCTATTATCTTACATTATAGCACACTCAAGTAGCTCTAGGTACCCTACTCCTAACATGGGCTCTGTTTTAAGAGATCTTTGACCATGGTGTTGAATAATGTCACATCCACAACACAAATGACTTATACAAGAATAGCATGTATTTCGAGTGTTCATCGGAGAAACATTGTTGTAGCTAGTTCTCCTCTTGAGATTAAAGATGATGAGAAAGTTTTGCTATTATTTGTCAAAGGCAATTGCCTTGACACAACATCATCAAAGGTAAAGCAAGAGATCTACCATATGCCTTTTGGATCATGGACACTCAAGTTTTGCCCAACAAAAAAGATATATGTTGCAAGAGGATTAGATGAAAAAGTATTGTTAAGCATCTTGTGCATTTTCTCAATGACTCCCAAGTTAATTCAAACCATTGTTGGTATCTTTTATTCCTTCATTTTGTGTCATGGGTGTTGTAGTCTACATATAATACATTTTGATGTACCTCATACACTCCATGTAGTAAACTTATAGCATACCATTTACTGCTTATATAAGGCTTTGGTGTAAGAGAATTTATATTGATATGAAGATACTCGAATTGAACCTTGTACCACCCTATGCTTTCATGTTAGGTACTTAATAATACTTTTCATCTAATTGGAGCACCATGTAATAATCTTTGAAGGTCCTTCATCTACTCTTTACTACCAGACAAGGCACATAATAGGGCATTCCATTTGGTTTGGTACTAGCATATTCCCAGTATTGTACCAATTTAAACTTTATAGTACTATCATGGTACCCTACAATATCAATTTTGGGGTTGGAGGCGGGGGGGGGGGGGGGGAACAAAATGTCTCTACTACTCTATTATATTTTATAGTATAGTACCACAATGTTTGTATGAAGTTTCAAATTGGTAATGTACAATATCAAATAGATCTAATACTCTAGTACATTTCTTGGTATAGTACCAAAAGGGTACTATTAAGTACCATGTGCTTTTGTGAAGTATCCAATTGGAATTATACAATACTTTATCATATTTCCTAACATGGTACTAAATGCTTTTGTAAAGTGCAAAATTGTTAGTCTATAGTACCAAAAGGATCTAGTACTCTAGTACATTTCCTGGTATAGTGCGGAAAAAATACTACAAAGTTTCAAATTGGGGGTACCCAATTGCTCCATTACTTTATTGTATTTTCTATGGGGGTACCCAATTGCTCCATTACTTTATTGTATTTTCTATAGCAATACCAAATGCCTCTATAAAGTTCCAAATCAGTAGTGTACTATACTAAATGGCTCAAGTACTATGTCATAGTACCAAATATTCAAGTACTTCTGTAAAGTTCCAAATCGGTTCTATATAGTACAAAATGCTCAAGTACTTCTGCAAAGCTCCAAATCAGTTTTATATAGTGTCAAACGGCCCAAATACTATGTTATATTTCATAGCATCTCACCAAAATTCTTCTATAAAGTACCAAATTGGTTATTTATATAGACCTAAAGTGGATCTGTGGACTACCAAAAAGGGTCCCAAATGGGTCTAGTACTTTGTTATTTCTCCTAGCACAATACCAAAATACTTCTACAAAATACCAAATTAGTTCTGTGTAGTACCAAATTGGGTCTAGATAGAATGAAAAGGGGTTACTAAATGAGTCTTATACTCTATTATATTTCCTAGCATGGTACCAAAATTCTTCTATAAAGTCTCAAATTCATACTATAAAGTATCAAATTGGAACTATAAAGTCCTAAATTTATACCGAATATCACCAAATTAGGGTATCAAAATGTTCTAGTACAGTACCAATGATTCTTTTAAATGAAAAACTACCCTTCTAAGTTTCAAAGTTTAATGTTACAAGTTGACTTGTACCAAACATTCAAAAGGGACTTATCTATAAGTAAAAACATCTCTTAGATGTTTTCATGCATTAAAGCCTTTGTCTAAAAGTTGAAGGAGTGCTATATATGTTGTTGCATATATCATGTCCAAATTGTGTGTTTCAAAAGGGAGGCTCTTAATCCGATGTGATAAAACAAGTTTGGGAACCATGGAAAGAATCATGTCTATATATGTTTCATCTATTCCATAAATGATGATCCAGGTTAGTGTATGGGAAACCAATCAATATATCATAGCACCACCCATATGTTGGCATCACTCATGTGTCCAAAGCCTTGTGATTCAAAATACTGTTAACCCTCAAACGAACAAACGTGGAAAAACCGGAAGAGCTGAAGCAGAAGACAAGGCCAAGGCAAAAGTGAAACGGAAGATGAAGACGTGCCAAGAAAAATCTGGAAACACAAGAAGCGCAAAAAAGTCCTAAATAAGGGAACAAGGCGCACAAGGAAAAGCGCAAGTCAATACGTTTGTAAAAGGGCGCAAGCGCATCATGGTTCAATTCAAGGAGCGCCGGGCTCTCACTCGTGCAATTTGTAAATGTAGATGGGCGGTGGAAAGGAAGCTGGGAAGATAGAAGGACAATGGGAAAAAAGGGCCTAGGCCACGGCCGGCCATGTAAAAAAAGGGAAAAGGGGATAACCGCCCAAAAGGGATTTAGGGTTTTGTATGTAAAGTTGAAAAGTGAATGAGAAGCTCATTCTTATGTGTGGCCAAAAGTGGCTCTCTTCTTCTTCTTCTTGCTTGCTTGAGCTTGTGCTTGAGAGAGGGAGTGTGAGAGTGTGAGGGAGTGAGTGTGTGAGGGTGAGGGACCCGGGGAGGAGAAGCTCTTCATCTTCTCCTCTCTTCTTCTCTTCTCTTCTCTTCTCTTGTCTTGCTCGCGGTAATGGAGCTTGGAGCGTGGAGCTTGAGGATGGAGCATGCTTGAAGCTTACACTTGGATCGTGGAGCTATTGGAGTGCGCAGGAGAGGTAGTAACTCGATCGGCATGGAGGTAAGCTCACTACACCCGTAGATATGGATAGCGCGTCGGCTATGTGAGAGGTAGCCATTAGTGCTCGGCTTGGAATGCTTGAAGCAATAAGCGGTCCGAGGGTCTTGGCGGTTGAGCGAAAGCTCCCACATTTTGGTTCCGTTGCCGAGACCAACGGATTCAAGCCTTGAGCGCTTGCGCGCTTCGAATCGAGTATTGAAGTAGGGTTTTCCCCGAACCAGTGCTTGGTAGATAGGTAGGAAGCGAGGGAGTTTGAAGAGGTATTCGATCTCCTTAGCAAGTAGGTTTCTAGTTTTTTGGATTTGGAAAAGCATGTTGGAGTAGTGTAGGTGATTGCTTTGTGATTTGTATGCATTTAGGGTAGAAAAAAACAAAGAAAAAGAAGTAAACAGTTGGGTTTTCTGTTGTTGTATAACAGGCTAAAACAGGAAAATAGGGGCACAGATCCTTGGAGTGCCATTTAATTTGAGCACCACAGTGATTCCAAGCATGTTTGGCATTTCCTTGTAGTGATTTGCACCTATTTGGAAGGCGCTGGATGATTCGGTGGAGTAGACGTTGACCTAGAGGCATCGCACGCAACTCACGGGCCGTCATCCGCGCCGTCGGAACAGGCCGTCCGAGTCCCAGAATTGGACCACTCCAAAAATCGGACCACTTTTCCGATCCGATTCCCAGAATTGGACCGTCCGACTACTAGAATCAGACCAGTCCCAAAATCGGACCGTCCGACTACTAAAATCGAACCACCCTGTCTGATCCGATTCCTAGAATCAGACCACTGCAAAAATCAGACGTGACCAAAATCGGACCACTCAGCCGATCGGACCAACCCAAAATCAGATCGGACATCTGAGAATCGGACAGAAAACTGTCAAAATCGGACACGTATCTAGGACACAAAGTTTGACGCATCTAAACCCTGAAATTGACCCCAAAGGTTACGTAGAGCTAAAGGCACATCACAGATCCATCACTGGGCTAAAACTTAGAGCAAGTAGTTTAAAATTTGGCTATAAATGGTCCTCCAAATTGCACATGGCATTTACCGTAACGGCCCTATGGGCTAGGGGGGACTGCCCCCCCGGGACCCCCGCAGAGGGGGCTCTGCCCCCTCCGCACCTCCCCCAAGTAGGGTGGAGAGAAAATGCGCATCGTGATAGATCCTGCAAATTGGACCCTAGTGTAGTAATGGCTCTACATGAGCATGGATTCTCAATTGCAAAAGAGCAACCAAAAGCCCATACACGAACAGAGAGAAACCAATACCCTAGAACATCAATGGGCCAATCTAGCCAACAAGGGCAAAAAGGCCACACTGGAAAAACACATACGTGTTGCATTCGGACTGCATCTACTCAAAGCAGAAAGCAACGACATCAAGCTAAAACAGTGAGAATAACTAGATATGACAGTCCTGACGATAGATGCTCCTTGAATAGCACTGCATTGACGATCCAAGACATCAGTGGGGAATCCACATCTGGGCATGTAGTTGCGGACTCAAGGGCATTTGTCAGAAGGCTTAAATTTACAAGTCAAGACCCGAAAGACGAAGACATTGTACCACCTGCTTATCTTAGGGTCAAACTCACCACGAAAAGAGAGCATGCTATCGATGCTCTGATTGATGAAGGAGCAGATTTCAATATCTTAACCTATGAAGCATGGACCCTACTAGGCCAACCAGAGCTCACACTGGCTAATGCAACTCTTAGCCCTTACGGGGGACATCCACAAGCACTTATAGGGAAGTGCAAAATCCTTGTGACAATTGAAACTGAAAGCTTTCCTATCCTATTTCATGTTCCTCCAAATAGTGCTAATTACAGGAAGGAAACCTTCCTAGGAAGACCCTTCAAAAGGGTGACCAAGTGTGAGGCCGACTATCTAGCACAGAGGATACACCTGACACTACCGGGTGTGAGGATAGTCACAACCTTTAGCAAGGGTGACCTCATCGAACCGTGAGGGAAAGACAAGGAAGGTGCTGACGCAATAGTCAAGCCTACTAATGAGAGAAAGGACTTGTTGGAAGAGTTGATACAAGCACAGGTCGAACAACAAGAACTAGTGAGTGAGACCATGCCTGAAACAAGAAGGTCAAGAGACAATGCCAAGGACGGGCTTTGGACTTACAAATATCGTAGAAGACCCCAAAAGAAGCCCAAGCCTTATAGACGAAGACATCGATGGAGGGTCAGCACAACGCCGCGATGGATATCCAAAGCGTTGCTACGTGCTCAAGGGTATTACGCAGGTAACCGATGGATTTGGGCGCCAAAATCCCCTGCTAAACCACCTCTATCAGCTGAAGGCTAGATTGCATCCAAAGCAATGAAGCACAGGAGGAAATCTAAGAGAAACTCCAGGTCTTGAGGCAGGAAACCAAACATGAGTGTCCAAGAGAAAGAGCCTCAGCCTAGCATGCTTAATAAGCACAGGTCATGTGTAACCATTGAGCATGCACAAAAGCCATTAGTGCCCAAAAAGCCTTTAATTTCCCGAGAGAATAATAGACATCATAGGCACAACATTGCTCATGGCAAGGCTGATCGCTCAACAAAGCAAATGGCACAATCGTCTAATAGCCTCGAGCAAATAATTCAACCAGTGCCAAGTCCACCTAAGAGTCCTAGACCTCGAGCAAATCATTCAGCCAGTGCCAAGTCTGTTGGGGGTAAAGGCGCCTCCGCCGTGCCGCCCCGTGTATTACTACACTGACAGTACCCGCCACTGCACACTGCAGGTGGCGGGCGCCCGTCACGTCACTTTATTCTTTATTCTTTTAGTGACAGTTTGAATAAAGGAAGGCCCGGTCACACATTGTGACCGTTGGAGTTCCCATTTCTTGTCTCTCTCTTTCTTGCTCTTGCTCTCCCGCCATAGCTCGCGTGCAAGCTTCGATCCTTCTCACCTTTCAACTGGTATCAGAGCTTGGCATTCTCTTGCTCGAGCTCGACTCGGTGCTTCCCGACCTTCGCATCGACTCGCTTCACGCATTGGGTCTCCATCCCGGCAGCCATAGCCGACCTCTTGAGCTCCCGACTCTCCCCAGCTTCCCGAGCTCCATCCTGGCCTTCTTGAGCTTCATCAGGGCCTTGCCCTTGAGGTATTGCGTCAGCATTTGCAGGCATTTGAGTGTATTCTCAGATTGAAACAGGGCAGGAACAAAGGGCAGCCACTCTTCTTGAGCTCCATAGCTCATATCTTCCCTCCCCTTTGCATTGGGCCTTCATGGCTTGGTATGTGCCTACCTTGGGCCATCATTGAGCCCCCCATTACCCCCTTTTCAGCCCATGTGGAGCAGCAGCAAGTTCAGCACTAACAGGGCAGATTGCATCATTTTTTTCCAGGCTGTGAGCACTCATCTACTTCAGCTCCACACTTGGCCATTGCTTCTTGCTCTCTACCTTGATCAAGAGGGGTTAGACTTCATGTTTGATGTCATTCAAGCTTTGGGCATTGGTCTTGATCATTCGGGGCTGATTTCTTCAGATTTGGGACTGTCATAAACTGTCATAACAGGCTGAAAACAGGGCAGCACCATTGGCATTAGCATTTGTTGCTTATACTCCATTCCGGTTGTGCTATTTGATGCCCATATGCGGTCTACATGATGCCTAGTGCCTTGGGAATGTATGCACATGATTATGCCATGATTTTGGCTTGAAATATTGGCTGATTTGGGACTGTTATTTACTGTTATACAGTGCTGGAAACAGGGCAGCCACACTTGGCATTGGCATTTAATGCTTATACTCTACTCCGGTTACCTTGTTTGATGCCCGTATGCGGTCTACTTCCTACCCGGATGTATTGGGGATGTATGCATTTGGTTTGACCATGATTTTGGCTTGAATTTGGGGCTGAAATCTACTGTTTAGAACAGTAAATACATGCTGGAATAACAGTGGGCTGAAGGTACTTTACATGCTTTGGCACTTACCTACTGATACCGGATGTATGCTTTGAGCTTTGGCATGATATCTCTGACATTTGGGGACGACTTGGAGCATATGTATGAGATTATGGGATGCTTTTGAGCTTCGCATTAGCTCCGTCTTCACTGGCATTTGGACCGACTCGGCATGCTCGTGGACCGCCTATGCCTCATGTCTCTGCTTGACAGTTAGGCTTTTGCATTACATGCTTTGGTTCGTGACATATGCTATTTGGTTCGTGTATGCCATACCGACATTTGGAGCTTGGACTTGGATGTATTTGAGCATTCCCGGCTTACTTGATCACTGATCTTGGTTGCTATTTGGATGTCATTGAGTTGACCGAGAGCTTATTTGGGCTTATGTATTGCTTCATGGTTAATACGACCGGTGCTTCATGTATGTCATGCTCTCTCGGATGCGCTTGATGCATTGACAGGGTCACTTATCACTGGTGCTTTCTCTTGGGTTGTTTGAGCTTTTGAGCTCGCTTTGTACGCCTTTTGTGCCAGTGGGAGCATTTTACATGCTTTCTTGACCTTTGACAGTTGCATGCTATTGGAGCACTTACATGTATTTGAAGCAGTTTATGTCTTGAGCAGCTACATACACATTGAGACTTTGGGATCATACTCCGATCTTTATGGATATGCATTGATGTACTCTTGGTTCACAGGATGCTTATGAGCTGAGTCTCATATTTGGATCTTTCTCTTTGAGCAGATACCTATTTGTGTCAGGTTTTGGCAGTTACAGGAACACTTTGCCTAGAGTGTCTGGGGGTGTGCCTTTCACTGGCAGATGTTATTTTGACATGCTTGGTGTTGAGCTCATGTTCTTTTCACTGTCATTGGCCTTGCTTATGTCCGTTTCATGCCGGCTTTGGACCTAGCATTGTTTGCTTGACATTGGATCCTATTTTGGGACAGTTTGCTCTCTAGACTGCATACCTGCAATTTATTACAGCAAGCAGTTATTGGTGGACTGAGGTGTACTTTTCATGCTGAAATATCCTGATTTGGTGTACCGCACCTAGTACTAAGTGGGCAGCCACTTTTGGCACACTTTGCTCGCCCTTTGGACCCCGTTTTGGTCATTTTTGGGCAGTTTCTGCAGTAAAACAGCAACCAGTTTTGGACTGTTTGGGCATTTCCAGCCTGCATAATGGCGTCATCTTCGCATGATAGTGCCATCTTTAACATTACAAAGTTGGATGGTACCAACTACTCTTACTGGAAGAGTCAAATATGGCAGGTTTTGGTGCAGAAATCTCAGATTAAGCCACTTCGGTTGAGTGGGGAGCAGCCTGAAACTATGGACATTGACGACTGGCTTGAACTTGATGAGCTATGCAAGTCCACGATTGTATTGTCTCTCACTGAACAGGTACATTATAATGTATTTGAGGAAGCACAGAGTGCATGGGATCTATGGAATAAGATCAAGAATCTTTATGATAAGAAAAGTCCGGCGAGTCAGATGTACTGGTTGAAGCAGCTTATGGATCTGCGCATGAAGGATAATGCGACTATGTCTGCTCACTTGAGCCAGTTCCATGCTATACTGAAGAACCTGACTTCGCAGGATATCACCTTTGGAGAGGAAGTAACTCCTCTTTTCTTGCTTGGAACTCTGAATGAGTCATGGGATGTATTCCGCACTGCTCTTTGTGCCTCTAGTGCTACTCTAAAATTGGCAGATGTTGAGAGTGCTCTTCTTCAGGAAGAGGTGAATCGCAAAAACTTGGATGCCTCTCGTGGTAGTCATGCTTTGACAGTTAGAGGCAGGAATGACAGGTATGACCGTGGTAATGGCCGAGGCCGTGACTCGCAGAAGGGTCGGTCTAAATCTCGTGGTGGCAAGTCGCGTAGTAAGTCGCGTGGACGCAATGCAAATGTCACTTGTCATCATTGTGGGAAAAAGGGCCATATTAGACCACAGTGTCATGAGTTGCGCAATGAGAAGCGCAAGGATAAGGGGAAAGATAAAGTGCAGGAGAAGTCCTCTGATCGCAGCATAGTACCTGCGAAGTCCAACGTCAAGATTGAGGAAATTAATGTCACGCAGACTGAAGAGTCCGATGGTGGTGATGAGTTTATACTTGCAGCTAGTTCTTCTGATGCTTCACACTTGACTGAGACACCTAGTATGTATGCACAGTGCTGGTTATTGGATTCAGGTGCGTCCTTCCATGTGACGCCTTACCGTGAGTGGTTTCACTCTTACCGTACTGTATCTGGATCAGTCAGACTTGGAGATGACAGGTCTCTTGATATTGTGGGCTGTGGAGATATTCAGTTGCAGTTTTCCACTGGCAGTTCCTTTTTGCTCAGGGATGTACGTCATGTACCTGCGCTTACGCGTAGTCTTATGTCTGCAGGACAGTTGGATGATGCAGGATTTCATGTCTGTTTTGGGGATTCTGCCTGGAAGATTACCAAAGGCAGACTTGTGCTTGCTAGAGGCGCCAAGGCTGGCAGCCTCTATCCTCTTGTTGTATCTGGGTCTTCTGTAGACCATGTTTTGGCAGTGGGCTCTATCCCACATGTATCACTTTGGCATGCCTGTTTGGGGCATATGTCTTTGAAAGGAATGAAAATGTTATCTGGTTTGCAGTATCTTCCGCCTTTGGATTATGCATGTTTTGACTCGTGTGATCATTGTCTTTATGGTAAGCAGAATAGGTCTACGCATAAGAAATCGGGTAGGCCACGCATGAGTGAGCCCTTGGCATTGGTGCATTCCGATGTTTGTGGGCCTATGCCTTGCATGTCTATGGGTGGCGCGAAGTACTTCGTTACCTTCATTGATGATTTTTCTAGGAAAGTGTGGGCTTATCCCATAAAGCAGAAGTCCGATGTCTTGGCAGTTTTTCAGAGATGGCTTGCTCTTGTTGAGAACCAGACTGGGTATAGGCTGAAATGCCTTAGGACAGATAATGGGGGAGAATATGTCTCGCATGCTTTTGAGCAGTTTTGTGATGACAGGGGTATTAAGCGTCAGTTGACCGCCCCTTACACCCCACCCCAGAATGGTTTGGCTGAGCGCATGAACAGGACTATTCAGGAGCGTGTGCGCTCTATGCTTAGCCATGCAGGCCTTCCCCCGAGTTTTTGGGCTGAGGCAGTTAGTACGTCAGTGCATGTCATAAACCGATCGCCTTCCAGTGGATTGGATTTCCAGGTTGCAGAGGAAGTTTGGGCTGGTAAGCCACCCTCTTATGCGCATCTCCGTGTCTTTGGATGTGAGGCATTCTGCCATGTGCCCAAGGACAAGAGGAGTAAATTGGATCCAAAGAGCATTAAATGCATATTCCTTGGCTATGGTGAGTCAGGAGAGATGGGCTATCGCCTATGGGATCCGCAGGCGCGGAAAATAGTACGCAGCCATGATGTCGTCTTCCATGAAGACAAGATGCACAGGCAGCCTGAGAAGGTGGTTGAGATCCGCAGAGTGATCTTTCAGGAGGAGCCTAAAGCTCCAGCACAGCCAGTAGTACAGCCTGCAGCAGTTCCTCCACAGGGCCAGGATGTTGGACAGGTAGTTAGACAGGCAGCAGAGCCTGCGGTGAGACGGTCTGCTAGAGATAGACGTCCACCTGACAGATTTCAGCCCTCTATGCATTATGTTTTGGTTACAGATGCAGGAGAGCCTTTCACTTATGATGAGGCTATGCGCAGGGGTGACAGTCACTCCTGGGAGAGGGCTATGCAGTCTGAGATAGACTCCCTGCATAAGAATGAGACTTGGGATTTGGTTGCCTTGCCTAAGGGCAAGAAGGCTTTGCCATGCAAGTGGGTGTACAAGCTGAAAAGTACCCCTGGACACCCCAAGCCAGCATACAAGGCTAGATTGGTAGCAAAGGGTTTTAAGCAGGAACATGGTGTGGACTTTGATGAGGTCTTCTCTCCTGTGGTTAAGATGACCACCGTGCGCTTAGTCTTGGCTTTGGTTGCACAGCTTGACTTAGATCTATATCAGATGGATGTCAAGACGGCTTTTCTACATGGGGACTTGCATGATGAGATCTATATGGATCAGCCTAAGGGCTTTGCAGAACCTGGCAGGGAGCACCTAGTGTGCAAGTTGAAGAAGAGCTTGTATGGCTTGAAGCAGGCACCTAGGGAATGGTATCATAAGTTTGATGCCTTTATGCAGTCACAGGGCTACAGCAGGAGTGCTATGGATCTGTGTCTTTACACGAAGAAAGCCCGTGATGGCAGTTTGCTTATCTTGGTACTCTATGTTGATGATATGCTGATAGTAGGGAAAGCTCACGATGAGCTAGATGCTCTTAAATCTCAGCTGAAGAAGAGCTTTGAGATGAAGGATTTGGGACAGGCCTCACATATACTTGGGATGTGCATTAAGCGCGATAGGCATCAGGGACTTTTGTATCTCTCACAGCGGGATTACATTCATAAAGTCCTTGAGCGCTTCCGCATGCAGGACGTAAAGCCTATTGGCTGTCCATTACCTTCTTATGTGAAGGTATCACAGGCCGATTGTCCGCAGACAGATGAGCAGAGGGCCGAGATGGCCAAGATCCCTTATGCATCAGCCGTGGGCAGTTTGATGTATGCCATGATAGCCACTCGTCCAGATATTGCACATGCAGTTGGTGTTGTGGCACGCTATATGGCTACACCTGGCAACAGACATTGGGATGCCGTGAAGGGTATCATGAGGTACCTGAAGGGCACAGCAGATATGTGTATTTGCTATGGCAGCCAGGATACAGGGGTCGTGGGGTACACTGACTCCGATTATGCAGGACATGCAGATAGTAGGAAGTCCACTTCTGGCTATGTATTCACCTATGCTGGAGGGGCTATCTCTTGGATGTCCAGGGTTCAGAAGTGTACGGCTTTGTCTACCACTGAGGCCGAGTATGTTGCAGCCACTGAGGCTTGCAAGGAGGCCATATGGTTAGGCCGTCTAGTTGCTGACCTTGGGATTGATGCTACACCTACACTGCATTCGGATTCTATGAGTGCCATTCAGTTGGCTAAGAATCCGGTCTTCCATGCGAAGACGAAACACATTGAGGTGAGGTATCACTTCATACGTGGTGTCGTGGAGGACAGGTCTGTTGACCTTGTCAAGATCTCCACTGACGAGAATCCTGCAGATTTGCTCACGAAGAGCCTCACTACTGAGCGCTTTGCCTTCCTCAGGAGGTTGATGGGCGTTGGATGAGATGTCACCTTTCCTCATCCCTTGTACCTATGTACATTTGTACTGTCTTTTCTTTTTTCTTTTCTCTCTCACTAGGGTAGATTCGCCTTTAAGTGGGAGGTTGTTGGGGGTAAAGGCGCCTCCGCCGTGCCGCCCCGTGTATTACTACACTGACAGTACCCGCCACTGCACACTGCAGGTGGCGGGCGCCCATCACGTCACTTTATTCTTTATTCTTTTAGTGACAGTTTGAATAAAGGAAGGCCCGGTCACACATTGTGACCGTTGGAGTTCCCATTTCTTGTCTCTCTCTTTCTTGCTCTTGCTCTCCCGCCATAGCTCGCGTGCAAGCTTCGATCCTTCTCACCTTTCAAAGTCCACCTAAGAGTCCTAGACCTCCTACACCCTCTTTTTCCAAGCGGACTCAGGAAGCACTACAGCAGTCGTCAAAGGCGACTGCTCAAGCCCAATCTCTATCTCAATCTAAGCTTCCAAATGTCCAAGAGGTGGGACATGACACCCTCCATAGCTCTCAGCCCAAGGATATGTATGAGCAACCTAATGCGACTAGATCAACTCATGCTCGATCTACACAAATGAATGCTCAAACGGTAACAAAAGACACAACCACTTCCGATCGCCCTAGGGACTTGACACCGCAATCCACCAAGGGTAGCCAGTCCACGAGACTAGCCGCTACTACTTCCAATTAGGGATCACAGCGGTCACAACCCTTGGCCATGACAATGCCCCTTGTGGAATGTGTCCTTAGTAGTTTACCTGTGGGGGAGGTGTCACAGCCAACTTCCTTGACAACTCCAGCAAAGTGTCTAAAGCCTAGGCTGGAGGAGTTAAACACAAGGGAATTGGCTGAAGAGCTCGACTCTCCGGAAAGGGAGGCAGTTGTCCCCTCACAGCCTGGCGAGACTATTCAGCAAGCCACGGCTATGTCCCATAAGGACACACTAGAGAGAGAGAATGCTGAGGCCCAACCAAGCACATCAACAATTGACCTAGTCCAGGGTCCTAAGTCATTGAGAGATGCACCTTCACTGACCAAGAAAAAGAGGAGAAAATAGTGAAAACAACAGCAGTTACAGGTGGTTGTGGACCCCCAGAACATTGATACCAAGAGCACTGGAGAGCTGAGGAATAAAGCATCGAGTCCATCTACCAATGACCCCATTGATGCCTCTCCTAATGGCGGTGAAACCTCAGACACATCCATGTGCTCTGAAAAATCAAAGCAGTTGTTACCATCAACGACTGCTTGTAACACTCAATCCACAGACAACAGAACTCACATTAACCAATTAAGAGTGGATACAACGCTGTCACAACAGGGAGACAAATTTATACCAGTCACATCCAAGGAGAACCATGACACGATGACAAACCCTCAAGAGAAACATGAAAACCCCAAGAGCATAAGAAATCCTAGCATTGGCCAAACTTGCTCATCTAGGCCTAAGCCCCAGCTACGCTAAAGCCCAGGCAGCCCTGACCAACATCTCTGATGGTGTAGACAAGGTATCGTCCCTTTCCATACACCCCTCCCCTTCGCGTCATATGCGCTTGATAACCCACACTATAATCCCTTTCATGCAAATAGTTTTATCCTATATCAAGGCCTAATCCTTGGTTCGCATTTTGCAGGTCCCCCTATGTGGAAGACATGGAGCACCTAGGGAAGTTAAAATACTTGATTACCAAAAATACTTACAAGTATTCAATTAGATATTATGTAGTACCAAAATTCATGTTGTAACTACATTCGATTATGCAATTGATTATGCAAGTAGCATGCACATAATGTCTCCATAGTAAATGGCATACCAAACCAAATCCACTACACATAATGTACCAAACATGCATAATATTTACAAAAATGTAAAAGAAATGGCAGATAAAAAGTAGGGAATAAGATGATAATCTCGTCCCTTTCTTTATTGATCCATTCTCCTGCACAAAAGAAGTTTCTTTCCTTGCCTCACTAGAGAGGTCTTTTATCCTCTCTAGGGATTAATCAATGTCTTGCCCCTCTGTAGATGCTCTATAACATGTGCTATTGTGGCACTCCTTACTACTACAAGGCTCCTTGTGGCTATTGTGGCCCCTTCATTTGATATACCATTTCTTTGCAATAGCTTGGGGTGTGTCATCCTAGGTGCACATCAACATGTTGGTGCCCTTATCTTACGTGGCAAAGGCAAGGCTCACAAGATTCTTGAGTAAATGAAATCCTATTAGCTTCACACCTTTAGGAAGGCTAATAAAAGACTAGGTAAATTAGAGAGAAAAAGATATATATTGTGTATTAAACATCATAAAGTCTAGAGCAGGAAGAAGAGGAAGCTAGAAGAGCATCAAGCCAAGTAGCATCAGCCAAAAGATTGCATTTGTAGACACACTATATGTTTGAGTATTGAATGTCCAAACCATGTTAGGCCTTACAAAAATGTTTTTCATTTTATCATTATGCAAAAAAAAAACCATTTTACTTCAAGAGAGTAAAATAAAACTCCAACATCCCTCCAAATTTTCCATAAACAACCAAAGCCTGAGCAAACTAAACATGGACACAATTTTTTTACTATAGCAAACCATGCTTTCACCCTATATTATTGTTGTCACAAGAATGTTACTTGTTGGACCACCAATATAACTTTCTAAAGAATGCATTTTATCTACTACAATACATTGGACCTATAGAGATATTTTTGATCAATGGAAAAATCCCCATGTCCTCACTAAAAGCATTATTAAAAACATCTCCAAAGAACCATCTACTAGCATCACTATTAGCATTGGTATATAGCGATACTAATAGTGACGCTATAAGTGTCACTTATAATGATGGTTACAATAAAATTAGTGATTCTAATAGCAATCATTGCCTAGGGAGAGGGTTGGTAGGGGACTAAGAACGTTGGACTGAGAACCATATCTTGCCACGTAGGACTGAGAACCACAATCATGCCATTAAATTTAGAGAATACATTATTTGATAGATTGTAAACACTTTAACAAAAACAAATAACTTTCAATTAAATATTCCAACATGTATAAGTATAATGTGGATAGGGTAAAACTACAATAAGCCAAAGTGTCTATGAATGTCATTCATGTAAGTTGCATACAATTAATATAATAATCATAAGTAGTGATAGCACAAAAAAGAGAAAATGTGTAGACCATAAGGCCTTACTTGATGAAGGGGTAAGACGAAGCACATGGCAAAAAAATACAGGGGTGCTCCAAGTAGCCAAACTCTAGTGATCTACAAGATTTACTACAACTAGTCTTTTGCCTTCAATACTCATCTCAACACAATATACAAAAACAATTTACCTTCTCCTCCATGGTTCCATCCATCATCTTCAGTGGCTATTTTGGTTGGTAAAAACTTGGCACATCTTACACCATTCATGGGATTTTGAGTCATGTTAGCTAGTCATCCTTTGTGAACATGGTCCAAAGAGAGTGCATCACACACATTGGTGTGTGAATAGACTTAATTATTTGATTCATGTGCTCCTCTTTGGTGGACAGAACCCAAGGAGTATGTGATAGTTATACATGACCATTTGAGCTTATTTGTGGACAATATGTCTCCATCTTACCTAGCTCTTTCAAGTCCATCCTTGCCCCTAGAATATCTCTCTTTCCTATGATGTGGTCACACAAAAAGCTACAACATTCTTGGAAATGTGCATGGGATCCAAAGGACGATTGATTTTCATAAACATCCAATATAGTAACTCATAGAAAATAAAGAACCATCACATTCCACTTGGAAGTGACTCTTCATGGACCATCTTCCACTCATACTAGCTTTGTGCATTCATCCTTGCAAAAGGTCACCCAAAGAATCCTTCTCTCAAATCATGGCCCTATGGCAAGAACCCCACATGCCCCTAATAAACTATCTTCTTCTTCATCCCTAACCTTCAAGAGTCCACATCTGCACACGGGATATGCATGGTAACCTAAAGTGAATAGCCCTACAATAGATCCGTCTCTCTTCATAATCGTGACTCTTCATTATCTCTAGTTGACTATATTAGCGGGTTCTTCTTCCAAGTTAATTATCTCTTTTGTTGTAGAGGCCATCTCTTGTATTGATGAAGTTGTGGCTCCCTCCCTTGCATTAATCATTATCATTTTGACTACTCAAGGGTCCTTGAGGGCTTCCTTGATAATTGCTATAAGCACCCCACCAAAGATGCCTTTCCTATTATTACCTTTCCTCTAGCTACAACATGTATGGTTTCCCTAGTGTATGTGTTGAAATCATGTTTCTTAATATTTCCACTTGCAATATCTTCAAATAGGCCTAAGTTAATTGTGTTCATGGTGATGTTATGCTTTGTGCTCAAAACCAATATATTCAAATAGGCCTAAGTTAATTGTGTTCATGGCTGCTAGGGTTTGCCTCGATTTTTATGCCAACATTGCCCATTTTTTGTTTGGAAAATTTAAACCTTGCACCCACATCCAATTTTTTCCTAATGATCTTTTCTAGGCATTCTGATAGGTCCAATGCCCTTGCACAATGGGGGAATACACACAAAGATGGAGGCTGAAAACAGTTTTCCTCTTCTTAGTTATGTAAGCCAAAAGAACTCTAGTACATAGAAATAGAAGAACCCTATATATGGGTCTCAAACCAAACTCAACTAACTAAGGTGGCATACTAACTGAGCTATGAACTAGAGTAGATAAGGATAGCTGTCATGTAGCTATTATTCATGGGCGGTGTACCAACCGCATCTGCAACTGACAAGTCGATGACATAAATGCACAACGGTCACCCTCGCATATCACGAGTAGAGCTCGATATCTCAACACTCCCCCTCAAGCTCAATCCCAATTCCTGCACACCAAGCAGGTCTCTGAACTTGCGCAGCTTCTCTGCGCCCAATGCCTTCATAAATATGTCAGCTACCTGATCCTCTGTGCTGACATAAACTAGATCAATAAGACCTAGTAAAACCCTCTCCCGCACATAGTGATAATGCACCTCAATGTGCTTTGTTCTATCATGATAGACTGGGTTATTTGCCAAGTGTATACTACTCATGTTGTCACAATAAATGACAACTGGCCCATCTGTAGGCTGATGCATATCATAAAGTAGCTGATGCAACCAAGCTACCTCACATGCAGCCATTGCTGCACCCCTGTACTCAGCCTCTGTGCTTGACAAGGCAACTGTAGGCTGTTTCTTGCTGCTCCAAGTGACTGTAGCACTCCCAAAAGAGAACACATATCCACTGGTAGATCGTCTATCAGAAATACTACCAGCCCAATCAGCATCAGTGTATCCATGCAACTGTATCTGAACCCCAGTCTCATAAAATAGTCCATACTGCAATGTGGACTTCACATACCTGAGTATGCGTCTAGCCGCATCTAAATGCGGTTTCCTTGGAGCCTGCATAAACTGACTTACCAATCCAACAACATAGCTCAAATCTGGCCTGGTAATAGTCATATAAATCAAACTTCCTACTATGCGTCTGTACATAGTAGGGTCTTCCAAAAGCTCACCTGCATCTGCGCTCAGCTTTACATTCTGCTCCAAAGGAATTGAAATAGGCTTATAGCCTGTCATCCCATATTTGGACAGCATGTCCAATCCATACTGCCTCTACAAGAGCTGTGTCCCACTTGGTGATCTAATCACCTCAATGCCCAAGAATAATGCAACTCTCCCAAATCCTTCATCTCAAACTTCTGCTTCAATAGCATTTTCACATGAAGGATATCTTCATCACTGTCACCTGTCATAATCAAATCATCAACATAAATGACAAGTAGCATAATACCTTTCTCTGTTTTTCTCACATAAAGTGAGAAATCTGCCTTGGAAATTTGAAAGCCAATAGTGACAAGATACTGTCCTATCTTGTAAGACCATGCTCTAGGTGCTTGCTTCAAGCCATACAATGCTTTCTTCAACCTGCAAACAAACTCAGGATGAACAGCATGCACATAACCTGGTGGCTGCTCCATATATACCTCTTCTTGCAAATCACCATGCAAGAAGGCATTCTTTACATCCATCTGATGTAAAGACCATTCCTTTGATGCAGCCATAGCAATGACTGCTCTTACGGTTGCCATCCTTGCAACCGGACTGAATGTCTCTTCATAATCAATGCCATATGTTTGTGCATACCCCTTGACTACTAATCTTGCCTTGTATCTATTCACAGAACCATCTGCATTGTGCTTCACCTTATAAACCCACTTACAACCAATTGCATTCTTACCTTTAGCCAAAGGTACCAATTCTCGTGTAGCATTTGCTTCCAAGGCCTTCATCGAGTAAGAAATCATGATTTATTGAAGAATCATTGTGGAAAGGGAGATTACTCGGGTTTAAGGAGGTTTAAGATGTTGGTCTAGTTGCAATAGTACAATCTCTTTACATTGCAAAGGATTTGAAGCTTGCCCCCCCACAATACGCATCATGTATTATTGTCTAATTGTGAGCCTCCATAGATTCTCCTTTTCTTGGTTTAGTTGCTTTGCAGTCATGAATTTCATCTACTTATATGTATATTTTGTGCTTGTAGATATTCATGCTAAATGGGTTGGTGGAGAAAGTCTCAATGATGGAGCTTATTAAATGTGCATGAACATCTAGCTCTAAAGGGGAGTATGGATACTAATCATTTCAGCTTTTGAGTTGGACATAGAAATGTGTATTTGTTGAGTTTTTCTATGAGCTACTATGTTTTGATTCTTGCACAATAATTTTGATTTTTTTTTCAAGCGAGAAAAAGAATAGAAAAGATCCTCATTATATCTATGGCCTTGCATGAAGTTGAGATCCATGTACAATTTGATGATGGAATTGAAATTGAAGAATGATATATTATGCTTCTCCATTATGCTAGTTCTCTATTTTATTTGTAAATATTCCTCTTTTTCAAAGTTTAGTTTTCTAATGGTTATGTCTCTCTCTTTTTTTTAATGGTCACACACACACACACACACAGAAGCTTGCAAGTCTCTCATTCTCATTTTTCACAACTTGCTTTTTGTCTCTCTCTCATTTTGATCACAGTATTTTCTGCAATAGATCTGAGTTGATTTACAACATGAAAATGTCATGCTCTTAGCTTATGTGATGCTCCCAAGGCTTGGTATTTGATGCCCAGATACTTTGGGGATGTTTGCTCAATGTTTTGAGATGCTTTGGGACTTGTTTTGAGCTACCATAGCTTGATTTATGCAAGGATTTACTGCTATACATTGTTTGGGCAGCAAGGTTTTATCATGGACGGCTTATGCATAATGACTGATATTAACAATTGAGGTGCCCATTATGGGGTCTTGAAATGTATGAAACAAACTTATTTGTCTTATTTGTCTGAAAGGTGTGAATAGACGAGGTGTAACTAGCATAAAGAATGATAGTCTAATTGCATAAGAACATTGATAAAATCCCATTACTAATAGACATTCTATATGTTTCATACTGTAAACACAGAACCACATGACATCGACCCCCTCTAAGCCTTCTGCCACATATCTTATGCCTTAGTAGGTTTGAGGTCTTCTACATCCACATTATCATCCTCTTCATCTTCTTCATTGCTATCTTGTATAGTTCTAGATGCATGCTCTTCTTCTTCATAAGTGTCAAACCATTCTCCCTTGAATGACTCGATCCTTTTCCTTGCTATGGATATTTTTAAGCTTTGTTTCATCTAGCAGAAAGCGAGTATGTCGCATCATCATATGCATGCATCACAATATACATACTAAACCATCTCTTAGAGACTTTTTTGATAGTATTTTGTTGATTATCCAAGCTACTACTATGCACAAGTACCCAATCTCCTTCTTTTATAGCTCTCAGTGCCTTTTGCCATATGGGCCGCATGTGTCCTGCAATCAAAACGTCATTTACCCAAAAGATTGATTTCAAACTTGAAAGTGGAAGATTCATCTCTTCCAATCTAGTTAAGACCTTTTCACAATCAACAACATGATCTGCAAACAAATCTTCTACATCCTTGTTCATGAAATCCTCATCTTTACCCTCTTTTGCATAGCCTTTTGTCAGTACATCATCTAGAAAAAGCATAGTCAAATGAGATATTTAATCCTAAATACTTTGTTCATTGCATTCATCATGTGAGTAATAGAATTTGTTGCCCCACGTGGTAGAGTACACATGTACACTAACCCTAATGGTGTTTTCATGATGGTAAGATCCTTGCTTTCGATTACTAATTGGAATCGATCATATCTAGAACATAAGTATCCCAATGAGTATATCTCTTTCCTAGCAAAAGCCTTTGCAAACTCTTCAACAATAGGACATGTTCTTACATTCCTGATGGTCACTTTAATGGCCAATTGTATATGCTAAATGAATCTCAAAGTCTCATTTTTCCTGGGCATATAAACTACCTATTTGAGTAAGGAACTGATGAAGGCTCCAAGATCCCTATCATGATCTTATCATTTAATAAATCAATCAACATAGATATGTGCCTTTGGCACTCGAATTGGCCGCAAGTTCCATGGTACATGTGGAATAGTAAAAATGACCATTGGTGCAATAATACATAGATCCACATAGTCAATCTCACATGGTTGAAATGCAAAAGCCTTGCCATGCCTAGACAACATCTCGTCAAAACATTGCTTCTTTGCAATGTAGTAAAAGAAATCCATCACGTCCAATTTTTAGCTCTTTGAGAGAATCTCTAATAAACCTTGACCAATTTTCTTTGGATCCCTCAAATTAGAAGCCAACTCAATCATCTCCTCACACTGTTTGGAGCTAATGGCAGTGCAACAGGTTTTATCTTTTAATTCTTAGTCTTATACTTTGTATTGAACTTAGCTTTAGCCTTTTCATTTGAGCATAGACCTTCTTGGATCACAATATCTATTATCACATGTGGTAGATGTCAAATAACATGCTTGTATCATGCTATTTTTTTATTTTTGCTTAGATTTTAGCATAATTTAAAGTTTTAGCCAATGCATCCATATAAGGCAACTCATTATACATGCCAAATATACATTCATTAGCTTCCATTAATCCATTCTCTTTCGTATTCTTTTCAATCATGAAGACATATTACTTTGTAGCCTCATTCATAATCTCAAAAAAAAAAAACTAGTATAACTTAATTATTAATTTTATGGTGTTTTAATTAAAACATAAGTTTAAAATTCCTAAAATGATTATAATTAGTAAAAAAATCTTATTTAATACTTAAGATATTTATTAGATTATAATTTTAATTCCTTTTTATAGATTATAAAATTTAACTCTATAAAAAGTACATTTTCCTAATGCGTGTCGTTTTTGTTACGATTTGCTTGCATATATCATGTTAAATAATTAAATAGTTAAGAATTAGTATTTTTCTTTGCAAAGAAAAATCAAGTTATTTCTCTATATTTCATTAGGGTGTATTTATACATACAAAAACTAAAATATGTTAATACTTGGTTTATTTTCATGAATAAAAAATTAGAAAATTAGGTGCGTTCACATGCATAAAAACTGAAAGATGCTCATTAGAGTGCATTCATACACAATGGAATATTTGGTTTATTTCCATGAGAAAAAAATAAAAAATAAGATGCTTTCACATGCATGAAAAGTAAAATATGTGCAACCATATGAGATGAACTTCGTGATTAAGAAATCATGAAAAAAAATTATTTGTTGATTCCTTTAGAATTATTTTGAAAGGATTAATTGGTAGAAAAATTAGCGATTGATTGTGGGTGCCTTAAAGATGACATAATTACACTAGTCACATACGTGGCTTGAGCAATTGGGGACAGGAATGAGGCATGATGCCATTTCCAAGACCGCCTCGGTTAATCTTCGCCCAGAGTATTTGTACATTGCTTAATACAGTTGACCAACACTAGGTACGTTTTGGTCTTTCATATAGAAAGATTCACCCTTATGGGGGGCAGGTGAGAACTAGTGGGGCTTTGGTTTGAGTTTATAATCTCTGTCTTGGACCTAAGATAGGATTAGAAACCTCTACAATCCTAACATACTTTAGTGTTCGAAAACCTGGGATGAATAGAGTAAGGGTGGTAACTTGGTTTTGGATTGATTCGCTTTTAAATCGATTGTATATGTGAGAATAAAAATCAAGAATAGTTGTTTTCAAATGGATCGCTTAGTGTTTGTAAATTAAGGGCATGTTAATAAACCAAGTGCAAAAACTAATTAGGAAAGCTATTTTTATATGTCACAATAATGTGGTAGAATACCATGTTCAGAACACTAAAATGCACCTTGACATTATGAAAAGTAGATGCACAATTTTTTGACGGAATCGTTGTATAGTTGGGTGGACCTGGATGGCTTTTCCCAAGTAGGATAAGGATCGACAAGCATGACCTTCCTCTGAGTCAGTCCTAGAATTGGTTAAGCATCATTTTATGGGGGTTGATGTCACACTATGCCTTATAGGTAGAGGGGTTGATGCTTTGCTCCCCCTCGTTTCTCACTCTCATTGAACCAAGTGTAGTACTTGCCTACCTCAATCATGGATAATTCGAGAAATGCATTCATTTCAAGTTCAATGTTAGATTGCTACTAGAGACTGCACTTGTGTTTTTAGAAACTTGTAGGTCAATCCTCGTGGAATGATTCTAAATGCTTTGCATGCAAGGTAGACCTAGGAAATGCATAGTTATCTAAGCCTACACACTAAATTTAGCATAGATGGTGGTGACTAGGATTGGTCCTTAGATGCCTACCAAAACTACCCTCCCTAAGTCAAATTAGGGTTGCTATTTGTTTCAGGGGACCTTGATGTTTTAAAAAAGGATGGTCAATATTGAGCCTCTCATCCTAACAAAGTCTCCACAAATCATACTCTAAGTTGCTTATTCTAGTACTTTGAAAATATTTTAATTTGCAAGGCTTTAGACAGCCTGAAGTAGAGTAGGGGTGATAGATAAATTATGCTTGATGATATATTAATGAGGAGAAACTCTTTTTACAACCATGGCTATATTGTCAGCACATTGATAGAGGTACTATTCTCATAATTAGGATCTAGATCTAAGTCAAACAAGTGCTTGTGCCATTGTGGCTCGATTTGGGATTGTAGTAGCCCATTTTGACATTCATTTAGGCAACCCCATTAGTGACTGAAAATGATCAAAACAGCTTGGTTTTGGAAACTTAGATAGAGGTTTTGGATGCTCAAAGAGATTGAGCAACATTGAGGCCTTTTAAGCAAAGAGAAATCATGCGATTTGATTCCTTTGTCCATTAGAAAAGTGTATTGCCATGCAGGTTGAAGAGTACCCCTAGTCATCTTAAGCCAGTATATAAGGCCAGATTAGTTGTTAAGGATTTTCAACAAGAGAAGGGGTTGATTTTGATGAAATATAGATATCCTCATGCATATACTAGATTTTGATGAGATATACATCCTATACTTGATGGATATGAAAATGGATTTTCTTCAGGGGGACTTGCATGAGGATATCTATATGCAACAACCTAAGAGCTTTGAGGAAAAGGGCAGAGAACACCTAGTGTGCAAGTTGAGAAAGAGTCTTTATGGACTTAAGCATGCACCCACAAAATGGTATCATAAGTTTGATATCTTTATGCATCCACAAAGTTATTCCCATAGCAATATGGATCCATGTCTCTACATAAAGAAGGCTCATGATAAAAGTCTTATCATTTTATTGCTATATGTTGATGACATGCTAATTGTTGGAAGTGCTCATGATAAGATAGATGCTTTCAAGACTCAGTTCAAGAAGATCTTTGAGATGAAGGACATGGGCTATGCTTCTCACATATTGATATGTTTATTATACACAATTGCTCTAAGGGAGTCCTCTACTTATCATAGAAGGAGTATATTCAGAAAGTCCTTGAGTGGTTCCATATGCAAGTTGGTAAACCTATTGGTTGCCCATTATCTTCTCATGTGAAGGTCAACTAGGTAGATTGCCTCCAGTTAGATGGTGAGGAGGCCAAGATGGCAAGATCCCATATGCATCTGCAATGTGTAGCTTAATATATGCCATGATAACCACTAGACTTGACATAGCATTTGTAGGCAGAGTTGTGAATCATTATATAGCCACACCTGGGAAGCGACATAGACGTGTCGTAAAGTGTATCATGAGATACCTTAAGGGCACTACAAGTATGTATATTTTTTATGGTAGGTAGGATACTTGAGTATGGGTTACATAGACTTTAACTATGCAAGAGACGCAAACAGTAGGAAGTCCATCTTTGGCTATATCTTCACCTTTGCTAAAGATGATATTTCTTGGATGTCTAGGGTGCAAAAGTACATAGCTTTGTCTACTAGTGAGGCCACATATATCGTAGAGCCAAACTTACAAAAGAAGACCCTATGGTTAGGCTATTTGATTGCTAACCTTGTTATGGCTATGACGCCTACATTGCATTTGAACTCTATGAGTGCCATTCAATTGACATGTAAACTAGTCTTTCATGCAAAGGCCAAGAACATTGAGGTTTGCCATCACTTTCTTAGAGAGAGTTGATTGAGGACAAGCAAATAGAGCTTGTTAAGATCTCAATTGATGAGAATCATGTAGATCTATTTACTAAAAGTCTCCCATTGGAGCTATATGTCTTAGGAAGATGATGGGTATAGAATGAGATGACATCTATTCCTCATCCTATTATACTTATATATACACATTATAATTTGTCACTTTTGTTTTATTTTCTCTATACTCAAGCACATTCACCTTTGAGGGGGAGGTTGTTGGGGGTTAAAGGCCATCTATGTTCAACCATCTACATTTACTTGTACTTATTGCCCTAGTACACCCGTACATTGCAGGTGGTAGCCATCCATCAGTGTCACTTTATTCTTTATTCTTTACATGACATTAGAATAAGGGAAGGCGGGCCACATATTGTGACTATTAGAGTTACAACATTCCATCTTGCTCTCTCTTGCTTGAATGTCCATAGCTCTTGCTTCTTTCTTGCTTCCACTTATACTTCCACTCGCCCCACCTTTCAACGGTCACTATTGCACAAGCAATCAAAGACTCAATGTGGGAAAGCATCACACTTGGTTCAATGAGAGAAATGAGGGGGAGTTGAGCATCAACCCCCCTACTTGTAAGATGTAGTCTTACAACGATCCGTTAAGATGATGCTAAGTTGGTTCTAGGACTCAATTCTAGGATGGTCATGATTCATGGCCCTTTTTCTAAATTTTTATGAGAGAAGGCACCTAGCTAATCAGTACACCTAGCCATATGATAGTCTTGTTGGAAAGATTTTCAACCCACTTTCCATATTTAAACAATGTATATTTTAGTTTTTTAAATAGGCATGATGCTCAATATAGCTTCCTTAATTATCTTAGTACATGGTTCTTATGTATAGACATGTAAACATTAATTTGAAAAAAGAATATATTTATATTGTTGTAATAATAAAATCTATTTCAAAGAGAAAAATGAACCTAAAACCCTAAGTTGCCACCTTGCCTTGCTTATCTTGGGGTCTTTGACACTAAACCACGTCATATATCATCTAACCACAGCCATGTTCATTTACGACCAACATAAGGGAGAACCTTCCTATACAGATAACCTTACATGCCTATGTGGTGGTTGGTCGCCATAATAAATTTTATTTTACAGTGATGCCGCCCTGGGAAAAGCATGACACCCTAATCTCATTCGGTTGTGAAAGGCATGGACACCATTAATATCATTTGCAAGAATCTTTTTTGTGACACATTTAAATTTGTTAAACATTGTGATGAGTGCCAACATACAAAATTCGAAAGGACAAAATAGATTTGACACCTATAATAGCCCATCAACCCTTTGAAAAATGGGACATTGATATCATAAGACCCATAAGCCCTATAGCCCAATACTCGCCAAGTGAAGTACATCATTGTGGCATGATTGACTATCTAACAAAATGAGCCAAAGTGAGGGCCATATGAAAGAATGATGCAAGGAAAACAACCAAGTTTCTTTGGGAACAACGATATTCAATTGCACCATTGAAATTATGAGTAGTCAAGGTACACTCTTCAATAATGAGGTAATGGGAGCGAGATTTTAAGCCCACAAAAGAGCCAAAAATGTGCCAAATTTTGTTAATTTGAGTTAGAAATAGAAGCTCGCTAGAAGCAACGAATGCAAACCTAATGATTTTAAGCAGCTATGGTAGGTGGGATTTAAAAGTGCCTTTGAAGACAGACCTTGTAGTAGTCTTAGATTTTTAGTAAATTTTCCAGGTGCCTAAAGGGAGTGGAACAAGTTCCAGGCGGTGTGGGACTCGAAGATTGTCATGTAGAAAATGGACATGCAAGATGGCTCTACCTGAGCAAGAAGGGTTAGAAAGAAGTGTAAAGAGGCTTAAAGGGGAAGAGGTTGTGACATTGGGGCCTCCCTAGTGCCCAAATTTTCACACGACCTGGGGGGGGGGGGGGGGGGGGGGGGGGGGGGGGTTATTGCGAAAAAAAAAAACATGATGTCCTCCTACAAGATGCCATTTTTGAGGGGGGGGACTACAAAGCTGAAGAACAAGCATATTAATTGACTACATCATTATTCTCCAGCATTTTTTCACTTCCAATCGCTGCCTCTACTCTTTCAAATGATGGACTGATCAAGGAGATCCAAAATCAGTCTTTCTCTCTTCTCCATCTCTTCTATTGTGGGCTATTCATATGTGAATTATTGTGAGAAGATCGGCATGGATATCGATTGTCTGCGGCTTGAATTGGATTGATGTGGGACCATGCTGATGCTGAGTAGTGATGAGACCAACATTGCTTAGAGACCAATGTCGGGTTCAATTGCTGTCCCCTTAAAATCAATTCTTGAGATCAAAACATGAAAAAAGGCGATAAGTCTCTTTCTAAATTAAGATTTGGATTCTTTTCGACATTTCATGGTACAAATCATGTTCATATGTGATGAGAATTTGTTTGATGCTTGGTTCTAATGTATTTGAGGGCTAAAAACCATAAAATGCAAAACCTATCTCTGTTCTTGTGAGTTGTTAATTTTAAATCCCCAAAATGCGTGTTTTAAGGGGGAAAATAATGTTTTTTTTGTTTTAGGTAAGCAAACCATGTTTATATGCAATGATATTAAATGTGATGATGGAGCACAATTCAAATCAATTTCTTGAATATGAAAAATAAAAAAATATTGCATTTTACATACAGAAAATAAGAAAAAAACCTAAAAAATAGGGTTTTGGGACAAAGAAAATAGGAGAAACTTAGTTTTTGTTTGCAAAAAATTATGGAAAATTAGGATTATGTTTGTGCAAGTATAATGGAGGTAATTCATGAGGATTTGCCTCGATTTATTTCCATTTTATGTTTTAATGTTTATTTATTACTCATATTATAAAGAAACATACATGAAAATACCTCTTAACCTACCCATTGTTTTCATATAGGTTCAAAAGCTAATTCTTTAATTACACTTTTTATATAGGTTTCAATCTTATTTAAGTATTAAGAGGTACAATGGCATGGAGTAGTCTAGCACTACCTTATCATTGCAGCAAAGTCATTAGTAAAGGAAAATCATGGAAAGAATGTTTGAGCACATTCACAATGCTGATTTTGTTTAAGTAAAATGTTTATGCACTCAAAGTCATTGACTTTGCATTGCATTGCATGGACATGATATAAAGAGAACTATCTCTTGGATGCATAACACTTGGTTTGAAACTATTGACCCATGATGAGTGTAAGGCTCTCGATGTTGTAGGTTTACTATAATCATTTCCTTGGGGATTGATTTAGTGAGGAGTATACTATCTCCTGGAACGAATATCGTGAAGATTGGACTTTGTGCGTATATGTTATATGTTAATACGATGCATCTTGGGGCCAATACCTGGGGTGTAGGAGAGCCATAGTGGGGCCACAACAATAAGCTGGGGGTGCTCCCTTTGTGTGTGTTATGAGGTGCTCACCACCTATATGTTTGGGTACTCCCTTTGCTTAGATCGGGAAGGATATCATGTTGGACTACAATCTAGAGATTATATCTACAAATGTGTTCTTTTGATAAATCAATACGTAGTGTTTATACACTCTTGGTTGCAATGCTATGGGGTTGTTTGGGTGAGTATAAGAGGTCCCGACTAGAGCCCTAGAGCCAGTGGGAAGCCCAATTTTGGTCCCGGTGCATAACAGCACATTTGTCGTGCACTTTCCTAGTCATTCACAAAAAATAGTCATACTATCCCATGCTAACAGGCAAGTTGAATGGACAAACAAAGTCCTTATTAATGTGTTGACAAAGATAGTTTGAGTGTCTCAAAGTGACTGGGTCAACAAATTAATGGCAACATTGTGGATGTATTGGATGGCCTATAAATTAGCCATAGGAAAAACTCCCTTCAAATTGACTTCAAATAGACAATCCTATTGATCGAGTTCTTTGTTCCTAGTTTATGAATTGTTATAGAAGAGCATTGGGAGGGGCACAAGCTTGGACAAAGTATCTGGTTAAACTAGGACATCTTTCAAAAACTTGACTTATAACCACGCATGCACTAATCTACAAAAGTAAGGGAAACATAGTTTGAGAAACATGTTAAATAAAGGGACTTCTGAAAGGGGGACCTTATGTTGTTATATTCCGTCAAAGACCAAAAGGAAGTTGAGAGGACTTGGACCCTTTTGAGTATGTAAATCAACAGAACCAACAATGTAGAGTTGGAAATGTTATAGGGTGAAGGGATTAGGTTCTTTAATGGAAGCCGCATCAAGAAATACTACTCACCAGCTCATCCAGTGCATGAGCTACCAATGTTACTACTAGCCATTGTCATGCATGCTATGAGCATCACAAATGTTGACCCTACAAGATGATAAACCAATATCACTTGCCTATCTGAGAGATAAGATCACAATGAAGAATGAGCACACATGATGCCTTGATCGCTGAAGGAGCAAACCATAATATCCTTACATATGAAGATTGGACAATGATAGGACAATTGCAACTGATCCCAACAATAGCTAGAATCAACTCATATGGGACCATGCCTTATACATTACTAGGGAAATGTGAAGCCATGTTGACCATTGTGAATGAAAGCCGCCCCATAATTTTTTATGTGCTTCCATACATAGAGGGAGTCGGAAGGGAAACACTATTCAGAGAAAAACAATAAACCAAATGCAACATCGACTATGACATCCAATGCATACACCTACCCTTGACCAACGTAAAAATAATAATGAAAAAAAAAGACCAAGTAGCGAAAGAAAAATTAACACAAGAGCAATGGACTTCCAAAGCTAAATGTGTAAACATTAAAGCTAACATGTTAGCAAGTCACCAATCAAGGCTATTATCCATAGAATAAGACCTAGAAGCCAAAACTATAGGCAAAGGGATAGTGCCAAATTGTGATGGGTTCCGAAGACCCTGTTGTATGATCAAGACTATTGCATAGGTAATAGATGGATCTAGCTACCAAGAATTACAATATCCAACTCACAACATGAAACCAAATGTGAATCTACGAGTAATGAATCATGTGCTCCCCTATCACGATACATGAATAAATGTGCCACCAAGCTCATCACAAGCTACAAGAGCCTCAACTTCAGACCATAAGAAAGTGCCCTCACCATGACCAACCAAGCCAATAAGGACTAATAAACCATGGGCACCCCCATCTATCGCTACTCAAGTTTTGAATAACCAAAGATGGGAACCAACAAAGACATTAGTAAAGTGTAACTTCATCAACGAGCTAGGCCAAGAACAATGACAAGATCACTAAGGAACCATGTCCATGTACAAGTACCTTTGGTTCTTGTCAATTCTCAACTACAATTTCCCATGCTCTAGATCCACATCTTCTGACATGGTATCAGAGCACAGCTGAGCATTGTACAACTCCATTTCGCTCTTATCTAGCTCAACTACTGAATATGACCCCACCTACATTGCTTCAACATCATTTTGAGTGCTTGCTCTAACTCAAAATCAACTATTATAAGACCACATAATGTTACACCCATGCTTAGATCATGTTTTAGGTGAGGAAGAGCTTCATGTCACCAATCCAATAGGTTCAATAGATTTTTTCATCGATATCTTTACCTATATCACCCATATTTGCATAATATCATATGACATGGATCACCATGCATCACTATCATACAATTCTCACTCATATAATTAGTTATTGCAGAGAAAGCCGCTTGTAAATAAATAAACCCATATGATTTTATTTAAAAATATTTTTTCTTTCACAAATTATTGATTCATTTTTGTATTTGTTTATTTATTTGTTAAAAAGCACAATGGAATGCTCTCAATCCCACCATCTAAACCTATGTAATGCTAGGAAGCCTTGCAAAATTTTCGAGCATGGGGAAGGGGACTACAATAAGATAAGTGGAAATTTGGGTGGGGGCTAGGACAAGCTAAGTGGAAATTTCAAACCAAACAATTTATGCACATTAGAAATGTTGAAAAGGTACTAGCACCCCTTAAATAGGTTAATTTAAATCATTGCAAACTTTTTGCCTTTAAGGAAAATGTTACATCTCTCATTACAACATTCTTCTACCCACATTATTAGAACATTCTTGTGTGTAGAAACATGGAGAAAATGGCCAAAATTAGTGATAAGGTCATTTGCAAAAGGCAAGGCAATCCCCATATTCCTTTCATGAATAGGCAAAGTACAACATGAATGAGAACATACTATAAAGAATGGAAACTTAAGACACATCTAGAACTTGAGCTAGATTATAGTAGTACAACCAAAAGCTAAGGAGCTAGGGAATAGTGCTCTATCAAAAAACATATTGAGAAATTTAAAGGTAAAATGGGCCACCCAAAGTACATGGAGTTCATGACCAATTATGATCATAATAGAAGAATCAATAAGATCAGTATGAAGAAAATGAAGGCTTGCACTATATAGAGGTGCCATAAGCAGCACATATGTGGTGTAGAGTGTTGAGATATCGAGCTCCACTCGTGATATGCCAGGGTGACCGTTGTGCATTTATGTCACTGACTTGTCAGTTTGCAGATGCGGTTGGTACACCGCCCATGAATAATAGCTACATGACAGCTATCCTTATCTACTCTAGTTCGTGGCTCAGTTAGTATGCCACCTTAGTTAGTTGAGTTTGGTTTGAGACCCATATATAGGGTTCTTCTATTTCTATGTACTAGAGTTCTTTTGGCTTACACAACTAAGAAGAGGAAAACTGTTTTCAGCCTCCATCTTTGTGTGTATTCCCCCATTGTGCAAGCAAGAAAGCTACAAGTGAGACTTCTTCCTTCTCTCCCATAATCTTGACATGGTATCAAAGCCTTGTTCGTGGTAAGGAGCTCAAGAAAGCAAACCAAGTTCGCAGTGTTCTGGTAAGAGGAGCAGTGTTGCTTTCATTTTCTGTTTTGGGAGCAAATCTCTGCAGGTAGCACAGCCGGAAATTGCAAGAGTGCATTGTCTCAGGTTGAGACGCCCTTCGCGGTGAAGCAAGAGGGTAGTATATGCTGCAGGTAAGGGCTTTAGCCCTTGGTAACCCTGTTTTTTTTATTTGAGGCCATTTTGGGGCCTGTTTTGGAGGCGGAAGTTTTCTGCACGCACTCAGGAAAAGACCCTATTTTATGCTGTGCGACCACTTTTCTACAGGTCGGTGAAAAGTTACCACAGAAATTGCATCGTATGCTTGTGTGCAAAGACATTGGGAGTTACAGAATCATCCTTGTTGCCTATCAATGAAAAATCATCACTATGAAGTGACTGTGTGGTCAAATACCACTTTCGTCAGTTTTGCAGATTAGCCCTTGTGAGGCTAAAGCTGTGTTCTTTACAGTGACAGAATTTCTTGCAGTGTTCTATAATGGCGTCTGATTCTCTCTCACAGATTGTCACTGAAAAGCTTGACAAGAATAACTTCCAAGCATGGAAGTTTAGAATGACGAATTTCCTTATGGGAAAAGGATATTGGGAATTTGTTGCAGGAAATGAAGAAGAACCAGTTCTTCCTGATGTTCCCAATCAACAGCAAATGCAGGCATTTAAAGCATGGCATGAGAGAGCCATGAAAGTTATGTACTGGTTGTCTATCAGTATTTCAGACTCTATGATTGTGCATATTCAGGATGCAAGTACGCCAAAGGAGGCATGCGATACTTTGTCAAAAATGTATAGCACAAATACGCAAGCCAGAAAAATGCAGCTCAAGCAAGAGTTGCATAATGTGCAAAGAGAAAATATGAGCATCAATGACTACCACATAAAGGTGAAGAAGATTGCAGATGCACTTACTTCCATTGGGTCGCCAGTGAAAGATGATGATTTAGTTTCTGTGACCTTGAATGGTCTAGGAAAGGATTATGCACAGTTCCGAACATCCATTTCCGTCCGTGAAAGATTTCCTGATTTTGAGGAGTTGGTTGCTCTTCTAATTTCTGAGGAGCAGAGAAATGGTGGTGCATCTTCTTCAGGAGGAACTTCAAAAGAAGCTGTCTTGTACTCAAATGCTGGAAGAGGTAGAGGCAGAGGTAGAGGAGGCCGATCTGGAGGCCGTGGTAGAAATCAGAATATGCAGCAAACTCAAGAAAACCATTCCTATGGAGGAGGACGTGGTAACTCTAGAGGCAAGGGGAGCCAAAGAGGTCGTGGTGGATGGCAAAGAGGCCAAAATGCAAACAGCAATGTTGAATGCTACTACTGTGGTAAAATGGGTCATATGGCTAAGGACTGCTATAAAAAGCAGAATGACATCATGAATGGTAAATTGCAACAAGGGAATTATGCATCTTCTAGTAGACAGGGTAATGACAGAAATGAGCATTTGTTTATGGTGCAGCACATGAACAATTCTGTGACAAGTGCAGAAGAAAGCAATGATGCATGGTATGTTGACTCAGGTGCATCAAACCACATGACAGGTCATGCAGAATGGATGGAGGATACAAGGAAAATGAAAAAACCAGGATTTGTGGAGACTGGTGATGATACTGCACATCCTATTGTGCAGATTGGAAAATTTCCTTTGTCTATGCAGAATGGGAAAAAGAAATACCTATCCGATGTATTTCATGTCCCGAATATCACCAAAAATCTAGTTTTTGTTGGTCAAATGGTTGAACAGGGCTTGCAGGTCAGATTTAATCCTCATGGATGCTTTGTTGAGGATATGAAAAATAAAGGTCGCTTGATAGCAAAAGGAAAGAAGAAGGGCAGAATGTTTACATTGGATGCAGACATGTCTGAATTGAGTACAGCAATGTTTGCACATGGGACCGGTGTAGTTGCAGATATTGATATCTGGCATAAACGCATTGGTTATGTTAATGTACAGCGACTTAAATCAATGCAGGCCCAAAATATTGTTGCAGGATTGCCTAAATTCAAGGTTGCAGAAATGCATAAGGTATGTGAAGCCTGCCAATTTGGAAAACAGGCAAGGAAACCATTGGAATTAATCCACTCTAATGTGTGGACTACTAAAGTTGCATCTCTTGGAGGCTATCATTATTTTGTCACTTTTATTGAGGACTATAGCAGAAAAGTTTTGGTGTATTTTATGAAAAAGAAAAGTGAAGTTTTTGGGCATTTCAAAACTCTTAAAGCTATGGTTGAAAAAGAAACAGGCCTGCAAATAAAATGCCTAAGGTCAGATGGAGGGGGAGAGTACCTCTCAAATGAGTTGGCAAGGTTCCTGCAGGAGCATGGCATAAAGCAGCAATATTCGTGCAGTCATACCCCACAACAAAATGGAATTGCAGAAAGGAAAAACAGGCATATTGGAGAGGTATCTCGTGCCATGCTCAACGAAAAAGACTTGCCAGTTTTTTACTGGGCTGAAGCAGTTGCTACGACAGTCTATATAATGAACAAGACTCCCACTACAGCAATACATGGGATGACTCCAGAGGAGAGGTATACTGGTAGGAAACCAAATATTTCTCATTTGAAAATTTTTTGTTGCATTGCCTATGTACATGTGCCAGATGAGTTGAGATCCAAGTTGGATCCAAAAGCTGAGAAGTGCATCTTTATTGGTTACTCTCTGCAGCAAAAAGGGTATAGATGCTATAACACTTCTAGTCGTAAGTTTACACTGAGCAAAGATGTTGTTTTTTATGAGATGAGTAGCTGGTATAAACCAGTAAATGTGTTGATAATGTAGATGCACAAAATGGTAATGCTGCACAGAATTCACAGTAGCAGTCACAAAATATTAGTGGACCTGGAGCGTCCTCTACTAGTGGTTCACATTCTTCGCCATGGACAGGCAGATTGAGATCAGGAGAATCTTCTCAAAGCAATGCAGATAGTGGTATGCAGGTATCACGAAAAGAAAAAGAGAAGGTAGATCAGCCCATGTTTGATGTGAATGCAGGTCACTCTTATGTGGATGGTGAATGCAGTGGCTCAGAACAGAGCATTGATGATGAGTTGGGTATTTCTTCTATTGTTACACCTAGAGTAAGGAAGACTAGGGATGTTTTGAGAGCACCTGGGAGTGAACCTACTTTGCGCAGATCTACTAGAGCTAAGTATTGTTGAGATATTGAGCTCCACTCGTGATATGCAAGGGTGACCGTTGTGCATTTATGTCACCGACTTGTCAGTTGCAGATGCGGTTGGTACACCACCCATGAATAATAGCTACATGATAGCCATCCTTATCTACTCTAGTTCGTGGCTCAATTAGTATGCCACCTTAGTTAGTTGAGTTTGGTTTGAGACCCATATATAGGGTTCTTCTATTTCCTTATACTAGAGTTCTTTTGGCTTACACAACTAAAAAGAGGAAAACAGTTTTCAGCCTCCACCTGTGTGTGTATTCACCCATTGTGCAAGCAAGAAAGCTACAAGTGAGACTCCGTCCTTCTCTCCCACAAACTTAACATGGTATCAGAGCCTTGTTCGTGGTAAGGAGCTCAAGAAAGCAAGCCAAGCTCGCGGTGTTCTGGTAAGAGGAGCAGTGTTGCTTTTATTTTTCTGTTTTGGGAGCAGATCTCTACAGGTAGCACAGCCGGAAATTGCAAGAGTACATTGTCTCAGGTTGAGACGCCCTTCGTGGTGAAGCAAGAGGGTAGTATATGCTACGGGGAAGGGGTTTAGCCCTTGGTGATCCTTTTTTTTTATTTGAGGCCATTTCGGGGCCAGTTTTGGAGGCGGAAGTTTTCTGCACGCACTCAGGAAAAGGCCCAGTTTTATGTTGTGCGACCATTGTTCTACAGATCGGTGAAAAGTTACTGTAGAAATTGCATCGTATGCCTGTGCCCAGAGACATTAGGAGTTACAAAATCATCCTTGTTGCTTGTTGATGCAAAATCGTCACTAGGAAGTGACTGTGTGGTCAAATACCACTTTTGCCAGTTTTGCAGATTTGCCCTTGTGAAACTGAAGCTGTGTTTTTTGCAGTGACAGAATTTTTTGCAGTGTTCTGTAATGGCGTCTGATTCTCTTTCACAAATTGTCACTGAAAAGCTTAACAAGAACAACTTCCAAGTATGGAAGTCTAGAATGACGAATTTCCTTATGGAAAAAGGATATTGGGAATTTGTTGCAAGAAATGAAGAAGAACCAGTTCTTCCTGATGTTCCCAATCAACAGCAAATGCAGGCATTCAAAGCATGGCATGAGAGAGCCAGGAAAGTTATGTACTCGTTGTCTATCAGTATTTCAGACTCTATGATTGTGCATATTCAGGATGCAAGTACGCCAAAGGAGGCATGGGATACTTTGTCAAAAATGTATAGCACAAATACGCAAGCCAGAAAAATGCAGCTCAAGCAAGAGTTACATAATGTGCAAAGAGAAAATATGAGCATCAATGACTACCACATAAAGGTGAAGAAGATTGCAGATGCACTTACTTCCATTGGGTCGCCAGTGAAAGATGATGATTTAGTTTCTGTGACCTTGAATGGTCTAGGAAAGGATTATGCACAGTTCCGAACATCCATTTCCGTCCGTGAAAGATTTCCTGATTTTGAGGAATTGATTGCTCTTCTAATTTCTGAGGAGCAGAGAAATGGTGGTGCATCTTCTTCAGGAGGAACTTCAAAAGAAGCTGTCTTCTACTCAAATGCTGGAAGAGGTAGAGGCAGAGGTAGAGGAGGCCGATTTGGAGACCGTGGTAGAAATCAGAATATGCAGCAAACTAAACAGTAATGTTGAATGCTACTACTGTCGTAAAATGGGTCATATGGCTAAAGACTGCTATAAAAAGCAGAATGACGTCATGAATGGAAAATTACAACAAGGGAATTATGCATCTTCTAGTAGACAGGGTGATGACAGAAATGAGCATTTGTTTATGGTGCAGCACATGAACAATTCTGTGACAAGTGCAGAAGAAAGCAACGATGTGTGGTATGTTGACTCAGGTGCATCAAACCACATGACAGGTCATGCAGAATGGATGGAGGATGTAAGGAAAATGGAAAAACCAGGATTTGTGGAGACTGGTGATGATATTGCACATCCTATTGTGTAGATTGGAAAATTTTATTTGTCTATGCAGGATGGGAAAAAGAAATACCTGTTCGATGTATTTCATATCCCGAATATCACTAAGAATCTGGTTTCTGTTGGTCAAATGGTTGAGCAGGGCTTGTAGGTCAGATTTAATCCTCATGGATGCTTTGTTGAGGATATGAAAAATAAAGGTCGCTTGATAGCAAAAGGAAATAAGAAGGGTAGAATGTTTACGTTGGATGCAGACATACCTGAATTGAGTGTAGCAATGTTTGCATATGGGACCAGTGTAGTTGCAGATATTGATATCTAGCATAAACTCATTGGTTATGTTAATGTACAGCGGCTTAAATCAATGCAGGCCCAAAATATTGTTGCAGTATTGCCTAAATTCAAGGTTGCAGAAATGCATAAGGTATGTGAAGCCTGTCAATTTGGAAAACAGGCAAGCAAAACCATTTCCTAGACATGTTCAAGAGAGTGAGAAGCCATTGGAATTAATCCACTCTGATGTGTGGACTACTAAAGCTGCATCTCTTGGAGGCTGTCAATATTTTGTCACTTTTATTGATGACTATAGCAGAAAAGTTTTGGTGTATTTTATGAAAAAGAAAAGTGAAGTTTTTGGGCATTTCAAAACTCTTAAAGCTATGGTTGAAAAAGAAACAGGCCTGCAAATAAAATGCTTAAGGTCAGATGGAGGGGGAGAGTACCTCTCAAATGAGTTTGCAAGGTTCCTGCAGGAGCATAGCATAAAGCAGCAATATTCGTGCAATCATACCCCACAACAAAATGGAATTGCAGAAAGAAAAAACAAGCATATTGGAGAGGTATCTCGTGCCATGCTCAACGAAAAAGACTTGCCAGTTTTTTACTGGGCTAAAGCAGTTGCTACAGCAGTCTAGATAATCAATAGGACTCCCACTACAGCAATACATGGGATGACTCCAGAGGAGAGGTATACTGGTAGGAAACCAAATATTTCTCATTTGAAAATTTTTTGTTGCATTGCCTATGTACATGTGCCAGATGAGTTGAGATCCAAGTTGGATCCAAAAGCTGAGAAGTGCATCTTTATTGGTTACTCTCTGCAACAAAAAGGATATAGATGCTATAACCCTTCTAGTCGTAAGTTTACACTGAGCAGAGATGTTGTTTTTTATGAGATGAGTAGCTGGTATAAACCAGTAAATGTGTTGATAATGTAGATGCACAAAATGGTAATGCTGCACAGAATTCACAGTAGCAGTCACAAAATATTAGTGGACTTGGAGCGTCCTCTAGCAGTGGTTCACATTCTTCGCCATGGACAGGCAGATTGAGATCAGGAGAATCTTCTCAAAGCAATGCAGATAGTGGTATGCAGGTATCACGAAAAGGAAAAGAGAAGGTTGATCAGCCCATGTTTGATGTGAATGCATGTCACTCTTATGTGGATGGTGAATCCAATGGCTCAGAACAGAGCATTGATGATGAGTTGGGTATTCCTTCTATTGTTACACCTGGAGTAAGAAAGACCATGGATGTTTTGAGAGCACCTGGGAGTGAACCTATTTTGTGCAGGTCTATGAGAGCTAGGTATCCTGTGGATAGGCTGAAATATGATGGATTTACAACTATTCACTATGCATATATGGTCAAAGGGATACAGGAACCAGAACCCACTTCTTTTGAGCAAGCCATGGAAAAAGAAAAATGGGAGAAAGCCATGGATGAAGAAACGGATGCCTTGGAAGCAAATGCTACATGGGAATTGGTACCTTTGCCTAAAGGTAAGAATGCAATTGGCTGTAAGTGGGTTTATAAGGTGAAGCACAATGCAGATGGTTCTGTGAACAAATACAAGCCAAGATTAGTAGTCAAGGGGTACGCATAAACATATGGCATTGACTATGAAGAAACATTCAGTCCGGTTGCAAGGATGGCAACCGTAAGAGTACTCATTGCTATGGCTACATCAAAGGGATGGTCTTTACATCAGATGGATGTAAAGAATGCCTTCTTCCATGGTGATTTGCAAGAAGAGGTCTATATGGAGCAGCCACCAGGTTATGTGCATGCTGTTCATCATGAGTTTGTTTGCAGGTTGAAGAAAGCCTTGTATGGCTTGAAGCAAGCACCTAGAGCATGGTCTGACAAGATAGGACAGTATCTTGTCACTATTGGCTTTCAGATTTCCAAGGCAAATTTCTCACTTTATGTAAGAAAAATAGAGAAATCTATTATGCTACTTGTCATTTATGTTGATGATTTGATTATGATAGGTGACAGTGATGAAGATATCCTTCGTGTGAAATGCTATTGAAGCAGAAGTTTGAGATGAAGGATTTGGGAGAGCTGCGTTAGTTCTTGGGCATTGAGGTGATTAAATCACCAAGTGGGATACAGCTCTTGCAGAGGCAGTATGGATTGGACATGCTATCCAAATATGGGATGATAGGCTGTAAGCCTATTTCAGTTCCTTTGGAGCAGAATGTGAAGCTGAGCACAGATGCAGGTGAGCTTCTGGAAGACCCTACTATGTACAGACGCATAGTAGGAAGCTTGATTTATATGACTATTACCAGGCTAGATTTGAGCTATGTTGTTGGATTGGTAAGTCAGTTTATGCAGGCTCCAAGGAAACCGCATTTGGATGCGGCTAGACGCATACTCAGGTATGTGAAGTCCACATTGCAGTATGGACTATTTTATGAGACTAGGATTCAAATACAGTTACATGGATACACTGATGCTGATTGGGCTGGTAGCATTTCAAATAGACGATCTACCAGTGGATGTGTTCTCTTTTGGGAGTGCTGCAGTCACTTGGAGCAGCAAGAAACAGCCTACAGTTGCCTTGTCCAGCACAGAGGCTGAGTACAGGGGTGCAACAATGGCTGCATGTGAGGTAGCTTGGTTGCATCAGCTACTTTATGATATGCATCAGCCTACAGATGGGCCACTTGTCATTTATTGTGACAACATGAGCAGTATACACTTGGCAAATAACCCAGTCTATCATGCTAGAACAAAGCACATTGAGGTGCATTATCACTATGTGCGGGAGAGGGTTTTACTAGGTCTTATTGATCTAGTTTATGTCAGCACAGAGGATCAGGTAGCTGACATATTTACGAAGGCATTGGGCACAGAGAAGCTGTGCAAGTTCAGAGACTTGCTTGGTGTGCAGGAATTGGGATTGAGCTCAAGGGGGAGTGTTGAGATATCGAGCTCCACTCGTGATATGCCAGGGTGACCGTTGTGCATTTATATCACCGACTTGTCAGTTTTGCAAATGCGGTTGGTACACCACCCATGAATAATAGCTACATGATAGCTATCCTTATCTACTCTAGTTTGTGGCTCAGTAGTATGCCACCTTAGTTAGTTGAGTTTGGTTTGAGACCCATATATAGGGTTCTTCTATTTCCTTGTACTAGAGTTCTTTTGGCTAACACAACTAAGAGGAGGAAAACTGTTTTCAGCCTCCACCTGTGTGTGTATTCACCCATTGTGCAAGCAAGAAAGCTACAAGTGAGACTCCTTCCTTCTCTCCCACAATCTTGACAGGTATCCTGTGGATAGGCTGAAATATGATGGATTTACAGCCATTCACTATGCATATATGCTCAAAGTGATACAGGAGTTTGATATGTGTGAGGCATACAATGTAGCCTTCAAAAATTAATAGACTGGGGTAATGCTTCAACCCACTCTTGAACAACAGGGAAAAGGGGAGGTATCTCTAGCTTTTCAGGTGTCAAACACAATAAGAAAGCAAGGGTTAACTAGGATAGTCAAGCAATCACTTTGGACTAGAACTATCATTATCGAGTGTTACTAGATAGATCTTTCAATATCAAGTAAACCCACTCTAGATTGGAACTATCAATATCAAGTATTGCCTTGGATAGATGTTTGATACCGAGCAAATTCACTCTGGACTAGAACTATTGGTACCACAGACCAAAAGAAACCCATATCTAGAATTGGGCCTTCCAATATCCATAGACATCCACATAGGTTTCTATCTCCATCTTAGAACTAGCATGAGAGTGTCTAGAGCCTCCGTATGACTCTCAAACTTCCATAGCAGCAAACCTAGCCTACATGATGGCATTTCAGCCACTTGATCTTTGGCTAATGTATCAAGTGACATTCTTTCAAGTTCCTTGCCTTTGACACCAATTTAATAATGAAACCGTGGAGCTTGTTTTCACCAATGCAACATTCCCTTGTTTGGACCAATCGAACAAGTCAATCGTAAGTAAACCATTTCTTAGTTAAAATCATTACTCACAAACAAATCTTTTCACATGGTACTTTCCTTAGTTATATTTATAGAATCAAAGCAAAAAAGTAAACAATTTGAGTTATGTCTTTTGAGTTCATCATAAGAACATCCTTCTCAAAATCTCTAAAAATGCCGTCTTTGATTACCTTCTTTTCTTCACAGCAAGAACAGTTGGTTGGCATTATTAGGACATTATCCAAGAGCTTGAGGAGAGATGAAAAGGAAAGTCAAGGGTTTATTATGAGCTAATTTAAGTGCTTTTTGAGGATTTTACTCAAATTTGAGAATATCCAATTTTTAGAAGTTTAAGAGTCCAATAAAAGTAAAAATGTAGCCCCTTCGCACTCCCTTCTAACTCACATGTACAAATATGTGCACACTAGATAGAATTTAAAATGGCCATAACTTTTGATCCACATCATAGATTTCAAAAATGTTTTAACCATTGTGATTGTAGTGATAAGTTCTAAGATTCTATTGCTTCAATTTCTGTGTTTGAAAAAAAATTAAAATGCAAAAATTCAATCTCTATGACTTCTAATCCAGAGTTCCTAGTAATATTTCAAAAAAACCAATAAAAGTAAGATATTTAATGCCCCCAAGCATTATTAGTCTTGAAGCCACTCATGTGTAATATAATATATAACATCCTTCATTTGAAATATAGTATGTAACATCTTTGATTTATTTTACCACTTTTTTTCTTTGACATCTAAGATGCCAAGAGGGCACATTACAATAACTAATTTCCCAATCAACATTTAAAGAGCTCTTCTCAAGCTATGAGCAATGTAAATATTTCGTGCAATAAAATTTGAGTTTTTGGTGGTGTGAATAATCATGTGTACATTCTATAAACCCTTTTCAAGCACCCCATCTCCAATTGATTTGTCTAACTAGTAGGAAAATGAATTTTTGTTTAAGCAAGTAAAGCCTCCTCAATTCAATGGTGAGGATCCCAAAATCAAAACCAATGTTGAGACTTGATCAAGCAAATGGAGGATTACATGTTTGCTACTAGAACCAGCATTTTCAATCGAGCTGATCACATTGCTCCATCTTATCAAAGAAGCTCATATCTAGTGGAAGTAGTGGTGCTACAATAAGGTCATCACCAAGACCTCCCAAACTTGGGAACAAATCAAGGCAGCAATTTGAAATAGCCAAGGTTGACATTGGAAAGTCACCATTCTAACTTTGTTACCCTCTTAAGATATGCCCCCAAGATGACAATGACATAGCAACTAGCTCAATTTTTCCATGGGTTGAACCAATCACTAAATGGGTAGCTAAAAGTCATAAAACCCTTCGACCTTGAGAATACCCTATTGCGAGCTCAGTCCATGGGAGACTCACTCCCCAAGCACAACTTGTGGATAACCCACACCTTCCAAATTGAGGGCTCCCCTACCCAAAGAGAGCCAAAGTCAACCTCCGTATGGGTGATCAAATTTGGGGATGTCTTAATCTTTCCAACAATGCTCAAAATTGCCCACACAATAACAACAATCCTAACACTCGTACTACCAATGCTAATCAAGGAGCCTAACAACACCAGTGTTCTAAATGCAACCAACCATCCCATTTTTTAGCCCAATGCCCCACCAAGGTAAAAAATGCTAATGCCAATCCTACTCGTAGCATTGTTAAAGCTCTTGGATCTATCAAAGTGATTATTAATTATGATGATAATATAGTGACTACATGTTTAGATGGTTTGGGTGAGGAGTATAGGCAGTTCTAAACATCCATCAACACAAGAGATGTCATTCCGAATTTTCCAAATTTGATATCTATGTTGATATTAGAATATAAAAACTTCATTCTTGCTGCATCCTTGTCATAAAGCAAGAATAATTCAAAATAGATTATCTACTCTAACATATATAGATGTAGAGGTCATGATGGTAAAGGCCATGTGATGGCTGTTATGGGAAAAATCAAAGGCAATCTCATGAATCATGGGAACTGTCACATACATGTGGTAGAGGCCAATCTAGAGGCAAAGGGAGCCATAGAGGACATGGTAGATAGAACGCAAGTTATGATAACAATGAATGCTATAATTGTGGTTAAAAAGTTTATACTACATATGATTGTCCATAAAAGATAAGAGAGGAAATAACATCAATGGGAGAAGGCAACATAACAATTATATATCTAGAAGTAATCATGTTATTAATAAGAAGTTATTTGTTATGCAGTACATATTGAATTTACTAAATACAAATGCATCGATAGTGAGTGATGATGTATGGTATGTGGATTTAGGTACCTCTAACCATATAAAATGTCATTGATGGGAGTGTCCAGTTGTCTATGAAAGATGAAAAAGTTAAGTGTTTAGTTGATGAATTGCATGTACCTAACATTACAAAGAATTTAGTTTCTGTTGTGCAAATGCTTAAGCAATTATTGCAAGAAAAGTTCAATTAGGATGGCTACTTTGTAGAAGGTTTCAAGAATGGATCTAAACTGGTTGCAAAAGGCAAATGCGTAGGAAGAATATTTACATTGGATCTAAATGTACTCGAGCTAAAGGCTATTATATTTGCACAAGGTGCAGGCGTTGTGGCGAATATTGACATTTGGCATAAACATATTGGCCATATAAATATGCAATGGTTGAAAAATATGCATTCACATGAAATTGTTACACGCTTGCCTAAGTTCAAAGTGACTATGTAGAAAGTATATTAAGTATGCCAATTTGAAAAATAAACAAGGTATACATTCCCTTGTAATAAACATGTAAGCATGTATTTACTTGATGTTATACATTTAGGCATATGGAGTTCAATGAATACCACATCAATAGTGCTAGAATAAGATGTAATATTTATTAATGATCATACAAGGAAGATATGGATATATTTCATAAAGGAGAAAAGTGAGGTGTTCTCTTACTTTCAAGGCTTTAAAAATTAATTCAAGAAAAAAATAAGTGTGCAAATTAAGTACATAAGGTCGAATGGAGGGGGAGAGTACCTCTCCAAAACAACATGGAATTCAAAGGCAATTCACATGCAAGTATACTCCACAACAAAATGGTGTTGTTGAAAGGAAGAATAGGTGCATGGCAGAAATTGCACAAGTCTTGATGGTGGCTGAAAAGGACATGCCTCGTTCTCATTGGACTAAAGTTGTCTCTACAATTGTGTGTATTATGAACAAGACTCCCATGAAAAAGTTTAGCCATTAGCTATTTGGTTTGATATCCTATGTTGTAAAGCCAGTAGGATAGTCATTCAACATATTGATGCAAAGCAACAACTTGTTAATGCTTGGAAGAAACTTTTCATTGGTACTGCCTCTCAAAATTTTGAGAATATGCTTCTCTTTTCTTGAATATCTAGTTGACTCCTTATCTTTATAAGGATGATTTTATTCCAACAAGCTAAAATTCCAACTTGTTTTTCAAGTTTTAGAACAAGGGCCTTTGTTGTTGGTACATGTGGAAGCTTTCACTCAACCACCAACACCCTTGGACTGCTTATTATTTCAAGCGTTCCAAGCCGAGCACTAATGGCTACCTCTCACATAGCCGATGCGTCATCCATATCTACGAGTATAGTGAGCTTACCTCCATGCCGATCGAGTTACCTCCTCTCTCGCGCACTCCGGTAGCTCCACGATTCAAGTGCAAGCTTCAAGCAAGCTCCATCCTCAAGCTCCATGCTCCAAGCTCCATTGCCGCGAGCAAGATAAGAGAAGAGAAGAAGAGAGGAGAAGATGCAGAGCTTCTCCTTCCCGGTCCCTCACCCTCACACACTCACTCCCTTACACTCTCACACTCTCTCTCTCAAGCACAAGCTCAAGCAAGCAAGAATAAGAAGAAGAAGAAGAAGAGGAGAGCCACTTTTGGCCACACACAAGAATGAGCTTCTCATTCACTTTTCAACTTTATATACAAAACCCTAAATCCCTTTTGGGCGGTCATCCCCTTATCCCCTTCTTTACATGGCCGGCCGTGGCCTAGGCCCTTTTTCCCATTGTCCTTCTATCTTCCTAGCTTCCCTTCCACCGCCCGTCTACATTTACAAATTTCACGGGTGAGAGCCTAGCGCTCCTTGAATTAAACCATGATGCGCTTGCGCTCTTTTACGAAAGTATTGACTTGCATTTTTCCTTGCGCGCCTTTCTCCCTTATTTAGGACTTTTCTCCTTGTGCGTCTTTGTCTTCTGTTTCACTTTGCCTTGGCCTTTGTCTTCTCCTTTAGCTTTTCCGAATTTTCCACCTTTGTTCGTTTGAGCGTTAACAGTACAACTTATGGAATAGTGGCACATCTTCTCTATCTTCTCATGATCGAGCTACTAGTCAGTTTGGTCTTAATGAAAAGGAGGCAAATTCACTTCATGTGATACTGTCAAAGGTGAATGATGAGTGGACCACTTCTCCTTTTGAAAAATGGAATCAAACTCTTCAAGTATCTAGTTAATCATATAGGTGAATATCTTATGGAGGCTAAGAAAATATCTAACTTTCAACGGGAGGCTAATTCTAGGTTATTTCTAAGATCCGTGGAATTTCTGTGCATGTTTGATCCAAGAGGTACCTTTAGAACATGGAAGGAACCTCTTTCAAAATCAATGTTCTTGTTTGGAGGATAGTAACTAATAGATTAGCAACCCAAAATCCGACTTACTAAGTTCTTATAAGTCTCACCTATGTGTGTTTTGCAAAAGGAAAGATGAGACCACCCACACCGAGATGGATCCATCAAGGAACTTGCCCTCTTGCTTTCCTTGAGGTGTTTTAATTATCTAATTATCCTAACACAATTATGTTTGACATGCAAAGACACCTTCCTTAATTAGCCATTAAACACTAATTCCTCCACTTAAATTATGGCAACAGACACAAAGACAACATCAAAGCAATCTTTTGACAATAGCTATAAAGAAATATACTTATCTTGCACCTTCTCCAAGGTACAATGTCAACCTGGCATTCCATCCCTTAGCCCAAGATCCATGTCCAATCTCAAGCACATGATCCACCAATCCACCCTTATCTAGTATCAGGGCCTTCCAAGAAGTCCATCTTGGGTCACGCAAGAGTTGGGGAGTATGTGGGGTTTACTAGCTAGAGCGCCCTTGGCACCCTCACCTCCTCCTGGCCAACAATTCCCTACAAAGAGACCTCTCACATATGGGGTCAGTCCCAACCCCTCAAGCAGCACGGTTAAACAACCCCTTGATTAAGGGCTCCTACCACGAACCTTAGGGGAGGATTAGTATGTAACTATATATTTTCCCATGAGGTAGAATAGCTTTTGTGTAAACACAATCAAGCAATTAGCTTATCAACAACATTTAGGAAAACATTCATTTTCCATACTATCAATCCAAACAATCACTTGGATATTCCATAAATGTCAACCAACCTTCGTTAGAAAGGCCATCTCTTCAAGACAAAATAAAAAACTATTTCCTAACAAATAGTGCCTATCAACAAGGCAATAAAAAGTCATTTACTTCACCTTTCAAAAGAGTGTCTTTCTATCTTAACATTAGAAGTTTTTATTCAATTTCCTAGTGTCTATGCCAAGTATAATTCTTTTGATGGTTTAGCCATACAATCAAGCTTCATATACAAACTATAAGCATTTCTAAGCCATGATATTTATTACTTGCACACTATTTTATTTAACTCATCATTACGAGGGTACCTTGTGAGCTTAAGTAGCAATTGGGTTTGCGAAAATCATCTCGGTTACGCCCTTAGAATCCAAAGTGTTCTTTTTCAGTGACATTCGTCACACTATATTTGGATGCTTCCGTTCTTTTGTTTGATACTCATACTAGGCCTTGGACAATCATAGTAGTTTCAACAATTCGATGAGCATCTAGGGCAAACGTCAATACTCTCTCTCTCTCTCTCTCTCTCTCTCTCTCTCTCTCTCTCTCTCTCTCTCTCTCTCTCTCTCTCTCTCTCTCTCTCTCTCTCTCTCTCTACACACACACACACACACACACACACACACACATATATATAGGCACCTAAGGAATGGTATCATAACTTTGATGCTTTTATGCACAACTCATGTTCTAAGCACAATAAAAACATGTTATTTCGATAAATTGCTAGAGCAATAGATAATCCAATGGTAGCTTGGACGGCTATGGAGAGTGTGACGCGCGGAAAACAAGGCTACTTCTGTAGTGTTATGGATCTGTCTTTACATGAAGATGGCCCATGATGGTAGGCTTATCATTTTGGTACTATATGATGATAACTAGAAGTGCTCATGATGAGCTAGACGCTTTGAAGACTTAGCTCAAGATGAGTTTTGAGATAAAGAACATGGAGCATGAATCTCTTATACTTGGTATGTGCATTGTACAGAATCGCTCTAAGAGACTCCTTTACTTATCACAAGCCCGAAAAACAAGGTTACTTCCGTAGTGTTATGGATTTGTGTCTTTACACAAAGATGGCCCATAATGGTAGCCTTATCATTTTGGTAATGTATGACGATAACTAGAAGTGCTCATGATGAGCTAGACGCTTTGAAGACTCAGCTCAAGATGAGTTTTGAGATGAAGAACATGGGGCGTGAATCTCTTATACTTGGTATGTACATTGTACACAATCGCTCTAAGAGACTCCTCTACTTATCACAAGAGTACATTCATTAAGTCCTTGAGTGGTTCCATTTGCAAGGTGGTAAGCCTATTGGCTGCCCGTTACCTTCTCATGTAAAGATTAGTCAAGCATATTGTCCTCAGCCAAATGATGAGAAGGTAGCCAAGATCTAGTATACATCCGTTGTAGGCAGCTTGATGCATGCTATGATAGCCACTAGACTTGACAAAGCATTTGCATTGAGTTGTAGCTCATTATATGGCTACACCTAGCATGCGACATTGAGATGTCTTGGAGGATATCATGAGATACCTTAAGGGTACTAAAAATATGTGTATTTGCTATGATGGCCAAGCTATTGGAGTCATAAGCTACATAGGCTTTGATTATGCAAAAAATGCAAATAGTAGAAAGTCCACCTCTAGCTATGTCTTCACCTTTATTGGGGGTGTTGTTTCTTGGATGTCCAGGATACAAAAATGCATAGCTTTATCTACTACCAAAGCTGACTACATTACAGCTACCGAGTGTTGTAAGGAGGCACTCTCGATAGACTGTCTGGCGGCAAACCTTGGTAGACCCAAACCTTGGTATGTGACTAACTCCTACATTGCATTTGGACTCTCTGAGTGCCATTCAGTTGGCACAAAATCCAATCTTTCATGTTAAGACCAAGCATATTGAGGTCCATTATCACTTCATCAAAGAGAGGATTGAGAACAAGCAAATAGAGCTTGTCAAGATCTCGACTAATGAGAATCCTACACATCTGCTCACTAAAAGTCTCCCAATGGAACGCTATCTCTTAAGAAGATGGACATATGATAAAGTGACATTTATTCCTCATTATGTTATACTTCTATGTACAATTTGTACTTTGTTGCTTTTTTCTTGTTTTCTCCACACTCTTAGCACATTTGCTTTAAGTGGGAGGTTGTTGAGGATTAAAGGCTTGCTCACTAAAAGTCTCCCAGTGGAACGTTCTCTCTTAAGAAGATGGACATATGATAAAATGACATCTATTCCTCATGTTATACTTCTAAATACAATTCGTACTTTGTTACTTTTTTCTTGTTTTCTTCACACTCTTAGCACATTTGCTTTAAGTGGGAGGCTAATGGGGATTAAAGGCCGCCTATACGTAGCCATCTATCTATATGTACTTGCACTTGCTCCTCACACATATATATTACAAGTGGCAACCCCCAACTACTATCACTTTTTCTTTATTCTTACTATGACAATATAATAAGAAAAGGCAAGTCTCACATTATGACAATCGGAATCCACACATACCATCTTCCTCTCTTGATTGAACCTCCATAGCTACTGAATCTCTTTCCTTTGGTTCTGCTTCTTTCTTACTTTCACTTCTGCTTCCACTCTTACTTCTACTTTCCATGAACAATTATACACATGGAAAATGGAGCTTTTAGTAGCTTGTCAATCAGATGCCACCATGACACATCAACTACAAGCATGAAAGTGAATTTGGCGACTCTTTAGTCAACTACTACTAACTACTACCTCAACACATCATCAACTATAGCTATCACCCACTTTCGTAGTACTTACACCTCTTCTTGATAATGGCACTAGTTATGGAGAACCATTAATTAAAAAGTAAATGGAATGCAAGATAGCTCCCTATAACAATTATGTGTATTTGACTAGCCATTGATATTGATTGTAATGCTGCAATGGTGAGTTGCAACATATAAATGAGATACAATTATAATCAAAGGTACTGTTGTATGCCACATGGATCACTGTGCCAAATGTCAAGCTTCAACCTTGTCAAAGTCGACAAGATGCTCTAAATTGACGTGGGCAAGGATAACATTATTAAAACAAGTTAACAACTCAAAGAGATTATTGGTACCAAATGTTCTAACTATGCCTTTGCCAATGCAACCTCTTGATAACACTTGGTGCTCACAACTCATCTCTATAGCAAACTGCATACTGCATGGATCACTATGCCAAATGTCTGACTTCAACCTTGTCAAAGTCTACAAGATGCTCGAAATTGACAATTATTAAAACAAATTGGCAACAACTCAAAGAGATTGTTGGTGCCAAGCTATGCCTCTACCAACACCTATCTTGATAACATTCGATGCTTACAACTCATCTCTGAGCCAAATGCCTCCTCTTGAATACTACCACATGGCTTACAAGGCAACCTATTATGTGCATGTGCTCAAGTGTAATTTGACTAACACAATGTAGAAACTATGCTAGACATTTAACTTGTTATAAGAGTGATGTCAATCTATCATTATGTGCATAAGTGCAATGTTGACTTACACCATGTAGAGACTATGCTAGGCATTGAACTTGTTAGTGATGTCAATCTATCATTACTCTATTGAGACTAGTGGAAGAAACCATAGATAATGTAATTAGCCCCACAATAGAAAATACACGTATGTTATTGCAAAAACATACAAAGTTCACAGAGTGCAATGCAACCTCTTTTTTTGTAACCAAGTGGTTACCCTAGTGCTAAGCCACTAATTTTATTAACCCACTAACCCGAGTTCAAATCTCCTAACCCATAGACCAAGGTTCAAATCTCCGTTTTTCTATACCTATACTAGATGGTTGTGCAGAATGTAAGAGTTGAAGCCAATACTTGGTCACCATGTATTGAACTTTAACAACTAAGCCAAATCCATTGGTCAAAAACAAGCATATTGGAGAGGTATCTCGTGCCATGCTCAACGAAAAAGACTTGCCAGTTTTTTACTGGGCTAAAGCAGTTGCTACAGCAGTCTAGATAATCAATAGGACTCCCACTACAGCAATACATGGGATGACTCCAGAGGAGAGGTATACTGGTAGGAAACCAAATATTTCTCATTTGAAAATTTTTTGTTGCATTGCCTATGTACATGTGCCAGATGAGTTGAGATCCAAGTTGGATCCAAAAGCTGAGAAGTGCATCTTTATTGGTTACTCTCTGCAGCAAAAAGGATATAGATGCTATAACCCTTCTAGTCGTAAGTTTACACTGAGCAGAGATGTTGTTTTTTATGAGATGAGTAGCTGGTATAAACCAGTAAATGTGTTGATAATGTAGATGCACAAAATGGTAATGCTGCACAGAATTCACAGTAGCAGTCACAAAATATTAGTGGACTTGGAGCGTCCTCTAGCAGTGGTTCACATTCTTCGCCATGGACAGGCAGATTGAGATCAGGAGAATCTTCTCAAAGCAATGCAGATAGTGGTATGCAGGTATCACGAAAAGGAAAAGAGAAGGTTGATCAGCCCATGTTTGATGTGAATGCATGTCACTCTTATGTGGATGGTGAATCCAATGGCTCAGAACAGAGCATTGATGATGAGTTGGGTATTCCTTCTATTGTTACACCTGGAGTAAGGAAGACCATGGATGTTTTGAGAGCACCTGGGAGTGAACCTATTTTGTGCAGGTCTATGAGAGCTAGGTATCCTGTGGATAGGCTGAAATATGATGGATTTACAACTATTCACTATGCATATATGGTCAAAGGGATACAGGAACCAGAACCCACTTCTTTTGAGCAAGCCATGGAAAAAGAAAAATGGGAGAAAGCCATGGATGAAGAAACGGATGCCTTGGAAGCAAATGCTACATGGGAATTGGTACCTTTGCCTAAAGGTAAGAATGCAATTGGCTGTAAGTGGGTTTATAAGGTGAAGCACAATGCAGATGGTTCTGTGAACAAATACAAGCCAAGATTAGTAGTCAAGGGGTACGCATAAACATATGGCATTGACTATGAAGAAACATTCAGTCCGGTTGCAAGGATGGCAACCGTAAGAGTACTCATTGCTATGGCTACATCAAAGGGATGGTCTTTACATCAGATGGATGTAAAGAATGCCTTCTTCCATGGTGATTTGCAAGAAGAGGTCTATATGGAGCAGCCACCAGGTTATGTGCATGCTGTTCATCATGAGTTTGTTTGCAGGTTGAAGAAAGCCTTGTATGGCTTGAAGCAAGCACCTAGAGCATGGTCTGACAAGATAGGACAGTATCTTGTCACTATTGGCTTTCAGATTTCCAAGGCAAATTTCTCACTTTATGTAAGAAAAATAGAGAAATCTATTATGCTACTTGTCATTTATGTTGATGATTTGATTATGATAGGTGACAGTGATGAAGATATCCTTCGTGTGAAATGCTATTGAAGCAGAAGTTTGAGATGAAGGATTTGGGAGAGCTGCGTTAGTTCTTGGGCATTGAGGTGATTAAATCACCAAGTGGGATACAGCTCTTGCAGAGGCAGTATGGATTGGACATGCTATCCAAATATGGGATGATAGGCTGTAAGCCTATTTCAGTTCCTTTGGAGCAGAATGTGAAGCTGAGCACAGATGCAGGTGAGCTTCTGGAAAACCCTACTATGTACAGACGCATAGTAGGAAGCTTGATTTATATGACTATTACCAGGCTAGATTTGAGCTATGTTGTTGGATTGGTAAGTCAGTTTATGCAGGCTCTAAGGAAACCGCATTTGGATGCGGCTAGACGCATACTCAGGTATGTGAAGTCCACATTGCAGTATGGACTATTTTATGAGACTAGGATTCAAATACAGTTACATGGATACACTGATGCTGATTGGGCTGGTAGCATTTCAAATAGACGATCTACCAGTGGATGTGTTCTCTTTTGGGAGTGCTGCAGTCACTTGGAGCAGCAAGAAACAGCCTACAGTTGCCTTGTCCAGCACAGAGGCTGAGTACAGGGGTGCAACAATGGCTGCATGTGAGGTAGCTTGGTTGCATCAGCTACTTTATGATATGCATCAGCCTACAGATGGGCCACTTGTCATTTATTGTGACAACATGAGCAGTATACACTTGGCAAATAACCCAGTCTATCATGCTAGAACAAAGCACATTGAGGTGCATTATCACTATGTGCGGGAGAGGGTTTTACTAGGTCTTATTGATCTAGTTTATGTCAGCACAGAGGATCAGGTAGCTGACATATTTACGAAGGCATTGGGCGCAGAGAAGCTGTGCAAGTTCAGAGACTTGCTTGGTGTGCAGGAATTGGGATTGAGCTCAAGGGGGAGTGTTGAGATATCGAGCTCCACTCGTGATATGCCAGGGTGACCGTTGTGCATTTATATCACCGACTTGTCAGTTTTGCAGATGCGGTTGGTACACCACCCATGAATAATAGCTACATGATAGCTATCCTTATCTACTCTAGTTTGTGGCTCAGTAGTATGCCACCTTAGTTAGTTGAGTTTGGTTTGAGACCCATATATAGGGTTCTTCTATTTCCTTGTACTAGAGTTCTTTTGGCTAACACAACTAAGAGGAGGAAAACTGTTTTCAGCCTCCACCTGTGTGTGTATTCACCCATTGTGCAAGCAAGAAAGCTACAAGTGAGACTCCTTCCTTCTCTCCCACAATCTTGACAGGTATCCTGTGGATAGGCTGAAATATGATGGATTTACAGCCATTCACTATGCATATATGCTCAAAGTGATACAGGAGTTTGATATGTGTGAGGCATACAATGTAGCCTTCAAAAATTAATAGACTGGGGTAATGCTTCAACCCACTCTTGAACAACAGGGAAAAGGGGAGGTATCTCTAGCTTTTCAGGTGTCAAACACAATAAGAAAGCAAGGGTTAACTAGGATAGTCAAGCAATCACTTTGGACTAGAACTATCATTATCGAGTGTTACTAGATAGATCTTTCAATATCAAGTAAACCCACTCTAGATTGGAACTATCAATATCAAGTATTGCCTTGGATAGATGTTTGATACCGAGCAAATTCACTCTGGACTAGAACTATTGGTACCACAGACCAAAAGAAACCCATATCTAGAATTGGGCCTTCCAATATCCATAGACATCCACATAGGTTTCTATCTCCATCTTAGAACTAGCATGAGAGTGTCTAGAGCCTCCGTATGACTCTCAAACTTCCATAGCAGCAAACCTAGCCTACATGATGGCATTTCAGCCACTTGATCTTTGGCTAATGTATCAAGTGACATTCTTTCAAGTTCCTTGCCTTTGACACCAATTTAATAATGAAACCGTGGAGCTTGTTTTCACCAATGCAACATTCCCTTGTTTGGACCAATCGAACAAGTCAATCGTAAGTAAACCATTTCTTAGTTAAAATCATTACTCACAAACAAATCTTTTCACATGGTACTTTCCTTAGTTATATTTATAGAATCAAAGCAAAAAAGTAAACAATTTGAGTTATGTCTTTTGAGTTCATCATAAGAACATCCTTCTCAAAATCTCTAAAAATGCCGTCTTTGATTACCTTCTTTTCTTCACAGCAAGAACAGTTGGTTGGCATTATTAGGACATTATCCAAGAGCTTGAGGAGAGATGAAAAGGAAAGTCAAGGGTTTATTATGAGCTAATTTAAGTGCTTTTTGAGGATTTTACTCAAATTTGAGAATATCCAATTTTTAGAAGTTTAAGAGTCCAATAAAAGTAAAAATGTAGCCCCTTCGCACTCCCTTCTAACTCACATGTACAAATATGTGCACACTAGATAGAATTTAAAATGGCCATAACTTTTGATCCACATCATAGATTTCAAAAATGTTTTAACCATTGTGATTGTAGTGATAAGTTCTAAGATTCTATTGCTTCAATTTCTGTGTTTGAAAAAAAATTAAAATGCAAAAATTCAATCTCTATGACTTCTAATCCAGAGTTCCTAGTAATATTTCAAAAAAACCAATAAAAGTAAGATATTTAATGCCCCCAAGCATTATTAGTCTTGAAGCCACTCATGTGTAATATAATATATAACATCCTTCATTTGAAATATAGTATGTAACATCTTTGATTTATTTTACCACTTTTTTTCTTTGACATCTAAGATGCCAAGAGGGCACATTACAATAACTAATTTCCCAATCAACATTTAAAGAGCTCTTCTCAAGCTATGAGCAATGTAAATATTTCGTGCAATAAAATTTGAGTTTTTGGTGGTGTGAATAATCATGTGTACATTCTATAAACCCTTTTCAAGCACCCCATCTCCAATTGATTTGTCTAACTAGTAGGAAAATGAATTTTTGTTTAAGCAAGTAAAGCCTCCTCAATTCAATGGTGAGGATCCCAAAATCAAAACCAATGTTGAGACTTGATCAAGCAAATGGAGGATTACATGTTTGCTACTAGAACCAGCATTTTCAATCGAGCTGATCACATTGCTCCATCTTATCAAAGAAGCTCATATCTAGTGGAAGTAGTGGTGCTACAATAAGGTCATCACCAAGACCTCCCAAACTTGGGAACAAATCAAGGCAGCAATTTGAAATAGCCAAGGTTGACATTGGAAAGTCACCATTCTAACTTTGTTACCCTCTTAAGATATGCCCCCAAGATGACAATGACATAGCAACTAGCTCAATTTTTCCATGGGTTGAACCAATCACTAAATGGGTAGCTAAAAGTCATAAAACCCTTCGACCTTGAGAATACCCTATTGCGAGCTCAGTCCATGGGAGACTCACTCCCCAAGCACAACTTGTGGATAACCCACACCTTCCAAATTGAGGGCTCCCCTACCCAAAGAGAGCCAAAGTCAACCTCCGTATGGGTGATCAAATTTGGGGATGTCTTAATCTTTCCAACAATGCTCAAAATTGCCCACACAATAACAACAATCCTAACACTCGTACTACCAATGCTAATCAAGGAGCCTAACAACACCAGTGTTCTAAATGCAACCAACCATCCCATTTTTTAGCCCAATGCCCCACCAAGGTAAAAAATGCTAATGCCAATCCTACTCGTAGCATTGTTAAAGCTCTTGGATCTATCAAAGTGATTATTAATTATGATGATAATATAGTGACTACATGTTTAGATGGTTTGGGTGAGGAGTATAGGCAGTTCTAAACATCCATCAACACAAGAGATGTCATTCCGAATTTTCCAAATTTGATATCTATGTTGATATTAGAATATAAAAACTTCATTCTTGCTGCATCCTTGTCATAAAGCAAGAATAATTCAAAATAGATTATCTACTCTAACATATATAGATGTAGAGGTCATGATGGTAAAGGCCATGTGATGGCTGTTATGGGAAAAATCAAAGGCAATCTCATGAATCATGGGAACTGTCACATACATGTGGTAGAGGCCAATCTAGAGGCAAAGGGAGCCATAGAGGACATGGTAGATAGAACGCAAGTTATGATAACAATGAATGCTATAATTGTGGTTAAAAAGTTTATACTACATATGATTGTCCATAAAAGATAAGAGAGGAAATAACATCAATGGGAGAAGGCAACATAACAATTATATATCTAGAAGTAATCATGTTATTAATAAGAAGTTATTTGTTATGCAGTACATATTGAATTTACTAAATACAAATGCATCGATAGTGAGTGATGATGTATGGTATGTGGATTTAGGTACCTCTAACCATATAAAATGTCATTGATGGGAGTGTCCAGTTGTCTATGAAAGATGAAAAAGTTAAGTGTTTAGTTGATGAATTGCATGTACCTAACATTACAAAGAATTTAGTTTCTGTTGTGCAAATGCTTAAGCAATTATTGCAAGAAAAGTTCAATTAGGATGGCTACTTTGTAGAAGGTTTCAAGAATGGATCTAAACTGGTTGCAAAAGGCAAATGCGTAGGAAGAATATTTACATTGGATCTAAATGTACTCGAGCTAAAGGCTATTATATTTGCACAAGGTGCAGGCGTTGTGGCGAATATTGACATTTGGCATAAACATATTGGCCATATAAATATGCAATGGTTGAAAAATATGCATTCACATGAAATTGTTACACGCTTGCCTAAGTTCAAAGTGACTATGTAGAAAGTATATTAAGTATGCCAATTTGAAAAATAAACAAGGTATACATTCCCTTGTAATAAACATGTAAGCATGTATTTACTTGATGTTATACATTTAGGCATATGGAGTTCAATGAATACCACATCAATAGTGCTAGAATAAGATGTAATATTTATTAATGATCATACAAAGAAGATATGGATATATTTCATAAAGGAGAAAAGTGAGGTGTTCTCTTACTTTCAAGGCTTTAAAAATTAATTCAAGAAAAAAATAAGTGTGCAAATTAAGTACATAAGGTCGAATGGAGGGGGAGAGTACCTCTCCAAAACAACATGGAATTCAAAGGCAATTCACATGCAAGTATACTCCACAACAAAATGGTGTTGTTGAAAGGAAGAATAGGTGCATGGCAGAAATTGCACAAGTCTTGATGGTGGCTGAAAAGGACATGCCTCGTTCTCATTGGACTAAAGTTGTCTCTACAATTGTGTGTATTATGAACAAGACTCCCATGAAAAAGTTTAGCCATTAGCTATTTGGTTTGATATCCTATGTTGTAAAGCCAGTAGGATAGTCATTCAACATATTGATGCAAAGCAACAACTTGTTAATGCTTGGAAGCAACTTTTCATTGGTACTGCCTCTCAAAATTTTGAGAATATGCTTCTCTTTTCTTGAATATCTAGTTGACTCCTTATCTTTATAAGGATGATTTTATTCCAACAAGCTAAAATTCCAACTTGTTTTTCAAGTTTTAGAACAAGGGCCTTTGTTGTTGGTACATGTGGAAGCTTTCACTCAACCACCAACACCCTTGGACTGCTTATTATTTCAAGCGTTCCAAGCCGAGCACTAATGGCTACCTCTCACATAGCCGATGCGTCATCCATATCTACGAGTATAGTGAGCTTACCTCCATGCCGATCGAGTTACCTCCTCTCTCGCGCACTCCGGTAGCTCCACGATTCAAGTGCAAGCTTCAAGCAAGCTCCATCCTCAAGCTCCATGCTCCAAGCTCCATTGCCGCGAGCAAGATAAGAGAAGAGAAGAAGAGAGGAGAAGATGCAGAGCTTCTCCTTCCCGGTCCCTCACCCTCACACACTCACTCCCTTACACTCTCACACTCTCTCTCTCAAGCACAAGCTCAAGCAAGCAAGAATAAGAAGAAGAAGAAGAAGAGGAGAGCCACTTTTGGCCACACACAAGAATGAGCTTCTCATTCACTTTTCAACTTTATATACAAAACCCTAAATCCCTTTTGGGCGGTCATCCCCTTATCCCCTTCTTTACATGGCCGGCCGTGGCCTAGGCCCTTTTTCCCATTGTCCTTCTATCTTCCTAGCTTCCCTTCCACCGCCCGTCTACATTTACAAATTTCACGGGTGAGAGCCTAGCGCTCCTTGAATTAAACCATGATGCGCTTGCGCTCTTTTACGAAAGTATTGACTTGCATTTTTCCTTGCGCGCCTTTCTCCCTTATTTAGGACTTTTCTCCTTGTGCGTCTTTGTCTTCTGTTTCACTTTGCCTTGGCCTTTGTCTTCTCCTTTAGCTTTTCCGAATTTTCCACCTTTGTTCGTTTGAGCGTTAACAGTACAACTTATGGAATAGTGGCACATCTTCTCTATCTTCTCATGATCGAGCTACTAGTCAGTTTGGTCTTAATGAAAAGGAGGCAAATTCACTTCATGTGATACTGTCAAAGGTGAATGATGAGTGGACCACTTCTCCTTTTGAAAAATGGAATCAAACTCTTCAAGTATCTAGTTAATCATATAGGTGAATATCTTATGGAGGCTAAGAAAATATCTAACTTTCAACGGGAGGCTAATTCTAGGTTATTTCTAAGATCCGTGGAATTTCTGTGCATGTTTGATCCAAGAGGTACCTTTAGAACATGGAAGGAACCTCTTTCAAAATCAATGTTCTTGTTTGGAGGATAGTAACTAATAGATTAGCAACCCAAAATCCGACTTACTAAGTTCTTATAAGTCTCACCTATGTGTGTTTTGCAAAAGGAAAGATGAGACCACCCACACCGAGATGGATCCATCAAGGAACTTGCCCTCTTGCTTTCCTTGAGGTGTTTTAATTATCTAATTATCCTAACACAATTATGTTTGACATGCAAAGACACCTTCCTTAATTAGCCATTAAACACTAATTCCTCCACTTAAATTATGGCAACAGACACAAAGACAACATCAAAGCAATCTTTTGACAATAGCTATAAAGCAATATACTTATCTTGCACCTTCTCCAAGGTACAATGTCAACCTGGCATTCCATCCCTTAGCCCAAGATCCATGTCCAATCTCAAGCACATGATCCACCAATCCACCCTTATCTAGTATCAGGGCCTTCCAAGAAGTCCATCTTGGGTCACGCAAGAGTTGGGGAGTATGTGGGGTTTACTAGCTAGAGCGCCCTTGGCACCCTCACCTCCTCCTGGCCAACAATTCCCTACAAAGAGACCTCTCACATATGGGGTCAGTCCCAACCCCTCAAGCAGCACGGTTAAACAACCCCTTGATTAAGGGCTCCTACCACGAACCTTAGGGGAGGATTAGTATGTAACTATATATTTTCCCATGAGGTAGAATAGCTTTTGTGTAAACACAATCAAGCAATTAGCTTATCAACAACATTTAGGAAAACATTCATTTTCCATACTATCAATCCAAACAATCACTTGGATATTCCATAAATGTCAACCAACCTTCGTTAGAAAGGCCATCTCTTCAAGACAAAATAAAAAATTATTTCCTAACAAATAGTGCCTATCAACAAGGCAATAAAAAGTCATTTACTTCACCTTTCAAAAGAGTGTCTTTCTATCTTAACATTAGAAGTTTTTATTCAATTTCCTAGTGTCTATGCCAAGTATAATTCTTTTGATGGTTTAGCCATACAATCAAGCTTCATATACAAACTATAAGCATTTCTAAGCCATGATATTTATTACTTGCACACTATTTTATTTAACTCATCATTACGAGGGTACCTTGTGAGCTTAAGTAGCAATTGGGTTTGCGAAAATCATCTCGGTTACGCCCTTAGAATCCAAAGTGTTCTTTTTCAGTGACATTCGTCACACTATATTTGGATGCTTCCGTTCTTTTGTTTGATACTCATACTAGGCCTTGGACAATCATAGTAGTTTCAACAATTCGATGAGCATCTAGGGCAAACGTCAATACTCTCTCTCTCTCTCTCTCTCTCTCTCTCTCTCTCTCTCTCTCTCTCTCTCTCTCTCTCTCTCTCTCTCTCTCTACACACACACACACACACACACACACACACACATATATATAGGCACCTAAGGAATGGTATCATAACTTTGATGCTTTTATGCACAACTCATGTTCTAAGCACAATAAAAACATGTTATTTCGATAAATTGCTAGAGCAATAGATAATCCAATGGTAGCTTGGACGGCTATGGAGAGTGTGACGCGCGGAAAACAAGGCTACTTCTGTAGTGTTATGGATCTGTCTTTACATGAAGATGGCCCATGATGGTAGGCTTATCATTTTGGTACTATATGATGATAACTAGAAGTGCTCATGATGAGCTAGACGCTTTGAAGACTTAGCTCAAGATGAGTTTTGAGATAAAGAACATGGAGCATGAATCTCTTATACTTGGTATGTGCATTGTACAGAATCGCTCTAAGAGACTCCTTTACTTATCACAAGCCCGAAAAACAAGGTTACTTCCGTAGTGTTATGGATTTGTGTCTTTACACAAAGATGGCCCATAATGGTAGCCTTATCATTTTGGTAATGTATGACGATAACTAGAAGTGCTCATGATGAGCTAGACGCTTTGAAGACTCAGCTCAAGATGAGTTTTGAGATGAAGAACATGGGGCGTGAATCTCTTATACTTGGTATGTACATTGTACACAATCGCTCTAAGAGACTCCTCTACTTATCACAAGAGTACATTCATTAAGTCCTTGAGTGGTTCCATTTGCAAGGTGGTAAGCCTATTGGCTGCCCGTTACCTTCTCATGTAAAGATTAGTCAAGCATATTGTCCTCAGCCAAATGATGAGAAGGTAGCCAAGATCTAGTATACATCCGTTGTAGGCAGCTTGATGCATGCTATGATAGCCACTAGACTTGACAAAGCATTTGCATTGAGTTGTAGCTCATTATATGGCTACACCTAGCATGCGACATTGAGATGTCTTGGAGGATATCATGAGATACCTTAAGGGTACTAAAAATATGTGTATTTGCTATGATGGCCAAGCTATTGGAGTCATAAGCTACATAGGCTTTGATTATGCAAAAAATGCAAATAGTAGAAAGTCCACCTCTAGCTATGTCTTCACCTTTATTGGGGGTGTTGTTTCTTGGATGTCCAGGATACAAAAATGCATAGCTTTATCTACTACCAAAGCTGACTACATTACAGCTACCGAGTGTTGTAAGGAGGCACTCTCGATAGACTGTCTGGCGGCAAACCTTGGTAGACCCAAACCTTGGTATGTGACTAACTCCTACATTGCATTTGGACTCTCTGAGTGCCATTCAGTTGGCACAAAATCCAATCTTTCATGTTAAGACCAAGCATATTGAGGTCCATTATCACTTCATCAAAGAGAGGATTGAGAACAAGCAAATAGAGCTTGTCAAGATCTCGACTAATGAGAATCCTACACATCTGCTCACTAAAAGTCTCCCAATGGAACGCTATCTCTTAAGAAGATGGACATATGATAAAGTGACATTTATTCCTCATTATGTTATACTTCTATGTACAATTTGTACTTTGTTGCTTTTTTCTTGTTTTCTCCACACTCTTAGCACATTTGCTTTAAGTGGGAGGTTGTTGAGGATTAAAGGCTTGCTCACTAAAAGTCTCCCAGTGGAACGTTCTCTCTTAAGAAGATGGACATATGATAAAATGACATCTATTCCTCATGTTATACTTCTAAATACAATTCGTACTTTGTTACTTTTTTCTTGTTTTCTTCACACTCTTAGCACATTTGCTTTAAGTGGGAGGCTAATGGGGATTAAAGGCCGCCTATACGTAGCCATCTATCTATATGTACTTGCACTTGCTCCTCACACATATATATTACAAGTGGCAACCCCCAACTACTATCACTTTTTCTTTATTCTTACTATGACAATATAATAAGAAAAGGCAAGTCTCACATTATGACAATCGGAATCCACACATACCATCTTCCTCTCTTGATTGAACCTCCATAGCTACTGAATCTCTTTCCTTTGGTTCTGCTTCTTTCTTACTTTCACTTCTGCTTCCACTCTTACTTCTACTTTCCATGAACAATTATACACATGGAAAATGGAGCTTTTAGTAGCTTGTCAATCAGATGCCACCATGACACATCAACTACAAGCATGAAAGTGAATTTGGCGACTCTTTAGTCAACTACTACTAACTACTACCTCAACACATCATCAACTATAGCTATCACCCACTTTCGTAGTACTTACACCTCTTCTTGATAATGGCACTAGTTATGGAGAACCATTAATTAAAAAGTAAATGGAATGCAAGATAGCTCCCTATAACAATTATGTGTATTTGACTAGCCATTGATATTGATTGTAATGCTGCAATGGTGAGTTGCAACATATAAATGAGATACAATTATAATCAAAGGTACTGTTGTATGCCACATGGATCACTGTGCCAAATGTCAAGCTTCAACCTTGTCAAAGTCGACAAGATGCTCTAAATTGACGTGGGCAAGGATAACATTATTAAAACAAGTTAACAACTCAAAGAGATTATTGGTACCAAATGTTCTAACTATGCCTTTGCCAATGCAACCTCTTGATAACACTTGGTGCTCACAACTCATCTCTATAGCAAACTGCATACTGCATGGATCACTATGCCAAATGTCTGACTTCAACCTTGTCAAAGTCTACAAGATGCTCGAAATTGACAATTATTAAAACAAATTGGCAACAACTCAAAGAGATTGTTGGTGCCAAGCTATGCCTCTACCAACACCTATCTTGATAACATTCGATGCTTACAACTCATCTCTGAGCCAAATGCCTCCTCTTGAATACTACCACATGGCTTACAAGGCAACCTATTATGTGCATGTGCTCAAGTGTAATTTGACTAACACAATGTAGAAACTATGCTAGACATTTAACTTGTTATAAGAGTGATGTCAATCTATCATTATGTGCATAAGTGCAATGTTGACTTACACCATGTAGAGACTATGCTAGGCATTGAACTTGTTAGTGATGTCAATCTATCATTACTCTATTGAGACTAGTGGAAGAAACCATAGATAATGTAATTAGCCCCACAATAGAAAATACACGTATGTTATTGCAAAAACATACAAAGTTCACAGAGTGCAATGCAACCTCTTTTTTTGTAACCAAGTGGTTACCCTAGTGCTAAGCCACTAATTTTATTAACCCACTAACCCGAGTTCAAATCTCCGTTTTTCTATACCTATACTAGATGGTTGTGCAGAATGTAAGAGTTGAAGCCAATACTTGGTCACCATGTATTGAACTTTAACAACTAAGCCAAATCCATTGGTCAAAATGTAGCCTCTCTCTCTCTCTCTCTCTCTCTCTCTCTCTCTCTCTCTCTCACCGTGTATTGAACTTTAACAACTAAGCCAAATCCGTTGGTCAAAATGTAACCTCTCTCTCTCTCTCTCTCTCATCCCTGATCTCCATTTGTGCAATCATTAAGGCCAAGAGACAAGAGTTAGTAATAAGCAGATACTGCGAAGTAAATTGATCCAAGAATATAAAGCTTTAACACCAATTTTTGGTGCAAAAAGGCAAGATGTACCAAAACAAAATAAAGGAATGTACAAGATTAACCACGAGACTCTTAAGTGTTTGGTGCCACCACACCTTGCTATGTGTTACAAATACATAGGAGTCACATTGTCTAGAATCCATGCAAAGGAAGTTGACATATAAAATACAGTTTTGCAATAAAGATCATTCACATGCCCTAAACCACACTATTCTTAGGATAAAATGCAAAGCTAGTTTACACAACCACTTGGCACATCTTATTTAGCAATACTTTCACAAATTATCACCACTAAAATACAGCATGTGTTACAGAAGTGCATGTATCATAAGACTCCATCAGGTCAATCAAAACAAACTACTTTTACAACACGCATGCATGTAATGCATGACAGAGTACTTCAATTGCTAAGTCAAAACAAACAACTTAGATAACGTATACGTGTGATGCGTAGCAAACTAGTTCTTCAATTGCTCAGTAAGAACAAATGACTAGAGAAACAGGTCTGTATGCACAATGGAATAGCTCTTCATTGGCTCGATTAAAACAATCAACTTATGAAAGAGGCTTGTATACAATTGACCTGGTAAGTAGCTCTCAAGGCATCTGTATTTATAATCAAGTAGTTATGTTGCCAACAACTAGATAGATCAACTAGTACACAGTTGAGAGAGCTTTATACTTCAGATGCTCACAAAACTACCATTTGTCTTGGGTGGCACTCTACTAGGATATGCTCCTTTCCTGGCTTTGCACAAAATGGCCCAGATTTGAGTGATCCTCTTATCATTATTCTTAAATGGTTTTACACTGACAACGCCCCCCCCCCCCCCCCAAAAAACCAAAAAAGAGAGAACCCTGTCTCTGAAATTGATCCCCACAAAATGTGCAACATAGAGTGAGACAATGAACAGTCTACGCACCCAAAATCAAGTTTACTTACATTTTACCTTCAGCGTGTAATTAGTAATGGCAGACCCCTTAACTGCAAGAATTACACATGCTCCACAAACCCCTTTAATATAAGAACTCTACCCTTCGGATCTGTAATAAATGCATGGCATTTGATAACAGACATTATCACAACATTATGGTACGAGCTATGGATGATCAACCAAACTTATCTCCACAAATGCTGCAAGGTTTAGCTTTCTTAAGGAGATCCTCTAGCATGTTCTAGTGATTGAACCTTCTAGCTTACTAATCACAAAAATACATTTAGCTAATCTGCATATCACTAATTTGTTTAATATTGTATTACAGAGCTTTGAAGTTGTTTATTGAGCATTTAGCTATGGTTCAAAACCCAACGAATGTGAGCATCAAAATTGCAGTGACGGCACTAAAAACGCATTCAAGTATGGCCTCAAAAGCTATCAATGTCCATTCTGATGGAGATCCTAATCAGATTTGCAGGCCAAACAGATAGATCACTGTAACACCCATGGAGGTTGATGACACTAACAATAAGAATATAATTCTGAATCAAGCCTTCATACTGAATTCACAAGTTTCAAAAAATCTACGGTGACTCAGATATGCAGATGTTCTTTCTCCTAAAATTTTCATGTGGTTTCTTAAAAGCTTCATGCATTACCCACTGGATAAACATAAGAACACACCATTGCATTCCAGCATGATGATTTGTGGAGGAACTTGGCATAAAACTAGAACAAAAGTGAAAGCTGATAGCAACAATCACTATGACAAACTACAAAAGGGTAGACGTCAATCAGCTAAGTTCCTGAATTCGGGCTCTGAAGATTCGTAACTCAAAGACATCACTGCTTTTCAATACTGGGAATACAAGATCCTTGCCTCTAATAAGTGTAATTCCCACTGTAAGGGGAGCCATAGGTGCTAGCAGAGAGACCTGTTGTGCCACCTGTTGAAGAATATAGACCTTGTGAATTGTATGAACTGTATGAAGGTTCTACTGAAGAATAAGAAGGAACTGGCATAGATGCTCCTGCCATAGAATTCTGCATTCAAGGACCAACAGCACATAAGAAACTAGATCACAACAGAAAAATGAATGAAACGAGTTGGAACAGGAACACACTTATTAACAGTAAATTTATTATACTGACAGGCCAAACATTATTTACAGTACTACTTATACTCAAAAGCCACACATTTATTAAAAATAAATTTGTTTCTTTGCAAGAGTTTGTCTTCAAATTTGAACACATTCAAGCCATTTCAGGGTTTGGGGCCTAGGCTCTGTAAATAGGATTTCAAACTCTGTTGCATAACACTTTTTGCACTCTTGGAACCTAGGCCCTAGGCAACTCTGTCCACACACTAATGGTGTGGGCTGGTGGTATGTAACATCAGCCATTACAAGTTGGGGTGAGAACTTAGTTGACATGCTGTTGGTTCCCAAGCTCCAGGTGAGCCCCATTTGGATATATAGTAGGTAGTAAGCTCAATGCCCATCCTCTATGTTCATTTTCATGCTTGTAAGGCTGGGAATGTTGGAGACCTATGTGGGCATATCATTGTTATCAAAGCACCAACTTCCTCTCACCTATATGACACAATAACATGTATAAAACCACTAGAAGCTCATGGGACCATGATGGTCCTCACTTGAAGAGTCTTTTCCACTCCCAAATAGGGTTGTATGGAGCACGTCCAGCTGCAGTACACATGGGAGTACACGCAAGCAATCGGTAAGTATGGTGAGTGCCTTTTCCTTACCTGATACTTATGTATGAAGATTGTGCTGGTATGGTTGCCTAATTGACTGCATGTAATCTTTCCTGTTTTCCACCTGAATGGTGGTGAAGACAGCTCAAGAAGCTATCACTCCAAGGGATCATGAAGTGGAACCAAGATCGCCTTGTCACATAACTTGAGAGGGTGAAGCCAAGGCCCAAAGGCCAGCTACCCAACCGGTGCTCATTCCTTATTCTTAGGTGGTGCCTTGGATAGCTCTGTTGCAGCTCTGTGGACAGGCCTGTTGTAAACGAGCACCTTGAACAGCACAATGACCACATGTGGCAAGGCCCAGCATTGACTGGTGAGATCATCACAGCACCATTGGAATGCTAGCATGACACAATCTCATGAACAGTACCATGTTAAACGGCTATCCACAGCATGAAGCAACATGATCATCTCACAAGACACTTGTTTGGCAACAAGATTGAAGACAAGTCCTGCTTATGATCACAGGTCCAGCACAATGAGCAGCTGTATGGCCTTACAAGTCCTAACCCAAAACTTGGGCAAGCATGTGTCAAATTCCAAATGTGGGGTGATTGTACACAATAGATCTTTGTATGAGAGAGAGAGAGAGAGAGAGAGCACCCAAAACATGGAACAATGGACAGATAGATGTCGAGCCCATGAGATGGCCTACAAACCCTTCTCCATGGTATGGTAGACTAATCTAGGAGAAGACAACAAATCCTAGAAAATAAAAATATATGGTCATGCTTGCACATGTAGATAGATATAGCAACCTATGACAATATAATGAATCCCACATCATATTTTAAAAGGTTTTAAATGTAAAGCTCATCGGAAAGCTTGAACCCTCATGAAGGAAGAGCCTTCACAAAAAGATATGTCGAACTATCTTGTAAGTAACCAGTCCAATCACAATCCATGAATTCACACAAGTGAAGAAATTTCCTTGAAGAGAAGGCTTAAATCCTTGGTGTCTTTTAGATGTACGGAAACACTCTTCACTGCTTGCCAAAGATTCACAAAAGGGTTGTGAATGATCTCAATTGACTGAGAAGCCGATACTATGTTGGTGATGTAAAGAAAGAAATCACAGCAACAGGCTACTGTAAACAATGCTTAATACTGAAATTTGGACAGCATTGATCCCCATAATAAGGAAATCAGTAAAATAAAACGTGTGGAATAAATGAAGAGAGAAAACAAAGCACAATGGTACTGAATCATACATAATAGCCAATGTATTGGCAAAATTAAAATGCAATGCTCAATAGATCAACAATGAATAATAACACACTTGATGTACTCGGATTGCATAAAATGTCCTTTTCTAGAAAACACTAAGCCTAAATGACTTAGAATACAAAGCAAGAAAACTTCTCATCTCTCTGACTTGTGTTCAGCCTATCCCACCGGTATTAGCTTTCTCTTAGCCACCATGTGTTCAAAACTTTAATTTCTGTCTGAAAAAACTCACTCTTCTATACAGTGATATATAGTGTGTGCTTTCTAAGCCCTTTAAACACACATAGTACCCAAGAGTTTTTGAAATAGGGAAATAGAGTGTGCTTCAGAGTAACAAAACGGAGTTTCAGTCCAAGGTGGAAACATTGAAATGGGACCCAAAATTTTATGTTGGTTTTTGGGAATAATTTTAACATATATTAAGCAGCAACACCATTTGCAACTCTAACCTTTGCACAGTTATACTTAAATTCCTAAGCAATATAAATGATAAACATAATATTGTAAGAGATTGACAAGCCCAAACTACCAAAGACACCAAGACCACAATACATGAGTTTCAAGAACTTTCACAAAATTGGTACTCAATATAAAAGATTGACATGATGTCAATAGACTCAAAAAAGTGTTCAGTCTTGAGTCAAGACTCAAGATTCAAAACTCATGAATACATAGTAAACTGGAATCCCATTGGAATAGGTAGAATGTGAACAATGTGTGCGAAAGTGCGCAATGGAAAGAGGAAAATGAACATGAACAGTGCGATTGGTGCCCAATGTTATTAGTGATCAACCCAATGATGATGCTACTAAATTGTATACAGCATGGGGCAAAATTAAGGATCAGCATGCATTGATTTTCTTGATATGGTGCATCTGCCAACTTCATCTCTATTGGCAAGGCAATGATTATCTATTTAACAGGTAAAGCAAAGCATAGAAGACACTTGGACATTGTGTTCAATGATATGCATGAGCATAGGTTGGTTATCAATGACAAGAAAACTAAATTCTTTTTGCATGAAATCCACTTTTTGGGACCTATTGTATCTATTGATGGTATTCGCATGGACCTTACAAAGATTGAGGCAATATGATCATGGCCACCTTTGAGAAATGTGCATGAGATCCACAACCTCTTGAGTTCATATTCTTACTACAGGAAGTATATACAAGGGTTTGTTGAAATTGCATCTCCATTGCATGCTTTGCAAAAGAAGAATGCGCCATTTAGATGGACAGCAGTGGAAATTTCAACATTTGAAAAGTTGAAGAAAAAGATGACTTCAGATCTTGTGCTTGTGTTGCCCGATCTAAGGAAGTCATTCGTAGTTCAATGTGATGCATGTGGTAGCATGCATTGGGCTTGTTATTATGCAAGACAACCAAGATGTGGCTTATGAGAGCAAAATTCTCCACATTGCAAAAAAGAATTTACAAGTCTATGAGAAAGAGCTCTTAGCTATAATTTATGAATTGTCAACGTGCAAACACTATTTGTTGGGGGTTGATTTTACGATGCAAACAGACCATCAAACTTTGATAGTCGTTTCTGAAGCAAACAAAGTTATCAGAGAAGCATATGAGTGGGCAAATCTTCTCTCTATGTTTCATTTTCAAATTGTACACATTGCTGGTAAAAAGAATGTTGCGGCCGATGCAATGTCACATAAGCCACAAATTTCAACCGTTGGCATGGTTTACCACATTGAGTTGAATGCCATGAAAGAGCAATCTCCTGCTGATTTGGACTTTGCTAATGTTTATGATCAGCTTTGCAATGGCTAGAGGCATGAGTACTTTGTGCTAAGAGATGGATCTCTAATGATTGTGTGTCAAAAGCCGTTAAGGCCAAAAGTTATCACTAAAAGTCATGCTCCTCCGTATGCAGGACATAGAGGTATTTGATGCCACCATCAAGACAACGGAGCTTTTCTTTTATTGGCCAGTTTTGAGGCATGATGTAGAACAATTTGTCAAGACATGCCAGAGGTAAAGCATGATAGACAAAAGATGTTGAATTTATTGCAACCCTTGGCCATTCCAGGCAGACCTTGTCAAAACATTGCAATGGACTTTATTTTTGAGCTTCCTAAGATACCTATAAGAAATGATGGGATATCAACTATCATTTGCAAGTTTAGCAAACAAGCCCATTTCATTCCAATGAGGAAGAAAATAAAGGTTGATCATATGGCACGATTGTCTTTACAGCACATCTTTAAGTATGGTGGTATGCCAAAGTCGATCATTAATGATTGAGACTCTCAAATGACCAGTTTATTTTGGAAGGGATAGTTTGAGAATATGGGTACCACGTTCAAATTCTCATCGTTCTTCTATGCACAGACAAATGGCCAGTTTGAGAAAGCAAATTCCACAATGTTAGATCTTTTAAGATGCTATGTTTCAAACCACAAGACACAGTGGGAGCAGTGTTTGCCCTTAGTTGAGTTTGCTTACAACAATACAATGCATAGTTCCATTAGCAAAGCTCCATTTGAGGTGATCGAGGGTGGCAAGAAGGTACCACCTATCTTGCAAACTAAGAATAAGATCTTTGAGGCTAATCGTTATGAGGAAAACTTGGAAGTGCGCACTTCGGAGATCGTAAGAAAGCAAAAGATAGAAACTAATTCCCACAAACGTGCTTTGCAGTTCGTAGAGAGCAAGGCTGAAAAAGACAAAAGGAAGAGAAAGATTGTATCCGAAGTTGAGTATGAGATACTTGGGGCCTTCTAAGTATTGAAGAAGATCAACGATGTGACATATCGGCTAAAACTACCTCCACATTGGTGGATACACAATGCCTTTTACGTCAATTTATTAAGACATTTTCATGGTGATGTGTCATAGAATATGTCTACTGAAATTCGGTCTGAGGTTAAGGAGCTGGATGAGATTTTGGTAACCAAGCTGATTTTGATACATGAGGAAAGAGAGATCAAGGAAGAGTTTCCAAGAGATAGGTAGTGAAATTTCAAAATTATTCACCAATGGATGCCAAATGTATGAAAGAGGATAACTTGACCTAGATACCTTTCAATTAAAGCCGGGCTCAGTCAGACTCAAGAGAGCAAGGGTCTGAAGTATTTCTTAGTGCTCAAGGGGAAGGTAGCACTTCTACTCCTCCACTTATGGACAACTCTCATATGCAATGGATCTTCGATGTATTTAGCATACATCCAAGATACTATGCTGATAGTATGTTTGCCATGAGGTCACTACTTAGTATACTAATGACTGCGAGATCTATGAAAATGAGTATGAGTTTCACCCAAGCACTAGAACTATACTTTTGCATCAATTTATGATTAGTTTGGCATTAATTTTTACCTCTGTTTGAGAAAAAATGTTGATCAATTTTAGCTCAGTTTTTTATCACTTTGAGAACCGTTTATGGTCACTTTTGAAATCACTTACGCATCAGTTTTTGCATTAATTACTAGTCAGTTTTTGCAATGAGTTTATGATCAATTTGGAGTCACATTTGCAAAAGTTTGTGATCAGTTATCAGATCAGCAAGTGATCAGATTATGATCAGTTTATGCTCGGGTTTCAATGGTTTACAGCTGGTTCGATGGACAGCAACACGTTAGTAAATGCCATTGATAGTTTCAACCATGGTTTATGCTGAATTGATGCTTTTCTATATTTCATAGTAAGAATGGTTGAGAAATATGAGCTATGGAGGTATCCAATGGGTTTCTATCAATAGTTTTGGATTGTTTATACTAGCTAGAAATTTTCAACAAGGTTTGGGGACATGTAGCATAGCTGGACAACAATGTGCAATGTTGTGATTGTGATACCTTATGTAAATTCCAGTGCAGTATGCCTTTCATTTGGCAAAATGCAATGCAATCGAGGACAATTGTAGGGATTTTAGGGGGGTCTATCACGAGATCATAAAATTTTGAGATGCTCTAGTCTTGCTGATAACATTTGATAAGTTATTAATCAAATGTGCAAGGTTTTTTAACACGTGATGCAAATGGCAGTTATTTCATGGTAACAAGCCAAGGACACCGAGGATGCAGTGGATGTCAATAGCAAAGTTATGATATGTTACCTTAGTTGGGCTTTGGGAGTCAATTGGTGTCAATTTTGACCCTAGGCTAGTTATTTGGCTAATAAGTGTTGGTGGTGACACTAAGAACTAGCATTATTAAATTAATTAATGTCAATCTAAGGATCAACAAAGATTGGGGACCACTATAAGTTGCAAGTTGCATAGCCAATTTAATAATGGATGGGCACATATAATTTTGGGCAAGATCAAAGGGGCTGAAATTAGTTTTCAAGATTATTTAATTTTATTAAGTAATTAAATGGATGGATAATACTGAAAAATGAGTTTAGAAGGCTACCACTTGGCAAAAATGCCCATGCAAACTAAGAAAACGTTTTCAAGGGCTGGATCTTAGCCATTCAGTTAGTTTATAACTTGGAGAAGAGAGAGAAAGAGAGAGAGAGAGAGAGAGAGAGAGAGAAAGAGAACAGCTTCATGGAATTGACAAGGATTTGAGATACCAAGCCATCCATTGTGAATTGGGGCAACATTTGGCCAGTTGGTGGTTCCATTTGTGCAATTCCTAGGCAAAAATCAAGGGGCGATTGGCCTAAATTGATTGCCGATTGTATGTACAACAAGGGACTTTTGGATCAGCAAAGGAGATTGTGGAATCTCAACTTATATTCAATCCATTAGCAATTAAAGTTAAAAAAATACTGAAAGGGGCGTCAATTTTAGGACAAACTGGATGTCTATTGTACAAGATTATTAAGATAAATTTTGCATTTCAATCTATGTTTATTTACCAATTGTTGTAATTAAGTGCTTAAATCAAGGAATTACCACCCTCTCCAAGAAGGAAGACTAGTTTCATTGCACATATCCTTGACTTGTGTTTTGTATTTATGCAATCTATTACAACATTGTCTCATGCTTACATCATTGTCACCACTTCTAACACACCCACACAGCATATACATGTGTGTAAGTCATGCTTTGAAGGATGCCACATTGGTAATTACATACCATGTGGATGGGTAACCTTTGTTATACAACTAGCCCTTTATGCTATTGGAAGATACCCAAAATCTTCAAGTGATGTCCATGGACAGCCCCCATTGGGGAAAGCACTCAAGGCCTTCAGCAAGCATTGGCACATGTTTGGGTGGCACTCTAGAGCTGCCCATGAACAAACTCTTAGGTACCATTTGATAGCACCTATTAGCAATAGGTTAGGCACCAATTGGCATCCCATTATTGAGTGCCCCTATTTAATTGTCCTAAGGGTAGTACGTTAAAATTTCACACCTGCATTATAGATTGATTCCAACCAAAATGGCTTGTCCCTATTCATTAGTCTGTCTACCAAGGAGCAAATGCTACAAAGACCCCTTACTTGCCTCATTGATTAGACCAAGGTAGAGACTTCATTTAAAGACAGGTTTTCCATTATCAACAAGGAGGGAATGATTTTGCTCTCTAGAAATCTAGGTTGATGGTACACTTGTTCCTTCATATAACTTTGTAATGAAAGTGTTGGAATGCACGGGTAGCAGAAGCATGAAGATTTGCAGCAGAGGAAGTGAATAGGTGAGTGAGAGTGAGAGTAAGAGTGACGAACAGATTTGGGTGTATCAACAAAATGTGTTGGTACACAAAGAATAAAATGTATTTATACTTGGGGCCCGTAAGGGTGCATTCACATGTACAACATAATACACGTGTAAAATACACGGAGGTGAATAAAGGACCTTTACATCCCAACAACCTCCCACTTAAAGGTCCGAAGCGAACCTTTAACCAACTCCCACTAGTCGTATGCAATGCTCATGCTAAGCCTTGCCTAGACTTTTAGTGAGAACATCTGCAGGGTTGTCCTGTGTTTTGATCTTGGTCAATGTGATTAGACCATCCTCCAGAATCAATCTGATAAAGTGATATCGCACATCAATATGCTTTGTGCGTGAATGATACATGGCAATTTTAGCCAGATACACAGCACTTTGGCTATCACATCCCAACACTGGAGTACTCATAGACATGCCAAGATCCTTGGCGAGTCTGCTCAACCATATAGCTTCCTTAGAAGCTTCAGTAAATAGCTGATATGTATTCAACTTCAGTAGTACTCAGTGCTACGATGTTCTGCAACCTGGAGCACCAAGAGACGGCTCCTCCAGGAACTCTAAAGACATACTCGCTAGTGGACCTGCAAGTGTCTAAGTCACCTCCCATGTCTACATCACAATAACCCTGCAAATTAAGTGCACCTTGCCCATAGCAAATACACTTTCTTTGTATACCCTTCAAGTATCTAAGAATACTCTTGACAGCCTCCCAATGTGGTTTGCCAGGATTTAACATAAACCTACTCACAACTCCCACTGCATGAGCAATGTCTGGATGAGTAGCCAGCATAGCATACATAAGAGAGCCACAAGCTGATGCATAAGGGACTCCCTTCATAGCATTGGCTTCCATGTCATCTTTTGGGTTGTTGGCTTTACTAAGCTTAAGGTATGGAGGTAAGGGTACTCCGAGAGGCTTAGCTTCAGCCATGTTAAATCTATCCAGTACCTTTTCAATGTACTTTTCTTGAGATAAGAACAACAATTTCTACGTTCTATCCCTACGAATCCTCATGCCCAATATATGCTCTGCATTCCCCAAATCTTTCATGGAAAAAGCTGATTTCAACTGATCTTTGAGAGCATCCAAGCTAGTCTTTCTCTTCCCAGCTAGCAACATATCATCCACATACAAAACAAGTATGATAGCGCTGCCATCTGTATCCTTTTTCATATACAAACAATGATCTGCATGGCTGCGCGTAAACCCATGAGAGAGCATAAAAGTGTCAAACTTTTTGTACCACTGCCGTGGTGCTTGTTTCAGCCCATATAAGCTGCGTTTTAGTTTACACACCAACTGCTCTTTTCCAGGAACTACAAAACCCTCAGGCTGTTTCATGTAGATCTCCTCATCAATGTCACCATGCAAAAAAGTTGTTTTCGCATCCATTTGGTACAGCTCTAAATCCAATACAGCAGTGAGAGCAAAAAGCACACGTAGTCTGGTCATCTTCACGACAGGTGAGAAGACCTCCTGGAAGTCAATCCCTTCCTTCTGCGCATACCCTTTGGCAACCAATCTTGCCTTGTACTTGGGTTTTCCATCAATTGTCTTTACTTTGTAAACCCACTTGTTTGGAAGAGGCTTTCTTCCTTTGGGCAACGACACAATATCCCAAGTATCATTAGCATACAGAGATTTAATCTCTTCTTGCATAGCTAGCTCCCACTTATTGCTGAATTTGCATGACTTAGCCTCTTTATATGTCAAAGGCTCACCCTCATCAGTAAGCATCACATAATGCAAAGAGGGGTCATACCTATGTGGCTACCTTCTTAGGCGTGTAGACCTGCGTACCCAATGATCCACATTCTCAGGAATCGGATCTACATCTGGAGGCATGTTATTTTCAGCATTTATTGGCTGCTGTAAGCCATTTTCAGCATGCTGTTCATGCTATACAGCACCTTCATTTTCATTTCCAGCACCTGCATTTTCATAATCAGCAAGTCTATCTTGTTGTCCATGACCTCCCTGTGCTTCTATTTGCTGTCCATCATCATCTGGCTCAAAGATAACCGGCTGATCATCAGTTTCAGCCTGTGGTACAGCACCATGAGGCTCATCATTTGAAGTAATAGATGGCTGCAAATTCTGAAATTTGACCTTTTTCATGTCTTCATCAGAGGCTAAAGTACTTTTCAGCAACTTTGCCTCATTAAACACAACATTACGGCTGCGAACAATTTTCTTGGACTGAGGTAGCCACACTCTATAGCCAAATTCACCCTCATCACCATAGCCCATGAAAATGCCTTTGGTGGATTTCGGGTCAAGTTTATTCCTCAGCTCATTTCTAACATGCACAAAAGCATCACAGCCAAATATTCGTAAATGGTCATATAAGGCGGTTTGCCAGACCAAACCTCCTCAGGAATGCCATTATTTAGGGACCTATTTGGAGAGCGGTTGCAAATGTGAACCGCAGTTTTAAGTGCCTCTCCCCAAAATTCATGAGGGAGATTAGCAGTGGACAGCATGCACCGCACTCTCTCACATAGAGTCCTATTGTATCTTTCAGCCACACCATTTGAAGAAGGGCTGTAAGGGGCTGTAAGCTCCCTCTTGATCCCATGCAAGTCACAAAAGGACTTAAATTCATTAGACATGAACTCACCCCCATTATCAGTTCTCAAGCATTTCAACTTTCTACCTGTCTGAGTGGTCACGAATGCATGAAAAGTTTTAAAAACAATGAACACTTCACTTTTCTTTTTCAACAAATAAACCCAAATCTTCCTGGAACGGTCATCAATAAAAGAAGCAAAGTATGCAACACCACCCAACGATTTCAAAGGCATGCTACATACATCAGAATGCACTAAGTCCAATACATTTGACTTACGGGAGACACCAGAGTAAAAGGAATTTTTCATTTGCTTTCCAAACTGACAGTCATTACAAAAATCAAGTTTAGAGCCTTTTCCATCAACCCTCTTCAAAGAGGTAAGAACATCAAGTCCTTTCTGGCTCATATGGCCTAATCTCTTATGCCATAACTCCAAATGACAGCCAATTTCAGCAACTACAAGAAACTTGCCATTCAAAGCTTTACAGTGCAGACAATACAAAGTGCCCTTCTTGGTTCCTTTAGCAATCAGCATGGAACCCCTTTTTAATTTCCATAAACCACCACCAAACAGTGTGGTGTAAACATGCAAATCAAGCTGTCCAACAGATAGTAAACTCTTCTTGATGCCAGGCACATATCTGACATCTTTCAACACAAGTTCTTGCCCATTATCCAAAGACAAGTGTATGGTGCCAATCCCATCAATGCTGCAAGCATGATTATTTCCAAGGTAAACCTTGCCATAACAGCCTGTATCAAAAGTAGCAAAACACTCCAAGCATGGAGTCACATGGAAAGAGGCACCAGAGTCTACAATCCAAGTCTGAGTGACATAATCATCAACTGACAAAAGTGCATCAATCACATCAGCCTTGGTGATCTGCATATCCTGCATGTGACATACAAGGGCATCATAATCCACTGCACATAATACATCAGCCTCTACATTTGAGAACTCCTCTATGACAACACTAGAGGCCACATTGGCATTTTCCTTGCCTTTACCTGCCTCAAATGCATCTGTCTTTTCCTCTTTCTTCTTTTTGTATCGTGCATTCTTCTCTCTCTCTTGTTCCTTCTTGTAATACCTCCAATCATGCTTCTCGTGGCCCTTCCGACCACACTGATAGCATGTAACATCATTCTTTACTTTGCTTTGCTCTTGATCCTGCTTCTCTGTCCAGCATTTGCATTTTTCTTTTCAGCCCTGCCTCTAACATTATAAGATGAGTTGCTGCCTTCTCCACTAGACTTACGTCTAATTTCTTCATTCAAGAACGAACCCCTCACACCATCATATGTGAGATTGGGATTATTGCTGAGAGAAACAACCAAAGTCTCCCAAGAGTCAGGCAATGTCATGATCAAAAAGATCACCCTCAACTTATCATCAAAATCCAAACTTGCATCCTTGAGCTGATTTAAAATGCCAGTAAATGCACTCAAGTGCTCAGCTGCAGGCTTGGACTCATCCAGCCGCATATTCACCAACTTACGCATTAAATGCACCTAATTAACAGGTGTGGTGATCTCATAGGTAGTCTTCAACTTCTCCCATATTGCATGACCAGTGCCTAAACCCTTAATGTCTGTCAAAATGTCATCAGTGACACCCATCTTTATATAAGCCACAGCCCTTTTATTGACTTTGGCCCAATCCGCCTCAGACATTTGTGCGGGTTTATCCATTTGCAAAGCATCCTCACAATCCTTTAAGAACAGTATGCCCTGCATACGATCTTTCCAAAGATCAAAGCCCTGACCATCAAATCGCTTGATTTCCATCAAACTTTTAATGTCAGAACTGGAAGAAGTTGCAGCCATTTTTTCACAAGTACAAGTGTAAAAGCACTGAATTGCAAGAGCACAAGCTAAATCAGCAAATACACTGCTGTTCTTGCATAGCCAGCAATAATCCTCTGCTGTTTTGACATAAACCAACCACTGCACAGGCAAATAATGCAGAAATTTATCAAATTCTGCACAAAATCCCAAATTTCCTGGTCCAAATGTGCGCAAATGTCAGCCAAACTGACTCAGCTGAGCAAAATTGCATCAATACATGAAAAGCCCCAATTTTGCTTGCTCCAATGCCAATAAATTTTACTCGAATGAGAAAATTTCCAACAAGTTTTGAAAAATCCCCAAATTAATTGAGGTCAATGCGCACAATGTCTGCAATTTCTGACACAGATGTCACTGTCAAGCATAAACAGCATCAAATTTGGGAAAAGCCCCAACTTTCCAGGTTAAAATTTGACCAAATCTGAGAACTATGCTTGCACGCGCGAACTCCCGTCAGTGGCAAAGAGGTTGCTTGCAGTAGACCTTAGAAAAAATGTTAAAATTTTCTGGAAGAAAAAACATGTCGAACTGCAGCCGTTGACCTGCGCTGCCTGCGGCAGCCTTGCGTGAGCTGTCGCCTGCTCAAAAACGTGACGAAAACAGCATCGCGCGACCTGTCTAGCCTGCGCCTGATGCTCGTGACCTGCGTTAACCTATGCAGCCTGCGCCTGGCTGCTCGTAACCTGTTCGACTGCCTGCCTGATCAAAAAACGACCTGTCCCTGCCTGCCAGGTCAAAAACGACCTGTCGCCTGTCTATCAGGCTGTCGCTTGCACAAAACGTGACCTGCAACACTGTCGCCTGACTGTCCAGCACATACATGTGCCTCGAAACAGTGACGACCTGACCTGTATGAGTGACGACTTACTGATTTCTCGCGAGCGAAGAGTTGGTGTTGTCTCACATGGACTTCAAGGAGCGCGAGCACCTTAACCTCACCTCTGATACCAGTTGTTGGAGTGCGCAGGTAACGGAAGCGTGAAGATTTGCAGCAGAGGAAGTGAATAGGTGAGTGAGAGTGAGAGTAAGAGTGACAAACAGATTTGGGTGTACCAACAAAATGTGTTGGTACACAAATAATAAAATGTATTTATACTTAGGGCCCGTAAGGGTGCATTCACATGTACAACATAATACACGCGTAAAATACACGGAGGTGAATAAAGAACCTTTACATCCCAACAGAAAGGACATCTTTTCTTAATCCATGTCTTTAAAGCAAGCTTTCTCCCATACAATTCATGGTACTAATCTAATTTAACACTAATTACAGTACGTAATTAATTCACATAAATTAAAATGCACACTTTACCACTTTAATCTTAGACAATGGATAGCTTATTGGCTCCAAAACTAGTGCCCCTCGTGGTATTTATTTAACTTTAATTGCAAATGCATGGAGTGCAACAGAGATCTTCTGATCTCCTCTGCTAATCCAAGTGCCTCTTGCTGTTAAAACTGACCAAAGAGCCTTCAAACCAATTTGACCCTTGGTTTGGATTGGCATTTATCATGCTCCTTAAAAGACAAATTAAGCTCTAAATCTCATATGGGCTGGCTAGCCTCTTGAATCTCCCTAAAATTCTTTTAATTTCAAATGCTAGAATTCAAGTCTTAAGCCATCAATTCTAAGCATGCATCCTGAGATGGCTATCAAATCCCAATTTCTGCTATAAATTAGAGTTTACAACAAAGATAACTTCAAAGATGGCAATAGGATGAGACAAAATGATGTAGCAAGAGAAATTTCGAAGTTTCATCACGAGAAAGGCTAAAAATTTGATGCTAGCCCGCTCATACAGCCATGGAAGTTATCATCTATAGCTTAGGACCACTAGAAAGACCTTTTCCCCTCCTATATGCTGTCACTTGCACTAGAATGACCTTGGGCTGCTATCATCTACTCCTAGAGAGCTCCAAATTGTTGTTGCCTACAGTAAAGATAAGTCCCTAGTAGTTGTAAATCACATTAGCAACATACCTTTCTCTCTAGCAGTCTCCTCTCTCGCAATGGCTGTAGTAGACTTCTATCAATCCCCAAAAACGTTTCCCACTTGCGTGGAAAAGTTTTATTAAGTGGTAGCCTTCTAATCTCATTTTCTAACATTATCAAGCTTATAAAAATATTTTTGAAAAATTTTCATTTAATAAATATTTTCGTGCCTAAAAAAATTATTCTACCACCCAATAATTGAATTGGCTAGGCCAATTTATCTTCCAAGTATCTATGAGTAGTTCTTGACCCTTAGATTAGCAAAAATTAAATAATTAATGTCTAGTCTCTAATGTCACCCCTAACATTAGTAGCCAATAAATTGACCTAGGCCAAAATCTAACACCAAATACCACTTAGTACATATCAAACATAACTTATTACAACTTTTGCCTTTGGCACGAACTGATATTTAGGGATTCTAAGTTCCACATTATGAAATAATTGACTTGCACCTCACATATGCAAGTCACATATGCACATTTGATTAACTTTTAATCAAATACCAAGCAAAGCAATAAAATTTCACATCCTCGTGACAAATCAACCTTCATTACATTGTCATATCTCTCCATTCTAAGAACATTCCCTATCGCATAAAGATTCTTAACTAGATATGCAAGGATATTATACAATCGGTCTTCAATGCAAAATTCAATAATGGAACTTATAACATTGCCTCTCCTCTCCTTCTTGCTACATTGACTTGCATAGCATTCACCTTGCTTTCGTCAATTCAACCTAAAGGTATCAAGTATTGAACCTAGGGAAGTTTGAGAGAATATCCATTTCTAGATGTCTCCTTTAAGAGTATGCCATAAAGCAATGGCTTTAAATGCTTTCTTTGCTTCATAAACTCCAACACAAACAAAACCATTTGCATTGGACCATTTGTTATCTTAATGATAGGAGAGTAATACAAATTCTTCAATTTATCACTCTCCATATGGAAGATTATAGTCTCACTATAATTGCTAATGAAAACTACCATGGATTCATTTAAAATCATATTCTCAAAGAGTTATTGCAATCTTGCAATACAACGCTTGTTCAAAGAAAAAGTGAATCAAACTTCTACTACCAATTACCTTTTGCTTTGTCATTATCAAATACTCGTGTAAACAAATTCTCAAGGTCGACACTTAGACAATTTGTTTACATATCTATTTGGTGATAGAAGAGTAAAATATGATTAAATGTGGGCTTCGAGCCTTGAATTCCATTACAAAAACATACATATATATTGTAGTACTTCAATAACTCTTCTAGGATATGATTTTGATGAATCTATTATAGGATCAATTAGAGACTATAATAAGATCATAATTTTTACAAAAGACCTATAGATCCAAGACATATTACTTTGTTATAATATTATAATGAAAATAACAAATGCTCCAATGGTAAAGCAAGTGTTATTGCGTCCCTTGCGATTTTTTTTAACTTGTACTTCAAACAAATGAAGTACAATTGAGATTCTTCAACCTTCTCCACTAATCAAGAATTTGGTGAAATTAAGCTATTGACCTGGTTTTCCAATCCCCAATGGATTCACCAAAAGCAAAGGAAGCATCGCAAAATTCAAGGCCAAAATATTTGACACCAAAAATCACCTAGAACCTAACAAACATAACTTGTTACAACTTTTGTCTTTGGCATTGGCATGTATTTTGGGATCCTTAGTCCACCGACATGAAATAACTTGCCTCCACATCACATGTGCATCTCACATTTACACATTTGATTATTAAATTAATTAAATACTAGACAAAGCATTCAAATTTCACATCCCTATGACAAATCTACCTCTTGAAATCCTTGCAATCATCCTTGATTACACTACAATGCTTTCGAGCTTCCCAAGGCTTATATTTACTTAAAGATATTGTCGAGCTCTGATCTAATGCATACCAACATAAGTCATGCATTCTCTTAAAAAGAATATTCCTATCCAAATTAACATCTAGGATATTACCATTGATTGATGATCCATGTAAGAATGTGACAGGGTAAACAAGTTGTCTCTATTGAGAGAGTCCTATATTAAGAGGATACAACTCACACCCTCCACTTAAACTAATAAGGGTTCTTGACCAATAAAACCAAACAATTTTACTGGATTATTTAATCCCATATCTTTGGTAAGTAGAAGAATTGATCAAAGACAAAGTGTACATGACAATCACTATGCTCACTAGATAGTCACGTTTCTTCTTCATCCTTGAGAATATTGTCAAGAAATTATGTATAAGGAGACAAATGTCACATTCTTCGATATCATTGATGAATACTCATAGCATTGGCCATTGAGAGTCGTGTCACACACCATGACTTCAAATCCTCGAAGCTACCACACGTCCACTCACCTACTCTGACTTTAAACACTCTCTCAATCACTTTCTCTTCTATGATAAAATTGGGTTGAAGGGTATCAACAATAGATAATGAAGGTAATTCAAGCTGCGAGGTGACCAATAAAACGTGGTAGATCTACAAGAGTTGAAGACTTTCCAAAGTACATTCTCAAATGAAACAACCTATGCCATACCACAACTTGGCTTGCACGTCCACCCATTGCATAACTCTAAGAGTCACTAGGTTTACCAAAAGTTTCATTAAACAATGCATAGTCCTAGGGAGTTTCTATGTTCCATAAGCAAAATCCTAATTTAGGAGGATCCTTTTGCATTAATAAATAGACAGACTGCCACCACTCAGTCTATCCTTGTGTGCAGGTTTCTCATTACCGTGCAAATTTCAACCATCAATCACAACCATTTGTTATCCAACCATCACCGACTACAACCCATCACCATCCAACTCGAGGTGGCTTGTTTTCAACCATCACACTGTTGTCATGAAGTTTCCATCTATTGCATCATCATAGCACTTGACCAACTTGGGTTTTCAATATTTTGTACTAAGCGACAAGTTATTACCATCTTTTCCACCAAGCAAATGTTGCAATACCTGTGTTTTTGTTGTCTAATGGACTACATCAACGCTCTCTCACCATCAGCTAACTATTCTCTACCTAGGGCGATCAATTCTCAGCCTATTCTAATGCTACACATATGCATTTACTAGATTTTAGCCTCCAAACTACTGTGTTTTGGTGACCAGTTTGTTACCCTTCCACATTGAGCACTCACTCTTCAGCATTGATTCATTCACTTCTGAGTTCTCTTGTCTCTCTGTATTTGTATTTTACATTTTGAGTTTGAGTTTTGCGTTTTGCGTTTAGGATTTGTGTTTATTGTCTTATTGTCTAAGTTATTGTGTTTTAGTAGCGTTTGTACATTTCCTGTTTTCTCAATGCAAACTCTAGCATATCTTCACGCGATATCAAAGTCAATGCTCATTTAAAGAGTATCTTGTGGTATTGTGGAGGCTTGGTGTAAATAACATGATTAAGAACTAATTACAGCAAGCATAAAATTCAAGTAAACTGAAAATACACAATTTACTACTTTAATCTTCGACATTGGACACGAACAACACGTAACCATTTCACAATGTGTCAAACACCTCAAGATCCTACTATATCTTATCAAGCTTCTCCATCATTGGAGGACCTAAGAAGGCATTACGAACTCCATGAGGAAAATGACACTTCACCTTCACCTTCACTTTCTTCTCTTTTGCCAAGCTTCATGACACATGAGGAGTTTAAAGAATACATACACATCACGTATAATGTCCATAGCATCCCTCCTACCAACTTTCTTACTACATCTCGAACAATTGGTGAGGCTAGCGACCTCTTTGATCAAGGAGGACATACAACATCTGGGGCAACTAGCGAATCATCTTCTTCATCTCAACCAAGCCAATGTCAAGTCTATATGACCCCTTTGAGTCATATGAATCAAAACCCTGCCCAGTTTCTCCTTTTGATGTGTAAGATCCAAATAGTTTTCAATATGCCAATTTAATCGACAAGGCTCTTGTCGCAAATATATATCTATATCTGTACTCATAACTATATCTTCTATTTCATTTGGGCATGGAGTTAGCACTTCTCTATCACACTTCCCCATCCCATCCTTCTCTCTCAAATCTTTTTTTTCTACATTTAGTAATTTAGGATCACATTCCATTTCTACATTCAACACACTAGGAGTTGGACCTTCCATCTCTACCAGTTCCTTCTCTTTCACTACACCCCATGTCACCTATCCTCAAGTGAATGCCACTTTGCACCCTAGAACATCGTTAAGGAGAACGCCACCCTTTAGCATTATGCCTTCCACCTTCCTACGAGTGTGATGGTTATCCCCCTCGCTACCCCTAGACACTCACTTCCATTGATCTCTAAGACACAAGGATTTCCCTTCTCTACTTATGGTGCGTCATCAAGCACTCCATGGGTCACTCCCACCAAAGGATTTTCATCCTCAATCCCATGTGTCCCTATTCCTCCTCCATGGGCTACTCATGCAGTCATCATGTCCATGCCTAGTCAATCCATTGCCACCTTTGGTTCCATTGTATACACTACACATATATATGGTGGGCACTCTAGGATTAATTCCCAAGTGTACTCCACTCCCCCACCCTGCCAACCCTATCTACCTTTACCATCCAACCAACCATTCATGTTGCTATGGCTAAGAATACCTCCGTGGATAAGACTCGTTTTAACAAGTCCGATTTCACCACTTGGTCAAACTCCATGCAACAAGTGCTTGAATCTCAAGGTCTTGGGACCTACTCATTGATCTAAAGCCTATGCTGGACCCTGGACTCACTCACTCTGATCATATCCACCAATAGAGAGTCACGGCCCCACGATACCGCCAATGTTAAGCTAATGCAAAGGTTGCTTCCTAAGTTCCACTCTCGATTATAGCATTTTTCCCTCATATATAAGTGTTAGAGTCGTCTCATTGATTACTATGCAACGCGAGATCACACTCAACGCATCAATCTAGAATTAGAGCTTTAGGAGTTATCCATTAAGGAAGGGGATAATCTCAAAGTCGAGTTGGCCTGATATAGGCAGTTACTAAGTTTGTTACTACTAGTTCATCGAAGTCAGATATTGATCAAATTACATTCCTTTTGAGCAAGCTTCCAAAAAAGTATTTCCACTTCATCTAGCACATCACCTCATTTGCCCTAATTGCCAATCTTCTAGGAGTTCGAATGTTAGTTCTTGTGTTTCCCAAGTCCTCCCCACATTCCTATTCAGAGAGGGATCCAGTTGTTAGCAATATAGTCAACTCATGAGAGAGTCTAGCTTGTGTGCTAGTGGGCTAGACATTTTTAGAGTATTTTAGGTATTTTTCCTTGGTCATTTTGATGGTAATTAATGTATTTATTGCTAGCTAACCCAATGCAATTATTGTATTATTATTGACTTGTATATTTACCCTCCCTCCTCCACATTCAATCGTTCATCACTTGCAAATCCAATGCATGCCTCGTTGGAGAGAGGGAATCAAAGCCAATGCCTGCACACCCACTAACTCGCAGTTGTACATGACTGTCATGTGTTTAGTATATGGATTCCATTTTCCAAGCACATCTCTAAGTTCTCTTTTGCAATGTTCTTGTGTTTTCTCTTTTCTCTTTCTTTTGTCTTGCGTTCAACAATTTATTTCAGCATTCTTTCATGCTTCTATTGCTGCATCCACCTTTGACATGGTACCAAATTTCAGGATCAACACTCTTGCTGGTATATTCTGCTGACTACAGGTCTTCTATCACTCTTCTCCATGATTGCTGGTCTCCTTCTGCCTGCTGCTGATTAGGCGACTTGCTGCTGCTCCCAATCGGCCTGTTTTCAGCCATCTGCTGCTTGCGTTTTGTCTCCAGCGGTCTGCATTTACATTTTCTGCGTTATCTTATTGTGGTACTGCTGCATTTACTGCCTATTTTATTTTGTGTTTTGATTCCTACAAGCTGGGCAACTGTATTTTCAGGTTCTATTGGCTGTAATCTTCACCTTCTGGCTGTATTTGATCAGATTTTGTCCTTTTGCAACAGTTATTTCATGACCAGCTATCTCTACATTGCGTGTGAACTCTGTTTAGTGCAGTTTGTGCTGTGTTTCAGCTATACTCTCTCTCTCCCCCCTTTTCTTTTCTTTTCTTTTTCCCTTCCTATCCTCTCCCAATGGCTCCCTCCTGTTGTTCTATTGATGATAAACTCCATGGGTCCAATTACCTAACATGGAGTGTTGTTATGAAAGCATGATTTGTGCAAAAGCAGTTATGGTACATTGTTTTTGGAGCTTTTGAGCATCCCGAGCATCCCACTCCTCTTCAAGCTGATTTCAATGAGGACAACACTGTGTGTGAACTCTGTTTAGTGTAGTTTGTGATGTGTTTCAGCTATACTCTCTCTCTCTCCCCTTCTCTTTTCTTTTCTTTTCTTTTTCCCTTCCTATCCTCTCCCAATGGCTCCCTCTTGTTGTTCTATTGATGACAAACTCCATAGGCCTGATTACCTAACATGATTTGTGCAAAAGCAATTATGGTACATTGAGCATCTCATTCCTCTTTGAGTTGATTTCAATGAGGACAACTATGAAGAAGTTGTGTTAACATGGGATAACAATAATGCCCGAGCATATTTTGCTCCTCTTCATTGTATCTCTAAAGTAGTTCTTCCAGCGATCGCCTCCTACAAGACTACTTCAGCGATATGGGCAAAGCTTCAGATGTTGTACAAGGCTCTTTCGACTATGTGTGCAATTACCCTTTATGGACAGCTCCAACAGATGCAGTTTGAGCCAAAGGGGACTATTCAATCATTCTTGCTTTGTGTTACACAGATACGAGATTAGCTTCCACATATGCAATCTACCCTTCCAAAGGCTCATCTTGTGGGAACTATGCTCTAAAACTCCCTCAGGAGTTTGATGGAGTGGCCAATGCTTTGCAAGCCTAGACATTATCGACGCTAGTGAGTTTTACACATATGTCCTCGACGTTGCTTGAGCATGAGCCATCTTCACAATTACAAAGAAGCCTTCCATCTAACTATGGCGGCTCCAACGAGGCATTTACAACATCAAAGAGGGGTAACAAGAAAACGAAGTCAAACAACTAGTGCTATCACCATGGTAAGAAGGGACATTTGTGCAAGGATTACACACAATTAGCAGCTTTGAGGAAGAAGAAGGAGAAGCAACATCAACAAGATATGGACTCCTCCACCAAGTCATCTGCCCCCCCCAACTCCAACTCAGATCCCCCGACTAAGGCCACAACCAAGGCACAGAAGGGATCCTCTTCTTTAGACTGAGGGAAGGGCTTGGTAGCCCCTCCTACTTTTTAGTGCAGGTGATGTAATCATCCCTCACAACTCTCCAGTGCCAAAGAGGGAGTGTGAACGGGGTGGTAAGGTGGGACTGGTGAGCCTCATCTATACAATATACACATGCACATGTTCCAAAGGGACTTCCCTAAAACAGATCGAACGTAACCTAGCAAGTATTGAAATCCTAGGGCTAGGATTAACTTCTAGGTTCATGATGGGTTGTTACTTGATAGAGAGTGGGATTGGCTCCTCATCCAAGCTCACGTAAGGTGATGCTTTGGCAGTCTTGGCCAAAGGCGGCCAAGAATGCATGTTCACATATGCTAAGAGGCGTTTTTGACAAAATGATCATATATATCATTGCGAGGTATTCATGATAGACATAAAGGGAGTGCTATGATTCTTCTTTATTTTCAAGTTTTGGTACAGTCGACATCAACAATCAAGTTCTCTCTGAGACACATTGATGGCAGCTTGATCACTTATTGCTTGGGTATCCATGGTCCTATTCTGGTGGTCTTTGTTGTATGGACCATGATAAGTCATTATCAATGTATCAGATCACCCATCATCCAAGAGAGGTGTTAGCAGTATTGTCAGCTCATGAGTGAGTCTTGCATGTGTCCCAATGGGCTGGAGATTTTAGAGTATTTTAGGTATTTTTTATTGGTCATTATGATGGTGATTTATGCATTTATTGTTGGCCAACCTAACACAGTTATTGTATTATTCTTGGTTTATATATTCAGGCCCCCTCCTACACATTCACTCTTCATTATTTCATCACTTACTGATCCAATGCATGCTTTGTTGTTGGAGAGAGAGAGTCGGTGCCACTACCCACGTAGCTAGTGGTTCGATGTTGTGTGTGATTGTCTCGTGTTTGATATATGGATTCCATTTTCCAAGCACATATCTAAGTTCTCTTTTGCAATGTTCTTGTGTTTTCTCTTTCGGAAAAATAAGGCCTAAATGGCCTAGCACCACTTTATTTGAGGACATAGACATTTCCCTAGACTCCAAATTGTTTGTACAAATGGATTCGTCCAAGGTTGCAACCGTACACATGTACAGATCGTACTGTACAGATCCGTATGTTTTTTTTTTTGAAAACCCCTTTTTGACCTTCAACGTACAAATTTGGGCTTATTTCAGAATTTTGCAAGCAATACTCTATTTCGCTCTATCTCTGCACATTGTAACCAGGTAATTCTCGCACTCTCTCTGGCTCATGGCCTTGGTCCCTCATGATGCATCTCTCTCTCTCTCTCTCTCTCTCTCTCTCTCTCTCTCTCTCTCTCTCTCAACCGTGAGCGGCCAATATACTACATGATTAATCTTGTCTCTCTCTCGCTCCCTCCTAAGTCCCTCTCCTTCTGTCTCTATTTCTTCCTTTGAAGTATGCTCTAAGCTTTGCCTCTCTCTTTCTATGTGTCACACAGCTTCCAGGATCCAATATGCCGAAGCCATGCAACCCCTACTGGCAAGAGCACACCAATGTCATCTGTGTTATTAATACACCGACCCAAGCTGGTTCCGGCACACGTAGATGGCAATGCAAGTATTGCAACTTCGAGGTCACAAGCACAATTTCTCTTGTCGTGATACACTTGACAGGTATTGGCACCACCGGCAATTGTGGTAGGTCCAAGCAGGTGCCGCAGGACATCAAAGACAAGCTTATTGCTGAGAATTCATAAATAGCAAAGGGTTCAAAGAAGATAAGGGGCAGCCAGCACACTCAAGATGCACTTCACGATGCACTTGTGGGGGAGATGGGTGATTCTTCCACACAGGATAGCCAGCCTACAAGGGGCACAAAGAGGGCCCATGTCATGCAGGAGGTTGATGAGGATGATGATGCACATGTGCTGAGACAAAGTACTTTGCCTTCACGTGTGTCATCTCTTTCATGGGTGAAAGAGAGACAAAAAGTGGCTGAGATGGAGATTGCTTGCACTCGTGGAGTGCAACATCTCCTTCAATGTACTGAGGACTCATCAATGGAAGAGAATGGTGACGGCCATAGCAGAGGTTGGCCACACAGACTCGTGGTCCAAGGTGGAGTATAACAAAATGCGTACCACGCTGCTTGAAGAGCAAAAAGCCTTGATAGACAAGGCATTGGTACCTATCAAGGCAGGATGGCAATCGTTTGGGTACACCATCATATCTGATGGCTGGAGTGATATGCATAGACGACACATTATCAATATTTTGGTGTCCTCGTGTCTTGGCACATACTTCTTGCGGGCTGTGGATGCAAGAAAGACAAAAGAATCTTTTAACATGGATGAGAGTCAAGACTTTTGTTGTGTAAAGACCGATTCATTAGTTTATATAGAGCTAAGAGTGGTGATTGGTGATTGAAAATTGATCTCTCATTGAAAACTGGTTTTGGTATCTGATGTTTGATTTCTAAAGTACCAAGTTTTACAACGTGCGACAAGGGTTTTGTGATTACTAATCAAATGCGTATTAGCAAACACCTTATTAGATTGTCTCATAGGCCTCTCTCACGATTTAAAATGTATTTGGATCTTTTTATGTTTATTTTGATAATGCCATATAGATTGATATTTTTTACAATGGTACGTATTTTTACGTACATAAAAATTTTATCTGTATGGAACAACGTACAAATACGTACCATACATTACGTATAGTACGTACACATCAACCTTGGATTCGTCTGACTACAAGTCAAGGGATCTTAAACTGCTCTTACATAATGAACGAAAGGTTTGGTACCAAACCACTAACACAACACTAAAACAAGTTGCACCATCCAATGAAAGGCCAAAGACACCTTCATGTCCACTTTGATGTTGGTCCTCTTTCATGTGGAGATGCACTATGAAAATAGTTTCTAGCAAACTGGGAGCTACTCCAAAGTCCAAAGTACAGAGTAACTTTGATCCAAGGCAACTTGGGAAGGGTTGAAAATGATTGGCCTTTGAGCTAACGAAACTAAATAAACTTTGAGAAAAACACTCTAGATACTAGCTGCAAAACAACAAGTAAAACTCATCAAGCAGCCCATGACTTTCACTCTGCATCGCCCACAAAAAATGTGTAGATTGATGAACATGAAGTCTGAAATTCTCTCAGTGCACGCTAAGAACTCATTGCCAGCAAACTAAATGCTCCAAACATGCATGAGAGTCAAGGCTACAGGAAACCTCCACGTGAAGGCAACTACCATGCAACTAATATGGCTAGGTATAAGAAATCAAGGCCAAGCTGAACACTACTACTCATATAAGCAATATACTAATGGAAACACTACTAGCTAAACACAAGCCAATAACTCAATCCATACCATGATTGACCACGGCTGCCCTAATCAGACACTAGGTATACTATTCTTACAAAGAGAAAACCCCTTAACCAGCCACATAATGAAGTCCATTTTCCAAATCAATTCTGTTTGAAAATAGTCGTAGCTAAGCTTGTATGTTCCTCCAACTTGGTAGTGTATGGACTCTCAATCATAATCGTAACATTCTAAAAGAAAGGCAAATTCATAAGCAAAATACAAAAAGGAGTACAGTTGACTAAAGCTTTCTTCAAGGGTCTCTACACCTAGCTTAATTTTCCCATTCATGAAGCTACCTAATGACCTGGCTGTTTAGAAGGAAAAATACTACATATAGTAGGCACCAACAACCCTGGAGCTTTCTAAAGGAGATTCAATTTGCAAGCAAATCTACAGAACAGGCTTCTAAGTTGAAGAAGAAAATGTCATGTTGAAGCAAGGAGTGGCTTACATGTCCACGTGCAAAAAGGACGTTCGAAAAAAAAGTTAAGTAAACCTTTCTTCAAGATCTTCTTCACTCACCTATATTTTTTCATTCCTTAAGCTACCTGATGGTACCTATATCTTCTTCACTCACCTATATTTTTTCATTCCTTAAGCTACCTGATGGTCTAGCTGTTTGGATAGGAAGAGACTAGATATAGGTACCAATGACCCTGGTGTGGGATATGGAGGATCAAAACTCAACTGAGAGTACACAATTGACAACAAAAGTAAAAACAAAGCACGACTCCCAATGCAATTACCAAGAGTGTTAAGAAAGTACAAGTACAACCCTTAAACCGTAGGGTTGTTAATGTGCATTCACATCCGAAAGCTTAAAACACGATAAGTAACCAAACTGTATAACATAAGCACATAAAATAGGAGATAATATAACTAGGGCAAAAAACCTCGCATAAGGAGAGTAAAAAGTGCCCCAGTGTCCTATCGCAAATTACGAACACTCCTCTGTGAGCGTAGGCATGAGTCAAACCCAACAACCCCCCTAGAGTGAAAAGTGATCAACATACAAGGATCATCCACCAAAGGAGATCAAATTTAAAGCATTGCGAAATGCTTCAAATTTGTCCAAAGAAGAGATTTGGTGAAGATGTCAACCACATTACTATTGGTAGGACAGTAGACAAGGCTGACATCTCCTGCATGTAGCCTCTGTCTAACAAAGTGATAGTGGATCTCTATGTGTTTCGTGCGGACATGAAACACCGGGTTCTGTGTCAATGCAATGGCACTCTGACCTGTCAATAATTCTATCAATAAACAAAGGAGTAGACTCCCTAACAAATATATCAAGATCAACCAACAAACGTCTCAACCATATACATTAACCTGTGATAGTGAAAGTTGCATTGCATTCAACTTCATAAGACAATGTGGCAACACTGAATTGTTTCTTACTATGACAAGAGATGCACAATGAACCAAGGAAGAAACAGTTTTGACTCGTGGAGCGACATGAATCAAAATCACCAACCCAATCTGAATCACTGTAAGCATTTAGCTACAGTGGTTCCCCCTTAGCAAAAAGGGGTCCAAGAGTCCTAGTACCCTACAAGTAACAAAAAACACGCTTTAAAGCTTACCAATCTGACATGCATGGGTTGTGTATATATCTACTCGAGGTTGAAACTGCAAACTGAGTATCTAGCCTTGTGTTGCATAAATAAATGAGACATCCAATTGTTGGAGCTGATGTATGGATGTCAAACAAATCACTGTCGTCATCCAAGGACAGCTTGAGTCCAATCTCCATTGGTGTGCTAACTGGCTTGCAATCCAATAAGCCAAACCTCTCAAGGAGTCTACCGATATATCCAGATTGTGACAATCCAATGCCTCTAGCAACATGAATGAACTGAATACCCAAATAGTAATGCAAAGGTCCCAAATCTAGCATTTCAAAAGTTTGCCGCAAAATTTTTCTTAAATGATGAAATCTGATCAATGTCTCCCTACAAGCCAAAATTCATCTACATAAAGACATGACCAACAAGGATCCCCCATCTTTGCATAGGTAAAGAATAGACTTTGATGGACTGTTAATGAACCCTTGGTTGAGAAAAAGGCATCGATTTTTGCATACCAAGCTTGTGGGGCTTGCTTTAGACAATACAAAGTCTTTTTCAACTTACATACCAAGCGTTCAGATCCCTCAACTACAAAACCAATGGCTTGCTGTACATACACTTCTTCTTGAAGTTTCCATGTCAAAATGCAGTCTTAATATCAAGCTGGTGTACAATCTAGTGTACAATTCAACCACGATGAGCAGCCAAAGCAACCATAGACCGAATGGTAGTCATACGAGATGTAGGAGCAAATGTCTCCTCATAGTCAATGCCCTTCTTTTGCACGTAGCCTTTGGCCGCAAGCCTGGCTTTATACTTACAAATGGATCTATTGAAACCAACCTTCCTTTCGTGGATGGGTGGTAAATCCCTGATTACAACTTAATTACAGCAACAAACAATAAATGCAAATTTAAAAATACAAATTTACCTACTGATCTTCAACAATGCACACTCGATTGGCCTCAAAATTAATGCCCCTTTCGGTATTTCTTTAGCTTTATTGAAGAAGTTGATTTACAATGGGATACCTCCAATCCCCTTCACAATCCAAACTCCCCTTGTTGTCCAAAGTGACCAGCAAGTCTTCAATCTGATTTGCCTCTTGATTCGGGCACTTAATTGGCCTTCACCTACTTCATAGACGATGGAAATGCCCCAAATTCAATGGATGGCTAGTCCTCCATCTGAATTTAGTTGAAATTCACCTTCAGCCTTGAAAAATCTAAGTCTTGGAGCTTCTAATTTCTGGCACGCTTCCCAAGGCTGCTGCTAAACTCTAATTTCTACTGTAAATTAGGATTTACAACAAAGATTGTAATTTCTCAACCTCCAAGGGTCCAAATGCTGAGATCCTTAAAGCATGGCTGTGAAATGGCTGGGAGATGAGAGAGAGAGCTGTAGAGAGAGATAATTCAAAGTTTTGTCGCAAAGGATGACTAAAAATCAATCAAATGCAGCTGTTGCCCTGCCACAAAAGCATTAAATGCTGTCGCCTATACCTAAGACATCCAAATCAAGTGTCACCTTGTACCTAGATACAATCCCCCAACTGTGGAGGGTCTAAATCTGCAATCACCTCCTCAAAACTCACTCATGGCTGGCTACAATGGCTGAAAATAGGTTGGCCATGGCTGCTCACAACTCTCCCACACTTACTACAGCAAAAATGATCTCTTCTCTTCTTTAGCCTTTTACCACCCTGTATGGACAAGTTTGCCAAGTGGCAGCCTTCCCAAATGGTTTTTCCAACATTATCCATCATTAAACATTAATTTTCAACCTTTAATTACTGAAAATTAATCTAATAATTATTTCAGTGCCCAAAAATAATAATCTAACTGGACAATAATTAAATTGGTTAGGTATCTTCCACTCTCAAGTCTCTCTATGCCATCTTTGACCATTAGATCAGCGTTAGGTACCATTAAACGCCACATCTTTAGTTTTACCAATTGACATTTATGGCCAAATGAATGACCTAGGTCAACAATTGACACCAGATACCGTACCTGTGCAACATAACTTATAGCAACCTTTGCCTTTGACATCTCGTGATTTTCTTGGATTCCGAGCTCGTAAATTTACTCTAACCCTTGTTGCACCTCACATGTGCAACATTTGCTTAACCATGTGATTAAAAATTAATCCACGGGTTAAGAGAGGTTTCAAAAATACATGTTCTCATGACATCTATCCACTTTTCTTTTCAGCTTATAGACCCACTTTGTACCAATAGCTTTCTTTCCAACAAGCAATGTCACTAAATCCCATGTTTGATTCTATATCATAGAATCAAATTCAACTTGCATTGTTGTCATCCAATGCACACTTTGTTGTGCATCCTCAAAACAAACAAGCTTCTCATCAAGTGTGTGTGCTGCCATAAAAAACTCCATAGTATTAGCATGATCATGCAGGCGGGCCTGTCTTTCTAATACAACCAGCAATAGGAGCATTGAAATGACTATCTATCATGGTCCGCAAGTACCATCTAGGCATCTGCCTCTTGACTATGTACAAGCTCCTTCTAAACCTCAAATTTAACATCTTGCTGAATATTCAGATCAGCCATAGGCTGAATTTCTACATTGCTCAATGGAGAAGCTGGTTGAACATCATGTTCATTTACTCAAACTCCAACTGTATCACCAAAAGAAATGGATAGCAGCCCTTCAAACACATCATTTACAGCTTGATATCTATCAAAACCAACAAGGGAGAATTCTGATTTTTCATCAAAAATTATATCCCTACTGACAAAGGCTTTCTTGGAAACAAGATCATATAGTCTATATCCTTTGCTCTCACTCCTATACCCAACAAAAATGCATTTGGCAACCTTGTTGTCCAACTTTTTTCTTAGTACTTTGGAAATATCAGCATACACAAGACACTCAAAAGTACGAAAATAGCCAATTGAAGGTTTCCAACTATTCCAAGCCTCAAAAGACATAACATTTTTTAATGCCTTGGTAGGGCACCTGTTGAAAACATGACAAGCACACATAACTACTTCCATCCAAAAGCCATGTGGCAAACTCTTAGCTTTCAGCATACATCTAGCCATTTCCATGAGTAACCGATTCTTCCTTTCTGCAAACCCATTCAGTTGTGGAGTATATACAATAGTATACCGATGAACAATGCCTTTCGACTTCAAAAAATTATTCAACAAGGAAGGCGTATATTCCCCCCTCGGTCTGAATGAAGAGCCTTAATCCTATAGCCAAATTGATTTTCAAAAAATGCAATAAAAGCCAAAAAAACATCATACATCTTTGACTTTTTCACCAATGAGTAGACCCAACAAAAACGAGTAAAGTCATTAATGAAGGTGACGAAATAATAACATCCACCCAATATATCCGAATGCACGATCTGTAATCTCGTTGTTGCCTTAGAAGCAACATCATGAAACAAGAATCAATGTTTTTTTTCTAATATGCATCCCTCACAAATATGCTCAGGAGTTCTCTCCAAGAAAGGTAAGCCATCTAGTATTTGAGTACATTGCATAAGAATCAAACTGCCATATTTGACATGCCCCATGTGAGCACGCCATAACTCTACCTAGGACATAGCAGGAGTAGGAGTAGATGCTAAATAGACCGACTAATCAATCAAATAGGCATCTAACTTATACAGTCCATGACAAAATGTACCAGTCAAAACCAAAGTCAAGCATTCTTTATCCCTAACCATTTATCATCATCAAATGTGACCTGCATACCACACTTTGGTAAAGAAGAAATGGACAACAAATTCTTCTTTATTTCCTGGCATATATAATGCATCTTGTAAATGGAGAGTAAAGCCATCAATGGCTTTCAAAACAATCTTCCCAACACCTCTGACAAGGTAAGATGCATTGTTGGCACACTACACAAACTTGTTACAGGAGCTGCAATAACAAAGAAAAACAAATCCATACAGGATGCAATGTACTTAGAAGCACCATTGTCAAAGAACCAAGTGCTAGTATCCTCAGTAGAGCTAAATGATCTATCAGCCCAAAAAGAGTGATAATTGCAAGTGTAAAAACAGTAGCCCCGGTCTATAACAACTCTGATACCAGATGTGGGATATGGAGGATCAAAGCTCAACTAAGAGTACACAATTGACAGTGAAGAGTGAGAGTGTGAAGACTCGACACGACTCCCAATGCAATTACCAAGAGTGTAATGAAAGTGTAAAGTACAACCCTGAAGCCTTAGGGTGGTTAATGTGCATTCCCACCTGAAAGGTGTAAAACATGATAAGTGACTGAACTATGTAACATAAGCACATCAAATAGAAGATAATATAACTCGGGGAAAAACCTCTTATAAGGAGAGTAGAAAGTGCCCCAATGTCCTACCACAAATCACCGACACTCCTTTGCGAGCATAGACATGAATCAAACCCAACACCTAGAGCTTTCTAAAGGCAATTCAAATCAAAAGCAAACCTACAAAACAGGCTTCTGAGTTGAATTAAAAAATATCAGGTCAAAGCAAAGCGTTGCTCAAATGTCCTCATGCAAAAAGGAGTTTCAAGTATTTCCGTAGGGTGTCTAAGTGATGCTGTCATGTCTTGTATTGCACACTTTAAGCTTCCAAACCCTTGACATTCCAAAGCCCTGACTACTTCAATGTGGACAATTTGCACATATAGCTCTCATATTGTCCATTATCCATCAGAATGTTCAAACCTGTAATGATTGATCTAAGCATTTCAAGCATTAGTTTCCAATGTCAAACATAGCTTTATAATTAGTAAAAGTGTGCTTCCTTAAAGAAAGTTCCTTTTGGCTTTTGGCTTAGCTATGACAAGTTCCCAAACTCTTTTAAGTTTTAAGAGCCAAAGGAGACTTGAGGCACTACTGATGGGGCTGCCCTACAATGCAAGAGGCATGGAGGAGAGGCGTACGGATAGGCTTACATAGTACAGCGAAGACTATGATAGTATGTGGGGAACAATACCTTGGGTCACAGACACAAGGCCTACCTGTGGTCTACATGTGATTATGAGGATGTGAAGGGGAGGTCAATCGAAAGTCCTATCCTATCTCTCTTCAATTCAAATAGGATAGCCATGCCAAACTTCTCATAGACAGAGTGGATTGAAAGCTTATATCCGGTATCATTGCTTGGTTTATGTGTTTGGCCAAATGTAGCCACACGATTGACTTACTGGATATATCCGTTGCAAAGACTCTCTTTAGGATACAGACACACACTCTCCTCTCTCCAAGGGAGATGGGAGAGGCTATATGGTGACTCAAAACTATGAGCTGAAGGAGAGATGTTGTTCTTAGGATTTAGGATTCTAGCACTTTCTTTCATGTTGAGTCAAATACGATCTGGCACTATAGACATCTTGATTTGTTATTCACTCGGCCCTTGTACTGAACCTTACATTTGTGTTGTATATTTGTTATCTTGGAAGTCCATTACAAAGCTGTCGTTGTACTTTGCCTCACAATATTTTTCTTGGAAGGAGCTACTAATAGAATTCCTCTTCTTTTGGAGAAAAAAGCGGGAGTTCCATTGATTTTTAGCCTCCCAAAAATTAAGTAAACTATTTTTCAAGAGAATGTTGTCATTCAAAAGAAAGATGCCTACCAACTAAAAATACTCAGCATCAAAAGACAGCACATAATGCCACAATTATGAGCTTAGGAAATACTAACAAGAGAGGACAGTAAAATTATCCAGATAATATGGTAATATTGACAAAAAGAAATACCAATCTTAACACTCATTACACAAACCTGAATCAGCTGTTGTGCTGTCTGCACTTGAGTAGCAGTCCCGTGAATCTCAACTGTCATTTCTCCATGCACACCTCTGGTTTCCTGTATCGTAATCGTAGCTCCACTATTCCTACGCATAAAGCTAATATTTGCACCTGCTGTGCCAATTATTGCATCAGCATAGGATAGTGGTATTTGCATCTTTTGTGTGACCTGCAAGCACGCAAAATTAATCTCTCTCTCTCTCTCTCTCTCTCTCTCTCTCTCTCTCTCTCTCTCTCTCTCTCTAAAAAAGAAAACCACCAGCAGTTTTCAGCTTGCACCCAATGCCAAAGCAAGTAACAATTTCTGGTTTGATAGCACTGGAACTTGCAATTAACCATATGGGAAGTCAATTTCTGCATATCTGCTTTTAATCTTGATGAATAATTCAAAGTGTGTTGAAAAATCCATCCAAAAGAGAGACCACACGACATCAGATTGACCCAGATCAGTTGGGCCCCTCTAAAGATGATAGAGACCAAGGGTTTCTAAAACAGCAAATGTGAAACAGGCTTCATGGGTTTCACAAGAGTTTTGTCAAACATTAGAAACAGGTTTCATTTGACATTGGAAAAATATGAGGCATCATACATAAATTGCATGTCTCATGTAATTGATATCTTGCCTGGCAGTGTTATATCACTAAATATACAAATGATCTGGCCTCTCCTAATTTGTAAGGTGGCAACCCACTATCTAGTGAACTGCAACAGTAGCCCCAACAGGCAGCAACCCCAAAGCCCATCTATTTGTGATTTACCCTCTAAGTGTCCAACCAAGAATCTCTACAATGGCTGCTGTGCAGGTGGCCAACTTCATTGTAATGGGTTCCAACAGGCAGCAGTCACAAAATCTACCACCGAATGTTGAGGATAAAAGAATCCACGATTCTATGAGCTGCAAAGGCTTCTCTAGACCCAAAGCTTACATGGAATTTTGACTACACAGAGAAGCTAAGAGGGGAAGCATATTGATGACCACTTGACTTTAACCCTTGCATCTGTTCTAGTCAGCCAGATAAGAAAGCAATATGCATTCTGTGATCATTCATCATCGGCTCCATCAGACTTTGAGCACATCAATGTTACAGTACTGAGACCAGACAACTTTCCACATGAACAGCTTACTTCACTCTCTAAAGTTGTGAATTTAGGATCCACACTTTCACAGAATTAACACCTAAAATGCATGAGTGCAGAAAGCAAGAACAGAAAATATATATTTGATAGTCTGATAGTAACGCAGACAAATCCATGACATCGCACATCCATATTACAAATATTGTCTCTGTTCTAACATAATATCAAAAATGTTCATGGTTTGGAATCATAAGCGAAATCAAAACCTGATAAGCTAAGTCCAACCACAACCTGAGTAATAACAGGGGCTGGTGGAGGCGGTGCAACTTGGCTATTCATCCCCCCCATTCCTGGGTCCCTGCCATAGATTGAAACTCCATGATGATGACTTTGGGAGTCATATGTGTCTGAAGGTTGATAGTAACTATCATGCTGAAGGGCAGGTGCATTGTAATGAGAAGCACCACCCAATCCTGATCCGGTAGAGCTGGGAAGAGGAGCAGCTGAGCTGGGCCCCCAAGAGTTCAAAGGCCCAGCTTGTTGGGCTGGTGTTTGTACAGCACGCTGCATATCACATGGCATAAAGAATCAATGGAGTTATTATTTCTTCCAATATGACTGAATTCAATTATTATTTCTTCCGGTATGACTTTATGTCCATGAGTCTATTGATGTTCAAACACAAAAGGAGCTTACACTCATCTCAAACAATGGTAATATTGAACGATCTACAAGAAACTTTCGGAGATGAGCCACCACTAACTCCATGGCTTTCTGCACTTTCGTGGCCTCGCCCTGAATCTCCACAACCCTATCATCTGGCAGTGCACAAAGTGGCAACTCTTCTGCAGGAACCAAAAATTCCTCTTTTGTAAGCAGCACTCTTTTTCATAAAGGCCACATTCCGCAAATTGTGATGTATCATGATTCATTAATATAGGCTTAAAACACCTAACCACAACCAAAACTAGTTTTTTGAATGTGTTTCCTCTCCACTTTTATGCTTCACATGGAGGATAAGCGTACATCAAAAGAACAAATGCCAGGTGTAAGTGCACCCAACATGGTATACTGTTATGTCATTTGCTGTGTGGCAGAATTATAAAACTGGGTTAACAGGTCACAAGTACTACACTGACAAGAGAACAGCTTAAATGCATCGTCGCCCCACATCAATCAAAGCAAGTTCTGTTAAGCTTCAAGAACCAGCGCCTGTGATATGTACATGTTTGTATGGTTCTACATATGCTGCGTATGTATGTCATAACCCAAAAAGAGACTCATGTATGGTTCTCTCTAATACCTCTTTTGCAATAGTGCATTGAACAATGAAAATTTTACAAGCAAGAGACATGCACGTCAAAATACAGAACTATAGAGTGAGGTTGGTACAAAACAATTCTGAAGAGAGACATTTACCTTCTAATCATACAATATTGGCTAGAGATGTTAACTCCGAATTCATGCTCAAACAAACTTTAGAGATAAAGGATTGTACAAGGCAATAGTAGTTTGCAAGAGGCTTTGAAAGTGCTTGTTGTCACCAAAGTAGTTTTGGCAACACTTGATGAGAAAAGTTAAGCACAACCCCCACAAGCAAACTATTGGCATGTATAACAATAAAGGAGTCTACCATGAAAAGCAAACCAAATAACAACAAGATCTTGATTTGGCATCTACCCTTCTTATTTATCACTTTTGCTCACTCAATGTGAGCTTTTACTAGATGGACTCCTTGAGAGAAAATTTTGCAAGTGAAATTGCGAAGAAACAAAGGGTTTTGCAATGGACATCGGAAACAATAGAGTGTATGATAAACAACATTCGTGAATGAACTCAATACCTTTGAGAATGGCTAATGAATGACAATGACAATACAATGACCTCAAGCCTTCAAGTCTCTAGATCCACAATAAGTAAAAGCTAAGAAGTCGGTGACATCAAAGTGGCTCAAAGTGACTACACTATCTTGAAGTTCTAGTATGGAGATGGGCAGCAAAACCTACAAAAGGAGAGAAGATGATGACTATGCTATCCTAACAAATGAAGGGTGGCAGCTCTATAGGAATCCTCCATAGAGTAGGCCGCAGCCTTCACAGGGCAGCAACCTATAGGCAGCAATGAAGAAAGTGAAACACAATCCTCTAGGAGGATGTGGGTGAAGACTCAAGCAGCCAAAACACAAGATCAGTCGGGTGAGCCACGACCCAATCAAGCCTCCCCCCTATGCGGAACATAGAAGTACTGATGCTACAATTAAGGCAGTGGAGAACTTTTTCTTTCAGCTTTGAGACATGATGTTGAGGAGTTTGCATGTACATCCATTGTACATCACAAGATTAAAGATGATATGCAGAGGGTTCCAAGGCTCTTGCATCGTTTGCCTAATCCTAATATGCCTTGGCAAAGCATTGCTATAGATTTTGTTTTGAATCTTCCCATGACACCTACTAACAATGATAATATTTGGACTATTTTCTAT